>NC_138166.1:90610765-92007656 GCF_964165515.1 Mesoplodon bidens
GGGAATGTTGGGAAGGCACTTGCAAAGCTATTTTAAGAGGTGTTTGAAACTGAGAGGACAAGAAAGTTATAGGAGAACATGTCAGAGCCTTGTTTGTAAATACTGTATTCTCTTTAGGGGTTACTGAGTGGCAAAATCAAAGGTTTTTTTGCCAAGAAATAAAGCTGCTTGTCTTGCCTCACTAGAAGAGAATTCCACACAAATGAAGACCTGAAATTTAAATGAAACATTTCAACAAAAATCTCAAGAAATCATTTTGTTTGTTTGTTTTATTTTTCTCCAATGTGAGCTCCCAAACTTATCAACAAGCTGGTGCCATTAGCTGGTACCAGTAAGTAATGCATCAGAAGGCAAATGAGACTTTGTTTTCAGTGAAACTGTATTTGAGGAGACTGAAAGCTAATTTGCCTCCACCTTTTTAGAAAATGTTTCATTCATCTTCATGTAAGTTCGGAGAAAAAAGATTTGGATAGGGATGGCAATCCTTTGGCAGATTGCACCTCCTTAACGATGGAGGAAAGGGAGAATCAATCAGACCCCAACGTTTTCTACCTTCTCTGTCTGTGGAACACCTGTGGATTTCAGAGAGGGCTGGACGGAATACAGCTTGCTCAAAAAGATGAGCCGGACTAGGAATTCCCTTCGACTCCACCCCTCCCAGAAAAAAGCTCAAATTCCAGAGATTTTATATATATACACATATATATATATATGTATGTGTATATATATATATATATATACACATACATATATATACATATGTATATATATATGTATTCATATAAAGAGGATATTATCCATATTTAAAACAGAGAAAAACAATCCATCACTCATGTCAGTATCATTTTCATTCTGTATTTAAAGCTTACTTTTCTATCTCCCTTCAATATTATCAGTTATTGTATAGAAAGCACATGTAAGTGCTTTGTAAGGGACAGGTATTGATACAGTGGAAATACTTGTTTATTCATTTATTGTTCAACATTTACTGCAAAATTAGGCACATCCAGGTACTCTGTTGGACATCTAGGATACAAAGATGAATAACCAGCCCTTACAAACTATCCTTGGAGATGAGGTGAGGAATAAACAATCATACACAATATATGGGTACTATAATAGAGGTATTAGGACTCCTGCAATAGTAGAGGAGAAAGGTGAGACTAACCCAACTGAAGTTTCATTTAATAGGGCATTTAAAGAGTGAGATGCTTTTACTGGATTAATGGGGAATGCCTTAGTCAGCTTGGGCTCCTGTAACAAATATATATCATAGACTAGATGGCTTCAACAACGAACATTATAATTGAGTACTTATTGTATATAAGGTATTTTGAAGGTATATATTTATATAAAATGATTATAAATATGTATATATAAAGTATGAAGAGAATAGCTGTACTTTACTATAACTTATCAAGCAATGGCTATCACAACAGAGTAAAGAAAAAGTATCAAAATATGTAGAGTACACATTGGGAGGTCAGAAAAAGAATAGTGTGGATTTGAGCAGATAACCCTTTATATTTGCATGTCTTTAGAGTTCCCAAAGCTCATCATTGCACTGTTTTAGAGCAGCCTCTGTTTCTGTACTGCCTCTAGCCAAGAATGGTTTCTGCATTGTTAAAGAGTTGTTAAAAAAAAAAAAAAGAAACATGAGCAACAGAAACCAAATGCAGCTTTCCATGTCTATAATACTTACTGTCTGGCACTTTACAAAAAAGTTTTCTGACCCTTCTTTTAGAAGGAGCTTCACAGATACTTGTATTGCTTCTCAAAGTGTAACTACTTCTACTTAGTTAGAACTAAGGCAAAATGGGTGAAGCATAATAGCCTAACATCATGTAGTTTGGGTTATAAGGAAACTTGATTTGTTGTAGTGGTTCTAATTGATAAATTCTGTATTCTGTTGTCCCATGGATATACACCTAGTAGATCAGGTGTTTCAGTTTGGGTTTCAGAACACATGTCCATCTCTTCATCTTTGTTCTTGATTGCTACTCTCTTGAAGTCATATTAGTGGGTTATTACATGATAGTTTAAAATAAACAATACTATGTTTAAAAAACACTTTTCAATTTTACAATGAATTATTAGATCCATTGCCTCATTTCATTTTCATAAAAACTTTAAAAGGGGGATAATAACTAATTGAGGAAATTCAGAATCAGCAATCTCAGGTGATTTGTCCAGGGCGATACTGCTTGGATGAGAATTCAGAAAGCCCAACTCTTATCCGGTTGTGTTTTCCTTCCTTCCTCACAGAAAAGCCACTATGTCATTGCCCAAAATGCCCTTGAGTGTGCAACAGAAGTCAACTGGGAACTCGTTGGTGATAAATCTTCTAGATGGGTTACAGAAATGTAAATTAAGAATGATGGATCCAAACTTTTCTCTTGAATTAACTCACCCTCAAAAAACAGGGAATTCATTATGGAACTCAAACCCCCACTAACCCTGCCTCATAGGAATAATTCTGTCTACCTCCTCAGGAAACCAAGTGTCCACTCAGGGGAGATGAGGACGAAGTCTCTGATGCTTGATCTCTGTGAAGCAGCTCCCCTTTGTGAGATACCCTGGATATATATGTTTTACATTTTACCTGGAAATATCTCATTATCTGACTGTGGCTCCACGTTACATTTGAAGAAATAGATATAGAGAGGAAAAGTTCTTTGTCCTGGGAGGTGCTCTGATGGCCTCCCTTGATTCACAGAGACAACCCCAGCTGGAGAATCTTTGGAAAGGCAGATTTGAAGTAAAGCTACCTATAGGATTTTTGAATCCTCTGGGTGAAACATAAGGCTTCCCCCTGGAAGCCCTAAGGAGTGCTCTCTGGGACTCACTGATATACTGCAATTACCTCAGCAACAGATTAACAATTCTAGCCCTCTTTTTCTTCCTTACCCTGGCTCTGCTGGATGTGTTGCTTTGCCCTGCTGTATTTAAACAATTGAATGTTACCTGTGCACTGTTATAACCCACAAGACTAGAGTATCAAATCACAGCTTAGTCCATGGGCTCCTAATGGTGAAACTTAAGGAAGGCCTTACTGTCTTAAAATGGACAGGAGCAAAATCCCCCCTTCCCGTGACATCTGATAAATGTATACATTCATGCCCATGTCTGTACTGGGGAGAGGAGAGATGTGAGAACCTCTGAGAACCTTCCTGGCTTAATCCTTGCTTCAGCCTAAAGTGAACAGTTGACCTATGCTGTTGGAAGCTATGGGAATTCAGTGAGAAATATTTTAGCAGGTTTTCAGAAAGAAATTACCTAGATGACTAAGAGTAACATTTTTCAAGTCACACCAGTTATCAGCCCTCAGTCCTCAGGGCAAAAGTTCTCTCTGCTAGGGAATGAATTTTGAGAAATGAGGGATTAGCATTTCCTGCTCAGACTGTCTGTTGATGAGCCCCTTGCCTCACAGTTTTCCTTAGTTTAACTTGGGGCTAGGATCTGTTTTATTTCCCCCAATGGGAAAATCATAGGAATCATTATTCTTGTTAATAAAGTGACTTGGGAGCTTCAAAGAAATGTTAGTGTGATTATTTCAGTTAAAACTGGTCACCTCTTCAAAAAAGAACTTTTCTGTCTCATGGCCCTATGTGTCTGTCCTCATTTCCTTCAGAAGTATTTATCTTGAATATTGTTACAGTGTTCAGTGCTGATGCGTAGATGTGTTCTGAGAAGACTAGCTGGTGGTGTGAGATTGAATGCCCAGCCATAATCGAATGCTAGCCCTTTGCAGGTAGCTTTGAGTGCACAGGGGAGCCCCTCCTTCTTATGCAGAGGTGATTTGACTTTGGAGCATGCCTAGCTCTTCTTGAGCTAAGGAAGAGAATAACTGTTACATGCCTGTTTAACACTTACTGCCTTCACATTTTTTTTTTGCTTCTATTGCTACATTTATAATCCTGTGAGGTAGTGCTAATTATTCATTTCCAGGTGAGGAATATGAATGTTTAAGAGTTTGCCCAATCTCAACTTTAAGTATATGGCAGAACCAGGAAACAAATCAGTTTTTCCAACCCAAGTACAATGTATCTTTTTCCAAAAAAGTGACTCTCAGGACATCCTCCAATTCTGCAGCTTCTTCATTTCTATAATGGATATTACCAATAACCATACTTCTGACTTCATAAGATTATTCAAGAATCAAAATAAATAAATTTGGAAGCCTTTTATAACCACTTAAAATGCTATACAAATGAAGTACACTAAAATTATTATTGTTATTTACAACACTTTGAGATTCAGATAAAATCTCCAACTGTATTTATTTAGTTTATCTGTATAGTACTGTTACCGGGATGCTATTTTTCCTATATTGAACATACTTTTAAATTATGTTTCTTGTATTGTTAGACCGACTTAACTTATTCCTTTTGGACCCAGAGTTATTTCACAAACATAACGCAGATATGAGACCTTGGATATTTTCTCAATTGACTAGGATTACTCAGTGAAGAATATAAAGAATTCTCCCTGCCCTAGCATACCTTATCATAGCCAGCTGTTCCTCATTGTTTTCCATCAAAGTTCAGCATGAACCTCACAATTAATTGTCCTGTAGGTCTTTTTTTTTTTCTTGTAACCTGGAAGTCATGGGTTAAAGTTATTGCCAGATTTTCAAAGAAATTCCTTCAGAACTGAAATAATATATTCCTTACCTTGGGGAGAGTTAAGAAATGTCTAGTTTGCACTTAAATATGATTTCTGGAAGTGCTGACTTGTATCCTGCTGAGGTAGATTGGGAAGGAGGTGACTGACATGTAATCTAAGGAAAGGTGTGGTCACATGGAATCAGAACCGTGATATCAGCTCAGCGGTGTTCCATGTAGTATAAGGCAGTGTAGGCCTGTGAGTGCATAGCTAAGAATAACCGATGATATTGATCGTATATTCTGAGAAAAAAAGAGAAGGTTCTGAACAGAGTATTTTTTTATGATCATTGGCTATGTTTCAAATTAAGTAGATTTCTTTTGCAGAATCCCAAAAGGGTGTCAGTACTCAATAGGAAATTGCCATGTTCTGCAGTAGTGCGAGCTTGTGACTCAGAGGCAGAAAGATCATGAATAGCAACAGTCTGTTTATCAGGGTTGTTCTAGGGAGAAGCCCCAGAGGACTGCCTTCATCCTGATAGCCAGAAACCATGGGTTCTGCTCTAGTGAGATATAGATCCTTCCAGCCTGAAGAGAGTGCAGGGTTTGCCACTCTGGCTGTGCCCACTTGAAGGAGACTATGACAGATGTCTCTCTTCAAATATACTGTCTATATTAAAGCTGCCCTTTATTGAGTACATCTTATGATCCAATTGCTGTATATGTGTGTGTGTGTGTGTGTGTATATATATATATATATATATATATATAAAACCTTACTCAGTCTGCACCAAACTTAAAGATAAATTTTATCTCCATTTTACAGGTAAGGAAAAAGAGGTTTAGAAAGGTTGAATAACACAAACAAGGCCATAGTGCCAGTAGGAGCTGGAGCTAGGATTCAAATGCAAGCCAGTGTCTTTGTCTCTAGGTCACATTATCATCCTTAGAAGTGGTCCTACAGGGGCCAACAGTGTTTAAAGAAAAGAGGTTCTGGGAAGGACACATATAAAAAGATGAAGCAACTCAAAGTTACCATCTCAGAGACACTCTCCTTGACCTTCCACCTAGAATAGGCTTCCCTCTCAAACGTCATCATTCTTTACAGCACTTTTAGTGTGTACTTTGGTGTTCTTTATCACATTTGTAATACAGAAAGGGGTAATGAAATAAGTACTTGTGTTCCTGCACCCAGAGTAATTTTACTTTTTTTTAATTGCAGCAAAATATACATAATATAAAACTTAACATTTTAACCATTTTAAAGTGCACAGTTCAGTGACATAAAGTATATTGTCATTGTTATGCAACCATTACCATTATCCATCTCCAGAAATTTTTCACCATCCCTGACTGAAACTCTGTATCCATTATTCTATACCCTCAACCAGCTCCTGGAAACCACTATTCTGCTTTCTCATTTATTCTTTAGGTGTCATCTAGATATCCATTCCCACTTGCCTGGCATCTCTCTTTGGATGTTTCACTAACATCTCCAAATTAAGGTGCTTCAAAATAAAAATGTTGCTACCTCCTAAAATGTGTTTTCCCTTCCCCCTACATTTATCGACTGTCTCCTTATCTTTCTCATTTCAGGAAATGGCACTACTATCAACTAATTTGCTAGGTCTAGAAACTCAGGGCTCACTGTTTTTAAAATAAACTATTTAAATTTTAGCGTAGTTTCAGAGGAGCTAATAGAGAAGTTACAAAAATGGTATAGGAATCCTCTTACACTCCTCACCTAGTTTTCCCTGTTAAGATTTTACATAATATGATACATTTGACACAAGTGAACCAATATTGATACATTATTACTAACTAAAGTCCATACTTTGATACTATTTCCCTAATTTTACACAATATCCTTTTTATGTTCTGAGATCCCTTCCAGATAACAGTATATTTAGTTGTCATGTCTATCACCTTAGACTCCTTGACTCTGTAACAATTTCAGGTTTTCCTTGTTTTTGATGACCTTGAAAGCTTTGAGGAGTCCTGGTTATGGATTATGTAGAATGTCCTTCAATTTTGGTTTGTCTGGTGTTTTTCTTATGGTTAGATTAAAGCTGTGGTTTTCTGGGGAGAAGACCAAGGGTATCTGCTATCAACATGACTTATTATTGATGATGTTAAGCCTGATTACCTGGCTGAGGGAGTGTTTGTGATGCTTTATGTTTGATTCTTCCCTCCCTCCCCTCATCACACTCCTTATCATGATCTTCAGTGCATGCTCTAGAACTTCGCACCTCTCCAGACTCATCTTGGGCTGCTGTCTCTGTTTCCATGAGGTTTTAGCCACACTGGTTTGTCTTTCAGTTTCTTGAACATGATATGCCCGTTTCTGCTTGAAGGTTTCTGCTTAGAGTTTACACCATTTACTGTTCCCTTCATATGAACCTTCTCATGCTTAGCATGGAAAGCGTCTTCTCATTATTCAGTCTGATTGTCTGCCACTCCTCGGAAAGCCTTTCCCTGTGAATCAGTCTAAAATAGTGGCTTGGTTTATAAGCAATCTTAGCACCTTGTCTAGTTCCTTCCTAGAATTTAATGCAGTTGTTTATGTAACTTTTAGTTTATGTCTTTAATATCCCACTAGAAGGTAGGGGCAAGAACTCTAATGTACCACTGAACCATCAGGGCCTAAAATAGTATCTGGTATATAGTAGATATTAATACTAGTTGAATGAATGAATGAATGATATCATCTTAGATAAATGCCAAGTTTGACTTTGAAAGCTGAGGGGAAAGGCACATGCATTGGGTAATTCTGATGATAATTTATATTCAAAGAAATCCTTTTTTCTTAAATTATTGATAGTTGGTGAATTGTGTTTCATTTAATTTATTTAATGTCAATTATAGTCCTTGCTTTGACACATGAATTGAGAATATACTTTAAGAAGATTGGAATGGTTAAAATGGTAAAGTTTTGATATGTATATATTACATAGCATACAGAGAAACTGAAATTCTATATATTCAGAAAAGTGCAAAGAGCTTCATGGTCATCACAATAAAAATGAGATATTTTTGAAAACAGGTAGAAGTCATTTCCCTTCTTATGCATTTTGAATGTGACTTGATAAAATTTTTGTTTATAAAAAAAAAAAGAAGATTGGAAAAACAAGATTTACTTTCTATGACAAAGGAAAATTGTTGTCTCGCTCTTCAGTGAGATGATATTGGTCTTGTGAGACCCTAGCTGTGTTATCATGCTTGATGGTCCCTGAATACCAAGAATGTGCAAACCAGTAAACAAAGATCAAGGGCAGGGGAAAGATCCATGGCATGAGCAGAATGGAGAATTAAGGCCTAAGCTTAAAAACAAATAAACAAACAGACAAATCAGTGTCAATGAGTTCATTTGGGTGTAAATATGTTAAGGCTTAAGCACCAAGATGGAGAAAATTTGTATGTATTTGAAGATGTCTAAGAGTGATGCCAAGGAAGGAAAAATAATAAGGAATTCTAACCAAAGTTTTTTACAATGAAATTAGATTAAGTGTTCCTACCTCTTCTATCCTCCATCCTATGAAACAAACAAAAGTCCCTCTATTTTGCTCTTCTCTCTTCTCAAAGCTGCCATTCCATTGACTTCCTTGAAATTATCATCAGACTTCTGGGAATGATCCTCTTCTCTGCTCGTCACCCTCTTACAATCTGCCCTCTGTCCTCCCCCACTTCACTGACAGTGGCACCCACATCTTCCTTAATCCTGTTGTCTTTCTAGGGCTGATCCTTTTAGACTGGGGACAGTGTTGCAAAGACTGCTCCAAAGACTTTTCTGAAAAGGCAGGAAGCAAATGCCTTCCTTCCATTATGCCCCAGGGCTTCTGAAACAATCACTTACCTCAATTAAAATAATACTATTGGTTGATCATAATGACATAGATAATGGTGCATATCTTTCTCTCCTTCTACCAGTGGGTCATCGCCATCATTTAGGCCATGGACTTACCAGTTAGGACAAGGTTACCAGGGCTAACTTCCCCCTTCCTCGGTTGCTCCCTGATAAGGTTTAACTTCATCAAGAGGTTGTGCCTCACAGTCAAGCTCGTTGGGACCACTGAATATTATGGTTCCTGGATCCAACCTTGAAGCCAAGTGGATGGATCTCTCCTATCCTGCAGTCTTTCATAGGATGAGTTATGGGCATTTCAAAGAAGGCTTTTACTTGATAATAGAACCACCTCAGCTTAATTTCCAAACTGTGCTTCTGCTGTTAGACTACCTTTCTACCCAAGGCAAATAGGGAATGGGCTGAGGGGTTGCATTGACCTGGAAGCTCCATCCTTCCTAAAAAGAAGGAAGATGGTAGATAAGGAGGAAAGGAACTCTTGGTAGATGAAGTGATTGTAATTGATTACTGGTCTGGAACACTCTTCTTCATAAATACTCCTATTTTATTCTGTACTTCTTTTTTATTTCTATTCCTCAATTTTTCTTTTTTTTCTGGCTATACACTCCCTCTGCTCTTGACTCTTGACTAATTCATGCTATCTTTTTTCTCACCCTAAAGCCATAGTCTTCCCCATCAAAAAGCCCTCTTGGCTCTTCTTGGTTCTGTCATCATCGAACTATGCTTAGCTTGGAGGTGACACCCCTTCATGTGACTCATTATGCAAAACCATAGGAGATTACAAAGTATTTATATCATAAAACAAAAGTATCTGATCTCAAAATATCCTCTCTGACCACTCTGTATATAGGATGATACCAGTGATAACATCATGATTATCATAATAGATATATAAAAGGTAACATATAAATAAAAACAATCCCAAAAGACATACAGAAAACATAATATTGGTTATCTCTCAGAACAAAACATAGTGGACTTTCACTTTATGTTTTTTGGAGTTCTATTTTAACTTGTACAATGTGTATGCATTTATTTTTCAATTGGAAAAATGTTCTTAATATTCTTAAACTATAAACCATATGTAAACTATTAATACGTTCCATAATCATCCAACACTTAGCTATGGCCATCCATCAATCCCCAAGAATTCTTCAGAAAGGGCAAGTATTTCTTCACCTGATGGTCATTGTTGTCAAGTAGGGACATGATAAAATTAACAAACTGAAGGCTGTTGTTGAATGGGCTTTACATTTGTACTGCAGCTTATTTTAAATGTTTTTTCCCCCTAAGTCAGTATTCCGTAACTCACAGAGCTTTGGAATATCTAGGCATCTCTTCTTATCCTAGACTGGGAAGTTTTTTCTAGGGTAAGCAAAGGAAATTAGGGCAGAATATTTTATCTTTATGGATTCAAATATTCCTGGAAATAATATTTTCAAAATGTTATAAAATTATACAAAATATTTTCACAATATTGTTCTCATTTGATTTTCACAGCAGGCCTGTGGGTAGAAATATAAAACTGTGTGCTTAAAATAGGTCTCATTTTTCCAGTTTGATATAATTTATATGTGTCCTATAATACATACTTTAGAACATGTATAATGAGAATCTAAGCCTTGAAAACATTGTAGAACCCTCTTAAAATAAAATGTAATTTGAAATCTTCCAGTTTTTAGCAATTCAGTCCCCCAATTTTTCTTCCTGGTGTACACTTGTAACTACAGCCTTTTTTTCCTCATTCCATTTCCATCTCTCCATTAGTCCAGAGTTGTATTTAAAATGCAGAATTGATAGGCAGGTTCTATGAACATTTTCTGATGTTTCTGCTCTTCTGGCCATACTGTTTCTATCTATGCTCCAGTTTACACTTCTTAGTATGGATTCTCTGAAATTAAATATAACTCTGTTAGTAAACAATTGGAGTTTCTGTCTTAATTTGCCAATTCCCCTCTATCTCTGTTGGTTGCACTAGCAAGATTCACTCAGTTGAAACTTCCCTACTACTATACCCTCCTCACCCTGCCCATAGCCCCTAAAATGATATTCCTTTGGTAAATCACTTTTTCCTTTTTTATGGCAAAGGGCTCAGATGCCAAATTGTGTTTGATGGATTAATATGCCGTTTCACTGATGCATACTGTTATTGCAGTGATTCTGTCTTGACACACTTTGCTTGGTTTAATAAAACACACTTATAAACCTCTTTCACACCTTTAAAAAGTAAAGAATCCAGTGAGATGTTCAAGCACCTGTAAACAATTTTTTCAATATATTTGATGTCCAAATAAAGAATTTAATGAGGAAAAACAGCATAGTCACTATCATATAAACATGGATTGGATTCTAGTAGTTTTAGGAATATAAACTCTGCTTCTGGCCATGCAAGTCATGAAGCTGTAGACCATCAGTGAAATCAATTAATTTGATACACGTGTCAGGGAGCTGGGGGAATGTGTGATTTGTGACAGGTTGGAGGGACTTTTGGGTGGGCTGTCTTGAATATAAAATTTCTGTTACCTGTTCCATGCTTCATATAGTCTAGGGTGTCAATGGTATAATAAAGACTTATCTTTCTACTTCTTCACAGATAATGCAAGAGGGAAATGAAAACATAGGAGCAGTGGGAAAATTACCTCTAAATCTTTCTAAAGGAAAAAAAAATCAACAGTAGTAGTAGAACTATTGAGAGAGAGGGTCACATTCATTTGGGCTTCAGTCTCCTCATTTGAAAGTGAAAGCACTGAAGTAGGTGACCTCTGGAAGATCTGAGATGATATTCATCAGAGACATTTGGAAAGTCAGTCTCAGTTTTCTATTACAAAGAGAGACCCTGCCCCACAATTCACTGAGAATGGGACATGATTTCTCAATGGTTATAAGAGGTTAGAGCAAGTCTTGCTTTTCTCAAGTCTCATGACTTCTCTGAATTCCCTAGTCTAGTCCAACATTATGATGAAATCTTCCAGTGTATCTAAAGGCAACATTAATTTTCTCACTAGGAAGGATTATTTTTCTAGTTAGAACGTGGTACTCTCCAGTCTGGAAGATTATTCACTAAGTTGTAAGCAGGTATAACCCAGAGAGCTATAAGGCCCCAGTGCTTTTAGAGTTGGTAATTCTGCCTTCATATGTGTGTGTGTGTGTGTCTGTGTGTGTGTGTTCATGTGTGCACTCACATCCATGTATCCAGAGTGGTTCTAGCTAAAAATGAAAAGTACACAAGAACATCTTTAGGGTTATGGAACCTCAGATGAAGTTGAAGAATCACCAGAGGACAGAAAATGATGTGTTTATTAAAGTAGTCCAGAACGACTAGACTAAAGAGTGATGGGCGGTGAGTGGTGGAAATGTGGCTGCATAGGTTGGCAATGACACACTGTCAAGAGTCTTTAATATTTTCCTTACCGAGGCATCATTAAAGGGTTGATCAAGGGAGAGAAATGATTGATTGGTCTCTAAGAAAAATGACTGTGATTGAAGAATGCAAAGTGATTTAGACAGAAGAAAGACTGAAAAGAGGGAGGACAAATAAGTCACCATGGTAAGAAAGGGCCATGGCCCCCAAACCAAGTCAATACAAAGAGGGGATGGATTGGAAAAATACTAAAAAGAAAGGATAGGTTGGCCTGGGTGATTGGGTGAGTGGTGGTGGTGATAGTGGTAGGTTGGACAAAATAATGAGGCCTGAAGAGCAGTTAGGTTTCTAGGGTAGGCGATGGGGCTGATAGAGCTGGGGCCAGACTTAATAAGAAGGATGATTATTTTAGTTTGAACATTTGTGTTTGAGAAAAGCAATACCTACTTAGAGGAGTGTTAGGATAAGCTAATGGATATACAAGTCTTAGTAGAGAGATCTGAACTGAAGGTATACATTTAGTTATTTACTGGCATATGCATGGCAAACTGCTATTGTGTATGTATATTCATATATTCAGTTTATTTTCAACTCACATTTGTTCCCAAACTCAAAAACTCTCACACTATGTCCCTTTAAGAAGTAAAATTGCCAAGTGGTGACAAACAAAGGCAGATTTACAATAAATGAGCTCCTGAACTGGAAAGCAGTTTTAGGTCAGTTTTCTTAATTGAAAGCAGTTTATCTTTTATTAATATCTCTGCTTTTTGTTTTCTGTGTTTGCCTTCTGAATACCTAGGTGTAACTCAGAGTATAATTAAAGGGTCATGGCTGCACCACTGTTAGAGCCATTTATAGCAAGCGTTAAAAGTAGTCATAAGAAGTGAAAACAGACATGGCTTTTGTGGTATTTCACAGGAGAGAGCTCATATTTGCATATCTGCATGTTTTCATTTTTACTTTCGTATAAACCTAATCACTATTTCTCCCCACTTTTATCCTTCATTTATTTCTCCCCTCAATGTGTTTTTTATCAGGATTTTTTAGAAATAAGAATGCTGGCCAAAAGAAAATAAAATTCTAAATGTCATCTCTGTCTAAAATCAACATCCTTTCTAATTTTGCGGCCCGTTTCTGTAGTGAGATCACAAAAGATGGCTTATGCTAGGATATACATTCCTCTCTTAGGTACTTAGGGATTGCTACTGATGTCATCAGTGGCCACACAGCAAAGGCAGTAAATAAATTCTAAGTGATCTTATTTCTGGTCATTAGACATTTTACCTGAAGAGTTGATAATGAATTTAACAGAAGAACAGAATGTTAGAATTAACATTGAAGATTATGAAATCTTTTTCTCAAGGTTTATGTATTTCTCTTAGTCCATAGAGATGGTTTTTTGGAATGCTTGTCTGATAAGCTCATGTTAGCATCATGTGCTTATAGAAATGAAAACAAAAATTTATCAGTTGCTAACTGTTTTCAGTGCAATGTTAAATCTAGATAATACTCTTAATCTGATGACATGCTATCTCCAATGACAAGTATTAAATACAACTAGTAGAAGAGATTGTTAGGTCATATCAATAACCAATTTTTTGATACATTGATTTTATCATTCATGCAGTTAATTCTCTCACATTGTTAAATCTATAAGACAGTTAAATTGAGTATTCAGTTGTGTGTGTGTGTGTGTGTGTGTGTGTGTGTTAATTAATAGATTATGTGGAGACCTTCCTGTGACCCTGTTGGAGAAAGGATGAGACTGTTCCAGTGACTAATTCACTTTCAAGGGTAGAGAGAGAGGGAGCTGATCAGAAAGGATGAGACATATTTTGACACATAGTAAAAAGAAAGGACGTTAAAGATTTATTCAATATATATTGAGTGAAGTAGATTCGAAGGTAGAGAAAGTGATGCTATGATATGTCTATACAAAGCAGTAAATTAAAAGGCTAAAATGAATACTATTTGTTTTTATTTGTTAAAGAAACCTAACACTGTTAATTATAAAGATGGACACAATAGTAAAAGGTTTCAAAGAGCTTCAAATCTGGTTGCTAACATAAGAACTGACATAAAACACTTACAAAAGAGTAGAAAATTCTTCTAATTTATATGCTGAGCATCCTTTATGTGCTGCAGTTTCAATTGGACGATTTATGGTTCATGGTGAGTTTGTGCTATATCAAAATATCACAGTTTTTATTCTCAGGACTCTTACCACTAAGGAATAGTATGCAATTCTGAATTTCCATATCTTGAATATATATTTAGTAATCTCTCAAACTTTACAATCTGTATAATTTTAGCACTAGGCTAGTGGGCATAGACTATTGCTCTCAAAAATGAACACTTTTATTTTAGGGGGTTCTTATACACATGATGCTCTTATTCCTTAGTTTAAAAGAAAAGCTGATTTGGTACTGAAATTCCATCATTTGGCAAACTGAAAATGACCCCACAATTGGATACCTGAGAGAACTTTTTGTTACAGCATAGACCACAAATGACTACTTATTAACTTTTTTATGCCATTAATTGGCTGCACCCCAAGAAGAACCTAAGCTACTGATTCTAGACTCAATGGATTTTTGTAGTGAGGATGTCAGTTATTAACCTGCCTGATCTCCATCTACTACCCAAGTGAGATAAACAATATGAACATTTTTCTAAGATATGTTACATCTTTGCATATTTGTTGATTAAGAAATGTGACTTTTTTAACATCTTTTTTGGAGTATAATTGCTTTAAAGGGTGTGTTAGTTTCTGCTGTACAACAAAGTGAATCAGCTATACGTATACATATATCCCCATATCCCCTCCCTCTTGCGTCTCCCTCGCACCCTCCCTATCCCACCCCTCTAAGGGAACACAAAGCACCCAGCTGATCTCCCTGTGCTATGCGACTGCTTCCCACTAGCTATATATTTTACATTTGGTAGTGTATATATGTCCATGCCACTCTCTCACTTCATCCCAGCTTACCCTTCCCCCTCCCCATGTCCTCAAGTCCATTCTCTACGTCTGCGTCTTTATTGTTGTCCTGCCCCTAGGTTTGTCAGAACCTCTTTTTTTTTTTATTCCATATGTATGTGTTAGCATACAGTATTTCTTTTTCTCTTTCTGACTTACTTCACCCTGTATGACAGACTCTAGGTACATCCACCTCACTACAGATAACTCAATTTTGTTTCTTTTTATGGCTGAGTAATATTCCATCGTATATGTGTGCCACATCTTCTTTATCCATTCATCTGTCGATGGACACTTAGGTTGCTTCCATGTCCTGGCTATTGTAAATAGTGCTGCAGTGAGCATTGTGGTACATGACTCTTTTTGAATTATGGTTTTCTCAGGGTATATGCCCAGTAGTGGGATTGCTGGGTCATATGGTAGTTCTATTTTTAGTTTTTTAAGGAACCTCCATACTGTCCTCCATAGTGGCTGTATCAATTTACATTCCCACCAACAGTACAAGAGTGTTCCCTTTTCTCCACACCCTCTCCAGCATTTATTGTTTGTAGATTTTTTGATAATGGCCATTCTGACCGGTGTGAGATGATACCTCATTGTAGTTTTGATTGCATTTCTCTAGTGATTAGTGATATTGAGCATCCTTTCATGTGTTTCTTGGCAATCTGTATATCTTCTTTGGAGAAATGTCAATTTAGGTCTTTTGCCCATTTTTGGATTGGGTTGCTTGTTTTTTTGATATTGAGCTGCATGAGCTGCTTGTAAATTTTAGAGATTAATCCTTTGTCATTTGCTTCATTTGCAAATATTTTCTCCCATTCTGAGGGTTGTCTTTTCGTCTTGTTTATGGTTTCCTTTGCTGTGCAAAAGCTTTTAAGTTTCATAAAGTGTTTTGCCTATGTTTTCCTGTAAGAGTTTTATAGTGTCTGGCCTTACATTTAGGTCTTTAATCCATTTTGAGTTTATTTTTGTGTATGGTGTTAGGGAGTGTTCTAATGTCATTCTTTTACGTGTAGCTGTCCATTTTTCCGAGCACCACTTATTGAAGAGGCTGTTTTCTCTCCATTGTATACTCTTGCCTCCTTTATCAAAGATAAGGTGACCATATGTGCGTGGGTTTATCGCTGGGATTTCTGTCCTGTTCCACTGATCTGTATTTCTGTTTTTGTGCCAGTACCATACTGTCTTGATTACTGTAGCTTTGTAGTATATATAGTCTGAAGTCTGGGAGCCTGATTCCTCCTGCTCCGTTTTCCTTTCTCAAGATAAGTTTGGCTATTCGGGGTCTTTTGTGTTTCCTTACAAATTGTGAAATTTTTTGTTCTAGTTCTGTGGAAAATGCCATTGGAAGTTTGATAGAGATTGCATTGAATCTGTAGATTGCTTTGTGTAGTATAGTCATTTTCACAATGTTGATTCTTCCAATCCAAGAACATGGTATATCTCTCCATCTGTTTGTGTCATCTTTAATTTCTTTCATCAGTGTCATAGTTTTCTGCATACAGGTCTTTAGTCTCCTTAGGTAGGTTTATTCCTAAGTATTTTATTCTTTTTGTTGCAATGGTAAATGGGAGTGTTTCCTTAATTTCTCTTGCAGATTTTTCATCATTAGTGTATAGGAATGCAAGAGATTTCTGTGTATTAATTTTTTATCATGCTACTTTACCAAATTCATTGATTAGCTGTGGTAGTTCTCTGGTAGCATCTTTAGGATTCTTTATGTATAGTAACATGTCATCTGCAAACAGTGACGGTTTTACTTCTTCTTTTCTGATTTGAATTCCTTTTATTTCTTTTTCTTCTCTGATTGCTGTGGCTGAAACTTCCAAAACTACATTGAATAATAGTGGTGAGAGTGGGCAACCTTGTCTTTTTCCTGATCTTAGAGGAAATGGTTTCAGTTTTTCACCATTGAGAATGATGTTGGCTGTGGGTTTGTCATTATGGCCTTTATTATGCTGAGGTAAGTTCCCTCTGTGCCTACTTTCTGGAGGGTTTTTATCATAAATGGCTGTTGAATTTTGTTGAAAGCTTTTTCTGCCCCTATTGAGATGATCATATGGTTTTTCTCCTTCAGTTTGTTAATATGGTGTATCACATTGATTGATTTGCATATATTGAAGAATCCTTGCATTCCTGGGATAAACCCCACTTGATCATGGTATATGATCCTTTTAATGTGATGTTAGATTCTGTTTGCTAGTATTTTGTTGAGGATTTTTGCATCTATGTTCATCAGTGATACTGGCCTGTAGTTTTCTTTTTTTATGACATCTTTGTCTGGTTTGGGGATCAGGGTGCTGGTGGCCTCGTAGAATGAGTTTGGGAGTGTTCCTTCCTCTCCTATATTTTGGAAGAGTTTGAGAAGGATAGGTCTTAGCTCTTCTCTAAATGTTTGTTAGAATTTACCTGTGAAGCCATCTGGTCCTGGGCTTTTGTTTGTTGGAAGACTTTTAATCACAGTCTCAATTTCAGTGCTTGTGATTGGTCTGTTTATATTTTCTATTTCTTCCTGGTTCAGTCTCAGAAGGTTGTGCTTTTTTAAGAATTTTTCCATAAGAAATGTGACATTTAAGCATATAATTCATTTCACTGAAAGTCAGAATACATGTCACTCACTCTAATTAAGAAATTAAGCAGGCATTAATATTAGATGCTTGCGAAGTATCCCACTACTCCCTTTAGAAAAAATGCAGCAGACGTATATGCAGAATATTAAATTCTGCATACTCCTCTCCAGTGTGCTTATGTACATTGTAAAATATAAAATGTAGTAATCCACTCTTGTTTTACAGTTCCTTGAACTCAAAGAACTGTTTATGAGAACTGCAAAATCTTCAGAGTTAAAATTTAGAAGGAAAGTTACATAGAGAGTATTATGGATTAGGTGAGAAACAGTAGATATGGGTACAATTCATAGTTTAAAAAAGCATGTTTTCATGCAAACATCTAGCAAATTACCAAGGGAAGATAAGTACTGAAAAGTATCTGATCAAGAAGAATAATCTCCTCTAAACAGGAGTGCTTAGTTTTTATTGTTGTCATCATGTTTCCTTTTGTTTTTGAGGAGGTATTAAAATCTGTTTAAATAAATAAAAACAAACACAGAAACCCAGTTATCCATGATTTTGTTTGCATGAATTAGTAAGAGAAAAGTAATTACCCAAAAATAAAAGCAGGGTTATTTCTGACACTAACATAGCCCAAGTGAGGTATCTCTTCTGTCTCTATCTCACTGAAAATCTGAGAGCAGCCCATTGTGGACATTGGAGATACTAGTGAAAGGAAAGAGGGACCCTTAAACAAGTCTTAAGACTACCTAAATGTTTTGAAGTCCCCACCCCCAACTTTTTTTGGTATTATACCACTTTTCAACTGTATTGCACCATAGAGAGAAGTAAAACAGGACAGATTTTGCTCTGTCAGTGATTGTGAGCAGATTGCCTTGAACAATCAATAAGATGGTGCCATGGTTTGGAGCACTAGCTTCTGAATGATTTCGAACAAACACCTGCTTTGGCTTTGGTTCTCCCAGAAACAAGACCCTACTTCTGGTTGGGAAGTAAGTGCAAGGGAAGAGGGAATGTGAAACAGGGAAGGAGAAGCAGCCAATAAAAAGTTTTCCATTAAGCTGGGCACCCAAGAGCGTGACTGGAGCTTGAATACATGGGAAATTATATGAAATGGTGCAAAATTACCAGCCTCATACTTATCTTGCCTGAGGATTGAGGGAGCTGGGATATTTATATACCAGTGGCTGAAGTAATCATTAGTTGAAGGCTACAACTAGGATCTAAAAATTCCTGGGGCATTGCCAGCTTACCACAAGGGATGGGTAGAGCAGACATCCTAGGCTCCTGTAAAAGCTCTTGGACACAGAGAAGCAGATACAGGTATTCAGAAGTCAGCAGGAGTACACTGAAAGATGTGTGATACCGGTAGGGACTGAGAATATCAGCTACATACACCTAATCACAGCAATATTTTGAGTCCTGATCAATATATAAGTATTTATTTATTTATAAATTATATAGAAAGATGGGTTATCACTCTCTTACGTATATTATTGTATATACGCACAATTTTTTAAAAGGCTGGGATAAAAATAAATTTTTCCTGCAAGCCAGTGGATTGTCTTGCACAGCTCCTGGAGTGTAGGCACTCCTATATGGTGACCACTTTGCTGGGAGAGAGAAAACATCCTTTCAGGATCCAAACAATTATGAATTGCACAAAATTAAGGACACTGGGTGGTGACCCCTGGTTTTGGAAAAACAGGAAGGTACAGTGGGTTTGCATCTGTGTTCAGGATGGAAATGGATTGAGGCAATTCAGATGCACAGGTTTTGCCATCTAGGTAGATTTGAAAACAGACACACTAAATACTGAAGGGAAGAAAGCATGTATTTCTTCATCCAACAGATATTTATGTAGCATCTGTTTTGGGCTGGGCCCAGTGGCAGAGTGAATCAAACAGATCAGCATCTGCTCACAGGAGCCTCTAATATAGTATCAGGAATTTCAGTGATCTTTGGATCTTGATGGCCATTCTCTTATATCATTTTTCCTCCTTCTTACCATTACTATTATTAGAAACATACAGGTGATGTTTGATCCCATTTGTTGTACGGGCCAAGCCTTTTACCATCTTGATCTGTTGCATTTACTAAAATAACAATATTAAAAATTTCTTAAATGTGTAAGCTTTACAACTTACAAAGAACTTGCACATATATTATCTTATTCATATCTCACATAAACTCCTGTTATTATTTCCAAATAATACATGGAGAAGCATGGAATCAGGAGTAAGTGACTTGCTAAGATGCTGCTGGTTATAAATTGTCAGAGCCCTGAGCTGAGACTGAAATCCAGGTTTTATGACACAGAAGTGTGTACATATGTCTGATTTTAGTAATCCATTACATAGCCAGATGATAGGAAGAATTGTTGGTAAGTTCGATAGTTCTCTCCTCCTGTAATGAAATGATATTCTTAGTTAGACTTGGTTAGATGAATGAAGAGCTGTCTATAATACTTCAGCCTCCCCTTACCAGATCATTGCTCTTGTCATGGCTTTCAACAGGCTCCAGAGTCCTCTCTGTGCCATCCAAGCCTACTCTTAGATCAAAATATGAAAATAATCTTTTACTACTAACATTCATACTATGATCTTTCTTTTAAACTCATCTTCCTATCTATCTATCTATCCACCTATCTTTCTATCCATCTATTTTGTAGCCAGTTGCCAGTAATTAAGATAATTAGAATCATTTTTAGAAATAATAATTCTATAAATTTCGGAAGAGATTGGATTTAGATACTACTTCATAAGAAGTGAGAGTTTAACCTACAGTGTCTTCAGAGGGTATGTGCATTTTAATTTTTATCTCTCTAATGGCATGTAACAGACATAACCTCAGTTAAATGCCTCTAAATATTGGAAGCAGATGGCATACATGTATTTAAACACAGTCCTTCCATGGTCCTATGAACTCATGTCATACATGCAAGCACTTTCTTTTCCTACACCTTAGTCCAGCCTAGGGACAATGGCTATGTTTGGAGAAGATGTAACTGCAGGGCTCTGGAACAGCTGGTATGCCCATCTGTGAGGAGCCGAGCAGCACAGCACAAGTGAGCAGGGCAGAAGAGGACTTCAAGGATCCGATGAAATGCAGCCCCAGGGGCACTAGAAGCAGATTACAGGGAGAATGGAGCATCTTAGATTGAGGGGGACTTAGGACAACACTGAATGTGAAAGGACAAATCATAAACAACTAGGCCCTTAAAAGCCAGTTGCAGTTCCAACCCCATGTCAGACTTTACACATGACTATTAACTGGACATCCTTTCTCTGCTGTGTTAAGTATAGATGACAATCACAATCAGAAACATTGTTGAACTTTGAAATTCCACAGCAAGATGTATGTATATATATTTGGCCACCAAGTACACTGTAATATGTTTGTTATACAGCAACCAAAATTTTGTACTCTCTGGACCCTTTTGATAAGGTAGATACAACCTGCAATCTTTTGCTAGTTTCCTTGTTCATTTTTATTTATCAAAAGCAAATGTCCAAGCCCAGGATTAATCTGGAGTCTGGAAGGTATACATCATAGGCAGGAGCTTAAAAATGGGCCAGAAATGGAAAATGGATGGAGTAAATTCTGACATAGAAGACAAAGGACAGAAACTAATTTGGGCTAGTGTAGATGTAGGTTGTGTGTTCTCCAACCAACGGTGGTGAAGAAGAGCTCCCTTCACTCTTTGGAGACCTTGCTGGTTTGGAAAGTTCATTGTTCGACACCATGGATCTCCAGGTGGGTCATGTTTAGAGATACACCAACCTGGAGGACTCCATGCTGTTGAGCTGTTCACAAGCAGCGGACACTTCTAACCCCATCTTCTCAGGAATTAAATTGGTGTCTTCCATAATGTACATGCAAATCTGCTTTAAAAAGACATCTTACTCTTCCCTCTTTCACCAATGGGAATAAACTTCCCACCTCTGCATCGAATTACATGTTATTTTTGTGGATATTATTAAAGCTGTGGTGTCACAATGTACTCTATTAGGATGGAAATAAGCATAAAAGATATATTTTTATAAAAGCTAATTAAAAATAACAGGGGTATAAGTCAAATATTTATTTGTGGATTTTAATTATGTATATAAGGAATTTTAGTAATAGGTCAATCTAGCATATAGAACAATGCATTTTTTTCTAAAATTTGAATTTATTGGACTTAATTGGTATTTAAGTATATTATTCATAAATAATAAAAAATGTTCCTCACTTTGCAATAAATATATTTATTGTATTTATTTTGAATTGGGTAGATGTTTTATATTAATGTTATAAAACTGCCAACATAACTGTATTATCATAACACAATAACAATGTTGAAATATTCATTCTTATTTTATTTTAATAAGAATTCTATAAGTCTTTTACCAGTAATATGATATTGGGGTTTGATTTAAGGAAGGTGTTATATATAAAAAATTAAGGAATTTACGTTTGTCAAATATTTTGTTTTTAATGCATTGGTATTTATATGTATATATAAATATAGTTTTATTGGGACTACTATGTGATGTATCAAATTTTAGTTTTCCTAATATTAATATATTTCCAAATTCAATGGCTTTAATTGTCATGATATGTTATTCTTTTAATGTACTATTGAATTACATTTGCTACTATTTTACTAAAGATTTGTGCATTTACACTTATAACTGAGATTGATTTAAAGTTTTAAAAACTCTTTTTTAGTTGTATTTGGCTCATATTTATATTAGAGTCACACTGATTATATAAAATTAATTAGTAGCTTCCCCTTTTCTCTTATGCCAGTGAAGAATTTATAGAGCATGAAGATTATCAATTCTTCATATGTTCAAATGGCCCACTTGTAAAACTTCTAGTATAAAGTCCAAATTATTTTTTACAAAAATTAAAAATATTGATTATAACATTTTCAAAGGTGTTTGCCTATTTATATTTTATATATCTTCATTAATTAATTTTGGTAAATTATGGATTCCCTATTGATTATCTATTTAATGAAAATACATACAATTTTTATCAAATAATTGTCATATGATTCTTTCTCTTTTCAGTTTTATTTTTCTCAGGTTTTTTGTTAAGGTTTTCCAGAGTTTTGTGAATTTTAATTTTCTTAATTCTATTGGTTTTGATTTTACAATTTATTTCTTATATTATTTTGTTCTAATACCATAAGGATTTTTGTTTCACTTCTTTTTATAACTTTTTGACTTTGAACACTTAGTTTCCTTCTTTTAAAAAATCCTTCTTGTTTAGTATTGAGATCATTTATAACTACGGATTTGTGTCTAATAATTGCTTTGGTCTCATCTAAAAGTTTAAAATATAGTCTAGTTAATAAGAACATGAGCCTAGAAGGAGGCAGGCTTAGGTTTGATTTCTGCACATATTGTGAAAGGAACTTTAACTCACTAGGTGTCTTCAGTTGTAATTTATAGTGAAAATACTTACCTTATAGTGCTTAGCAAGATTAAATAAGATAATATATTTGTAAGTGTGTAGTACAATGACAGCAAAATCAAATGTTCAACACAAATAGTAGTATTTGTTGAAAATTGTGCTTTGTTTTTTTTTTTAACTCAATAATCGCTTTAATTTTTAACATCTAAAGTGTTGAGTATTTGTTGCTTTTGTTGTTCTTATTTAAAATTTTCTTTACCCACTTCTGATTTTAATGAATTTTGGTCAGAAATGTGGCCTTATAATATCTATTTTCTGAAATTTTCTCAGTTTTTCAGTTTTGAACTACTTGAATAATTGAAAAGGAAATTTTATTCTTTATTGAAGAGGGCCAGTTATACACACACACATATAAACACATGTTTTATTCATATCCATTCCCCATATTCATTATATTATTCATTTCTTTCTGTTCTTGCTTTAAAAAAATTTTACCTGATTTGTATTTGTATTTGCATTCCTTACACCTATTTATTTTGGTTAAATTCTAATAGGTTTTTTAATACATATTTGAACTTTATACATAATTATTACTACTTTGTTCTGTTTAAAACATTTTACTTGTAATTCTAATTTATATGAAACTAATATTGCTACCCATTTCTTTTACTTTGAGAAACATTTGTCATACTTTTTAAATTCTCTGTACCATTTTGCTCAGGTCAGTTTTTAAAATAGCATATAATTAGATTTTATTTATTTTTTGATCCTTGAATATTTGCTTTTAAATTGGTAGTTTAATCATTTCATATTTTTTCTTCTCTCATTTTTTTTTCTGCTTTCATTTTATACCTCCTTTATGTTTCATTCCTTCTCTGTCTTTTGCTTTCTGAAATCTCTCACTCAACATAGTGATTTAAAGAGTATTTATCTGTTTTCAAAATTTAATTTGTTCTTAGTTTTACTTTGAAAAACTATATTTTATCATTATTTTTATGGTAATTATCAAAGCCAAGGATAAAACGTAATATATTTTGAATTAACATGCTTATTTCACACTCAGTTTCAGATCTTTTGTGATATAATGTGAAGATTTAGAGTGAAATTATTGCTATTAAACTTTTGAATTTTTATTATTTATGCATATACATCTATACATGTTTTATTTTATTCCAATATTTTCAATCAGTTGCCTGGTACTGTATAACCACTACTTTACTACTCCTTGTTTCACTGGTTTCTATTGATTATAAGTCCTTGTATAGCAAGATCTCTCTATTTCTAAATTGTTTGTTCTGATTCAATCTCTTGAAAAATGTCAAATACTTAGTTTTGTTTTAATGAACTTAATATTTCTTGAGCCAATACATATCTATGTATATATCTTTCTGCTGCCTTCACACATGAATATCTTAGATACCTATAAAAATCTCAAATCCAAAACTTTCTATCCCTCAAGATTGAAAGTGCTTCTTAACCAGTCCATAATGTGAAGGCAGAACCAACAGCTGAGTCACTTCTCTGGGAGATAAATGGGATGCTTTGCCTTCGTAGAACCTGAGAACCTATCACTATCACTTCACTGGATGGATGTTTGTGTGAAATATTCTAAGCTCCTCACTTTGTTTGATATTCCAGTTATTAAGAAACACAAAATCAGGGATGTTCTAGCACATTCTAGTTATATTTAGAGTCCTACTTTTCATCCTAAATCCTGAATTTTTTCATATCCAGAAAAGAGTACTTTTTTTCATATTCTTTTCCATTATTATTTGTTACAGGATATTGAATATAGTTCTGTGCTGTACAGTAGGACCTTGTTGTTTATCTATTTTATATATAGTAATTTGTATCTACTAATCCAAACTCTTAATTTATCCCTCCCCACCCCCTTTCCCCTTTGGTAACCATAAGTTTGTTTTCTATGTCTGTGAGTCTGTTTCTGTTTTGTAAATAAGTTCATTTGTATCAGTTTTTAGATTCCACATATGTGATAGCATATGGTATTTGTCTTTCTCTTTCTGACTTACTTCACTTAGTATGATAATCTCTAGGTCTATCCATGTTGCTACAAATGGCATTATTTCATTCTTTTTTATGGTTGAGTAGTGTTCCATTGTATATATGTACCACATCTTTTTTATCCATTCATTTATCGATGGACATTTAGGTTGCTTCCATACCTTGGCTATTGTAAATAGTGCTGTTATGAACATGGGGTACATGTATCTTTTGGAATTAGAGTTTTCTCCAGATATATGCCAAGGAGTGGAATTACTGGATCATATGGCAAAGGAGTACATTTTAAAAATGAAATGAAAAGTGCCCTGTTGTGCCTCTTCCTTGAGCCTCAAACCAGCCTTGTTACACGCTTGTGTTTTGTACTCCATCTCAGCCAAAAGTACCTACAAAATAGGCATTACCAGGAAAAGAATAAGAGAGGGGAAGATCCAAAATTTCCAAGGAAAATATCTTAGTCCTACACTTTTTCAAGTTTGTAAACCCCTTGTTTTCCTTTCCAAAAGTTTCATCTCCTCAGACTATGAAGGTACCATCAGGGATTCAGGAAAGACAAAAAAGAGCTCACTAGGCAAGATAGAATCCCTCCCTTACCCAGTTTTTCTTGTTTCTTCTACCAATATCATTCTGCCTTTCCATAGTGTTGCTTCCCTATTTCTCCACAAGGAAAAATCTGCTTGACTTGCTTGGAGATGTCACAAAGGATTTACAAAGGAATCACTTGGGTTTACCTTTGAAGTATGAATAACAGTTTCCTACTTGGGAAATAGGAAAAGAGCATTTTAGGCATAGAAAATAGGAAAAATTATAGCTACTAAAAGCCTGAGGACTTAATATATGCCTGAAATGCTAAGTTCTTTCTACTCATTATCTCATTTAATTCTCAGAACAATGGTATGAGATTCCAGTTTTAATCATCATCCTTCTTTTAGGGGACAGGATAACTGAGCCTTTAGTAATCTGCTCATGATCAAACATCTAGGAGATGAAAGGGCACCATTACACGGTGCTTACTCTTTAGTATGGTGCAACACTTCTTCAATGCTTTAGCACTTTTGAACTAAAGGTAAAGTAAGATAGGGCATAAAAATGGTGTTTATTTATCTGAAAATAAATGTATTTTCAGATTGTATTATGATAGCCTTTATAAATTTTGTTTGTTTGTTTTTTTCAGGAATAGGATTTAATTTTCTCAGTTCTAATTATGAAGATAAAAGATACCTTAGAATAAGAGCATCATGTGCTTAGAGCTTGGGGAGGGGGGTCATCAGTTTAAAAAGCAGCTGTTTCCGGCCATCTTTAAGCTGTAAGGCAACACTTCTATTTTAGTCTTCCTTCTTTTTTTTTTCTTTTATCTAGAAAATTGCCAAATTTTATTTATTTATTTTTAACATCTTTATTGGAGTATAATTGCTTTACAATGTTGTGTTAGTTTCTGCTGTATAACAAAGTGAACCAGCTATACATATACACATATCCCCATATCCCCTCCCTCTTGAGTGTCCCTCCCACCCTCCCTATCCCACCCCTCTAGGTGGTCACAAACCACCAAGCTGATCTCCCTGTGCTATGCAGCTTCTTCCCACTAGCTATCTGTTTTACATTTGGTAGTGTATATATGTCCGTGCCACTCTCTCACTTCGTCCCAGCTTACCCTTCCCTCTCCCCGTATCCTCAAGTCCATTCTCTACTTCTGCGTCTTTATTCCTGTCCTGCGCCTAGTTTCTTCAGAACCATTGTTTTATTACTCAGCCATAAAAAGAAATGAAATTGAGTTATTTGTAGTGAGGTGAATGGACCTAGAGTCTGTCATACAGAGTGAAGTAAGTCAGAAGGAGAAAAATACCGTATGCTAACACATGTACATGGAATCTATAAATTGTTTTTTTAAAACAATTGGTGGTAAAGATTTTACAGACCTGTAAATTGGAAAACTGAAGCAGTTGACTAGCAGAGGTGAGGCCCTTTACCCTGATACATTAGGTAGAATAGAGCATTCTGACTAATTAACAGTAAATGAAGAATTTTCATCTCTTTTCTTCTCTTTGACCATAGCAATTATACTTATGTGTATTGACTAAATTTTGAATGATCAATTTTTTTTTCAAAATGAACAAGCCCATCCTGATCTTCAACGTGGAATTTTTGACAGAATCAGTGTTTATCTGCAAATCTAAGTTGTTTTGTTGATACATATCCTGTGAAAACACAAGCAGAGAATCTATTTTCACTATCTACAAATCTTCGTATGTCAGTGAAAGGAAGAGGCAAAACAGATATGAGAGTAGACTGGGAGGATAAAAGATAAGTCTGCACCTCTAATACGTAGGTGAGATTGCCTTAATATACATAGAATTTGAAATGCTAGAGCCACTTATACTAGTATTGAACAACGGGGAAGTTTTTAAATTATTTTGAATTATGGGTTTTCAAGTTTGCTTTCTCAAAGAGTTAAGTCTTTGCCTAGATTTTCCACTTTATTTTTGTGTGTGCTCATTGTGCTAATACATTTAATATGCTGATCAGCCAGGGATACATATGATCCTCACTTAACTTTCATCTCATTGACTCAGGGATTACCCTGGGCTCAATAATTGCTTCCAACTATTCTTACCACTATTACTTTATTCTAATGATGGGGAAGGTGTCAACACTTATGAGGGTGGGGGAAAGGAGAAAATAATAAATGCACACAAGGCATAGCCAGTGTTATTCTCTGACACATACATGGCAAGCACATTTATATTTATCAGAGCATGTGTTCTTTGGGGAGGGGAGGAGATAATAAAAGACAATTTTTACTGATTACAATGTGCCAGGGCTAAGACTTTTAAAAGATTACTTTACTTAATCCTCATTACAACTCCAAGAGGTAGGTAAAATTTTATGCCCACTTTGTAGATGAGGAAACCAAGGCAAAGAGAGTTCAAATAACTTACTCAAGGTTACACAGCTTATAAGTCTTGGTCCTGGGATTTGAATGCAGAGAAATTCATCTGCAGAGTTCAGGTTGATAAGTATGCTAAATTGCATCCCAAGATCTTCTCCATGTATATCTATGCAAGCACAACACATATGTACACATATACATACACATGCAGAACAAACACATTCTTGAAACTCACACTCTTGAAGCACGTCTACCAAGAGTCTCATACACAAACTTACTCGAGTGTATACTTTTAGAGGCACTTTCTTCTTTAATTCACGCACACATTTATACCTATTTCTCATGTAACTGACACAAATCTATACAAATATGCATGGATAAACAACCATTTTTGTTAGAGAAATGCTGACTTTAAGGTACTGAAATCATCTTGTACTAGATCATTTGCAGAGTATAACCAACAATATAGGTGAAAGAAGTGTTATTTGATGAATAAATTTCCCCTTCAAGATAAAATGACACACACACACACACACACACACACACACACACACTCCAAGAGTACTTGGGTGAGTAATGGTGTGTGCCAAATTGAGGGGTTGGGTTGGGGCTAGGGCTAGGGGAGTATGTAAGTAGAAAAGAGCAAAGACAACATTGCATTCAGAATATCTAGGTAATTCAAGCAAAGGGCTCCCCCTCTAATCATTTTGTTCATATTTAAAGTATTGTCCAGTTCTGCATATAGTATCATGGCTCAATAAATACTCAGTAAATATTAATTAGCTATGATTTTGATTAGCATAATAAACATATACATATTGATTATTTTAGTACATTCTAGGTCCACATGACCTTAACACTTATTTTCTGAGAGTTTGAATTGAAGCCAAGTAGTTATATCAAAATCAGACAGGATTTTGAATCATCTTTCAGAACTTTAAGGTCCTTATATGAAAGCACCAAATGCCTTATTGGCTCAGTTGATTACACCTGTCACCTTTGTAAGAAATGAAGACTGCGAATCTCTTTTCATCACTGAGATTCCCAGAATAAAGCCTTTCGTGTTTACTAAAGGAGGACAAAGAAGGGAACATGACTGGAGGTGTGTGGGTACTGAGGCACCACTGAACCTACCTGCGGTCGCTCTCTCCTCTCACCTTTCAATGGCGTGTTCCCATCTTTGAAAACCTGAACCTGGCTCTTTTATTATTGTTACTATTTTTCTGTGCTACTGATGTTTTGTGGTGATGAGGAGTTCCTAACTCCTGACTGACTTAGGTTTTGGTGTGGTTAATTAAAGTTAAGTGGTGTGTGTGTGTGTGTGTGTGTGTGTGTGTATGGGAATGAGAGAGAGGATGCCAAATGAAATCATTCAAATTATTGTCACTCAGTTGTCATTTGGATTGATGCGTTTTTAATTTAGTTTTTTCTTAATAATTTAGTTGTTTCAATATACAAATTCTATTCCTGAGTAGTGGAGCTGACATTTCAAGATTTCTGTCACTTCCAGATAAAACATTAGTTATTTCTGATCGATCCCATCCAAATAGCCTTAGTATAAGTGTAAGTAACAGAACCAACAACCTTACTACACAATGATGCTAAATTATTCATTTGGGAAGTGAGTTGTTTTTATTCAGCAAATGAAATGTTGGGTTTTAGCAGTGGTATAGATTAAAAATTAATGTTTTGTCACTTCACATAACTAACATCATACTTGAACATATAATACCTAATAATATATCTAATATAATATCTTAGATTGATAGTTTCTTAAACACAATAGCAGCAAAATCAACAACAAAGATGCAGAGCTAACATTTAGTACATGAAAAGTATGTAGTGTTATGATTCAGTTTAATTTGTTTTTGTTTTTCTCCTCTATACAGATTATGGTATTCTAATCAATATAGATTAGAAAAAGTCTTAAGGCAGCTTTTTATATATTCTGTGGACAAAGGGGTCTGCTCTTTCAATAGAGCCCCCTGAATTTTCAATGGCTACCCATTAAATTCTTCCATTTCATTCTTATATATTGAATATCTATCCCTATAGACAGTGTTTTCAAAAAATAAAATAATAGACTAATGGTGATTTTTCATTTTCTTTGGAATAATTTCTTTGTTACAATTTGTGCACTAAAAATGTGATTAAAACACAGATTCTAATTTTTATTCTTTTCTATGAGATGCTCTTTATAGGAAAAAACATTTTTTAATATCAGAAAAAGATAATTAAATGATTCTGACCCTCTTCTCCCTTAGTAACATTGTGGTTTTCTTTATGGTTTAAATATTTACTTCTTTAATATTGAATGCTGTCAAAGAATTAAATAGTTATTGCTTGACTTATTCCCTCCTTCTAAATATATTCAATTCAACAAATATTTATTGAGCACATACCACAAGTAGCTTAGATTCTCTATTGTGTTTCCATCAATTTTTGACATGTTTTCCCAGTAATTTATGGACAATAATATTTAAAGAACAAAAATCTGAAGGGTTTCCTTTTTAAATAAATGACAGTAGATCTAGCTTTAACCTTAGTCACTTGCAGTGTTGTGTACTCAAGTGAGAAAAAGAAGTGGAATTACATTTATTGCTTGTTAATTTCCAAGTATGCTCAAGGAAATGGCCCTTTACTGACCCATGTGTACCAAAGCAGTGAACAAATATTGCTCTTAGAGATACACAGAAAATAAATCCTGCTCCCTCTCCTGAAGGAACTCAACCCCCATGCCCTCTTCCCGTCGTCCTTTCAGTGTACTCTCTTCACCACACTCAACAGTACTGTCACTCTACATTGGTGGGAACAACTACCAAGTACATGTAGGTCTCCTCTTTCTCATCAAGAGGTAGCGAAGCTAAAACCTGAACCCAGGACGTCTGACTCTTGACATAGCTTATTGGTTAGTAAAACCTTTACCAACTAAAGTATTGTTATTTTTAATGAGAAATAAGACCAGAGTCTAAGTTATCCCATGGAAATACCATATTAATTTTGAGAAGATAACTGAAACAGATAAATATTTGCCATTACCACCACAAAGCTGCTAATTGACTTTAAATAAATTTAATACCAACATACATAACATTAATTTATCTTTGCCTTAGTTTCATCCTTTGTGAAATGGGATAATATAAGGATACCTATCTCACAGGGTTGCTGTGGAGGATAAGTGAGATGATCTGCCAAAGAGCTTGCTGTGATGCCTGGCACATGATAAGCCTCAGTAAGTTATTATAGTATTGTTACTATAATTTTATTTAGTTCATTACTATTAGGTAGAAATAAAAGAGGAAAAAAACACAGAAAGCAATTGGAAATTGATTTTTATATATTAATTTATAATAAATAAATTGTTAATTAATATATTTTAATACATTAAACTCCTTACAAAATGTCTAACTTAATGAGTATTCAATATCTATCCAAATACTTTCATAATATAAAAGACTATTCTATTGATTTATATGATAAATATTTTTAAAGAGCCTTCTTTGTGGCTGGCATCTTTCTGAATGAAAGATTTAGGATAAAAATAAGTTATGTTTTAGCCCATTTATTATTCACGTGGCAGAATATCAGTTTTCTGTTTCTGCAAGAAGAAGTTGTTTAAAGGAATAATTTTCCAAGGCAAAAAAAGTCTTTGGAAATCTTGCTGAAGTCATCTCTCAGTTTCTGGAGGAGGTCTCGAGAGCACATTTGTCTATTTTTGAGGAGATATTCCTTCTCAGCTGATGCTCACAGCAAATAAAGCTGAACTGTCTCTGCCTTCCAAGACTGGAAACCTGTAACATAATGTAACTTTGCTGAAGACTAATAACCAACTACCATTTCTATGTGTGTATTAAGTGCTTATAACTTTAATGACATTTAATTTTCAAAACAGTGCTATGAAGTGGGTGTTATTTTTTAAAGATAATGAAGCTGAAGAGAAATGACAAAATGTGTGGATATCAGATCTGGGAATCTGACTGCAAATGCTTTTCTTTTTCCAATATAGTCTACTGCCCACTTTAGGCTTATTTCCCAAAACTCATGTCAAAATACAGAAACTATTTCTATCTGGATTGGTAGTACAACGTGCCAAGAACAAGGCCTACTGTTCATTCATTATCTGGTCCTTCATTAAATGCCATATGACATTTTGAATGAAAAGTGTCGACATTATGGCAAAAGATCACACAAACAATACAAGTGAAACGTGACTTGAACTTCTTTCCTCTCATGCCTAAATTTCTTATCTTGCATCAGGATTCCAAAAATACACTTGCAATTGCTTACCTCTACTTCCTTTTATCTCATTTCATTATTGTCAGTCTCATTCCTGGTTCATGCACTTTTTCTCAACTGATTATGAAATCACTGAAGTGGCAACCTCAGGCTTATCTACCTTCCAGTTGATTGCAAAGGAGTCATAAAACACATCTAAGGAAGGGTTATATTTGGAGGAAAAACAATTACAGCTTTCATTTGTTACTGCATATTATAGTGGTTAGTAAAAGAATAAACACTGTCAGTCTGCTTATTTCAGAAAGGCAGAGCAGGGCTCTTTGGAGGGTGCTAGAAGGCTTTCACATTGGGTCCCCACCTGGGAATGACTTCACCTCTTCCTTGTCTGAAAGTAGGATCATGTAGGATCATCATGACCTGCACCTGGAGCAGCTCCTGAAAGGAATCAGAACAGACTCCAGTAAAATACAGAAAGAAAAAGAGGCAGAATTATACAGGAGAAGGAACATGGTGCTTGCTGATTCAAGCACTCCCTTGATGGTGTGTTGGATGGCTTTAATAAGCAGTGGGTTTTTGAGCCTCAGTTTCCTCATTTGTGAAATAGAAATATTAAGCAAAGCTACCTTATCTCCCATACAGAACTATTGTAGGGGAACAAAAGAGATAATGCAAATGACAGGTTTTGGTAAACTATAAGTTACTGCCAAACATTTGTTATTATAATGAAGTAGACTGCTGAGTGAATGGCAAATTAAGTCCTTGGGTACATTCAGTTCTTTTTAGATAATTGGCCGATTTCTTTTCAGAACAGAATTAAGCTCCTATGTGATACCCTAGTGGACTAGAGGGAGGGGTTGGTTAATACACCCGCCAAAATGTCCATACTAAATCCAGAGCATGACTTATAGACCTTTTAAGAGTTAGCATCATTAATGAACTTAGACTTCTACTACAATGCTCACATCATTCCTCTAAGAAATGCACTTGGGGAGAAAAGAGTTGTATTTGGGAAGAGAGATGTATAGCTATTGCAAGGCTCCTTTTTATAGTTTAGGGAAAGTAGAATACAAGGAGAAATGCCTTAGTAAAGTTATGTTACTTGAGTAAAGTGACGGAGTACATTCATGCATTATCAATCTTAGGTTCAGTGGGATTAATTAATAAAGGCTATGCATGCACACCATAAGATTAGTTTACTGAATAATTCACTGAGAAAAGTCTGTTCAATTTTCAAGTGCTGAGACTATAATGAATCATTGACGTGACTAATTTACCTTCCCTGAATTGACTGATAGGTTTTAAATTGAAGTGATCAGTAATTTGGGCATATTGATCACTCTTCATGTCACGTATGTATATTTTTAAGAAACCCAAAGACTTTTGAAGGACTGGAACATGTTTTTCTTTACAGGGGGACTGAGGAATCTCATAACGGTTCCATTGGAATTTCTTCTTTAGATCCACATATGTCAACAAGTTCCAAGTGCTGGTCACAACTGATAAACTGAAAGAGAGAATCATGTTGGTAGTGATATGCAAAATTCTCGGAAGCTCAGGTAGGAAGGCTGACAGAGAAATGCCTACTATTATTCTTTGTGACAGAATTCTCATCCACATTGCCAATGACTAGCCTCAGTGAATTCAGTACAGCATGACACCAAACAGTAGGAAATGTGGCAAGCACAACTATGTTTTCCAAATCACGAGACATTTTGGCAAGAAGAAACTTTTTTTTTTGGTCCCCTGAGATAGTCTAAAATGTGTATTGGAGAATCACATTTTGTTACTTAGAAATAGAAGCCAGGAAGAGTTACCTGTATTCTAATGACTGTGTCGTATTCATCTGTGTATGAGTTCTGTCCATCTCCAAGCCTGGCCCGTGTAGGTGCTTTTATATAGGTGCTGAATTGAGTAATGATCTTAAAAAAATAGGGTAGTGGATGATGTAATCAGTGAGGTATAGGTCCTATTTACAGGAACCATTGCTGTATTCTTTTCACTATTTCATCTGCATTAGGTACCTCTTATTAGGAAAAATGTTGTTCCAACTTTCCTCTTAGACCATCTCTATAATTGCCATCTTAGTTTTCATATCAGAATTATTATTATTGGGAGTGGTGTAAGCACATAAATTCAATCTAATTTGCCTTTAGCATCGCAATTTGAGAAACAGCTGCATCACTTTGAAATGAAATTTTATCTTAGAAAGAAGAATAAATGAAAATAAGAACACATTTTACTAGCCTTGCTTATAGTTCTTCATCTGTTTTCTAATCCTCATTTTACTTTATTTATTTATTTTTTAACATCTTTATTGGAGTATAACTGCTTCACAATGGTGTGCTAGTTTCTGCTGTATAACAAAGTGAATCAGCTATATGTATACATATATCCCCATATCTCCTCCCTCTTGTGTCTCCCTCCCACCCTCCCTATCCCACCCCTCTAGGTGGTCACAAAGCACCGATCAGCTCGGTGCTTTCTAATCCTCATTTTAGACACCCTATGATTCTCTGTGGAGAAGCATTCACTCTATAATGGGTCTGTCCAGGACTTCATTGAAAAAAAAAGAATTTTTCAAATATTTAAAGTGTCTCATCTAAAATGTGCCCTCATGATATGGATTCTGGGGACCATAATACTTAGTTCAGTTGAAGGTTTAATTTCTGGCTATTCCCTTTCTGTCCTTTTCTTTGAGTGGGTATTGCAACATTTTAAGTTCTCACAATATTTTCTTTCTTATTTTTTTTCTTCTGTATGTACATTCCACTTTAAAGTTTATCTTTTCCTCACCTTTTTCCCTTTTATTTATCTATCCACTTCCTCCTTAGTGGTTCATTTTTAAAAATTTTCCTCACTTTTAATATTATAGCATATAATGTACCTGTGTTTTTATAAACAACCACTGAAAAATGCTATTTACTATATTATTATATTTATTATATTATGTAAGGATCTTCATATAAAGACACAAAAAGTAAGTTCCTATTGCAATCCAAGATTAAGAGAAATTAACATTTCATTGTATTTTCCCTCCCACCGCAACCAGTAAATGCGTGCGTATATGTGTCTTTAGCTCTCAGAAAGCTGAAGTTGAGAGCCATGTTTTGATTTCCATTTTAGAAGTTTTCTTTATTACAGATTTCCTATGTACCACTTATGCCTCCTTTTTCATGACTCCTATTCCTTTGACCCTGTTATTGATGGCTCTATAATATGTCTTTATTTATTTATTTATGTATCTGTCTATCTATCTATTTATTTATTTATTGACTTTGCCCTGCGGGCTCTTTTTAAAAATTTTTATTTTATTTTATTTTACTTTATTTTTAACATCTTTGATTGGAGTATTATTGCTTTAAAATGTGCGTTAGTTTCTGCTTTATAACAAAGTGAATCAGCTACATATACATATGTTCCCATATCTCCTCCCTCTTCCGGTTCCCTCCCACCCTCCCTATCCCACCCCTCTAGGGGGACACAAAGCACCCAGCTGATCTCCCTGTGCTATGTGGCTGCTTCTGACTAGCTATATATTTTACCTTTGGTAGTGTATATATGCCCATGCCACTCTCTCACTTCGTCCCAGCTTACCCTTCCCCCTCCCCATATCCTCAAATCCATTCTCTACGTCTGCATCTTTATTCCTGTCCTGCCCCTAGTTTCTTCATAATCATTTTTTATTTTTTTTTACATTCCATATATATGTGTTAGCATATGGTATATGTTTTTCTCTTTCTGACTTACTTCACTCTGTATGACAGACTCTAGGTCCATCCACCTCACTACAAATAACTCAATTTCAATTCTTTTTATGGCTGAGTAATACTCCATTCTATAAATGTGCCACATCTTCTTTATCCATTCATCTGTCAATGGACACTTAGGTTGCTTCCATGTTCTGACTATTGTAAATAATGCTGCAATGAACATTGTGATGCATGACTTTTTGAATTATGGTTTTCTCAGGGTATATGCCCAGTGGTGGGATTGCTGGGTCGTATGGTACTTCTATTTTTAGTTGTTTTTTTGTTTGTTTGTTTGTTTGTTTTTAGTTTTTTAAGGAACTTCCATACTGTTCTCCATAGTGGCTGTATCAATTTACATTCCCACCAACAATGCAAGAGGGTTCCCTTTTCTCCATACCCTCTCCAGCATTTACTGTTGTACATTTTTTGATGATGGCCATTCTGACTGGTGTGAGGTGATACCTCATTGTAGTTTTGATTTGCATTTCTCTAATGATTAGTGATGTTGAGCATCCTTTCATGTGTTTGTTGGCAATATGTATATCTTCTTAGGAGAAATGTCTGTTTACGTCTTCTGCCCATTTTTGATTGGGCTGTTTCTTTTTTTGATACTGAGCTGCATGAGCTACTTGTATATTTTGGAGATTAATCCTGTGTCAGTTGCTTCATTTGCAAATATTTTCTCCCATTCCGAGGGTTGTCTTTTTGTCTTGTTTATCGTTTCCTTTGCTGTGCAAAGGCTTTGAAGTTTCATTAGGTCCCATTTTTTAATTTTTGGTTTTATTTCCATTTCTCTAGGAGGTGGGTCAAAAAGGATCTTGCTGTGATTTATGTCATAGAGTGTTCTGCCTATGTTTTCCTCTAAGAGTTTGATAGTGTCTGGCCTTACATTTAGGTCTTTAATCCATTTTGAGTCTATTTTTGTGGATGGTGTTAGGGACTGTTCTAATTTCATTCTTTTACATGTAGCTGTCCAGTTTTCCCAACACTACTTATTGAAGAGGCTGTCTTTTCTCCATTGTATACTCTTGCCTCCTTTATCAAAAATAAGGTGACCATATGCGTGTGGGTTTATCTCTGGACTTTCTATCCTGTTCCATTGACCTATATTTATGTTTTTGTCCTAGTACCATACTCTCTTAATTACTGTAGCTTTGTAGTATACTCAGAAGACTGGGAGCCTGATTCCTCCTGCTCCATTTTTCTTTCTCAAGATAGGTTTGGCTATTCGGGGTCTTTTGTGTTTACACACAAATTGTGAATTTTTTTGTTCTAGTTCTGTGAAAAATGCCATTGGTAGTTTGATAGGGATTTCATTGAATCTGTAGATTGCTTTGGGTAGTATAGTCATTTTCACAATGTTGATTCTTCCAATCCAAGAACATAGTGTATATCTCCATCTGTTTTATATCATCTTTAATTTCTTTCATCAGTGCCTTATACTTTTCTGCATACAGGTCTTTTGTCTCCCCAGGTAGGTTTATTCCTAGGTATTTCATTCTTTTTGTTGCAGTGGTGAATAGGAGTGTCTCCTTAGTTTCTCTTCAGATTTTTCATCATTAGTGTATAGGAATGCAAGAGATTTCTGTGTATTAATTTTGTATCCTACTACTTTACCAAATTCATTGATTAGCTCTAGTAGTTTTCTGTTTGCAACTTTAGGATTCTCTCTGTATAGTATCATGTCATCTGCAAACAGTGACAGCTTTAACTCTTCTTTTCCGATTTGGATTCCTTTTATTTCTTTCTCTTCTCTGATTGCTGTGGCTAAAACTTCCAAAACTACATTGAATAATAGTGGTGAGAGTGGGCAACCTTGTCTTGTTCCTGATGTTAGAGGAAATGGTTTCAGTTTTTCACCATTGAGGATGATGTTGGCAGTGGGTTTGTCATATGTGGCCTTTATTATGCTGAGGTAAGTTCCCCTATGCCTACTTTCTACAGGGTTTTTATCATAAATGGGTGTTGAATTTTCTTGAAAGCTTTTTCTGCATCTATTGAGACGGTCATATGGTTTTTCTCCTTCAGTTTGTTAATATGGTGTATCACATTGATTGGTTTGCGTATATTGAAGAATTCTTGCATTCCTGGGATAAACCCCACTCGATCATGGTGTATGATCCTTTTAATGTGCTGCTGGATTCTGTTTGCTAGTATTTTGTTGAGGATTTTTGCAACTATGTTCATCAGTGATATTGGCCGATAGTTTTCTTTCTTTGTGACATCTTTGCCTGGTTTTGGTATCAGGGTGATGGTGGCCTCATAGAATGAGTTTGGGTGTGTTCCTCCCTCTGCTATATTTTGGAACAGTTTGAGAAGTACAGGTGTTAGCTCTTCTCTAAATGTTTGGTAGAATTGGCCTGTGAAGCCATCTGGTCCTGGGCTTTTGTTTGTTGGAAGATTTTTTTATCACAGTTCCAATTTCAGTGCTTGTGATTGGTCTGTTTATATTTTCTGTGTCTTCCTGGTTCAGTCTTGGAAGGTTATGCTTTCCTAAGAATTTTTCCATTTCTTCCAGATTGTCCATTTTATTGGCATAGAATTCCTTGTAGTAATCTCTCATGATCCTTTGTATTTCTGCAGCGTCAGTTATCACTTCTCCTTTTTCATTTCTAATTCTATTGATTTGAGTCTTCTCCCTTTTTTTCTTGATGAGTCTGCCTAATGTTTTATCAGTTTTGTTTACCTTCTCAAAGCACCAGCTTTTAGTTTTATTGATCTTTGCTATTGTTTCCTTTATTTCCTTTTCATTTATTTCTGATCTGATCTTTATGATTTCTTTCCTTCTGCTGACTTTGGGGGTTTTTTTGTTCCTCTCTCTCTGATTGCTTTAGGGTGTAAGGTTAGGTTGTTTATTTGAGACTTTTCTTGTTTCTTGAGGTAGGATTGTATTGCTATAAACTTCCCTCTTAGAACTGCTTTTGCTGCGTCCCATAGGTTTTGGCTTGTTGTGTTTTCACTGTCATTCCTTTCTAGGTATTTTTTAATTTACTCTTTGATTTATTCAGTGGTCTCTCAGTTACTAACTAGTGTATTGTTTAGCCTCCATTTGTTTGTACTTTTACAGAATTTTTCCTGTAATTGATATCTAGTCTCAAAACCTTGTGGTTGGAAAAAATATTTGATATGACTTCAATTTTCTTAAATTTACCAAGACTTCATTTGTGACCCAAGGTATGATCTACCCTGAAGAATGTTCCATGAGCACTTGAGAAGAAAGTGTATCTTGTTGCTTTTGAATGGAATGTCCTATAAATATCAGTTAGTCCATCTTGTTTAATGTGTAAATGAAAGCTTGTATTTCCTTATTTATTTTCATTTTGGATGATCTGTCCATTGGTGAAAGTGGGGTGTTAAAGTCCCCTACTATGATTGTGTTACTGTCGATTTCCCGTTTTATGGCTGTTAGCTTTTTTTTTTTTTCTTTTTGCGGTACACGGGCCTCTCACTGCTGTGGCCTCTCCCGTTGCGGAGCACAGGCTCCGGACGCGCAGGCCCAGCGGCCATGGCTCACGGGCCCAGCCGCTCCGCGGCACATGGGATCCTCCCAGACCGGGGCACGAACCGGCATCCCCTGCATCGGCAGGCGGACTCTCAACCACTGCGCCACCAGGGAGGCCCCTGGCTGTTAGCTTTTGCCTTATGTATTGAGGTGCTTCTATGTTGGGTGAATAAATATTTACAATTGTTATATCTGCTTCTTGGATTGATCCCTGGATCACTATGTAGCATTCTTCTTGTCTCTTTTAATAGTCTTTATTTTAAAGTCTATTTTGTCTGATATGAGAATTACTACTCCAACTTTCTTTTGATTTCCATTTGCATGGAATACCTTTTTCCATCCCCTCATTTTCAGTCTGTATGTTCCCCTAGGTCTGAAGTGGATCTCTTGTAGACCACATATATACGGATCTTGTTTTGTAACCATTCAGCCATTCTCTGTCTTTTGGTTGGAGCATTTAATCCATTTACATTTAAGGTTATTATCGATATGTATGTTCCCATTACCATTTTCTTAATTGTTTTGGGTCTGTTATTGTAGGTGTTTTCCTTCTCTTGTGTTTCCTGCCTAGAAAAATTCCTTTGGCATTTGTTGTAAAGGTGGTTTGGTGGTGCTGAATTCTCTTAGCTTTTGCTTGTCTGTAAAGGTTGTAATTTCTCCGTCAAATCTGAATGAGATCCTTGCTGGGGTAGAGTAATCTTGGTTATAGGTTTTTCCCTTTCATCACTTTAAATATGTCCTGCCACTCCCTTCTGGCTTGCAGAGTTTCTGCTGAAAGATCAGCTGTTAACCTTATGGGGATTCTCTTGTATATTATTTGTTGTTTTTCCCGTGGTGCTTTTAATATTTTTTCTTTGTATTTAATTTTTGATACTTTGATTAATATGTGTCTTGGCGTGTTTCTCCTTGGATTTATCCTGTATGGGACTCTCTGTGCTTCCTGGACTTGAGTGACTATTTCCTTCCCCATGTTAGGGAAGTTTTCAACTATAATCTCTTCAAATATTTTCTCAGTCCCTTTCTTTTTCTCTTCTTCTTCTGGGATCCCTATAATTTGAATGTTGGTGCATTTAATGTTGTTCCAGAGGTCTCTGAGACTGTCCTCATTTCTTTTCATTCCTTTTTCTTTATTCTGCTCTGCAGTAGTTATTTCCACTATTTTATCTTCCAGGTCACTTATCTGTTTTTCTGCCTCAGTTATTCTGCTATTGATTCCTTCTAGAGAATTTTTAATTTCATTTATTGTGTTGTTCTCCATTGTTTGTTTGCTCTTTAGTTCTTCTAGGTCCTTGTAAAAGGTTTTTTGTATTTTCTCCATTCTATTTCCAAGATTTTGGATCATCTTTACTACCATTACTCTGAATTCTTTTTCCAGTAGACTGCCTATTTCTCTTCATTTGTTTGGTCTGGTGGGTTTTTACCTTGCTCCTTCATGTTCTGTGTGTTTCTCTATCTTCTCATTTTGCCTAACTTACTGGGTTTGTGGTCTCCTTTTCGCAGGCTGCAAGTTCTCAGTTCCAGTTGTTTTTGGTGTCTGTCCCCAGTGGCTAAGGTTGGTTCTGTGGGTTGTGTAGGCTTCCTGGTTGAGGGGACTGGTGTCTGTGTTCTGGTGGATGAGCCTGGATCTTGTCTTTCTGGTGGGCAGGACTGCGTCCAGGTGTGTGTTTTGGGGTGTCTGTTACCTTATTATGATTTTAGGCAGCCTCTCTGCTAATGGGTGGGGTTGTGTTCCTGTCTTACTAGTTGTTTGGCATGGTGTGTCCAGCACTGGAGCTTGCTGGTCGTTGAGTGGAGCTGGGTCTTAGCACTGAGATGGAGTTCTCTGGAAGAGCTTTCGCCGTTTGGTATTACATGGAGCTGGGAGGTCTCTGGTGGACCAATGTCCTGAACTAGGCTCTCCCACCTCAGAGACACAGGCCTGAAACACGGCCGGAGCACCAAGACCCTGTCAGCCACACAGCTCAGAACAAAAGGGAGAAAAGAAAGAAAGAAAGGGAGGGAGGGAAGGAAGGAAGGAAGGAAGGAATAAAATATAAAAAAATAATTATTAATAATTTTAAAAAATTAAAATGTAATTTAAAAAAAGAAAGAAAGAAAGAAGAGAGACACCAAACCAGAAAACAAATCCACCAATGATAACAAGTGCTAAAAACAATACTAAAAAAATAATAATAATAAAACAGCAGACAGAGGGAACCCTAGGACAAATGGTAAAAGCAAAGCTATACAGACAGAAGCGCACAAAGAAGCATACAGATGCACACTCACAAAAGGAGAAAAAGGAAAAAATATATATATATATCATTGCTCCCAAAGTCCACTGCCTCAATTTTGGGATGATTCGTTGTCTATTCAGGTATTCCACAGATGCAGGGTACGTCAAGTTGATTGTGGAGACTGAATCTGCTGCTGCTCCTGTGGCTGCTGGGAGAGGTTTCCCTTTCTCTTCTTTGTTCGAACAGCTCCCGGGGCTCAGCTTCGGATTTGGCACCGCCTCTGCGTTTAGGTTGCCTGAGGGCATCTGTTCTTCGCTCAGACAGGATGGGGTTAAAGGAGCAGCCTATTCAGGGGCTCTGGCTCACTCAGGCCGGGGGGAGGGAGGGGTACGGATGCGGGGCGAGCCTACAGCGGCAGAGGCCGGCGTGACGTTGCACCAGCCTGAGGCGCGCCGTGCATTCTCCCGGGGAAGTTGTCCCTGGATCCCGGGAACCTGGCAGTGGCGGGCTGCACAGGCTCCCGGGAGGGGAGGTGGGGACAGTGACCTGTGCTTGCACACAGGCTTCTTGGTGGCGACAGCAGCAGCCTTAGCGTCCTATGCCCGTCGCTGATGTCCACGCTGATAGCCGCGGCTCGCGCCCGTCTCTGGAGCTCCTTTAGACGGTGCTCTGAATTCCCTCTCCTCGCGCACCTGAAACAAGGGTCTCTTGCCTCTTCGGCAGCTCAGACTTTTTTCCGGACTCCCTCCCGGCCAGCCGTGGAGCACTAGCCCCCTTCAGGCTGTGTTCACACCGCCAACCCCAGTCCTCTCCGTGGGATCAGACCGAAGCCCGAGCCTCAGCTCCCAGCCCCCGCCCGCCCCGGCGGGTGAGCAGACAAGCCTCTCGGGCTGGTGAGTGCTGGTCGGCACCGATCCTCTGTGCAGGAATCTCTCTGCTTTGCCCTCCGCACCCCTGTTGCTGCGCTCTCCTCCATGGCTCCGAAGCTCCCCCTTCCACCACCCGCAGTCTCCGCCCGCCAAGGGGCTTCTAGTGTGTGGAAACCTTTCTTCCTTCACAGCTCCCTCCCATGGGTCCCGTCCCTATCCTTTTGTCTGTTTTTTCTTTTTTCTTTTGTCCTACCCAGGTATGTGGGGAGTTTCTTGCCTTTGGGAAGTCTGAGGTCTTCTGCCAGCGTTCAGTGGGTGTTCTGTAGGAGTTGTTCCACATGTAGACGTATTTCTGATGTATTTGTGGAGAGGAAGGTGATCTCCACGTCTTACTCCTCCACCATCTTGAACGTCTCTCCTGCCTTTAGTTTATTATAAAACCTCACAACGTCCTTTTCAGAACGAAGTGTATTATGAATTTTAAAAGAATACACGATAACTTCTACATACAACTATATCACATTCACTATTTTTAACTTTCCTCATTTTTCTTTGCTTCCTTTTGTACTTTTTTAGGTTTGTCCACTTATTGTCTGCTTGTCTTCCTCTTTTCTTACATCCCTTTTCTCCCTTTTTCCTGACTTGAGTGTTCAAATCTTCTCTCTGTTCAACATTAGTCACCAGATTCCTAACTTCCTTATCTTTTCCTATGACCTGATATGGAGAAATAATGTGTGAATAATCAACTTTATGTATCTCTTCACCTCCTATGGGTTCATAATAATGTGAGAACATACTAGTGCTTAACCCATTGAAAGGAGAGGCTGTCTGCTGGCTGTCCACAGTCTCAGAGTTATAAAGGGGCCCTGGGAGATTAGTTGGTTGTGTCCTCTATGGTTCCACTCTGCATTACCAAATCCTCAGAGCTATTTTGCACAGTTTACCACCTTTCACAAGGAGAGAGTGAGGTAAACTAGCATGGGTGGTAGATTGCTGATAGCTTACACCGTAGCTAAAGTACAGTCTTAAGCATAAATGCCAATTGTGAATCAATGTCACCATCTTCCTAGAAAATACAGGAAGAGCCTAGGAGAAGCTGTGATACAGGATTAAAAATTTTTTTTCCATCTCATTTGCCCATTTAGAACCTTTCTCCCTTCATAATAGCTAAGTTAGCCAGTAAGATCAGGGTTGTTAGCCTTAGGGAGTAGGTGAGATCCAGCCTAAAAGAGGCAAGTGGAGTCATATTGGATATGGACGTTTTGGTTTCTTCTCCTGGAGTCTTAAACATGTGCATAGTCTACCTAGTGGATAACGCATCATAGAAAAGAGGCAATCAACTTGAAAATTCACTAGAAATGGGCATATAACATATAAGGCCTTTGTTTTAGAGTAACTGTGATTTATGCTGAGAAAGTAGAAGAGAAAGCTTTTAAGAAATGGGGGAAATGAATGAAGGAAACAAGAAACAGAAAGATCCAACATGTGCTTGGGGAATAAAGTGCCTTGTCTTTCCAGTCAAATTATAAACCACCGAAGCTGGGCACTGTTCACTTTAAAGCTTTATGCCCTTCAGTTTCTTGGAAGAGTTTATGAATTAAATTACTAACACCTCAGGAGAGACAGAAAGTTGAAATTCACTACTTCCGCTCATGCATTATACCCTCTATGTAACATATAGATATTTGATACAATTTTGACCTAAAAATTACTAGCTACTAATTTCTTCATTGTTTCATTCTTTTTAAGAGTAAAAAGCAATAAAATGTTAGGTTATCAAATTTTAAGATTATACTGAAATTCTAAGATTTATATACTGCCTTTTAGAATTTATACCCCCATGTTCATCCATCTCAATGCTGTTATCTTTAAACTTTCATGCTCATAAAGTGGAGTTTGTAATCATGTGATGAATATCTTCCCCTGAAGTGAGTTTTGACGTTGTCAGCAAGAAGGTTGACTCTCAAGGCTGGTGTTGTAGAGAAATTTCCAGCAGTCCAGTGATATATCTTTCTGTGGGAGCTTCATGACCCTGTCCTTCACTCCTGGTCAGTAGGAAACTGACAATTTAAATCAGATACCATGGGAAAGGTATCTTAGCAACACTCACAGCCCACTTCATTGCTGCTGCTTCTTCAGGTATGGATAGTTTTCATTGGTGGTAGTTCCCCTTAGGGAGAGCCACACACTGAGGTCCCCTAATGTCATTGCATAATTAGATATGAATATGAAAAAATCAAGCTTAATGGTTTCTTACAAAATGGAAATCTGGGTGTATCTAGAGAAATAGCTGTTACCAATGGTCCAAATACTTTTCCCAAGCAATGAACATTTATAACTTTTGTGCAGCTAGCTATTTCTGAAGTGCAATGTGGCAGAAAGAAGTTGGCCGTTTCCTCTATATTATGCTGAATGGATAACCTTTTGAAGACCCCTAGGACATGTCATAACATTTTATTTTGCCTGTTTTCAGTTCGAAGCACTGTATAAAATCAGTCATTTGTCCAGCATTACTGGGGGAAAAAGTTGTTTCTGTAGGTGAATTTCCAAACAATGGGAGTATACTCCATTACATTTAAAATTTTGAAATAGGATCATTATAGGAACAAGATGCTTTTATTAAAACTTTCAATTGGGTAGAAATACTTCTTTAAATGTTATACATTCCCCTATATTTTAAGGGTCTAATGAACATGGTTTATCTAAATTAAAAATCATTATTAGAAAGACCAGTTAGTATTAATAATTTCAAGTCTCACATTCATATCCAAAATGAAGTTATTGTGCTCTTTCTAACTTGCAACTCCCATCAAGTCATCTTCTTTCATAGAATCGTTCAATAATCTCCATTACCTGTAGGATAAGTCCATTTTCTAATAAGGTCTTAAAAATTATGTATCTTCTTACCAGTCCAGTTTGTTCTCTCTCTCTCTCCTCACCCATAAATTCTGTAACCCTATGAAACAATGTACAGTTTCCCCAATGGACCACAGGGTTGCCATTGATGCTCCACTTTTTCAGAAAGTCAGCTTCCTTCTCCCTTCAGTGGCTTAAATCCACAACCTGTCACTTCAATACTCTGTTATTACTTCAAATCACTTTCCCCACTGCCTCCTAGACTAGGACACACTCCCATCATACCCTAAACTTTCTCCCATTCAGAAAATTCCTTTTTCTAGTAAAAGGAAGTCTGCCTTCTCTGATGCTATACTTTGCCCTCCAAGTTGTGTCTTGGAAATGTCCCCTCCATGAATATTGGGGCCACTAAAAGCCATGACCTCCAGCCTCCACTGGGCCCTCAGAGATACTCACAGGTCTTGTTTCCAGATCAGTGCTATCTGTTCTATACTCTCCTAAACTTCATTTGCTCAAGCAGCAACTTTGATGTCTCTGCTTTCTTTCCTGCAGCACATCTCATCAATCAGAAATCTATGATTTCTACCTCACAAACAATTTTCTCCAATCTGTCTGCATGTGGCAAGGCCACTACCTTAGTTCAGTGCCACATCATATTTCCTCTTGATTATTGTAAGAACATTTTTTTAACCAGGCTACCTCTCTGACCCTGCTCTTCTTCACATGCTAGCTAGTGTGACCACTTGACAATGCAAATCTGTCCACTGGTTTAAAGATGTTCTTCTTGTACTTCTTAGTAAAAAGCCAAAGCTTCTTTATGTAACATTCAGTATCCTGTGGGATCTTCTGCCATGGCTTATTATCCCGGTTTATGTCTTTCCACCCTCTCTCCAGCTACACACTCTCCCTGTACAGCTCCTTCATATTCCTGCCCTCCCTGAACTTTACAGTCATCATGATCTGGACTCTCTCTGTATCCTGCCTACCCCTCCCCACCCCGGTTACTCCCTCTGACAGGTTTGGGTAATGGCAATTTATCTTTCAATTGTTGATTTTGATGTCATTCCTCTGGGATGCAATCCTTGACTCCCTCTTCAGCAACTGAGAGCAATTAGAGTTTTACTGGCACTCCATTCTCATTACCAAAGGCCCTGTATGTTGAGTTGTTTCTTCTTTCCTTACATTTATGCTGAGGTTTATAGCTTGACAGAAGACCGTTTGGGGATTGTTTGTTTGTTTGATTGATTTTTTTTTAAAAAATACACTTTAAAAAGGGATGAGAGAAAGTGATTTCTCAAATACTTGCCAAATCCTCTGAGCCTCAACTTACTTATCTGTTGAATGGAGATTATAATAGGATGTGTGCAGAAGGAGAATTGTATGACCAAGTGACTAATGTCATATATTAAATGCCTGGAAAATATTAACCCTTAAATACATTTTAATCACAATATCATTTTGTAAATTTAGTAGAGGAGAGGGATTTTAGGTCATTATTGCAAATCTGATCCAGATTTTATGTAAGATGTTTCCTTTAAGTGATCTACCCACCCATCTGGCAACCACAGGGAAAATAACGAATGCTTCTAACAAAAACAGAGGTCATAAATGATTTAAAAAGACACTCAAGCAAGTTACCATTTTTTTCTACCGTGAGCAGTAAAGATGTGAAGTATCCAAGCCAGAATCTGAGTTATTGTGATCACAGTGGTCCTGACATAGACTGTAAGCTCTTCACCTTGTCTCAAGCATGTGCTCCTCGCTATGTCTACACAAACTGATTGGATGAGTCGGGTGAAAATACCTCATCAGTCAAGCAATTGATGAGTTGTTTTAATCTAATCTGTTGTTTACCTTCTTTTAGCCAAAGTTAAGCACTGAGGGATGAGTGGCTTCTTAGAAAGAACTGGTCATGAATATAGACTCAACACAAAGAGATTTGCATTGCATTAATGAACCCCCAAAGCTACATAGTACAACCTATGTGCCAGTATCTCAGTGAGCACGTGCATATACCATGTATCCTAATGATATTTTCACTAGTGTTGCAGATGGCTCTCTAATGTTTTTACTAAAAAATGCTTTCATAATTTAAGAAACAAAATAAAAGGAATTGCTTTTTTTTTTTTTTTTTTTTTGGTATTCTCTTCTCCTGCAAATAAGTAGGCTACAAGTAATTTCCCACCTGGTAATCTGAATACAAGGTTCCTAAGGGAAAACTGTGTGGGTGTGTGGTGTGTATACACATTATTTCTAAGATCTTTTTGAATTCTGCCCCACTGATACTCTGGGAAAAGTCTAGGTTGGCAATTACTTTACATGCTGGGATAAGTTATCATAACATCATAGATTTATTAATAGAATAAACCCAAACATTTATGTCGGCAGACTCCTTACACGATGTGGAAATCCCCTCAGCCACCTCTGACCTGGTCACTCACGCCATGCTTGACGCTTCCAATGCAGTTTCACTTCTACCCATGTTCTGCTCCAGACAACTCTAATTGTCATGAAGCTTCTTTTTACGGAAAGCCGATATTTTTCATAGATTCCATCTTTCTGCTGTGGTTCCACCTTCTGGAGTAACACAGAGTATTTGAGAAAAAGTATTAATATTTCACTTATTCTTCTCCAAAACCAGCTTCTGTAATTGTACCAGCTCTGTCACAGTTTTATAACCACTTGTTCACTCATCCATTCAGCCACCATTGATCAAGCTTTTATTAAATATAGGGTATTGTGTGTGAAACTATAAGGGATATAAAGATATATAAGACATGATCCCTTCCTTCAAGTAACTAATACACAGCTATTTGTTAATGTTCATCTTAAAATGTGGTGGGCTGTATGGAACATAAGTCTCCAGAAGTAAGTGTTCTGAAAAATGAAGACTACAATGAGACCACTATTTCTCATGATCTGAACTCCATACTTTTTTTTTTTTTTTTTTGTGGTACGCGGGCCTCTCACTGCTGTGGCCTCTCCCGTTGCGGAGCACAGGCTCCGGACGCGCAGGCTCAGCGGCCATGGCTCACGGGCCCAGCCGCTCCGCGGCATGTGGGATCCTCCCGGACCGGGGCACGAACCCGTGTCCCCTGCATCGGCAGGCGGACTCTCAACCACTGCGCCACCAGGGAAGCCCTGAACTCCATACTTTTATTAATGCAGTCTGTGTTTGTGTTGGCCTTATCATACCTGTGTCATATTGGGTTTCTGGTCAAATAAAAACTCAAGTCTCTATCTCAGTTAGCTGAGCTAGGTGCTATTTATAAATTATGTCTAACTCCTCAGGTGTTATTAGCCCCATGTTACATAGAGGAATTTAAGACTCAGTAAAGTTATATATCAGTGCTCAAGGTCACAGACCAATTAAGTGATGAGTAAATGAAGGTTTAACTTCCCAGTGAGTATATTAATTGATGACTCTTATTTTTCTCCCCAAAACTGGAACAATCTGAAAGCATAAACAGCTTCAAAAAAGTTAAAAGTTAGTAGATCCATGATAGGTAATAGGAGTGTTTTGAGATATAGTCTTTTATGATTCTCCAAAATCTCCTAAGTATGGCAGGATTCCTCCATCGACTGGGTATTAGGAAGCTAATCACTGGCATTTCCTGTAGCTGCAAAAATATTCAGGGCTTTTTGTCTAAGGCAGCTCTTGCTTCGCTTGCAGGACTCCTTGTCTTTGGCTCATTGCATCCCCTTTTCCTCTCTTGATTACATGCCTGACATTGAATATTTCCTTATCGTGACTTAAAACCTTTTCTGACTTCCTCCATACTGCTGCTTGCCAGATGTGGTTACACCTTCTATTCGCCTCTTGGGAGGAAATTGTCTACAATTTTTAAATTCCGATCCTAGGCTTTGATCTGGTTCTTCTAGCCCCTACTTAAAATTCAACTCTAATTTATTCAATGCATTTTTTCCACATCTTTATTGGAGTATAATTGCTTTACAACGTTGTGTTAGTTTCTGCTGTACAACAAAGTGAATTAGCTATATGTATACATATATCCCCACATCCCCTCCCTCTTGAGCCTCCCTCCCACCCTCCCTATCCCATCCCTCTAAGTCGTCACAAAGCATCGTGTTCAACGAGTATTTTTGAGCACCTATGAAGTGTCAGGCAGGAGTAGACCTCTGCTCATGGACAGGTAAAGTCATATATATTTTGGTGCCAGTATCTGAGATGGGGTGCTGTGCAGTAGCTGTCCCAGTGTGAAAATTCATGCTTTCTATCCCATCACATAAATCTATCTATCTTTATAACTGTCAGATCTTGGACTTTACACATTTGAGTTTTTCTAACTAGATGTTAAGGTAAATAAGGAGCCCCATTATTCCAAGTCTCTTAGCTGAGACAGTGAAGTTCAAATTGCTTATGAAAGTTGTAACATGAAACATTTCAAAGGAAGTGATGGGAATGGACGGTATGAAAGAAATTAGCTCTTTGTGGGAAAGAATTGAGTCCCAGGAGTCTGTTGTACCTGCCTCCATTCCTCTGCAGACTTTAGTTTGTACTCTGCTGAGACCGTCCAGGAACAAGGCAGTTCGAGCGTTTGCAATGCCTCCTGATGGTGTTCCTGCTGCAGCTGTCAGATGTATGGAGACATAATTGATGAAATTCTATTTATACCCAGGGATAAACTTAGAAAACCAAGCCGTGCTTCCTAAACTAGCAGGTTTAGTGGATCCCCTTGCCGCTGCAGTCTCGACCATCCAAGTGAAAACAATACACATTTTCTGTTTGCCTTAAAGTCACTAATTGGTTCACACCTTTGAATATGTTAATAGTGTAACAGGAGGGCAGCTTCTGATGTCAGAAAGTGTGAGTTCAAATTTTGGCTCACGTATTAAGGAATATAATCTTTAATCTCGAGCAAGTTTATCAACTCGAGTAGTTTATCAACTACTTCATTATTAAAATGAGAATAATAAACAGTGCCCAGTTTATGGTGTTGGTAGTGAGGATTAAATAAACCACATTGTATCAAGCTCTTAAAACAGTGACTACATACACAGTAAGCACTCAAAATTAGTTGTTATTTTTATTCTCATTATTATTATTTTACCTCTAATTCAGACAGAGGAATGGGTGGTGCAACAGAAAGTGCTCTGGACAAGGAGCCAAAACACCTGGGTTATAATCTCAGGTGTGCTACTAGCAAACTATGTGACTATATGACCTCGGACAAGTCATTGAACTTCTCCAAGCCTCAGTTTCTTTGTGTGCAAAATGGGTGTATGTGGGGGGGAATGTTACAATGTTTTAAATGCTAAGGTTTCTGTTAGTTTAGAACCAAAAGTGATCATCATCACCATGTGTTGATGGGCCCTTAGATAATACAGCTTAAAGAATGAAGACAAATATTATTGAGGAAATTATATTCTTAAAGACTCCTCAGGAAGCATGAAGGCCTTTAGGAAATACTTATGTCAGAATATACAAATTATAGAATAAGTAACGCTGTAATGCCTCACCTATGGGCAGCATTTCCAAAGTAATGTTTTCACTGAAGTAACAAACTATTTGAAGTCAGTGTGGAAACAAGATCAATAGAGTTGTGTTTCTCAGGGGAGTCAGGTACACCCTCATTGTCATTCTCATCACTACTAGAAAATTTAAATAGAAGAATAAGAGCGGAAATTCTTAAATTCTGTGCAGAGAATTTCATCATGTCACAGGATCTTACTTTAAGTTGGTTAATCCTAGAAAGTAGGCTCATGATATAGACCCTGAAAATAGAATTATAAATGTTGGGGTATTTCTCCGATATGCTGCAGTGCCTGTGGTATGAGGATTCCTATTCGTCTAAGTAGAAATCAGGCTTTACGTAATGTACCCCAGGTCTTTTTCCAGAAACGGAACTGTTTCTTTTTCTATGGTGTTGGTAGACAGAACCTTATACCACAGAACAGATCAAGAAAGGGAGAAACAAATGTGTGAGAATAAGAAAACATTAGCCAAGGAAGAAGAAGGAAAAGGAGAAAGAAAACATTGCTGTCAGTTGCTATAATTGTTGATAAACTTGGGGTCAAATCCCAGTTTGCTGGCTGTGTGACCTTGGGTAATTTATTTACTCTCTTTGAGCTTTATGGTTCCAAAGAGTAGGTTGAGGGTAATAATATCTTTGTTGGATTTTAAAGTCAAGGAAATATGGAAATTATCTAGCATAGAGACTGGAAAGTAGTAGATGTTCAATAGCTCGTAGTGATTATTTTCTGAATGTTGAGGGGGGTTGCACATCCCAAACTGTGTTGATCCTGGAGCATGGTCACATGCTTCTTAATTCTTCAAAACATAAGAGGAAACAATGTTCCTAATATGCACACACTTTACTTGTATTCATTGCAAATAATGGAAATGATTGACTGAGTTAGCAGTGCGGCTATTCCAGCTGCTATTTCTTTCTAAATGAGATTATTTCGTAAATATTCTTCAGAGAAGAATTCACTCATGATTTAAGGATGGTATAGCAAAGGAGCTGCAGCTATAGCATTGTTGACAATGTTATATATTGGGAAGAGCCCGTAACTTTGACTCAGATATTTTGTTTGAATGCCAGCTAAACCACATATTGGCTTCTGTTTCAGGGGTAAAACATTTAACCTCTGAGAATAAGATTATGTAACTTGAGATGGGAATGGAAACAAGAATAGCGCCTATCTCAGAGGGCTTCTTTGAGGATGGAATACAGATGTATGTGGATATATTTCTTGAGGGAGTAAAGCACTGTAAACACTGATGTTGATTCTCAGCTATGTCTGATCTAGGACCACAAGGAAAGGAACTCCCCCTCTCCTTAGATTCTATTGTTTCCTGGTATACAAGATGAGGTGAAGGACACCTCTTTCTTCTTTATGAACTGTTTTTTCTCCTAACATGTGACACCAAATGTTCGTGGGTTTTTTTTTTTTGCCACACCAGCTAATTCTCCAACTCTCCAGATACTGAATGGGTGTCCTACAAGTCAAGTCAATTCTGACACTAACTACCCGGAGTTAGTGTAGACCCCACAGGTTAAGGGCTTAGTCTCACAAGACTTCTCTCCCTTAAGATGCCAATCTCAAGTCCTGGGCCTCCTGTACTTCTGAGCTGGCTGTAAATCAGAGTTCCCATGACCCCCTCCTCAGGTTCAGTAATTTGCTGTAGTAACTCAGAACTTAGGGAGAGACTTTACCTACTATTACTGGCTTATTATAAAGTATATAATAAAGGGTACAAATGAACAGCCACATGAAGAGGTACATAGGGTGAGGTCAAGAAGGATCCCAAGCACAGAAGCTTCTGTTCCTGTGGAGTTGAAGTAGGCCACCCTCCTAGCACGTGAATGCATTCATCAACCCAGAAGCTCCTCATACTCTGTCGTTTAGAGTTTTTTAAGGACGGTTTCATCACATAGGCATGATTGAATATTAACTCAATTTCCAGTCCCTCTCCTCTCTCTAAACACTGGGGCTGGGGCTTCTAATTATTTTGTTTTTCTGGGTACCAACCCCCAGCCTGAAGCTATCTAGGCACCCACCAAGTGTTGCCTCTTTGGAACAAAAGATGCTTCTATCACCTATATCACTTAGAAAATTCCATGGTTTTTAGAATTCTTGTGCTAGGAACCAGAGCAAAGACCAACACTGTATTTCCTATTATATCACAGTATATCATTTTCCATGATCAATAGAAGTATAGAGCCTTTAGTAATTTTACCTTTTTTCCCTACCAACTTGTTCTGTGGAAGCAGCTTCAAATTTGCTAATTGAATTAAGCCAAACTTGTTAATTTTTTCAGCTTTATTGAGATGAAAATCAAACCACAGTGAGCTATCACCTCACACCTGTTAGAATAGCTACTGTCAAAAAGACAAGAGATAAATATTTGGTGAGGATGTGGAGGGAAGGAAACCCTTGTTTCCTTGTGCCCTGTTGGTGGGAATGTAAATTGGTGCAGCCACTATGGAAAACAGTATGAAGTCTCCAGACTTCCTTGCCTCTCCACGGCATGTGGGATCTTCCCGGACCGGGGCACAAACCCATGTCCCCTGCATCGGCAGGCGGACTCTCAACCACTGCGCCACCAGGGAAGCCCCAAACTTCTTAATTTTGAACCAAATTAAAACCATTAGAACTCTGTCTTTGCTTCCAAAAGCACAATAGTTTTTCTGAATAGAGCATGAAGAAATGTATATTTTGCCTCTTAATTTTTGACATAGCTATTTACCTGAGAAGGAAGTTATTTGTTCTGCCTCAGCCCACCCATGTTTTCACTGCTAATTCAAGAAAGCTGGAAGAAATAAAGATATATAGTAGCCACCTCCTTACCTCTACCAGGTTCCAGGGTTCTCACCTCTATCAGGTTCCAAGTTCCTTCAGGAAATTCAGGCCCTGGAAAGAAGAGGGAGCCCCACTTTTGACCACTCCTTTATTTCCTCTCTCCTTCTTGCCACTTTCAGACTCATCTCTCTCAGACCAGAGCTTCCATGTGGGCGGGAGATGATAACCTATGAGTTAACTGAACAATGAAACCCTGAATCATAGAGGGGAAAAGGTACTCATGGAGAAGGTAAATAATTGTGGAACTGAAGAACAGAGCAAGTTGGGGGAGGAGTGGAATACTTGGTATTCTGTTTTCAAATAGCGGAAATATATGTGTCTGCTTATTGAGATAAAAAGATTACTAATTAGAGAGAAGTAATGAAACTCCAAGTTAACAAAGACAAAAATAGAGTGAATATAATATCCATTAAGTCAGCAAAAAGGAAGAAGATAAAGAAGAAACCACATAGGAGAATAAATAATAATCATATTAAATGGAAAAATTAATAGCAAGTCTGTTAGTCATTACACTAAATATGAATGGACTGAATGTTCCATTAAATGACAGAGATTGTCAAATAATATTTTAAAAGAAAGCTCAATATATGCTACATGTGGGAAACAATTAGAACAAAGAAATAAAGAATGGTTGATGGTAGAGAATGGGCACCTGTGGTAGTAGTGATAATCTAGCTGAATTTTAATTTCTTAAGAGTTATTTCTGTTCATATACCATAGCTTTAAAGGAATACAACCATACTATCTGGTTTGTAGATTTTTCTAAACTATATGTTTCATATGTTGCATTAATTTATTTATTCTTTTATTCAACAAATAAATAGTGACTTCTGCCATTCAGTGACAAAACTGCATATTGTGGCTAATCAAGGACTTTATTTTGTCAGTATAGAAGATACTTGTGATTGGTCAGGTTCTCAAATCACTGCAACTTTTCCTCCTTGTCTGTTACTCTGGCTGATAGGTGGAGCTGCAATCTATTTGTTTCAGTTGATGTGAATTTTTATGTGGCATTCCCATTGCCTATTCTTTTTTGCACTAGCCATCCTCGAAAATTTTATGTTAAACGTAAGTTAAGAGTCTGAAATGCATTTTGAATGAGAAGGGGCATTATTAATTCAGTAATTAAAATTCTAGATTATTTGCTAGTTGCTTTCTTTATATCATTTTTAACTTTAGGACTATAAGTTCCTTTGGGTATTATTTAGCCATTGTTCTTTGCTGAATTGCCATATGGGTGTGCCAGCAGTAAAGTTTCCAAAAGGATCTTATTGTGCTTCAACTTCGTCTGGGGTCTAGTTGGAAATGCAGATGCTTAGGCCCCAAAACTTCTGAATCACAATCTGCATTTTAATTGGATCCTCAGCTGATTTGTTCACACATTAAATTTGAGAGACACTTTTCTAGGAGAATTTTTTTTGGCTGATACATTAATTCTTCAACTAAAATTATCATTTGTTACACAATAAAAAATAATGTGCAGAAATGTCTTTATTCAATATTCCCACTTTATTTTATCTGTAGGAGTCTTGAGATTTAATAGCGTGTTCAGTCACAAGAATTGTCTTATCCTAAATTTTCTGGTACAATTATCTCTTTATTTACATTCCTAAAGTTATTTTATTTTTTTCTCGGTTTCAATGGCTTAGATATGTGCATAGTTAATGCTTATAAACATCTTCAGAACCTTTTTGGAAGTTGGCATAAATAACAAATGGGAAATTCAAAAATGTGTCTTTTCTGATAAGAGAATTTAAAAGTATGTTGGGAAGTGACAATACTTGAGCTTTCAATTCAGTTGAACTACTTTGGGCACAAAGACAGAAAGGAATTTTTGTTCCAGCAAATGCACAGCAGGAACAGCTGAAACCTAGAGAGAGATAATGCACTAAGTATAGCAGTTAAGTGATAAAGACTTTGATTCCTAAAGTGGCAAGCTCTAAGCCTCAAAGCTGTGGGAGCAGCTTAAGGCAGCAACTAGAAATGGCATGGATCTCCTGGAGTTATGAAGATGCCTTTGGGTACCATCAGAGAGGAGGCCGAGTGAGGTATATCCTAAAGGGACAGATAATTATGATTGGTGACAGTTGATTGTAAATCATTCAAAGTACCATAGTGTACTAAGATACTAAATCCAAAGATCTTTTTGAAATTACTTCCTGTTTCCCTATAATGTTGTGCATTCCTGGATGCGCCTGTTTTTTTCCATTTTACTTTGCAGACCTCACTCACATGGTCCAGACTTGCCTCCTTGACCTGATCTTTTGAAGACTGCATATTTTTCCTTAACTACTTAAACGTCTTGCTTCAATTTTCACTTCCAGAGAAGTGACTGAAAAATACATTTCAAGTCCAGACATCCAGATCCCAAAACAAGAATATCCTGGCTACACCTAAAATTCAAACAAAAAACAAACAAACATAATGCTTAGCCCTACATACAAGACTTTTAACTTGTGTTCTGTAGGGTAATCTGGTTCTTTTAGGGTTGCCTCAGGAGCCCCCAGAGAGGACAAGGGGATCGAGCTGCTGAGATTTTTGGAGGAGCTGTCTCATCAGTTTTATATATTGGTGTTTTATGTAGGTTTCATTTGATAAAATAATAACCATAAAAATAATAAGCTGCTTTAAAATTTACATTACTGATGTTACAGAAATAAAAATGACTATAAAAGAATACAATGAACAATTTTATGTTAACAAGTGAGTTAACATAGGTAAAAAGACAAAATCCTAGAAACACACAAACTAATGAAAATGACTCAAGAAGAAATAGAAGATTGAATTCGTAAATTTAAAACTCCCCACAGAGAAAAGCCAGGCCCAGATGATCTCACTGGTGAATTCTACCAAATGTTTAAAAGGAGAATTAACACCAATTCTTTACCAACTCAGAAAAAAACAGAAATGGAGAGAACACTGTCCAACCCTTTCTATGAGGTCAATATTATCCTGACACCAAAACCAGACAAAGGCATAACAAGAAAACTATGGACTGATACCTATTATGAATATAGATACAGAAATTCTCCACAAAATACTAGCCGCTGAATCCAAAAACATATAAAAATGATCACACATCATGACCGAGTGAGATTTGTCTCAGATTTGCAAGATTCGTTTAACATCTAAAAAATCAGCTAATGTAGTACACCTTATCAAAACAATGAACCACACAAAGTACACATGATTATCTCAATAAACACTGAAAATACATTTGACTAAGTCCAACATCCCTTCAGGATAAACACTTAACAAAGTAGGAATACAAAGGAAAGCCCTCAACCTGATAAAGGGTATCTACGAAATAACACATGTAACATTAAGCTTAATGGTGAAAAACTAAATGTTTTCTCCCTAAGATCAGGAACAAAACAAGGATGTCCACTTCTATTCAACACTGTATGAGAAATTCTGGCAAGGACAATTCGGCAAGAAAAAAAAGATATCCAATTGTAAAGGAAGAATTATCACTGTTTAGAGCTGACATGATCTTTATATAGAAAATCATAAGCAAAGCTATTATATCTAATAAGTGAGTTAAGCAAGGTTGCAGGACACGAGGCCAATACACACCAAAAATTGCATTTCTATGCACTCACAATGAAAAATCTGAGATGAAATTAGGAAAACAATCCATTCATAATAAGATCAAAAATAACAAAACACTCAGAAACAAATTTAACAAAAGTGCAAAATTTGTACTATGAAAACTACAAAACATAGTTGAAATAAATGAAGGAAGACCTAAATAATTAGGAAGATAGCCCACGGTCATGTATCAGAAGACTTAGTATTGTTAAGATGGCAATACTCTCCAAATTGATCTACTGCTTCAAAATAATCTCTATCAAAATTCCAGATGTCTTTTTGAAGAAACTTCTTTTTGCAGAAGTTAACAAGGTAATCTTAAAATTCATATGAAATTTCAAGGGGACCCAGAATAGCCAAAACAATATTGGAAAAGGAAAGCGTATTTGAAGGACTCATTCTTTCCTATTTCAAGATGTACTAGAAAACTAAAGTAGTCAAGACAATAAACAAATGAAGATAAACAAATAGATTAATGGGAGTACATTTTTGTGACCTTGGGTTAGGCAAGAGTTCCTAGATATGACACACACAAATCCATTTCTACTATTTTCTCAAGGCCCAAGTCTTCATTTCTTATCTCTATCATCCTGTTGGCACATACGCTGTATAGTCTAGAGTTGGGAAATGTCTTACGTTTATACGCCAGACTCCTTAACTCAGTGGTTCTCATCCTTGAACATTGGAATCATTGAGAAACTTCAAAAAAATACTCCTTACGTCTCACACTCAGAGCATCTGGTTTCATCGGTATGGGGTACACACTGGGCCTCAAAATATTCTAAAAGTTCTCCAGGTGATTTTAATATGCAGGCAAGTTTGAGAAACTTATCCTAAGTGAATAGAAAATTCCTTATGACTAAGGCTTGCCTTATGATTCATCACATCCCCAGCACTTAGTACAATACCTGAAATGAAAAAGATGCTTAGTTAATCATTGCTGAGCAAGAATTCTTTTATTACAATTCTTTATCCTATGTTATTCCTACATTTATTTCTCAAAGAAATAAAAATGATCAGATTTAAAGTTTTGAAAAAAAATTATGTTGACATAAAATTAGATCAGATATTTTGGCCTTGTATTACTTTCCTGAATCCATTAATAGGTAAGAACTGAACAGCCACAGTTCTGTCCGCACTGGAGGTACCACTGGACATTGGTTACATGATCCAGATTGGAGACATCATCATTGCTACTGGACATGACTGGCTTAGAGGTCATGCCTGACTCTGTAACCGCCCCCCCCCACCATGCTATGCAATATAGAAATAGGAACACACAGAAATAACACTTGTCTTTGAAGAGCTTGCAGTCTAGTAAAAGAGATAGAACTCAATGAGCCGGCTATCTGGTGCCATTCCATTTCAGAAATGATATACTTAACACTAGAAATGTTTTTAAATATCAGGAATGAAAACAGATGCCCACTATCATTACAGTTGCTTTGCCAATAAATGGAGGTCGTGACCAGCATATTGAACAAGAAAACAGAAATTAGAAGAATAAAGTTTAGAAAGGACTAACTAAAACTGTCATTATTTACAAATGATGTGACAAAATACGTAGAAAACCAAGACAGTCTCCAAGTAAATTATTAGAAATAATAGACCTGTTTATTAATATGCAAAAAGGAAATTGCCTTACTATGCCCTAGCCACAAATAATCAGAAAATATAACTGTACAAAGGACATTATTTACTATAGTATCAGATATTGTCAATAGCCTTGAAATAAATATAAAAAATAGTTTCACTTGAACAAGTAAATCATTAAAACTGTAAGGCATTAATGATCTAAATAAACAGAGATTAGATTTATATTCAAAGTTAGGGAGACAGAATTTTAAAGATATCAATTCTCCCTTAATTGTGCTTTAGATTCAGTGAAATTCTAATTAAAATCTCTAATAGGAATTTTTATGGAACTTTATAAGCAAATTCTAAAATTTCAATGGAGGAATAAAGAGCCAGGGAAACTGAAAATTTTTGTTCTACCAAATATTAAGACTTACAAATTTATATTAAAGCCCTGTACCTCTATGCAAGGATAAACAAATTGGCCCAAAGAATAAAATAGAGACCTCAGAAACAGACCTGTATATAGATAAATAGATAGATGATAGATAGATAGATAGATAGATAGATAGATAGATAGATAGATAGATGGAAAACTATTTTCTTCCGTAAAGCATACAGCATCAATTACAAAATGAGGGCTTAAACAAGGTACTCAGTGGAGTAAGTGCACAGTAGCCCTGATGTGAAACAGTAGATTAGATAACTTGAAATTAAATGGATTTGATTAAATAGTAGGTAGTATCAGGCAACTGAAAATGGTGAGGTTTAAACAAGCATAAAGAAAATCAGCTACAGGGGCTGAGATTTACACATTGACTTTGTATTGAACTCTGAATTGTCCTTTCAGAGAGCAGCTGTTCCCATTGAGGCTGAAGTCTTTTGGGGGGCTGTTCCAGAGTGTTCTGTTTTCTTAGGTGACCCCACTCTGCAATTCTCTTTTACTTTTATCAGGTTAAATTAAACTGAAGACAGGGAGCCATCTTCAAGCTCATAACATCTATTGTTATTTTAATCAAAAAGGAACACTACTGCTTTAAGATTTGCTCATGTATCCATGGAAGCTCAGAGAATACGGTAGATTTAGCTAGATTTGGACAGGGAACAGCTCATTTCCTCTTCACTTAAACACCAGTCCTCTGGAAACTTTGTCTTCCCAGAGAAGGCAGAATGGATCTAACTCAAAGTCAGAGCCTCCACCATTAACCCTCAGTGACATTTACATTAAAAAATATTTACCCTACAACTGTCACTGCCTTAGCACCCCTACTCTTCCACTAGGAGGCTCTCTTATTTGTAACTCTTGACAAAAAAACTTGTTTGCAAGATTCAAATCCATGTTTGGGTAGGGTGAGGATTTTCCATCATCAGTCTAGCCCATGAAACTAATTACTGTCTAATACATCAACATATATAAAATATCCCTTTCCAAGGCCATGTACTCTTCTAATATCAAGTAAGTAGCTAACTACTATTGCTGATGGTCTGAATGGTGTCTATGCCTATGAAATACTTTAGATTAAGATATGTATGTACTCAGATGCAGACAACTAGAGAAAAGGGAATATTTTAAATGTCACTTAGTCTTAAATTTCCCATAATCAGGAACAAAGGTGGAAACTACAAATGTCACACCACATTGTACTATAATTGGTTGTAATAAGTGATTACTATGCACTTACTAAGAGTTTAGTTGAATATTAATATAAAAATTGCCTTTAAATGAACAACATAATTCAAAATTCATAAACCAGTCATCACAGATACAAATCAATCATAGCTAAATGCTTTAAGATCCTTGTGTCTGTGTGTGTATGTCTGAATTTTTTGTATACATAAAAATGAAGAATGAAGTAATATGGGCCTTAAGTACAGCTATCATTTTGATTTGCTTCTCTGCATTTTCTAATTTTTCAATAATTACTTTGTGCTACCTTGTAGTCAGAGATCAAATCAATTATAATTTTCAAATATCTGCAACATTTTTAATAGTACATTTGGCATTTTCTTCCATATTACCTCTTTATGTCTCTACTTGCTTTCTTTATATGTTGAAAAGGCTCTATATTGAGGTGTCTGGATATAGCTGGAGACTTTGTATTACTGCTCTCCTGTAATGTGCTCTATTTCAAACAGATCAAGATCATACATGCCTTCAAGTCCCAAGATCAAACCATTTCTATCAAACTAGTCAACATGAATAGAGTTTCTTACAAGCCCAGTTATTTAAACTAGGAGTACATTGCACTCCATTACATTCTGAATACTAATATACTTTGGCTTTTCTTATTCTCTCTTGGCCCAAAAACAGAGGTTTTGACTAGGATGAAAAGAGTTAGATTTTGATAATTTCTTTCTGATTTATTCAGTGCTCTATAGAGAGAATGATCGTAGTTCTCAATGGCTACATAAATGAAGTTATCATCCTCATTGACTCAAACATACAGGCTCAAGACAAAATAACTTTAGAGTTAGGGAGAATCTGGGCTTTTTACAAAATTTCTTTTTTCTCACTTTAATTCTATATATGAATAAGAAGCCAAACTGAATGTATTAATTTAATAAGAATTATTTAAGAATTTAGTGAAACTATTTTCTTTCTCAAATATTTTTTTTTGGATAGTAATGATTTTGTTATGATCTATCCTGCATGTAGATTCACTTTATTACAGTACATTCACCACTTGGTCACTCTTTTTATTTAACAAGCTAAAAATAAGAGACGAGGCAATGATTGTGATTGCATTGAATTCCAGCTCCCTGGGTAGAGACTAAGCAGTTTGAATTGACATTTGTGTCACTGTCAAAAGCCAACTGCTTGCCACATCCATTGGTGTTAAACACAACATCTGGTTCAGTATAATTAGGGTTTCAAGTAAGTTGATGAGAAAATGAGCCATATGCACTTACCCAAATGGAGAAGCATGAAGAATTTTCTTTTGATTGACTTAGATATATGAGATGGGTTTGAAAAGATAGTGATTCAGGTCTTGAAGTCACACTTGACATCAAACATGACCATTGGGTTTAGGAAGGGGAATAGATCCCATTTTCTTTCATTACCAAACACATGGTTGATGATGACATTTCTTGCATGAAGTGCAATGGGAGGAGATCTCCTGTGGTTGTTCTCTAATTGAGAGTTTGTCCCAGAAATAAAGAGGAATTGAGCCTGATGGTTTCATGATGGTGAGTGCAAAAGCATCGACATTGTCATGGGCGGGGCTGTAGATGTAACTGGATCACTGGATTTTGCTCTGTGAAAGAGTGGAAGTCATTTCTGGAGTTGGGAGATTTCAGCCAGCTGGGTGGAATGGAGTTAGGTGACCTGGCCCTTGCTTCTGCTTCTTGTCAGGATCTGAATACTATCTCTACACACTACACTGGAATAATTTGTTGCTGGGAAGGTTGCTTGTCCCTCAGAGTAGCCGTATTATTGGGCCTTTGGCTAATGGCTTCAGAAGCTTTTAAAAGAAGAGCGCTGGAAGAGTGAGGAAGTTTAACATTTAAATAATTCCAATTTTAAGAACAGGATCACTAGAGACAATGATTTTAGCTTAGGGAAACCTTGGCTGGTCTTGTTTTACAAATTCAGCTCCTAATTTTGGCTTCACTTAGCCATCACAGACATCAACCTACTTGTCCCCATGAAGAAGTAGCAGAGAATCTGTCACACAGGTCCTCTTAAAAGACAAGACAAACCCCATGACTCTAAAAGAAGTAGTTCGGTTTTCTTTTAGAAAGAATGGCTATTTTATCTCTTCTTTTATAGGCTTACAAAGATGTGGAGCCTATTTAACTTGTAGTTTTATTCAGGGCTTTACCTGTTTTAAAAACAATAATATGTACTTGAGTTAAACAGACCTAATCTCAAGTTCTAGTTGTGCCCCTTTCGAGTTATGTGGATTTGGGAAATTAACTTCTTCAGTTTTAATGTGTCTGTATCTGTAAACCAAGGATAATAGTATTTCTTCTACCCAGCTAATGGTTGTCGTGAAGACTGAATGAGAAAAGAATACACAAAAGGACTTTTTATATGTTAGCATTCCATGTAAATGTTACTACTCTTTAAAATCAAATTATGGGTGTGAAATATCAAGTAAATAATATTAGATATTCTTTAATTTGACTAGCAAAAAAATGAGCAAAATAAGTATAGTGGGACTTACCATCCATGTTTTTCAAGTGAGGAGATAGAGCTTCATTTAAATTAAATGAATTACAAGGAAAGGTCACACAACTGGTACCATGAAAAGAATAAAACTCACATTTTAGTATAATTTAAATTGGCATTTGATGAAGTCTTACAGGAGAATCTATACTGAAAATTAAGTATCATGAAACATAAGGCAATTTATCTACGTGACTTCATAGCCAAATATAAAATTCTATCCAATTAATGTTGTTTGCATATCAGTATTAGTTTCAGAACAAGTCCCTAGTTGTGTTTTGTTCTGTACTTGGTTCTTATGCTTTGGACTACATTTATTAGTGGTTCAGATAAAGCCCAGAAAAAAACGTGAAACACTGGAGAATAATAGCTGAACAGAATAGTTTTAAGATTTAGAATCAGAAGTCTCAGCATCATCAGTAGGTTTAAATAATGAGCCCAAACTGGTTAGATGATATTTAAGAGAGGGACTTCTCTGGTGGCGCAGTGGTTCAGAATCCGCCTGCCAATGCAAGGGACACGGGTTCAATCCCTGGTCTGGGAAGATCCCACATGCTGCGGAGCAACTAAGCCCGTGCGCCACAACTACTGAGCCTGTGCTCTAGAGCCTGCGAGCCACAACTACTGAGCCCACATGCCGTAACTACTGAAGCCTGCGAGCCTAGAGCCCACGCTCTGCAACAAGAGAAGCCACCGCAATGAGAAGCCCGCACACCACAACAAAGAGTAGCTTCCACTCGCCACAACTAGAGAAAGCCCACACGTAGCAATGAAGACCCAACACAGCCAAAAATAAATACATAAATAAATTTATTTATTTTTTTAAAAGATGATATTTAAGAGAATAAGTATACTATTACACTCTAAAATTTGAAAAATAAGCCAAATAGGAAGAAGATAGAGCAGTTTTTATGAAAGAGTCACTTAATTTGATGACGAAATCAATACATCAGTGGTGTGATTCAGATGCTATAACGCCTTGAATACAATCTGAGGTAGTGACTGAACAGGAAGCAGTTAAGGGTACCACTCTCTCTGGCAGATCCGTCCTGGAGAGAAAACCTTATGTAGTGGTTAAGGACATAGACTCTAGAATCAGACTGCCTGGCTAAACCCTGGCTGTGTGACTGCCTGGCTAAACCCTGGCTGTGTGACTGGTTGTGTGACTTTGGGAAAGTTACTTAATTGTCTTGTACCTTAGATTCCTCAACTGTAAGATGGAGTTAACAATAGTACGTGGCTTAGGGAGTTATTATGAGATTTAATAGCCCAGGTGCTCAAAATGGGGCCTGGCACAAAGTCAGTTAACCATTATGATTATCCCTGTTAACTCTGAATCACGAACTAAGAAAGGCACTTACAATCTGGAATGTTTCCAGGGGAGGGAAGTAGGAGGTAGTATTTATTGAACATATATTAAACTTTCAACCATGAGCTAATGCATTTCTATTTAATTTTTTCAGAAACCCTGGGAATTAGATACTGTTGTTTTTGTAATGTATATGCAAACAATATAACTCACAGCAAAAACTGTGAGTTAGAAAGGTTATATAATACCACTGATAAGTGGTAGATGTTTGCTTGACTTTGAAATAACTTTACCCGTGAAGTAATGCTCATTTGAGGATCAGCTGACACAACTGAGGAAGTTTAACCTGGCCCAGCAGGGACCAAGTAGAAGCATATTGTCCCCTAACATTTGAAGGACTATCAAGTAGAACAGGGATTTTACCCTGCCCAGCTAATAATATAGTCCTACATAAAGATTCCAGGACAGGGCTCTAGTACGCCTCCTTATCTGCTCAGGCCTGGGTTTACTGCATTAACCTCTTATCTGAACTTCATACCACTAAGCTTTTCTTAGTACAATTCATCCTGCATCCTGTTATGAGATTAATCTTCCAAAAATACTACCACTGTTACATCAGCCTGCAACTGAAAACCCTTCAGTGCTTCCTCCATGGTAGGCAGGATAAAATCCAGATACCTTAACTTGGCATTCAGAAGATTTTATGACCTGCTTGCAACCAATATCTAGAATCATTAACTTGTAGCACCAAAAGGGACCTCAGACATAATGTTGTCTTGTCCCTTCATCATCAAGTGAGGAAAATTAAGCTCTAAACAGGTACATGATCTATCAAGAACTACAGCTAGTTAAGAGAAGAGGGTGAGTGAATATCCAGGTCTGTATACTACTATTGCAAATAAGACATTCAAAATGACAATGACTGAAGCAAAGGAAACCACCTTGTCCTGGACAGTATGGTAGGTTTTCCACATACATTTCTTCCATGCAGCCGAGAGAGGTTTTTCTTCGACCTTCCCCCACCCCCAATATCTTTTATAGCAGTTTTAGGTTCACAGTAAAATTGAGAGGAAGATACAGAGATTCCCCATATGTTCCCTGCTCCCTCACATGCATAGTTTCCCTTATTACCAACATCCCTCTCAGGAGTCTTACACTAGTTGCAATTGATGAACCTACACTGACTCATCATAACCACTGAAAGTCTGTAGTTTGTATTAGGATATTAGGGTTCACACTGGTACATTTTATAGGTTTGGACAAGCAAATAATGACATGGATATATCATTATAGTATCTTACAGAGTATTTTCACTGCTCAAAATATCCTCTGAGCTCTAACTATCCATCCCTCCACTCCCACCCCTGGAAACCACCGATCTTTTTACTGTCTCCATAGTTTTGCCTTCTCTAGAATGTCATATGGTTGGAATCACATAGCATATAGTCTCTTCAGATTAGCTTCTTTCACTGAGTAATAGGCATTTAAGTTTCCTCTGTGTTTTTTCATGGCTTGAAATGTTTGTCTTTTTACAACCTGTCATTAGTGTCTTCCTCTAGTTTTCTTTGACTGATTTGATGAAAACATATAATGTGACTCCAGGAAAAGTCAAGTGAAATGCCATGCTATAGTCACTGAGATTTTTGTGCTTTTATTTTGTTTTTATTTTTCATTTGTTGTTGATAATTATGAGCCCAGTGTAAGGCATCCTAGTAGTAATGAATGCTTCTGCATAGTCACCAAAGTACATTCCTGCAGGTTCTGGAGTCAGATAGTCCAGGCTTAACACCGTGGCTCAGTCCATTTCTAGCTGTGTGTCTTTGGGCTAATAAGTACATCTTTCTAAGCCTCTATTTCCTAGGCCTAACAGAGACCAGTTTATCTTACTTTTTGATACTTGTGAGGTTTTATTGAAATAATGAATTGAAAATACTTGTTCAGCCTTTAGAGTTTGAGCTGAAACTCTGGGCGGGGCAGGTACAAGGAGTCTCAGTCTTTCAGACATCTAGTATAGCTCTTCACACATTAACCTAGCAGGACAAAGACGTTAAGCATGCAGTATATACGGTCTGCTGCATTTCGCTCATTGGGAATGAGTGTCATCTCACTAAAGGTCCCCAACTTCTGATGGAGCTGGATCCTTTCACAAGAAGGCCCCCATCCAAGCAAATCATAGCCAGTGTTTTCTTCACTTCTGATTTGTGCAATGGGAAAAGCAGGCTTTTGTGTCCTGGCAACTTCCAGAAGCTCATGCTTCTCCATCCCTTAGGAGGCGCTTCTGGCCACCGTCCTGGAGGACCAGCGTCAGTCCTGTTGCTAACACCCAATGACAGACAGGGCCCCCCTGCAGGACTCAGTTTTCAAGGTGCCTATTTTGAAAGATAAAACACATTTTTTTTTTCTGGGAAGCCCAAAGTGCAGCTCTCTCATTCTCTCAGCACTCGCCTCCTTTTTCTGTGATGTCTGGCATTTTTGGTTCTCTTGTCCCTTTACCCTTTCATCTAACACATCACTCCTTGACAGAGGCTCACCTTCACTGTCGAGGAAGAATAACCCCAGGGCAGGACTTTGCTTGTCATCCTCCTGGTGAAGAGGAATGCAGAGAAATATTTTAGTTTTTCCCAAATCTCTTTATCCTCTTTGATTTTTCTCATGCTTTGCTGCTTTGCAGGCACTCACCGGGGCAGCCACAGACAATGCATCGGAGAATTTTTTTCATTTGGTTCTTTTCTTCTCCTTTTTTCTCTTTGTCCTTCACATCATTGACTAATCTCTTACTGTCAGAGTCTTCATTCCGTACTAGGAAATGCAGTGTATTCACATTTCCATTTTAATCACAGCCTCTGAGGGTTGGAAGGGAACTTGGAGGTCACCAAGCCCAGCTCACATAGGAGCTCTGTCTTCAGCTCCTGTAACAGACAGCCTTTTAGCCTTTCTGTGGACACTTGCAGTAGAGGGAAGTGCCCTGTTTTGCAGTGCAGCCCATCCCATTACAGGGGCACACCTGACATCAGGGATCTTTCTTACTTTTAACGGTCATCTGTCTCCTAGTGACACTCAGCCATTACTGAGGTTGTCTCTAGTGCTGTGCAGAATAAATCTGTTACATGTTAAACATTTTATCTCTTCTCTTGTCCTCCTTTTATTCTATCTATGCCTTTGATTATTCCTGATACAATGTTTTCTTCCTCATTTGTTTCTTTAGTTTTTGGTGAAAACAATTTAGCTTACAACTGCTGTTTGCTCCCCAAAATTGAAAACAGGGCTTCCCTGGTGGCGCAGTGGTTGAGAGTCCGCCTGCCGATGCAGGGGACACAGGTTCGTGCCCCGGGCCGGGAAGATCACACATGCCGCGGAGTGTCTGGGCCCGTGAGCCATGGCCGCTGAGCCTGCGCATCCGGAGCCTGTGCTCCGCAACGGGAGAGGCCACAAAAGTGAGAGGCCCGCGTACCGCAAAAAAAAAAAAAAAAAATTGAAAACAAAAACACATTAGGAACATGACTTTCTGTCACCAGAATATTTAGTCCCTTTTTATTAAATTATATATATATATATAGAGAGAGAGTTACTTTGCATAATTCTCTAATTATGCTAATTTATGCATCTATGATGCATACTGTTCCTATTAGGCTGGTAATAGATGCCAAACTAATATTTCATTGACCAAAAATCTGTCCCTGAATTGGTGATTCCTTAACTTGGTATTATCTCCTGGGAACATTTTAGGGCAAGATAAAAAGAGGTTCTTGCAAACACCAAAAAAAACGGAGACAGGAACCAACAAGCTTTTCAAGGTAGGATCATGTTTTAAATTGATATAGTGTCAGGTGTTCTCATAGGAGCTCAGCAGGAGAATGGAACAGAAATTAAGATGGTCTATAAGCCCACTTATGGAAAATACAAAGTATCTCAAACTAAACGTCACAAAGGGAGAGAATGTGCATACTTATAAATACAAACAAACACATGGGCTAATAGACAGCACCTTCCTATGTATACAAAAGGGGATATCTGGACACATTCAAACATAAGGACAGAACCAAACTGAAAATCATGCACAGCTCTGTGGCAGGTAGCAGCACTCTCAGCTATGGAGTATGCACTTACCAACCACAGCCACAGTAATAGGACCAACATGACCCTCCAAATTGGTTTTCTGCATGGAAACACAGGTGTCTCTGTCAGCAAGGAATGAAAGACACTGGGAGAGAAGCAGCCTCACCTGCCAGGCCCCTGGGAGTTACCTATAGGCCTGGATATACAGGTGTAGATAAGCACAAAGAGAAAAGCTTTAAGATGCATGAGGTGGAAAGTGCCAAAAAATGGTGCATGAGTGGCTAGGGAGGGCTGGGTGAGAAAGAGGTCAACTAGAAAAAAGAGGAATCATATTAGGAAAAAAAATGAAATCCTCCATTTTATGTTAATCAAATTGTTTTAGTTTCTCATCCCCAGTTATAAACTGGATCAAACCATCATGGTCTCAGAGACAGAGGAAGGATTTGGCAAGTCTTATGTCTAAGGCCAGCAAGCACTTGGAACACCATGAAATTATCAACTATAACAACAGTTTAGAATGATTGTTTTCAGATGTACAGGTGGCCGAGAAAGGAAAAAAATAAAAAGAGACATTAAATCTAGAAAAAAGTGTGTCTCTTTTTAAAAATTCTTCCATTTTCTTAATATCTAGGGATGGAAGGAGTATTAGAAGGATAGAAATAATGTTACAGATAGAACGTGAAGTTGAGGTAAAAACAATACAGTAATTCAGGTATTTGGGGGGGGTTCTACTTTGATAATAACAAAGATCAGTGTAGACATGCAGTAAAGTGATTTTTATGGATTTTTATCAACTTAAGTAACAACACAGTCTTCTCCATGGAAAATTTATTATAGCTGTTTCATCATTGCTGGTCTGGCTATCTGCCCAGGAGGCTTCTTCAGTTATGTCATGTACCTCTTAACCTGATAGGGATTCTTCCTATCTGGGATCGCTGCTAAGAAGCTCTTCTTTTATTATTATTTCCCCCAATAATATTATTATCCTTTACAGTTTAAAGATCAAGGAACAGAGAGATTAAGGACCTTGAGGAGGTTGGAGTTGACAGGATCTGGTGGTGGGGTTAAATGCAGCTAAGGGAGGTTGCCCTCCACAGTGTCAGGAGAAAAGATTAGGAACAACTGGAGAGAAGTCAGCAGGTGGCAAGGGAGGATGATTAATGCTTTCTCTCTTGATTGCTGCAGTTCCTGATATTGTAGGAGACAAGACAATTGTGAGTTGGGAAAACTTGAGAAGAGTAGTGAAGATTTGAAATAGCTGTTGAGGGAGTTTGGACGAAGAGATGACTAAGGAGGACACTGGTGAGATTGGGATCTTGTCTTCATCATGGTTCCAGTCCTCATGGCTGGGTGACTTTTTGCAGCAGCAGACAATAGTTCACTCTGCTGCTGGAGCATCTGGAATAACATAGTTCACAAGAAGGATTCTGCAGAACAGCAAGGAGCAAGGGATGCAGGTATACCAAGTAGTAAAACAAGGGACTGTGGTGTGTTGTCTAAGTGGGGTGTAAATGAGAAGATGAGGTTAGGATTAAAGTTATTAACTGGAAGAAAAGTAGAGGACTTAATAGGAGATATTTCTACAGTTAAGAAGATAGTATATTGGAAGTAAGAAAAGTAGTGAGCAAGAATACTAAGTTGTAGTCAGAGAGTAAAATATTTAAGATTTCAGAGATGGAATAATTCTGCTACAACAAAGTCACACTTGTGCCAATGGGAAAGGATCACTGAAATGGAGTGGAAGTGAGGGCAAACAGAGTTGAAGATGTCAAGGAAATGTTAGTCTGAGACATTCAGTGGATTAACGGTGTGGATATTTAAATCACCCAAGCAGTTAGTGGGATCAGAAATGCAGAGAAATACCATGAGTCAAGAGCCAAAATCTTCTGAAAAAGTGATTGGGTGAGCATGGACTTGGCTAAGTGGCAGAGGAGGTAGGATTAAATTGCAGGAATGTCAAATTGTTTTTATTTGGTGAAGAGGAAAGGGTTTGAACAGTAAAAGGAAGTAAGAACATCCTCCCCCCACAGGCCCTGTGGTGCCCAGAGAGTGAGAAAATGAGCAGTTTCCCATGGATAATCTAGGGAGGCGGCATCCTTGGGGATGGGAAGTAGAGGCACGTCAGTTCACAGTTGCTCCACAGAGGTTCAGAGCAGGAAGCAACCAAGGTGGAATGAAAGAAGGCAGTAACCAGAGGGCCTGGGATTTGGAACAGGATAGCATTAGCCAATTGAAACAATGATTTAAAGATGTGTCTGTGCTCATTCACACAGAGGCACTGGGTGAAGCAAGATGGCATTTGTTGTCTGTGGCTCATTGCAAAGAAACCCTATTACAGAAGGTAGAGAAGTCAGAAATGAATATTTATCGCACAGTAGATAAATCTCATTTAGTCTTCATAAAAACTCCAGAATGTAGGCATAATTATCCTCATTTTTTTTTTCCATTTTTTTTTTAAAGTTTATTTATTTATTTTTTAAATTAGTTTCTGCTTTATAACAAAGTGAATCAGTCATACATATACATCTGTTCCCACATCCCTTCCCTCATGCATCTCCCTCCCTCCCACCCTCCCCATCCCACCCCTCCAGGCGGTCACAAAGCACCGAGCTGATCTCCCTGTGCTCTGCGGCTGCTTCCCACTATCTATCTACCTTACGTTTGGTAGTGTATACACGTCCACGTGGGCTGTGACAAGGCGAAAGAGAGGCATGGACGTGTATCCTCATTTTTTAATAGATGAAGACCTAGAAACTCAGAGAGGTGAAATACTTCTTCTAAGGTTAGTAATGCCAGCAAGGGCTTAGTACAGAAGTCCAAACCCAGGCTTGTCTGAACTTTCGTTCTCTTGTACCAGTTTAGTAGAATTGACATCTAACTCTGGATCCACACTTTCTCTAGTGAGTCAATTAATTTCTAAGTCTGATTCTTTATCTCAAAAATATAGCCATAATGGGGCTTCTCTGGTGGCGCAGTGGTTGAGAGTCAGCCTGCCGATGCAGGGGACATGGGTTCGTGCCCCGGTCCGGGAAGATCCCACATGCTGCAGAGCGGCTGGGCCCGTGAGCCATGGCCGCTGAGCCTGCACGTCCGGAGCCTGTGCTCCGCAACGGGAAAGGCCACAACAGTGAGAGGCCCGCATATCGCAAAAAAAAAAAAAAAATATATATATATATATATATATATAGCCATAATGTCAACTTTGCCTAACACTGACTTTTTAAATGATCAAGTTAGATGTTTGTAGAAACAGTCTGAAATAATCATATAAAACTCTACATACATATATCAATCTGTTCATTTATGAATCTACCCTTTTTTGTACCCTTAAATCCAGGTAAGTATACAGGTAAAAATACAGAAAAATAAATTATCATTTATTCAGACTTTAAATGTAATCTTGTTTCTATAGCATAATACTATACTATGAGGAATGACTAGATACAGAAAGTAGAAATATTTAACTTTAAGATAAGACCGAACTGTTTTCTAGAAGAGAAAGTTTCTCCAGCAGTGTAGAAGGGATCATGTTCATTCACATTGTTTTCACCACTTGGTATTATAATATTTCTTTGTCGTTGCCCATATCTACTGGGAGAAAAGTGGTATCTCATGGTGGTCTTCACTTGAATTACTCTGATTACTAATGAGGCTGAGCATCTCTTCATTTATTGATCATGAATGTTTTCCTATTCTGTGAAATGTCTGTTAATACTTTTTGTTCATTTTTCTATTGTGGTTATTGCCCTTTTCTATTAAGATACTCCCATTTTAGAAATGTTGAGTTTGCATCAAGAAGAGGAAGTAAGGTGTACGAAACCCACAGTAACTTGGTAGAAGAGCCTGAACTAGGACTGAACTAACCCAATATTTTATGTCATGGCTTCCTTTCCACTGAGATTCCTCCTCTTCAAACAGAGGGGCACCTGGGTGAGGCCATTTGCACGGGATTGTGTGGAATATCCAGCTAGGATGGTTCTTGTTACCTCAGCTTTATTTTTCCAACAGAAATGTAGCAAAATGTGCCAGACACATGAATTACAAGGGAACCCTGTCAATTCTGATGATACATGGAATTTGTTGTAAAGCAACCACTAGCACAGAACTCCCAGTCTGGAGAAAGATGGGGGGGGGGGTCAATGTAGATATGATTTGAAACCTTGCCTAAGATATATGATAGGCATTAGAGGAATGACAGTTGGAGCAGAAAATAATAAAATGTGACTTGCTAGAGAGGCTGGCTGGCTGGTCAGATTTAGATTTTATTACTACAGCTTCCTTAGCCTTTGTTTCATGGTATTTATAACACACTTGATAACTCGTCACTCTTCCACCTTTGATTGCATATGAGAAAAGAGGGAGTAGGGGATTGGCATGTGAGAAGACAGGGGGAAGTGATTTTGTGTCATTTCTAGTGATATCCTCAAATAATAACTTGAGATCTGGAAGGGAAGAATACTGCACAAGGGCAATATTTTAGTGAGTTCACTCATTCATCAATTCATTCATTCCTCCCTCCTTCCCACCCCCATTATTCATCATTTTAAGCACCGAATCATTTTCCTTGAACAATGTGCTGAGATGAACTAGAGGGAAATCCTATTTTTCTACTGAGTGGCATCCTGTGGTCTATATGCATTCTTTGTCTCTTTTCCTGCTGTCAGTTCTCCAGGTTCTGCCACCCTATCTTGCCTTCTTGCTCTTTTCTTTCTCCTCCTTCAGTGGCTCTCAGATTGAGGAGAAAATAGTGTTTATGAAGCCGTTTGTATGCAACTCAAATTGCTCCCCTATCAGATGCACAGGATCTGGCTTCCTAACCCCTTAAATATTGCAATGAAACCACAGATCTTCAAGGTGGGTGGGAGCAGAATGTGTCCCATTGGTCAGTCCCACTGCATTCTGTGAGATGAACCCTATGGATAGTGGGCTGGTTGTCAGAAAGACATAAGTAGATGGATGGGCTTGTGGGGGTGTGGGAAGAGAAGAGACCTTTGAAGACACCAACCATCTCTTTCCAATATTTGGTACAGGACAAATAGTTGTTTCTTTCCAATAGGACAATATAAAATATAATATTTATAATTACACTATGTTCTATCATTACAGAGTGCAAAACATTCTTTTCAAAGCAATATTTTAAATTAATTTCTCTCTTTCCTCTCTTGATTTTTCTCCTCCTTACTTCTTTTACTGTTATTCCCTTATTTACTTTATTGATTTATAGAATTAATTAAGCTATTATTGAAGACCTTATAATCCAAACATGCTGTTTTACAGAAGAGGAACTGAGGTCCAGGGGCATCGTTCAGCGTGCTTAAATCCTTAAATCCTTAAACTCTGGTCTTCTGACTTCTAGACCAGTATCTTCTACTCTTTGTAGCCAAAATGTATACTCTAGGAAACTCCCTCTTGGATATCTTCTGACATAGCCTTATAGACTATCTCCTTTTTTCTTTTTTTTTTTTAAATATTCAGAGACTGAATATCTAGGTGCTCCACTTTTCCCTAGGTTAGCTGTCAGTAGCAATAACACTGACTCCCTGGTATTGATAAATAGATTTTGCAGATGCTTCATGGGGTCATTATCTTCTATTTCAGCTTTACCAAAATGCAATTCAGTATGGAGATAGCTTTTCTGATGCACTTTTTTTCTGGGATTCTCCAAGATCACAAATATCTTGGTTATAGGAGTGGTTTAATTTATTTTACCTGTCCTTAGGAACCCGTATTTAGTAAAATCTCACATAAAATGGGACAGTTATGCCACATGCATGGTAATTCAATCAACAAGTGTTCACTGAATACCTGATTTATGCATTCACCTGACAGGCAGTGAAAATATACAGGATAGGTGCGATTCTTGCCCTCAGGGAGCTCATAGGCAGCGGCAGAAACAGACATGGGAACAAACATTTTTAGTTCTATGCTAGATCAGGCATTGTATGCCCTGAAAAATGAGCCAGTTTTTTCAGGCTGACAAAGCAAGTCAGGGGAAGGCACGGCAGCCTCAATATGGTGGTGCCTGTGGGCTCAGGGTGGTACCCTTACATCCCCCTCAGCTTGGAACCATCAGTGACGCAGCATAGAGTGGAGGCAGGAGGACTTGTCTACGCAGCAGGATAGTGCCCCAAAGAGGCACCTGCATTCTTCCTACCAGTGTGCCTCCATCCTCTGACCATGATGATGAGAGGGGAGCTTGGGCCAAAGATGAACTGCTCACATATGTAACAAGGCATCAATCCTGGTGGAGAAATGGCTTTTTAAACATGGGAGGAAGCCTTCAGAGCTCAGCTACTTATGCCAGTCAAAACTTTGTGTTCTGGTAACACAGACTGTGAGTGGCATCTTGATAAGCTACCAGAATGGAGGAGGAAGTGGTCCAAGGTCAACCAATCTGTCTCTCCTGTTCTCTACTCTATTATACACACATATGCATATTTTCCCCCACAAGATCGTTGTTCACAGTTGGTGACCTGTTTGAGCAAATAAACTAGGTATACATGTTTAGCTTTATGTGGAATCTCCAACTTTCACCACTCTTTCTTTTGCTTGTTGTTCATCTTACTTCTAGAATCAAAAGAAGGTAAATCCTTCCACAATTCTGCCAGCTTCTTCCTCCACATTACCTGTCTTTCCATAAGGTCCCATGGACTTGCATCTTATCATCTATGTTTATTAATTCAGCTTATTTGGTTCCTTTTGGCTAACCCTCTTGTGTTTTCCTTTTCACATTCAATGGATTCCTATCTGAAGACCCTTTCTGATTATTTCTCCCGAGTACAATGAGTTCATGGAACTACAAACAACACAGGAAGATCAGAACATAGGAAAAATATGAAAGGCTTTTTATTTTTTTATTTCTTTCTACTTTGTGACTTTTTAAAACATCTTTATTGGAGTATAACTGCTTTACAATGTTGTGTTAGTTTCTACTGTATAAAAAGTGAATCAGCTATATGTATACATATATCCTCATATCCCCTCCCTCTTGCATCTCCCTCCCACCTCCCACCCTCCCTATCACGCCCCTCTAGGTGCTCACAAAGCATGGAGATGATTTCCCTGTGCTATATGGCTGCTTCCCACTAGCTAACTATTTTACATTTGGTAGTGTATATATGTCAATGCCACTCTTTCACCTCGTCCCAGCTTACACTTCCCACTCCCTGTGTCCTCAAGTCCATTCTCTGAGTCTGCGTCTTTATTCCTGTCCTACCCCTAGGATCCTCAGAACCATTTTTCTTTTTTACAGATTCCATATATATGTGTTAGCATACGGTATTTGTTTTTCTCTTTCTGACTTACTTCACTCTGTATGACAGACTCTAGGTCCATCCACCTCACTACAAATATCTCAATTTCGTTTCTTTTTATGGCTGAGTAATATTCCGTTGTATATATGTGCCACATCTTCATTATCCATTCATCCGATGATGGGCACTTGGGTTGCTTCCATGTCCTGGCTATTGTAAATAGAGCTACAATGAACATTTTGGTACATGACTCTTTTGAATTATGGTTTTCTCAGGGTATATGCCCAGTAGTGGGATTACTGGGTCATATGGTAGTTCTATTTTTAGTTTTTTAAGGAATCTCCATACTGTTCTCCATAGTGGCTGTATCAATTTACATTCCCACCAACAGTGCAAGAGGGTTCCCTTTTCTCCATACCCCCTCCAGCATTTACTGTTTGTAGATTTCTTGATGATGGCCATTCTGACTGCTGTGAGGTGATACCTCGTTGTAGTTTTGATTTGCATTTCTCTAATGGTTAGTGATGTTGAGCATCCTTTCATGTGTTTGTTGGCAATCTGTATACCTTCATTGGTGAAATGTCTATTTAGGTCTTCTGCCCATTTTTGGATTGGGTTGCTTGTTTTTCTGAAATTGAGCTGCATGAGCTGCCTGTAAATTTTGGAGATTAATCCTTTGTCAGTTGCTTCATTTGCAAATATTTTCTCCCATTCTGAGGGCTGTCTTTTCATCTTGTTTATGGTTTCCTTTGCTGTGCAAAAGCTAAAAGTTTCATTAGATCCCATTTGTTTATTTTTGTTTTTATTTCCATTTCTCTAGGAGGTGGGTCAAAAAGGATCTTGCTGTGATTTATGTCATAGAGTGTTCTGCCTATGTTTTCCTCCAAGAGTTTTATAGTGACTGGCCTTACATTTAGATCTTTAATCCATTTTGAGTTTATTTTTGTGTATTGTGTTAGGGAGTGTTCCAGTTTCATTCTTTTACATGTACCTGTCCAGTTTTCCCAGCACCACTTATTGCAGAGGCTGTCTTTTCTCCATTGTATACTCTTGCCTCCTTTATCAAAGATAAGGTGACCATATGTGCATGGGTTTATCGCTGGGCTTTCCATCCTGTTCCACTGATCTGTATTTGTGCCAGTACTATACTGCCGTGATTACTGTAGCTTTGTAGTATAGTCTGAAGTCTGGGAGCCTGATTGCTCCTGCTCCGTTTTTCTTTCTCAAGATAGGTTTTACTATTCGAGGTCTTTTGTGTTTCCATACAAATTGTGAAATTTTTGTTCTAGTTCTGTGAAAAATGTCACTGGCAGTTTGATAGGGGTTACATTGAATCTGTAGATTGCTTTGGGTAGTATTTTCACTTTCACAATGTTGATTCTTCCAATCCAAGAACATGGTATATCTCTTCATCTGTTTGTATCATCTTTAATTTCTTTCATCAGTGTCTTATAGCTTTCTGCATACAGGTCTTTTGTCTCCTTAGGTAGGTTTATTTCTAGGTATTTTATTTTTTTGGTGCATTGGTAAAAGAGTGTTTCCTTAATTTCTCTTTCAGATTTTTCATCATTAGTGTATAGGAATGCAAGGTATTGCTGTGTATTAATTTTTTATTGTACAACTTTACCAAATTCATTGATTAGCTCTAGTAGTTTTCTGGTAGCTTCTTTAGGATTCTTTATGTATAGTATCATGTCATCTGCAAACGGTGACAGCTTTACTTCTTCTTTTCCGATTTGGATTCCTTTTATTTCTTTTTCTTCTCTGATTGCTGTGGCTGAAACTTCCAAAACTATGTTGAATAATAGTGGTGAGAGTGGGCAACCTTCTCTTGTTCCTAATCTTAGAGGAAATGGTTTCAGTTTTTCACCATTGAGAATGATGTTGGCTGTGGGTTTGTCATATGTGGCCTTTATTATGCTAAGCTAAGTTCCCCTATGCCTACTTTCTGCAGGGTTTTTATCATAAATGGGTGTTGAATTTTGTTGAAAGCTTTTTCTACACCTATTGAGATGATCAGATGGTTTATATCCTTCAATTTATTAATATGGTGTATCACATTGATTTGCATATATTGCAGAATCCTTGCATTCCTGGGATAAACCCCACTTGATCATGGTGTATGCTCCTTTTAATGTGCTGTTGGAGTCTGTTTGCTAGTATTTAATGGAGGAGTTTTGCATCTGTGTTCATCAGTGATATTGGCCTGTAGTTTTCTTTTTTTGTGACATCTTTGTTTGGTTTTGGTATCAGGGTGATGGTGGCCTCGAAGAATGAGTTTGGGAATGTTCCTCCCTCTGCTCTATTTTGGAAGAGTTTGAGAAGGATAGGTGTTAGCTCTTTTTAAAATGTCTGATAGAATTGGCCTGTGAAGCCATCTGGTCCTGGGCTTTTGTTTGTGGAGGATGTTTAATCACAGTTTCAATTTCAGTGCTTATGATTGGTCTGTTCATATTTTCTATTTCTTCCTGGTTCAGTCTCAGAAGGTTGTGCTTTCCTTAGAATTTGTCCATTTCTTTCAGGTTGTCCATTTTACTGGCATAGAGTTGCTTGTAGTAATCTCTCATGATCCTTTGTATTTCTGCACTGTCAGTTGTTACTTCTCCTTTTTCATTTCTAATTCTCTTGATTTGAGTCTTCTTCCTTTTTTTCTTGATGTGTCTGGCTAATGGTTTATCAATTCTGTTTATCTTCTCAAAGAACCAGCTTTTAGTTTTATTGATCTTTGCTATTGTTTCCTTCATTTCTTTTTCATTTATTTCTGATCTGATTTTTATGATTTCTTTCCTTCTGCTAACTTTGGGGTTTTTTTATTCTTCTTTCTCTAATTGCTTTAGGTGTAAGGTTAGGTTGTTAATTTGAGATGTTTCTTGTTTCTTGAGGTAAGATTGTATTGCTATAAACTTCCCTCTTAGAACTGCTTTTGCTGCATCCCATAGGTTTTGGCTCATTGTGTCTTCATTGCCATTTGTTTGTAGTTATTTTTTTATTTCCTCTTTGATTTCTTCAGCGATCTCTTAGTTATTTAGTAGTGTATTGTTTAGCCTTCATGTGTTTGTGTTTTTTACAGTTTTTTTCCTATTATTGATATCTAGTCTCATAGCTTTATAGTCAGAAAAGATACTTGATATGATTTCAATTTTCTTAAATTTACCGAGGCTTTATTTGTGACCCAAAGTATGATCTATCCTGGAGAATGTTCCATGAGCACTTGAGAAGAAAGTGTAATGAAAGAGTTTTTAAAAGGTAGGTGTGCTGGATATATTTCATTCTCCACTCTTTTATCATGCTTAGTGTCTCAGGAAGCTGACCCATATAGTCTCCATCCATGAGTTCTCTTGCCCTTTAGCTGCCAATTGGGTTCAACCAATGAGAGACACTAGTACATCATAAAACAAGAGGATAGTTAGCTAATGGTATTTATTAACTTATCTGTCCTTCTTCCAGGTCACTATAGATTGCTTTGTCCCTCTACTGAAGACTGGAGTACCTGTCAGGGAGTCCTCCCCACATAGTTACACCCTGGTTTCAGAAATCTCTTTCTTCTCTTCCCTCTGCCTAAGGATATTAATGACCCCTGCTGGTACTGCACTTTGCTTTCTTGGTTCCTTTAGGGTCTGTGTTGTAGGTAGTAGGATATATGAGCCTGGGCTCAGAATAGAAGTTCTAGGATAAAAGTATAGATTGCTAGTTAAAGTTGGGGATGGTGTGCAGAACAAGAAAGGAAAATGGCCAAGAGAAGCTTAGCAAGTGCTCATAGGTACCCTAAGGGAGTTTTTCCTTGGTGTTTTTGTCATATTATCCTCTTCACTTCTCCTTACCCATGAATATTTCCTCCATTCAAAAATACATGATAGCTAAAGTATAGCCATGAAAAGAAATAGAGTGATACTTTAATGGGCAAAAAGATAAGCAAAAAAATCTCTTAATTTTGATATATAACAAAGTCATGACATATTTGAATCTGTGTAATGAGTTTTATTGTAAATTCCTTGACATGTGCTATGTGTTACAGAAAGAAATGCTTTAGTTAGACTCCATTTTCACTAATAACATTTCTCACTGGCTGCTTCAATTGTTTTCTCCTCTTCAGGGCACATTAATTTAAATGGAGCAGGTCTTGATCTCTATGGTAATTTTAATTTAGTTGGATGTTAATTATTTTCACAGGTAGAGGAACTGCAGGATAAACCATCTCCCACAGTTTCCCTATTGCTGCAGTAGTTGTAAATTCCATTTAGCCATAAAAGAGTTTTAAACATTTGTATTTTCTTCAATACTATTTGTATTAAACATTTGTGTTCTCTTTACTCCTTTTTGAGAAAAGCATTCACCTTTCCTGTCAATTTGTCATGACTAAATTCTAAAATGTGTCCTGACTGCATCCTTCACTAGCCAAGATATCTTATATTCCATTCATTTCAATGCATTAATTCAATTCTTGTAAATTATGCTGCTGGTCTAAATAATAATAATAATGTGAGTGAAAATGGCACTTGCAGTAACTATTCCTTTGATGTTTCAACTTGATACATGTTTATTTCCTTGGAATATTCCTGCCTTCAGTCTCTCCTACTTGACTCATTACTTCCTCAATGGCAAAGTCTCAATTTCAATATCAGAGTAAAATGAGATACATTCTAGTACATGCATTATCAGCATATTATTCATCAAGTACCAACCATGAGCTGTATATCCACAGTCATGATGGAACATGGCTTAGTTTACCATTTCATTCCCATGAGGAGTGTCATGGCCTTTTTCTTTTCAAGTTCTTTTCTTAAAGAGACACATTTGGTCCTGTCAGTCTGTTGGAGTCCTAGAAAGCATTGGTTGGAGCAGTTTGTCACAATTTTGCATTAACTACTCACACATAGAAGTGTGGGGAGTTCTTTATGCCATTTGGTGCTAGTTTTTATTTATTTATTCATTTATTTATTTATTTATTTGTATGTATGTATGTATGTATGTATGTATGGCTGTGCTGTGCAGCTTGCGGGGTGTTAGTTCCCCAACCAGGGATTGAAGCCATGCCCTCAGCAGTGAAAGCACGGAGTCCTAACCACTGGATCTCCAGGGAATTCCCAGTGCTAGTTCTTTTTTAAAATACTATCATAAAACTAAGTTGATAACAATGAGGACTGAATGAGGACTTGTTCTCTTGATGCTTGAATTTCAACTTGGCACATTCAACATATGTTATGTACGCAAAGTGTTATAAATCACCGTATGAACACTAACTACACTTGTTGTCTGCATATATAATGAGTTTTTATTTGAATTTATTTGTTATATATTTTACGTTACTTGAGTAAATGGGGATAATGCATCAACTGATATTTACTCAGTGCCTTTTCTCATCCTTGTACCACTCTTGGTGTTAGAAATAACTCAAAAGGAAAAATGTTTAGATTCTCAGTCTACCCTGATGTAGATTTTTGGTGGGAACAGGAAAGATACTATAATTGTCATCATAGTGAGTAGGATTTAAAAAGAATTTGAACAAGGAGGGTGATCTTGTGAAAGGATGGATCCAGTCTATTTCAAGATTCTGGAATGGCATAGAATAGCATATGGCCTTCACTAGACAAAAAAGAGAAAGGGGGCTTCCCTGGTGGCGCAGTGGTTGAGAGTCCGCCTGCCGATGCAGGGGACACGGGTTCGTGCCCCGGTCTGGGAGGATCCCACATGCCGCGGAGTGGCTGGGCCCGTGAGCCATGGCTGCTGAGCCTGCGCGTCCGGAGCCTGTGCTCTGCAAGGGGAGAGGCCACAACAGTGAGAGGCCCGCCTACCGCAAAAAAAAAAAAAAAAAAAAGAGAAAGGATTGTTAGTGGCTTTTTTGTTTTAATTCTTCCTTGGTTTTTATGCATTCTTTTTTATGTACTGTTTCTTTTCAGTTTGAACTGTTTTCTAGATGATCCTTAATATAAATATACTGTTTAAGGAGAAATGCCAATACTTAGTCATCTAGAAGCTGCTTCACTCTGACCTAAGATTAATGGGTATAGATAGAAACAGGAAGCCCAGATTGGAAATAGATCAGGTTTCAAAATTCTCCATTATGGAACACTAATATATATAAAAAAGATATAAGTGGAGCTTATTAGTTGCAAAACGAGATGGGAAGCCTCTGCCCACATTCCCACTCCCCCTCTGCCCAGAGGGTTTGAAAATTACTATCAATAGTATACTTCTTTTCTATTGTTAGAGCATCCTCATGTTATCCTTTGTTATTAAATTAATGGGGACTGCTGACACAGGAGCCTCCCTTTGCCTGTGGCTATATAGTCAGTTGCCAAGAGGGTTGTTTAATGTAAACTAAAGTGAAAAAATCAATATAGGCAGGGAACAGAGAGAAGGATGGGACCATAGCAAGTTTTTTTTTTTTTTTTTGGCTTTTGCTTTTATTGTTATTATACCCCTTGTACCACAGGATGTATGCAAACAGTAGAATGATGACCCCTCTTCCCACTGACGCCTCAGCAAACACTGGCCTTGTACTACTCGGAGGCTACATTTGAGGTGCTGTGCAGTTAGCCCTGGGACCCACTGCTCGAGAAAACTGGGGAGACTCTTCCTCCTTCATGTCTCCTCAGGAAGGCCTAATGGAAAAAGTAGGTATTTGGGCCTGGGTTGACAACCATCTTGGCTAGCTCTGTAGACCTGCCAAAACCCCACTTCAGTTTATGCTGGATAGGCAGCAAAATAAGTCAGGAGCTCACCCAGGGCAGGAAGCCAGGGTTTTGAATGGCCATTTCTGTGCTTTGTCCAGCACATCTGTTGGAGGCAGCCCCCTCCTATCAACACAAAAATTGTAAACTGGTGTTTTTCTCTAAAATAGCTCTATTAAGTAAAGAAACAGGTAGTTTCACTATTGGCAAAGTATTCAGTGGGTTCTGATGTCAAGGTTGTTGACTTACTACTGGTCTACTGAGTTGATGCTCCTGCAAATGAACCAGAATTATTAAACAAGCTGACAAACACATAAGTCAGAGAAATGACACCCTTAACATTATAAAAAGATTGGATTATCTTTGAACTACTGCTTAGTGACACCTGAGAAATGAGTTACAATCTATGACAAGTGACAAATATATATGGAAAGATATATATACATCTGAGAAAACCACAAGGCATAGACCAAGACTGTGTCTCTATATTATATTGAACTTTTAGTGTCTAGTCACCTCTCAGTCAGATGAAAAGTTTTCTTTACTGAATATGAGATGTTTTGTAGAATTCTGGGACCAATTTTAAAATGTTATGACCTCTCAATGACTTTGGTTACTGCATAAGAAATTTTCATATCTAAACTAAAATATAAAGATTTTATTGAAGCCACATCTCTAATTACTTATAACATTTTATCAATTCAGGAAAAATTTTTTATCCATTCACTAAGAAAATCAAATTAATTTTTGATACAAGCTAGAAGTTTAATAACTAAATATTTGCAATTTGATCACCTGATTTGGAAAAGTAACAATCACTCCCTGTGACTGCTTGATATTATGCAGTTTGTTCGATTTGGAGACACATTTTGAACCTGCCTACACTGGTATCATTTTAAATAATTCTTTTAATTTTCTAACACAAATTTGGTAAATTATTAGTTAAGGCACATTTGTATGCTGATGGGAATAGCCAGGTGAGAGGGGAGGGGAAAGTTAGTAGAGAGACATCTTGGAGTAGATGAGAGAAAATGAAACCTATTGAACAAGGTGGATGTTGTCCCTAGCTGAGAGGCAGAGACTTCACCCTTGATAGTGGCAGCTTGGGCAGAGTACTTGGCCCTGGCTATGTCAATGGCCTAGTGGGAACAAGTGGACATTTTCTTTAATTCACTTCTGGTTTTTTACTGTAAGAAGAGGAACAAGGTCATCTGCTGAGACTGAGAAGGGTAAGGAAGTGCAGGGGTTTGGAAGAGACATAAATACATGAAATAGTCCTACAATGGAGATTGGAAGAAAAAGGGCCACCAGCTGTGTCCTTAATACCTCTTCAGTTGACAGTAAATTATTATTCCAGAGTTTTAAGAATGTGACTGTATGCCTCTCAGTATAGTTTGTCTGAGGCCCACCAGCTGTTCCCTTGCCTTTGAAAATGTCTGGAAAAAGAGGCTGAGAGACTGTCTTTTTACTTGTGTCCTGGAGACCCTGAACCTCTTCTGATGTCATGTGAAAAACGGTGACCTGAGTCATCCTCTTCACCTGTTGACGCTTCATCTCTTTCCTCTCCTCTTTCCTCCACATATGACTGACTGGTTCTTCCTCTCCCCTGAGGTTCTTTCCTCTTCCTTCTCTTCATATTCTTTTCCTTCTGTCTTCTTCTTATCATCTGTTCCCAGACTCCTTTCCTTGCCTCTTACCTCTACTAGTGTTCTCTATAGGCATCGTTTAGCTTAAAAAAGAAATTGAGAATTTATCCACCAATAAATTTATATAAATAAATGAATAAATATGTATCTAAAACCAAACTAATTTTTACATTGAAATATATCCCAGTGTATACATTTAAAGGGATCTGTGCCCTTTTGCCCAAGATAAATGATTCGGGTGACGGAGTAACAAGAAATTTGTTTATTAAGATAAGGATGCCTGAGACATGTGGATACTGACATCTGGTTCTAAGATTGCCAATCCAGCAGGCCTATACTGAGCTCTGTCAGAGTGGACATGTGCACACTGGTGAGAGAGCTGTTAGGGGAGCTTCACAGTGTCCCCGGAATATGGAAGATGTGCTTAGGAAGAAACCAGCACCCACATTTTTCTGTTCTGGAGATTTTTGAAGTGGGTGATAAAAGGCTAGAGCATACGTTGAGGATAAAATTAAGGGTGGTGGACTATCCCACCCCAGTTTCTGGCAGCCTCATGTAGTACAGATACTACCCCAGTGGTTCCTAAGGCTCCAGATGAAGGAGAACAGAAAGCAGAGGAAGGGCAGGAGCTCAGTGGTTGTCCCAGAACCAGGCCACCAAGAAGCTTTGCCCCAACCTGAGAGAGGGTTGAAGGAGTGAGATATTGCCAGTGGCCTAAGATGGACAAAACTGCTTCTCTGTGTGTTAGGAGATGGAAAGGGCTGGAATAAAGCTGCTCACTGCCCTAGAACACCACCTAGGTCAGCCACGTGGAGACTGCCACATTGACAGAAGTTGCCAGAAGCCCAGGGAATGAACCTGAACTTAGGACTACCTGTACATAGCACAGGTGTAAAAGCTGTGCAAGAGGAGCTTCTCCTTCCCTCTTCCTTTTTCCTGACTCCCAACACCAGAGGAGCTAGGTCGTGGGCACAGGTGTAAACAATGTCCCAGGGCCAGAACACCCCACTCACTCATTCCAAAGTGCTCAAGTAGGGGGAGGAGTCAAATAGATCACTATCCAGCCCCACTCAGCAACCAGAGAATTAGTCCCTGGTGACAGAGGATGTCTTAAAGTAGAGTGGACTAAATTATAGTTAGTAAAAATGGCTGGGATCACCTTCAGATAACCTTAAAGAGTGATTTGACCAAGTATGGTTGAGCCAGTGCTTAATAAAATACTTACAATTTCATGTTTATAGCTCACTGTGTTAGACTCAATAAACCAATCTCATAAGTATAGAAATAAACTGAGCTTAGAAGGAAACCTTTAAATTAGTGTATTCTAAAATGTTACCCCAAGATAACTTTAAGATGATGTGTCTTCAACCAAATTATCCTCACTAAAGATATTTCTAATTGTACATTTTTAATGAAAGAAAAAGTTCCCATTCAAATAATAAATTAAAAAGTAGTGTTTTAAGATATTGTTTCTTTTTTTTCTCATTCTTTAAAATTTATACTCTGGGGTATATTTTAATGTAAGCATTAAGACAGGAGTAGATTTATATTTATTCATTTATTTATAAATTATGTAAATTTATTGGTGAGTAAATTCTCAAATTTTTCTTTTTAACTGAAAGAGGTGTTTAGATAAATTTTGTTAGAGAAAAGAGATAAGGAAAGGGGTCCAGAAATGGAAAGCTGAGAGGAAGGTAGAGGGGGAGGAATATGAAGAGAAGGAAGGGGAAAGGAACCCACAGGAGAAGAGCTGGCCATTTGTATGTGGAGAAAAGAGGAAGGGGATGAGGGGAAAACAGGCATGAAGACTTGGTCACCACTGTGCACCAGACATCAGTACCAGGCCCAGAAGCGGTTCAGGGTCCAGCTTCTCAGCCACTTTTTCCAAACATCTGTAAAAGGTAATGGAACAGCTGGAGGTTCTCAGATGGACTACACTGAGGGGCATATTGACAAATTTTTAAAACTCTGTAGTAACAATATTATGGTGAACTGAATGTGTGGTAGGGGGTGGAGTGGTGGTAGAGAGGGGCGTGGAGGAGAAAATTAGGTAAACTCTAAATAAGAGCCAAAAGCCATGCCCTGGTCCCTGAGGTCATCTGTTAGACCGTTCACATTCAAATGTGAAAACATCCTTTCAATTCAAAGTTAATGGAGAAATAAAATTTTTGAAAAGAGTATGTATTTCATTTACTTAGAATCAGCTTGGAAAAAAAAAGAAAAACAGTACACACTAAAAAGATATGCTTTACCTGCTAGAGAATGGCCATGTATTAGGAATAAACAACAGCATCTCTGTTACAAGAGACCTAATGTAGAGGCCTAATGAAAATATAAATGTATTCAAAATACTTTCTGTACTACCAAAAAATGCCTCAAAGTGACTCAGAGTTCACTCACAGAAAAATAATTAAACCCCTGAAAGTTAGCCAGTAGTAAGGGCTTAAAATATGCTCTATCTTGTAGTAGGAATGATGGTGAATGTAACATAGAATGCTTGCTTTCAAAGAACTTATCCACTTGTAGGTAAACTGAAGATAGAAATTGTAGTGCAGGCTTAACACGGTTATGATTAAGCACTTATGTTAGTATATACAGAGTGAATGTGAGCCAAACTTCGTAGAACTGGATTTGTGATATTACATGGAAGAGTGAAAGAAGGGAGCAGAAGTGTGTGTTGGAGGAAAGAGAATTATCTTTGAGTCAAAATATTGTCCAAGAGTTCAAGAAGAGCAAAACAAGAAAGAAATAGAAGGGAAGAGAGCACAAAGTTTAGACCAGAAGAAAAGGAATGAAAGATAAAGGGAGGATAGCCAGAGTAATGGTGACCCCAGTCCCGGAATGCTTGCCCATTCCCTTTATATTTTGCATTAATTAATGCATTTATTGAACAAGTATTTATCTCATAAGCACCATGCATAGTAATGAGCAAATAAGAAACAGAGTTAAAGAACACATGATCCCTATCCTGGAAGAATTTACAATTTATGGGGAACATTGGTTACATTGCAGTGGGGGTGATGTATCCTTCACCAGAAAAATGTGTTCATGGAAGCTCAAGAGGAAGTTAATTTACTGCATGCTCCACGATCTAGGATATTTTGTTTTCAAGGATGAAAATAAAAGGAAAAATATGCTGAAATTAATATATGACATTGATTTTTCTTTGTACAAGATATATTTTCCCACTAATCTAGTTCAGATGTATCAGCTGTGGTTCATCTGTTCCCACCTAGAGTCATGGTTTCCCTAACCAGGGATCTTAGCCCTGATTTCACATTAGAATCACCTAATACTAATGCCTGGGATCCCATGCTGGAACAGTTAAATCAAAACCACTTGGGTGGAACCTGGGCAAAACCATTAATTTAAAAAATTTTCCATATGATTCTAATATGCTTCTGGAATTGAGAACCACCAGCCTATATATATATACATATATATGTGTGTATATATGTATATATATGTATATATAGACTTGGACAGACTTTCTATAGCAGAAGTTTATTGAAGATTTCTGATTGGTTCCAAATGTTAGAAGCAGCGCTTCTTTTGGTGACACTTATGTCCTTTCATTTTACTTCCCACTTGTATACTGCACTGTTTGGTTGAGTCCATATGACATTTGGTCATTGAAATAGATTTTATTCGTGGAATATTCTTATTTTGAATGTTTGACTATTTGCTGCTGGGCCACACATGTTGGCCAAAATGTAGCTAACCAAATAATTCTTGCCCAGGTGTATATAGTGAAAAAAAGTAAACTCTGACAGTATTTTCATGAGACTATAATCTTCAAATAATTTATAAGTATCAGTTAATTGCAATGTTTAAGAAATGGGTAAATATAGCTATACATCAATATATATCTTAAAGAGAATTAGAAACAAATTAAGAAACTTTACATAAAATACAGTTATATATTATTGCTATTTAGCAGAAAACTTCTGCTTCAGCTTTTTCTAATGCAAGTTTAACTCTTACTCTCCTATAGGTTTTGTAGGCAATGAAGCCTAACCCAAATCTTGACATTCTATGACCTCTGTATGCCTATAGAAGGCTGCTTGGACCCTTTGTATTATGGTCCTTAGTTGGCCTTGGCAGTTTACAGGCAAAACAATTTTCAACTGTCTGCCTGCAAAAAATATTAGAAAATATTACGAGACTAGTGAGCATGGTCAAAATGCTTTCTTCTTTCTTTGTTCAGTCTCCTGTAGGAAATAGTGGATTTCTACCACATTTTCCTTTGCAGTTAGAAAAAAAAATGTGCTGAAAGGTCCATTAAGATAGAGTTGCCCCTACCTTCATAGCGTATATTCAGAGCATACTGTCCATAGGGGTCTGTAGTACAGGCAGCAATGCCCCTAGTCTGTCTTCTCTCTGTGACATCTATTCAGTTATCATACTTCTCCTTTCTGATCAATGGAACAACTACACATAATAAAATAATTGATTACACTTTACTAAAAGTAACTAAAACTAACCACAATTCTCTACTTACCTTGAAAGGAATTAAGCTCCTTTCTTTTCTGAAACTTTTAAAAAATAATTTGAAGAAATTATTTTCTGGGTATTATAGATTATTACAGATATTGGAAAGCTTAAGTAGGACTCACGGCTGATGCAATGCCACAGAAGTTATACTCTGTTTAAAGAAAACAAATGTAATATAAATGGTGGAATTTGTATATCAAGAATTATATTAAAATGCATACAAATATCTAATCATTATGTTATACAACCAAAACTAACATAACATTATATGTCAATTATATCTTCAAGAAAAGCATTACATTAAAGTATAGAAATCTATAAATTAATATAGAGAAGCATTGTGATGAGCTTTTAAATTATGACAAATTAATAGAGAAACAGAAGCAGTGGTGTTTAGGGTGATTTATACAGACTACCTCATCAAAATGCTTTCTTAATCCAGGTATCCAAACTAATACAGAAACAACATATATTAACGGTGAGGGAATTCAAATATCTACATATTGGTTAGGAGTCAATTTTTGCTAAATAGAAATAATCTAAAAGGAAATATCTTGTTTTACTGTCGATTCCGTAACTCAAAATTGAAAAAGTAGTAATGGTGGAATTGCTAGTATGGATTTAATTCTCATTGACAAAAGCAAATTGATAGGTGAAATAAAAGCAAAAAGAAATAGAGAGCATGGCCATGCCATTTCACTGTACATAATAATGATTACATTTTGCAAAGGAAGCTTCAAAAGAGAAGAGGAGGTATAAGTAAAATTTTATGTCCAGAGCCCGATACTCTAAAAGAAAAAAAAATAGCTCAAAAATAAATGAAGGGTCCAAAAAATAAAGTGAGAACAATATATATAATTAAAACAGTCATGATGGAGAAAGAGAAGCTCCTATAGACGCAAAAATGAATTAGAAAAGAGGTTTCATCTCAGTTGATAGCACAGTTTCCTAAATCAGCCTCCCAGTGGTCAGCTACAGAATCCATAATTATGATGAGTTTATGTATTAAAGGGGTACGTATACAAATTGGGATGTGAAGCATATAGACAAAAATAAATACAAAAGAATAACATGCTGGAATGTAGGAATAATATTTGGAGGAAAAATACCTAAAGAGCTAAGATATGTTATTTAAAAAAAGAGAGAGAGAGAGGCTGAAGTACATGGCAAAAATAACCACAAACCTTCATTTGGAGAAAGAGCTCTAAGAAAAGCGGGATCCCCTGCTTTATAGAATACAGTATAATTTTAGCAGACTACGGAAAGGAAATGGAACTCAGAAAATATTGTTCTGCTTCTGCATTTTTCTCAGGAGGAGAATATACTGTAAACTAGAAAGGGCAGAATAATAATTGATGCCAAGAAAGGAAAAGTTAGCGTAGAAGAGTCTCGGTGGTTTGAATCACTGGCTCTTAAATGTTTGTCTTCTGCAAAATAAAAAAAAATGGTGGTAAAAACAATTTAGTTGAATTTTTAATAAAACTCTAATTTTCAAGTGTCCTTTATTCTGATATTTTCCTCATTTGTCTTTGCAGTTTTCACATATTTTGGGGTTTGTTTTTTTTGATGAAATGATGGTGATGGTAGATGTGAGTTGTAGTGTCTTTATAGAATGAAATAAAAAGCAAAGTATATGTAGTTACTATGCCATATAAAGTAAGTTAGCTGTAATGTTTTTATGCAATGAAGTTAAAAGTTAGCAATGTTATGTTAGTTCCTATTTTTAAGTCTTATTGGTTCTTAGAATTCCAAAACCTGGAAGTCGCTTGATTTTTTTTTTCAATTTTTAAAATTCCTTTGAGTAAAGAATAGATGCACATGATAGAAATCGATGTGGTACATAGAGTCACGTACTATTTTTCCTGCTTGCAGCCTCCAGATTCTTGTCCTCTCAGTTTCCTCCCAGAAAGCCAACGAATGGAATGAATTTTGTGCATAATTCTCCACAAATTCTGGAATTTGCATAAAAATTACCCTTGCTTTTTACACAAATGGCAGCATACACAACTGATCTATACCTTGCTGTTTTCACGTAGACACGGGAACCACTATTTTAATTGTATTGTAAGTAGAAACTAAATTTAGATATTAAAATGATTTGTTGATGTGCTTGTGGAATCAGTGTCTTTAAAATGCTGTAGGATGAAAGAAGTGTCATAACACAGGAAGGATGAAATGTTGACTTGATATTTCACAAAGCAGACAAAGGATAATTTAAGAACCTACATACTGGTGAACTTGACGTCATGAGCAAGCTGTACGTTTTGGCTGATGGCTTAGGCACAGATTGAAAATTAGGATCTGTTGTTGCAGGGAACAATCATGGATTCATAACACTGTGTAAATAGAAACTTCATCGAGTTTTCTGAACTGACATAACAGAAGAATATTATATATTTGTACATTTTTAGTATAACTAGCCATTTAACAATATTTTTCAGGATCTGTGTTTGGGCTAGAATACAGCAAGAGGATAAAGTACAGCTCAAAACCGATTGATCGGTTTTATCCAGAAAAGATTAATTAATTATTTCTTGAAAGGACCATAAAAGCTAACTTACCCAATTAGAGTGTTGCTTGGTCTGGCTTATTAGCATTTTATGAATGCATTGGTGACAAAGTGGGTGTGATTAGCAAAGTTATGAATAATGCCAATATGGGAGGGAAAATGAATGGGTATCATATTGGAGTCAGAATTCAGAAATATGTTGACTTTATGGAACAATAAAAAAATTAAACCAAAATTAAATTTTAAAGGGGTTCAAAATATCAACTATCCAAGTACAGGGAAGTAGATCTAGCTAATAATTCATATAAAGAAAATCTGGACATTTTATAAGTTAACTGCAAATATATCCTCAGCACACATTAGGCCCTTCCAACTTGAAGACTGGAACTTTACTTAGATCTAGAAATCTTCCTTTCTTTTATTATTTCCTCCCTTATGTTATTTCTGTTCCCTCTTTCTGTAATTTCTGTTAGATTTTCCCTTTCTGTTCCTTAGTCCCTTTTCACTTGCTGGGTCCATGCTGTAAGTTTAGAGTTCTAAACTTTAGAAACTACACAGCTACACTTATGCTCTGAATAGTCTTAACCTGTGATTTCCTTTCTTTCATAATATGATCCCAAATGTTTCTATCTTTTAAGAATTTTGTAAAATGCTGAAACTATTTATAGCTTTATAGCTCTGTTGTGGATTTGCTTCACATCCCTACACACACATTCATGGCACATAATGGGAGTTTGAGAGGTAAGATGGGTAAACATTGTATTCACTGCTCTGTCTTGATCCAATATTAACATACATTAACATAAACCGGTAACACCAAATATGTTCTATGATCATATGAACGTTAATGGAAATATTGTGCTCAAGGAAAGACCAGTAATAATTTCACTCACCAGAGCCTATTTGAATATTGTATTCAGTTCTATATAATATTGAAACAATGTTATATGATGAATGTTTGAAGGAAATAGATATATTTTGCTTAGAAAGAGGCAGGGATAGTCATCTTCAATTATTTGAGGGGATGTTATTTAGAAATTAAACATATTTTAAAATATCTGCAGAAAATAGACATAGAATCAAGTTTTTGGTTTTTTTTTTTTTTTTTTTTTTTTTAGGAGAAGGTGGTGGACTTCATTTTAGAATAAAGAATAGCTTCTGAATAATTAGATCTGTACAAAAGTAGAATGAGCTACTTTCATAGTTGGAAGTTTTCCAGCATTGCAATTGTTTAAACAAAGACTGAGGGATGACTTATCATAAATATTTTAAAGAATAAAACATTTATTGACCTAATAGTACCTCCTAAATATCTAATCCCAAGTTGTCTATTTTTTTTTTTTGCTTCCGTATATTCTATCTAGCCTTAGATTAAGATTTGTTTCTCTTACCCAGACTCATCTGATTCCTAATTATCTGCCTGGTTACCACCTTACCTTGCACTCTGATTTCCATGTGCCTCCAAATTCTTGACCCACTGCCTTGCTCACCTCCAGACCCTGAAAGTATCCCACTTCAGATTTTCCACTTAATTCCAAAAACCTCATCCCCAAACCATCTACCAGGTTTTATGTATCACTTTGAGTAAACTTTGCTCCAATGCTTATCCTCTGCCCAGTGTTTTCTTTCATGTCCTTGTTCCCACAAATATTACATCATTGCATTTCATTATTATAAGAGTCTTCTCACTGGGCACTGCCACCAATCTATCTTCCTTCTCTTTGACGCCTCCTAATCTCCCATATACTAACATGCACCCTTCCAGCGCATTAATCTTTCAAAATGCTACTTTAATTATTGCTTATCTTCCCAAAACTACTGTCTCAAAACCAGTGTTTCCCAGTAGCTATTTGATAAAGTGTACATTATTCAACTCGGCTGCCATATCAAAATACCATTGACTGGGTAGCTTAAACAATATAATTTTTTTTCTCACAATTCTGGAGGCTGGGAAGTCCAAGATCAAGGTGCTGACCCATTCGGTTGCTAACAGAAGCGTTCTCATTGTGTCCTTACATGGCAGAGAGAGAGAGAGAGAGAGAGAGCTCTCTGTTATCTCTTCTTTTAAGAGCACTAGTCCCATCATGAGTGTCTCACTTTCATGACCTAATCTAACCCTCATTACCTCCCAAAGGCCCCATCACAATACCATCTCTTTGGGGCCAGGGCTTCAGTGCATAAATCTTGGAGGGAGGCATACAAACATTCATTCCATAACAAAGAGTGTCTTTATGGTTTGGTTCCAAACCATATTTCTAGCTTTATTTCTTTGTACTCCTTTATATACCTCCTCTTCTTCAACTAAATCTGTTTATTCATGCTTTCTTCATGACACTTGCTGCTTTTATGACTCCCTTACAAAATATACCCCTCCGCTCTTCTTCAAACCCTACCCACCTTTAGCTTATTATATTTCTTCTATTATTCTTATAAACTGTTGCAATTCTATATTTTGTTTAACTTGCACGTGACTACACAGGGCTGGGAGCACATAATTCTTCCAAACTATATTGTAATTCTACTTTAATGCAGAGACCATGTCATAGACTTCTTTGTACTGAGCACATAGGTCTCAGAAAATAATTCTTGGCTTGATTTGCCTTCAGTTCTTCATTCATTCAACAGCATTTAATGACCACCTACTTTGTGCTAGCAGGCTAAATATATTTCTCCACCATGTGATCTGGTTCTCAAAACTTTTTACCCCTGTAAAAATGTCCATGTCAATATGCGGAGGAAAAAGAGCATTTCTCTTTTCACCTTTTTCTTTATAACTTGACACAGTTATGCTGTCTCACTCACCTGCCTCACTAATGACTCTCAGAGATTTTGCTTGTGCCATAAGCCTAAGATCACCATTGTTTCTTCAGGTTTCATTGTAAAACAGAGAAGGTGAATATAATGTTCTTTTAACTTCCTCAAATTTCAAAACATCTGAGAAAAATAATTGGAAAAATTGGGCAAAATAAATTAATTCATTCTTCTCCATCCTGTTGATTAATATTAAATTTAGCCCAGTGTCCGGCAATTATAAGCACTGAAAAAATAGGTTGAATGTTGAATGAAATAATTCTCAAGACAGTTGCTGGAATCTGCCAGCCTAGAAACCGGAAACATTAAAATTAGGACCGAATCTCAGAGATCATCTAGATAAACTTGTTCATTTTCTAGATGATGGACCAGAAGTCCACAGAAGCTAAAATGTTTGCCTCTAAGTCACACAGAGAGTAGCCAACATAGATTAGGACTCAGATTCACTCTACCATCTTCCCATACTCTTTTAACTACATCCCATAGTTTAGACCACACTACTTTGGTGAGTTTAGATGGATAAGTTAAAGATACATTAAGGAAGTTTTGGGAAAATATGACAGAAAACGATAGTCATAAAAAGAGCCAGGAAGAAAAACATATGAAAGGAAAGAGAATAGATTTACTTTTTACAAAAGCAATTGGTGATTGCTATCTTTCTTTTACAAGTTGGGTAAAGTTCTGCATTAGAAACAAAGGACAAACTAAAAGAGTCTTGTGTTCCTTACAAGCTTCAGGATCTTTCTTTTTTATTTTTTGTCTTTGAATCCTCTACTTGCATCTGTATTTTTGGTGTTAATCTCTAAAGGGCGGAAAGGGTGATTAAAAACTCTGAACTCTATGTTTAACTATTTGAAACCTGCTGCTTTGTTTACATGATTCTAGAAAGGGCAAAATGGTTTGACTGTCTTGTGTCTGATTGATCTGATATTTGGACATTATGCATACTAAGCCTTGGAGGAATAGAAATGCAGCTGTTTGGGGGCATGTCTGTATGACTCTTTTTTACCCTGGCTTCTCTCCTAAAGTTCATTAAAGGCCATCTTTCAAAAACACATAAATCCACTTACAGTTAAAACCAAAGGATTATTTTTTTTTTATGTGAGAGTAAAAATCCTTATTCTTAAATGCCTCTTCTACCTTCTGCCTTGGGGGAAGTTTCTGGTATCTGTGTTCATTTTAAGCCTCCTTCTTTGAATCTCTGCCTTGTTTTGTCCAACCTAGAGGATAACAGCATCTAATACTTGATATATCTTGTTTCCAGAAACAATAGCTTGTGGCGCTTCCATTATTTATTCTCTCTCCTTCTGTCAGTGACATAACGGTCTGCCGCTTGCCAAGAACTCTGCTTTTCCAGGCCAGTGATTCCATTCCCTCTAGCATTTTCTCAGATTTAATTTCTTGAGAAAGAAAAAAGAAAAAAATTATGGCTGATACTTCTGCCAAATGGAGTTCAGCTTTGAATGAATTAGGCTGGAATTTAACATATGCTTGTGGCCAGTATTTTAAATGTTGATGAAGGTGTAGTGGTGGTTGTGATGGTGGTAGTAATGATGGTGATGGTGGTGGTGGTGGTGATGGTTGTGGTGATGGTGGTGGTGATGGTGGTGGTGGTGGTGGTGGTGGTGGTGGTGGTGGTGTTGGTGATGGTGCTGATGGTGCTGATGGTGGTGGTGGTGATGGTGGTGGGGATGACAGTGGTAGGTAATGATGGTGATGGTGGTGGTGGTGGTGATGGTGGTGGTGATGATAGTGGTAATAGTGATGATTTTAGTAATGATGGTGGTGTTGGCAGTGTTGATAATGGTTGTGATGGTGGTGGTGATGATGATCGTATCCATTTGTTGGTCTGTCCTTCTAAAGAGCCAAGTAGTTCTTGGGATGATTTGATCCCATTATGAAATAACAGAGAAAAAATATAAAAATAGTCTAATAGTCTAACATGATGGCAAATAATTTCTAGTCAGTATACTATTTGTCTGATTCTCAAGAATGGAAAATAGTTAAATTACTTTTCTTGAGAATAAAACATTTTGTTATATTGTCACTCTAATGCCTGCTGCAATCTCATATTTTTGTTAATTTTTAATGGACAATTCCTTGATAAACATAAGAAATAAAATTGGAGAGTATCTTATGTTTATGTTATCTGAATAAATCAGTCTGTTTATCAGAATGTACTTAATAAGCTTCTTCCAAACACTCAATGCTGATTTTGTCACTGAGAGGATTATTCTGATCTTTGTTTTCAGGTCAATATATTTTAAGTCTAAAGTTAGGCTATTCATTTATTCTATAAATATATATTGAAAACTTTCTATGTCCTAGACACTGTGCTAAGAAGAGAAGATTCACTGCTTATCCCTAAGCTCTAATTGAGAACATGGAATTGCAAACACCATTGCATAACAAGAAATTTGTTAGAATGAAAACACATAAATTGTACTGGAAATCATAAGGAAAAAAATTTAAGTTTTACTGGAGTGGTCACGGAAGACTTTATTTGATGCGGGAACATTTTAGCCAAGATTTGGAGGGAAAATTTAAGCAGTGAGGCATTCAACTAGAAGGAACAGAATGCATGAAAATACACTGGCTTGAGTACATCTGTCTTATTACAATCACTGCAGCTAACTTAGTGTTGCTATTGTATATTATTCTGGTAAGTGTGTAGTGTGGGAGAATATAGTACTGGCTTGAGACAAGGCTTGGCAATCAGGCAGAAGCCATTTCATGAAAGGTCTTGTAAGCCATTTCATGTTGGGATTTTATTCTCTGTAGAGTAATTTACAACAGCAAATTGGCATAGTTAAGTTTGTAAATTAGAAAGGTTATTGAGAGCCGGAGTAGAGGATATATTTGAATGAGTAAGACTGAAAGCAGGATACCAGTTGGGTGACCTTGGAGGGTGAGATCTGGTGAGACTCTGATCTAATACAGTGATGGTAATAATACAAAAGTGGTGACTAATAAACAGAATATAAAGGAGATAGTGTCCTAAGGAGTTTTAAAAAAATTTAATGTGGGGAGATTTAAGGATGATTTCCAGGTTTCTGGCTTGTTCACAGACTGAACAATGCAAGACAGCATATACTTAGTTGCTAAACTATGCAGTTTCAAAAGTAAGTACTTTAAAGCTTATAGGAATGAGCAATAATTGAAGAAGACTCCTTGCAGAAGGTGTCAGGATGTAAACTGGTATCAGAGAAGTGGTACATATAGCACTCTATAGGAAAAGTAATTCTCCTAAGTGACTTAGGACTCACTTTCTTGTTTCCTGCTTGTGTTCTGGAGAGGCACACGACTCCCACAGAAGAAACTCTCCCCCTTCTCCTTACTCTGAAAAAGTAGGGTAAATGGGTGTAATCATGGTCCATAGCCCTTTCCCAAATAAAATTATATTTATAATTAAAGAAATACATACATTCTCAATCACAGATCCCAGTAGAGAAGGACAGAGCAGGAGGAAAGGAAGGAGAAAGGAGCTAATTAGTAGTTATTTTCACAAAAGGTGGGGAAGGAGGCAGAGAGTAAAGTTTTACTTTTTAGGTTGGGAAAAACTAATCTGCAGTGCCCCCAATAAAACAAAATAAAATTCAACAATAAAATAATCGCATTGGCATTCTCAAATATTAAAATGTTATCTTTTACTGCCTTCAAACAAAGTCTATAATATCAAGGAGCAGATATTTGCTACTTTATTAGGAGTGCTAAAATATTTCTTTTTGTTTTATCTCTTCCTATTGGCCTCATTTTTGCAAGTTGGTGCAGTGTTTGGAAAAAAAAAATGTGATTAGTGCCCATAATACAAGAGCCAACTGACAGAAACAAAACAAGAAAATAGAGTAGGGTGATTTATCACCTTTTCCAACCACACTGTGGGTAGATCAGGAAATTCCAATACACTTAAGAATAATGGTATTCTTGTTTGTATTTTCAAGATGAGTGTATTAAGATATGTCTATGTGAAATATACATCAGTACCCGTGTGTGACACAATGTTATTTGTTTGGTTCAGAAGATAAAGTATCATGATTATAGAGGTGGGAGAATGATCTTTCCAATCAAGTTCCATTGGAACTAGACCTGGAAGAATGGTTAGATATTGACTAATCAGAGAGAAGAAAAGATATAGTATGAAAAAGGAACCGTATGTACAAAACCTGAAGGTTAGACTAAGGGCTAAGCATGTTAGAGGTATACTTAGGAAATCTCTAGGCTGAGCTTTAGACTGAATAACAAGAAATAGTGGAATATTGAAGTATTGTATGAGATAGCCTATTTTCAACGTTAGGTGTTTAGATTTGGGAATATCTTAGAAGATTTTGAATAAGAGAGGGAGTGAGTGACATTGCCACTTTATGAATGATAAATTATTATTATTAAGCATTATTAATACAAATGAAATTAATAATAGCTAACACTTACTAAGTGCTTATTACTATAAGTGCCAGACACCTAATAACGAATTTAATCCTGATCATACCCAATAATGTAGATGATATTATTATCATCCCTACTTTCTAGATTTGTGAACTGAGAAAGTAGCCAGGGAACTTGCACAAGTGACACAGTAATGTATGAGAGAGCAGGTTTGTGAACTGGGCACAGTCTGGCATAAGGTTTGTTATTTGAAGACAAAATAAAAGGAAAAGCTGAGGAGTCTATTGTCTGAGACTTTGAGGTACTGAACGTTTGTGACTATAGAGGAGAGCCCTACATGAGCCTTTGGTCTTATAGGGTTGGCCAAAAAGTTCATTCGGGTTTTTCCATAAGATGGTATGAAAAATGAGAACAAACGTTTTAGCCAACCCAATACTTTTACTCAGAGCACGATGTTCATTCAGGTCAAATTTAAGCTTATTTAAAGAGAGAGACTCTTGTTTCCTGTTGCAGAGATGGATCTCACAACTAGGCCTGAATCAACTTGGTCCCTGGAACAACACCCCTAATTCTCTAACTGGGTCCACTAGCGAGTTTCTTTCCCTCAAGGACAGTCATTTTCTTAATTCCATTCACAGAGTTTTGTTTCTGGAAATGTTGCAGTCTATTGACTATGAAAATAGTGTAGTTGTTCCTCCATGCAAATGCATAAAATTCCTATTGTACTATGTGTACTACTATTGGCTCTTAAGGAAAAAAAAACATAAGTAGCTCGGCAACATTGTTGGAGACAGAACATCTGTTTGTTTTGGAATCCAAGAGAAGCTCCCCGCATGGCTGCCCTCTAAAGCAGATTGGTAAGCAACTTTGGAAAAAATTATCCCAAGGGCTTTCTTGTCCACATGACTAAGAGTTTAATGTCCGGTAGACTGATTCTATCATTTTAATGGTTATGTGATATCCATTTGCTCTGGGATAAATTTCTAAAGTTAAAGGGAAGCTGTGGTTTCCTCTGATTCCCTGAACCTCTCTCCACAAGATATTATTACATCTCTTCCTGATCAGCCAAACCTGTCTGAGGATATGGTTCTCTGATTTTTGTTTTTCCCACTCGTCTATTTATCAAATGTTTGTTTATCATTTCCCACATACAGGGTCTTTAGAGAGGTAGGTTTACAACAGAGAACAAGCCACAGTCAGTTCCTTCAAAAGGAGTAGAAAGAGTTGTAAATGCTAATATAGAGCTAGTTCACAGTATTAGGAAAGATCAGAGAAGGGACACCCCATGTAGTCTTGAGGTATCAGGAAAGACTTCCCACAGGAAATTACTTTTAAGCTGGGACTTGAAGGGTCTCATGCAATATATGGACAGGGCAGGGGAGTAGGTGGATTACTAATGACAGACGGTCATTCTAGGGAGAAGGAACAGTATGTACTAATGCAAAGAGGTAAAATATTCATTGGAATATCCAGGAAACTTCAACTATTTCAATTCAATGCCCATCAGTTTATTGATTCATTTGGCATAGTGCTCCCAAACTATGTTCTATGGCATATATATATATATATATATATATATATATATATATATATACACACACACACACACACACAAACACAAATACATATACACACACATATATACACACACATATATATACAAACACACATACAACACATATATATACACATACACACATATATGCACACATATACACACACATACACATATACACACACATACACATATACACACACATACACACACATATACACACATACATGTATATACACATACATACATACACACACACACATATATATACATATACACACACATATATTTATCTTGTTAGAAGATATTCTGGTCAAATAATTTTGAGAAATATTGAAATAAGCTAAGTTAATGTTTTCTTGACTGCAGCATTTTTAATAAAGCAGTGTAAATAGTGACTCACCAAAAGAAGAATTGAGGGTGTGACTTTTCCCAAATTTATTTCACAATGAAATGAATGGTTATTCTAAAGAATATCTTTTAACAGCTCATGGAACAAGTGTTCTATAGAACAAACTTTGTACATGCTGCTCTAGCATCATGTAAGGTGTTGGAAGCCCTGATTCCAAATCTTCAACTCACAGTGTTGAGGTGAAATCTGCAGGTGAACATGTGCATTTCAACCATATAGTTTTTGACCAGCTACTAGGATTTTAGAGGTTGTTAGAATTCAGTATGAAAGCCACCTCTAATATCTGCAATATCCTGAGTTATGGTATTGAAGAAACCAGTGAAGTTTGTACCAATCTAAGACAGCATTACATTTCCGTCTCCTGGGAATGTCTCCAAGAAAGAACCTTAATCAGCATTTTAGAGATAGTTCCAGTGTAGCCTAACTTGTTTATCTTATATTCAGGAAATATTTTAATGTGAGCATTTCTGTAAGTTCCTTATGTAGTATTACACCAGAGATAGCCAATATTAAGGTAGATTTGCTGAGTTAAATGGGACTCAATTACTTTACAAACCTCTTTGGATGAAGAACATGTAAGATTACATCAATATTTTCCATATTCATTTGGCGAAGGCCAGCTTTCCTTTGAGGTAATTTTTTAACCAGTGAGTGAGGCAAACAAAATCTAATAGCTTTTCCTTAGCACAAAGGGTTAGAAGGGAAGAGATCTTGAGAATGGATGATGCCTCGTATTTCTTCTCTTCGATATAAAGGATCCTCAACAACTACATCAAGTGGCCCATCCCTCCACCATTCTAAAAATAGATGGAAGTACAGTCAGCTGATTTATGACTCATTTAGGCAGTGATGGAAATGAAGATGATCACCCTTTTCAGCAGGCCCTGAACCCACTCCATAAGTATTTCTTAAGTTGAACCAATGTCTATGGAAGTACCAAAGCACTTCCTTATCTGGGCAGTTTTAAAAAAGTAATAAGTATAAAGTATCCTACTCTACTTCTCTAGGTACTCCATTTTTTTCTCTGAGACTAAATTATTTATATTAATACTCTCCTGCTCTGTCATTCATTCTCCAAAAATGTCTAAGCAGTGTGTGTATGGACTCAATCCTATTATCAATAGAGTCTAAGCTACAGGCTCTCATTGCAGTAAAAGAGCAGAGTGTATATACTGGTTCTGCAAGGTCCTGAAAATAGGTTAGTTCAATTCATAGTAAACTGCGCAACTGTCTGCCAGACACAGACTTCCTTACTTCTCACATCTTTGGTTCATCCATTAAGATATATTTGGCCAATTAGGATCAGCTATGTTTGCCCTTCCATGATTTGCTTGATTGTAATTTTGACAGTGTTTATCTTATTAAAAATTTGGTGTGAATGTGCAAAGACATACAGCTAAGAAAATGTCAAATAATTCTTCCCTCAATCCCTGGAGCAGGTCCATTCTTGATCAGGTTCAATCAGCAGAACCTGCATAATATACACCTTATCTGGGCCTCCTTTATCTATAGGGACCCTTTCCAATTGTAGTGTAATTAGAGGTTTTATGTTGTTCAAAATCCCTCTGATTGTATATGAGATACACACATCCTATATTGGATTTATTTGTTTATTGGGACATTCATTCATTCTTTCTTTCTTTTGTTCATTTATTAACTTAAATTCCACCTGTAAACCTATGCAAAATATCCCATACCCTTCCTTGTATTAAGTTAAACCAAAACAAACAGGTAAAACCAGAACAAACCAAACAAAAATGGTTTGCTCTTCTACTTGAGTAAATGTACCTCCAGTGTCCTTGACACAGTTTCTTACTGCCTTCAGATATTTTTTCTTTTTTTAATTTCTCTTTCTTTTTCCTCTTCTCCTTTCTCCGTTTCTCATTTCCCTGAATTCCAGGTTCACACCTGCCTTTCCTCTGTGGCCCTGCTCCAGAGTAAGCATCAGGGCGACTGTTAGAGCAGCAGCAGCCAACATTCAGAACTTTCTTTTGCTCCAGACAGCGATTCAGAGGGTTCCCTGTCTTGCTTCAGACTCATCCCCAGCTCTGTGATCCCTAGGCTTCTGCTTCTTTCTGCACCTGATGGGGGCTGTCTCATAGTTTACCCATTGTGTCCTGCATTTGTGCATTCTGAAGCCAGAGACTCCTCCCTTGCCATGCAGAATTAGAGGTCAAAATATGGGTCTGGAGAAAATTTCTCTCAAAGCTATGCCCAGGTTTTCTTCTAGTTATTAAATTAACCAGACACCATTTATTGCACACCCAATGTTTACTTAGCATGGTCCTAGCAGTACAGACCTCAGAGCCTCTCAAATAGGTACATTTACCCCTGCGCTGCACAGTGACTACAGCTGTGCCAATGGACTGAGGTAGGGCAAATGAATAAACTGTACACAGGCAAGGGTGCATCAATTTGGGCTACCAATGACTATTTCCAGGAGATCAGCCTCTAAATTTGCATCCCACCTCTTTCAGTCATAACCAAATTGCCCTCTCTGGAGCCACTTAAGTATTCTCTTAACCACATTCAGGCTTCAGTTAGGCCCTTCTCTCTTTCAGGGACTATGTATAACACTCTTTACTGATCCCAAGAGTTTCAACATTTTTATTTTATTACATTTTTTTTTTTTTACGGGCAAATAGGTAGGGAAAAAAGGCTCATAGATTGGTTTTGTATTAGTATTTTTCCCTTCTGGAATGAGAAGGAATATGTGTATGTATATCTTACTTAAAAAAAAAATTCAAAGATATCTCATCCCCCTAAAAATTTTTTTAAAAAATTCAAAATCAATGTATTTTCTTCCAGGAAAAGTTGTTTTATAGACAGATATATCCAGAAGAATTCAGATGTAGTCAGTGAGAGTGGTTTCTCATTAAAAAGGAAAGGAAATTAAAGAAAGGGAAGAAGAGGGAAGAGAAGGAAGGTGAGATCTGGGAAGGAAACCCTGCAGGAGGGCGGTGTGGGGAAGGAAAAAGTTGCATGACAGAAACAGTAATGTAATCATCTGTCGAAAATGGAATTTTAGTGAATAATTAATAATTTGTGTAGTAATAGTTAACATGTTTGCTCACTCTCTGCTGGCTTCTATGCTATGCACTCTACATACTTTATGTCAGTTAATGCTTCTGGCAATATTATGATTTATTCATTTTGTAGAGGAGATAACCAAGGCTTAGAGAGGTTAAATAACTTGTCCCAGGTTACATAGGTCTGAGTTAGAATCCAGTGGTACAGTCTGCCTCAGCCTCCACTCTTTACTGCTTCTCTTAAAATGGTAACAGAGTAGGCAAACAGTAATTTAGAGGTTAGTTAATTCAACTATGTCCTGAAGCCATTGCTTGCCTGAGAAGACAAGCAAAAAAAAAAAAAAGAAACTAGATATGTATATATTTTTATATATATATGATTGAATATTATCACATATTATATGTGATTAAACTATAAATCATTCCCATTTTTGTCTTTCAAAATGGTTTAATATTAGCAATTTCATATGGTACAGCCAAATAAATGTCTATATATGTATGTGTATATTTTATATATATACACACATACATGTATGTTATAGACAAATCTATATATTCATAACAATAATTAACACTTATTCAGTGCAATAAGTTTAAAGAAACATTCAACATGCTTTATATTTATCCTTTCACATAGTCTTCCTATCAAACCTATTAGCTGGGTACCATTTTTCCCATTTTATAAAAGAGGAGATTAACACATGGAGACACTATGTAACATTGAAAGTCACGTGGTTAGGAAATGATAGAGCCAGGATCCTAGTCCTCATTAGTCTAATTTTAGAAATCATCCTCTTGACCACAATGCTACATTGACTTCATATTTTACATATTTATTTCTATACATGTTACTGGAAAATCCATCCTGGAGTAAATTATGTAGGACTCAATAATGTTTACCTATATGGTTTTTACTTTTTGCATCTTGCCTTTGTATATCTCCTCCCATTTAATAGATCTTCTTTATTTGTATTTAATATTTAAAAACATGAAGGTTAAAGTAGTTACTTAACTTATTCAAGGTCACACAGTAATTAATGATTGAAGTAGAATTCAAATTTAGGTCATCAGGACCTAAGGGCTCTTACTCAGTGTGATACATGGTAAATGCAAACCTATTCAAAGCCAGATGCTTAATCAAGAAGTGTTTTACAGGATGAGAATAAAATCCACCTTGTCTTGCAAGCTCACTGCTAAAGATACACATCAGTGATCTCCACAGTAGTTTCATTAGCCTTTTGTAAGGGGTTCAAGTCCCTCTGCTATTTCAAGTTCACACTAATGATAGAAACGTGTATATTATCTTTGACTCCTCCTTCATCCTCTACATTAAATCACACATTTTAAAACCTAGCATCTCTTTTCCATCCCTACCATTTCTGCCCTAGGTCTGTTCTTTGTCATGGATCATTGCTGTGGCCTAGGTACTGTTCTCCCTGCTAGTGATCTTGTCCCTTCAAATCCATCCCCTGCACAATGGTTTCATAGATCTGCTTAAAATACAAATTTATCCATTGTATAGAACCTCTCATCAGGTCTCCAACCACTATAACATAAAGTCTGAGTTTCTTTAGCAGGACACAGGAATGTTCCATAATTTAATTTCTTTCTCTCAGCCACCTCCTTTCACCTTTCCCAGACTCAATTTTGCACTTCCAGCACCACGAACTTTATATGCACTGCAATTTCTTGCCTCTCTAAATATTCTCAGACTTCTCCCTACCACATTATCATGGTCCTATTTAGTTCCTACAGCAAATTGTTGAGATGGGTACCATAATTATTCTATTTCAGGACATTGCCAGGCTTGGGTTAGCTTTCCATTCCTACAATCTAGAGGTCTGGAGGGGATACAATTTTTCCAAGATATTTACACAGATTATCAGTGTTCTCCTGGTTTTCTTTCTCTGTGATGGAAACTGTTCCTCTGCCATGTATGCCTGATAGACTTATGTGCATAATCAATTTTGAACGATGCCATGTGAGGGGGACTTGGCGAATACACTTTATCATGAAAGCAAACCATGGTTGCTATAATTAACACATTTTATAGACACAAATTTAAGTTATATAAAGTCACAATAATCCTTTGGAAAGGTAGATATGTCAGGTCAAATTGAACATCAGACACTATTATGATTTTAAAAATTGAAATTAATCTAGGTTGCCATGTTAGGATATTTTATTAACTGCAGCCTAAAGAGACTAAGCACAGGCCAAAGACAAGCTATTCATTAAGATGTATCTGCTGTTCCAAATCAAGCTGATTCAACTTATCAAGAAGAGGACCCATACACGGTTTTAATCACATTGCTTAATATGACAGAATTTTCTGAATTTGGATATTCGTCCTGATATCAAACAAACCTCCATTCTGGTTAGTACATAGGCTCTTGACCCTTATCTGTTGACTACTAAAGAGATAAACTTCATCCCAGTACTAAAGAAAAGGGAATTGTGAGGTAAGAGGAAACCAGAGGACCATGTAACAGAGACTATCACATTCATAAGGAGAAATAAAGAGGAGGGAATAAAGAGGAGGGTGAGGACTAACACTGAGAATATATCATTTCAAAATTCTATTGTTTGGTTACAAAAGTTGTAGATCACATATATATTAACAGTATACATATGTTTAAGTTCTAATTTATATATAATAATAATACATGTTCAACCACACATGTAAAGCACCAAAAAACCCTTTCAGTCAGTGAATTTTTATCTCACATGTGATACTCATGGTTGGTAACAGAACTAAGGGGAATGAGTGAAGCAACACAGATCAGTTTATCAGTATGTGTAGTGTCCATAGGTGTAAGTGGATTCAGTATACTCAATGATTACAGGCAGCCTAACAATCGAGGTTTTGAATTTACACCTAACAAATAATTTGAAATGTTTTCCCCATATGATAGGTTGAAGTATAAATACAGGCTTAATCTCTCTCTGTATGTCCTTAATTCAGGTGCACATTTGCAAATTATCAGATTAAGTCTAATAAGTTCTACTGTTAAATTGGGCATAATATTAATATTTTTCACGAGGCTCTGGTTTCATTTTCTACACTCAGTTATTCATAATTAATATAAATGTCACTTTATTTGAGGTTATGTTGATGTCGTCATTGTATCAATGTTCTCCAAAAAAACAGAACCAACAGGATATGTGTGTATGTATATATATCTATATATATACACAGTTGATATTCATTATGAATGGATTCCTTATTCGTGAATTCACTACTTGCTAAAATTCCTTTGTAACCCTCAAATCAACACTTGTGGTGCTTTTATGGTGATTTCCAGACACACATAAAGAAGTGAAAAATCTGAGTTACCTGACATACATGTTCCCAGCTGAGGTCAAAGGTGATACTGTGTCTTCTTGTGTCCTTTTCTTGGTCCATTTAGTGTCACATTTTTCTCATTTTTGTGTTTTTTCTTGGTGATTTTGCTGTTTGAAATGATCGTCAAGCATAGTGCTGCAGTGCTGTCTAAGATTCCTAAGCACAAGAAAGCTGTGATGTGCCTTATGGAGAAAAGATATGTGTTAGATAAGCATCGTTCAGACATAAATTATAGTGCTGTTGGCTATGAGTTTATTGTTAATGAATCAACAATATATGTTAAATAAGATGTCTTTAAACAGTAACATACACATACATAAAACAAGGTTATATATTGATTAAATGACAAAATGTTGTGACCAGAGGCTTGCAGGAACCTAACCCTATATTTCCCCTAGGAGCAATTGTTTGGGATTCACTAATTTAGTATCCAAGTGGGCTTTATAGAGTATAACTACCAAGAATAACAAAGATGTACTCTAGCTAGCTAGCTAGCTAACTAGATTCATTTTAATGCAGTTCAGTGCAGTTAATGGGGATCAGCAAGACTGAAATCTGTAGAGCAGGCCAGCAGGCTGGAAACTCAGACAGGAATTGATGCAGCAGTTTTGAGGCATAATTTCTTCTCCAAAACCCTCAGTTATTGCTCTTAAGACTTCAGCTGATTGGATGAGGCCTGCTTGTATTATTGAAGGCAATCTCCTTTACTTCAATTCAACTGATTGTAGACATTATAACCACATCTACAAAATACCTTCAGAGCAGCATCTAGATTTGTGTTTGGTGAAATAAATGGACACTATGGCCTAGCCACATTGAAGCATAAAATTAATCATAATAGATTTGGTAGATATTGATGAGTTTATAATGAGTCCAGTTCACTGAGTGGTGTTTTTATTTATAGAGACGAGTTACAACTATCTTCACACACACACAAACACACACACAGAGAAAGAGAGAGAGAGAGAAATAGCATGTTTCTGCTCTGACAAGTGAGAAGTTTACCTGATCATGAGCAAAAAGTTTTGCTATCAGACCCCCTTGGCTTCAGGTCTGAGCACCACCACTAGCTGGCATTGGAAAACTTACTTACTTTTATGTTCCTTAGTTTTCTTTTTTTTTTTTTCTTTTTTTTTTTTTATTAGTTTCTGCTTTATAACAAAGTGAATCAGTCATACATATACATCTGTTCCCACATCCCTTCCCTCATGCATCTCCCTCCCTCCCACCCTCCCCATCCCACCCCTCCAGGCAGTCACAAAGCACCGAGCTGATCTCCCTGTGCTCTGCGGCTGCTTCCCACTATCTATCTACCTTACGTTTGGTAGTGTATATATGTCCTTGCCTCTCTTTCGCTTTGTCACAGCTTACCCTTCCCCCTCCCCATATCCTCAAGTCCATTCTCAAGTAGGCATATACCCTGAGAAAACCATAATTCAAAAAGAGACATGTACCAAAATGTTCATTGCAGCTCTATTCCTTAGTTTTCTTAAACCTAAAAGGCTAACAATAGTACGACCCTTGACATCAGGCCTATTCTTTTTAGATATTCAAAAAATGTCAGCTCTTTTCAGTACTAGCTCCCTAGGGAATGTGAAGAGAGACATAAGGCTGTGGACATGCACAAACTCCCTTGAAGGTGAAGCCACAGCCTCTTGGCAGGTGTGTGGAGAAGTGTTTGGGGTGGCAGTTGATGGGAAAGCAACCAACTCTAGCCCAGCACCTTTCTGCTTGTCAACAAAATAAGCCCAGGCTAAGAAGAGCATGGAAATGGGGTAGGTGCAAGGTTTTGACCTTATTTCATTAATAAAAGCTTTCACATACATTAGCCATCAAATTCTTATTCCAGAAGTCTACGATCAAGGAAATAGAACCCAAAAGCAGAGGAAATAAGCAAGATGGGGAAAAATACAGACCCCCCAAATGCTTTCTATAGTTGTTTTTTGTTTTTTTTTTCAAAAGAAGAAAGAGCTCACAAAATCAGTCCACATACAAGTCACAGCCACCAACTGAAAAGTGAAAAATTCAGTCAATTAGCTCATAAACACAATGCTAAAAAACGGGTGTGATCATCTTTCCACTCTTTTGTTTAAAGGCTGTTTGCTTCTGTGATTGTGGCGATGCCATGTAAGTGCAGAGGACTCAATAATGAAAGGCGAAATCAGGACCTTGCTGTTCCAAATGCTCTCTCTGCCTCTTTGAGTGTACCTGCTGCCGGGCTCCAACCCCTTCCCTGACCTTCCTATCACAATGTGACAGACCTCAGGGAGAATGAGGGGACATTCTAAAACAAAAATAAACCTGTCATTTTTATAGTCAAAAGTGTCAGAGCTCAAACATCAATGGTAATTCAGAAGAGTCAGTAATGTATTTTGTGTCTGCATTTACTGACATTTAGTGGTTATTCCATATGAAATTTATTTTCGAGGTACTCTTGCATTGCAAGTTAATCAGTATTATATCTTTGGCTTAAAAAATACTATTACAACCTTGCTGGGCCACAACACATAAGCCACATCAATTCCTTATTTAATACAGAGGTATTTATGTCATTATACAATACAATACAATACAAAAGGCACTTTCCAAAGTGCCTTCTGCTCCTTTCCAACACAGAGGCACATTTAGCTTTACTGTCTTTACTCAAAGAATTGTCATCATTATTAGGTTATTTTTCAAGTTATATGTGGTTAAGGCAAATATATTAAATATTTTGGATAAGAATGTTTATAAGTATCTTAAATTATTTGAGAAAAACTAACTTATAAATGGTACTAGATTTTATACAATCTCAGTTAATTATAGAGTGAAATAGTTGATTTAATTGGGAAGAGGGGCTGTGCAGATTTATGTGCTGTATTTATCATTTTGGAAAACTTTTAGTTTTATACAAAATAAATTTGGTGGCAAGAGAATAGCCACCAAGTTATTTCAGTAATCCTCATTCAAAGATGATAAGTCTGTGGAATAATATGAACTTTAATAAATATATAAGCACGATTTTTAATTGATATATCAATTATTTGTACATGGAAAGAGGCCAGATGCAAAATAATAGCTTTCCCATATGAATATATCCTATATACATTATATAGAAGTGGCCAAATACAAAATAATTTTATTTTATGAACATATCCCTTATAGTCTATATGAATTGTGTGCATATGCATACATCACAATTAGAAATATAGTGACAAAAAATTATATTTATTGTACAACTATAAATAAGTTCAGTCTTTGCAAGATATATACAAATATGCTTCATGTTAAATATATATGAAGAAAACTACAAGACATCACAGAGGGACAAAGGAGAAAACTTGAATGAATGGTAAAACATTGCTGGATGAAAAGATTTAATACGACATAGTCGTTGTTTTTCCCAAATTCATTTATAACAGTCCAGTAAAAATTCCATAATGAAAAGGAGTTCACAAAATCCTCTAAAGTTTATATAAAAAGAATGAAAATATAGTAAACAATTAAAAACAGTGCACTAATAAATGAGATTTATAATTAGAGCTTCTAAATATATAATAAAATTAAATACTGGTACAAGGATAAAATGGATAAAATAATGGAATAGAATAGAAAGCCCAGAAATAGATCTAAGTTTATAGAAATATTTACTAGATGGTAGAATTAGCTTTTCAAATTTGTGGAGAAACTGTAAGTTATTTAATAAATGTTCCTGGAGTGACATTTAAGCTATTTGGGGAAAAAAATCAATATTACATATCTTCATACCTTATTCTAAAATATAATCCATATAAATTGCAATTTCAAGTATAAAATACGTGAAACAGCTAAAGGAAATTATCTTAAATATTTACTTATTTGGACTGGAGAAAGTCTGAATGTTTGAATGATACCAATAAATTTAAACATTAATAGATATAACACATGTCCAAAAATTCCCATGTAAAAAGGGCAATAAAAAATGTCAATGGTCAGTAACATGAAAAATATAAAACTTCACAAGTCAATAAAATGATAGCTAAAACTTCAAACTGATAGGATATTTTATTCATCTGATTTGCAAATTTATTTTAATGATAATTCTTATTTTTGTTAGCTGTAGGAAAATAACATAATCATCAGTTGATGGTGGGAATTTACTATCAAAAACAGCAAGTGTAGATCATTTTGGCTAATGATCCAACTTTTAGGAGTTTATCCTAAGAAAGCAATTAGTGATCTATAAAAGAAAGAAAATGTACATGAAAGTTCAGCGCACCATTGTGTATTAGAGTGTAAAACTGAAAAGGACCTAAGTGTCACAAATAAAAGATTGTTTAATAAATAATGATATGACCGCAAAACTAAATATCATGTACCCACTAAAATGATGCATTAGAAGATTATCTAAAGTCTGTTATTATCTTTATTTGAAAATGTTATCAGCCAGTAAATGTCAAAGGTCATAAAGTAGGGGCCTAGAGGCCAAATCTGTACACACACAGACTTGTTTTCCTTGCTTGTCAGTATTTTATAACATTGAGCAAAGATTTATACATTGGGAGAATACACATAGGAACCCGGATTTCCAGTGTACCTTTACAATTCTGAACATCCGACAACTTTGTGACTACATTCCCACCCTCAGCTGGGGCTGGACTGTGGAGGTTCTCTGCCTCTCCTTCTCTCCCAGGCCCACCAGCCATGCACCTTGCTTTTCTCACTCTTCCAGTCCCCTACCTGGCCCCACTGAGACAGTGAATTGACGTCTACCATGTGATCTGAGACTTCTAAAGTTATAGGTGATTGTATTCACTGCATGCTCACGTGCATGTATATAGGAAGATATACAACAAAATCTCAATAAAAATAAAAGTTCACAGGTGCCTCCGATGATTGTGTAAGGTCTTTGACAACAGGAAACAAGTCAGTATTATTCACTATTTTATCCCCTGAATTTAGGTGGAAGAAAATTATTTGTTGAATGGTCAAGTAAGGAGGATAATAGCTCTTATGAGTCAAGTATGAATAATTCAAAATCTTTTTATTTTGGTTTACTTTTCTAATGTACTAATTTAAAAATGAGAAAAAAATCATGATAATTTTTACTTTTTAATGTCAAGGGCAGAGGGAAATCTGTAAGCAGAGCAAAAATATATCATAAATAAATCTCAAGTACTTTTTAAGTGAAAAAGAAAAACACACCATTCTTAGTTGAGACAATGCAGAAATACTTGGCACTAAATTCTGCTCTATAACACAAAACATAATACAAGAGCCAATTGATTCTTGTCTGATTTTGTACTTTTGTTTAGATTTCCAGCCTCCAGTTGAAATTGTCAAAATACCCTTTGCAAAGTGTTGCATATCTCAAACACACCCTCTCCAGAAGCCTTCCTTTCGCTTTCCTCCTTTGTTGCAGGAATATTTAGGCAGCGATTACAGTGATAACTATAAAACCAACATGTAAGTCACTGGACGACTATTTCTAGTCTGTTCACTAAATAAGTCCAGGATGAAATCACCAGCCCGGAGGTGTCAGTTAATTGAGGAATCAAACAGCCAGAGAGACCAGACTGGGTGAGAAAACACTCTTATCCCAAGGACAAACCTTTGCCCTGACTTTGGAGAGAATACACAAATGAACTTGCCAAGTAAATTGCTTTCCTTCCCTAATACATGATCTCTTGCTCCAGTGCTAAAGCTGCTTTTTAATGAGTTGGTAAATAAATATGGAGCTAGATTGAGAGAATTAGCTCATGCTTGTACTTTTTCAATATGGAGAGTGAAATGAAGATACAGATAGCAATTTGAATCTAATTTTCAAGCTTGCATGGATAAAAGGTCACAGAGGGAAGCTGAGATGTACCAGAATGTTGGGGGTGAGAGGCAGGGTGATAGTGCCAAAGAAAACCAGCTGACACAGAGCAGAGGTCTCTTCAGTAAGTACAGCAAAACCCAAATAGTGTAAACTCAAGACAGAGCTGTTTCCTCTCTATAGGTGCATGCGGTACAGTAGTTAGGAAAATACAGATCTAAGGCCGAAATCACTGATGGTCATTTCTGACCTCCCAGTCAGCATTATATGGATCCTAAGAGAATTAAAGTAAAATTAGAATCCTACAGTGCATTTAAGCTGAAAGAGACAATGGAGTTGAACATCCTCACTGCCACAAAGGACAAAAATCAAACTCAGGTAGGTAAACACCATCTCCTGATTGAGGCTGCAAGTATTTTAACATCACAGACCCCTTCTCTTTGAATGAGTTTAGACCAACACTGCTGTTTAAAAACAAACAGAGATCAGTGTGAGAAGTGGAGTGTGTGGAGTGGTTATGTGTCTACTGTCAGTTGGCTTGAATTCCTAAAGAAGACGCCATCTTGCATAGTTGAAAATTTTTCTTTTGAGATGAAACAGATTCAAAATAAAAGCCCCTCCCAGATAGCACCCTCAAGTTCCTAAATTAAAAAAGAAAACACACACACACAAACACACACACACACACACACACACACAGAGGCTCAGAAGGACAAGACAGTAGGACCAGCCACTAGCCAGCAAAAAGAGAGCAAAATAGGTGGTTTCTTGGTGTAAAAGTTAGGGCAGCAGGGAAGTTTCCTCAGAGTCATTCAGCTGCCAGTATTGGACAATATCAAATTTTAAAATTAGAGGAGAACCCTCACTCAGATAAATTGATCATTTTGAGCCGAGGCTTATTTCACATGGTTGGTTTGTTTAATTTGGTCATTAAACTGCCCCATTCACACTATTTAATATTTATATACTTCTTTTCTTTTTCATGTATTTATTTTTCATCATATAGCATAAAAATGGAAAGCATTTGAGTCATTATTAATAAAGCCATTTACTATTATCCTTCAAAAATGTGTTAATATTATAGTTAAATGCTAGTCATACATAACACATGGTACCTTTTTGCTTTGTATATTCATAATCTGGTGCCATTTGCTCTACATAACAGGATAGGTAAAAAGAAAACATAGCACATACTGCCTTCCCAATATGTACACTGCTACTATACGGCAACTTAGAATCAGTTTCTGATTCATGTTGGTGAACAGGAAACAATTATTAGCAAATTTACTTATTACAAATTTGTAGAATTCAGTAATGGTGATTATTTGAGAGAGGTTGTGACTTCATGAAAATTGTCATCATATGGGATAAGTAGAGGGAATCTATGCAATTCATGGAAATTCAAGAATATACTTTCTAAATAACAGAAAGTAGTTAAGCAACAGTTCCAGCAGACCTATTGTACAGTTGACAATTTTACAAACTGTGAAAGTAATTCTCTTTTCACCTCTCCTCCCAACCTAGCCAGAGCCAACTTTAAGCTTTTACTTATACCTGTGGATAAATGTTGAGGAGCCAGGACTAGGAGGCTTGGTTTGAATTCCTTTATGTTATCTCATTTAATTCTTGAAATGGATCTGCTGAGCCAGTGTTTTCACTGCACAAGCAATGAGAAAACTTATTCTTGGAGAATTTAGAAACTTTGGAGTGTGCTTATATGCCCTGACTTGAGTTTGGGGTTGTCAAAGGGAAGGTACTCAACTCATGGTCAGAAGGTTAGGTCTAGCCAGGGCTATAGACAGACAGTGACTCAGGTGATGAGATAGATCGATTTGAAATTGAAATCCAGTTAGAGATCCTGGTCAATGAGATCTCATGATCCCAGCTTGATCAATGTCATCAATAGTTTATTATATCTTACTTAAGTGGTCTTCACTGCCGTGGAGTCTCCATACTCCTTAGGTCCTCTGCCATACCCCACCTTTCTCATACTCAATAGAGAGCCTTTAGGAAGTTTCCTAAACACCCTATTCCTTGACATCTCCAAAACTAATGGAATCTACTCTCATCCTTAACCCTTTCCCTCCTATTTGCAAGATTAACCCTAGGGCCATTCTCTTTCCATGTCGCGTGTATGCCATTCTTTTCTGCTTTCTTAACCTCATGCCTCAACAGTGGTACCAATTGTTCTTAATTGTTTAGACCCACAATCACCAGGGTTTTCTTCTTTTCAGCTTTGTCATCCTTTTTTTTTTTTTAAAGCAACTAAACAAAATATTCTCAAAGGCTTCCCTAATCTATCTTTCTTTCAAATCATCTTTTTTTCACTTTGCTTTACCCTCGAGTTACAAAATAAGGGTCTTTCTACCTTGTTGCTCTTATCCATCCAAACCCTGACCATGTACAAAACTACATTTCATGATTTCTTATTCTCTGGCTTTTATACTCAAGGAATTTCCATTTTCTTGAAAGTAATTCTTATTTTTTAAATTCATTTAACCTCAACATATGAAAATATTGTTTGCATTCTGTAAATCCATTGAGTCTTTTAAAGTGACCATTTAAAGATTTGTTTTTGGTTGAGTAAGAATGTGTAGTTCATAGTAAGAATAAAGGAGCTAGCTATAGGTCTGCTGTTAAAAACTTGGTTATAAAACTTGGAATTATATGTTAATAGAAATTAAACTTTATTCAAGTGGCTCCCAATCTTTATTTTAAAACACAGTTTGGAAATCTGAGGATGTACCAGGAATTGTGCCAAAAATAATGAAAATTCACCCCACCCAGTTTCACAGTCCCGACCCCCCAACATGCCTGTTTTGGGTATTTCTGTAGTTTGGATACTTTCTCTTCCCTGTCTTAGACAGGGCTATACCACTGTGACTTTCTGCTTTGTGTACATAGTAATTTGTTGTTTTAATAACAATAACAAAAAAAAGAAAAAGAAAAAGCACGTAGCAAAGTGGGTCAAGCTGTCACCTTCCAGCCTTACAGTGGGCTTTGAAAGCAACCAAACAGGGGAAGAGCCAGAGGCAGGCTGCTCACAAGTTACATTCCTAAATGCAGACACAAAACTGAGGATGTTTTATTATGAAGAACAGAGACTAAGAGGCTGCCTACAAATGAGTCTTTCCTTGGAACACTTGGACGAAATGTTCCCTGATGGCCAAGCGTGAACCAGAGTGGAGACTGACTGAGAGACGCATAGACCTCATACACAGGCTAAGGATGTGAAGTGTGCCATGGCACACTGGAGGGGCCCTGCTCAGCAGGTTGGGGTGGGCCTTCTGATCCCCAAAAGACCAGCAGTACTGTAGGTCCTGATCCCTCATCTTGCAATTGGAGGTCAGCGCCAACCTCATCGATGAGGCTATGTCTGCTGTTTGTGGAATAGTATTTCTAGATAAATGTTTTGTAGTAACCATAACATAAATAATGTTTCTTATTTCTAGCCAGTCATGGCAGAGGAGTAACATCATTAGAGATTGGGAAATCGGCCCCTTGTGGTGGTCCCTCAGACAATCTGTGCTGTCTCTTACATGCCACACTCGCTGAAGATAGGATGGATGAGGGGCAGAGTGAATAAACATGTAGCAGATAAGTATTTGGATAAAGATTTTGAAGAAGTCACAAGAAATAGCATGGGTAAACAAGAAAAGGCCTGGAAAAACTCACCCAAGAGAGCTAGCGTTTGACAGAATGAATATTTTTGTTTTGTTGTTATAAAGTATTCACTTTAAATTAGCAGAACTGCTAAAATGAAATTTTAACAATAGTTTTTCTAAACAGCATTTAGAGAATCTGGTAAATGTAAGTCACAGATTCATTTTATGCATATTCACAAATCATGTGACCTTGTTGCTCTAAGCTTTTAAGTCCATACAGCTAGAAACTAGCAGAGATCGGTTTCAGTCTCAGGTTTAATTCCAAAGCTTTATCTCCTGCATCCAGAAACCCATTATGCTTATCTGTGTATAAAGGCTACAGAAAGAAAAGTTAGACCACCCTTTTGGAGCCAGGAGGCCAGCCCTTCTGCTGGCACATCAGATAGAGGGGTATCTAGGTCCGGTGGGTCTTTGCTGCTCTCTCCCTCAAGAGGAAGTGATACTTTATGAGGAATTTTCCTTAGACTACTGTCATTTTAAGAGCAGAGACTTTCTTTCTTTCTTTTCTTCTTCAAGGGGTTAGAATCCCTTCTTCTTCAGCTAACACACTGACAGCTGGCTCACACTTGCACACACAGTGGTTAGGTGAAGGAATCCAGGGCAACTTCTCTTAGCTTCCTATTTCCTTTCATTTTACATTGTTTCAGAGATTAATTGCTTACAGGATCCTCTTCTAACATGCTCTGTTAGAGGTCCAGCTAGATATAATCCTATCCCAGCAGATAGCACAAACTAAAACTGCTTAGCTGATGGTATAATTGTGCTTGACAGACTGAGCATCCTGTCTAGCAGACGTGTGCGTGAGCCTCAATCCATTTACAGTCTATTTGACAATCTTCCCTTCTCATGCATTATTTAGGTCTAGACGTTGTATTTCAATACCTTTATAATGTGGACTGCTCAACGTTTAGCTGCTTTTTTACTAGATGACATGGTGGGGATGAAGGCATATAAATTGTGTTGGGGGTAATGATTAGCTAAGATGGTATAGCTTGAGAAAGGAAGTGTCATTTTTGTCATGGCCTCATACTGGGCTTGGTCAACATGGAACCTGCCTCCTGGGGAAAAGTAAAGGTTAAGGCCTATAATTCTAGCTCAGTCTGAATGAGAATCTGATTTTTCAAAGTGTTTGGAGAGTCTGAAAGTGAGGAGGAGTTGATTTAAGTATTTAGTTGGGCTTGAACTTGTGGTGTTGGGAGAAGAAAGGGAATGGGATTGGGGGAAGGGAGGGTTAGAGCAGCATGTGATGGCCTATGTGACACATGTATCACATATCGTAAATTATGTCATGATTTCGCCTGTGGTTATCACCAAGAAAGTGGCTTTAGTTCAAGCAGGTAGGAGAGTTGACTGTCCTGATTTACCACATGAAGTTCTTCATTCTCTCTGACCAACTTGCTTTATTTTAACTCTAAATTAGAGCTTTGGATACAAAAATCTTTGCTGAGTTGATGTAGCTTTTTATGTTGCCTCATCTCAATTGCCATTAGATCATTTAGTAAAGACTTTAATCTTCTCCATGCTCTCATTTTTCACATTTTAGTGGGATAACACTGTGGTCATTTTGCTCCGTTCTAGAAATAGGCTGCAATCAGACTCTGAGGAAACAATCATTTTGTATTTCAGTTGGAAACAATAAAAATAGTTGCTGCCCATTACTCTTTACACTTTGTTACTACTTTATTTTTATAGCTTCATTGAATCTGGTATGAATCATAAGTATAAGAAGCCTGTGTCATTTCTGTCATTGAAAAGTTAAAGGACCCAAGATTCAACCTTATGGAGTCTTTTGTTCCTTTGGACTCTATGCCTATTTCTAGGCTTTACTACCAGAGGAATGATGATGTCTGTTAAACTTACACACATGGGTGCATTTTTTTTCAGAGGTTATAAGCAAGAAAATTATGCCTATAAAACACAATCCACTTACCTTTACCTTTCATATGTGGGTTTTTATGAAAAAAGCAACACATGCATTGATTAACTTTTTTTTCTTTCCATACGCAAGGCAACCTTAAGCAGAGACACGCTTAAAATAAATACTAGATTCCTAAGTACAACTAAATGTCCTTTTCTCTACATACCTGTTATAAATGTCTTATCTAAATTTGTATTTTCTTTATAGTCAGAAGAAATTTCACTTCTTCCTGTACCTCCTAATCTTTACACAACTTCTGATCCCATTTATTCTTTAAAATTCCAGTCTACTCTTGAAAGGAAACTATTAACTTACTTTTAAACTTCTCTCTGAGCCTAAACTAATTTTCATTCCTCTCTTCAAAGCTGTCCTTGAGCTACTATCCAAAACTCCATGTTGCCTTGTGCTTGTGCTCAGTCTCAGCTTTCAGCAGAAGGCATGTGCACCATTGAAAAGAATCTGTAAAGGGATGCATTGTTTGGAATTCCTCAGCTTCTCTAGAACAACAGTTTTCAATCTAGAATTTTCTATCAGCGTCATAACAAGCCTCAATCCCTCTGCAAATTTGATTCACATGTTTAATTCAAGCAATGAATTAACTAATTTCAAGTTATTAAACCAGCAGCCTGCCTATTTTAGGAAAAAACAAAACAGAATACAGAAAGCCGAATATACAAATTTCCAACTTCTCAAGATGGTAAGAAAGACACAGGCATCAATTCAAATACAGCTGCCTAATCATATACAACTTTCAGTAGCTCTTCGAGGATTGCTCCCATTTTCCTTTCACTCCTCTTCCTTGTGAGGACATAAAAACCTTTAGACAGAGGGCTTTCTCCACTTTAGCTGCTGTCTGGTCTAGAATGCACTATTTTGTCAGCCCCATTTACTAGATGATGTTGATTATCAGTGTTGGAGTTCAGTCAAATTCCTGGTACAGAAAAGAAAGGGTGCTGCAGTGCTTATTCAGGTAGAATTTCATTTTGAAAAGTCAAAAGAGTGATTTATTCCAGATCATGCTTTGTTTATAACTGTCCAGACCACTTTTCCCTTTTGGCAGGAGGTGGGTTGTGTTAAAAAAATAACTAAAAGGAGCCACAGACATAGAGACAAGGACAAGGGTACTAGTTAAATCATTGTTAGGTCTCTTTCCCTCTTAGTCATGACATTTTTCTAGAGTAAGTGCTGTTTAGGATGTGTTTTGAAGAAGGCAGGAGATAGCTTGGCGAACATGGAGTTGAAGTTTGTCCCAGCATCACGAAGAATAGTATTATTTTTGACAGACAGCCAAAACTGCAAACATGTTTACATTGTAATAAGGGCTTGGAAATTCTTTAAGGTTTTCACGCTGGAAAAATTCATGAATTCTCTTGTATTTGTACTAATGTGCGGATCAAATTGCTGTTTCAGCTACTTTCATGCCTATTTACCATTTGCTTTTAAATTTTTTTCTTTTTTATGAAAGTGCAACTTACATCCAGTGAAGTGCACAAAACGTAAGGCCTAATAAATGCAATGTTATAAGTGAGGCTTTCTTTTTTCAAATATTTTATGTAATGCATACCCAGTAAAGTCTGCAATACTTGGCTGTAATTTTCTAAATGAGAAAAACTCTACACATTGCTTTCAGAATACTTTCAACACATCTTTTCAGATATAATTAAAAGGTCGGTGTAGGTGAGTCAACGGCTAAGTTTTATTTTGTGTTTCTGAACCTGCGGGTGGTCAGCCCCAATGCACTGGGGTGGATATCCACCAAAGTACATTGCACTTTCCTGAAAGATATATAATGCGCAATCTTGAGAACAGAGTAAAGAAAAATGTCACACAAAGCAAATGGTGAAGGGAAGGAAAAAAGAGAAAGAGAAGGGAGATAGAAATAATAGGAAAGGTTTCCAGGAAGCCTTCTATATTTTTTTCACCCCAATCTGACCAGCCTTTCTTAGCCCTGGCACTTGTCATTGTATTCATCCAGAGTTGTTTTAGGTAGCTGGATATTTCGTTAGCAGTTTGTGTGTCCCCTAGGTTATAAACTCTTTGTGGATGAGAATGTGTTCTATTTTTTGTTTGGTCACTCGTTACTCCTTCACTTTGATCCTCCACAGCCCTTGAAGGCAAATGAAGATCTGTTCATAACGGAAATTCAATAAGCTGTTTTAGAATGAAGAAAGAAACAGAGAAAGCTCTGGTTTCCTAGCAGGGCTGCCATTGCTCTCTGCGGCCACCACCCCCAGCATAGCTGCTCATGTAGTGAGATTCAGGAGCTCATTTTTCAGATCGAAAAAGCTCTCGATATGTGTATTGACTCCTAATGTGTCACTTGAAAGAAAACCTGATTAAAGGGGAAAAAAAGTGGAAATTTACTCCATTTCTGTCTGATGCTGAAAAAGTACCAGAGTGTGGAATGTCAATATTATCAGCTATCAGAGCTGCACTGTCTCCTGGGCCCCGGGAACAGAACTCTTCTTTTCCTTTAAGTAAAATTGAAAGACATTCAAGATTTGTAAGGGTCATCACAATATAAGCAAATTATATCATCTACTACATCAGTATCAAAACTTTGTACATTGAAAGCTCTCTTTAGAGAAAAGGGACTTTGCTTCCCAAGACTTCCTTAAAAAGTCTCTCCCCAAATCTCTTTTCTTTTCTTTATTTTTCTCTCCAACACCATTGATGGCAGAAGTGATCGGTCATTGATGTAGGAATAATCTCAAGCCTATTAAATTCCCATATCAAAGGTTTTAAAAATTAGTGGGACTGATTGAATGTGTAGAAGATCTAAAACAGAGTATAGACTATATACCTCAATGGTCACTCTTCCACGTCAGGGAAATTACACAGTTAGATTTTAGTTCATCAGATCATTATACAATATAGTATATTAATTTAGAAATATATACTACAAAATTAAAAATAAATAAGCTTCGTTTGCTTTCTAACTGATGATAACATGGTGTAAAATTACCATTTCATTCTTAAGGCAGAGAAGAGGTATGGGTAAGTCTCCTAGACTGTCTGCTAGCTCCTTGTTCCTGGTATAGTCTTGTTTCTAATGACAGTCTGATATTTTATTCGATCATCCTTATAATTTTTCATGTTTTTTATAATAGTTGTTATCTTGTACTGAAAGCTAGATATCTAAGCATAATATTGTTGAAGTCAACTTTTAATTAGCTCAGGACAGACTGTGGTGTTTAGCCCTTATATATGCAACTTAAAAAGCTAAAATGGGCCTTATTACTCTATCAGTTGAGGGAATTTCAGGCAACACTGGCGAGGCTGATGATTTTATCCCTAGTGTTTGCTCAATGATTAGGCTGCTTCTTAGAGACCAGTGTCTGAAAGAGAGGGACAAACAAACCCCAGAAAACTTTGCCATTTTTAGTAATGTATTTAAATAGCAGCAGAAGTTAGAAATCTATAGAAAGCATATAGATTAAGATTACATTTTTAAAAGAAACTTTAAATATAAACAATCATAAATTCAGGTTTATGTGAATTCCTCTTGACTTCTTGTTCTGAAAATTTTTTATGCAACCACATATCTTCTTTCCCTGGAGTCCACTTGTTGTCAACCATGGTCTCCTTTTTTCCTGATTTTTAAAATTCTTCTAGAAAGCTTTTTTTTTTTAATTTTTATTTATTTATTTTTGGCTGCATTGGGTCTTCGTTTCTGTGCACGGGCTTTCTCTAGTTGTGGCGAGCAGGGCCTACTCTTCATTGCGGTGCACGGGCTTCTTGTTGCGGTGGCTTCTCTTGCTGCGGAGCACGGGCTCTAGGCACGTGGGCTTCTAGTTGCCGCTCGCGGGCTCTAGAGCACAGGCTCAGTAGTTGTAGCACACAGGCTTTGTTGCTCCGTGGCATGTGGGATCTTTCCAGACCAGGGCTCAAATCCATGTCCCCTGCATTGGCAGGCGGATCTTAACCACTTTGCCACCAGGGAAACCCTAGAAAGCTTTTTTTAATAAATCAGCTTTTGTTTCCTGGTATGACGTAGTAGAAAGAATGTGACCATAGGAGTCGGATACCTAAATTTGGACCATAACCCTAGTATTTGCCAGCTGTCTGATCACAGTCATCTGTAAAGCTGGAAAAGATGATTATTGTTTTCAGAGTATTGTGAGAATTAAATAAAATAATGTGCAGAAAATTCTAGCATTTAGGTTACACATGTATTAATAAATTTATTATTAGCTTATTATGTTGTGTATGCACCTGTGAAAATGATCATTATATATCAGGCATCTTGCCTGACTTGGGCAGAGTGTGGAGAAAACCCCATTTATTTTATCAAATTTTCGCTGTGTATTCAAATATACATTAGAATTTTTTTTTTTTTGGCCGTGCCGAACGGCATGCGGGATCTTAGTTCCCCTACCAGGGATTGAACCTGTGCCACCTGCATTGGTAGTACCAAGTCTTAACCACTGGACCGCCAGGGAAGTCCCCCATGAAATTTTTTAAAAATCATTTAAGTTAGCATTTTCTCTGTAACAGTTCCAAAAGATCAGTTACTGTCAATGTTAGAACTTCTGTGTAGTTGACGTGAAAATTTTGTGAGAAGTTACATATCAGTTTACCTGGTGATATGTTTTTATGATGATTGCTTTTAGAAAAATGTTTTAATCTTAAATGTCACATATTTTCATGTGCAGAACCTCACTTACTAACTCTTTGTCTCATTGTGAACATCTCCTGTCCAAAGTCACAGTATTGGCCCGGACCTCATGATCTGCTGTTGTCTAATCCAAAGACCCAACTTGAACTTGGATTAGTCATAAATAAATTATGATAAATTTGGGGGGCTCACACTGGCTGCTAGGTAAAACTGTTCCTCAGATAAACAATGAATATAAATACTGAGTCTGGAGCCAAGTAATTTGGGTTTGAATCTCAATTTGATTCTTAATTATTTGATCTTTAGTTCAATATTTATAAAAAGGTGTATAATAATAATCATCACCTCAGGAGTTGCTGTGAAGAGTAATCATGCTCAACATTTATTGTATTATTATCAATATTATTATTATCATTGATTATTTAATATTATTAATAACTTAATATCATTGATAATGATAACTTAGTATTACCAGTACCACTACACCCCACTTTTCCTCGCTCTTAATCTATTTCATACACACACACACACACACACACACAATTTTCTGTACTATTAGGAAAGGTGATTAATTTATACTCATTTAACAATAGTAAATATTAATAGTATTTATTTAATACTTAACATTTATAGATCAGGGTTCTGAGACATTATCTCACTTGATCTTACCACAACTCTAGATGAAAAATAGGGTTGCTATTATTCTTATTTGAGAAGAAAAAAACATAGCTAATAATTAAGAGCAGAGATTAGCACCCACAGCTTTGCCAGGATAATATTAAACCGCTACATTCCTCACTGCTACATATAGGGACTCAAGTAGTGAAGAAGCTAAGGACACAATTTTCTTTCCTCTTAAGTTTCTGTAGTATTTTCAGGACTTAGTCATAAACTAGCAGTAAAATAACAAATGGATTATTATGCGTTTGCCATATTAAGATATTGAGTCCTTTAAAGGTCATCTTCATTGTTTACTTTGTTGTGATTATGTTTTTTCATCAATGATGTAACAATTATTGCTTTAATAAAATCCTATGATGCCACATCAGAGGTAAAAACTTTTACAGAACTGTAAACAGCAGAGGTGCCTAGAGCTTTATGAAAGAAAGCTGTTTTCTTTAATAGAAGAGGAACAGTCCTTACGTAGGCCTGTGTATCACGTGAGGAGAAAGGAATGCCATTCTTCAAATACTTGTGCTTGCTTCTAAGTGAATGTTTTCCATTTTTACATATAGCATTAGTATAAACAAGTAAATATTATAACTCTAAAATTTTAGAGGGTACGATAGCAACTAAGTATGTTAACACTGTATAAATTTACTATGTTTGACTTGAATAAGCATTCCAAGACCCTAGAATGGAATCTGTCTTAGCTAGCAACCTCTGTTGGGTAGAGGATAGTCCTCAAGTGGGGAGAGAAATAGAGAGAGTATCTAACCGAAGGGTAAAGACATTGATTTGAGTTTCAGACATTTACTCACTGGCCTTGAAACCAAGACAATTCACTTAATCTCTTCATATAGGCTGAGCTTACTTCTTAAGATAAAGGGGATGATAGGACCTGTTCTGTATATTTTATAGAGTTGTTAATATTAAGTGAGATAACATATGTTTAGAGTCCTAAGATTATTTTTTCTTTCAATTATTTTTTTTAATTGAAAGTGTAAAGCATGCTCATAAGCATAAGAATCATGAAGCTTTATGTTATTGTAAAGTTTTAGAATAATAATATTGTTTTTAGCAGAAGTTATGGCAAGAACCAAATCCCTTACTCGTTCTTACAGTTTCTTATTTCCATAAAATAAGAGATCAAGCTAGTTTATTTATTTATTTATTTATTTATTTTGGTACGCGGGCCTCTCACTGCTGTGGACTCTCCCTCTGTGGAGCACAGGCTCCAGACGCGCAGGCTCAGCAGCCATGGCTCACGGGCCCAGCCGCTCCGCAGCATGTGGGATCCTCCCGGACCAGGGCACGAACCTGCGTCCCCTGAATCGGCAGGCGGACTCTCAACCACTGCGCCACCAGGGAAGCCCCAAGCTAGTTTATTTTTTAACTTAAATGTTTTATATATATATATAAAATTCTCCAGAGGAAGTCACCAAAAATATTTTTTAAATAAAATAAATATTGCTCTATGTTTTATTAAAATGAGTGTGAAGAATAAATTAAAGTGTCAAAAAGGATACTGGGAAAATTAATATTTGGTACTTTTCAATCAAAATATTAAAATGAACATTTTGAAACATACATATAACTCAATTCTAAAAATATCCATGAACTTTTCTAATGAATAGACAAAAGCAAGCTTATAAGGAGGCCAGAATTCTGAACTTACTGTTATATTAGCTAACAAGGAATCATTAGAATAATGATTGGATTAGTGAAATTATTTTGTTCAAATAAATTACATGAATAAACAATTGTATAAGTAATGACCAAAAGCAGTGGTATTGAAACAATTACACTGATTAGGTAAATAGGGGTTGAATTAATAATATTAATTGTTGATCCTGTATTGATTCAACAAACATTTTTGAACACCAGTTATATTCGAGGCAGTGAGCTGGATGGTAGAGCTACAAAGACTCAGAAGTCAAAATTCACAGTTTTGTTAGTGACAAAGAAAACTACATAGACAGTGTATCAATCAGTGTCCTATGGGTCAAAGGTCTAAACAGGGGATCTACAAAAACTGAAACCTGAAAGGCTACTAACTGTAGGAAACAAAGTGCTCAGCCTCTCTAGTAATCAGAGAAATAGAAATTAAGATAAAAAGCTGCATGTTGTCTCTCTGGGATTGGAAAATATTACAAAGTTGCATAATAACAATTGTTTAAAGGTTATTAAGAAACAGGACTTACCTGGTCAGAGTAGGATCCTCTGCAGCTATCCAAGAGAATAATATGACTGTAGTCAGAAGAAGGCTTATACCCATGCCTTCATCCAGTGCCTTGGTCCCTATCTTGGGATATATGATAGGGAAATTTGTAACTCAAGTCCATGACACAATAGGAAAATTTTAATTTCAGCACCATTTCAAGCAGTTTGAGGCAAACTGCATGTGCATCACTAGAGAAATGTATCAGAAAAGATGCTATGATTTACTCACTATGGAATTATCAATAGAAGCAATGCATTTGAAATAGCTGGAGCAATATAAAAACATAAAATGGAGTGAAAAATAAAAAGAAACAAAACAACATCTAAGACACAGTACCATTTCGTAAATTAAGATCATAAGGGAAAAAATGTATATTTTCCAGAGTTGCATATCTAGCCAAAGAAATAGTACAAGCAACTTGAACATGTTCTAAAGGAGAGAAGGGGTAATGGGATGTGAGAAATAACAATGAAAAGAAGGAAAACATTGATGAAATAAAAATAAGAGGACCATGCAGAGACTGATGAGGATGTTGGGTATAGTCTGAGGAATATAATTTACTCAGCTTTCCACTTGATATTCAAATAACTCTAGACAAACAGGCAAATAAGAGCAACAGAACAGAATAAAATGATATGAGGCATGCTATGGAAAAAACAGCTAGGCTAAAAGCTATCAAAAGGGTTTCATAGAGTTGATGATGCCTGAAGGCTGAATAGGAGGCAGACAGGTGAGAAATGTGAGGATGTAAGGATGAGGGGAGGCGGGGGAGGTTCTTTTAAGATACAAGACAAGGATGGAAAATGGCATGAAGTAACATACAGTGTTGTGTTTGGATAACTGCATGTAATTGCCTTTAATGTGGGATATTTAGGGAAGTTCTGAGATACTTCAGGAAAGATGCAAGGGGGGCAAGATTATAAATTTTATCAAGAGTCTAATTGTGTCAATGATACAAGTAAGTAGGGCCTAACATAAGGAAATGGGAGTGAAAATGGGAACAAGGTATAACTTCAGAAGATACTTAAAAGGTAGAGTTGACAGGTCATGGTTGCAGGAAGTGTGGGAGAGGCAGGAAGCCAGGAGATAGCTAAGAATTTTAACTTGATGGTAATAGGATTCACAGAGATGGGTAAAACAGAATATGGAGAATTTTGAAACAAAATATGGTAAATTCCATTCCATCAAAACTACTTTCCTGATTAAACTCTTCAAAGTTTCTCCATGACTTAGGGATTAAACTCAAATTCCTTATGTTTTCCTTAAGAAATTTATGATGAGACCTCTGTCAATGAATTGTTTTAATGTTTCTAGGTGGTTTTTTTTTGCTGTAATATTTCTGAATGGACGTCCTTGAGTAGACCTCTTGCACATTTTTCTAACTATAGCTGAAATATAAATTCCTATATGTAGTATTCCTGAGACAAGTGTTTCTTCAATGTTAAATTTTTATAAATGTATTTACATTTTTAGAGATATAGATACGGTTCCCTGCAAGGAAATTGCCCCAATAACTCCAACCAATAATGTCCAATAATTTTAACAACTGTGGATGAAGAAATGGTTTCCACTGTTTGTGTCTGCATTTTCTTTTCTCACTCTATATTACAGTTGTCTTTGGGTGACTTGGATTTGGGTGTCTTTGCCTTTTAGGGTGCTTAGAATGATGAGTTAGGGTCAGGATAGTAGGTCATGGAATGACTAAACCACCTCTTATATCCCAACTAATGACAACATATTTGCATTTTTAAATTGTGAGGTTGAATATCTTTTCATATGATTAAAATTTAACATTTAATTTGTCTTTCATCTAGCAAGTATATCAATGTTTTAGATTGTTAGTCTTCTCATCTTTCCTTATTTCATTTCAAAACATTTTATATTAAGGACATTAGGTAACTTTTTATCACGTGCTTTTACAAATATTGTTTCCCAATTTTTATTTTTACTTTTTTTATGCAAAAATTTCAAATAATTATGTAGTGCTCACATATATTTTTCTTATGGCTTCTGAGTTTTGGGTCTTGTTTATTAAGGCCAAATTCCTCCTAAGTTCTTGTTTTTTAAAAATATACTTGAAGATAACATGCTTTCCAAGAAGAATAATCCATTTCGTTTAAATGCTATTTGTACTATGAAATAATTTTCTACATGAATTTCAAGGGAAAACCACTGACCCATCTGTATTTCTTTGTAATTAGGGGGACCTGAATGAATAGAGATTTCTCAATTTCAAAATGCCAACAAATAACTTTTCAACAATGCTTACTTTCTGATACACACAACTCATTGATTTTGTCAACTTGGGCCACTTCCTTCAGAGGTTGTGTCCCCAGAAATATGTCATAGCTCATTTGATAAACTCAACTTTCTTTCCAGTGTCCCTTATGAAAGATTGCTCAATTGTCTCCAGACTTTGATGATATTATCTGAAAATGGTGAACATGTGTTTGCTTAAACACAACAGGGTTGGGCAGCAGAAAGTGCACTCCAGTTTAATAATTGCTCCTTTACCAACACATCACTGCCACCAGAGCGTATGCCTCTCACAGGCAAGGACCTTGTCTTAATTATCAGGGAATACCCAGAGTATATCATAATGCTTAATCCTGAGTTACTTAATAGGTATGTGAGGACAAAGTGAATGAGTGAATGATTGAACAAACTAAGGTTCATAGTCTTATCTCTATCATTCACTTGATGTGTGACCTTATATAAATTAGTTAATCTTTCTGGGCTTCAGCGCCCTGTTCTGCTGAACAAATATAATTTCTAGCTTGACTGTACCAAAGATTTGTCTGGAAGAACAGTAAGATAATATACTTAGTAGTGATTTGAAAAAAAATCAGAAAATTCGTATAATCATATCAATATACATTTGATAAATAATTTCTTTTGCAGGATATGGAATATTGCTAACTACATAGAATATGCTATGTGACACTTACTACAAGTGTAAAATGGAGATCAGAAAAAAATAATACCCACTGGGGGGAATGTATTGGCTAAAAGGAGTATCGTTATTATCTTTATTATTATCATTATCAGTATTATTATGAAAAACACTTAGAGAAACCTGGTGGAAAAAGTCACACACAATATTATATGTTTTATGCTTCCCCCATAATTTAGTCCTCCTATTGGTTTATTAATTTTTATGTCTATACCAGAAATCTCCTGATGCTTTGGAAAGTGTTTTGTATAATTTTGGCTTATTTAGTTCAATTCATCAATATTATGCTCAGTTAAATTGACTGATGACAGATAGATAGATAGATAGATATTCAGTTCTAGATATGAACATATTCAGAATGTCATCAGACTACATTGCCAGCCTGAAAGGATCTTTTGAATCCTTCATTTAAAGTCTTTGCTTTTCATAGGGGGAATTGAGGCAGGTAGTCACAATAAACTTGTAGGAGAAAGAAGGAAGATTTTGGAGTAAAAAATGTAGTTCAAAAGAGAGAAATCTGATATATTTGCAAGCAATGTTTATATTATGTATTTGTTAATTTTATTCTATTTCCCTGCAGGTTTAAATGTGTATTTGGCTACTTGGCTACTGATTAGAGAACACAAAATGAATAACTCAACAAACTCCTCTAACAATGGCCTGGCTCTGACCAGTCCTTATAAGACATTCGAAGTGGTTTTTATTGTCCTTGTGGCTGGGTCCCTCAGTTTGGTGACCATTATTGGGAATATCCTGGTCATGGTCTCCATTAAAGTCAACCGCCACCTCCAGACCGTCAACAATTACTTTTTGTTCAGCTTGGCCTGTGCTGACCTCATCATTGGTGTTTTCTCCATGAACTTGTATACCCTTTACACTGTGATTGGCTACTGGCCTTTGGGACCTGTGGTGTGTGACCTTTGGCTAGCCCTGGACTACGTGGTCAGCAATGCCTCCGTAATGAATCTGCTCATCATCAGCTTTGACAGATACTTCTGTGTCACAAAACCACTCACCTATCCCGTCAAGCGGACCACAAAAATGGCAGGTATGATGATTGCAGCTGCCTGGGTCCTCTCCTTTATCCTCTGGGCTCCGGCCATTCTCTTCTGGCAGTTCATTGTAGGGGTGAGAACTGTGGAGGATGGGGAATGCTACATCCAGTTTTTTTCCAATGCTGCTGTCACCTTTGGCACGGCCATTGCAGCTTTCTATTTGCCTGTGATCATCATGACTGTGTTATACTGGCACATATCCCGAGCCAGTAAGAGCAGGATAAAGAAGGACAAAAAGGAGCCTGTGGCCAACCAAGATCCAGTTTCTCCAAGTCTGGTACAAGGAAGGATAGTGAAGCCAAAAAACAACAACATGCCTGGTAGTGATGATGGCCTGGAGCACAACAAAATCCAGAACGGCAAAGCTCCCAGAGATGCTGTGACTGAAAACTGTGTCCAGGGGGAGGAAAAGGAAAGCTCCAATGATTCCACCTCAGTCAGTGCTGTCGCCTCTAATATGAGAGATGATGAAATAACCCAGGATGAAAACACAGTTTCCACTTCCCTGGGCCACTCCAAAGATGAGAACTCAAAGCAAACATGCATCAAAATTGTCACCAAGACCCAAAAAGGTGACTCATGTACCCCAGCTAATACCACCGTGGAGGTAGTTGGTTCTTCAGGTCAGAATGGAAATGAAAAACAGAACATTGTTGCTCGCAAGATTGTAAAGATGACCAAGCAGCCTGCAAAAAAGAAGCCTCCTCCTTCCCGGGAAAAGAAAGTGACCAGGACGATCTTGGCCATTCTGTTGGCTTTCATCATCACTTGGGCCCCATACAATGTCATGGTGCTCATTAACACCTTCTGTGCACCCTGCATCCCCAACACAGTGTGGACGATTGGTTATTGGCTCTGTTACATCAACAGCACTATCAACCCTGCCTGCTATGCACTTTGTAATGCCACCTTCAAGAAGACCTTTAAACACCTTCTCATGTGTCATTATAAGAACATAGGCGCCACAAGGTAAAACATCTTTGTAAAGAAAGAAGGTAGTCAAGGGGAGCTTGGCGAAAAGAAACAGAATAAAAGAGCTCCTAGTTATCAAATCTCTGCCATTGCACTTTATAGTCTTATCATGGAATGTGCAATTAAGGAGCCCAACAGTGACACTCTTATGGTGCCTGTGCTCCAGTTTGAAACTTGCACCTTATAAACCCTGTCAGTTTAGGAGCAAGGAGACCATTAAGGAGACATGTTGGAACTGTGGATTTAAGAAATGATCTATGCTTTCTCATACTCTCTTGAAGAAGGGCTTCTGAATCTATAATTTTATCTCTGCACAAAAAGAATAATAACCTCACTCCTGTTTTTCATTTTTTTGTTCCCAAGTGTCCATATGAGGATGAAATGCCACAGTTACAAACTAACCTGGAGAGTTAAACATAAAGAAAGCCATTATACAATGGCGAAGTGAACAAAGAAGATCAAAAAAGGATGTAGAAATGGCCTCCGGAGTGTTTAACATATATTATTCTCTTGTTATGGTTTTATGTGGAGAATTGCAACATAATAAATGCTTATCTTTTTTTGCCTTTCCCACCATCAAAAGAGAGCAAACAAAAACAAGCAAGAAGCTTAATTACATCATTATTTTTCTCATATGGCGTTGGTTTTTATACTTCCCTGTTTTACATTGTGTAAGGGCAAAATCTGCAGGACTTTCACTAAATACAGAGACAGCCATGAAAAAGGGTATTTCACCCCTGCCCACTGTGTCTTTTGCATTCTTTGGGGGTATAAAACCCTATGAGAATTTAGTTCACTTATGATTCTTCATGTGAAATATTTTCACCAATCTGGTTTTCTACTAAACTAGCCTCTTATTTTAATAGAATAGCCTACTTAATATATAAACATGCTTGAGAAACCAAAGTCATTTTTTAAATTGAGGTTTCATCAAATTGAACAATGGTCATTCTTGTTGGAGAAAGTTTACTGAGGTCAGGTGAATTTTGAGGTAAGAAAATAGAAGGTTGAAAGGGCATCCTGTTTCAACCTGATCTGCCTAACCTATGTATGACATGCTAACTTGTAAACATGAACTCCTGGCCTTTGTCAGCAGGAAGATGCTGCTTTATTCATCTGGAATCTTAAATAGGATTAACTTATTCATGTGGCACCAATGACTTTTGGGTCAGTCCCAAGAGAATAAAACCTTCTCCTCAATGCTTGCTAAAGGATGATACTCAACTTACAGATAAGTGAGGTTTATAACCATCCTATGACCTATGGAGGGAAAGAAAAATAGAGTAATTAAAAAACATATACTGAAACCACCTTTTTTTCCCCTCAAATCATCAGTTCTCCCTAAAATTTTTTAACTTCAAAATTCTGTCAATAGAAGTAGTAATCTTTATGGCAGAAATGTTACGGATACCTAAAAAGGCCAAGTGAGCTCAGCAAAATCTTAAAGAACACAAGTGGCTGCACCTGTGCCACTTCTCACCATTTTTTTAAATTCTAGACCATAGAAAAGTCATATCAGAAACGATTACCCAACGGCGGCTTTATATAAATCTTGTCTATGTAAGACTTTTTACTGGTACCCCAAATAAATATACAATTATATTGACTCACACTTAGTTATTTTTACCCCTCAACTTTTTTTTCTTACTATATTTGCTATAGTCTTCCAGTCAGATTTTTTAAAGATGGCCCAATCAATAGAAATCAAATTTATAAAACCCTTTTCAAATTTCACATTTTGCATTTTAGATTTATGGGCTTTATGATAACTTGACCAGTAATATCCATGTGAGTTGCATGATGAATTTGTCAGTATTAGACTTTAGCACTTCAATTAGAGTTATTTTGTGTGACTTGCCTCACTGATGGCATCTCAAAAATTTTGAGAGCTGAAAAAAAGCACAAGGCAAATAACAACAAAAAAGAACAATTAGTAAGAAGCAAATTGCCAATAAGTTTTGTATATAACTTACCCTTTATAAAAATAACTTCTTGTTTCAACAACTTCAGTCATTCTTCCCCAACTAAATCTTCTATTTATAAACATACAGCATCAGTTCATACAGATATCTTTATTCTACCTTAATGTAAACTTTTACATTTAAAATCCATATTTATTTTTATTTTGTTTCTTCAAGTCAACGTATCATTTTAGTTGGGATGAACTCTTTGGATTCAAGGATTGAGGATTCAGGATTTGGGTCCTTTTTTGCCTTCTCTAGCAATCCAACTCATCGTGAATCAAGCTGCCTCTTACTCTCCATTGCCATTACATGCTTTCCTTTCTTCTATTCTTGATCTTCACCGTATCTACCACAACCTTATTGAAAGAGAAACAATCAAAAATTAAAGAAAGGAATTGAATATAGACTGACACATCATGGAAGCTTTGTAAACTGGAATCAGAAAAATGGAAAGAATACTGAAAATAGTAGATGATTAGAAAGATATGGAGACTGCATCCAAAGGCTTGCATTAACTATTGCTGGATTTGTCTATTTCAGTGGCTCCCAACTAGGGACTATTTTTCCTCCCAGGGGACATTTAACAATGTGTGGAGACATTGTTGGTTGTCACAACTTGAGGGAGGGCTATTGGCATCTAGTGAATATAGGGGCCAGGGATGCTGCTAAACAGCTTACAATGCACAGGATAGACCCCACAACTAAATTTTTTGGCTCAAAATGTCAGCAGTGCCAAAGTTGAGAAACCCTGGCCTATTTTAAGGGATTCGAGAGCTTGCTTTATATAAGTGGGAAAATAATCCTGTTTCACTCTTAGAATATCAATGCAAATTGTTCATCTGTTTGAAAAAGGTAATGTTCACCAATCATGTATCAGACGCACTGTCATCCATTGAGTCTGGTGTATTTGTAATTCACAGACTGGGAACGCAGGACACATCTATATAGCCAAAATCACCAGACCATGCACATAGCACATTGTTTCCAACATCTTAATGTCCACTTATGATTGCCACAGTGTCCAGTCAATTGAAGTTGAAGTAGTTGGCTATTAAAATGGTTGCAGTTGATATGTTCACTTTCTATTGGAGCTGCTATTTTTCCTGTCAAAAACCTTAACAGCCTCTTTCAGAAACAATATGATTCATCTCCTTTATCTTCACTGGAAAGGTAAATATCTGTCAAGAACTTCTTCTTTCCTCATAGCAATAATGTAAATATCCCAGAGCGGTCTTATAAGAAGAGGAATTTAAGAATGTGAAAAAGCTAGTTCATTTCTTGAAAAAAGAAATGATTGCCTTTTTACCCGTTCATCATTAATTTAATGTCAGCTCCCAAGTGGTAGGACAAAGTCATCAGTATAATAAGCCACATAGGATAAGCTTTCTGGTTTGAATATCAAAGCTGGAGGTCCCACATACTCCTGCTCTTTGTCCATTCACCACTTTTTTGACCCTAAACATCTGACATTGGGAGAGACGGGAGTTCAAAACAATGGCAACATATACCTAGAAATGCAATCTACTTTTATTTTCTCCTACTTAGTTCACTGGTAGTTGCCTTTTCCCCAGTTTGATAGTATCCCTTTCAACAATCACAGCACTGGCGTTGCAAATAGATTAGGGAAGCACCCAAAGCTGGATGAATTGTGCAAAATGTATGTTCAGCATGTATATATAATACCATGCCTCTTAAATATGCTTCTCTTAAAAGGGTGCACGCTACAGCATGAACTGTGTGCATATTTAATGTATCTTCCTGGAATATGCTGTATGCTTAATATACATATTCTATAAATAGAGTAATAAAATGTATAATAGAAATACATATTTCTGTATGCAAATAAATATATTATACACAAAGTCTGAGTATGTAATATGATATATGTTGCTTCAGAGTAACAAAAGTAGATTTTATACACCCAATTTTGAAAGAAAGTAGTATTTGCTTTTGAAGGAAGACATTAAAGAACATCCAAAACCCTACCCATATTACTATTACACTGTGTCATAATCTTGGGAAACATAGCACTTATTTTAAATATCTCTTGGAGGAATATATTAATAAATCTTTGGTGTCACCCCACGTGACAACAATGCTTTTTGCCTCTGTGTTCCTGACAGTCCTCTAGAATCATCCTGGCTGTTTCTGTTCCAACAGCTGTGTTGATCTCACGTCTGATTGCCTGATGAGATTGCAACCAATTCATTGACATACAGCTTCGCTCTCCTCCAAATTAACTGATTTTTGTGAAATAAAAAATAATCATACTGGGAGGAAGGGATGACCTTCAGAATGTTTTACACTTTTAAAAACAAGGAAAAATTGTACAACCACTGTATGTTACGAACCACTCTTTTCAGTTTGGGGCCAGTACAGCATCCCATACATTAAAGGCCAAAAATTTTTATTGTAGTATGATATTGAAAGTTTCTCCAAGAAATTACAAAATATATAGTTTGTTTCTAAGTGTCCTACATTTTCTCCATAGCAATTATCATCCTTTCCTTGTCCACTCAACTACCCACATTCCTCAGAACATTTTCTTTGGTCCATTAGCACAAGTCCTTACTTAGCAAACATTGTCATGATGTTAGCTGATAGTGGGCATGCAATGCCAAGAGATGCTTGCATTTTAATAGAAAAAGCATAAACACTGAACATTTGAAAGATTCCTATTGGAATCTTTAGATTAATCTAAAGATAATCTTTAGATAATCTTTAGATACCAATGCATGAAATGGGAGAGACTCTTTTCAGTGAACTCTAGTTTTCTTTGAATTTTATGACGTTCTTGGAAGGCCACCCACTTCCGAAATTTTCCCTTTTATGCCATAGTCCACCCTTGTGAATTACTGTTCCTTATGTAAACCAAAATCATTTCTAGAAAAAAAACTGGATTTTCTGTCAATTCTCATTAGTTTATTATTGTTCCAGTGAAACGTTCTCAATTCATTTTTTAGAATTTGAATTGAATACTGTATTGATGTATTGTCAAATGCTATTCCTGACTAGGTGGTTGGAAATACTGAGAGGAGAAAAACATCTTGCCATCATAATGGAAGAAGTTTCCACTTTATAATATATGTCAGTCTTTTTCATCCAAAAATGGAGGAAGCACAATGTGGTAAGTTGTGGAATATAGATAGATATTTATTAAGTAGTGACATTCTAGAATATCTATTCTTTGGCTTCTTAAACACACACACACACACACACACACACACACACACACACACAGTGAGTCATGGGAAACTGTGAAGGAAAAAAGGCACCCATCTTCTGTACTTGCATGTACCCAGCAGCTCATCTGAATCCTTAAACTATACATTTACTGAAAATGTAGATATGTTTGGAAGTAATATTGAAGGATTTTTTTAAATGAGTATTGTTTTCAAGTTATTATTATAAGATAAGGGATGGTGTTAGTGAATATCTCATCCCCCCCCCTTTTTTTTCTCTTGGCCACACCCTGCAGCATGCAGGATCTTAGTTCCCTGACCAGGTATCAAACCCATGCCCCCTGCATTGGAAGCTTGGACCACCAGGGAAGTCTGGTGTTAGTGAATAAATTGTGTCTATGTCCAGAAAGAATTACAATGGATTGCAGAGGTGGATAATTTAAATCTGCACAATTGTTGGACTATTTGTATATAAAAATGTTATAATTCACTTTATCCTTAATTATCTTCAACAAAGTAAGTCTTACTCTCCTTACTGCCCTTGTATGTAAGGTGGGTACTTAACATTTGTGACAGTATGAGTATCTTTACTAGGGCCATATTATATTATGCCTTACGTCAGAAGTTCTCAAAAACTTTAGCCCACAATAGAATCACCTGCAAGTTGTGGGGCCCTATTAGCAGATCTGAGGTGTGATCTGAGAATCTGTTTCAAATAAATACCCAAGTGATCCTGATGTGGACCACAATTTTAGAACAACTGATTTTTTTTAACATCTTTATTGGAGTATAATTGTTTTACAGTGGTGTGTTAGTTTCTGCTTTATAACAAAGTGAATCAGCTATGCATATACATATATCCCCATATCGCCTCCCTCTTGTGTGTCCCTCCCACCCTCCCTATCCCACCCCTCTAGGTGGTCACAAACCACCGAGCTGATCTCCCTGTGCCATGCGGCTGCTTCCCACTAGCTATCCATTTTACATTTGGTAGTGTATATATAAATCCATGCCACTCTCTCACTTCGTCCCAGCTTACCCTTCCCCCTCCCTGTATCCTCAAGTCCATTCTCTACATCTGCGTCTTTATTCCTGTCCGGCTCGTAGGTTCTTCAGAACCTTTTTTTTTTTTTAGAGTCCATATATATGTGTTAGGATATGGTATTTGTTTTTCTCTTTCTTACTTCACTTTGTATTACAGACTATAGGTCTATCCACCTCACTACAAATAACTCAGTTTCGTTTCTTTTTATGGCTGAGTAATATTCTATTGTATATATGTGCCACATCTTCTTCTTTTTTTTTTCTTTTAGTTTCTGCTTTATAACAAAGTGAATCAGTCATACATATACATCTGTTCCCACATCCCTTCCCTCATGCATCTCCCTCCCTCCCACCCTCCCCATCCCACCCCTCCAGGCGGTCACAAAGCACCGAGCTGATCTCCCTGTGCTCTGCGGCTGCTTCCCACTATCTATCTACCTTACATTTGGTAGTGTATATATGTCCATGCCTCTCTTTCGCTTTGTCACAGCTTACCCTTCCCCCTCCCCATATCCTCAAGTCCATTCTCAAGTAGGTCTGTGTCTTTATTCCCGTTTTGCCCCTAGGTCCTTCATGACTTTTTTTTTTTTTTAATTCCGTATATATGTATTAGCATACGGTATTTGTCTTTCTCTTTCTGACTTACTTCACTCTGTATGACAGACTCTAGGTCTATCCACCTCATTACAAATAGCTCAGTTTCGTTTCTTTTTATGGCTGAGTAATATTCTATTGTATATATGTGCCACATCTTCTTTATCCATTCATCTGTCGATGGACACTTAGTTTGCTTCCATGTTCTGGCTATTGTAAATAGTGCTGCAATGAACATTGTGGTACATGACTTTTTTTGAATTATGGTATTCTCAGTGTATATGCCCAGTAGTGGGATAGCTGAGTCATATGGTAGTTCTATTTTTAGTTTTTTAAGGAGCCTCCATACTGTTCTCCATAGAACAACTGATTTTTATAGTCTAATGAAAACTTTTACCAAAGCATTATGATAATTAACAAGGCATCTATTATTTATGGTAAAAAATTTACATTTAAAACGCTATCCACAGGAAAGTTTTTCTTAGACATAAAGTCTATTGCTTACTTATAAATAGGGTCTTCATATTTTTTCTCTTGGGAAACTTTGAGTGCCATGATTTTAAGATCAGAGTTTAAAAACAACCATACTGATACATTTACATAAAGATAAATTAGCGTATTAAAATTTAAAGAGAAACACAGCAGATGCTTGAATTCTATGATATCTCCAATAAAAGCTACTTTAGACATACGCTTTACATGATGTCCATCATATGTTTTTGCACAGATCATGTATGCAAACACATTCTCCTCATATGGGTATTCAGAGTAAATCATTCCATTATTTCATCATTTAGAATTAGTGGTAATTAATTGGCAATTTAGAAGTAATTCTTCAACCTCCTCTTAATACACATATGCAGTCACACATACTCAGGCATATAAACACACATGCACACTGATACACAGATGCACATACAAATACACATATGCATACAAACACACAAGATTCACCATGTATATCTTGACACTGCCCACAGGCATAACCTTTCTACTACTTCCAAAAACATATGGAACTCTACTAGAGAAGGTATTGAACCCTCAGGTCAGCCAAATGATATTGAAGAAAAAATTCATCTGTCTCCTCTGTGCTATGGCCAGTAAACTGCAGAATTTTCTCATAGCCTTTAGGATCATATAAGTCTTAGCTTTGTGTCTGCCACCAATACATCCCAGTCATCTGAAAGCCATGTCTTCGGTGCATGCCAGTGGTTACATGGGATTGTGGTGAGAAAAGATGCCTGAAATATAACACCTAGAAGACATCTACAAATGCATATCATCATGATGGGTGCCACCAAACAGTCTACACTGTACAATATGATGCTTTTAATACCAATGTGACTATCTAGAGAGCTGAGTATAAGAAAAAGTGATAATTTCTCAGCATATTCCTTCCAAAAATCCCTCTCAGGCATTCTTTTTAGGTTTATATCTCTTTATACCTCTGAATGGTATAAAAACTTAGGAGTGACATTTACTTCAAATATGCAACAGATGGTCAAATAGTCAAAATGTCTGGTATCCTGAAAAACAAGACTGGAATGCAAGTCTCATCTTACAGAAAAAGTAAAATTATCAACCAGATTATTTTTACTTTTCTTGGGATTCTCACTATTCTGTTTATGAATAAAGGAGTACAGGAGGTCATTTAAAGACCAGATATTAAATGGCTGAATAAAAGCATTTTACTTTTTCTCAACCCTACACAGAAGCAATAATCTAAAAAGTTTTTTACTTAAGCAGAAAAAAATAACCATAAGGAATAAAATTAAGAATGAACCAGGAGCAATAAAAATAAATCCCAACGAAGGAAAAAAAAGTCTTACCCCTAAGCTCTCTCAAAGGAATAACAATACCTATTTAATAGAAATTCTTTTCTTTTTCCAAATTCTTTGTATTTTTTTTGTATGTGTATTTCCTTCATCTCTTTTTAATATTTTTGGTAAAGTCTCTACTAACATTTCTTTAAAAGTAATTTTTATAAATGTTTTGAGAGGCAAACACAAAAATTACTGTTTCCCTGGGGCTCGTTTTTGATTTTTGCTGTGGTTGACATTGCTACTCCAGAAAGCAAAAAAAGAATTTTTGAAAAACTGCTGATAATGACACATATGCTTTAAATATCAAAACGAAACAACATAGCAAAAATATGGACGAAGGGCAAAAGCTTTGCTGTAAATGAAATAAATGCTGTGTAGAGGATGGTTTCCATTTGTAATGATTTCTGAACAACATAGCATCGATTCTCTCTGGTCTTTTGGGCCCTCCCTGTTCACGAGGTGGTGGACACCAGCCCTCAGTCACCCTGTGAAGAGATCTGGACATACTGATGTGCTGTTTTAAACCAGCTGTTTTAAGCGAGGCCTTGTGGGGACATGAGCAGGCACCACCATCAGCTGGGAATTTGTCATGATTAAGTATTGGACCCAAATCTGGAAGACAAAGCCTGACAAGCCTTTTGTTGAAGACGGTGTGTGAGAAGCTCTGCATGATCACAAACTTGGGAGGACAAAGGAAGAACAAAATTATTGGACATTTCAGACATGATGAAAAAGGGAGCTGAAGTTTATGCTCAGTGTGCACACGTCTATGAGGAATCCAGTTTTAGCCAATAGTCTTCCATGGCCATGTACAGGTTAGTTTATGTAACAGGCAAACTAGGATTATAAGGTTACATTAGCTTTAATGATTCCTGAAAACCTGTCATGACAAAGGAACCTGGTATCTTTCTTGTCTCCACTGTTTTGCTTTTTTATTTAAGAGTGAGAAATACAACATTCATTAGAAAGAAACACACACGTGGTGTAAAGTCTTAGTCTTTTAAAAAATCTTATATTAAACTACAGTTACTTAAATGTATGTGAATTCCAAATCCCATAGTGAGGTTGTTTAATAAAGGCAATGAAAACACTAAAATAGCTGAAGACTGTATATTCTTAAAGAAAACATATGTTTTAGTCTATAAATTAAGTGTAATTCTGATAGGGTTTTAGTCATATATATATATATATATAGTATATACTATATATATATATATTGCATTGCTATAAATTACATATATTTATATAGGTCTGTATAATCATGTATATATTATGCATTTTATTTATAAAAGGAAAAGAGATGGTAGTAGGAATTTAATGGAAAGTGATTCACAAATACAAGGACTGAGGCATGAAGCAATGGAAAATATTCAACGTACTGAAGGAGTGTTGGCTTAAGTGTCGATGAGGCATGTGTACAAAGACATTTCAATTTCCAAATTCAGTGCTGAGGAAACAGTGGTGCCAAATCCCAGAAATACTTAGAAAATGATAACAATTACATGCTATGTCCTTGGATGTGTTTTGGCCAAGCTGTATTCTTAAATGGAGCATTATACGAGTCAGAAAACTCAACAATAAAATATTTTTCTCATATGATTCATCATGTTTAGAATACACTTGTGAACATTTTGGAAGTCAGCTTCTAGGTACTCCTTGGTATTCTTTAAGAAAGTATACCAACTAGGACAAGTTCCTCACTTGATAAAGTGCTAATTTCAATACAAATTAGTGTGAGGTCTATCTAGCTCTACCCTCAAATATTTTCATTTCACTTTCTCTACCACATGAAAACTGCTCCAGAGCACTTTTTCTATCCACTGCTTTCCATTTCTCAAATATCTAAAATATTGCATAGAGGGGCTCCAGGTGTGCTCAGGTTTCTAGAAATACTTGGTGGGCCAAGTATGTAGGGAAGCTTTCCTCTTTTTTGCGCTTTCCCCACATGATTGACTTTGAGACATTGACCTGGAATTCCTTTCCTCTTTCCAAATAAGGAGAAGCAAGTCAAATCCCACTCAAACTACTGCAGAATGTTGTCAGGTATATATAAGAAGTACCACAGTGAATGGGCTTAGAGATGACTATGTCCTTGACAAAGAGGTGTTGCTGACTCTAGCCCCAGGAAAGGATCCATTCAGACATTTTCCTACTCAAGTTTTTGATAAACTTAGATTCTTCATTTCTCAGGGTTGGTCAGAATGTCTTTTGCCACATTTTCTCACCTCCATCTAGAAAAAGGAATTCTCTATATCCTCCCTGATGGTCATTAAGTATCAGCTTCAGCTTTCCCAGCAATGGTCAGTTCAAGTTCCTCAACTACGTACTTGGCTCTCTCTTATCTCATTATTCTCTCCAAACACAATCTCATCTGTAACTCCAGCTTTTATTATCCCCTTAAATGTGGTAAGACATAAATATTATCTCCATCCCGTTCGTCTCCAGTGAACACCAAACTTGCATATCATATTGTCTATCTACTTCAGAACGCCTCTTGGATATCTCAGACTTACCTCAAACTCACCAGATCCAAACTTTCATTCACGAGTTCACCCACAGAAGTAGCCCTATTGTGCTGTTTCTTAACCCATCATCTACTTAGTGCACAAAAATGGAAACCAAGCCATCATTCTTGATTTTCACCCAAGCATGCTTCAAATCCTCCCAATTTTACCTCATAAATATCAAATCTATCAAATTATCCATAAGTTTCTCCCATTTCCATTAATGCTACTACATAGTGCAAGTGGCCTAACTGACCCTGCCATGTCAACTCTGACACAATCCCATGCGCCTTGTACCCTGCAGCCAGAGTGATCTGTTCAGAAGGCAAATCTGAACTCCCCTGCTTAAAACCTGTTAGTGAGTTCTTCTTTGGACAATGTCCAGATTCCTTTCTCCAAGCCCTTCATGGGCTGGCCCCTTCCTCCTCTCCATCCTGACCTTTCACCACATTCTCACGCGATTTCATTGCTCTTGCCACATTGCACATGTCACAATTACCCTCATCATGCCCTCTCCTGCCAAAGGACCTTTGCACATGCACTTGGTATGACTTTCTGAAAAGCTCTCCTCATCCTTCACTACCTAGTTAACTCGTAATAATCCTTTAAATCTCAAATCAGGTATGACATTTTCAGAAATGTCTCCCCTGATTTTCTAACTCCATCAAATCCTTCCACATTTTTCACAATTGCAATATTATTTATGTTTGTAGAATATGTGAATAAATTTTTGTCTCTGCCTGTAGACTTTATAATACAAATACCATGTTTGCATTTGTCTACTTGAGACAGTGCCTGATACATGGTCACTGTTCTCTCTCTCTCTCCACTCACTAGTTATTTGACCTTGAGAAAGGCACTTAATTTCTTCGCATATAAAGATTATCCATATTTATATGTATGCAGTAATGCAATAAATTACATATATTTATATAAGCAATATTTTGAGGATTAGAGGTAACTATGTAGAGTTTGAAAAGTTCCTAGCAGAGTGCCCAAAAAAGAGGAACATTCAATAAAAGCTATATATTTATAACACTTATTAAACTGGAAATCTGTAATAGAGACTAAAGATTTGAGGACTTTTCGGACTGTACTTTGCAGAGCACTAAGTATCTCATCAACCCACAGGTGCTTTTCTAAAACAAGTGACACCTCTGGACCCTCAGGATCACTTCTTCAGAACAGAGAATTAACTTTGAAACATCCAGAATGCAATTATCATTTCCTTCTGGATATGGTCAAGTTCTTTAATTTAGTTTTTTGCTTGAATAATCATACATATCACAGTAATACAATTATTGGTATCTTACACAGATATAACTCATTTTATATGCCACGTATTTTATTACTTAGATCTGGCCATAATTAAATGAGAGGTTATTATACCCATTTTATAGGTAGGGAATTGGAGGCTCTGTGAGACCATGTAATTGCCCAAGGTCACAGCTGGTATGTGGTACAGCCAGGACTCAAATCCTACAAATGGTTTATCACAAGCTGGAAGCACATAGAAGCCACTTGACCTGGTTTCCTGGGTCAAGAACTGGTTTACATCAGTTGGCATGATGTAATTAATTATGCCTCTTGTACCTCCACCCGCAAAAGTGCTGGTTTGGATAATATGTTATATGGTCATCCTTTATTTTGGTGAAGTGGAGGAACACGAGGGCAGCTGCTGGAGAATGGTTTCTGGTCCTGATGATACCATTTCCCAGCTGTACTACCTCAGGAAATCTCATTGGTTTAGTCAAAATATTACATTATTCTAAGCACTTTAAAGATTAAACAAATCACCATCAGAAATATTTTACAGAAGATTAGAATTGACACTGGGGGTTGAAAGTTGATATCTGTGGTCTATGATGCTTTAAGCAACTGCCGAGAGCTCATGTGATTTGAGGATTTGAGATTGATCTGTGTGTGTCTGGGATTAGAGTGGGCACACCACTAGGTAGGTGTTCCAGAGAATTCATGCTATGTGGAGTCTTATTTTGTGTATTAAGTTGAAAGATACATTTAGGAAATTAAATAGAATGCCCCTCAGAGTAAATTCATTCATCTATCTTTTCTACCTAAAAATACGATACAGGCAAAAATCTAAATCTCAAAAATTATCAAGAAAAGCATGAGTGTTTCAACTAATCGAACAAAAGAGGATGAGGAATGAATATAAACTTGTTTTACACTATAAACAAGGAAAAGAAAAGCAATGCACCATCTCTTATTTTAACCAAGATGTGATTTCCATATCTTAGTTGTACTTAGCAGTAAAAGATAAGCACTTTATGACCAAACTGCATATTGTGGCAGAGTAAATCTGTTTTCAGGAATCTTGTATTTCATTATCAAAAATGTAGATAAATTCTACAGGACAGAAAAAAGAAAAAATATAATATTCCTACATTGGTATCCCCTTATTCCTTTCCAGGGAAGATATATGTGTGTATATATATATATATAACACACACACACATATATATATATTTCTGTGTTGACACCCCACTAGTGTTGTGGTATTGTATGACAGTAGTGCAGCTCTTAGGAGTTTGAAGCTTTTGATAAGGCAGAACAGCTTTTTTTCACCTTAAACCTTCTCAAGTTTTTGACAGTTATTGGCATTTTTAGAACTTTTGATAAGATTGTCAGATACTCTGACATTAGTCTTCAAACAGAAGAGTTCCTGCTAACCTCAAACAAAACAGTGAAACCATCATTAGTGAAACAAACACCCCTTCATAACATGTCTAGTGACTTTTTCAGTGAACTGTATTTTACCCCAAACTACTCCTTATACCTAACTCTTAGCAGTACTCATTATTATCCCCCTTTTCAAATGAAGAATATGTGACTTATGAAGTTAAATGATTTGGCCTACACCAATGTGATCACCTGTAAGTAAGGAAACAGACTGCTCTTTCACATTTAAAAGAGCACACTCAGGCAGTAGGAAATTAATAGACAATAGGTAGATTTCATATGTGCTTACAGTAGAGGATATTGTATTCCCCTTCCCTAATAAGTTCAAGTTTGTAAGGAAAGTCTTTTAAGAGGTACTGTCAGGTATGAATCAAGAATTTCAGAATTTTTTTTTACTTTATTTATTTATTTTAGCTATAGATTTGTTTTTAACATTTTTTATTGGAGTATAATTGCTTTACAATGGTACGTTAGTTTCTGCTGTATAACAAAGTGATTCAGCTATATGTATACATATATCCCCATATCCCTTCCCTCTTGCGTCTCCCCCCCCCACCCTCCCTATCCCACCCTTCTAGGTGATCACAAAGCACTGAGCTGATCTCCCCGTGCAATGCAGCTGCTTCCCACTAGCTATCTATTTTACATTTGGTAGTGTATATAAGTCAATGCTACTCTCTCAGTTCGTCCCAGCTTACCCTTCCTCCTCCCCATGTCCTCAAGTCCAAAGAATTTCAGAATATTGTCACAAGATAAGCAAATGCTTCTTGAAGTCTTGTCAGTGCAGACCAGTCCCCAAATGGTGTTGGTAGGGCCAGCTATAGATTCCAATGATTAAATTTTAAAATTTATTTCAAAATAATATATGCATTCAAGTGACTACTATATTTGCTTTTCAAGGTAGTTCAGGAACCACCAAGATCTGTTGTGTATTTTCCTAGCTAGAATCCAACTTGCTAAAATTAAAATCTTCCCTTTTAAAAAAATTTTTTTTAATTTTTTGGTGAGGAGAAGAGGATGAAAAAAATCATAGCCATCTTTAGAAATATTCGGGATAAATTCTTATGAAGCTCCTTGAGGTTTTCAAGTTAAATTATTGAATATGAAAACTGAGACTTTAGTTTTTTATTTCCCTTATTCATTCCTAAGAGTTCTAATCATATTTCTTACACCAATTGCCTCAAGAGTTGGCAATAATTTTTCAATTCAAAGTAGTTATACCTGCAAAGAAAAGTCAGACTGAAGAGATAGATTGGAGCTAAGAACTGTGGCAGACTATCCAGGGTCTTGCACTACTCTTTGTTGGATTTCCTAAACGCTGTCATCACCTTTGTACATAGTACCCTTATTAACCTTTCCTCAAAGCACCTATTTTTAATGGACCATCTGTTACCTACTGCATCCCTAAGTGATAAACAAGGGATATTCATTAAAGCAGAAGCAGAGTGAATGTCTTTAATTTCCATGGAATCCTTTAAAAAGTAATTTAAGACTCCAGTTCAAAAGGATGGATTCAAAAGGCAGAATATCAGGACAGGGACTAGGAATAAGAGAACCATTTGGCATCCAATTTTTTAGAACTATGGTCTAATTTAATGGGCTGGCCAAACAAGTCAGGAGTCAAATATTATTTATTCTTCCATCTGTTCATAAAATCAATTATTCAGCAAATATTTATTGAGTGGAAATTCTATGCCTGGCTCTGCACTAAGTGCAGTACTACACAAGGAATAGACAAATAGGTCTCTCCATGGAAATAGTGTGGCTGAAGATGAGTGAGTAGGTGGAATTCTCGGAAATGGTCTATGGAGGCACTAGTCTATGGAGACATTGGTCAGGCCATATTGAAGATTTTCATCTTTATCCCAAGCTGTTAATGGGTTATGAAGAGGGATGGCATATGGTCAAATTTGATATTTTAAAATCTCACTCTTGTAGTGGTATAGACAATGGGTGGTGGTGTGCACAGAAAGATCATGAGGGAATTTCTGCCTTAAACAGGGCAGTGTTTGAAAGTACTATTTGCTGACATCATTAATGTTCTTTCTTGTGACTGATTTTCACAGAAACACCTAAAATTTAATCATGAGCCATGGTGACTTCAACCATCTCTGGCTTGTGCCAGAAATGTTTTACCTAAAAGAAATGAAATGTTTCCTGTGAACCATCTTTAAGGAAATATATAGACAAAGAAAATTTCAAACAAAAGTTTTAGTGATTACTTATGAGACTACTTGTAAATATTCATTCACCATTATAGTGTGAAATCACATAAGATTAACGGATCTCCCCTAAAACAGAAGATAAAGACTATATTAGCTCTATATAAACAATAACAATAAATAGATGAAAGAACAAATGAACCATCATTCAAATCTTCTTCTACTGGTGATATAAAAATTATATTATCAGCTGTTTTGATTGGAATTTGAAGAGTTCAATGAAAACCATTAGAAGAAACCACTGGGAAATTCATATATTGAGAATTTGGGGTCATTGTATTATATAGGCAACAGGACTGGTTCTTACACTAGGCAGGGGTATGGTTACTCTTTTTAACTGGAGGCAGAGATGATAATATTTTAGGGCATTTGGAAGTATTTCCCTAAGTTTGGGGAAGTCTGTTACATTATTTAGATGCTAAATATCCCATGAGACAATCTTAAGTATTCTGACCTCCTTGTCAGGGCTAAAAAAAAAAAAAAGTGTCAATTTTAGCATGTTACTCTCTGAATCAAAAATAATAATATGTTTGATTTATTTTTTTATCTTACTCCATTTGGTTGTAAATGCTTAAAGGTTAGAAGATAAAAACACATTATATGCCCATTTATTTATGAGGTTCTTTATAGACACTGTCAATTATAGAATACCCTGTGAAATTAGTGGCTATTATTAGCTGCCCCCTTTTTCATCCTACGTATCTGAGAAAGATGCTTTAGAAACTTAGGGCTTTGATACCCAAAGCAGAAATCCCAAAGAAAAAGATTTTCATATTTGTCTTGAAAAATTAAAACAAAAAAAAATCTATGCTACAAAAATCTCCCTTCAACAAAGCTTTAAAACAAACTAGGAATTGTTTATATATATATATATATATATATACATATATAAACAATATATGTATATATAACAAAAAAATTAATGCCCTTATTATATAAATAGCTTTGGAAATCAATAGTAAAAAGATGAGCCTCACAGAAGATTGGCAAAGTAATGAAAAGGCAACCCCTAAAAAATAGAAATATATATTAAAGACTTTTAAATGTATAAATGTTTTTATCTTCATCTTTAATAAAAATACAAATTAAAACAATAAAGAGATGCCATTTTATAGAGAATATTATCAATTTTTTTAAAAAAGACATCTAATCTCAAGAAAAGCATTAGTTATTTCCCGACTACTGGTAAACTTGTTAGTAAATTTTTGTTTTCATGAGAAATTTGACAATTTGCAATAAAACCCCCAAAAGAGCATTTGCCTCCCCCAAAATAGAAAAATTAATGAAACAAAGAGCTGGTTGTTTGATTAACAGAATTGATAAATATTTAGCAAAATGGACAATGGGAAAATAGAGAAAAGATACAAATTACTAATAAGGAGTTAAGCAGTATGTATCACTACAGATCTGCAGACATCCAAAGGATAATTAGGGAATGCTGCAAAAAACTCTACATATATAAATTTAGTAACCTAGATTAAGTAGACCATCTCCTTGAAAAACCCAACTACAACTCACCCAATATGAAAATAGATCATTTAAGTAACCCTATAACTATTAAGGTAATTAAATTCATACGTTTAAATTATTAAAAGGAGGAAAGAAAGAAGCAAAGAAATCTCCAGGTTACAGATGGTTTCACTCAAAAATTCTACCAAACATTTAAAAAAGAATTAACACCAGTTATATACAATCTCTACCTGAAAAAAAGAAGAGATGGGAGAACTTCCCAACTCATTCTGTGAAGTTAGTACTACAAAAACTAGACAAAACACACACACAAAAAAAGACTTCAGACCAACACCAATCATGAATATAGATGTATCATGATAAATTGTGCTTTATTCTAAGAATGCAAGATACTTATTCAACATTTGAAAAATCATTCAATGTAATCCACCATACTGACAAGCTGAAGAGTAAAAATCATATAATTATGTGATGCAGAAAAGCACTTGACAAAATTCAACATCTATTCATGATTTTAAAATACTCTCAGAAAAATAGAGGGGAATTTCTCAACTTGATAAGTGGCATCTTCAAAAACCTATTTGTTAGCATTATACTCAATGACAAAAGACTGAATACTTTCCCCATAAGATCAAGAACAATACAAGAATATCCCATCTTACCCACTCATATTACATAATGCTGGAAGTACTCTCCAGTGCAATAAGGTAAGAAAAGGAAAGAAAAAGCATACAGATCCTAAAAGAAGAAAAAAAAAGTCCCTATTTGCAGGTGACATGATTGGCTCTGTAGAAAATCCAAGGGAATGTACCAAAAAAACCTCTTAGAATGAGTCCAGCAGGGTCACACGATACAAGATAAACATACAAAAATCAACTATATTTCTGCATAATAACAATGAACATGAAGACCACTAAATTTAAAAAATATACAATACCTTTTACAACTACTCAAAAAAATCATATACTTAGGCGTAAATCTAAGAAAACATGTACAAAATATAAGATGAAAACTAAACAATGCTGATGAAAGAAATTTTTTAAAAAGATCTAAATTAATATAGATGCATACTATGTTCATGGATTAGAAAACTAAGCAAACTAAGTAAAGATGTCAATTCTCCCAAGTTATATATAGATTTAACATAATTCCTGTCAACATCTCAGCAAGATTTTATTTTAGATATAGAGGAGATTATTCTAAAAATATGAGGAATGGCAAAGGAACTAGAATAACTAAAATAGTTTTTCAAAAGGAAAATAAACTGAAAGGAATCAGTCTACTTGATTTCAGGACTTACATAGCCATAGTTATCAAGCTGTGTGGCATTGGCAGAGGGATAGACACATAGATCAATGGAACAAAATAGAGAACCCAGAAATATGCCTATACAAATAAACACAACTGATTCGGACAAAAGTGCAAAAGCAATTCAAAGAAGAAAAATAGCCTTTCTACCAAATCGTGCTGGAGCAACTGGACATGTACAAACAAAACAAACAAACAAAGCCTCACACTAAATCTTATACCTTATACAAAATTTAATGAAATTGCATCACAAACTTAAACGTAAAACATAAAATTTCAAAACTTAAAAAAACACACAGAAGAAATATCCTTCGTTCTAGAGCTTGGCAAAATGTTCTTAGATTTGACACCAAAAGCATGAGCCATAAAAGGAAAATTTGATAAATTGGACTTCATCAGGATTAAAAACTTTTACTCTGTGAAGGACTCTGTGAAAAAGAAAAGGAAAGAAATGTACCCTGTCTACAGTCTAGGAGAAAATATTTGCAAGCCACATACCTAACAAAGGAATAGTACATAGAATATATGAAGTTTTCAAAACTCAACATTAAAAATTGAACAATCCAATTAGAAAATGAGCATAGTACATGAACAGACATTTCACTGGAGAGGATATTCAGATGGCAAATAAGCCCATGAAAAGTGTTAGCATCATTAGCTATTAGGTAAATGTAAATTAAAACCACAATTAAATATCACTATACACATATAAGAATGGCTATAATGAGATATATACATATATATGTGTATAGAGAGATTAAACTCATAAGTTTTCTTCTCTCAGAAAGAGGAAAATCAGCGTTAAGCATCTAAGCATCTCCTCCAGAGTTTGTCATATTGACCATCTGATCACCAAATATCCATTCCACTTTCCCTTCCTCCCTTAAAATTCATCAACTTCTTCCTCAAGGAGGACAGCCATCCTTTCAGTACAACCAGCTCAGCAACAAAAATCTCTGTGTGATAGGTAGTCCTTCTTTTGTCTGGCAACCTATGAACTAAGAAACAAATCAAGTTACTTGCACCCACACTACTTTACTCCCCATGTCTGACACACACATCACAAGTGCAATGGTGAAATAGGGACAGGAATAGCAGAAACATTGGGAGGCACACAGTACCACTGGCCCACAGCAAGGCTGCAGGCCCCTTGGGCAGCATAAAGCCTCCCTATTCTGGGAGAGAGGGAAATGCCTAGATTCTGTTCTAAGGGAAAAATTCCTCTGGACATTGTTTTACAAGGCTACTGATTCCATCTTCAGAGATGTGTATCCTTCTCTATTATTTGGTTGGCCTCATAAAATGTAGATCAGCCTGTATCCTGCCAATATAGGGAGCTTATATTTTTGTGTGTGTTTGTTTTTGTATGTTGCTCTGAACAAAGAATTTTTGGTGAAAATTGTTAAAAATCTAAGTATCTAATAACAGGGAAGGCAAAATTTATTAAGTATGAAATGCTATGCAAGTATTTAAATAAATGAACTAAATAAACATATGTGAGAAAAGGAAGTTGTAAAGTAATAGGCACACAGAATAAATCTTGTATTTACAAGCATAAGTTAACACAGACACACAGATAAAATGATATTTTACATGTATGTGTATATAAATGTATGGGAAACATTTTGGAAGATTACACAACAAACTAAAAAAGACCTAATTCCAATAACTGAAGAATCAGAATTGAGAGTGTTTGTCACAGGAAATTAACCTTCCTGGTAATGTTTTAATTTTTAAACAGAGTAAAAATATTACTTGAGGGATTTAAAAAATTGAAACAAATAATAAAAATAATAACAACTGGAGTGAAAATAAACCAACATGTTAGTAATGGACATTAGTGATCAAAATGTGATTGCATTTTTTCTTTGCTCCATTTAGTATTTCTCTTGTGTTTCTTAGGAACATATCTCCATATTAAAAATTTTAAATCATATAAAACATTCTAATGAAAATCAATTATGATACATTCATAAAAGCAGATACTATCCTATTAAAACCTAGATGGGCTTCCTTGACATGGAAAGTTATTCACACTGTCTGGTTAACTAAGGACAGGTTGCAGAGTAGAACATTATCTTTAAAGTTATAAATTGTCATTGAAAATAATCAATAATCTATAATAAGAATAGAAGAGAGTTTTATTCTAGTCAAACTAAGGACTATAGCCCGGGAGACAGTCTCTCAAATAGCTCTGAGGAACTTTTCCAAATAAGCATGGTTTTCAGCACAGTTTTATATCTTGTCAGACCAAAGAACATCAAAAATGACAGGGTACATTTCTTCAAAGTTTCAATAAAAAGACAGATCAACACATACAGTGACTCAGTATGGCCTTGGCACCAGGAAAGGGAGCCTTATCATCGAAGGAGTACTAGTATTGACATCCCAGGAAGGGAAGCATTTATCTCTACCTTGAAAACGGAATTCTTTACTCCTGGACAATGTACCTTCTGTTTCTGGTTAAAGCAGACGGGCAATGTATGTGTGATAGGCCACAAACCAATCTGTTCTAGTTAGTATCATTCAAGTTTATTATATAAACTTAACTAGTATAAGCCAGAATGACTTCCCCAAACCTCAATATATGATATTTCTTCCATCGGGATTATCATTTGTTTTCAAGAAACAGAAACCCCCACAAGCTAGCTTATGGAGAATTTATTATAAGGACTCATATCTCACAGATATATGCAAGAATAAGAGGCACGTCTTATGGAGACAGAGGTGAGCACCATAAAGTTTACAAAGAAGCTATAAATGAAGGGTCAAAGCTGCCATTCCCTGTGAGGTACAGTTTCCCTCAAAAGCATTTACCACATGAACTACTCCACAGCAAAGGCAGCCTAGAATTTAAGTTTTGAATTGAGATATTGTACCTAGTTGCCTTCTTCCTTGATTTCTTTCTTTTCTGGCTAAAAGTGTGGGTGGTCAGTATGCCATACCAAGGACATTTAGGAGTCATCATCTGCATGCCAATGTCTAACTGCCCAGAGATACTCAGCTTCATTTTCAGGTGTTTCACTGCTTCATGGCTCTCGAGGCTGTTGTCCCATCAATTAATTTTATCACTTCAGCTAGGTAGAACCCACCATTTTCAGTGATGTTGCTGAGCTTAGCAACTGGAAAGATATATCATTCATGTCAGTATCTTCTCTACCACTTTTGTAAAGAATACAGCATATAATTTTATCCAAATAACCTCAAACTCTCAGTCTTCAGTGATAATTCAGAAGCAAAATCTCCTGAATAGAAAATTCCATAATTAAACATAAAAACTTCAATTATATTTGGATTTAATTATAAATAAGCCTCAACACCTTTTGAGCAGATTTGCTTCTCAAAGCCACTATGTCTTTAATCTAAGAAGTTTACTTCAAACAGAAAAGTAGCAAGTACTATTAAATGCTTCCTTCAAAATTTTACTATGAAATATGGAATTAATACAAAATATCTAATTCCTTCTTTCCTCCACACTCTAATGTATCTTCTGAAAGTGGTTCTGAGTCTGCATAATCTGTAAAGGAAAGCTCCTTTTCCTACAGATTTCAGTGTTCTCTGGATGAACATTCGGCTCAAGTGTTTCAGATAAATGCCCTCAGCTATAATGGGATAACCCTGCATTTTAAGCATTTTATTTAGCATCTGATAGTAAACTCTTCAATGAAAATTAATTTTAAATGGCTGTACTTTTTAAGGAACAAAACCAGGACAATGATGCTGTAATTTTAAATTAAGCTAAATGCCTGCTTCCCTTTACTTCTCCACAAAAGGCCAAAGACACTGTTCCTTATCTTTAAATTCTGGAAAAAAACCAGTCATTAAAATTGTAGCTTCTTATAGCACAGAGCTTTTCATATTTCCTTTCTGAACATGCATGTAAGAAATGTTAATTTCAACCCAGATTAAAGATGATTTTTTCAATGAAATCTCAAGAAAAATAACAATGACAACAACAAATAAAACATATCAATGTATTTTTAGACTCATAATATAAAACTATAAATAATTTGTTTTAAATTCCCACTAAAACAATCTCAATGATTTTTATCATTCACAAGATTTGGGAGAAATCCTCGGAGGGGTATTTGGAATTACTACTGCAGAAAAAATAATATAATTGGAGGGAAATATAAGTGCCCATTGGGGAGATGTCCCCCCCAAAATTTTAAATAAACAAGAAACAATTAGCTAAGGCAAGAAGCCCAAGAGATCAGGAGCCTGCTTTCATATTTGTTAACCCAGTATATAGCAAATATTCAATCTTTTAGAATTTATTCAACATCTCATAATATACAGGGCATTGTGACAAGCACTGGATAGAAAGAAAAATATAGCATACTCGAGGCTCTCACAAAGCTTTCATTCCTCTGGAAGAAGCTCTGGAAATACTTGATGAACACAAGTTATCCATGAAGGAATGAATAAATAAATGAATGAGTAAATTGACAAATATTCCTCTATGAGAAAAACTTTATACAGAAAGAGATCATTTAAACAAGTATCCTTCAACAAAAAAATTAGACAATACCTATAAAATTACTGATAACCATTGTGTGAATTGAATGTTCCAGTTTGATTTGTTTATAAATGTAAACATCTGGTTATCAGACCTGCTATAACAATTTGTCTGTTCAGCACATTGCTGAACCCACAGACTTAGAATAGGGTCTTGCATGTAGCTGCTGCTTGAGAGATATTTGTTGGATAGCTATAAAATGCACGTAATACAGTAAATCAAAATACATTTTAAAAAACACCCCAGAATCATCAAGCTCTAGGATCAAGTCATCGAGTCAATGGTAGAAACCAAAGTACTTTTTGAGCTATAAGGATTTCTAATCCCTGTTAACTGAATAAATTTGGAATTTTAAAATATAAGGAAAGCAAAGTTGCCTTCCTATTAAAAAATTCAATAAAGCTGACATATGAGTTCATGAATAAGGAATGTTACATATGAGATTTCTGTTCCACTCAACGCGTCCCCCACCAGAAATCAAACCATTTCTATCTGTCTATCTATCTATCTATCTGTCATGTAACTATCTATCTGTCATCTATCTATCTGTCATCTATCATCTATCTATCTGTCATCTATCTGTCTATCTATCTATCTGTCATCTATCTCTATCTCTATCTCCCTCCCTTGTCCTTGATATTCAGAGGCACCATGAAGTCGGCTGGAAATGGTAAAAACTCAAGTCCAAATTCTTTCTCACATTACCACTTTTCCATCACTCTATATTAGTATGCACAGTAGATAATATGCTATGAAAGTCACTTACCAATAACAGGGCAATCTTTGCATACTAATATGAGTGGGCAACAGCCATAAAGAACAGATTACTACTCGTATTGGATGAAGCTAATAAGGGAGCCTTGGGCTAAATAAGTGACAGATCCTCATTTTTATGCATCTCTTCTATGCTCCTTTGACGCACCTCTCTGCTTTCATTATATTGCACTCAAAGTAGAAAAATTAGCATCAATTTATGAAAACAATTTGACATCTATTCCTGATATTCCTGCTAGTTCCCATATCTACTCTTCAATTGTTATATATGAATAATTATTCTATTAGTAGAACAATCATATTTGGCTTTTTTTGTCCTTGAAATTAACCAATGGCTTTTTTGGGGATTTAAGGTAAAATATATTCATCTTTCTGGAAAACCAATTCTTAAATGCCTCAATAAATTAGATATAGTGGGTCTCAAAACTAACTACATAATAAATTCCCCTATGAAGATCTTAAAATAATACCAATACCTTGGTGTCACCTCAGAACAATGGAATCTGAACCTCTGAGAATGTGACTCCAGCCTTTATATTCTTTTAAGCACACTAGGTACTTGATGAACAGTAAGAGTTGAGAACCATTAGCTGTGTTTATTGGTTCAACTCTGAAGAACCAAGTTTACATTTATGAACATTTTTAAGACCATAAACACCAAGCATGTCTTTGGAATACATGTATTCTAGCATGTAAGGAGAACAGGAATAAAAGTTTCTGGGTGGAGCAAATACTTTCCCACTTTATAGGGGAAGCACTTATTCTAATATAGGCACCAAAAATGTAATCTGTATAAGGATACTATCTTAAGTTTTGAGTGGTTTTTTTTTTTTTGCTTTTTATTTTGGAATAATTTTAGATTAACAGAAAGTTACAAAGATAGTACAGAGAATTCCCATATACCCTTCACCCAGCTTCCCCTAATGTTAACATCTTGCTTAACCATAACATAGTTTTCAAAACTCAGATCTTAGCATTGTCCCAATGCTATCACTTAAATTACAAGTCTTAATTTGGGCTTCTTCAACTTTTCCACTAGTTTCCCTCTTCTGTTCCAGAATAGAGTCCAGGATACCCATTTGTGTTTAGTCAGCATATCTCCTCTGTGAGAGTTTCTGTCTTTTCTTGATTTGTATGACTTTGACACTTTCGAAGAGTATTTGTGAAATATTTGCTAGAATATCCCCAATTTTGACCTGCTTAATGCTCTCGCATAATTAGACTAGGATTATGGATTTGGGGGAAAAAGCCACAGAGCTGAGGTGTCCTCTCATTGCATCAAATTAGAGGGTGTATGATAATATGACTGGTTACTGGCTATGTTATCTTGATTGCTTTGTTATGGTGGTGTCTGTCAAGCTTCTCCACTATAAAATTACTACTTTTTTCCTTTCTATACTCTATTTCTTGGAAGTGAGTCACTAAATCCAGTCCATACTTAAGAGGAGGGAATTAACTATTATTTGGAGTTCTTCGGTAAGGATCATTTGTTCCTTCTCCACCATTTATTTATTTCTTCAAGTGTTTATTTTTATCAGTATGGACTCATGAGTATTTATTTTATACTTTGTGATATAATACAATACTATCATTACTTATTTTGTTGCTCAAATTGTTTCAACTAGGAACACTTTGGAAACACTTCGAAGTTGGCTCCTGTGTCAATTTGATAAACCCCATTTTTATTTGTTTGGTTTGGTTTCAGCATTTTTTTACTTTCTGGCATTAACAACAATCTCTATGCTCATCTTGTGTTTTCCATCCCCCAGTCCTAGAATCATCCATTTCTGCAAGGAGCTCTGTTTTCTTTTATTGGAATATGGTCTTTAGAAGCTAAGATCTGAATACTATATGTGCTCTTTATAATTGGAGTGTCACTGTGGTGAGTTTTTAAAAGCTGTTTTCTTTTTCACTCAGCATTCATGTCTAAATCCTGCCTTATGAATAACTATAAAAATTCTCTGAATCTACACATTCAGGTGGAAATACGATTCACTGTAATTTTGAGACAAAAATTCTGTTTCTTACACTGGTGCTAGGTACCTGGAAATTTTTATTATCTTGGCTTTCTACTTCTAGACATTTTTTTTGTTAGTTTCTGCTTTATAACAAAATGAATCAGTTATACATATACATATGTTCCCATATCCCCTCCCTCTTGTGTCTCCCTCCCACCCTCCCTATCACACCCCGCCAGGCGGTCACAAAGCACTGAGCTGATTTCCCTGTGCTATGCGGCTGCTTCCCACTAGCTATCTACCTTATGTTTGGTAGTGCATATATGTCCATGCCTCTCTTTTGCTTTGTCACAGCCTACCCTTCCCCCTCCCCATATCCTCAAGTCCATTCTCTAGTAGGTCTGTGTCTTTATTCCTGTCTTACCCCTAGGTTCTTCATGACATTTTTTTTCTTCTTAAATTCCATATATATGTGTTAGCATGCAGTATTTGTCTTTCTCTTTCTTTTTTTTCTTTTTTTTATTAGTCTCTGCTTTACAACAAAGTGAATCAGTCATACATATACATCTGTTCCCACATCCCCTCCCTCCTGCATCTCCCTCCCTCCCACCCTCCCCATCCCACCCCTCCAGGCGGCCACAAAGCACTGAGACGATCCCCCTGCGCCACGCGGCCACCCCCCAACATCCATCCACCCCACGCCCGGCAATGTATACACGTCCATGCCTCTCCCCCACCCCGTCACAGCCCGCCCCCTCCCCATATCCCCAAGCCCACCCCCAGCAGGTCTGTGTCTCTATTCCTGTTTTACCCCTAAGTTCTTCATGACATTTTTTTTCTTAAATTCCATATATATGTGTTAGCATACGGTATTTGTCTTTCTCTTTCTGACTTACTTCACTCTGTATGACACACTCTAGGTCTATCCACCTCATTACAAATAGTTCAATTTCGTTTCTTTTTATGGCTGAGTAATATTCCATTGTATATATGTGCCACATCTTCTTTATCCGTTCATCCGATGATGGACACTAAGGTTGTTTCTATCTCCGGGCTATTGTAAATAGGGCTGCTATGAACATTTTGGTACATGACTCTTTTTGAATTATAGTTTTCTCAGGGTATATGCCCAGCAATGGGATTGCTGGGTCATATGGTAGTTCTATTTTTAGTTTTTTAAGGAACCTCCATACTGTTCTCCATAGTGGCTGTACCAATTCACATTCCCACCAGCAGTGCAAGAGTGTTCCCTTTTCTCCACACCCTCTCCAGCATTTATTGTTTCTAGATTTTTTGTTGATGGCCGTTCTGACTGGTGTGAGATGATATCTCATTGTACTTTTGATTTGCATTTCTCTAATGATTAAAGATATTGAGCATCCTTTCATGTGTTTGTTGGCAGTCGGTATATCTTCTTTGGAAAAATGTCTATTTAGGTCTTCTGCCCATTTTTGGATTGGGTTGTTTGTTTTTTTGTTATTGAGCTGCATGAGCTGCTCATAAATTTTGGAGATTAATCCTTTGTCAGTTGCTTCATTTCCAAATGTTTTCTCCCATTCTGAGGGTTGTCTTTTGGTCTTGTTCATGGTTTCCTTTGCTGTGCAAAAGCTTTTAACTTTCATTAGGTCCCATGTGTTTATTTTTGTCTTTATTTCCATTTCTCTAGGAGGTGGGTCAAAAAGGATCTTGCTGTGATTTATGTCATAGAGGGTTCTGCCTATGATTTCCTCTAAGAGTTTGATAGTTTCTGCCCTTACATTTAGGTCTTTAATCCATTTTGAGCTTATTTTTGTGTATGGTGTTAGGGAGTGATCTAATCTCATACTTTTACATGTCCCTGTCCAGTTTTCCCAGCACCACTTTTTGAAGAGGCTGTCCTTTCTCCACTGTACATTCCTGCCTCCTTTATCAAAGATAAAGTGACCATATGTGTGTGGGTTTATCTCTGGGCTTTCTATCCTGTTCCATTGATCTATATTTCTGTTTTTGTGCCAGTACCATACTGTCTTGATTACTGTAGCTTTGTAGTATAGTCTGAAGTCAGGGAGCCTGATCCCTCCAGCTCCATTTTTCTTTCTCAAGATTGCTTTGGCTATTCGGGGTCTTTTGTGTTTCCATACAAATTGTGAAATTTTTTGTTCTAGTTCTGTGGAAAATGCCAGTGGTAGTTTGATAGGGATTGCATTGAATCTGCAGATTGCTTTGGGTAGTAGAGTCGTTTTCACAATGTTGATTCTTCCAATCCAAGAACATGGTATATCTCTCCATCTATTTGTATCATCTTTAATTTCTTTCATCAGTGTCTTATAATTTTCTGCATACAGGTCTTTTGTCTCCTTAGGTAGGTTTATTCCTAGATATTTTATTCTTTTTGTTGCAATGGTAAATGGGAGTGTTTTCTTGATTTCACTTTCAGATTTTTCATCATTAGTATATAGGAATGCCAGAGGTTTCTGTGCATTAATTTTGTATCCTGCTGCTTTACCAAATTCATTGATTAGCTCTAGTAGTCTTCTGGTAGCATCTTTAGGATTCTCTATGTATAGAATCATATCATCTGCAAACAGTGACAGCTTTACTTCTTCTTTTCCGATTTGGATTCCTTTTATTTCCTTTTCTTCTCTGATTGTTTTGGCTAAAACTTCCAAAACTATGTTGAATAAGAGTGGTGAGAGTGGGCAACCTTGTCTTGTTCCTGATCTTAGTGGAAATGCTTTCAATTTTTCACCATTGAGGACGATGTTGGCTGTGGGTTTGTCATATATGGCCTTTATTATGTTGAGGAAAGTTCCCTCTATGCCTACTTTCTGCAGGGTTTTTATCATAAATGGGTGTTGAATTTTGTCGAAAGCTTTCTCTGCATCTATTGAGATGATCATATGATTTTTCTCCTCCAATTTGTTAATATGGTGTATCACGTTGATTGATTTGTGTATATTGAAGAATCCTTGCATTCCTGGAATAAACCCCACTTGATCATGGTGTATGATCCTTTTAATGTGCTGTTGGATTCTGTTTGCTAGTATTTTGTTGAGGATTTTTGCATCTGTGTTCATCAGTGATATTGGCCTGTAGTTTTCTTTCTTTGTGACATCCTTGTCTGGTTTTGGTATCAAGGTGATGGTGGCCTCGTAGAATGAGTTTGGGAGTGTTCCTTCCTCTGCTATATTTTGGAAGAGTTTGAGAAGGATAGGTGTTAGCTCTTCTCTAAATGTTTGATAGAATTCTCCTGTGAAGCTGTCTGGTCCTGGGCTTTTGTTTGTTGGAAGATTTTTTATCACAGTTTCAACTTCAGTGCTTGTGATTTGTCTGTTCAGATTTTCCAGCTCTTCCTGATTCAGTCTTGGCAGGTTGTGCATTTCTAAGAGTTTGTCCATTTCTTCCAGGTTGTCCACTTTATTGGCATAGAGTTGCCAATACAACTATACTCTATTGGCATAGAGTTGCCAATACAAAAGATCTTTTGTATTTCTGCAGTGTCAGTTGTTACTTCTCCTTCTTCATTTCTAATTATGTTGATTTGAGTCTTCCTTTTTTTCTTGATGAGTCTGGCTAATGGTTTATCAATTTTGTTTATCTTCTCAAAGAACCATCTTTTAGTTTTACTGATCTTTGCTATCGTTTCCTTCATTTCTTTTTCATTTATTTCTGATCTGATCTTTATGATTTCTTTCCTTCTGCTAACTTTGGGGTGTTTTTGTTCTTCTTTCTCTAATTGCTTTAGGTGCAAGGTTAGGTTGTTTATTCGAGATGTTTCCTGTTTCTTAAGGTGGGATTGTATTGCTATAAACTCCCCTCTTAGAACTGCTTTTGCTGCATCCCATAGGTTTTGGGTCGTCGTGTCTCCATTGTCATTTGTTTCTAGGTATTTTTTAATTTCCTCTTTGATTTCTTCAGTGATCACTTCGTTATTAAGTAGTGTATTGTTTAGCCTCCATGTGTTTGTATTTTTTACAGATATTTTCCTGTGATTGATATCTAGTGTCATAGCATTGTGGTCAGAAAAGATACTTGATACAATTTCAATTTTCTTAAATTTACCAAGGCTTGATTTGTGACCCAAGATATGATCTATCCTGGAGGATGTTCCATGAGCACTTGAGAAAAATGTGTATTCTGTTGTTTTTGGATGGAATGTCCTATAAATATCAACTAAGTCCATCTTGTTTAATGTATCATTTAAAGCTTGTGTTTCCTTATTTATTTTCATTTTGGATGATCTGTCCATTGGTGAAAGTGGGGTGTTAAAGTCCCCTACTATGAATGTGTTACTGTTGATTTCCCATTTTATGGCTAATAGTATTTGCCTTATGTATTGAGGTGCTCCTATGTTGGGTGAATAAATATTTACAATTGTTATATCTTCTTCTTGGATCGATCTCTTGATCATTATGTAATGTCCTTCTTTGTCTCTTCTAGTAATCTTTATTTTAAAGTCTATTTTGTCTGATATGAGAATTGCTACTCCAGCTTCCTTTTGTTTTCTATTTGCATGGAATATCTCTTTCCATCCCCTTACTTTCAGTCTGTATGTGTCTCTAGGTCTGAAGTGGGTCTGTTGTAGACAGCATATATATGGGTCTTGTTTTTGTATCCATTCAACCAATCTGTCTTTTGGTGGGAGCATTTAGTCCATTTACATTTAAGGTAATTATTGATATGTATGTTCCTATTCCCATTTTCTTAATTGTTTGGGTTCGTTATTGTAGGTCTTTTCCTTGTGTTGTGTTTCTTGCCTAGAGAGGTTCCTTTAGCATTTGTTGTAAAGCTGGTTTGGTGGTGCTGAACTCTCTCAGCTTTTGCTTGTCTGTAAAGGTTTTAATTTCTCCATCAAATCTGAATGAGATCCTTGCTGGGTAGAGTAATCTTGGTTGCAGGTTTTTCTCCTTCATCACTTTAAGTATGTCCTGCCAGTCCCTTCTGGCTTGCAGAGTTTCTGCTGAAAGATCAGCTGTTAACCTTATGGGGATTCCCTTGTGTGTTAGTTGTTGTTTTTCCCTTGCTGCTTTTAATATGTTTTCTTTGTATTTAATTTTTGACAGTTTGATTAATATGTGTCTTGGCATATTTCTCCTTGGATTTATTCTGTATGGGACTCTCTGTGCCTCCTGGACTTGATTAACTATTTCCTTTCCTATATTAGGGAAGTTTTCAACTATAATCTCTTCAAATATTTTCTCAGTCCCTTTCTTTTTCTCTTCTTCTTCTGGAACCCCTATAATTTGAATGTTGGTGTGTTTAATGTTGTCCGAGAGGTCTCTGAGACTGTCCTCAGTTCTTTTCATTCTTTTTTCTTTCTTCTGCTCTGCAGTAGTTATTTCCACTATTTTATCTTCCACGTCACTTATCCGATCTTCTGCCTCAGTTATTCTGCTATTGATCCCATCTAGAGTATTTCTAATTTCATTTATTGTGTTTCTAATCGTTGCTTGATTCATCTTTAGTTCTTCTAGGTCCTTTTTAACTGTTTCTTGCATTTTGTCTATTCTATTTCCAAGATTTTGGATCATCTTTACTATCATTATTCTGAATTGTTTTTCAGGTAGACTACCTATTTCCTCTTCATTTGTTAAGTGTGGTGGGTTTTTATCTTGCTCCTTCTCCTGCTGTGTGTTTTTCTGTCTTCTCATTTTGCTTATCTTACTGTGTTTGGGGTCTCCTTTTCGCAGGCTGCAGGTTCGTAGTTCCCGTTGTTTTTGGTGTCTGTCCCCAGTGGCTAAGGTTGGTTCAGTGGGTTGTGTAGGCTTCCTGGTGGAGGGGACTAGTGCCTGTGTTCTGGTGGATGAGGCTGGATCTTGTCTTTCTGGTGGGCAGGTCCACGTCTGGTGGTGTGTTTTGGGGTGTCTGTGGACTTCTTACAATTTTAGGCTGCCTCTCTGCTAATGGGTGGCGTTGTGTTCCTGTCTTGCTAGTTGTTTGGCATAGGGTGTCCAGCACTGTAGCTTGCTGGTCGTTGAGTGAAGCTGGGTGCTGGTGTTGAGATGGAGATCTCTGGAAGATTTTCGCCGTTTGATATTATGTGGAGCTGGGAGGTCTCTTGTGGACCAGTGTCCTGAAGTTGGCTCTCCCACCTCAGAGGCGCAGCACTGACTCCTGGCTCCTCAACTTGGGATGATTCGTTGTCTATTCATGTATTCCACAGATGCAGGGTACATCAAGTTGATTGTGGAGCTTTAATCCGCTGCTTCTGAGGCTGCTGGGAGAGATTTCCCTTTCTCTTCTTTGTTCTCACAGCTCCCGGGTCTCAGCTTTGGATTTGGCCCCGCCTCTGCGTGTAGGTCGCCGGAGGGCGTCTGTTCTTCGCTCAGACAGTATAGGGTTAAAGGAGCAGCGGCTTCACGGACTCTGGCTCTCTCAGGCCAGGGGTGGGGGAGGGAGGGGCACGGAGTGCGGGGCGAGCTTGCGCGGCAGAGGCCGGCATGACGTTGCACCAGCCCGAGGCGCGCCGTGCGTTCTCCCGGGGAAGCCGGCGGCAGCAGCAGCCCCAGCGTCCCACGCCCGTCTCTGGGGTCCGCGCTTTCATCCGCGTCTCGCGCCCGTCTCTGGAGCTCCTTTAAGCAGCACTCTTAATCCCCTCTCCTCGTGCACCAGAAAACAAAGAAGGAAGAAAAAGTCTCTTGCCTCTTCGGCAGCTCCAGACTTTTTCCCAGACTCCCTCCCGGCTAGCCGTGGCGCACTAACCCCTTCAGGCTGTGCTCACGCAGCCAACCCCAGTCCTCTCCCTGCGCTCTGACCGAAGCCCAAGCCTCAGCTCCCAGCCCCGCCCGCCCCGGCGGGCGAGCAGAGAAGCCTCTCAGGCTGGTGAGTGCCGGTCGGCACTGATCCTCTGTGCGGGAATCTCTCCGCTTTGCCCTACCCAGGTACGTGAGGAGTTTCTTGCCTTTTGGGAGGTCTGAGGTCTTCTGCCAGCGTTCAGTAGGTGATCTGTAGGAGTTGTTCCACGTGTAGATGTATTTCTGGTGTATCTCCAAGGAGTTTAAATGGTTAGTTCCTAGACATTTTTATTATTGATTTAATATATATTATATTCTTTGGGTTTTGCCAGACACATAATGGGTTCTGCTGGCTATCTTTGTTTGAAAATGATACTCAGTCATATACCCCCAGAAAGATACTGTATATGTGTATGACCTTCTTTGGCTCTTTCAGTGGTTCTCAAAGTTGACGGACATTATCAAATTTCTGGAGCACCTAATAGCTGGCAGCTGAGTTATTTACCCCACCTCTTACATCAGCTCTCAAGAGCACCACATTTTAGGCTATTAGGTTTTTTTAAATCCCCCTTTTTTTAATCCCTTTTTTGTTTGCTTGTATCAAAAGCCTAAAGTGCTCAACAAACAGCAGCTGCTTCTAGTTAAGGCTTTCACTGAGTCTTGGCAGCCTGGGGTATGGGTTAGGTTTAGTCACAGCAGCATTTGGAGCTTATATTCCAACAATGAGTAGAACCCAATATCAGAAATTGGTATAAAATCTTGATCATTAAATCCCAACATCGTAATAATGGAATCACTTCAGAGAAAAGGGAAATAAAATAAAGGTGAGCCTTGTAAAGGATTCGGGTCCAGTGCAATTGTGCAATCAGGGAAACTCAGTAAATAACCATAGCAATTCAAAGGTAATAATCACACAAAGTAGGAGTTATTTTTTTCTTGCTTTAGAGCCACTGTGCCCACTTGCCCTCTTCCAAAGCACATCACATGGAAAATAGATGGAATAGGAATGTGATATACCAGCTCTTACGGAAGACAAGATGTCTGAAGATAAAATGCCATTTTCTTGGTGTGTGACAAATAGCAACTGTGATGTACAGATTGTTATTTGGTAATCTTTGTTCAGTTGTTTCATTTGTCCAGGGAAAACCAAACTGGTACAATATGATGTGAAATGCTCTGTTGAAAGCATTTACACAGATCTGTGTAACTGTGAGATGGAGGTGCATAAGGTTGCCCAGAAAATTCAAAAAAGCTTGCAAGCAACAAAACTGAGTCTTCAAGAGTGACTGGACATGCAAAAAGTGCAGAGAAAATGAATGGGATAGAATTTGAATGCTTAATCATTTCCCACAGGAAGATAATTGTAACCTTGGACATATAAAACTCTGAAAGCAAGGAAGAATTTTTTTTAAATATCAGATTTTTTCATTCAACTTGGTCTACAGTGAGTGTCTAGGTGTTCTAGAAATCCTTGTTCCCTGAAGGGCAAACACAGGCACTTTCTAATTATTTACTGGAATTGCTTCCAGGACTTTATCTATAGTTTTAAAGTGTTTACTGTGGCATAACAACCAAGACCAGTTTACACACACACACACACACACACACACACACACACACACACCCTTATGAAAGTGATTCATCTCATGCTGAGAAGACAGTGTCATGAAGAATCCTTTAGTCCAGAATCAAAATGCCCTCAGTGAAAACAAAACAAGAAGAAAATCTCTAATCTCATTATGCTGTTACCAGAAAGAGTAATCCATTTCTAGTCCTTCCTTAGTTTTTTCTCTGTTTATTTCCTTTCTGTTGCACTGAAAAGATAGGCTTTGCTTTAACAAAATTTGGATAAATGAGAATGCAAAATAATCAAAATAAAACAGAGGGGTTATTACATTTCATAAGGATTTCCCAAGAGCCTCCCTTACCAAGTTGAATTTCCTAGTGCCCTTGGAATAGACTTTGATGCTTCAAATTAATTGACAGGAACATTTTCATTTAAAAAATGATTTTCTTGAATCTTAAACCTTTCTAGTCCTATGGTTCCCACTGCCTGATCTTCTTTCTATTAATGAAACCACTTATAATACTAGATTAATTGTAATGCTTTGACAGGTAATCAATATTGCTGTTATTTTTCTACTCTGTTCTCTGAAAGAAGTAAAAAGTGGAAGGTCTAGTTCCATATTTAAGAATGCCCCAGACCAATTGGGGATACCGAGCACTTTGTACACATCAGCATGAAAGAAAAATGCAGCTCATAAGTTATAACAGGATAAAACAGAAAAAGAGGAATGATTAAACTTCATTCTCGCAGAGAAACCAGCAAAAGTTTTTTTGAAGGTGAGATTAGTATCCAGTAGTTCTCAGTACAGCTAATATCTTCTTTTTTTCTTTGTGTGTCACAGGTGTAATTCATAATGACACCATAAAGCACAGAAAAATCCACCTCAGTAGACTAGACACCTGGCATTTAATGGCAGCCCTCCCAGAAGACACTACAAGGAGAATAGCAGTGAAACCCACAACTATGCAAATTAGGAGAAAACACTAAAAGACACATCTTAGAATCATATTATTTTAGAAAATGGGTTTCCAAATACTGGAAACATTTGAACAGAAGGGGACTTCTGAAATTAGATCAAGATACACTAAACATTATCAGTATTTTCCTTCAAATGCCTAAGGCCATTTCCCAAGAGGTACAGAATTCTACATTTTAAAAAGGTTTCCCTAGATGATTCTATTGAACCATTCATTACCTAGGGTAAAGAGAAGCTCTTAGGGACCAAGGGGCCTTGGAGGGCACTTAACTCTGATCATTCCAGCACAACTTTGATTTGTTTTAAATATTAGAATTCAAAGTAAGATTCCCTTTGAAAATACTTGTCTTGCCGCTTAAAAATAAGTGCAAACATCAATGAACATTTTGATTTTAATTCTGTTTTCAACTCAACAGACTCTCTTCCTATACTAAGACTAGAATTGCCAGGACCTTCTCTAACAAGGATTTCAACTGTCCTGTTCAATGTCATGTATAGCACTAGAGCACTTAGCAGTTTTTCATTTTTATAGTTTTTTAGACATGTTTATCCAGGCACATTTTAACAAAAGATGTCTATGATTTATAAAACAGCAACATTTTAGATATTTTGATAGCAAGATATTTATCTCATAAAGAAATAAAGGTCCATTTGCTTATATATTTTGTCAAGAAATTGTTTTCTTTTGAGGAATTTTTTTCCTTAATTTTATTTATTTTTGGCTGCGTTAAGTCTTCATTGCTGCACGCTGGCTTTCTCTAGTTGCAGGCGAGCGGGGGCTACTCTTCGTTGCGGTGTGTGCGCTTCTTCTCTCGGTGGCTTCTCTTGTTGCAGAACATGGATTCTAGGTGCATGGGCTTCAGTAGTTGTGTCTCGCAGGCTCTAGAGCACAGGCTCAGTAGTTGTGGTGCATGGGCTTAGCTGATCCACGGCATGTGGGATCTTCCCGGACCAGGGATCGAACCCGTGTCCCCTGCATTGGCAGGCAAATTCTTATCCATTGTGCCACCAGGGAAGTCCTCTTTTGAGTATTTTTAAATACTGCTTAAATAGTTTCAATTTTTTTCAGTGATGGGAGTAAGGGCCTGAGTTTTTAAGGGTCTTAGTACAAAAAACTCTGGCTCAAACCTTTGATAATCTTTTCCCACATGATTTGACTGGAACAGCATAAATTTTGAAAACTTCTGTTTGACGAAAATGTACCATAATTAATAACTGTGCTTTTGTTCACGTTTCCACAGATTTCTAGTTTACGACCACAGAGCATGAACTTAGACATGCATTTCCTAAACTATTTTCTATTCAATATTAGAGTTCTGAAACATACTCATGGGTTTTAATGTGAAAATTATTCTTATGGCAAAGCATTTGGAAAGGAGTTTAAAGGTGATACAAGTTTATTTACTGATGGCTTCTTAGAGTGTGTTTGTATGCACTGTGACTCCCAAGAGGAAAACAAAGTAAATTGCTTAGGGAACTCTTTCTTTCAAGGATTATCTCCTAGGATTGCTACTCTGCAAAACACTTTTAGAGAGTCACTTACGTGTAGACATTTCCTCCATTTTAAAAGTTTAACTGTATTGAACACACATGCATACACTGCAGGAAGTGCTGATGGGATACATTCAGAAAAACTCTTTGGTTGATTTACTGAAAAATTTAATTTTTTTCAAGACTGATAAATTATTAATTGCCTAAAGACCTTGTATTGTTTTAGTTTGGCCATTTAAAAGTAACCTGTTTTGCAGGCAAAATCCATTGATTCCTACGATTCTTAAATTGAGTATCTTTCAAAAAAGAAGAGATTTTTATCTTCCTAAAATGGTACAAGTATGGATCTTCCCAAAAGTTGTAGGATGGGGAAAAAAATATATCTCTGATAATACATTTTAGGTTTGAGAGTTCAAGGTCTTTAACACTCCAATTCTTCTGTTATCTGAGAGTCTAGAAAAACTTCCCAGCTTTGCCCATAATTTAAGTATTCCCTGACTATCTTAGTCTTTTCAGGCTACTATAGCAAAATACCACAGACTTGGTGGCTTATAAACAACAGAAATTTATTTCTTACAATTCTGGAGGCTAAAAGACCAAGATCAGGCTAGGCTACCAGCCTGGTCTAGTTCTGGGGAAGGCTCTCTTCTAAGCTGCAGACTGCAGACTTCTCATTGTGTCCGCATGGTCGAAGGGGCAAGGGAGCTTTCTTGGGCCTCTTTTATAAGGGCATTAATCCCATTTATGAGAGCTCTACCTTCATGATCTAATCACCTCCCAAAGGCCTCACCTCCTAATACCATCACACTGGGCAATAGGATTCCATTATGTGAATTTGGACAGGGTGGGGGTGGGGCATGAACATTCAGACCATAACCCTGACTATTATTATTATGAGTCTGAAGTCAAGAAAATCTCTTATGGACTTATGGACCAATAAATATGGATTAGAGGATGGTGGGGTGGAGTGGAAAGAGCAGCATCTCCATTGGAGAGCGCATGATCAGTGTTCATGGCCTCATTTTTGAACATGAATGGACTAATCAAGGAATGCCAGATGTTAAAGTAAAGCCAGAAACATGGAAGAGAAAAACTAAGCTAAGTAAATAAGGGAAAAAATACTTGGAAGAATCAGAAATAATATAGTGAACAAAGGAAAACTAAAAAACACACATTTAATTCCTTCCTTCCAAGTGATTCAAGAAGATATTACTTCCCTATGTTATGAGGAATGCTGTATCCAAATCTAATTTATGGGTTACAAATCTCAGTTTCTTTGCATGTCTAGTAATTTTTGTTTGAAAATGAGTTAATTGTGTATAATATACTGTTTTATTTTTCTGAGGGTTATTTTTGGTCATTGTACTAATAGGAAATTGCCTTTATTCAACCTGTGAAATTTGTCTCATGTGCAGTGTGCAGCTACCTACCTATCTATCTCTCTATCTTCTATAATTTTAAATTTGGTTCCTATGAACCAAATTTAGATCAGATGTTTGTAGATCAGATGTTTGAAGCTATTAAAATATTGACTGGATAAGGAATAGATTCAAAGACATAGAAAATTTGTACAATTCCCTAGACTTTCAGGGTTTTGTTCAGGCTCCATGGGATCACCTATGTGAGCACGTAGTTTATCAGTCAGCAAAAAATATGGAGTATTTGCTATCTCAGCTTACAAAATCTCCTCCCTTACATTAACAGCTCCAGTACCATCTGTCATGAACTAAGTCTACCACCTTCAGCTCAAGCTGGGGGCGAAGAGAATACCCCAAGACAAGGAAGTAACAAATCGCATTTTTACCTAATACAGAGTAGTTTGTTGACTTTTTTAACTGCGTAAACATTTCTCATACTTTTGCCTGTCTTTGACCATTTTCCAGTGTTTTTTCAATTATTTTTAGTAATATTTTTTGGTGTATGCTTTTCTCTGCAGAAAAGTATCTCACAGCTTTATCAAGCTGTCAGAAGTAAGGTCACTTCTTATATTTTTATTTCCCTCACTATTATAAATTTGAGCGTCTTGTTTTTATATTGACATTGTATCTTATGACCTAAATGCATTTAAAATTTTCTGCATAGACAAATCAAACAAATAAAAAATAGCAGACCTAAAAATCATAGCCATAATACTACTAATAATAATATTAAATGTAAAGGACCTAAATAGTCTAATCAAAAGACAGATTGTTCAACTGAATAAAAATTCAAGAACCAACTATATACTATCTATAAGAGATGTACTTAAAATCAAGGACAGTATAGGTTGAAAATAAGAGGATTAAAAAATATCATAAGAACAGTAAGCATAAGCGATCCAGTTAGATATAGTAATATAGAAAATAGACATTAAGAAAAGGCATACTGGGGCTTCCCTGGTGGCGCAGTGGTTGAGAGTCCGCCTGCCGATGCAGGGGACACGGGTTCGTGCCCCGGTCCGGGAAGATCCCACGTGCCGCGGAGTGGCTGGGCCCGTGAGCCATGGCCGCTGAGCCTGTGTGTCCGGAGCCTGTGCTCCGCAACAAGAGAGGCCACAACAGGGAGAGGCCCTCGTACCACAAAAAAAAAAAAAAAAAAAAAGGCATACTATTAGTGACAAAGAAGGACATTTCATAATGATACAAGAGTCAAGACAGCAGGATGACATAACAATTATACATGCATCTAATAAAAAGTTCAAAAACATGAAACAAAAAATAATGAAAGTGAAAAAAAAATCAGTGGAGATTTCAATATTCCTCCCACTGTAACAGACACATCAAGAAGATAGAAAACAAGTAAGGATATAGATGCCTTGAACAGTGCAAGCAATCAATTTATCCTAAATTATATCTATCAAACACCCAATAACAGTAAAATACATTCATTTTCAAGTGCACACAGAATATTAACTAAGCCAAATGCTATGCCAGAGAAGATATCTTAATAAATTAAAAGAGATTAAATTCATATGGAATATATTCTGGAAATCAACAGAATTAAATTAGAAATCAATTTAAAAAAAGAAATCTGGAAAATCTACAAATATGCAGAATGTTTAAAATATCAAGCACATTTTCTAAATAGCCCAGATGTTGAAGAAGAATTCACAAGGGAAATTAGAAAATATCTTGAATGAAATAAAAAATGCAAATACAGCATATCAAATTTGTGAAATGCAGCTAAGACAGTGTTTATGTGGACATTTAAAGCTATAAATGCTTATATCTGAAGACAAAAACAAAAAAACAAAGATCTAAGCATCTACATTACGAAGTTATAAAAAATCAAAGCTAAAGTAGTTTAGTAGAAGAAATAATAAATATCATAAAGGGAATCAATACAATGGAAATGGACAAACAGTAGGGGAAATGAATAAAATTAAAAGCCAGACAGAAAAGAATATACACTATATGGTTCCATTTTTATGAAATTCTAGAAAAGAAAAAACTACAAGGACAAAAAGTAGAGCTGTGGTTGCCTGGTGCCAGGGATTAGTTGAAAGGGAATAAGGGAACTTTTTGGACGTGATGGAGCAGGGCCAGTTCATGGTGTGAAATGTGCAGTCTCACAGGGCCTCAAGCTCAGAAGGGTGCTACCTCTGGTTTAATGCTCAGTTGTCACTATTTTGAAATTTTTAATTATATTTGAACAAACACACCCACGTTTTTGTTTTACTCTGGGACCCACAAATTATGTAGTCAGTGCCAGATGGAACTCTTTTTTTTGTGTTGATTGCTTGACTCTATACATTTACCAAACTCACTGAACTGTACTGTTAAATGAGTGACTTTATTGTTTTAAATTATAAACAACAGAATAAAACTTTAAAATACAAAAGAAATAGGAATAGGATTTTACTTTGCACATGGTTCTAGCAAAACATTTACATACAAATCTATAAGACATATTGCCAAGAAGTATGTGTATATGTAATTTGATTTGTTGATGAAAGAAATGAGTCTGCTGCTTATTTTGAAGACTACTTGGAAATACCTATTGACATCAGTAACACCTAGGTATTTTGATCCAACAATTCCACTCTTGTGAATCTATTTTCTAAAAAGAAAAGAAATAATTATCTATATTTGATGATAATTATAGCAGCATTGTTCATAGTAGTCAAGAACTGACAAAAAGTAAAAACCCATCAATAGAGGAATGGTTTGATATATGTTGGCACATTTATGTATGAAATATTTTGTGGTAATTAAAAATGACATACTTATGGGACTTACCTGGTGGTGCAGTGGTTAAGACTCCATGCCGCCAATGCAGGGGGCCCGAGTTCGATCCTTGGTCAGGGAACTAGATCCCACATGCATGCTGCAACTCAGAGTTCACATGTCACAACTAAGGAGCCCACGTGCTGCAAGTAAGTAGCCCATGTGCTGCAACTAAGACCCAGCGCAACCAAATAAATAAATAAATAAATATTTTTTTAGAAAAAGAAATATCTAGGGAGCTCACTAAATAAAATTTCAGTTTAAAAAAACAGTGACATACTTACATTACATGATTTGGAGTGACTTCTATATGGTTGTTGAGAAAAGCAAGATACATAAAATAATCTATGATATCTTTCCATTTTGGTAAAACAAGCATTCACACAACAAAAATCTGTATATCTATCTTGATATCTGTACAGGGATAAATTAGTACAGAGAAAACTATGTAAGGACTCTAAGGAATTGGAATGGGCATGGTATAGACATGGGTAAGAAAATTAGAATGTGGCTTTTTTGGAAAGGTCTTCTGAACAATTTATTTTATTTACCATTAGATCTCTGATACACTTTTATAAATCAGTAATTTTAGTAAAAAATCATCAAAATATCTGGCTTTGTAGGCAAATAGATTTAACTTCATATCTGATCACCATGTTCTAGATGTACTCATTTTTTAAGTGATTCAACCTCCTTTTAAATTCACTACTTATTTTGCAGGTTTATGATGAGAATTAGTATAATGTCTGTAACGTTCTTGACACCTGGAAAGATATTAATAAGTGCAATGATTATTTATTTTATCATGGTAAATATTTGATAATACTTCCTTACTAATGTGTCCATTTTGGTTTTATACTTATAGAATACTTCAGTACCCAGAAAAATGCTTTAAACATAGAATGATCACAAATATATGTTGAAAGAAGCATTAAGCCTTAAGTAATACATCAACAACTATCTATCAATCATAATAGTTAATTAATCAAAATCTTCCAGACTGGATAATAAAGGCAGATCTCAGCTTCTGATATACTCTAGTAATGAAATGTTCCTATTCTTAAAGCATAACAAGACTAGTCATTCATCTGAGTTGCAATTCAGTAATTAAAGACAAAGCCTTTGGATGTTTACATGGAGAAATAAAAATAAGGTTCTGTAACAAGTGTGATCATATAATTTATCATCCAAACCAGGATATTTTAAGACTGAAGGTAAATGGGCAGAATAGGAGAAGGGAGTAAGGTGTATGGTTAACCCACAAGATGTTGAGAAGATAGGTGTTTGCTCCAAGTGAATTAGGACTGTGTATTCCTGATTCTTCCATAAGGACAAGCTGTGGGGAATAGCTCATCTGGAAACTTAAGTTGAGGTCTCAAGAATCTGCACAGAGTACTTCTCCAATATGTTCAGCTTGTGGCCTGAATCCTACTCCAAATTTGAGAGAGATTAGATACAGTCTATAAAAACCACCTTCTAGGAGCTGAGTTATTTAAAAACCTATAATCAGGAAAAGTCCAAGTGCAGGAAGAATTGCTCCATATTACTTGCAGTAAGGAGAAAGATGCTTACTTTCTCTCTTCTGAGTTTATCTATGAGGATTTACATGAAATGTACAAGAACTAAGTCCCTGGACTTGAGAAATTTGTTGGCAGAGAGTGTCACTTTTAACGTTGGTTCAGTAAGCAATACAGCCAGAGGATTACATTCAGAGAAGACAGCTAAAAGAGAATAACAGGTAGATGGTATAAAGTGAGACCTCCAGAGTATAAGCAAATGGTATCCTGGATTGGGAACCACAGTAGGAGAATGGAAACTAAAAGATTAGTAACCTCACAGAAAATGTGGGCCAAGAAGTGGTCAGGTACTTGTTAAGAGGCTTCAGCAGAAAGTACAGGGCATCAATAGAAAGAATGGAAATTGATGCTAAGCCAAAAAATCTGTGAGTCAGAATTGTCTCCCACATTTGAGATTAGATCATCTAAAAGTGGACATCCAGAAGGACATCTGACCTTAACTCTGAAGGGCCACAGGGTAGAAAGCAAAGTAGGTCTTGACACAGTTCTACACAATCTAGATTCCTGGCTATCTGAAAGCTCAGTTTCCTGGCACCTTTTCCTCTAGGAAATTTACAGTTCACTGAGTGTCATATCATTATCAGATTTTGATGTAGACTTGAAATAATGAAATACAGTAGTAAATTCTTGAAACTGCAGTTCCTATCTGCCTGTCTCTGCTCAGGAGAGAGGGCAAATGAAAATGACTTTGCAGCCTCCTGGGATTGGCCTCTTGCTGGCAGACAATCAGACAGCAGAACTTGGTGCCATCAAGTCCTCTGAAAGATTTTCAATAAAGGACTCATGGTTTCCTTCCTCCTTCCAAGTGTGTTGCTGAATTCATTATGGATGGAAATATATTCAAAATCAGATTTATCTATGCCTGATGGCCTTAAGCTGACACTGCTTTCGTCTCATCTACCTGGAAGCCATAGTTTGGAAGCTCTAGTTTGCATAAGACAAAAAGCTCATTGCCCATTAAAGAAGGGACAGTGAGCTAGGCTTCCTAGTTAGACTAGACCTTCAGATTGTTGTCATGGTGGGGATGGCAATTCATTCTTAGAATAGAGTTATGGAGGATTTTTAGTTCTCTTTTTGCAAGCATACCATACCTTCCCAAGCAAGGAAGGGACTTGGCATTTAATAATAGCATATTAATAATTAAAGTTTGGAACATTATTAGAAATTATATGACCTCTATTTCATATTCTTGGTAAGTTTTTTAAATTCTGGCATTCTGGTTATCTAAATAGGAAATCAATTAAAAATGTGGGTTATTTGCTGTTTTTTATCATGTAGCTTCTACCTGTGGTTTTCATTTTTAAAAGTTATTATTTATCACTATAAAAAATAACAATAGAAACAAACAAGAGAAATAAAATAAAAACTAACCTGAAGTCCAACTTCAGCAATTTTTATCAGTATGATTTTGATATATGTTTTTTCAACACTCTTTCTATGCATATATAAGTTAGCTGTATAAAATTGGGATTATTGAATACTAGCTTTTAAAAATAAAAAGATATGTTGTTTTTCAAAGCAACATATATTCAATATATTGCTTATTCAATAAGCAATATCCCTTGCTTATTACCATCTTATTCCACTAAGATGGAAAGTGAAGGGATTTTTTTTAAAAACCACCAGGAATCTACAAGAACAAAAATAGCTGAAAAGAGGCAAATGCAGCCCACTTTTGGAAGTGGAGACAGATGGGTGGGTGGTAACTGATTTAGCAAATACAAGAAAGCAGAATCCTACATTGGCAATGGGGAATCCCAGACAGGCATAGGAATTGACAATGCCAACTACCTCTGAATAGAAGTGAAGGTGAAATTAAAGTGAGAAGCTCATGTCAGAGTCTGTTATATCCCCTCAGCTACTTCCTACCATACTTAAGCAGATTTTGAACTCTTCCTTACTTGAGATTTATGCTCTGAAGAGGATAACTGAAGGGTCTCTGTCTGCAGTTGAGAGATAGGGAGACAGGTAGTTGGGGTTACCTGCCAAAGTGAAAATGGAAAAATAAGTGTAGGTTTATATAATGAAGGATGAGATTCCTGGCTTTTGTTTGTTTGTTTGTTTTCCTACTAGCACCCAGGCCTAAACACTCTAGAAAAGAGATTGAAAAACTCTTTTGTAGAGAATCTGACAAGCCATGAGGAAATATATAACAATATTTATGGTAGGGTTATCCAAACACACAAAACAGCCCAGACAGATAACACAACCATGAAACCAGAGTAAACAAGCCCCACCTACATTTGTAGTTTAAGATCAGTATTTTAATCTTCTAATCTTAAACATGAGCAGACAACCAAGGATTACCTGCCATTTGACAAAATTCTCAAAACATGAGAGACAAAAAAAAAAAAACATAACTTAGAAGAAACAGACGCTGAAGGAAAAGAACACCTTTCCTTAACATTTATCTCGAAAATTGTCAAACATTAAGAAAAGCGGAACAAATAGTGCAATGAGTATTTTACCATGTCTGTGCTTGATATCTCTCTCTTTCTCTCCCCTCACCCTTCTCAAATGCTGAATTTCACTGCAAATTAATTCATCATATATCTCCTAAAAATAAGTGCTTTCACTATGTAATGTCACTTTCACATCTAAGGAAGTTGATAATAATTCTATATTATTTATCTACCATATTATCCCACAAGTGGTTTTTATTGGTGCTTCATTTTTATTCCATTTCATGAACCGCATTTTGTGTGTGTGTCTCTTAAACTCTACCATAGAACAGTTGCTCTGTCTTTTGTTTTTCGTGACATTTAATATTTTGAGGAGTTCAGTTGTCTTGCAGATAGAACATCCTACATTCTAGATTTGATTATTTCATCATGATCTCATTTAACTTATTTCCCTGTTTCTTGTATTTCCTGAAAATAGGTCTACTCTATAGATGATGTTATTTTATGCTTTTATATATTTTTATTTTTTTTTAGTTTTTTGCGGTATGCGGGCCTCTCACTGTTGTGGCCCCTCCCATTGCGGAGCACAGGCTCCGGACGTGCAGGCTCAGCGGCCATGGCTCACGGGCCCAGCCGCTCCAGGGCATGTGGTATCTTCCTGGACCGGGGCATGAACCCGTGTCCCCTGCATCGGCAGGCGGACTCTCAACCACTGCGCCACCAGGGAAGCCCGCTTTTATTATATCATGTTAGAAGAGCATATAAATTTAGATTGGACCACCAATAAGAATAATTAATGAGGCTAAATTCAATCACTTGGTTACAGTAGTTAACCAGATCTAAGAAGAGAAATCTGAAGGAAAGGAGCTATAACTGACATCATAAGAAAGGCAAAGTAAGATTTTGCAACTATGAGATAAGAGAAGGTTTTACAAGCATCAAAGAGTACTGAAAAATTCTTTAGAAATAAATGCATAATGGCAAATATGCAAAAGTCAATAGAAGGTATGGAAGATAAAGTTGAGATGATCATCTAGAAAGCGGGGCAGAAGTGGAGGGAGGCTAAGAGAGATAATATAAGAAAGTCAGAGGAAGAGTCCAGGAGACCCAACATATGACTAACAGCACCTCCAACTGAGTAGAAAAAAAGTGAAGGTGATAAAATTATTAACAAGATAATTCAAAAAAATTGCCCTGAGTTGAAAGATGTGCTCCTAGATGAAAAGCGTCACTAAGGCATAATACACAGTGTTTTTTTTCTCTATATTTGCTCCATTAACCTGTCTTCTCTTACACCATAAGATTTTATTTATTGTAGCAAATATGTCAATGCTTGGTAGGGTATGTCCCTCTTCATTCTTTTTGTTCAAAATTTAAAAAAAATTTTTTTTTAATGTCGGTTCATTGGTTTGTTTATTTATTTATTTTTGGCTGTGTTGGGTCTTCGTTTCTATGCGAGGGCTTTCTCCAGTTGCGGCAAGTGGGGGCCACTCTTCATCGCAGTGCGCGGGCCTCTCATTCTCGTGGCCTCTCTTGTTGCGGAGCACAGGCTCCAGACGCGCAGGTTCAGTAGTTGTGGCTCACAGGCCTAGTTGCTCCGCGGCATGTGGGAATCTTCCCAGACCGGGGCTCAAACCCGTGTCCCCTGCATCAGCAGGCAGATTCTCAACCACTGTGCCACCAGGGAAGCCCAGAATATTTTTATTCATGTCAATTTCATCATGATATTTAATCTCATTTTGCAAAAAACGTCCTTCCTCAAAGCCTATGTAAGTTTTGATTAAGATTGCATAAGTGTGTATATGTATCTGAGTTTAAGTTTTATCTTTACAATGGTAAGGTTTCCCATTCAAAGTTATTTATTATATACAATCAAGTCATCTTTTATATCCTCTGCTGTCTTTGATTGACTGATTCGTCAATAAATTCCACAGTTTTTTTGCTAAGTTAATTCCTAGGTACTTTGTAAATTTTTTATTTCTATAAATGGTATCTGTTTGCCATTACATTTTCTGTATTTATACCTTAGACGTAGATTTAAAAGAAAAACAGAGGAGGCCAGCATGGGAAAAGCTGTAAGCAGCCCTGTTGGGTGAGTGCTTTCTGAGCAAACTAGCATTAAATTTGCACTGCTCAAACCAGAGCCCACATCTGGTCTGGACTGGTATTAAGGTCCCAGGTGGCTACAGGCTGGGTTACTCCTACAGGAGTGTCCAGGCAGAGATGATTTAGTAGCCTAGTTGTGATAACGTCAAGCATTTCATGATTGGTTTAGAGGTTGAATTGCAAAAGTAGCAACTGAGATAAGACTTTTTTCCTATTAAAGGACAACTGAAGGATGTCCTGGGCTTCTTTACCATGTGCATTCACTTAGCTTAACATAGAAAATTATTGATCTACAAATCCAAGTCCTCTGTTTTGACATCCTTCTATGCAACCCTTTAAAGCAAAGCGGTGTAGTATGTCCAAAGGAAACTGCTAATTTGCAAATGTGCAAAATCATCTTAAAATGTGTTTCTTAATATTTATTTTAAAAATTGAATTTAATATTACTTAGCTTAAAAAACAAAAATATATAGAAAAAGCTCTTAGATAAAACAACACCAAGGAACAATTTCTTACTAATTCCAAAGTGTAAATACTCCTAACTTTTTCTTTTTCCTTGAAAATTCCAGGAAGGTAAACACTTAGCTTCTTTTCTTTCTTTTTTTTTTTTTTTGCGTTACGCGGGCCTCTCACTGTTGTGGCCTCTCCCATTGTGGAGCACAGGCTCTGGATTCGCAGGCTCAGCGGCCATGGCTCATGGGCCCAGCCACTCTGCAGCATGTGGGATCCTCCCGGACCGGGACACGAACCCGTGTCCCCTGCATCAGCAGGCAAACTCTCTACCACTGCGCCACCAGGGAAGCCCTTAGCTTATTTTCTTGATTTTTTTACTCTTTATTTGAATATCTCTGTGGCTAATACACACAGAAGGATATCAAGTTTCTGAAGTCCTAGGTGTTCCATTTCAAAGAGTCTCATTGTACATCAGCATTGAGCTTTATTGTAGCATGATTCTGTGCAAATAATTTCCACTTGCTACAAGCAGGAGATAGTTCTGGCAGGGAGTCTATCTGGTGTGGATAGTCTAATAGTAATCTCCTTTCCAATCTTGTATATGAAATTCATCTATTTAAGCTTCCTGTTTCTACCTGGGTCAATTTTGCTAAATGACCACTTACTAGGAAAGCATTTCCTTTAAGTTTTCATACATGTTACACTAGAGTTGCTTATAATATTTTCATGTACAACTAAATTTATAACTTCTGCATCTGTGGCTGTCTTCTTTCTTATCTAATAGTCAGTATTTTGGGTCTTCTCTCCTTATTGTTCATTAGATTTGTTAGGGTCTAAACAGAGAAGGGCTCTTGCCAGAGAAGCAATACCAGAGAGCTCTGAGTGAGAATCATATCTTCCCTCTATAGCACTAGGTGTCAGAGAAAAATGAGGTGGAGTCTACAGACTTTTCAGAATTCTCTTTCCCCGCCAAGTTGTTATTCATATGGCACAGCCCAGTAAGATGTTCACAGATATGCTCTCCTATATTCTGATCTTTGGGAAATGAGGCAGCAAGAAGGAAGCACACAGCCTATCAAATATTGAATGAAAATAAATAATAATGGAATGAGGAATTCACTGTGTAGAAAGGTAGGCTGTGACTATTCAAAAATACAATTGAATCAACATTTTTTATTAGAGAAAATACTTTATGCTCATATATGTTCTTGAAAATTAAGCAAAATAAAATCAATATGAATAATGTTGGGCTAGAGAGACTATATGTCTGTAATTTTGAGCATGCACCCTAGATCCATAAGCATTGAAAACCAATGTGTTCAACTGCACACAATCCTACATGCTTCTGTGCTTTATCCCTATGATTGCCCGTAGACAAGTGCTAGGAGGAAAAACTGATCCCCAGTCTCCTTGACACCCAGACAGATCTCTTTCTAAATCACTGTCATTATCCAGATCCAGAAAAGCTGAATGAGGAGAGAGAGGAAGGAGATGGAGAAAGAGAGAGAGAGAGAGAACAAAAGTACTCAAGACTGGGTATGAGAATGGAGACCAACATGAAGTATGAAAAAAACAAACAATAGTAAAAGAATACACATACAACTTGTTGGAACACCAATAGTATTCTTTGAAAGACTGGGGGAATTCTAGAACAAAAAAGTCTTAATCTGGATTCTGAGAATACAGAAAAGGAGGCTGAAGGGAATAGAGCTGCCCTGAATCTACCAAGAAGCATGAGATGTAGAGTGAAGACTGTAAGATGACTTACCTTAGGAAATTCTTTTGATTTCCCCAAAACCAGTATGAGGTTGAGAGTGTAAAAGAGAGTCCTTCCTTATATTTTGAGTTTTGGAACACATTCAAAACCATGGAATCATTAATAACTTACATTTCTTTAAAAAAAATGCAATGAGACATTCTTATGATCAGTCTGAATTAAAACAGGGAAAGAGGAAGATTTGGCTGGTTTTTATTTCCCTGGGATTAGTAAGAAGAATTAACTGATGAGAATGGAAAGATATCTATCTTACAGGGAGGAGAACTGTACTCAGAAAACTATAAGACACTGATGAAAGAAACTGAAGATGACACACACAGATGGAAATATATATCATGTTCATGGTTTGGAAGAATTAATACTGTTAAAATAACCACACTACCCAAGGCAATCCACAGATTCAGTGCAATCCCTATCAGAATACCAATGACATTTTTCACAGACCTAGTACAAATAATTCTAAAATTTGCATGGAAACAAAAGAGACCCTGAATAGCCAAAAGAAACTTAAGGAGGAGAAAAAAATAGGAGGTATCACACTCCCTGGTTTCAAACCATACTCTAAAGCTACAGGAATCAAAACAGTATTGTACTGGCACAGAAACAGACACATAGATCAATGGAACTGAATAGAGAGTCCCTCAGGCTGAGGCTTACCCAGTGCTCATGGGAGGGAAGGAGATGATATTTAAGAAGGAGCGTTTTAAACAGAATGTAAATTAATTGAAAATGACAGGAAAGCTATGGAACTTGCCAATGAAGTTGTCAAATACAGGAAAGAGGGGTATTTGTTAGAGCAACTTTAAAAAACAATAATGCAGAAAAAGAAAAAGTAAACTTCTTTGGATTATTATCTCTGCTCGACATCCTGTTACATGCATACTATAGGTACGGACAACTGTTGCTACCATGTGTGAATAAGCTACTAGTTCCGGATTCCCCAGTTACATACAAATATTTAGGGCACACCAAGATAATTCAAAATAAGACATATATACAAAACTTGGAAAATTAACCTGTAGTTCAAAATCAAGGAAAAATTTTATTAGATTTAGCATGAAATCTTCCCATCAACTATTTGGTAAACAATCATTATAATAGGCTAAAAATGTATCTATAGGGAAAATCTGACACATTTTAGAGAGCTTTTGTAACTCTAATTCCCACAAAAGCAGATGATGTTGACAAAACTATTAAAAAGCAAGGCAGTCTTGCCACAGAACAGAATAAAGAAAAAAGAATGAAAAGAAATGAAGACAGCCTAAGAGACCTCTGGGAAAACATCAAATGCAACAAAATACTTGAAGAGATTATAGTCGAAAACTTCCCTAACATGGGAAAGGAAATAGCCACCCAAGTCCAGGAAGTGCAGAGAGTCCCTGGCAGGATAAACACAAGGAGAAACGAGCCAAGACACATAGTAATCAAATTGACAAAAATTAAAAACAGAAAAATTATTGAAAGCAACAAGGGAAAAACGACAAACAACATACAAGAGAACTCCCATAAGGTTAACAGCTGATTTCTCAGCAGAAACTCTACAAGCCAGAAGGGAGTGGCACGATATATTTAAAGTGATGAAAGGGAAGAAACTACAAGCAAAATTACTCTACCGGCCAAGGATCTCATTCAGATTCAATGGAGAAATCAAAAGCATTACAGACAAGCAAAAGCCAAGAGAATTCAGCACCACCAAACCAGCTCTACAACAAATGCTAAAGAACTTCTCTAAGTGGGAAACACAGAGAAGAAAAGGACCTATAAAAACAAACCCAAAACAATTAAGAAAATGGTAATAGGAACATACATATTGATAATTACCTGAAACGTGAATGGATTAAATGCTCCAACCAAAAGTCACAGGCTCACTGAATGGATACAAAAATAAGACTCATATATATGCTGTCTACAAGAGACCCACTTCAGACATAGAGGCACATGCAGACTGAAAGTGAGGGGATGGAAAAAGATACTCCATACAAATGGAAATCAAAAGAAAGCTGAAGTAGCAATACTCATATCAGATAAAATAGAGAATGTTACAAGAGACAAGGAAGGACACTACATAATGATTAAGGGATCAATCCAAGAAGAAGATATAACAATTATAAATATATATGCACCCAACATAGGAACACCTCAATACGTAGGCAACTTTATGCTCATATATGTTCTACTAACAGCTATAAAAGGGGAAATTGACAGTAACACAACAATAATAGGGGACTTTAACACCTCACTTACACCAACGGACAGATCATCCAACAGAAAATTAATAAGGAAACACAAGCTTTAAGTGACACAATAGACCAGGTAGATTTAATTGATATTTATAGGACATTCCATCCAAAATCAGCAGATTACACTTTCTTCTCAAGTGCACATGGAACATTCTCCAGGGTAGATCACATCTTGGGTCACAAATCAAGCCTCAGTAAATTTAAGAAAATTGAAATCATATCAAGCATCTTTTCTGACCAAAACGATATTAGATTAGAAATCAATTACAGGGGAAAAAATGTAAAAAACACTAATACATGGAGGCTAAACAGTACATTACTAAATAACCAAGAGATCACTGAAGAAATCAAAGAGGAAATCAAAAAATACCTAGAGGCAAATTACAAAAACACGATGATCCAAAGCCTATGGGATGCAGGAAAAGCAGTTCTAAGATGGAAGTTTATAGCAATACAAGCCTACCTCAAGAAACATGAAAAATCTCGAACAATCTAACCTTACACCTAAAGGAACTAGAGAAAGAAGAACAAACAAAACCCAAAGTTAGTAGAAGGAAAGAAATCATAAAGATCAGAACAGAAATAAATGAAATAGAAACAAAACAGTAGCAATGTTCAATAAAACTAAAAGCTGGTTCTTTGAGAAGTTAAACAAAATTGATAAACCATTAGCCAGACTCATCAAGAAAAAGAGGGAGAAGACTCAAATCAATAAAATTAGAAATGAAAAAGGGAAAGTTACAACAGATACCGCAGAAATACAAAGCATCCTAAGAGACTACTACAAGCAACTCTATGCCAATAAAATGGACAACCTGGAAGAAATGAACAAATTCTTAGAAAGGTATAACCTTCCAAGACTAAACCAGGAAGAAATAGAAAATATGAACAGAACAATCACAAGCACTGAAATTGAAACTGTGATTAAAAATCTTACAAGAAACAAAAGTCCAGGACCAGATGGCTTCACAGGTGAATTATATCAAACATTTAGAGAAGAGCTAACACCCATCCTTCTCAAACTCTTCCAAAAAATTGCAGAGGAAGGAACACTCCCAAATTCATTCTATGAGGCCACCATCACGCTGATACCAAAACCAGACAAAGATACTACAAAAAAAGAAAATTACAGACCAATATCACTGATGAATATCGATGCAAAAATCCTCAACAAAATACTAGCAAACAGAATCCAACAACACATTAACAGTATCATACACCATGATCAAGTGGGATTTATCCCAGAGATGCAAGGATTCTTCAATATATGCAAATCAATCAATGTCATACACCATATTAACAAATTGAAGAATGAAAACCATATGATCATCTCACTAGATGCAGAAAAAGCTTTTGACAAAATTCAACACCCATTTATGATAAAAACTCTCCAGAAAGTGGGCCTAGAGGAAACCTAACTCAACATAATAAAGGCCATATATGACAAACCCACAGCAAACATTATTCTCAATGGTGAAAGACTGAAAGCATTTCCTCTAAGATCAGGAACAAGACAATGATATCCACTCGCGTCACTATTATTCAACATAGTTCTGGAAGTCCTAGCCACAGTAATCAGAGAAGAAACAGAAATAAAAGGAATACAAATTGGAAAAGAAGAAGTAAAACTGTCACTGTTTGCAGATGACATGATACTATACATAGAGAATCCTAAAGATGCTACCAGAAAACTATTAGAGCTAATGAATGAATTTGGTAAAGTTGCAGGATACAAAATTAATGCACATAAATCTCTTGCATTCCTATACACTAATGATGAAAAATCTGAAAGAGAAATTAAGAAAACACTCCCATTTACCACTGCAACAAAAAGAATAAAATACCTACAAATAAACCTACGTAAGGAGACAAAAGACCTGTAGGCAGAAAACTGTAAGACACTGATGAAAGAAAATAAAGATGATACCAACAGATGGAGAGATATGCCATGTTCTTGGATTGGAAGAATCAATATTGTGAAAATGACTATACTACCCAAAGCAATCTACAGATTCAGTGCAATCCCTATCAAATTACCAATGGCATTTTTTACAGAACTGGAACAAAAAATCTTAAAATTTTTATGGAGACACAAAAGACCCGGAATAGCCAAAGAAGTCTTGAGGGGGAAAAAACAGAGCTGGAGGAATCAGACTCCCTGACTTCAGACTATACTACAAAGCTACAGTAAAAGCTACATATTTTCTTTTACCAAGAAAATATGGTACTCGCACAAACAGAAATATAGATCAATGGAACAAGATAGAAAGCCCAGAGATAAACCCACACACCTATGGTCAACTAATCTATGACAAAGGAGGCAAGGATATACAATGGGGAAAAGACAGTTTCTTCAATAAGTGATGCTGGGAAAACTGGACAGCTACATGTAAAAGAATGAAATTAGAACACTACCTAACACCATACACAAAAATAAACTCAAAATATATTAGAGACCTAAATGTCAGACTGGACACTATAAAACTCTTAGAGGAATACCACTCTTTGACATAAATCACAGCAAGATCTTTTTGATCCACCTCCTAGAGTAATGGAAATAAAAACAAAAATAAACAAATGGGACCTAATGAAACTTAAAAGCTTTTGCAAAGCAAACTATAAACAAGATGAAAAGACCACCCTCAGAATGGGAGAAAATATTTACAAGCAAATCAACAGATAAAGGATTAATCTCCAAAATATATAAACAGCTCATGCAGCTCAATATTAAAAAAACAAACAGCCCCATCAACAAATGAGCAGAAGACCTAAATAGACATTTCTCCAAAAAAGACATACAGATGGCCAAGAAGCACATGAAAAGCTGCTCAACATCACTAATTATTAGAGAAATGCAAATCAAAACTATAATGAGGTATCACCTCACACCAGTTAGAATGGGCATCATCAGAAAATCTACCAACTACAAATGCTGGAGAGGGTGCGGAGAAAAGGGAACCCTCTTGCACTGTTTGTGGGAATGTAAATTGATACAGCCACTATGGAGAACAGTTATGGAGTTTCCTTAAAAAAACTAAAAGTAGAATTACCAGATGACCCAGCAATTCCACTACTGGGCATATACCCAGAGAAAACCATAGTTCAAAAAGACACATGCACCCCAATGTTCATTGCAGCACTATTTACAATAGCCAGGTCATGGAAGCAACCTAAATGCCCATCGACAGATGAATGGATAAAGAAGATGTGGTACATATATACAATGGAATATTACTCAGCCATAGAAAGGAACGAAATTGGGTCATTTGTACATACGTGGATGGATCTAGAGACTGTCATACAGAGTGAAGTAAGTCAGAAAGAGAAAAACAAATACCGTATATTAACGCATATATGTGGAACCTAGAAAAATGGTACAGATGAACCGGTTTGCAGGGCAGAAATAGAGACACAGATGTAGAGAACAAACGTATGGACACCAAGGGGGGAAAGTAGTGGGGGTGGGGGGGTGGGATGATTTGGGAGATTGGGATTGACATGTATACACTGATGTGCATAAAATAGATCACTAATAAGAACCTGCTGTATAAAAAAATGAAATTCAAAAATAAAAAAGCAAGGTAATCTTAGGCCAAGACAATAGAAACATTGTGTAACTTAATGACAGGAAGTCATAGTCCCAATGAAGCCTGAACTGATCCATCCCCACCTGGAGAATTACATTTTAGGGAAATATGAACAGGTTGATTCTCTTCAGAGAAGAATGACCAGACTGATGAAAGTTGTAGAAACCACACCACATGTAGAAAGATAGAAACACATGGGTTTATCTTAGGATCATTATAAAACAGTTGTTAAATCTCTTCCATTTATTCAAAGGGTTGTCATATAGCAGAAAGAATATGCCAGTCCTAGGATACTCCAAAGAGCAAGAACATATGGAATTGACAAGCTAAAAACTTGTATACATGTAAACAATAGGTTATTGATGTTAGTGTAGGGGAGAAGCAGCCTCCTTCCTCCTAATGGTGGTGCTCATGGGGTGTGCTGAGTCTCTCACGGCTGGGGTTTGCCAGTGGATGCCCAATGACCTGACCACGTGTGAGAGATGCAGCAGGGGGACTTTCTGCCTCGGATGAGAAGATGCAGTAAGTAATCCCAAAGTGTCCTTCCAGCTCTAAACTCTATGTTTCTAATTGGGCCATATACATGTGGCCTCACTTCATCTTTCTCTTCCAGAAATATGAAAATAAATCTTTTTGAAAAATAAAGAGGTAGAATTTTTCCTAAGTTAAAACAGAAAGTAAAACTAGAACACAGAATAATTCTTGTGATCCAATCTATGTTGGCATTTTTCACATGATGGTTCAGGCTCCTCCACAGACTTTTCTCCTCCCTTTCTTTCTTTCTTTCTTTCTTTCTTATAAAGAAGAAAACTGATCTGGAAATTTTCAGGCTTCTATAATTACATCCACAGATATCACATTTTAGTATAACTATAAAATAATGTCACTATCTTTGTACACAGATATTCGGAGCAGAATTAGTACAACAGCATGCTTTGACTTTTGAGTGATATGCATCTGCTCTTAAGGACAGGTGTAGACCACTTCCCAAACCTAGAATCTAGAATTTCTCAGTGTAACAAGTCTGTTTGAATAAACTTCAAATCAGCTTTATAAACGTATGTTTTTTCTATTTAGTATGTAAAAGTCTACAGATGCCTCAAAACATTTCATTCATGCCTAAATTGGCAGGAATTTTCTCTTTCCTTTTGGCAAATATTCTTCTCACTGGGGTTTGTGCAGAACTAATGCCAAACTTACTTACTGTGGTTAGCTTGTGTTTGTGAAACAAGCTTATCATCCACAATGAACACATGGCTTTTAGACATAGGAATTAATCAGTGCTGGAGAGACAGGCTCCTGGCTTAGATTCTGGGCTGCCTGCTTGCATAAGCCTACTTTTGGGATCTATTACACAAAGCAGAATCCAGGGCTGCAGTGCACAGAATCCCACGCACAGTTCTCTGTCAGCCTTAAACTTTGCAGAAAATGTCTGTTTGGGGGGAAGATAGTGAAAAACATGGATGGATAGATAAAATTAGGTTAGTAATATGGCTACTTCACAGGGTTGATATGAAAAGCAAATAGAAAATTATATGTGAAAACACTTTAGTAACGTATGTCCTGCCTTATTTAAAAAGGAGTTGAAGGAGTTTATAGTGATACATACAATATGGCAGTATAGCATAAATTTGAAATAGATGAGAAAAAAAGCACAGAGCCATGTAAGGTAACGAAGAATGAAGCTAATATAAGCTCCAAGTCCTTGCCATTGGTTTTCAACAAAATCGGATTTAATCATTTTATCTGTTAACACATAGAAGGTTATATGATCAATACTGCAGTGCACAATATCCATATGATTAAATTGATTAAGAGAAGCACAGTTATTTCCTAGATTATGGTAGTAAGAATTTTCTTCTCTGGGTCTTCCAAAATAGAACACTCTTGGCTACAGTGAACAACACACCCTTCTTAACAACTTCCAACATTTTCATAGCCTGACTGTGCCACATTGTGACACATCCAAGCCATTCTGCAAGGGCCAATGGTACACACAAATTTTGCAGGTCCGTGCTGGTTTGTCTCCATCCAGACTGGAAATACCAGGAGAAAATGAATTTATTGCTGTTAAAACAATGTGTAACTTGCAAAGCAGCATGTAAATGCAAGGTATAATAATATTCACTGACATTATAACTTTGCAAGCCAGTTAGTGAATTTGAGACTCAATGCAATAACAATAAGAAATCTACAATATTGTTAACAAGGAAGGCTATAGTATATCTTACTTTCCTTTTGTTTCTCTTTTCCTGGGAAAAAATTTTCCTCACAAATAGGTATGACTCTTTCACAGAAGTATCCAAATTAGGACAGCAATCACTGATTTACAAACAAGCTCTAAGGTAATGACTCAGAACTTCTGGATTTCTTGCCTATCAGGGACAGACAGTTTCTCACAGTAAAGAGAGAGAATTTATTTGTGCAACAGAAGCAGGAAGTGGAAAATCTAAAATACTGAATACTTTAGAATGCTATCTGCATATTTGAATGTAGGTATATATGATATTTCAGAAAACACTGGTAATGCAAATCAAATATAGATTTTGTGCTGTAATGACCTCTGCCACCAGGGATCCTTGTTACAATTTTTTGTGAGAATAGTCTCTGTAACATTGACATTAATGCAAGATACATCTATTTAACTTGCAGGTCTTCTCTCTCTAAAGATAATGCCCATTTTACTCTTACATTTACTAGGATCAGAAGTGAAGGGTTTCATATATTTAATTTTTTGCTTTTAGTTTTTTTAAATTTAAGATTACATTTTCTTGGTTACTGAATAGGAAGAGACAAAAAGAAATGTTTCGTATGTATTTACTAAATATTTTTAAGCCTTTGCTATGAACCAGGCACTAGGTCTAAAACACAATTCCCGTCATCCTGGAAAATAATAATAGCAAAAATAGTGAAATCATTTTGAGCCATTTAATCACCCAAGCACTGTGCTAAGTTCTTTATATGCATTACCTCATTTTAGCATCATGGAAAGCCTATGAACAGTCACTGTTATCATTTCCATTTAACAGATGAGAAAATGATGCACAGAGAGGTTAACTAACTTTTCAAAAGTCACAGAGCTAGTGAGCTCCAAAAATGACTCTACAGTTTTATTTTGACTCTGAAGTTTAAGCTTTTAACTATGATGATATAGAGGCATTATGAGTTCTCAGTAGAAATTCAGAAATAGAAAGACCAAGTGGTAGGATATGAAGAAACTTCGGGGCTATGGCATTTTGAGAGAGGACAATTCCAGTATCATAAAAAGACTTTGTGGAGAAGATTTAAGCTGAGTCCCAAAGAACATTCAAGATTAAATCTGGTGAAAGAGTAGTGGGGAAAGAGGACAGGGTATTCCAGATAAAGCAAACGGCATATCTCTGCCATGACTATGAACTAGATCTAAATTTAGGATAAGATACAGTGGAGAAAGCAGTAATGTAAAAAAAGAAATAAGCTAAACAATCACTGTCTAAAGAAAAACAATGCATTGTCAAGGCAGTCATTGAAAACAAAACAGAAGTCCATTAGTGAGAAAAATAAGATGACATTTGATTATACTGAGATCTAGAGATATAAATTATATTTAATTCTTCTTCTCCTCTATGATGCATATTATACATTTATTCATTCCCGATAGAGCTTAAAGTGCCTTGAAGGACTTTCTTACCTCCAACAGCTTATCCTTCTGCTTTATTTAGTAGTCTTATCCACAGACACTTGAAATATTGTTCTAATTAAATTATTGGCACTTTAGGGGTGCTGTGAAATTTCTCCTCGTAAAAGACCCTCTTGTCTTTCTCATTATGAAACCAGGAAAAAGTTTAGGGACTCATCAAGTTTCAAATCTTTTTAAAGCCTCTAGCAATTCATACTGTAATCTTTCCCATGAATGACTGTCAGATCTGGGGTTAGAAATCATCATGGTAGACCTAAAGGTTAGCTTTTTCAGCATTTTTATGCTTTTCAAATTTTCCATAAGACGATAAATGCTGAAGGATCAGTAAGCTCAACAGCTTGGACACCCACTGCTGCCACACAGGCGTGTGAAATGCCTCCATCTGACTCAGAATTAGAGATGTAAAATTGTCATCTAGCTCAGGATTAGAGCTTGGCATTAAATGTATTTATAATTTGTGTTAGCAGAAACTGTGGGCTTGGAAAATCATTGCTGGAAAACTGTAATTCTTCAAAGAAATTCCAACAAGCAAAAAACGTCCTGGTCAGAATATGTAAATATGGAGGAAAGAGTCCATCTGCTGAATATCTTCAAATTTTCTATATATAACAACAGCTATTTTAGTCAAAAGTCAACAACACCTTGCATCCTTATTTACATAGGGAAATAATCCTGTGGTTTTATCTCTTTCTACTTTCCACTGCTGAATCTCCATCCTTACTTTTCCTCTAATCAGTTGTCTAGCTTGTGTATTGACACTTACCACATATTCATTTATTCATTGAAGAAATATTTGTGATATGCCTATTTTAAAAGAGACAAACTGCTAGAAAAGTGAGTATATAATTTTGATCAAAATATATGGTTCAAGCAAACTGAAGGGCACTGTGAAGCCCCTGCACTGGGACAGATCCTAGTATATTCAAGAATATGAAAGGAAACCCGTGCCTTTGTTGCTTCATGAAGATGGTAAAGACTGACATGAAATAAGGCTGGTGAAGAGGCAGAGCCAGACTGCAACAGCTGGATTTCGGTGTGGCTCTCCCCACCTGCCACACCTATAACTAGTGAGACAAAACACTACTAGTTAATCAAGATAGAAACTTTAACAGAAATTATTAAGCTAAAAAATGAGGTGTCCTCCAATTCCTGGTTGTTTTATACATGCCTTTCTAATCAATTACATTTCAGACTTTGATTTATATTTAGGATTAATTTGTGTAGTTTTGGAAAGAAATACAGTTAGCTCTGAAATGTAATATACTGGGAGAGATGGCTCTTTCTGTCATAGTGAGAAAGATCAGTTGTCACCAGGGTTTTGAATTCGATATTTGAAAAACGATATATGATGTTTATTTTTCTCTTTTGGCAGTTGGATTTTTATTGGGCCAAATAAGGTCACTTCAAATAAAACAACCAGAAACTACTTCTGTCATTTCATAAAATGAAGGAAAATTTTATGACAAAAATTAAGAAAAGTATTTCAGAATATTTAAGTTAGATAAATTTAATTTTATGGCAAATTAATTAAATGTCCTTATTTGTCTCATTTCCCTTCAAACCCAGGATATCTTCTCCATTGACCAAGGGGCCAGCATTTAGTAGCCATTAACATACATGGTATTCCATAAGGATTCAGGCAACAAACTTATGAGATACATATCTTAAATTCTGACATATAACTCTCAGTGTAAATAGTTCACATAAAATTCTAATAGTGAGTCAGTTTCTGAAGTAGACTTATCACATTCTCTGAGAATTGGAAGAGAGCTGGTTCACTGGGCATTGTGATGGAGCTCCAAGTAGCCTTTAGGAGGAAACAAATTGGGAAGTTAGCATGAAAAATGCCACTTAATAAGGATGTGCTTCAAGGACACCAGAAACAAAACTAGGTGCTTGCTGTAAATTGCATGGAATTAAGCAGATAACAGGAATCCTAAGACATGCTGAGGCTCGTGAAGAGCCGTTGGTTCATAGGAATGTAATACTAAGATCAAGAACAAAGATTTAGCAGAAAGGGTCCTACGTGGCTTATACAAGGAAGCTTGCATAGCTCTCAGCTGGAGACTTGTCCAGAGTTTTCTCTATTTTTGTGTTTAATTGCTGTAGCCTAGTACTTTGTGGTTGGAACCACCCATACTATGACTCTGACATTTAAACTGTCTTCGTTATAATGGTGTCTTTCTTCTTGAAGGGAGGTATCCATAGTAGAAGAGCATGTCTTCTGACCTAATGGAGAAGCTGACAAAAGATATGGCTCTTATGACTTTTATGAGGTTAGACTAATTGGAAATATATAATATATATATATATTTAATATAATTTCTCAGGTTTCTTATACTCAAAGCTCCTTGACTTTGCAGAAGAATTGAGGCCTTGAACATCAGTGCAGTCAATTGTTCCTCTTCTCTGTAGACCAAAAATTTTCTTCTCCTGATTTTCTCTGTTCTCTCCCTCTTGAAATCCAATTATTTAGTTATCTTAGCTTGATCCTATAAGTATTTTCTTCTCTCCCATTTTTCTTTTCTTTGTCTTATTGTTCCATTCCAGTGGAGAATTTTACATCTAAAATTTATAAATATAATATTGAATTATAAAAATCTGCCATAATATTTTTATTTTTCTAAAGTTTTTAAAAATAAATACTGTAATTTTTTACAACAGTATTTTTTATTTCATGGATCCAAGGTTGTTTTTTGTTTGTTTGTTTGTTTGTTTTTTTGGTTTCTGAGAATCTGTGGTCATCCACTTAATCTAATTTGGAACTAGTTTTCCCAGAATTCCCTTTCCTCTCTTGTCCTTGGTTAGAGTTGCCAGCTCACCAAGTGCAGCTCACAAATGTCCCTGATCTGTTGACTACTCTTGGCAGCCAGGCCATAGACTCTCTAATTTCTGCCAGATCTCTTTCTTCAAACTCTCTAAGTCCTGGGCTAGGACTGTTCAGTTCATGGCAAAAAGTACCAGCTTTTCTGCAGGGGATAGGTCATTGAGTCTTGAGGCGATTAGTCAGGTTACACTTTTCCCTCTTGGGTCCTAGTTTGCCCTTGCTGCCTTCTGCTTCTCATTCAGCTTTTCCCAACTGCTAGCCCTTCTGACCTACATGACTTCAGCACCACCAGAGATGCCGAGGCAACAGCCTTCCAGAGACACCTTCACCTGCTCTTGTAATTGTATAAGAACTAATCTCTATAACAAAGGGCTATTCTACATCACTAGTTGAAGTTCTGCTGCCCTGCATGAACTCTGTGTCCTTTTGGAAGATGGAAAGGAAAAATAAAAAAGATCTAAGACTGGAAACTGACCAGAGAAACTGAAAGCTATTTTTTACTCAAATATAAATAGCAAATATTGATTTAACCAAGGGGTCTGTTAACTATATTCTGAAGATAGGAAACAGGCTTCTAAATTCTCATTTTTCATATTAGGATATTAAGAGATAATATCTAAACCTGAAAAATAGGAATATATTGGTATAAATGTTGGATATAATTGGTAAGTTGGTAAAAATGACCATAAAACAAAGGAAAAGGGAAAGATTTGCCCATACACACAAAGCAAAGACAGTGAAAAAGTATATAGGACAATTTAAAACCTACTTGGTGTCTATAGGACATCACAGAAGATAAATATGTGGTTCTCTGTATCATTTGGATTGTTGAAGTATAATTTGGCTTACACAAGCTTGGAAGAAAACCAGTTAGCACACCAAAAAAAAAAGAAAAATCAAATGAAATCGATATGGTAGTATAAGAAGGGGAATTAATGAACCTAATTTAGTCATGAATGTGGATAGGATCATGAGGCTATTCAGGTACTAGTGAAAATTAAAGGGGAGTCAATATAAGGTCTAATGGAAAAAAGGAGAGCTTTTTGTTTTTGCTGCTGTTGTTTTTAGTAAAGATGGAACTGCAAGCATGCAAATGTGATTATTTCTAGCATGCTCCAGTCTGTTGTTTCCCTAGCTCAGTTCCTTGGGTGTTTAAATAAATCAGTGTAGGCATATTTGTGTTACTTTGCCTCTTCTATTTCTCCACCAACTAATATCTATGTAGAAGCTGTTTTTTTAATTAGGAGTCACTGATGTTCACTATCTTGGCAAGTCCTGACAGGGTTCCAGTGATTGTAGCAGTCTTAAATGGACTGTTTTCCCTCGTCCTCATGTACACAAAAGAAGCCTGAGACCCCAAACCCACCCCAGTATGGAATGTTTTTATAAATACCCAAAGAAACAACGAAAATAATTGAAAGTAGTTGACTGTGGAGAAGAGGATCTGGGTAGGTGGGGCAGGAATGGAGTAGGGGAATATTCTTTCTTTTGTTATGAGACTCCTAAAACTGTATATTTGATTATGCACAGATAGTGCTTTAGTAAAAATAAAAATGGAATTCAAAGGATAATAAAAAATATAAAAATACAAAATAAACATGCCAATTGACCACGGATGACAACAGATAGTAGGTACATGTCTTAAACACTCTGTGAGAAACCTACTTTCAATCTAGATTTCTATACCTAATCAAACTACTAATCAAGTGTGAGGACAGAATAAAGATATTTTAAAACACTTAGGTATTTATAAAATTATCTTCCCATCAGTCTTTCCTTAGGAAGATATTGGAGGATGCATCTACCAAGCCAGAAGAGGCAGAGAAATGGGGTGCAGGAAAGAATGAATCCAATTCATTCATTGGATTCAGCCAGAGATGGCTGAAGATGGCAGCTATACAATGGACCTAGAGAAAAACCAGTCTAGATAGGATGGGAAAATAATTGTGAATATTGATAAAATGCAGACCATAGATGCTTTAAATTAAACACTAGAGAAACTCACCAATAAATTTCCAGCAACAGTACACATGGCATAATAAAAGCCTAGACCTGCCCTGGAGAAGTTTGGTACCATTAAACAGCATCTACATTATTGATCAGCCCCAGAAATGTCATTTGGAAAGCAAAACAAATTTACCTGGCTGTCTGCCCATGCTGTATCTACACAATGAAACATTTTTATGTGGCCATTAAAAAGAATGAGGTATTTCTATATTTACTGATATGAAATAATAACCTTGATAAACTAGGAATAACAACAATAATAAACAGACCTGGGAAAACCTAATTTGGTTGTAACTTGATTGGCTATTACCTATTGGCTTCCAGCAGCCCACATGTGGGTGGACTAAAGTCTTTATTTTGGGAAGAGAGATGTGAGAAGAGAGTAAGGACTCGTAGAAAAATGACTGGCAACCCCAATTTGGGAAGCAGAAGTCAGGTACCTATGGCACCTAACTTTGCTTGGCCAAACCCCACCTGACCAGTTTGGCAAAAGAGGAGCCAAAGAGATTGCTGGAATTCCTGCCACTTTACTGAATACTTTATCCAGCAACAGGGGCAAGGGTTTAAATTGGATATTTAAGTGGAAACAGAAAATGGCCACCAGGGCAAGGGCAATTTCAACTGAGACCAAGAAAGATTAAGCCCTTGAAGACTCCCTGAAGGCTAATCTGTATAGTCTCACCCTAGTCATTTTATTAACTCCACTATTAATGCAATCCTGAATCTTATTGGATTGAATTTTGTGTTCTACTCACCATGCTGAGGGTTTTCATATATTTTTAAGTGAAAAATCAAGATGCCAAACGTTATATATAGAATGCTATAATTTGTGTTATAAAGAGAATATTTGTATTCTCTCTCTGACACACACACACACACAGACACACATCCAGGTACATATATGTTCCCAGCTCTTTGGGGGAGGATAAAAAACTAACAGCAGGGGCCTCCCTGGTGGCGCAGTGGTTGAGAGTCCGCCTGCCGATGCAGGGGATACGGGTTCGTGCCCCGGTCCGGGAGGATCCCATATGCCGCGGAGCGGCTGGGCCCGTGAGCCATGGCCGCTGAGCCTGCGCGTCCGGAGCCTGTGCTCCGCAACGGGAGAGGCCACAACAGTGAGAGGCCCGCATACCGCAAAAAAAAAAAAAAAAAAAAAAAAACTAACAGCAGGTAGAACTGAAGAACAAAGACGGGAAGCAGACTTACATATATTGCATACATTTTAGTCCTGTGTGAATTTTAATTATTTACCAATTACCTATAAGACTTGTTAAATACAATTTACTTTAAAAAGAAAAAAGAAAAAAACAAAAGGACAAGTCATGCAGATCATCCAAAATGAAAATAAATAAGGAAACACAAGCTTTAAATGATACATTAAAAAAGATGGACTTAATTGATATTTATAGGATATTCCATCCAAAAACAACAGAATACACTTTCTTCTCAAGTGCTCATGGAACATACTCCAGGATAGATCATATCTTGGGTCACAAATCAAGCCTTGGTAAATTTAAGAAAATTGAAATCGTATCAAATATTTTTTCTGACCACAATGCTATGAGACTAGATAGATATCAATTACAGGAAAAAATCAGTAAAACTTACAAACACATGGAGGCTAAACAATACACTACTTAATAACCAAGAGATCACTGAAGAAATCAAAGAAGAAAAAAAAATACCTAGAAACAAATGACAATGAAAACACAACGAACCAAAACCTATAGGATGCAGCAAAACCAGTTCTAAGAGGGAAGTTTATAGCAATACAATTCTACCTCAAGAAACAAGAAACATCTCAAATAAACAAACTAACTTTACACTAAAGCAATTATAGGAAGAAGAACAAAAAAATCCCAAAGTTAGCAGAAGGAAAGAAATCATAAAGATCAGATCAGAAATAAATGAAAAAGAAATGAAGGAAACAATAGCAAAGATCAATAAAATTAAAAGCTGGCTCCTTGAGAAGATAAACAAAATTGATAAACCATTTGGCAAACTCATCAAGAAAAAAGGAGAAGACTCAAATTAATAGAAATAAAATGAAAAAGGAGAAGTAACAACTGACACTGCAGAAATACAAAGGATCATGAGAGATTACTACAAAAAATTCTATGCCAATAAAATGGACAACCTGGAAGAAATGGATGAATTCTTAGAAATGCACAACCTTCTGAGACTGAACCAGGAAGAAATAGAAAATATGAACAGACCAATCACAAGCACTGAATTTGAAACTGTGATTAAAAATCTTCCAACAAACAAAACACAGGACCAGATGGCTTCACAGGTGAATTCTATCAAACATTTAGAGAAGAGCTAACACCCATCCTTCTCAAACTCTTCCAATATATAGCAGAGGGAGGAACACTCCCAAACTCATTCTACGAGGCCACCATCATCCTGATACCAAAACCAGACAAAGATGTCACAGAGAAAGAAAACTACAGGCCAATATTACTGATGAGCATAGATGCAAAAATCCTCAACAAAATACTAGTAAACAGAATCTAACAGCACATTAAAATGATCATACACCATGATCAAGTGGGATTTATCCCAGGAATGCAAGCATTCTTCAATATATGCAAATCAATCAATGTGATACACCATATTAACAAATTGAAGGATAAAAACCATATGATCTGTTTTCCCTGGTGGCGCAGTGGTTGAGAGTCTGCCTGCCAATGCAGGGGACACAGGATCATGCCCTGGTCCGGGAAGATCCCACATGCCGCAGAGCAGATAGGCCCGTGAGCCATGACCGCTGAGCCTGCATGTCCGGAGCCTCTGCTCCACCATGGGAGAGGCCACAACAGTGAGAAGCCGCGTACCACAAAAAAAAAAACAAAAAACAAAACAACCATATGGTCATTTTAATAGATGCAGAAAAAGCTTTTGACAAAATTCAACACCCATTTATGATAAAAACCCTCCAGAAAGTAGGCACAGAAGGAACTTACCTCAACATAATAAAGGCCATATATGACAAACCCACAGCCAACATCATCCTCAATGGTGAAAAACTGAAACCATTTCCACTAAGATCAAGAACAAGACAAGGTTGCCCACTCTCACCACTATTATTCAACATAGTTTTGGAAGTTTTAGCCACAGCAGTTAGAGAAGAAAAAGGAATCCAAATCGGAAAAGAAGAAGTAAAACTGTCACTGTTTGCAGATGGCATGATACTATACATAGAGAATCCTAAAGATGCTACCAGAAAACTACTAGAGCTAATCAATGAATTTGGTAAAGTAGCGGGATACAAAATTAATGCACAGAAATCTCTAGCATTCCTATACACTAATGATGAAAAATCTGAAAGAGAACTTAAGAAAACACTCCCATTTAACACTGCAACAAAAAGAATAAAATATCTAGGAATAAACCTACCTAAGGAGACAAAAGACCTGTATGCAGAAAATTATTAGACACTGATGAAAGAAATTAAAGATGGTACAAATAGATGGAGAGATATACCATGTTCTTGGATTGGAAGAATCAACATTGAGAAAACGACTCTACTACCCAAAGCAATCTACAGATTCAATGCAATCTCTATCAAACTACCACTGGCATTTTTTACAGAACTAGAACAAAAAAATTCACAATTTGTATGGAAATACAAAAGACCCTGAGGGCTTCCCTGGTGGCGCAGTGGTTGAGAGTCCGCCTGTTGATGCGGGGGAAACGGGTTCATGCCCTGGTCCGGGAAGATCCCACATGCCGTGGAGCGGCTAGGCCCGTGAGCCATGGCTGTTGAGCCTGCGTGTCCAGAGCCTGTACTCTGCAACGGGAGAGGCCACAACAGTGAGAGGCCCACATACCACACACACACACACAAAGACTCCGAATAGCCAAAGCAATCTTGAGAAAGAAAAACAAAGCAGGACGAATCAGGCTTCCTGACTTCTGACTATACTACAAAGCTACAGTAATCAAGACAGTATGGTACTGGCACAAAAACAGAAATACAGATCAATGGAACTGGATAGAAAGCCCAGAGATAAACCCACGCACATATGATCACCTTATCTTTGATAAAAGAGGCAAGAATATACAGTGGAGAAAAGACAGCCTCTTCAATAAATGGTGCTGAGAAAACTGGACAGCTGCATGTAAAAGAATGAAATTAGAACACTCCCTAACACCATACTCAAAAATAAACTCAAAATGGATTACAGACCTAAATGTAAGGCCAGACACTATAAAACTCTTAGAGGAAAACATAGGCAGAACACTCTATGACATAAATCACAGCAAGATCCTTTTTGATCCACCTCCTAGAGAAATAGAAATAAAAACAAAAATAAACAAATGGGACCTAATGAAACTTAAAAGCTTTTGCACAGCAAAAGAAACCATAAACAAGTCGAAAAGACCACCCTCAGAATGGGGGAAAATATTTGCAAATGAAGCAATTGACAAAGGATTAATCTCCAAAATTTACAAGCAGCTCATGCAGCTCAATATCAAAAAAACAAACAACCCAATCCAAAAATGGGCAGAAGACCTAAATACACATTTCTCCAGAGAAGATATACAGATTGCCAACAAACACATGAAAGAATGCTCAACATCATTAATCATTAGAGAAACGCAAATCAAAACTACAATGAGGTATCATCTCACATGGGTCAGAATGGCCATCATCAAAAAAGCTACAAACAATAAATGCTGGAGAGGGTGTGGAGAAAAGGGAACACTCTTGCACTGTTGGTGGGAATGTAAATTGATACAGCCACTATGGAGAACAGTATGGAGGTTCCTTAAAAAACTAAAAACAGAATTACCGTATGACCAAACAATCCCACTACTGGGCATATACCCTGAGAAAACCATAATTCAAAAAGAGGCATGTACCAAAATGTTCTTTGCAGCTCTATTTACAATAGCCAGGACATGGAAGCAACCTAAGTGTCCATTGACAGATGAATGGATAAAGAAGAAGTGGCACATTTATACAATGGAATATTACTCAGCCATAAAAAGAAACGAAATTGAGTTATTTGTAGTGAGGTGGATGGACCTAGAGTCTGTCATACAGAGTGAAGTAAGTCGGAAAGAGAAAAAGAAATACCGTATGCTAACACATATATATGGAATGTAAAAAAGAAAAAAAAAAGGTCAGGAAGAACCTAGGGTCAAGACAGGAATAAAGACTCAGACCTACTAGAGAATGGACTTGAGGATACAGGGAGGGGGAAGGGTAAGCTGTGACAAAGAGAGTGGCATGGACATATATACACTACCAAACGTAAAATAGATAGCTAGTGGGAAGCAGCCACGTAGCATAGGGAGATCAGCTCGGGGCTTTGTGACCACCTAGAGGGGTGGGATAGGGAGGGTGGGAGGGAGGGAGATGCAAGGAGGAAGAGATATGGGGACATATGTATATGTATAGCTGATTCACTTTGTTATAAGGCAGAAACTAATACACCATTGTAAAGCAATTATACTCTAACAAAGATGTTTTAAAAAAAAGAAAAAAGGACAAGTCATGATACTACAGAATGTATTAAAAGTCAGTATAAAGGGGGTGGGGAGGAAAGTTGATTCCGGATGACTGTAGACTGCTACAAAAAAGGAGGGTTTCAGAATAATGACTAGATAAAGAAGGCTGCAGGAGTTGAAGGGGATGAAGCCAAGAGGAAATTCTTACCATAAGAATGAAAACATTATGAATAGTGAAATTTGCATTATTTATATATTTTGGATTTAAAATATTGTGAATAGTGAAATTTGCATAATATATATTTGGGTTTTTTAAAAATAACAACTGAAATCAACCTACCTAGGGAAAATACAGATTTCACAGTATAATTCAGGATAAAGAAAACAAACTTTTACCTGGATTAAAAAAAAAACTTTTCTTGATTTGTTAGAGAAATTATTTTCTTCAATCCTACCATATTTCTGTAGTGAGCCTGCTTTTCAACTTTGTAAGATTCATTTTTTTAATCATATTTCTTCCTACATTCCACTCATGGAATTCACCTCGTAACACAACCTTCAGGTGACAACTCTGTCCTATATTCATTGATTAAATACAACTTAGTAGGGAAAAAAATGGCTCTCATCTTGAACCCCAGCTGTATCTCCACTCATCTTCTTTGTGCCCCAGCTAAACTCTCAAGCCTTCCTAAAGAATCCACAAAGAACTCAAGTGGCTTCCTTTGATGACCCCCATCAGACTGCTCAAGTGCATCCTTGCGCATTCAGCCTCTTTGCTAGCTGCCAATGTATGAAAACAGAACTCACTCTTCCCAGACTTTCCTTCCCCTCTTTCTTCTTTTCCTTATATATCTTCTTTTGCCTTTGTTGATTGACAACAGCCTGACATTCTCATCCATATATGTAAGTAAATTATTAGCATGCATGTAACTAACTCAATATCTCTAAGCTGTCCTTTGACAGTTTATTTCTGGAGTTTCTAGTGAAGCATTATTGACCTGAATTCTAACATTGTAGCCAGTAACATTGTGTACCCTAAGATCTAAATTGTGCCCCTTAAGGGGCCCGGTTTCTCTTGGCTCCTCTTGTAAGTCTCATGTGCAGTGATTCAGTACTTCAGATCTACTGTGCTAAATAAATGTCTTGGTATAGTTTGTTTCTGGTTATAACTTTGATTATTTGTTTCCATTGTTGACAAAAGTAATGTGGCCTTTGACCCTACAGTCTGACCAACTGGAGATTTCTGTCAGGTGGCAGATAACATTCTGATACTGTGGACATTTGGAAACAGGAGTGAGAAGTCATTAGTATTTTGTCCTTCCATTCATAAGTAAAATCTACATTTGTTTTTGTTGTTTATACCAATATGGATGGCGTCCTCTAATTTAAAAAAAAAATTTCCTCTGCAAACTCAAGCCTTTTTTAATATTTCCGCATTACGGCCACAATAGTTGTCAATATCCATAAACGTGGAAGTTCAACATCAAAGATGATATTTCTTTTAGGAACTTTTGATTTTGGTAAAGTGTTATAAATGGAGACTTAGAATGGAAATGAAAGATAACCTCTGAAATAAAAAGAAATCAGCTTTCTTTGACTGGCTAGAAGTCTTTAAATAATGAAATAATTCCAAATTAAGGTCCCTTCAGACATCTTTTAATAAGGCTATATGAAGAACATAAAAATTCATGTCACTGGAAACTAGTCAATTAAGTTGAAAAATTAGGACTTTTAATAGCCATATAAATAACAATTTTTAACTGCCTTTATTAAGGTATAATTGACATATAAGAAACTGCACATATTTAAAGTTTACAGCTTAATGTCTTGACAGTGAATATATCCATCACCCCAAAAAGTTTCCTCATGCCACTTTTATTAAATTCAGACTGGAGTGAAGTGGGGGCTATTTACAGTGGCAATCCCACTACTGACCAGCCTGGGAGTTTTAACATGCTGTGTTTCTGACCTGGGCCAGTATACCCCTCAGGCAACCTGGTCCCCCACCACCACATTTCAGGGAGGTACCATGTGGATGGCAAAGTTAGTGTGGCACCCAGTGGGCATAGAGCCCTCACAAAAGCCAGAACTCCTGGGCTCAATCAATCCTCCTGACCCAGACACCTAAGGCCAACCATGACAATCCTTGGCAGATGATCTTGTGTATTGTAACTGGCATCATAATCAGACAGAACATCAAGAACTTTAGAATACAATGTCAATCCAAGATTTCTTAAGCTTTCTATGATGGGTACCTTTGTCATCTTTCTGAAATACTAATTTTCTTGGTTATTTGTTCTCCTTTTCTAGTCATTCTAAGATTCTCTGTACTTCTTGAAGTTCTTCCTGAATTTGATCAATTTTCTCTTCGTCTGGCCTTGCGCTTCTGCCGAGCATAGCTCATGCTATATTGGCCAGAGGCTCTGCACACTTCCTCTTCATGTTCTTGAATTTGCTGTTGTTAGAGAATGAGCTCACCAAACAGACCCTTTTTACAATGCTTGTCACTTTCAAATCCATGATCTGTTGTTCTAAATGCCATTTTTCCAGGTGAAACTGTGGTGATAAAGTCCTTCAATAATCTAGACTTTCAACAATCTTGTCAAAGCTGGATGCCAACTTTGTAAGGTCCTCTATTAGGAAGAGCTTTTCTGATTTTCTCTAACAATATAACCATCAATCTTCTACACAATATCAGGTTCAATCCATTTATAGTCACTAAGGTCACAGATCATATGTTTCCACTGACCAAAAAAGTCTTTTGGGCTGTACATCCGCTCCCAGCAGCAGATGCTAGTATGAGACATGGAAGTTTTAAATACCTTGTAGCTAATCTTCCTGGCCAAAAATTCCCACGGGGCTAGTATCCATATTTAATTTGAGAAAGTTTCAGTTGGCGACCAGAAGTGGTGAAATGATATCCTGAATTGGGGTCTTTGAAGCTTTTAAGATATTATGATGTGGATGGTAAATACTTCATAAAAGCTGATGAAGTTTTTTTTAGTGCTAAGCCTCCTTTTATTCCAGAACTATGTTTCTCCAAGTATTGGCAGACCTCACAGGCCAGGGCAGTCCTGCATAGTCACCATATCCCACATCCCACCGGCCAGCAGTTCACACAGGCTCCAAGAGGGCCGCACGGGAGCCCGGTGTCCGCCCTAGTCTGGCTCCTACTCCAGGAGTGACCCAGGAAGAGGCCCTCAACCACCAAGGGCACAGAGAAGCCATGTGGCCAAACCATTGGTGCAGGGACTTCTGCAGGTCCCTGCCTGGCACCTGTATTTAGTCCACCAGGCAAACAACCCCCTCACCCTTCCCAGGGGTCAGCACAAAGGGCCTGAGGAGAACTAATACGAGCACCTAGAGCCTGTCCTCATGGCAGTTTTTAATCCCTTCCTCCCATACCTCCTGTCCCTCTCCCCCTGCTGCCCCGCTCTGGCAGCCACTGATCTGTTTTCTGTCCTTGTCTATTTAATTGCATTTTCTAGATTTTATATAAACCAGAACAGTTTATTTTTGTCAAGCTTCTTTCACTCTTCATAATTATCTGAACATTCATCCATCATGTCATGTATATCAGTAGTTCATTTTTATTGCTGAGCATATTCCACTGAATGGATGGACATATAGTTTGTTTATGCATTCATGTGTTGATGAATATGTGTGTTGTTTCCAGTATTATCTGGTTCAAATAAAGCTGCTAAGAACATTCATTTTCAAATCTTTCTGTATGGAGTGTATATTTTTATTTCATTTGTCCAAAGTGGTTGTGCCATCTTATATTCCAAAAGCAGTGTGTGAGAGTTCTGGGTTCTCTAATTCCATATTTGGCCAACAAATTCTCTTTTTAGCCAACATTTGGTATGATAAGTTTTTAATCTTAGGTATTTTTATTTGTAACATTTCCATTTAATGTTCCTTTATATCTTCTGTTTCTTTGCTGAGACGTTCTTTTTTAAAAAATTTGTTTCAAACATGTTTATAATTGCTTGTTGAAACACCCTTATGATGGCTGCTTTAAAATTCTTATTAACATCTAACATCTAACATCTCTGTCATCTCAGTGTCTTTTCTCATTCAGTTTGAGATCATTTGGTTCTTGATATAACAAATGATTTTCAATTGCTACCTGGACATTTTGTATTCTATGTTATAAGACTGGATTTTATTGAAATTTTCTGTTTTAACATGCTTCCTCTAACACTGCTGCTGTGGTTGAAGGGGGCACCACAGCACCTTATTACTGTCAGGTGTGGATGGAAGTCCAGTTTTTCCCCTCAGCTTCTGTTGACACCTGAGGTAGAGGGACTTCTTCTTATTGCTGGGTGAGGGTGGGAATTCAGGCTCCACCCTAGGCTCCCACTGATACCAATCTGCCTAGGAGGGGATGCTTGTTACTACTAAGAAAAGAAAGGGAGGAGATGTCTTGTTATTCCTAAGTACAGGTGTAACTCCCAACATGGTCATCACTAACACAGTGGGGTTGCAGTATTTCAAATTAAGTTCCCCTTTTTAATATCGGAATAATTACTTTGTGTCTTCTGTCATAAATATAGTGATTTAGAATGTTCTGACCCTGATCATTCTTTGCCAGTATTATATGCCTTCTTATGTGTTGTTTAACATTTCATAGTAGTATTTATTATTCGTATATGTTGGTGTACCTGAAATTTAAGGTAGTCTCTCCTGAATGTTATCACGTTATAGCTTCTGCCATTAGTAATTTTTCCAAAAAGTTGTTAAGAATATCTTTTAGCCTGTTTCATCTTTTCATAAAATAAATTTATATACTAAGTTTTATACTCACCACTTTTTTCCCTAAGATTCTCAACCCCAGCCATTTACAAATGCTTGATCATAAATTCTGTGCCAGCATAGATGTTTAAGGAGATCATAAGGTTAAGTAAGTTAATTATAACTCAAATTGCATGTACTGTATCTCCTAAGGTTTTAATACTCAGATCCTATAGATGATAATACTGAATTCACAGGGAAATAAAAATTGCAATGCTTAATATTTAGTATTTGCTCAATAAATATTAATTCACTCTCCTTAATTTCTAAATTTTATAGACTTTAAAAATTTCAAGGTATGAGAAAGGGCTGAAAATTCATGTTTAATTTGGACATATATAAATTGGTGGTTTAAACTCTATATTCAGCCAGCAGGCTCTTTTTATGTTTCAAGTTATTCTGTTGAGGAAGTGCTTAATGAGCATGTTTTAGATATCACAGAAGTAAAACTCACTAAGACAATAAGCCCTTACTCCAATGCAATTCAACAAATATGCTTTGAGTGCCCATTAAGTATAAGGCACTGGACAAAGTACTGAGGAGGCTACACATATGAATAAGACCCAGTTTCTGCCCTCTAACATGGCAAGAATGAATCACTGACAAGGGCAAGAAGGAAAAGAAGTCTATTACAGAGCTGTTGCAAAGCACTGTAATTTCATGAAAGTGCACTGAAGGAATGGAGAGATAGAGCAGCATAGAGAAAAGGGAAATGTGGCAAGATGCTGGGAATCTTGCACAAGGGGTTTTCTAGGTTTCCATGGAAACAGTTAGACTTGAATGCATGGGTGCATAAGGCAGTCTTACCAGGTGCCTGTTGTTTGTTTGGAGGAGGGAAAAAATTACATTTCCATGACAGTTACAGATTAGCTGAGCAAGTAGCTTTCCAAAGTGATATACTTGCAGAAAAACAGATAAACACTGTCCACAGTGAAAATGTTTGTATTCTCTAGCGCCAGCTGGGTAATTAGATCTCCTCTTAGAAAGGACGAGGTGGCAGTTTGTACTTTCTGACCATTTTATCCAAGATAGCAAGATCTTCTACACAGAAGCAATTTTCTGGGGGATAAAAATCTTGTAATATATAGGTAGACAGTAGGAAAGAAAATTGAAAATGGGAGAAAAAATGCCCCAGAGAGAACCATGCAGACATTTTAGAGGTTACTAAAATAAGACAAGGAGTAAGAGCTTGTGTCCACATAGGAAGTTATGAAATATTTATAATGACATTGAGACATTGAGGCATTTGACAGTGTAGTACTTTCTGTTGTGAATTGGGATTTAAGAACGCAACACCCAACCATCCATCATAGATCAAGAGATGAGAAAGAAAAAATGAAAATTGGACAATGTTGCAAAAAGAATCTAACTATATGGGTATAGTCTGAGTTTAGCAAAATATACAGTTTAATTTCACACATTTCAGGGACACAGAAGACAAAATGTTATACTTGCTTCTTCCAAACATGATAGATAGGTTAGGTAGGTAAGTAGGTAGGTAGGTAGATAGATAGATGCTGTTTATGCAATGATTGACTTGTTTATTGAATCCTAATAGCATAAATATTAGGGATGAAAGTCACAACAAACCCTCAAAGAACATGAAAACAATGACATCACATGCAAATTCTGTCAAAAAGTTATAGCATAAATTAAGGATTATTTCTTAAATCCTGTGTCATGCAGAATAAAGTATTCAGAAGGGACATGTTCATTGGAAAAATCTGTCATATACTATCTTTCCTTCCATTTAAATATTTTCAATGTTCTTCAGCAAAGTTTTATAATTTTAACATTCACAACTTGAACATCATTTGTTGGATTTATTCACAGACAGTTTATAGTTTTTATTGCTATTTTATTTTATTTTGTTTTTTTGGGTTTTGGTTTTTAGTTTTTTTTATATAGCAGGTTCTTATTAGTCATCAGTTTTATACACATCAGTGATGTCAATCCCAATAGCCCAATTCATCACACCACCACCACCAATTCCCCGCTGCTTTCCCCACTTGGTGTCCATATGTTTGTTCTCTACATCTGTGTCTCAATTTCTGCCCTGCAAACCAGTTCATCTGTACCATTTTTCTAGGTTCCACATATATGTGTTAAATACGATATTTGTTTTCTCTTTTTGACTTACTTCACTCTGTATGACAGTCTCTAGATCCATCCACGTCTCAACAAATGACCCAATTTCGTTCCTTTTCATGGCTGAGCAATATTCCATTGTATATATGTACCACATCTTCTTTATCCATTCATCTGTCAATGGGCATTTAGGTTGCTTCCATGACCTGGCAACTGTAAATAGTGCTGCAATGAACATTGGAGTACATGTGTCTTTTTGAAATATGGTTTTCTCTGGGTATATGCCCAGTAGTGGGATTGCTGGATCATATGGTAATTCTATTTTTAGTTTTTTAAGGAACCTCCATACTGTTCTCCATAGTGGCTGTATCATACATTGCCACCAACAGTGCAAGAGGGTTCCCTTTTCTCCACACCCTCTCCAGCATTTGTTGTTTGTAGATTTTCTGATGATGCCCATTCTAACTGGTGTGAAATGATACCTCATTGTAGTTTTCATTTTCATTTCTCTAATAATTAGTGATGTTGAGCAGCTTTTCATGTGCTTCGTGGCCATCAGTATGTCTTCTTTGGAGCAATGTCTATTCAGGTCTTCTACCCATTTTTGGATTGGGTTGTTTGTTTTTTTAATGTTGAGCTGCATGAGCTATTTATATATTTAGGAGATTAACCCTTTGTCCGTTGATTCGTTTGCAAATATTTTCTCCCATTCTGAGGGTTGTCTTTTGGTCTTGTTTATGGTTTCCTTTGCTGTGCAAAAGCTTTTAAGTTTCACTAGATCCCATTTGTTTATTGTTGTTTTTATTTCCATTACTCTCAGAGGTGTATCAAAAAATCTCTTGCTGTGATTTATGTCAAAGAGTGTTCTTCCTATGTTTTCCTCTAAGAGTTTTATAGTGTCCGGTCTTACATTTAGGTCTCTAATCCACTTTGAGTTTCTTTTTGAGTATGGTGTTAGGGAGCGTTCTAATTTCATTCTTTTACATGTAGCTGTCCAGTTTTCCCAGCACCACTCATTGAAGAGACTGTCTTTTCTCCATTGTATATCTTTGCCTCCTTTGTCATAGATTAGTTGACCATAGGTGCGTGGGTTTATCTCTGGACTTTCTGTCTTGTTCCATTGATCTATGTTTCTGTTTTTGTGCCAATACCATATTGTCTTGATTACTGTAGCTTTGTAGTATAGTCTGAAATCAGGGAGTCTGACTCTTCTAGCACCGGTTTTTTCCCTCAAGACTGCTTTGGCTATTCGGGGTCTTTTGTGTCTCCATAAAAATTTTAAGATGTTTTGTTCTACTTCTGTAAAAAATGCCATTGATAATATGATAGGGATTGCATTGAACCTGTACATTGCTTTGGGTAGTATAGTCATTTTCCAATATTGATTCTTCCAATCCAAGAACATGGCATATCTCTCCATCTCTTGGTATCATCTTTAATTTCTTTCATCACTGTCTTATAGTTTTCTGCATACAGGTCTTTTGTCTCCCTAGGTAAGTTTATTCCTAGGTATTTTATTCTTTTTGTTGCAATGGTAAATGGGAGTGTTTCCATAATTTCTCTTTCAGATTTTTCATCATTAGTGTATAGGAATGCAAGAGATTTCTGTGCATTAATTTTGTATCCTGCAACTTTACCAAATTCATTGATTAGCTCTAGTAGTTTTCTGGTAGCATCTTTAGGATTTTCTGTGTATAGTATCATGTCATCTGCAAACAGTGACAGTTTTACTTCTTCTTTTCCAATCTGTATTCCTTTTACTTCTTTTTCTTCTCTGATTGCCATTGCTACGACTTCCAAAACTACATTGAATAATAGTGGTGAGAGTGGACATCCTTGTCTTGTTCGTGATGTTAGAGGAAATGCTTTCAGTTTTTCACAATTGAGAATGATGCTTGCTGTGGGTTTGTCGTATATGGCCTTTATAAGTAGGTTTCCTCTAGGCCCACTTTCTGGAGAGTTTTTAACATAAATGGGTGTTGAATTTTGTCAAAAGCTTTTTCTACATCTTATGAGATGATCATATGGTTTTTATCCTTCAGTTTGTTAATATGGTGTATCACATTGATTGATTTTCATATATTGTAGAATCCTTACATTCCTGGGATAAACCCCACTTGATCATGGTGTACGATCCTTTTAATCTGCTGCTGGATTCTGTTTGCTAGTATTTTGTTTAGGATTTTTGCATCTATGTTCATCAGTGATATTGGCCTTTAGTTTCCTTTTTTTGTAACATCTTTGTCTGGTTTTGGTATCAGGTCAATGGTGGCTTTGTAGAATGAGTTTGGGAGTGTTCCTCCCTCTGGTATATTTTGGAAGAGTTTGAGAAGGATGAGTGTTTGCTCTTCTCTAAATTTTTGATAGAATTCACCTGTGGAGCCATCTGGTCCTGGACTTTTGTTTGTTGGAAGACTTTTAATCACAGTTTCAATTTCATTACTCGTGATTGGTCTGTTCATGTTTTCTGTTTCTTCCTGGTTCAGTCTTGGAAGGTTATACCTTTCTAAGAATTTGTCCACTTCTTCCAGGTTGTCCATTTTATTGGCATAGAGTTGCTTGTAGTAGTCTCTTAGGATGCTTTGTATTTCTTTGGTGTCTGTTGTAACTTCTCCTTTTTCATTTCTAATTTTATTGATTTGAGTCCTCTCCCTCTTTTTCTTGATGAGTCTGGCTAATGGTTTATCAATTTTGTTTATCTTCTCAAAGAACCAGCTTTTAGTTTTATTGATCTTTGCTATTGTTTTCTTTGTTTCTATTTCATTTATTTCTGCTCTGATCTTTGACTTCTTTCCTTCTGCTAACTTTGGGTTTTGTTTGTTCTTCTTTCTCTAGTTCCTTTAGGTGTAAGTTTAGATTGTTTATTTGAGATTTTTCTTGTTTCTTGAGGTAGGCTTGTATAGCTATAAACTTCCCTCTTAGAACTGCTTTTCCTGCATCCCATAGGTTTTGGATCATCGTGTTTTCATTGTCATTTGTCTCTAGGTATTTTTTGATTTCTTCAGTGATCTCTTGGTTATTTAGTAACGTATTGTTTAGCCTCCATGTATTTGTGTTTTTTACGTTTTTTTCCCTGTATGTCATTTCTAATCTCACAGTGTTGTGGTCAGAAAAGATGTTTGATACGATTTCAATTTTCTTAAATTTACTGAGGCTTGATTTGTGACCCAAGATGTGATCTATCCTGGAGAATGTTCTGTGTGCTCTTGAGAAGAAAGTGTAATCTGCTGTTTTGGGATGGAATGTCCTATAAATATCAATTAAATCTATATGGTCTGTTGTGTCATTTAAAGCTTGTGTTTCCTTATTTATTTTCATTTTGGATGATCTGTCCATTGGTGTAAGTGAGGTGTTAAAGTCCCCCACTGTTATTGTGTTACTGTCTATTTCCTCTTTTATAGCTGTTAGCAGTTGCCTTATGTATTGAGGTGCTCCTATGTTGGGTGCATATATATTTATAGTTGTTATATCTTCTTCTTGGATTGATCCCTTGATCATTATGTAGTGTCCTTCCTTGTCTCTTGTAACATTCTTTATTTTAAAGTCTATTTTATCTGATATGAGTATTGCTACTCCAGCTTTCTTTTGATTCCCATTTGCATGGAATATCTTTTTCCATCCCCTCACTTTCAGTCTGTATGTGTCCCTAGATCTGAAGTGCGTCTCTTGTAGACTGCATGTATATGCAGCGTATATATGGGTCTTGTTTTTGTATCCATTCAGCAAGCCTGTGTCTTTTGGTTGGAGCTTTTAATCCTTTCATGTTTAAGGTAATTATTGATATGTATGCTCGTTTGACCATTTTCTTAATTGTTTTGCGTTTGTTTTTGTAGGTCCTTTCTTCTCTTGTTTTTCCCACTTAGAGAAGTTCCTTTAGCATTTGTTGTAGAGCTGGTTTGGTGGTGCTGAATTCTCTTAGCTTTTGCTTGTCTTTAAAGCTTTTGATTTCTCCATCGAATCTGAATGAGATCCTTGCTGGGTAGAGTAATCTTGGTTGTAGGTTCTTCCCTTTCATCACTTTAAGTGTATCATTCCACTCCCTTCTGGCTTGTAGAGTTTCTGCTGAGAAATCAGCTGTTAACCTTATGGGAGTTCCCTTGTATGTTATTTGTTGTTTTTCCCTTGCTGCTTTCAATAATTTTTCTTTGTCTTTAATTTTTGCCAATTTGATTACTATGTGTCTCGGCGTGTTTCTCCTTGGGTTTATCCTGTATGGGACTCTCTGCACTTCCTGGACTTGGGTGGCTATTTCCTTTCCCATGTTAAGGAAGTTTTTGACTATAATCTCTTCAAGTATTTTCTCAGATCCTTTCTCTCTCTCTTCTCCTTCTGGGACCCCTATAATGCAAATGTTTTTGCGTTTAATATTGTCCCAAAGGTCTGTTAGGCTGTCTTCTTTCTTTTCATTCTTTTTTCTTTATTCTGTTCTGCAGCAGTGAATTCCACCATTCTGTCTTCCAGGTCACTTATCCGTTCTTCTTCATCAGTTATTCCACTATTGATTCCTTCTAGTGTATTTTTCATTTCAGTTACTATATTGTTCATCTGTGTTTGTTTGTTCTTTAATTCTTTTAGGTCTTTGTTAAACATTTCTTGCATCTTCTCGATCTTTGCCTCCATTCTTTTTCCGAGGTCCTGGATCATCTTCACTATCATTATTCTGAATTCTTTTTCTGGAAGGTTGCCTATCCCCACTTCATTTAGTTGTTTTTCTTTGGTTTTATATTGTTCCTTCATCTGGTACATAGCCCTCTGTCTTTTCATCTTGTCTATCTTTCTGTGAATGTGGCTTTTGTTCCACAGGCTGCAGGATTGTAGTTCTTCTTGCTTCTCCTGTCTGCCCTCTGGTGGATGAGGCTATCTAAGAGGCTTGAGCAAGTTTCCTGATGGGAGGGACTGGTGGTTGGTAGAGCTGGGTGTTGCTCTGGTGGGCAGAGCTCAGTAAAACTTTAATCTGCTTGTTTACTGTTGGGTTGGGCTGGGTTCCCTCCCAACCACTGTTGGTTGTTTGGCCTGATGCAACCCAACTCTGGAGCCTACCTGGCTCTTTGGTGGTGCTAATGGCAGACTCTGGGAGGGCTCACGCCAAGGAGTACTTCCCAGAACTTCTACTGCTAGTGTCCTTGTCCTCACGGTGAGCCACAGCCACCCCCCGCCTCTGCAGGAGACCCTCCAACACTAGCAGGTAGGTCTGGTTCAGTGTCCCCTGGGGTCACTGATCCTTCCCCTGGGTCCCGAGGCTCACACTAGTTTGTGTGTGCCCTCCAAGAGTGGAGTCTCTGTTTCCCCCAGTCCTGTCAGAGTCCTGCAGTCAAATCCCACTAGGCTTTAAAGTCTGATTCTCTAGGAATTTCTCCTCCCATTGCTAGACCCCCAGGTTGGGAAGCCTGACGTGGGGCTCAGAACCTTCACTCCAGTGGGTGGACTTCTGTGATATGTGTTCTCCAGTTTGTGAGTCACCCACCCAGCAGTTATGGGATTTGATTTTATTGTGATTGCGCCCCTCCTACAGCCTCATTGTGGCTTCTCCTTTGTCTTTGGATGTGGGGTATCTTTTTTGCTAAGTTTCAGTGTCTTCCTATCGGTGATTGTTCAGCAGTTAGTTGTGATTCTGGTGTTCTCGCAAGAGGGAGTGAGAGCACGTCCTTTTACTCTGCCATCTTGGTTTGTGGGCTATTCCTATTTTAAATGGTGGTATCTTTTCTATTTGTTAAGTTATGCTTTCTAGTTGTTCTTTGCTGGTGACTAGATCTGAATTGATACTTGTGTGTTTAATCTCACTTCCAGCAATATTGCTCTAGTTCTGTTGATTGTCTCTAGGTACTTTAAAATTTCCTATGAAAACAATAACAAATCCAATAAAACTATTATTTATTCATTTCCAATCTTTACACCTTAATTTACTTTCCATATTTTATTCCGGTTTTGTGCTTCTACTATAGTGTTAAATAGAAGTAGTAAAAGTGGCAATCCCTGTCTTGTTCTTAAATCTAAAGGGAACAATTCCAACATTTACCCATTTGTGATTGTACATATTGTAGGGGGTATTTTGGTTATCTTGTATCAAGTTAAGTTAGTTTCCTTTTATTTTAGCTTATTAAATTGGTCTTGAATTTTATTAAGAATTTTTTATGTATCTACTGAGGTGAGCATATGGGGTTTTTTCTATTATCTATTAATGCAGTGAATTAAATGTATACACTTTCTATTAAAAATATCATTGCATTCCTGGGATGTACCCAACTTGTTTATGGTGCATTTTTTGAGAGTACTGAGTTTCCTTTGCTAATATTTTGTTTAGGACTCATGCAATCATGAGGAAAGTAGGCTCTAATATTTATTTTAATTGATCTAGTTTTGGGTTGTATCAGTCAGAGTGAATTACACTGCACCACATTAAAAACACTTCCAAAATTTTAGTGGCTAAAACATTATACTTTTATTTATTGCTCATGCTACATGCTCATCTCACCTCAGTCACACAGAGACTCGGGATGACAGAGCTTTCACCATCTGGAACATTGCCAATCACCAGGGAGAGAAGGACATAACAAAACATGCACTGACTATTAAGAACTTTTTCTGGAAGTTACACAAATCATAGCTACTTATATTTCCTTAAGCAAAGCCAGGTCAAATGGCCATGGCTCTCATCGAAGAATTAGGCAATTGTAATTGTAGGTTTGTCAGAAGGGGAATAACTAAAAGATTGATAAATAGCTCTAAAGACTGCCATAGTCCACACTTCTGGTAAGAAAACGTTTAGTTTTCTATCCTACTCGCATACAAAATATATCCCCCTCCACTCAAAGGAATTAATACAAAAGTCCTTTCTAATCACGACATCAATTCCACAACCCAAGATATTTAAGGAATATAGTGGCTTTGTGCAGTGTCTTGGTATTAGGTCTGGATGTGGCTCTTCTTGACTTGAAGACCTATAAGCTCCTCCAAAATACAATATGCAGTAATGGAACCAGGACTGATTACTGCAGTAATCATTCTGACAGAGGAAGAATTGGAGTCACAGAGCAAACACTGATCCCAGAAAATAGAGATTTGTCTGTAGCAATTCTGAAAAATTTCCAAAAGACATATTGAGGATGTCCCCCCAACGTTGGTGGGGAGTGATTCTTGAATAAGCACTGGTTCTCCTCCTTAGGACAGCTAACTTGTCCAATTTTCTCCCTGGATAATTTTTCTTTTTCTTCTCCCCCCTTCCCCTTTTTTATTACATTATTCTCCTTGGCTGTATCTGAATTGGACATCAGCAAGATGTTCTTGGAACCTGAGCAACTCTCTCAGCTGACTTCTTACCTATAGATAGTTGGGAGACCCAGGATCTTTTTAAGTATCAAACAGTTATGGTCTACTTCAGTCCAAGCTGTTGATTCTTTTGACAGCACAATTTTCTAAAACATAGTTTTGGCTTCTCTATTTTACTGCAGTCAGCTCTATGAGCAATGATCACACCTAAGTTTCTTTTGAATCACGGTTCTCACTTTGAATATTTCTTTGCTGTCTCTTCCCCTTGCCTCTCTCTCTTTCTCCACTTAGCTGTGTATATCTAAAGCTTGTATGAATGCCTCCATTACTGCAATTGTTGCTTTTACCAAGTATTTAGCCACTACATAATAAAGACTCTCACTCTTCTAGCCTATGGTATACCACATAGTTAGTGTTGTTTGATAGCACTCTGTATATCAGGGTACCAGTATCTGTCAGCATAAGCCTGATTTTGCCGTGTATGATATTATGATTTATAATAAGAAGTATAGATCCAGTCTTTGTCCACTGTTCTTGGAACAGAACTCTTAAAAACCTTGGAATTTCCTTTGAGGAGAGTGATAAATGTGTCCTTGTTATGTGAATGAGCTGATTTTGGACTAGCTGGTTGCCAGAGCCCTGTGATTAGATGGAGACTTAAAGCCCACCCCCTCCACTCTAACCCCCACACACCCCCTGACCTCCAAGGAGGAAAGAAGTGTTGAAGATTGAGTTTAGTTGTCAATGGCCAATGATTTAATCAATTATACCTATGTATTGGAGCCTCCCATAAAAAACCAAGAAGAGAGGGATCAGAGAGCTTCCCAGTTGGTGAACATGTGGAGATTTGGAGAGAGCAGCATACCTGGAAAAGGCATGGAATCTCCATGCCCTTTTCCTATACTTTGCTCTATGCACTTCTTCCATCTGGATGTTCCTGAGTTATATACTTTTTTAGTAAACCAGTAATCTCATAAGTAAAATGTTTCTCTGATTTCTGTGAGCCACTCTAGCAAATTAATCAAAACTAAGGAGGGGGTCTTGGGAACCTCCAATCTATAGCCGGTTGGTCAGAAGCATAGGTGATAGCCTGGGCTTGTGACTAGTGTCTTTACTGGGGGAGGTGGGGGGCCTTATGGGACTGAGCCCTTAACCTGTGGATTCTGATGCTATCTCCAGGTAGATAGTGGCAGAACTGTGTTAAAATATAGGACGTTCAGCTGGGTCCAGAGGAATGCTTGTTGGTGGTGTGAGGGGAACCACACACACACACACACACACACACACACACACACACACATACACACACACACACTGGAATTGGATCCAGGAACCCAAAATACTATGGCAGCAAACAATACCCAAATCTTAGGGGCTTAAAAATAACAAAGTTTTACAACATTCTTATGATTTGGGGTCAGTTGAGACTCCTCCAAGTCATCCTCACTTGGAAGAACAGGATGATGAAGTCCTCACTTATCACCCTGGCAGGGTAAAGGGAATGTTGCAAACCACATGCTGGCTCTCAATGACTTCCAAACTAATCGGCCAAAGCAAATCATGTGCTGGTGTCTACATGCAACAGGATGGGAAGATGCAGTATTACCACATGCCTGGAAGAAGGAAGAAAAGAATATGAGAAATTATTATGGTATTTACTCTATGTATCAGATTAATTTTTTTCAGCTGAAGAAGTATGGGTAAAAGAAAATTGGATGCAAATGTTGGCTGTGATTGTTTCAGCTCTGACGATGCTGGAACCCTCAGGCTAATATGAGCATTGGGTCTTTCTGATAGATGGGGTCCTATTATAATGATGGAAGCATCAAGCCATTAGGCCTGATACCACTAAACATTCTCAACATTGTACTAACTCATGTTATTCCGACTCATGCTCACCAAATTATCTTCTAATAAATTATCTATGATAGCTTGCTCTCAAGGAAAAAAAACACACTAGGGAGATGTGAACAGTCTGTCCCTTTATGGTCATAATTCCCAGTGAAATTTAGTAAATCAGCATTATGCTTTTATATCTTGTGTGAGATTTGTAGCATGAGTTGGCATCACCAAATCTGATAATCTCTGCTACACTGACATGATCAAACTCAGAAAAGTGGTCAATTCCGTGGAAAACTGCTGCTTGAAAATCTGGAGTCAGGGGGAATCAACCAGACATTTTTTTCCTTTGACTGAGGATCACATGAAACTGCATTTCTAAAAAATCAAAAACAAACAACAAATCAAAAACCTTGTATTTCTTCCTTTCTTCAAAAGATGTAAAGTAAAAAAATGTAAGACAAGGAGGTGTGGAAGGAAGAGGCCTCAAATTGTGTTTAGATCAGAATCAGCTGGAGGCTGATTTTCCCCTAGCTACTTCTAGGGGAAAATCTGGGCACTAGATCAGAGACTACAGCTTAAAACAAGTCAAGCAGAAAACAGACACGAGTATAAAGCACAGTGAGGCGTTGCTGAGCATGGTGAAAATCAGCCCTAGCTGATGGAAGGAGCCGAGAGCGGACTCAGAACAGGCTCAGCAGATCTCCACTTGGTTCAGAACACCCTCTATCATCCCTGTCCCACTGGCCTTTTTGCTGGTCCTTATACACAACAAGCTCAATGGATTTTGAATTGGTTGTTACCCCTGCCTGAAATGCGTTCTCACCAAATTGTTGACCATGAGTACAAACATGGGCAAGAGGGTAGGTGGCCTAAAGCATGTTCTGGCTGTGTTGGCAAGTTCTTGTGCCCTTTTTGAACCATAATAGTGATAATAAATGCTTAACAAATGCTTAACGAATAAATATGAGAGCAGTAGATGGCAAATTCATTTATTCCTTTCTTAGAAGAGAAGACCAGTCGTGGAGCCCTTGTTGACACAGCATATTGACAAAGGAGGCAGAGGAACAAAGAGAAACCTGCAGCTATGACATGTTCACAGATTAATCCTAAGTAGGACTAATCTTCATAGGCTTATACTGTGGTAAAACACAGGACGATAAATGAGAGTCAGGAAGTTCTGAGTTTGGTGATCTTGCTCAATAGATGGTAAATCAAAGCTAAATTATTGCACAGAATATCTGTTACATGAGTGGCTTCACCACAAGCCAGAAAGAATTCTTGTTAGCCTGGAGTAGGGCACCCATCTCTAAGATGGTCATGTCTCCCTGTTTTCTACCACTAAACTTCTATATCAATCCCTCATAAAGAACAATCTCCGTTTAGAGGTGAGTAAAAATAAAAAATGGGTTATCTTGTGCCCATCAGACTCAGGTTAAAAGGAAAGACTGAAATATGACCTCCCTCCCCAACAAAAATGAAGTATACTACTAGGCATCAGAAAAGTACTGACCAAAAATTTTTCACAAATTAAAATAATTTGCTTAAGATATGAAATTAAAGAAAAAAGTTAAGAACTAAAGAAATCGTCACTCAAAAAAAATAGCTCAAGTAAAACAGGCCAGCTCTCAAATCAGAGATGAAAAAAAGGAAATAAAAATATAGCTTTCAAAACTCCAGGAAAAACAATTTCCATCAATAAGGGTATACTTAAATATATTTTAGAATTTTAGAAAATTGGTGAAGGGGTATAGGAAACACAAAAAGAAGTCCAGAAGATATATAGATATAGATATGAAAAAAAAATAATACTGGAATAAAATTAAATTACTTTTGAATATAATAAATTATTTTTGAATAAATTCAAAACTGTCTCATCTTACAGGGGGAAAATGTATAACCTTTAGATTTATCTTCTTTTCTGGAGAAAATCATTTACATCTAATTAGTTTCCTACAAATTAACATCCAACTTTAAAGAGTTATAAAATGTCTGCTGCTAATCAATGGTAAATCAAACAAAGGCTTATGTCTCTCCAGTCAGTAGATTCTTAGGCAGGTTTATCCACACAGCATGACAATGAAGGTCATGCTGTCATCCTTCTGCCTTGTGTCTATTTAGGATAATCTTTCTTAGCAACTCTACCTTGTGATAAAAGTAATCGCCAAATAGTATTTAATTTACATAAATGGTATTAGAATATGAATCTGTGAATTCATTTATTTTTCTCTTTCTCTTTTTTGTATTAGAGAGAGAGAGAGTGAGATTTTGTTGTTTTTTTTTACTAATGCGTGGTATTCCATTAGTGTGCTTTCACAAGGTGCAGAGCTATATTCAGGGAACAGTAAAGAGTTTGATGTGACTGGAACATAAGGTCCACAGAGAGAAATCTAGAAGATAAGGCTGGTAAGGTCAACTAAGGGCAATACATGTGTTATGTAATGGCATTTTATTGGTGTTGTAGCTGATGCTAATGATGTAATACTAAGTTACTGTCCTTAGAAATTCATCCATTTATTCATTAGTTACCCCATTCACCAAATATTTTTAAAGGGTGATATATGAAAAAACAACAGCAATGTAATAGGCACGAAACAAAATGTGTCATGTAAGGAGACAGGTTTTATTTTCCATTCATCAAAGTGAAAAACATTACAAAGGTGATTCACTCCTTAGGTATATACTTCCTTCACCTTTTTACCTATAAATGCCCCTTCTCATTCTTAGGACCTACTGTAGACGCTACATCTTTTGAGTTCTCTCTGATTATCCCAAGCTGGGTTAGGCATACAACTACAGTCTTTGGTAGATACTTCCATTATTGCAGTATTGTATTATTACCATGCATTATTATCACTAGTCTATTTATTTTGTTCCCCATTGAATTTTGTATTGCATCTATTATATTGACTATTTTTGGTAGACACATAACCCTTTATAAATGTTGGGTGAACTGAAAAATCAGTGAATAAATAGATGAATTCTCTAGGACAGTAACAACAACTGTTACTAGTGTAACAACACTAGTGTAACAACAACAAAAAGCCATTATCATTTTTATACCCTTTTGATTGTACAAAGGACAGGAAGCCCTGGAAACTAATCTTAAGGAAAATAAATGACATGAAGATATTCATTGTAATGTTATGTTGTAATAGCAAAAATTTGAAAAACAAGTCAATACCAAATATTGGCAGATAACCATGTAAATAATGGTATATCAATTGGTTGATACATTATTCATTAAAATTACACTACAAACAGTTGCAACAGTATATAACAGTATGGAAAATACTTAAAACATAATTATAAATTCAAAAGCCCAAAAAGTTTATATTCTCAAGAATTTTAATTACATAAATATCTACAAATGTAACAGTCAAATCAGGTGCTGATAAGATGAAAGATATTTAACTCTGTTTTTCTATTTATGTTATATAATACTTTGAATATATGTGCTTAAGAATTTCATTGAAATAACCCACAATTACCTGAAGAATAGAAGGTGCTAAAGAAAATTTTGAAGTGCAAATTATTGGAAATAAATCATGTTTTAACTGGACATTGTCTATTGGCATCATTAATAGAAATAAAAATGATTATTAATCATATTTCAAGTGAAGTGCAATTTATATTATCTTAGAATTATAGCAAACTAAGATATTTAGGCTACTGGATAATTAAACATCAGGTTTATCACTTCTATTCATCGTACCCCAAATTTAGAACTGAGGAAGCTAAGCGTCCCCCTTCTCTCAAATTAAGGGATTTTCAAAAGATGAACATATTAGAAATCAAGTATATTGCTTCTTTATTCTGTGCTGTTACCTCCTTGGAAATATCCTGATGCCTTTTCTTATCAGGATAAGAAATTTTTTCCATATTCAAATTCTAAGTCATGTTTGTGATTCCTTCTGTGTGAAAAATAAAGCCAATAAATGCTTAATTAAAATATTTACACATCAGAAAAACACCTCTGGAGTTTTGTTTATTTGTGACATCATATCATTTATCTCTCTATCTCTTGTCCTTGTGTTGAGCAGGCAGAACTCAGAGTCCAGGGAGAGTCTGCAGGACAGAGTAGCAGAGAAAAGAGAGGTGCACGGAGAGAGATCTCTGAAGACCTACAGAGGGCCTTCCTTGAGTATTCAACTGATCAGCACATCATGCCAGGGAACTAACTGAGACCAGGGAAAGAATCACTCATCACCACTTAAAAGGATAAGAGGTAAGACTATTCAGTGCTCATACAGGGCAGGGAACAGTGCTTGTTTCCCTGGAGATTCTGATGATTTATGAGCCATTGTATAGAGTATACAGAGGCTCTTTTCTCATTAATGAGGATTTAATTAGACTGAGCAGTGCTCTGGTCTCACCTAACAAATCTTAAAAGCTGCAATCAATAGGATCAAACTATCTTCAAGTAACTTAACTGCATTCCAGAACAAAACTAAATGCTATCTATAGAAACACAAAAATAATTAGCATCCAATAAGGTAAAATTCACAGTGTTTAATTCAATCAAAAATTACTAGGCATGCAAACAAACAAGGAAATAAGACCCATAACAAGTCTATAAATCAGTTAATTGAAACCTGCCCAGAACTGAAACAGATGTTAGAATTAGCAGACAAGTACATTATAACAGTTATTATCACTACAACAAACTAGAGTTAACAGACTACTAGAGATGAAAATTCAATGTGTTCAAAAAACTTAAGTAGAGGCATAGAAGATGGCAACAAGACCCAAATCAAACTACTAGAAATGAAAACTATAATATGTGAAGTGAAAATACACTGGATAAAATCAAAAGAAGATTAGACCTTGTAAAACAAAATATTAATGAATTTGAAGGCATAGCAATAGAAGCTATGCAAGGAAAACAAAGACATAAAAGAGAATGAGGGAAAATGAACAGAGTCTCAGTGAACTGACCTGTAAGACAACTTTAGGAGACGTAATATACCTGTAAATAATGTCCATAAAATGATTAAACTAAATATAACTGCTCTAACTATGCCAATTAATAGACAGTGATTGTCAGAATGGATAAAAAAGCAAGATCCAACTATTTGCTGCCTACAAGAAATGCACTTCAAATAAAAAGACAAAAATAAGTTATAAGTAAATGGATGTGAAAGCTATACCATGCTACTTTCAAGTGAAGTTAGTGACCATATAAATATCAGATAAAATATATTTCAGATCAAAGAATATTATTAGCAAAAAAGTTATTATATAATATTAAAAGGGTAATTTCATCAACTGGACATAATAGTCCCAAACATTTATACACTAATAACACAGTTTTGAATATATGAAGCAAAACTTATAGAACTGCAAGGAGAAATAGTGAAATCCACAATTATAGTCAGAGATTTCAATATCTCCCTCTATATAATTGACAGGAGATGCATACAAAATTATTAAGGATATAGAAGATTTGAACACAATCAACAAACAACCTAACTGATAGTTTTAAAACACACTACCCAGCAATGGCAGAATACACACTTTTTTTGAAGCACACACAGGATGTTTATAAAAATAGACCAGGGCTTCCCTGGTGGCACAGTGGTTGAGAGTCCGCCTGCCGATGCAGGGGACATGGGTTCGTGCCCCGGTCCGGGGGGATCCCACATGCCTCGGAGCGGCTGGGCCCGTGAGCCATGGCCGCTGAGCCTGCGTGTCCGGAGCCTGTGCTCCACAGCGGGGGAGGCCACAGCAGTGAGAGGCCCGCATACCGCAAAAAAAAAAAAAAAAAAATAGACCATATTTTACTCCATAAAACATGTCAGAATAAATTTTAAAAGATTCAATTCATACAATGTAAAGGAATTCTGATTCGGGAAGTTGTATAGAGTTCAGAAAAGCTGAGAAAACTCAGAGAATCACTGAGTTCTTTATTCCCCGCCCCCCCGCCTTACTCTGTGATGTAACCAAAACTTACCTTAACATGCTATCATTCATTGTTCTTATTAATATGTTTCCTATTTTGTTATTTTTATGAATCTGTTCACACTTAAACCTATTACAAGACCACTGGTTATCAGTGGTAATTTAAAGGGACATTTCCTTGCAGGTATGTTCTTAATTGAGGTCACTGTCAGCAGCCAAGTTTAGTGGCCCTGATCACTAGGGAGCATTCTGTTGGTCTTTGCATGGGATTGTGCCTATTAGGTCTGTTTCTTGAGCTGTAGATCACCCACCAACTGCAGCCACTGTATCTAAGTAACGTGCTTCCTCATTAGATAAAATATATTATTTCTTGGTCTCCCCACACCCAAAACATACTCCATTTTCATAAAGACTCTGTAAGACAATGTTTGGAGAATACAGAAGGCATGGATGAGGTATGATACTGAGGCTGTAATAAATACACAAAGTGATTTATGGAGAGTCAGTCACCAGGCACTCTGCCTCCTCTCTGAGGAATTTTTTGTAGTTTTACTCATAAAAATGAAAAATACATGCAGTGGATAGTGAACTGGAAAATGTATTTAAAGGAATAATTTGTTTTATATCAAAGGGCAAAAAAAAAAAAAAACAGCCAAGAGGCCACTGTACTGTTCCTGCCTTTTAATTCCAAAGTGGAATGAGGCTATCAGACAGTAAATCTGTTTTAAAGTGATTTTTTTAAGGGAGAAGCTAGGAGAGACACACAGAGAGGGATATTTTAACCTTAGGAGAGTAAAGGAAAATACTTGCAGTAATCTAAAATTGTTATTCTATTTATGTCTAAAATAAATGCATTGCTGGACAATCTCACTGAGTAATACTCTGTTCTGGAGCCGTATTGCTGTCGTAAAGCCCAAAGCTACTGCCTTGCTTCCCTATTCCATTTCTAGAAGTTGTGCTGTTACGATGCCGCAGAGCTCACAGATGGTACCAGGCAGTATAGTGGGGGTTATTCGAGTCTCACTCATGCCTCGTACACCCCTGAGAGTGACTGTAGAATGGAGGCCATGATTAGAGGGTGGAATCCAGCGACCATTATCCCTGCTTATGTTATTAATTAGGAGCCCTCTGCACATAAGCAAGATGTGCAGAGGAGCCTGTTATTAATGTAACAAAGAGATCTTTTCAGTATCTGCAATTCACACACACATTAGTTCCCAGGCATTCCCAGAAACTGTTAGTTCCGGTAAAATCAAGTTGTTTAGAGCACATGGTCAGATTTTTCTCATTTCCCCTCCTCTGGGCAAGGCATGCTGAAATGAGTTATTGAGGGAGAATTTGGAATAGTGATACTATTAATTCATACATGTGTAGCGTCCTTAGTTTACAAAACACATACATACACGTTACCTCATTAATCTTCACAACCATATGAGACAGATTACTAACATTATTGCCATTTTTTTTACAAATAAGAGAAATGAAGTCTCTCAAGCATAAGAAACTTACCAAGACCCCACGGCTTTTAAACAGTGGAGCTGGAGTTACAGTATGTATTTTTTTAAGTGCAAGTTCAGGGGGACCATCTATACCAAATTAAAAGTAACCAACTAGCCCCCAAACTGGATAATACCCATCTATTACTAGGCATAGCCCTATCTGATCACAAAGTGATCTTTGCTGAACACTAGACGTCCATTCTGGGCAGAGAAGCAAGGGACATTCTGAGCATTTGATATCTTTTAGAGCAGCACCCCTCAGATCGTGGTTCCCTTACTGCTGCTTGTCTGCTGTTTGTAACTTGTGTGCAATGTGATAAACACCGAAGTTAAGAGCAAGCATTTGGAACATTTCATGGCAATTTGGCAGAGTCATTTTATGGCTGTTGAATAATAAAAAAATTGAGGCCTGTATGTTATATGTCCTTTTAAAAATGTTTTATTTTCCTATTAATTTATGTTTATTGTATTTTACAAAAGGATCAGGCCATAACAGAATGGGAGGAATAGTGATCCCTCTCCCAATTTTGCACAGGAAGTACTGCTGTGTCCTGCCAGATAGCATGCCTGGGTTCAAGTTCATCAGGGCGTCCTAGGGAGGCTCTGTACTACTCTATTGAAACACTTAATATGGGTTCTCCCTGAGGGCCCCTTTCTCTTTGTTTTCTGAAGATCTGCATTTGCAATAAGCATGTCCTTCAGGGTCTTTAATGCCCACTTCTGAAGAGTGGTTGTGTCAGTTCTGCTGCATAACGAATTACCACAAATTCAGTGACTGAACACCACCCGTTTATTATCTCCCGGATTCTGTAGGTCAGAAGGCTGAGCATGACAGGACTGGATTCTCTGTTCAGGGCCTCACAAGGCTGGCACCATGGTGCTGGCAGGGCTGCAGGCTCATCTGAGGTGCTCTTCCAAGCTTATTCAGGTTGTTGGCAGAACCCAGTTTCTTGCAGGACTGAAGGCTCTGTTCCTTGCTGGCTGAGAGCGGTGCTCATTCTAGAGGCTGCTCTCAGGTCTCAGCCACGTGGCCCTCCTCCAAGGCAGCTTGCAACATGTTTACTTGCCTTCTTCCAAAACAGTAGGAGAGGGATTCCAACATTTGACCCTCTTTACCTTTTCACCTGATTCAATCAGGCCCATCCAGGATAATCTCCTTTCTGATTAACTCAAAGTCGACTGATTCGTGACCCAATCACTGGAATGATATCCTGTCATGGTCCCTGGTCCCAACCATACTAAAGGGGAGAGAATTATACAGGGTATGTACACCAGGGGTGAAAATTTGGGGGACATCTGCCAACCACAATGGTCAACATGTGATTAAAAAAGCACACAAAGAAAATATATTGCTTTGTGAACTTGTCTTAACTACTCTCTTTGAAGAGTTTATGTAAAAATATTATTAATTAAAATGTGTAACTTTCCATTCATGTTGAATTACACTAATTCCATGCCTGCGTGTGCCCTCCATTTCACAACAGGAGGAATCATCTGCCCCAAGAGGCATTTTGATCTTCAAATACCAAAATAACAGAGGTCACTAATGCCTTCGTGCAGCAAATCCAGACTCCTCAATGTTTTCTACTGTGGCACTGCCAGGTTGCTGGAATTATACTCATTATAGCCAGTAGTTATCAGATTATGGGACTATAAGTGGAATAGAGCATGTAATCTTAGGATGAGGTCAGGAAAAGTCAGGCTCTGAAACTGACACACAGTACAACCATGCATGACAGCATCTGTAATTCATCCTGCCGTGGGTTTTTTGAGAGAGTTTACTTCTGGGACTAAGGCACCAAAAATCAAAAACACACAAAATAAAAATAACAAAATAATCTGCAGTCATGGAAATCACAGTAGTTCTATTTGGACACTGATAAAAATTGCTGAAGTCATCGAAAACTAGCAATTTTCCTTGTGCCTATAGTACTACCTAAAGATAGTGAAGCTCTAAATTATTACCTTAAAAACTCAATACCTTTGGTAGTTTCATCCCCAGTAGAAAGGAGTATCACCAGAGCGTTAATAAGTATTCTCTTAATACCATTTAATTCCATTCAGTGGCAATAGGCACTAATAGTTTATGATACTTTTGAAAGGAATATTTTATTATTTCATGGACATACTTTTATTTACTGTAACCTTAAGGTCTCAAAACAACCTTCTCATTATGGTTTGTTTTGACAAGTTGATTGTCCTAATTAAAAAAGAAAAGTTTTTTTTTCCTAATAATTAGAACTCTTTTGTGCAAGTAACAGAAATTACTAACTAAAATAAGCAAAAAATTGGGGGCAGTTATTAAGAGGATGGCAAAAGATAATTCTTAAAAAGGTATATATGCGTGGCTCTTACACAGAGGTAGAATAAACACAGGTCAAAGATTTTGTTTAAGTCATTAATTAATGAGGGAAACAATAGATGTTACATCTTGTTCAAAAGAGAACTCAAAGAACCAGACATTTATAGTCATGTAAGGAGTGCTGAGACAAATACAAATGTGTGGAAGTTACTCTTAGAAGAATAAATTGAATTTTTGAGCTGAGCAACAAAACCTGAACTTCTCTGGACTCTACCAAAGTATAACCAATACATGAGACCCATCCAGAAAGAAGCAAGTGAATTATTTAGCATTAACATTAATGTAGACCGTCACATAATCAAATCAGCCATATCAATGGGCTGCAGCTAAGGATAGAATTACAAAACTAAACTCTCTTTCTCAGTCCAGCTTTGCCAGTCCAGTGATCTTATATAGATTAAGGCTTGGATTTATCTGCTTATTGTTTGGTATGAAAATTAGACTTAAAACTTCTTTAAACTTTCTAAGTTATCCTATTGTAGGCACAAACCAATGCATCTTTTTACTCAACCTTCCCTTCCCTAAAGACTGCCTTCCTGGTCCAGATTTGCTAACAGAAGGGGACACTGCAGGAACATCTTGACAATTGAGACATCGTTAGTCTAATTACTTCTATCACACTCCTGCTTCACCTTCCCCCTCCCCCATTTCTTGGAGAAGCATCTGCTAAATGTCAGTAGTTAAGATGTGTCAGACAGAATCCAGAACTGCATAGCTTAGTTTGTTGGGAGGCAGCCAGAGAGGAGAAGAGGAAGAAAAATATTTCTTTCAAATTCTCTTTTTCAGTTGCCATCTGATTATTTTACAAAGAGAGAGGAGTCCAACAAAAATGGAAAGAGAGGTTATTTGTGTACCTGTATGAGTATGTGTGAGCATAGTGTGTGTGTGTGTGTGTGTGTGTGTGTGTGTGTGTGTGAAACAGAGAGAGAGAGATTTTCCAATCAGCCAAGGGTACGGGTATACACATACCCGGGAAAAAGCATGACATCGTTGGCAAGATTTATATGCCTGTTAATGAGTTAATGTTTTAATGGTTTTTTAAATAGGGTGGAGAATGGAACACACATAAAACTCAGCATGCCACTTGTATCCATCCCTGATGGATCAGACGTTAAAATTTAGCTACTGAACTAGATGCCAGTTATCTATGTCTATTTGGGGATGATATCTGTTACTAGCTGGTGATGATCAAAATTACATATACTATCTATTCAATGCAAAAGTGGTATAAAAGCCAAAATTTCTCTCATCTACAATTAACGTTTCCCACCGTCTCTTTACATGTGTAATAGGGCTATCACCAACAGTAAAACAGGAATTCTTTCCTCAGTCTCTCATAGGAATGGCTACTTCACTGAAGCAATCAACATTTTAGTATCTGTGGAGAAGTCATTTAGGGAAGAAAGATCTGTTTGTTCAAATGCCACCACTTTACTTTGTAAATACTGATATCATCTTCAGTCCCTAGTATGCATGTTCCTAGTATGCATGTTAAGTCCCATAGAATAGTGGTTCTCAACTTGGGGTGCCCAGAGGACAAGCCCATTTTTAAAACCCCATAGCTGATTCTCATCTATACCAGGCTTCAGGAACCACTTCAGAGACTTTTGCTCCCTTTGAGCTGCCATACATGTAATACCAGTAGTCACTGCTGGCAAGTGGAACATATACACTACAGAATGGGTACATATAAAGGGGAGAAAATATTTTTTGTAAAAACAAGTAGTAATTAAATACAAATTATTTAATAACTTCATCAGTGGATAAAAACAAAAACGAGGAAAAGAATAAAAACAAGTAACTACACATTAATTCCCTGTACCTAAACTTATCATTAATTTTGACCACTACTGACCCCTATTTCTCCTCATCAGACTGAACACACAGCACTCTGTAATCTCAGCGAGGGCATGGACTTTGTCATACTCTGCTGTAATTTTCGTGGTTTAGAACAATCTCAAGCATAGAGTATTGACTTAATAAGTATTTGTTGAATGAAAGAATTGTGTTCTCAAAGTCAAATCATCTGGGGAGGCAACTGCTCTGACTTAGACACAATCCTCGGGTTTTTACATCTTGGATATTTTTTTCCCCCATGTAAAAGCTTCACTACTCTAATCAATGATTATATCACAAATACCTTCCAAACCTTGCCTTCCTCACTCCCAGTAATCAGGGCCATATGTGAGCTATTCTATCCCATAATGTCCATTCCTCTGCCTCTCACATCCACATCCCTCTGTGCTCCCTAATGCAAGAAACTTTCCATCAAACTTATTTTCTGCTCCAAGATCTGAATTCTGTTTTCCGGGGCCAATAACAAAGATAAAAAATAAACTAAAGTGGTTAAATGTACTTTGTTTCCACTACCCCCCCCAGGCACTCTTCTTTAAAATATTTTTGTCCCAATAGAAAGAGGTTACTTTTGGCTATGAAATCACTCGCTTCCCTCTTCCAGCTGTAGCAAACATTAACAAAATAGAGCTTTCGCTTACTTCTCTGGTTTCTATAATTTACCATTTGGCTCAGGCTTTTGGTTGAAATGGCTCTGAATTATTCAAGGGAACTATGTGTTTTCCTTTCTCTGAATGGTTTACAACATTTAATAAAACAACTTAGTCATTCACTTAAAGATATTTATTGGACACCTACTATGCTCCAGGCACTGGGGATATAAGTTGGATAAGGCACAAACAGTCTCTGGATGCTTTCTAGAGAAAGAGGCATACAAGTAAATCAATGTGAAAACTACTCTGGTGGAAATATAGTTTTAGTCCATGGCAGCATAGAAGAGGGATCTCAAAATGTGACAAGACTCTAAAGAAAGACAGCTTAGAGGAAGGAGTATTTGAATTGAGGTTTTGAAGACATGAAAGAGCTACATGATAAGTATGTGTGTGTTGGAGGATGTAAGAAGCTCTTAACGTAAATAGAATGACAGTATTAGGTATGAAAGTGTGAAATGTAGGAAGACTTCCTTGGGAAACTATAGTCTGGTACAGCTGGAAAGTACATGAAAGTGTGAAAGGGGGTTGGAGGAGTAAAAGCAGTAGAATGAGATGAAGAATATATGGCAATTAAACAGAAATAGATAAACTGATCAGTAGTGAGTCCAGAGATCAGTTTAAATATAATTGACTATATGACAAAATTACTATTTCAAGTCTGAAAAAAAATTGATTATTCAATAGCGGCTTGGCCAACTGGCTAGTCATTTTGGAAAAAAAATCAAACGATAGTTCTAGCTCACTTCTAGTAGCAAATGAAATTCCAGGTAACTCAAAATGCAAAAATCAGACCATAAAGTCTTTTGATTATTTTACTAGAGATTGCAAATAATCCTTTCTAGGACATGATACCAAAAGTAAGAAAATTGTTGAACATTTTGCTGATTTTTAAAAGAAGAACAAGAAATTTTGCATGTCATAGAACAGCTTAAGAAAGTTAAGGTACACCTGGTAAAATGGAAATATGTATCTGCAACATATTTTAATAGTAATAATATGGGTAGCTGTTATTTTATTAAGTGCCGGACCATCTTTCAGCATTTATATACATTGTTTAATATTTGCAACAACTCTATACTCTTATTTTACAAATAAAGGAATCATGAAGTGGAGTGATCTTGCTATAAGTCTCAGAGCTAGTAATTCTAGGAACTGGATTTCACACTAAGCTTGCATTGATTCCAAAGTTTGTGTGCTTAACGACTATAATACTGATTTGTAAGAGGTTAACTACCTATTTATACAAAATTCATACAGATCAATGAGGACCAAAAAAAAAAAAATGTACCAAAGAAAAATGGGTAAAATATAAGAACAAAGGAAACTTCTCTCTCCTTCTCTCCCACCCTGACGTCTTTATCACTCATATGTTGTCATATATATACAAATTGGCACTAAATAGTAAAAAAAAAAAAAAAAAAATCTAAAACTAAAATTGAAAACGTTGGGAAAAAGGTATTTTTACCCATCAGACTGACAAAGATTAAGAAGACTAACTATCTATTTTGAAGAAAATGTGAAGGGAATATGCTCACTGTTTATTTTTATTGAAAGTGTAAATATGTATAAACTTCTGGAGAGTATTTTGGAGACACTTATCAAAGTTTTAGTTGTACATATACTTTGACTCAGCAGTCACATCTAGGAATATTTCCTAAATTTATGACTGGATAAGCATGACAATATACAAGATAATATACAATGAATTCATCACAATGTTATTTATACTATTACAAAGACTGGAAACAATTGAATGTCCCCTCTTATGAGATTGACTAAATATAGCGTGGCCATATATCCTGTTTTCTTTTAACCAATGCACTTCTCTATTGCCATTGAAAATGATATTAACATCTGACATTTAATGTCATATGTAACATAGTAATGAGTATAAAAGACAATATAAAAAACAGGTTATGAAATACAACTACTTTACTTAAATACTTATTTGTATGCATACTCATCTATCTACCTATACCTAATTATCTATCTACAAATACAATAAATTAACAACTTGTTGTTGCATAAAACTCCTAGGAGAAAACACAAGAAGTACACTCTTTGACATGGATCATAGCAATATCTTTCTAGATATGTCTACTCAGGCAGAGGAAACAAAAGCAAAAATAATCAAATTGGATTACATCAAACTAAAAAGCTTATCCACAGCAAAGGAAGCCATCAATAAAATGAAAAGACAACCTACAGAATGGGAGAAGATGTTTGCAAATGATATAGTTGATAAAAGGTTAATATCAAAAATTCATAAAGAACTCATGAAATTCAACAACAAAAATACAAAGTGATGTAAAAGCCAGCAGAGGAGTTGAATAGGCATTTTTCCAAAGAAGACATAGAGATGGTCAATGGGCACATGAAAAGATGTTCAGCATCACTAATTATTCGGGAAGTGCAAATCAAAACCACAATTAGACATCACCTCACACCTGTTAAAATAGCTACTATCAAAAAGACAAAAAATAACAAGTACTGGAAAGGACATGGAGAAAAGGGAACCCTCTCACACTTTTGGTGAGAATGTAAATTGGTGCCCCCACTATGGAAAAGTGTATGGAGATTCCTCAGAAATTTAAGAATAGAACTACCACATGATCCAGCTATCTCATTTCTGGGTATTTATCCAAAGACTACAAAAAACACTATTTCAAAAACACATGCACCCCCTATGTTTATCGCAGCATTATTTACAGTAGCCAAGATATGGAAACCACCTGTCTCCATCAAGGAATGAATGTATATATACATATATATCTCAATTGAATAATACTCAGTTGTAAAAAGATGGAATCTAGCCATTTGCAACAACATGGATAGACCTTGAAGATATTATGCTAAGTGAAATAAGTCAGACAGAAAGAGACAAACACTGTATGATTTCACTCATATGTGGAATATAAAAAACTAATAAACAAACAAGCAAACAAAACCAAAGCACATGAACAAACCAAACTAAAACAAACGGTAGATACAGAGAACAGAGTAGTGGTTACTAGAGGCTGAGGGTTGAGAGGGAGGAAAAAATGGGTAAAGGGGACCAACTATATGGTGGTGGATTAAAACTAAATTTTTGGTAGTAAGCACACTGTAGAGCATACAGAAGCAGAAATATAATTTGTACACATGAAACTTATATAATGTTACAAATCAATGTTACCTGAATTAAATAAATAAATAAGTAAATAAATCTGATGAACGTTAAAACATTTTTTAAAATCATGCCCAATTAGAGCATGAAAGAAAAATAACTGGTTGTTGGATTTCAGACACATTTTATTTTATTTTTTTATATTTTTATAGTTTGAACTTTTACAACAAACGTGTATTATAATTTAAAAATGAAGCTGTTTTTGTTTGAGAAGAAAAGGTCATGAACATGTAGATATCTGGTAAATAAAATCATATACAAGAAAATAATATTAACCAAGTTGCTTTGTGCTCATTAGATATTAAAGTAAACTTTGCAGGTTAAAATATATTCAGTATTAATATCAAAAATCTATATTCTATAAAAATATACAAAGGCTTATAAAATTCAATAAATGTTAGTCTTATTACTAAAATTTAATAAAGAGATATACGATAGATAGGTAGATAGATAGATAGATAGATAGATAGATAGTTAGATAATGGTTCAAGAACCAAAGTTACCGAGAATTTCATCAAGAAACAATTTGGTCATTTTATTGGTGCTTTATTTAATCTTTGGCCAGTTCATAGGCCAGTCTTAGGCCAATTACTAAATACCAACTGCTACTGGATCAACTAAACTTGCTTTGAAGTATCACTGACTTCTGCCATTTTGCTATAAATAGTTGAGAATGGCAGTAACCTTAATGGAAAAGGATAGTGAAACAACAAAAACTTTTTTCAGATCTGTCTGAACTGCCACGTCCTTTTGTCCTGAACTTAATGTCAGTGCTTTGAAAATGGTGACAAGAAGGAATTTCTTTAATGGAGAGAAACAAAGATGAGGTTAAATTTCCTTTTAGTGTGGAATGCCTAAATGCTACTTTTTCTGTTTTTCTCTCTCTCTGCATACTAGATTTTTTTTCACTTTTTTTTTTTTTTTTTTTTGCGGTATGTGGGCCTCTCACTGTTGTGGCCTCTCCCATTGCGGAGCACAGGCTCCGGACGTGCAGGCTCAGCGGCCATGGCTCATGGGCCTAGCCTCTCCACGGCATGTAGGATCTTCCCGGACCGGGGCACGAACATGTGTCCCCTGCATCGGCAGGCAGACTCTCAACCACTGCGCCACCAGGGAAGCCCCTATTTCCCCCTTTGATGCAAGTATGTAATGTTCTGATCTTTCACTTAAACTGAAATCAAAAACCTTAGTAAGGCAGTCATATGCCATTTTTTATAACCATACTCACTCTAAAATTTTATGATTCTATGATTCTATTACAAAACAATTCTATTGCTACATATGGTCCTTTGCTCAGTGCAAAGGGGAAAGTATGCTTGCACAGTAATATTTACCCTCTACCCTGATGAGTGCAAATCTTATAATATGGTAGATACACAAATGTTTGTCTATGATGTTTCTGGCTGCAAGATAAGTGAGCAGCTATCATGGATGTGGCATGGTTTACTTAACCAGAAGCATCAAAAGCTGAGAAGCAGAAGACTGACATCAGCTTCCACAATGGAAAAGCATAATCATTAAACCAATATTTGTCAGCTTGTTAATTTTTAATATGTTGTGGTTTCCTTTCCCTTTCTAAATAAATATTCATTTTTATGCCTAATTGGTAATTATCTTAGTTAATTCAGGATGTTATAACAAAAATAGAATAGACTGGGTGGCTTAAATAACATTCATTTCTCACGGTTCTGAAGGTGGAAAGCCCAAGACTGAGGCACCAATAGATTCTGCTCTTGGTGAGGGCCCTCTTTGCTGTGTGCTCCAATGGTGGAAGGGACAAGACAGCTCTCTGGGGTCTCTTTTATAAGGGCACTAATCCCATTCAGGAGGGCTCCACCCTCTTTACCTAATCACCTCCCAAACGGTCCACTCCAAATACTACCACAATGGAGATTAGGATGTCAACATGTGAAATCTGGGGAAACACAAACACCCAGCCATTACAATATTAAAAATTTATTATTGGAAAAGGAAAGTTTTAATTGATTCTTAAGATTGCAAAAGTTCCAGGTCCCATAAAACCTGGATCCTTCCCTGTGAACAGTGATTGACTTCATTTCCACTAATATGTCTATGAGATCACAAGAACAGTATACAAGTTCACAGCACAATAAAACCGAAACAGAAAAATTTTCCCACTGTTTTTGTAGTTAATGAAACATATAATTTGTGACAAACTGCCACTAAATTACTAGAAAGAATACAAGACTTCCTGACTAAACTCTGCCACCTTGTTTATCCCTTGAAAGTTAATCAGAAATTTCCTTATTACATGAGGGCTTGGCTTTTATGCTGCTGGAATGCTGTTCCCACATTATCCCACCAAGATCTATCTTTCAGCTAGTGGGCACAATTTCTGGAAAACAATTAAGCAGGATGTCAAGGGACGGTGGACAACATATTTTCAATGACCGTCAAGAATGTAAGGAGCAGCCCTGGCGTTGGAATGTTCCAGAGGTAGCATACTTTGTATTTGATCAGTTTGGGGCAGGGACACTAAACCTAGAGGGTACAGAGAAAAAACAAAACAACAACAACAACAACAAAAACACAGAAAAAGAGCATAAGCTAGTTCAAAGACAAAACAAGGTACAATGTATTAGAGATGGGTGGGATAAGAAATAATTAGATGGAAACTAAAAATACAACCTAAGAGAAGAATATCAATCTTCTTTGACAGCAATAATGAGCAGAACTGGCACTGTAGAAAATTAAATTGGTGATATACCAGACAAACTTGAGAAGTTTTCTATAATGCAGAAAGAAAGGATAAGATAAAAAACAATGAAGACTACAATACATAATAAGAAGAAATAATGAAGATACAAACTAAGAGTAACAGTTGTTCCTGAATGAGCAACAGAATAATTAGATCTAAAACAATAACAGGAGGACCTTCAAGATGGCGGAGGAGTAAGACATGGAGACCATCTTCCTCCCCACAAATACATCAAAAATAAAACTACATGTGCAAAAACTCCTACAGAACACCTACTGAACACTGACAGAAGACCTCAGACTTCCCAAAAGGCAAGAAACTGCCCACGTGACTGGCTGTGTGGTTGACAGCGTCTTGGTGCTGCAGCCGGGTGTCAGGCATGAGCCTCTGAGGTGGGACAACTAAGTTCAGGACATTGGACCACCAGAGACCTCCTGGCCCAACGTAATATCAATCGGCAAGAGCTCTCCCAGAGATCTCCATCTCAACGCTAAGACCCTGCTCCACTCAACGATGAGCAGGCTCCAGTGCTGGAAACACTATGGTAAACAACTAGCAAGACAGGAACACAACCCCACCCATTAACAGAGAGGCTGCCTAAAATCATACTAAGTTCACAGACACCCCAAAACACACCACCGGATGTGGTCCTGCCCACCAGAAAAACAAGATCCAGCCTCATCCACCAGAACACATGCACCAGTCCCCTCCAGCAGGAAGCCTACACAACCCACTGAACCAACCTTACATGCTGGGGGCAGAAACCAAAAACAACAGGAACTACGAACCTGCACCCTGTGAAAAGGAGACCCCAAACACAGTAAGATAAGCAAAATGAGAAGACAGAGAAATATGCAACAGATAAAGGAGCAAGATAAAAACCCACCAGACCAAACAAATGAAGAGGAAATAGGCAGTCTACCTGAAAAAGAATTCCGAGTAATGATAGTAAAGCTGATCCAAAATCTTGGAAATAGAATGGAGAAAATGCAAGAAACATTTAACAAGGACCTAGAAGAACTAAAGAGCAAACAAACAATAATGAACAGCACAATAAATGAAATTAAAAATTCTCTAGAAAGAATCAATAGCAGAATAACTGAGACAGAAGAACGGATAACTGACGTGGAAGATAAAATAGTGGAAATAACTACTGCAGAGCAGAATAAAGAAAAAAGAATGAAAGGAATTGAGGACAGTCTCAGAGACCTCTGGGACATTAAAGGCACCAAGATTCGAATTATAGGGATCCCAGAAGAAGAAGAGAAAAAAAAGGGACTGAGAAAATATTTGAAGAGATTATAGTTGAAAACTTCCCTAATATGGGAAAGGAAATAGTCAAGTCCAGGAAGCTCAGAGAGTCCCATACAGGATAAACCCAAGGAGAACCACGCCAAGAAACATATTAATCAAACTATCAAAAATTAAATACAAAGAAAAAATATTAAGAGAAGCCAGGGAAAAACAACAAATAACATACAAGGGAATCCCCATGAGGTTAACAGCTGATCTTTCAGCAGAAACTCTGCAAGCCAGAAGGGAGTGGCGGGACATATTTAAAGTGATGAAAGGGAAAAACCTACAATAAAGATTACCCAGCAAGGATCTCATTCAGATTTGATGGAGAAATTAAAACCTTTACAGACAAGCAAAAGCAAAGGGAATTCAGCATCACCAAACCAGCTTTACAACAAATGCTAAAGGAATTTCTCTAGGCAGGAAACACAAGAGAAGGAAAAGACCTACAATAACACACCCAAAACAGTTAAGAAAATGGTAATAGAAACATACATATCAATAATTAACTGAAATGTGAATGGGATAAATGCTGCAACCAAAGGACACAGGCTCGCTGAATGGATACAAAAACAAGACCAATATATATGCTGTCTATAAGAGACCCACTTCAGACCTAGGGACACATACAGACTGAAAGTGAGGGGATGGAAAAAGATATTCCATGCAAATGGAAATCAAAAGAAAGCTGGAGCAGTGATTCTCATATCAGACAAAATAGACTTAAAAATAAAGACTATTACAAGAGACAAAGAAGGACGCTACATAATGATCAAGAGATCAATCCAAAAAGAAGATATAACAATTGTAACTATTTATGCACCCTACATAAGAGCACCTCAATTCTTAAGGCAAATGCTAACATCCACAAAGGGAAAATCGACAGTAATACAATCATAGTAGAGGACTTTAACACCGCACTTTCACCAATGGACCAATCAACCAAAATGAAAAGAAATAAGGAAACACAAGCTTTAAATGACACATTAAACAAGATGGACTTAACTGTTATTTATAGGACATTCCATCCGAAAACAACAGAATACATTTTCTTCTCAAATGCTCATGGAACATTCTCCAGGATAGATCATATCTTGGGTCACAAATCAAGCCTTGGTAAATTTAAGAAAATTGAAATTGTATCAAGTACCTTTTCTGACCACAATGCTATGAAACTAGATATCCATTACAGGAAAAGATCTGTAAAAAATACGAACACTTGGAGGCTAAACAATATTCTACTACATAATGAAGAGATCACTGGAGAAATCAAAGAGGAAATCCAAAAATACCTAGAAACAAATGACAATGAAAACATGACTACACAAAACCTATGGGATTCAGCAAAAAGCTGGTCTATGAGGGAAGTTTATAGCAATATAATTCTACCTCAAGAAACAAGAAAAATCTCAAATAAACAACCTAACTTTACACCTAAAACAATTACAGAAAGAAGAACAAAAAAAAACCCCCAAAATTAGCAGAAGGAAAGAAATCATAAAGATCAGATCAGAAATAAATTAAAAAGAAATGAAGGAAACAGTAGCAAAGATCAATAAAACTAAAAGCTGGTTCTTTGAGAAGATAAACAAAATTGATAAACCATTAGCCAGACTCATCAAGAAAAGGAGAAGACTCAAATCAACAGAATTAGAAATGAAAAAGGAGAAGTAACGACTGACACTGCAGAAATACAAAAGATCATGAGAGATTACTACAAGCAACCCTATGCCAATAAAATGGACAACCTGGAAGAAATGGACATATTCTTAGAAATGCACAACCTGCCGAGACTGAATCAGGAAGAAATGGAAAATATGAACAGACCAATCACAAGCACTGAAATTGAAACTGTGATAAAAAATCTTCCAACAAACAAAAGCCCAGGACCAGATGGTTTCACAGTTGAATTCTATCAAACATTTAGAGAAGAGCTAACACCTATCCTTCTCAAACTCTTCCAAAATGTATTGGAGGGAGGAACACACCCAAACTCATTCTACGAAGCCACCATCACCCTGATACCAAAACCAGACAAAGATGTTACAAAAAAAGAAAACTACAGGCCAATATCACTGATGAGCATAGATGCAAAAATCCTCAACAAAATACTAGCAAACAGAATCGAACAGCACATTAAAAGGATTATACACCATGATCAAGTGGGGTTTATCCCAGGAATGCAAGGATTCTTCAATATATGCAAATCAATCAATGTGATACACCATATCAACAAATTGAAAGATCAAAACCTATGATCATCTCAATAGATGCAGAAAAAGCTTTTGACAAAATTCAACACCGATTTATGATAAAAACCCTGCAGAAAGTAGGCATAGCGGGAACTTACCTCAACATAAGGGCCATATATGACAAACCCACAGCCAACATCATTCTCAATGGTGAAAAACTGAGACCATTTCAACTAAGATCAAGAGCAAGGCAAGGCTGCTCCCTCTCACCACTATTATTCAGCATAGTTTTGGAAGTTTTAGCCACAGCAATCAGAGAAGAAAAGGAAATAAAAGGAATCCAAATCGGAAAAGAAGAAGTAAAACTGTCACTGTTTGCAGATGACATGATACTATACATAGAGAATCCTAAAGATGCTACCAGAAAACTATAAGACACTGATGAAAGGAATTAAAGATGATTCAAATAGATGGAGAGATATACCATGTTCTTGGATTGGAGGAATCAATGTGAAAATGACTATACTACCCAAAGCAATCTACAGATTCAATGAAATCCCTATCAAACTACCAATGGCTTTTTTCACAGAACTAGAACAAAAAATTTCACAATTTGTATGGAAACACAAAAGACCCTGAATAGCCAAAGCCATCTTGAGAAAGAAGAACGGAGCTGGAGAAATCAGGCTCCCTGACTTCAGACTATACTGTAAAGCTACAGTAATCAAGACAGTATGGTACTGGCACAAAAACAGAAATATAGATCAATGGAACAGGATGGAAAGCCCAGAGATAAACCCACGCATATGTGGTCACCTTATCTTTGATAAAGTAGACAAGAGTATACAATGGAGAAGAGACAGCCTCTTCAATAAGTGGAGCTGGGAAGACTGGACAGGTACATGTAAAAGTATGAAATTAGAACACTCCCTAACACCATACACAAAAATAAACTCAAAATGGATTAAAGACCTAAATGTAAGGCCAGACACTATCAAACTCTTAGAGGAAAACATAGGCAGAACACTCTATGACATAAATCACAACAAGATGCTTTTTGACCCACATCCTATAGAAATGGAAATAAAAACAAAAATAAACAAATGGGACCTAATGAAACTTAAAAGCTTTTGCACAGCAAAGGTAACCATAAACAAAATGAAAAGACAACCCTCAGAATGGGACAAAGTATTTGCAAATGAATCAACAGACAAAGGATTAATCTCCAAAATATATAAACAGGTCATGCAACTCAATATTAAAAAAACAAACAACCCAATCCAAAAATGGGCAGAAGACCTAAATAGACATTTCACCAATGAAGGTATACAGATTGCCAACAAACACCTGAAAGGATGCTCAACATCACTGATCATTAGAGAAATGCAAATCAAAACTACAATGAGGTATCACCTCACACTGGTCAGAATGGCCATCATCAAGAAATCTACAAACAGTAAATGCTGAAGAGGGTGTGGAGAAAAGGGAACCCTTTTGCACTGTTGGTGGGAATGTAAATTGATACAGCCACTATGGAGAACAGTATGGAGGTTCCTTAAAAAACTAAAAACAGAACTACCCTATAACCCAGCAATCCCACTACTGGGTATATACCCTGAGAAAACCATAATTCAAAAAGAGTCATGTACTACAACGTTCATCGCAGCACTATTTACAATAGCCAAGACATGGTAGCGACCTAAGTGTCCATCAACAGATGAATGGATAAAGAAGATGTGGCACATATATACAATCGAATATTACTCTGCCATAAAAAAAAGGAAATTGAGTTATTTGTAGCGAGGTGGATGGACCTAGAGTCTGTCATACAGAGTGAAGTAAGTCAGAAAGAGAAAAACAAATACATACACTAATACATATATATGGAATCTAAAAAGAAAAAATGGTTCTGAAGAACCTAGGGGCAAAACAGGAATAAAGACACAGAGGTAGAGAATGGACTTGAGGACATGGTGAGGGGGAAAGGTAAGCTGGGACAAGGTGAGAGAGTGGCATGGACATACATGCACTACCAAATGTAAAATAGCTAGCTAGTGGGAAGAAGCCGCATAGCACAGGGGGATCAGCTTGGTGCTTTGTGGCTACCTAGAGGGGTGGAATAGGGAGGGTGAGAGGGAGATGCAAGAGGGAAGGGATATGGGGATATATGTATATGTATAGCTGATTCACTTTCTTATACAGCAGCAACTAACACAACAATGTAAAGCAATTATACTCCAATAAAGTTGTAAAAAAATAAAAAACCATAGAAGTTACATAATTAGCATATAAGGACTTTAAAACAGTTATAAATTTACTTTAAAACTGAAAATATGAACTTTAAGAGAATAAAAAGAAAACAGTAATGGAAAACATAATGAAAATGTCCTTAGCTGAAAATCAATTAGAAAAACATGAGCATGAAGATAGAATTGGATCCATCACGTGCCAGAGAATTCAATGAAAATAAATCCACACTGAAATCCACACAACTTTTTCCTTGCTATTACAAGGGCAAAAAAGAAATATCTGTAGGTATTCAGGATTAAAAAAAAAACAACAACTAAAACCAAAATGTTAAAAATAGAAAAGCTGGTTATGTTCAAAAGAACAAAAATCTGCCTGTACTTAGACTATCTTCTGCAAGACTGAGGTCAAAAACCAGAAAACAAACTCAGTAGCTGTTTGAAGATGGTAAAATTGTGTATCTAGAAAACCCAGGTAATTTAACAGAAAATCTATTAAGAAGGAAAACCAAAACAAAACAGAATTCAGGGAGTGAAAGGGCTACAGGATGGCCACCCCAGGTTTATGCTGGTTTTATCCTGGTTAATATGCCTATAGAATTACTGAAAATTGGCCGTGGTTTTTGTTTTAGCCATGGTTTGAATTATCCAGTATCTCTTCTCACTATTCATTCCCTTTAGTCATATTATATACTGAAAATTAAAGTACAGTCTCATTTAAGAGTTCCTGGTATGTTGACAAAGACTGATCATACACTTTTCCTCCAAAAAAAAAAGCCTCAGTAAATTTCAAAGAGCAGGAATTATCATATAAGCTTTGATAAGTAGATAAAATGAGAAAACAAGATTTGAACAACAACAAAAACAAAACACTTAGAAATTAAATTTCTGCTAAGTAACTCCTGCAAAACTTAAAGGATTCAAACATGACATGCCTGAGGAGAGAAATATCCTAAAATGTCTCATTCTCAAGAGAACTGTTTCTCTCTGGCCAGCCCACCAACCTCAGCACATCCTCTCTTTTCAGGGATCAGATGCCTCTGGGTAGGATGCCTTCCTTATCTTTCTGCCAGGCCTGTGATCGACTATACATCTTCATTACCTAATCAATTCATGCACTGAATGTGGAATGGATTCAGTAGTCAGAGGAGGAAGTGGAAAAACAAGGCTACAATGATTTGGGATGTGATATGACTTAGGTAAAAGCTGTGTTTTAAGTCCACAGTGATCCGATTTGGCTCTCCAACCGGTTGTGCTTCTCTTCCTTCAAATTTGATGCAGGATGCTCAAACCCTAGAAACAGATATTTTTCCTCTATCCTTTTCAAAATAGGATGACTTTGTGCAGCCCACTTTACTGAAAGCCAAGGTAGGTGGCAGTCTGAGGGAAAGGATAGGGCCAGATGTCCATACAGCATGGGAATAAAGTCAGAAAACTATGATGTTGTGTTTTTCCAAAGAACCGAAACAATTGGAGGACACTCTGGTCCAGTCAAAATGCAGGCTATTTTAATAATTGGAAGAAATGGTTGTCAGTAGAAATGATTGGGACCTCAGTCACAGGTCTGTAATGATTATTCCCCAGTCCTCAGCAAATGGTGAGATTTGGTCTATTTAAAAAAAAAACACACACAAAAAAACAAAAAACCATAAAGTCTGTGAGAGGAGGAAAACAAGATGGGAAGAAGCATACTGTGTTGTCTCCTCTACTTCCCTAGAAAGATGAGATGAGAAAACTTCCAGAGAGGAGTCCAGGAAGGTTTAGGGCAGAAAGAAATATATAGAAAGCCAGGATAGGATTTTGGAGAAGAGAATTTGTTGCAGCTCAGTAAAAAATGTTAAGTTATTCTGGTGTTTTCATTCTAAAGGGTGGCATTTCAAATAAGAACAAAGATGGGCAATGGGACTAAAGAAATCTTACCAGACAGGTGAATATGTTGATCTTAGGTCCCCCCACTTTGTTGTACTTTACTTCTCCACGCTTGCCCCTTAACCCCATTGTAATGTGATTGTTTGAGCATGTGTGTCTGTTTCCATTAGACTCAGAGACTCAGAGGCAGGCTACCTGCCTGTCTCTTGGTTGTGCAGTGCCTGACAATAATAACTGCTTGTTGAAAGAGTAAATGGCATGGTTATATAGATGAAAATTAGTGGTCATACATATAGTCAAACCTCCAACTGACAGCAGGCATCCCCTGAGAGCTGGTAATTTGGAATTTTTGGAATAGCTTCAAGAACAAAGAGCTCATTGCTTGTAAAGGCAATTTGGGTAATTTAAATTATTGGGTAATGTAATTGGTCATTTAATGAACAAATTTAGATTATTAGAATATATTAAATCAAAATTCTCTTTCTTTTCACCTTACAAAGCTAGGTGGAATATGTCTTCTTCTGCGTATCCCCCCTTTAAAATCTAACTTCTGCAGCACCTATTCTTTTTCATTACTATCATAAACAATTTACATATACAAAGACTCAAATAAACTTGATAACTTATCCAAAGTCAGAATGCCGGGGTTAATGGCTACTATGGGACTTGAACTCAGTTTTCTTTGACTCCATAATCTGTGAGCTTAACCACTCTGCCGTACTGAAAATAACTACAGTTCTTTAAAATGAACCTTTTTAAGTGGCTTCTGCAGCACTTACCATCTCAAAATCTTTTCCATATACCATTTACTTTGTCTGTATCTCTCTCAAAATGCAGCACAAAAATAAGCACAATGTGTCAGATATCTGACTAGGACAGAGTGTGGTAGGACTATTACCAAGTTTGATTTGGGCCCGACAGTTCCATTTCAGTAAAATAAATTTGTGTGGGTCTTACCAAATCTATACTTATTTTTTAGTAAACAAAATTTCTAGATCATTTTTATACAGATTATTCCAAAGAAAGGTCTTCCCTATCCAGTTGTAAAATTTACTGTTTTAACTAAAATACGAGATCATTTATCTTTGTTAAATTTCATCGTTTTGGACTAGACCTGCCGTAATCATTTTAAAACTTGATTCTGACATCTATCATATTAGCCAGCCTCCAAACATGATGGCATCTGCACATTTGGTAACCATATTTTCTAAGCATTTACTCATGTCATTGCTAAAATATTAAAAGGACAAGATAAACATTTATCAATATTCCATTAGAAATGCCCCTAAATAGAGAAAAAACTAAACATCTCTGGAGAAATTGCTCAGTGGTTTGCAGGACAATAATCCAGGTATATTTCACTATATTATTAACCAGGATATAAGAGTAGCTTTGTTTAAATGCCATGTAAATGCCATTATACCCTACAGGTCAACCTTACCAAAACAGACTAATTGGTTCTGACATACTCTAAGTGAATCCATATCGGCTCCTGGTAATCACATAATCTTTTCTACCGGCTCAGAAAGCATAAGGTTAATAGTATGTCCTGGAATTTTCCAGGGAGCAAATATCTATATGCTTGGGAGTTCTTCTTTCTGAGAAAAGAAAACATGTGTCTTTCAGTGGAAGGTAATGGTGCAAACACAAGATGATATTATTTGCAGTACCAAGTTTTTGTATATAACACAATTGCCTCCCATTTTCTTCAACACACATCCTGGTCATTTCATTAACTTCACAATTACATGAGCCTACATCTTATGTATTTGAATATTTTGAAACTCTCTTATAATATATGTACAACATTACAGTGTTTTGAAACTAGAAGATAGACTATGTATAGAATCATATTATAAATAGGCTAAGTTCCTTAATATTGTCAAAGCAATTTGCCAATTGGAAGAAAACGTCTTGTCATTTCAGTCTTCCTGATGAGTGACTATACTGGCTTGAATACTCTTCAAAAAGAATTACTCATCATCTCACAGCCCTTATTTTATTTAAAATCTATATCTCCTCTTATAGAAGATATAAGAACTTGACCCAGTTATTATACTTCAAACTTTGCCATGTGAACCCTGGTTTCAGCCGGCATAGGTTTGTCTAAGGCTCCATTTTATGTTTCATGATTTCATTGATTCTTATCACATACCTAGTTACTTCAGTCTGTCTTTTATTTCTTTTGAAATAGTAACTGGTCTTCACCGAACCTTCTCTGGATCTTCTCCAGGTTTCTCAGACATTTCTCAGGTATGTTGAGCAGGTGGGAGGCACTGATGTCTTGGTCATTTGAGTCTCCCCACTGCAATGGGGACGTGAATATCACTGCAGTTCCGTCAGGTTCCACATGATGGTGGCCTTGTCTCCGCAAACCGGACTTCAGGTCTCTCTATGTGCTAGAAGTTTATTGGCCTCAGTTTCAAGCTCCCTAAATAAAGCAGCTGTCAACTTGCCAAGCCCCTGTCAAAAGGCCGAGGTTTTCAGCTTGGGCTCCACACCTGTGGGCAGGGATTGCGAGCTGTATGACACTTGCAGGAGAGCAGCTGGAATAGCTGAACACTTTCAAATGCTTCTTATGGACACTACTGTGCTTTGGTTTTGATTTTCATTTTTCTTTGGAATATTTTTCTAGCATAAAATTCAAATTTGAGGATGGAGGATGAAGATGCATAATAGAAACTTAAATAATGCTACAGTCAGAATTGAGATCTGCAGAAAATATCACACACAAGATTTCAAAGATTTAATATGAAACAATAACAAAAATTATTTATACTTATTTTATATGAAAATGATCATAATTGGGGGTATAGAGTTAAATAGAGTATATTAATAAAATTAATTTCACTTGTTACTTATTACTTTTTTAAATGTGGCTACTAGAAAATTTAAAATTACACATTACTTGCATTTGTGGCCGCATTGTATTTATATTGGACTGAGCTTGTCTAGAAGGAGGTGGGTGATGTTTACTAATCACTGAGTGTTCTTATATTCCTCAGGAAATCTCTGACTTCAGCACAGTTGTCAGATTGACCCCAGAATCTGAATTCTCAGGAAGTGTTGGAGGCCTCCATATGGCTATGGCATAGAGCAGTTCCAAAGAAGAGCTTCTGGGTCAGAATTGATTATCAGAATTATGTGGTAACAATTTTCTAATTAATTTTTGATCCCTTCTACAGATATATTGATTCAATGCATATGGATTGATTGTTTTACTCTCCTCTATTTGTTTTCTTTCTTTTTCCCTCCTCTCCAATTGCTTTACCTATAAGGAAGGCGTGACCTCCATATAGGAGAATACTGTACTGTCTGAAAAAACAGATGTGAAAGAGACGTGACGATTGGAGAGCTGCAGAGAGAGCATGGGTTGAACAGGAGTGGACTGAGGGTTCCCACTGTCAGTGACACTCCAGAGTAGTTCTGGTATTTCAAATTAGGGCATATTCAATTGTATAATCAGAACATGGGCATAACTGGAAAACCAGCCAGTTGACCCTAAAGTCTGAGGTTGATTTACAACTATCAAAATTATACACAATTTCTGCTCACTATTCTGTTATCCTGAAAGTGATTATAAAATTGCATACATTAGGGCTTCCCTGGTGGCGCAGTGGTTGAGAGTCCGCCTGCCGATGCAGGGGACACGGGTTCGTGCCCCGGTTTGGGAAGATCCCACATGCCGCAGAGCGGCTGGGCCCGTGAGCCATGGCTGCTGAGCCTGCGCGTCCGGAGCCTGTGCTTCGCAACAGGAGAGGCCACAACAATGAGAGGCCCACATACCGCAAAAAAAAAAAAAAAAATTGCATACATTAGACGTACTTTGGATTGGAGAGCCATCAGCCCTTCCCTCCATTACTTAAATACAACTTTCCTACATTTTGAAGCAAACAGAGCTTTGCTTGAGCTACATATGCTTTCTTAGGAGGAAGCTAAAGTCTCTAAAAAAGTAAAATGCATTAATTTGAAACAGCCTGAAGAATTGAGTTGGGTAGTTGGTGTGCATTTGACGATTTACTAGTTTCACAGCAACTTTTTGACTGGATTCTGTTATAGTCTCCCAGTGAGGTGATTTGTTTTTTCTTGCTTTGTTTTGTTTTTAACTTTAGCAGCCAACTAACTTTAACTGACAACCCTTGGGTGGCATCTGACAGTGCACTATAATTCTTTGATTTTTTTTTTGTGGGCTGCTTTGAGTCTGCCTGATATATATATGACCTAAGTGTCAGCCAGAGATTTGGGCAGAGATTTCCACAAAGCTTGGGATTCCCTCTCTCTGGTCCTCTCCTCTCTAAGACTCCTCCCTCATTATCCATTGTCTGTGGTTTGTCTGAACTCACTAGATGAAAATGAATGTAGGTTTCCTAGCAGAGATTTTGCCATTCTGCACGGTGAAGACTGTGACCTGCCCTAAGGCTGAAAACCATAATAAATGGGAAGCTTACCCTCTGCCTTTCCCTTCTTTCAAGAGTTGGCTCCCCTCCCAAATCTCTGTGCTTACACTCCCTGTCAAGTGCTTTCAAATAATTATATTTTATGATTTGACAAGGCCTTATAGTTGTTGCCTGATGAAGGACTGGTACCATACAAGCTTATTCAGCCACCATGGAAGTGGATTTTCTCCCCTTTGTCATTTCTTATTTTGTAAATTTGTGCTTTCTCCATTTTTAAGTTTGATTACTTGCTAGTGATTTGTCTATGTTCTTTTCCGCCTTCCAGAATTTTGATTTAAAGTTTTTCTGTTCTCTACTCATTTTTTATCTTCAATTTTTCCTTCTTTGTGCTTTCTTTTGGTTTATTTTATTGTTATTTTCTACTTTCTTATATCAATGATTTAAATCATATATATTTTCCCATGCTTTTTATTTATGTATTTATTTATTATAATTATACAAACAATAACATTAATGTAGTCTAACTGTGAAATCTCAACCAATCCATTTTCAGAACAAAAGAGAGTTTTTGCTCTTCTTTTCCCTCACGGGTATGTGTCCTTGATTTTTAAAATTAATTTATAAACTTTATTAGAAACAAATAAACAAACAATGACTGATACACTGTTCCTTTAATGGGACCAATCAATTTAATCAAGTAACATCATTTGTTAGTCCTGGAAGAGTTTGAAAATGGCAGTAAATAATTTATTTTTAATTTTTTACTTTTATTGCTATAATTTTCAATGCTATGCATTTTGCTTTGAGTATTGCTTTAAAAGTACTCCATATATTCTGATATGTTCATTATCTGATTTTCATTACCATTATTTTTCAAAAAAACTTAATTAGTAACATCTTTATCCTTTTATTCAAGAGTTGTTTAATAAAAAATTCTTGAATTTCTAGATTGTACTTGGTCACAAGAGAAACGGGTGCAAATTTAGAAGGTGGAAAAGAAGAAGCAGCCATTCTTACGCTCTGATGGTGGATATAGAACTTGAGGTGATGTGGCACCCATGTGTGTAGTCACTCATCTGCTAACTCAGTTGTTGGCATGGGGCAGCATCTAACCCAGCCCCTCCAACTCCCATCAGATCTTCTCGTTTGGTTTCTCAAGTCCTGGCCTAGGTACATACACAACTTCATTGTAAAAGATACCAGCTTCCCTGCAGGCCTTCAGCATCATCCAGGTAGGTCAGAAACAGACTCTGGTTCCAGTTTGTCTTTTTGGATTCTGTTTATTTCCACAGGTTACAGCTTTCTCCGCTCTCTGGCTTCATAAAGACTTCAAGCACAATCCAGCTTCAATGGCAAGAGTTTGCATAGCTTTGTCCACAGATCCCACAATTGGGAAGGGTCTAATATTTATAATAAATCTCTTGTTCTATGTCACTTATAAGAGTGGCTTCTCTGATAAAAACCTGACTTCAGAAATTGGAAGTGGTTCTAGAGGAACAGAATCTTAAGGAGGGGTTCTCTGAATTGATTCTGTGTTATCTGTACTTGTTACTATGTTGTTGTTGATATTCTGCTCAGAGAGACATTGATAGTCCACGATAGCACAATAGTTCCTTAAATTATCACCTGTAGACATCTGTAACAAAGTGCCTGCCTAAAAAGAGGCATAAATTTGGTAGGTCAAGCAGTTGCTACCATAGAACATGTTAGAAAAAAATAACTATAATGAGGTGGGTGGTTAGTTGGTTGTTTTTTCGTTGGAGAATTTGGGGAAAGAAAATGTCCAGTCCAAGATTCTAGTTAGAACCAGAGTAATTTTATTATTTACCCTTTAAAAAATTGGAATGGGGACATATGGGCAGATTCTGATAAAGCTGGGGACCTTTTTCTATTTTCTGCCAAGTATCCTTGACTCATAAAAGCAGCTCTTTATGTCCTGTCAGGGGAGTTAGTCTCCTCTTGCCTGAAGACTATGTAATGGGCTTCTCTGATATAATTTCAGAATAATTTCATAATTTTATAAGTTTAGGGAACTACTGATTCTCCTTAGGAACTGCCCTCACCACTTCTCATTGTTTCTAGTCCTATAAACATACTCAAGTAATAACAGTTCCCAGAGTGTAAAGTACAAAGTATAACATTTGAGGAGGTGTAATACGCACACAAAGAATTGCAAAAATTTACCAACTTATATCAATAGAAATCTTGGAAATATGCATAAGAATGCGTCCTAAGTTATTTGATGAGGAGTGTAAGGAATGGGCCTAGCCATTGCTATTGGTGAATTAAGACACAATTCTGTACTTAAAATATTGGCAAAGGTGGCTGGAGGTGCCCTAACAGTTTGCTTGCTTGGTTGACTAAAACCTGGACACAAAAGTGATCTGCATAAAATGAAGATGAGATAATTGCTAGACCTTCCAACAAAGGTATCCAAAGGTTTAGGAAGACTGGAATGCTAGAGTGGTGTAAGACTTGCTCACCCACTCCCTAAATACATCCCCTGGAAAGCCCAGAGGATACTTACTTCACAAGGGGTGTGCAAAATACATTAGTGAAAGGAACTCTGACGTCTTATGGTGGCTATTCTCTTAGGCCAATTTTGGTGGTGGGAACTGCTGCTATCAAATTGGCTTGCCTGATTTTAATGATGATGATGGAATTCCCGGGTGTCATGGGCCACGTGGTGGCATTAAATTACCAAAGACAAGAAATGTATGAATACTGAAATGAGAGGTAGAGCTCAAATCTGTAATAGGAATGGTCTCACTGGCAGAAATCTTTGGTATTAGCTAGAATGTGGACTGTGGTTTCCCTAGAACTGATATAAACAGACAGCCTTCTCAAATTTTACTTAGTTTGTTTAATTAGAAAGCTCTAGGTTTGTGAAACAGAGGACTGACTGAAATCACTGTGATTACCAAATGGAACAGAGGGTTTAACTGAACCAGGACCATGGAACAGAGGGTTTCATAGCTGGCTACCTCAGGTTAGAAGTACCTCTCCTAGTAATGGTTTCACAGAGTCCAGAACAACCTGCCATTGAAATTAAAAAGCAATTGCAGCAGAGAGATATCAGTGATATAGCAAAACCCCACCCTGGTGGAATAGCTCTTTAATCAGTGGATAAATCATGTCCCCAGGTTATGATTTGGGGCTGCATGCTGACCCTGTGAGCTCAGTAATCTCTTGGGTACTTTAGACCTTTTGGAGGTCCTGCTGATGTGATCGTGAGCAACGTAAACAGAATAGTGAGCAACATGGAAGATATTAGGTTAAATAGAAGAGACTGTATATAGTCAGACTATATATGACTTCACGTTCATTGTGGAGCAGCAGAGTTCCATGACTGGCTGCTTTTGAGGTTTTCAAAACTGCTAGTAAAGGAACATTTTCCAGCTGTAGTCTTGGTGAGGTCCAAATCTACCGAGATTTCCCTATGTCCTGATAAATCTTTGGGTTTTTTTTTCATACCTAATTAAAGCTATTAGTAGAATAATTCTTTATTTCTATAACTTCTTTTATATAACTACATGACTATTGATTTCAAACTCATCAGAGATGTCCTTGAGACTTTTCTCAGTATTGAGTATGTATGAAGGACCTGATGTCTGATCAGGATTGCTCTGTGATGCTTTGAGGTAATACAAAAGCTATCAAATATGTATTTACCACTAGGCAGAGATTAATCTACAGCAGCTGTTACAGACTGCATGTTTGTGTCCCCCTAAAATGTATGTTGGAAGCCTAATCTCCAATGGAATTAGGGGGTAATTAGGCCTTTGGGAGGTAATTAGGTTCAGATGAGCTCATGAGAGTGGAGCTCCCATGATGATGGGATTAGTGTCCTGATAAGAAGAGACTCTAGTCTCTCTCTCTCTCTCTTTCTCCCTCCCTCCCATGTGAGGATATAGCAAGAAGATGGCCATCTGCAAACCAGGAAAAGTACCCTCACCAGACACTAAATCCCCTGGCACCTTGATCTTTGATCCCAGCCTTCAGAACTGTAAGAAATAAGTGTTGTCTAAGCCACTCAGTCTTTGTCATAGCAGCCCAAGCTGACTAATACAGCAACACGGGTCCTGCTTTGTTCTTTGAGGCAGCCAAATGCAGGGTGTGTGGGGGAAGGGCACAGTGTATGCACATGCACATTCATTTGGCAACATGTCTGAGTATTTATTTTAAAAAAACCAATAACTTAAATAAATACATTTAAGACAGGACAGTTGAGTTCCTGGATAGGAAAACTATGTGAAAGATTTTGCTGGAAAACCCAGAGGGCAAACTCACTTTGTTGTGGAGTCTATCCAATTAATCAAGATAGTGATAGACCACACCTCTCATATATTTTCCACATTGCCAAAATATTTTATACCTTAATAATACTGTGCTTAGTGTATATTGGAGTATCATTAAAAATGAGCTCATCATGTAACAGGATGACAGAAAGAAAATAAATCTCCCTTTGCTGCATGTTATTCATCTCTGCCCTATTAAATTTTTCTTCTCAAATTGGCTTTTTTAGCTAGCCAGAACATAGCCAGACACTTTGATAATGACACAGTCTACACACACATTTTCTATGAGCCTTTATGCAGCTTATATAAATTCTGTAAGAAGTGTCGTTCCAGTCTTGAAGATTTTTCTTGATATATAAGAACTCTCCTCTCTCTGTATCATCTTGAAGTCTCTCTTTTCTCCACTCTCATAAAATGTGAGAAGAAACTTCTTTCAGAAGGTTATTAAGTTTGTTTTGCAGTCCACTGGTTGGGAACATGATTTCCTGGTAATTAAATTTTGATGTGTTTCCTAACTTGGGTTTAATTCTATTCATCCCAATAGATCCCAGAGTAAAGAAGTACATATTACTATTGTAATATTGTATTTTATTACTAAGAAGTATAATTATTTTAAATAATTTAATATAGAACACTTTCTACTCTGGCAATTTTAATGACTTATATCAACAGTAGAAATTTCAAAAACAGTTACATGAAATGGAAGTATCACTTGGAAAAGGCAAGCTGCACACTAGAAATTATCCCACAGGGCAGCATTACATTGCGTAGTATTTCATGGTTCAAGGACTGACCCCAACTGACTCAAAGATTGAATTATCAGCATACTAACATTGGACACACATGGCAGAGGAGACTCCCATTAACCGTGTTATAGAGCTGAAATATAAAATCATAATCTCCATGTATTAATTTATAGTGATGAAAATACCTCTATCTTAGGCTGCAATACTCATTTTGACATGGCGTTGATTTTCTTCCTACGTGTAGACATAAATGGGGCACAGATATTTGCTCAGTGAGATCAATTCTGTCAAGGCAGTAGTTTTGGATATGATAGGGTGTCTTGGCTTAAGTTTCTCCCTCTTCTGAGCATGCTCATAATGGCACTGCAACAGGGGCTACTGCAACACCCCTTTCCCTATGCTGACCATCCTTTCTTACCTCTCCCCACCACCTCCAGACTCCTAATTCTGATTGACACATCCTTTTTTGATAACTCTGTGACATCCCTATGCTGACCATCCTTTCTTACCTCTCCCCACCACCTCCAGACTCCTAATTCTGATTGACACATCCTTTTTTGATAACTCTGTGACGTCAATCTTGCACCACTCAATTCCTTGATCTAATAGCCATAGTTTTTAAGTTTTCTTTGCATGTGACCTAGTAAACATTGATTTCTTAGATTCACTTTCAGAAGGTAATCCATTTGTTTTTAAAATATATTTTCAAGTTCTTGGAGACTTCCTCTAAGTAGACTCCAACTACTGATAATCAGCAAAAATAATTTTACATAATTGATTAGAACTTGAAATATGGTAAATGAAAAACAATTCTGAAAAGAGAAACATAATTAGGAATTATAAAGCAGAGTTCATGGCAGAACTCTGACGAGTCCATTGAAGAAGCTGAGTTTAAGGCTCATGTTAGAAAAAACATCTTTATGACTCTTGGAAATAATGTGACTTCCTTTTAAGAACTACACATTTATTACCATCACTAAACAAAAGAGTATAAAAAGTGAGAGACCTGTATAATAAACAATTTTCCCATCCTAGTATTAACTTATAATGAGAAAAATAATGGCATCTCAGGCTGGAATAATCACTTTGACATGGAATTAACTTAATGCCTATTTTTTCAGCCTAAACTAACCTTATCACATAGAAATCTAATCTGGACAGAGATGTAACATTCCTTTTTGGTCGCACTTAAAAACTGTTGATCGAATTAAAGAATAAATCAACGAGTTCAAGAATAATGAGTAAACAGGAAGCTAGGTAAGAATTGGGGGAGGAGACTGTGGTGACGCTGTGCAAGGAGAGCTAGCATTGCAAATGGGGGAAATAACGAGAACAAAAAGGAAAGAAGAGGTGTGTTTGGGGCTTGACCGGAAGGGCAGCCTAGTGTTTAGGAGGACGGGCAGTTCCCAGTCGGATAAAATAGTGAATGGGGCCACTAAGGATCACAATACAACACTCTTTTCTTGCCTGTGACCATGATTTCCATTGGAATAATGTTCTTTTTTTTTAATGAGTTTTTTTTCCTTAATTTATTTATTTTTTGGTTGTGTTGGGTCTTCGTTGCTGCGCGCGGGCTTTCTCTAGTTGCGGCGAGTGGGGGCTACTCTTCATTGCGATGCGTGGGCTTCTCATTGTGGTGGCTTATCTTGTTGTGGAGCACGGGCTCTAGGTGCTCGGGCTTCAGTAGTTGTGGCACGCGGGCTCACCAGTGCCTGAAGTAAATGTGGGGGTTCAGGACTTAAATAAAACAAATCATGTTTATTTTCACTCGTCTCTAACCAAACTAAAATTTAACATTTTCTTCCATTGCAAATATGGGCAACAAACCACAAGAGTATAAGCAGGATTTCTGACTTTGTCATGAATAGGAATCACAGTCTCATATAACAGTTGTCACAGATAGCTACAAATATCATGTATATTACCACTGTCTTCAGTAGTTATTAGACTAAACTCTAGATCTTCTTATTTAATGGCTAGTGAAACACAAATATTTCTGCATCAAAAATTTTTGTCAGTATAGTGACAACTGCATTTCAATATAATTGGAATGGTTTATAATCCAATATAATTTATATTATGCATTTAAAAACACTATTTTGTGAAGGGATCCATAGGCTTCTCCAGACTGCCAAAGGAGCTCATGGAACAAAAAACATTAAAAACCCCAACATTAAAATTAGTATTTTGGTTTTAGCATTCCTCACCCCTTTCTCTATCAAATTAGTTCTCCAGCAGTCTCCAGGTAAACAATTCCATCTATTAGCTCTCTCTAGAATTCTTATGTAATTGATATCTTGGACAGTCCCTATTAGTGTAAGTGTGGGTAAGATAAAGAATTTTTACGTCACCCTTTCATATTGTTTTCTTTACTCTCTCTTTTGTCCATTTCTCTTCCATTTAAATGAATTCCCTATTTCAGCATATACCTGGAGATGAAGGGGATAACTTCAAGCAGGTAGGGAGATTCAGAAGGGCTTAAATATAAAAGCAGAGCTCCCCACACATGAATGGGAGCTGCTGAAAGGAAGGAAAGGAAAAGAAGGTGATGGGGCAGGAGACAGAGTTGCAGCTGGTAGGAAGAAAGTCCAACCCAGCAGACAGAATCCAGCACTCAGCATCCAGAAGACAGAGAGGTAGGCCACAGTTTGGCCAGAGGCTAGCATCAGAGAAGTACAGAAAAAAGTGAAATGTTTGCTGAAATGTAGCCCGGGGAACATGGCAACAAGTACTCTAAGATCAATCAAAATATGAATATATACCCTGGCCTGGAAATTTGATTTGCATCAGATGAGTCTCTCAGGACGTGGAAGAGGTTCAGAAAAGGACTATACCTGGGACAGTGGTGGTGTGGTTAGGGCAGGGAATTGAGAGAGGAAAACAGAGCCCAGTCTTATAAGGGTAAGAATACTGGGTTGACTACAAGGAATTTAATTAAGGACATGGTAGAAAAGGGTAATAAAGTGGAAGTTTCTTACACCTGGACACAAGTTGAGCACAAGAAAACAAGATTGGCTTGACGACGGATTTCTTATTATTGAATCAGATCAACTTAAATAACTAAGGAGAGGAGGGTTCACAAAGCCTATATTGGGACTAAGTCTGCCGGTCAAGGTGACCTGATTTATGCTAATAGAAATGGAGGGCTTTGAAGGCAGAGAACCAGGAAGTTTATGACAACTGGTCAGCTCTCTAAATTGGCTTTACTTTCTGAGATATCTACTCTGTGTGGCATTAGGCTGCCAAAGCATGAAGCAGAATATGTTATTAAGTCAGATCTCCTTGGATCACAAAGAAAATACTAAGGCAACAGTGATAGAAGAGAAAAAGAAACAATCCAGAGAAAAAAATGACTGGGTCGCCAGAGGCAAAATGTATGACAGATCCAAATGGCATTCATTATTTCTCAGTTGGAAAATTCCAACAACTTCCTAAATTGTCTCCCCATCTTAAGTGCTTCACTACTCAAATTTATCTTATAAACCACTTCCAGGCGACACACTAAAATTCTTCAAGTGTAGACACCGTTTCTCACTTCAGTCTTCTACTAAAAAGTACCAACAACACTTTGTCACCTAACAAGACCCTTTTCTTTGCATTCAAATTTCCGTGCAATATGGTTCCAACCCATGTCAATGCTTATTTCCTAGTATTTTTTATTTTTAATATCAAACATCATTAAAATAAATGATTAAAATATTTATTATTTGAATGCTTCTTTTTTTTTTTTTTTTTTTTTTGCTGTACGCGGGCCTCTCACTGCTGTGGCCTCTCCCGTTGCGGAGCACAGGCTCCGGACACACAGGCTCCGCGGCCATGGCTCGCGGGCCCAGCCGCTCCACGGCATGTGGGATCTTCCGGGATAGGGGCACGAACCCGTGTCCCCTGCATCGGCAGGCGGACTCTCAACCACTGCGCCACCAGGGAAGCCCCTGAATGCTTCATTTTTAATATCTCCTTTTTATTTCTGACAAGTATGCCCTTCTTTGAAGACTTTCTCTACTTCATTTCCATGTGATTCTGGTAGGCTACCAATCAGAAGACAATGGACTTCTGACAAGAGGAGTACCACATGGCCCAAGTTAGGCCACCCAGAGTTTCCTTCCCAGGAGGTGTGTCCCAAGAATGCAAGGACAGAGAGGGACCAAAAATGATTGGAACTGAGGCCTAAGAGGAATTGTTGGGTATTTGTGTCTTTATCTTAATGTTCCTCTGATCCTCTCTCCTTCCCTAAATTCTTTCACTCAATTCTTTGAGCTACTCAATATCCTTTCAGGAAATTCCCTTGCACACATACATGCACAGACGCTTCAGTTTAAGAATAGTAGTTTCCATTGCTTGTAACCAAAGACCACTAAACGATGTAGAAATGAGCACAAAAGCATAGGGGAGATTGTTAGGTGTGGAATAGGGCACAGCTCCCCCCACCCCTGCCCAGAGATGATTGGTGTATGTGGAATTAATTATCAAGCTAAAATGTCATAAAAAGCAATGGGGCTGACATTAAAATTCTAAGATGAGAAATTAAAAGTTCATGACATACAGTGGAGAGCTAGGAAATAAGGTCATTCACTGGGCTGACTGGAACACTGTGGGTGAAACTTCTAGGAACTGTTGGCGTTTGCAACAGACCTGGATAAATGAAACTGAGGGAATTGTGAGCTCAAATGTTAAAATTTTCACTTTGAGGCATGGACTAAAATCCAGAGTCTTCTTGTCACCATGCCCCAAGCATCTCTTTTTACTAGTTGTCATGGGACTGAGATTGAAGAAAACCAAACTCAGAGATGGATCATCCAGCTTGTTATGTTAGATCAGGGCAATTCAGAACGTTGCCACGTATCTTGCATAAATCTTGAGGGAGAAAATGGCATATGAGCTGTTCACCAGTTATATTAGTAAACCTTTGATCCTGAAGAAACCTGAGCCACCAAAGGGCTTGCCAACATTCCCGGTCTGCCCAACCCCCGCCCCGCCCCGCCTAGTGATTGAGGAAGCAGTGTCTCCCGCCAGAGAAATAAAATGATTCCTCTGGCGCCAAAGCTCCTTGGTGTTGACCTCGTCTCCCCTTACCCTCCTGATCTCTTGCTCCTTTATCCTTTGCTTACTTCATTCACAGCCTCCCTGCTCTGCCTCGGATGTGCAGGGAGCTCCCGTCTCAGGGCTTTGCACTCACTGCCCTTACTGCCTTCTCTGCCTGTAGCTCCCTCCCTCCCGATGACAGTAGCCGCCTGACTTGCTCCCTCACCTCCTTCAGACTTTCGCTGGCTTGAATGTCACCTTCTCCTGGAGGCTTCCTCTGACCACTGTATTCGAAATTGCAGCACTTGCCCAATATTCTGTTGCCCTTTGGTATTTTATTTTTCTCTCTTGCACTTACCCCACATCTACTATATATTTTACTTTTTGTGTGCTTTGTCCCCAGACACGGCCCCCAGTGAACCCTGCCTCTTGGGATTCACTCCCTCGGGTAGTCCCCCTCCGCTAGAATCTGGGGCGGCTCTGTGACTCATCTGACACAAGAGAATGTGGCAGAAACGGTGCTAAGCCAGTTCCAGGCTTAAGCCTTAACAGGGAGTGGCAGCTTCCAACTTTGTGCTTTGGAGAGCTCTGTGCTGCCCTGTGAAAAGGCTGGTTATTCTGCTGGGCAGACTCTGTAGAAAGAGACAATGCTGTGTGGAAAGAGTGAGTCCTTGGACTACATGGAGAAACTGAGAGGCTCAGCTAGGAGAATGGAATCCCACTTTGGATATGGTCAAATTTCTTGATAAGGATGCATTCACTAGAAAGTCTGAATTCAATTTTCCAGCACTGGTTAAGTTGCCTAACTTAATTAATACAAACCTAAACCAGACGCTGCCAATAGAAAACTACATTAGATGGCCAAATATTGTTTAGCTTAACACAGAGGGAGGGAATTCAGAGATTCCAGAAATTCTTGATCAAAGCAGTTATACACAACTTGCCCACTTTCCTCCTGACCACATCCCAGAATAGATCACTAATAACTCTCCCTTCCTCCTTGCCAAGAGATAGCAGGTTGGCATATCTCTAAATAAATTGGTAAAAAGTTTAATTATTAGCTATGACTACCTTAAAAGCATACAAGTATGGACTTAGGAGTCTAAAACTTATATAATTTATTGCAAACATCTCAATCTGTTGGTCATTTATAATAACTGAGGTATTCATGTAATTCTCCAAGAATCTCAGAAACTGAGATACTTGATGATTTCTTTCTCCTATATTTGATGGATTTGACAATCAAAAGACAGAGGGAAAAATGATTCTCTGTGATTAGTGCATTTTATGTAACATTTGTATCTCCACTAAGAGCAAGTTCAGTATATGGACTCAGTCACTATATCTGTATACACTGTAAGGCATCCCTCCATTCCCAGGAGTTTAGGGATATGATGTCAGGATTTTCCATGTTGTCATTCTCTAATGTAAATTGTATGGCTTCCATTCACATTTCCAAAGAACAAAAGAAAATATGTGGCAATAACCTAGATATATAAACTCCTTAGCCAACCCCATGAATAACTTAATATAGTAGTTGTAATGGATATATACATAAATATATCAAAAAATGTTCTGCTGGTTAAGGTTTTGTCCTTTAAAAAATTACATTACAGAAATTAGACATTGAAAGCTAATTGTTCTTTATTTCTCTTTTTACATTCAAAAAAGAAACACATGTCAGTTTGCATTCCTTTGTGTTGAAATATTCTTGAATTACATGATTTTACTTGTGACCCAAACAGGGCTGAACATTTACTTTACTTTTGGTGCCTTATTTGGAAAATTGAAAGATTGGGAAGATGAGAAACAGTGTGGGAGGGAGTAGATTTCTAAGATCATGGTATGTTTTTCTCTGATTAAAATGTTCCATATCTTTTATTTCTAGGGGAATTAGAGTCCACATAAGTTTGAGGTAGGTATTACTTGTTGAATGCTCAAAATAACATTATGCACCTTACCCCTTGTGTAAATATATTCCAAGACTCTATATCTTCTTTGAAAAGTAATTTGAAAATGCATCTATTTGACAAACCTGGAGCAGTTACTGTCTGCTGCTTAAATTTCCAGTTACAAGGGAAAAAGTGTCCTCTGGCAGCCCAGATTGAATAGGGGAATACAGGAGAAAAACATGGTAAGATAGGGAAAAACATGGAGAGAATCTTTGTAACTCAGAAATAAACTTGTAGACAGTGAAGAGTCTGTTTTACTCCAAAGGAGAATCTAAAATTTGAATTTACATGAGAGGGATTGGGACATTATTCTCTGAGCTCTCACTTTCTGATTGATTCCACTTTTAAAAGCTTAAGGGTTTCAACTAATTAAATTAAAAGCAAGCCAGAAAAAAAAAAAAAGAGAGAGAGAGATTGAATGCTTAGATATTCCATATCCAAGGATGCTGATCTGCCTTATTATTTTTGGGAGAAGATTAATGGGAAGAAAGCCCTTTGCTTCACTCCATTAGAAAATCCCATGACTAAAGGTTGATAAAATTTGAATTTTTATGTTTGGAAACTATTTTAAAATAATTCAATTTGTGAAAGACAGTATTTTATATTGCCTCATCCAGTGAATCCTAAGGCATATTTACCTTTGTTTTTCATTTAAAGAAGTTGTGAAACAACTTAAGACTTTCAGAAATATGGAACTAAGTATTACATATTATGGAAGGAAGTATGTATCTCTTATTCCTAAAGAAATATCTGTTTTCTCAGTGGGGAAAGGACTGTAACTTTTCTTTCCTCAAATAAGGCTTCTTATGGTCAAGGACCCACAAATGGAATTATTTAGTTTTTTTTTTTTTTATACTCACACAGTTTAGTAGAATTTGATAACTATTCAGAGCATTCGTTAAATTCTATTTGGAGTTCTGGTCCTACAAAGTTAACAAGACGTTATGATGTCACTCTAGGAATATTGTGTGATAGGATTCATACAATCAGGATAAATCAGATAGTCTACCTGAGTCGAGGTGTGGAGGCTGCAGTCACTGAATTGAATAAGGACATGTCTGGTAACTGAAGGATTGTTCTTGATGATTGGAAGGAAACCTTGTCTTCAGTCTAAGGTTGTTTAAGGAAACACAGCTGATTTGTTTCCATTTCCTTTTCCTTCCTCCAGGCTTAAAGAACACTAGGGTAAATAAGTTCCTAAAACTCAGATCGACTGGGCAGAGAGAGTTGGTGGAGCACTCTGTGAAATACTGAAGATGATCTTTTTTTTCCTATTTGTGAGAGTCAGTGATTTTTGGAGTCTATGCTTTGTATTTACGTTTTCAAGACTTCAGTGAGATTTAGCAAGATGTTTAAAGCTGGGGCTGGGGTAGAATAATTCTTGAGAATTTAAGTTTAATTTCATACCCTATACAGTGGAGATTAGCATTCCAAGCCTTACTTTCACAGAGAATCAGGGAGTTATTATGTGATATATTAGGGATCATCCTCCACACAGCAGAGAACCCCTGGCTTCCTGCCATGTCCTGAAAAAAGGGGGAATGCCACGGTTATTTACAGGACCATTTTTTCCTTTGGGAGGTTTTGTTCTAGTTCACCTTAGCTCATTACTGATTCATGGGCTGCTATTTTGGCTGAATGATGATGGAGGAGCAATATTAGGTGAGAGGCTAACCAAATATGCTGTAGGCTTTTCCACCATCCCTATCCTTATAGGGTCTTTGCTGTCAAAAAAATCCCAGTCAAGATAATGCCTTCCTTTCATCTCCTCCATCCATACCCATGAATACTTTTCTCCTATTAAGGTTCACTTGTAAAAGAACTGCATTCACTATTAATGTGTCTGCATTTGCACTTTACAAGGTACTCTGCTTTTATTAAGCACCAGTCTATGAACTGTTTCATGTATGTGCCCAGAAGCCCATCCCTTTTTCTGCTCCCCACTGGCAGTTGGCTTTGACTTAATGGGGAGATATGGACCCTTCCAACATGCCTAGCTCAAGTGGAGTCTTCGACCAGATGGCAAAAATACTACAGCTTTGAAGACACTTTGGCTGCATCATTAGACCAGTTTGTAATTATTTTATGGTTAGCCCAAGGTATTGAAACACCATTTCTGAAAGTGGACTTAGAGTTATCTTGGCAGATAAGTGTTTGTTTATTGAGTCTTATTGCTTTAAAATTAGAGGCGACTTTTTCAAGAGAAATACTTTGAGGCTAATCCCAGCTGACTTCTGAGAGGTTATTCCTCTGAATAATAGAAACATAGACTTATAATATTTACTTAAAAACTGTGTTCAGGGCTCAGCAGATAAGGGAGTTAGTTGTACAGACAGTCCGTGGCACTTATATAGTAGATAATAGAATAAGAATTATTGGCTTATAGAAACCAAGTACAGGCTACTATTTTGCCTGGTGTTACTGATTTGGACTATGCAAGCCCAAACTTATTCAATAGAAGAAGAGCGTTTTTCTGTTCTTCCAAACACTACACTACTTTGGAACTTTTGTTTCATTCAGTAGCACCAGTCTAACCTACTATATACTGATAGAAAGTTAGAATATATATATAGTTATAGAGCTACATCTACAGCTACATCTATATAACATTTGTGCCCAAGAGTGATTTAATTAGCTTGTATGATCAGTTCTCACTGCTAACAGGTCAGATGGGTGAGTGTAGGTGACAAAGGGAGAAGGGTTACAATATCAAATTATTGCACACAAAAGCATCTTTTTTTCAGCATCACCTTGATTTATTTTCCTAGTCTTTTTTTTTCCTCAGATGGAAAAATAATTTCATCAAGAAAACAAATATTTCTGCCAAAGCAAAATAATTTCATGTTTTAATGCTTTTCTTTTTAAACAAGTCAACATTGAACTAGGACATGCTCTGACCCCACTCCCCTCATTTTGCTGACTAAAATTTTTTTTAAATCCATTGGCAGAAAAAAAGATATTTTCCTCAAATAGGATGATCATATTTTATTGCTGCTTTGTTTAGTAGACATTTTTCTCAATTGGGAAAAAAAAGTCTAGGTGAAAAATTACCTAACAAGAGAAGTAGTTTACATGGTCATAACATTTAAATTGCTGCCAAAAATGTAAAAAAAGATTTTAAATGTAAAATATCACATAACTTCAAAAAGCTTACCTCAGTTTTCTATCACTTATCATGTACTATAAGTCAACTTTCTAAATAGGATTATAGTCCTTTATTATAAGCCCCTAGTTGTACTATGGTATACATTTAAAAGAATGCTACTACAAAATTTTTCTTTTCTTTTTGTTTCTGCCTATTGTGTACTTAAGCTATAGATAATTTTTGAATAAAAAGCCTACGGTAGATATAAATGCAATAGTTAACTGATCCTGTTTGCTGATGTACTTTTCGTGGTCCACGGAAGGTGGCGTCTTTTAGTCCAGCATCTTCTCCTGTTTCTTGCCTTCCTTTTTCTTCTTCTTAGATTCTGCTGTGATTAAAAATAAAAGAAAGAGAAGAAGAAGCATTGCATTAGTAAGCTATGAGGGAGGGAGCCACTTGTCTTATAAATGGCCAGGAATGAAATGATTAGATACATAGAAAAAGTACGTGTGTATTGGGGTGGGGGGGCTCTGCTTTTGTGCTTTTGTCAGGAGAATGCCTATGAAAATAGGCAGGAGTAATACAGCTTACCTCCCTGTGTGAACGCATATAAATGCCTGTTATCTTACTGGTTGCCCCCATTTAATAAACAACATACTGTCTGGGGTTCCTACTTAGAAAATACAAACACAGCCAGAATCTCTGAGAGAATAAGCCAGGTCACTGCTCAATGGAGAGCTACAAATGCTTTCTTAGCCCTTCATTTCCCACATTCCCTTTCCATGGAGAGTTGATAAGCATTCTTTACTGACAAACGTTTTCAAAGTGCTTCCACTCCTGATTTGCCCTCTGTTTATACATTTAGCCAGCTATTCATATACAAAGGACCACCTTTGAACCTACCAGACATGGAGCTTTGACTCTACAGAGACTCCTAGCCTTGGATGAAGCAAGTGGAGTGTACCAACCTGGGCTAAACCAGGTGAGTAAAACTATGAGGATTTAAATCAAAAGACTTTATCCTTTTCCATTCAATCATCTGCCATCTCCCTTTTCCTAAGCATAGGAGAATGCAGTATAGAATAGAACATGTCAGCTTTGGCTCCAAAGATAAGAATGGTCAGCATCACCAGGCTAGTGAGTAAAAGGATATTGCTAAATGTTGCTAAAATACTTCCCCCATTTGGTCCACAATAGTGGCAGAAATGTATGGATTTGGGGCTGGAGCCAGACTGCTGGAGTTTAAATTCTGGCTCCATCACTAGTTACTATAAGACTGAGAAAGTTAATTTGTGTATCTGTGTCTCAGATTCCTCACTTGTGAACGGGCATATGAATAGTACCACTTCATAAGGTTCATATCCAAATTCAATGAGTTGTATAAAATCCACTGAGAACAGAACATGGCACAATGACATGTGCCAATAAAGGTAAGCAGTCATCATTAGTGTGATAGTAGACTAAGAACAAGAGGTAATTTCTCTGTAAGATTAATACGCTTTGTCATCACCAAGACATGTGCACTGAGCAGGTTATTGAATGTGCTAAGCAACAGAGGAATATCAGGACACAAACAATGGCCAGTAGGGATTAGGGCTTTGTTCATCAGATCATAGGACATGTGTCCAAGAGGGTCAAAAGGCTTATGATGAGAGGGGACATGACACCAACCACAAATGGTGTACAAAACCCAGCTTATACTTAAATAGAGCTTGAGCTTTTTGCATTCTTACCAGCTCTTCAGATAAGTTCCAAAGTCCATTATATATTAGATGAAGTAGTATTTCTGTACAAAGTAATTGTCCTAAACTTCCTTTACTCAAGCTTCAAGGGTGCAACATACACAATTAGGTCAGGAATTGCTAAAATTTTGCTAAAGTGCTGCTCACAAGCATTCATTTTGTTCATGTGTATCCTCAAATTTTCCCCTCTCCATTCTGAAGTAACAATTTTTTATTCTTTCTATTTTTACTTGTCATTATAAAAGTCTCCCTTTTTTTAACCTATTAAAGGTGAGATGACCAGAACTTCCAAGTTTAAAGATACCTCTAAGCTCAAAGAAGGTTTTCTGTTCAATTTCTGGACAAGTAATGTCTGAACATTTAATAATTCCCGCTCTTTGGTTGACATTTAAAGTAACAGCTGTATATTAAAATGGTATCCTCAGGGAATAATCTAAGATGACAACTGAAATATAACTTTGATTTCCCTTGTCTGATTTTCTCCAGATCCCTTACTGGGGAAGCCTTAGTAATTTATAATCCTCTAGTTCTCCAGTAGAGTGGAAGTTTGGGGCAATAATTTGCATATTTTGGCTAGCATGTCCCTATTTCATATGTAAGTAAATGGATCCCATACCAATCAGGTGTTTGTAAAATTTTATTTCATAACACTTAAAGTTATTCTGAATATTGAACACTATTTGATCTGACTGATGTAGGTTGTTCATTTCAGGGAACACTTTGGGAATGGGAATCTCTCCTCAGTTCTCCTTGGTAAAGGCAAGAGCACATCCTCTCTCTGTTACCTGAGCCTGACATTTATTTTATATTCATCAATTAACAACTGGCTAAATACCAAGAAATCAACCAATTGCCATGTAATCTGCATAACATCAATCAATTTATTTTTTTGATGCAACTGGCAAGTCATCATGGCATTCCTTTGACACACTACACACCTTAAGTCCACTCTGGGTTCAATATAAATAGGAAAATGAGGAGCCTCAGTAAAAGGTAGTGGGAAGAAGGAAGAGTTTGTATTTGCATAAGGTCAATTTGATTTCTCACATTGTGACTTTTACGTACATTTTACTGACAAAATGAGCTTTGTCACTACTTGTCTCTGTGGTCTCAAAAACTTGTGAACATCCTCTCAAGCTTTATCCTGTCTACATGAGGGTTTTTAAATAGTATCATGGAATCTATGATCAAGAAAGAACTTAATCCAACTCCCCTGTGTAATTGGTGCAGAAAGAGAAGCCAAAAGAGTGTCAGTGATTCCTCAAGGTCTACAATGATCCAGCAGTAGAATCAGATGAGGTGCCGTTCCCTGACTCTTGGACCTCTTTGCACAGCACAGCACCACATCCATTAATCATCACATCTGTAGTAAATGCCCATTGGTCTTATTTTGTGCTTATATGTTGCCCATTGTCCAGATCACCTCCCTTTACTTGAATCTCTACACTTAACGCTTATTTCAATTCCCCCAAGCACATCATTCCTTTTTCTCTCTCAGTCTTTGGCCTTCAAACCCACTCTTTATTCCATCAACTCCACACTTCCATGACCACCTCCATCTTGTTAATGCCTCCCATCCTTCAGGAACCACTTTTGACACCACTTCTAGTTTGTTAAGCTCTTGATCTGAGTTAGAAGCCTATTATCTTTATTTCCCCAGCAGAGCACTTATCTCTAGTACTGTAGTTGTCACCAAAGTATAAGCTGTGAGAGGGCAGAATCTCTACTACTGTTAACCCCGTAGCCCACAGCATGGTACCTAGTGCATTATAGCTGACTAGTAAATCTTCAGTGAACTAAATAAGTCTGCAGCACGGCAAGAACACATGCCTCATTGGCTTGCCATTTTCCTTATGTACTCATTTTCCTTATGGAGGTTCCCTGAATTTTCCTTGGTTATTTCCACCTCAGTCTTTACATATTATGTTCTTTTTACCAGAGTGTTTTTATTCCTACTATCCTAGCTTTGCTTGGCCAACATCAACTCATCCTTAAGATCTTCAGTTTCACTTCTTCAAGGATGCCCTTCCCAAACTCCCAAGCTAAGCATATTTCACCCATGGTTAGACACTTCCATTGTGCCTCTCATTGCTAGTAATATTGTATTGAATTATTTAACATGCATTTTCCCTTCCTACGAGGGTAGAGACTATGTTTGCCTTTTGCATCTGTGTCTTCGGTGCCTGGTACATGATAAGCCTGGTACATGAAATGCAAAAAAATATTTGTTGCATGCAGAGTGAAGAAATAAACACTTGAAGGGGAAGTAAAAAGAGTCAACTCATTAGTACATAGAAAAGTAGTATTTCTCGAGGAAAGTAAAAAAGTATAAATTCAATCAGAATCTTGTAATATTTCAGTGAAATATTTAAAGTTCTTCTTTAAATATTCTTTGAAGAATTTTTTACAAAGAATAATTTACAAACATATATACATGAAATTTATCCAAGCTTCTCAACATTTTTCTTGTCTTCAAAGTCCTGAATTAACTCTGTGGGTAAAAGTAGTGTCCGATTTTAGTAGTCTTTCAAGGTTGTGGTGAAAGAAACCTTTCCTCTAAGCATGAGGGTCACGAATTGGCCTAGAGCAGGGGTCTAACTGGGTAAAACAAAGTGCTTTGTAATAAAGTCATACAGTGGCTACTCTCAAAGGTTTTAAGAGCCCATGTGATCATTGTCCTGACTTGAAAGAGTAGGGCACCTTAATTCACACTGAAAAGAGCCAAGTCCAGGGAAAGCAGTACACACTCACCATACCTCAAATAACACCCCAGGCTACTGTCACTCTTCCCCACCTGGACTGAAGTTGTGAAGCAGAAACGGGTGCAAACAGGAAATGAGCCATTGTCAAAACGTGAGAGCGAAGGGCTTGTTCTGTTCCCTTGAATGATCACTCCCGAGACATTGCTGCACCGGAAACTCACAGTGGTGCCCTTGGTGTGCTTTAACTTCCTGGGTTTCCAAACTTTCATCCTTTCTTTGGCCAGTTTTTGAGTTGATGGAGGAAAGTGCTTATCTCTCTCTCATGGTATATATGTAAAACTTTGTATTATTTGAATAGAAGCAGGATTTTTTGTTTGAGATATATTTGAAAGTGTTCAGAAAGCACTAAGACTTTCCTAAAAAAGAACACTCTAAACAATTCGGGATCTTCATATTGCTATGAATGACAGCACCTGGAGTGCCATCTTTGCCATATTCTATGTAGAAAACTCAAAATCTAGCCAGGAAAATTCTTTCAATGCATAGCAACTACTGATCGTAAAGAATAGAGGCAGTGAGAAGAATAAGAATAATATGAGTTATGCTAGAATAAATTCTGAGCTCATATATATACTTTAAAATCTGAATAGAAAACAAAATCTTGATGGACTCTGAAGAAATAAGTGGCACGGCGGCCATTTGTTTAGTCAGGCAATGAGGCTACAAGTTCTGTTAGGAACGTCCTGAGAACCAAGTCTTCACCGAGAGGATTGGTTCAGACTGATGTCTTCCATTTACCAGCTCTGTGATCTTGGGCAAATCAATCGTTCTGCATCTGTTTCTGTAAACTGAAGATAATAAAACCTGGTATATCCTCCTCATAGGGCCATCGTGAATATCATATGAGATGATGACCTCTAAGATCCCATTTTACTACTACTAAACAAAAAAATTCATATAGCAGATATTTACTCTATATCGACTACATATCTGGTGCTGTTCTAGATGCTGGGATATAATAGCAAACAAGACAAAATTCTGCTCTCACAGAGCTTACATTACAAGTACTGTTCTCAAGGTTGCTTTATGTCAGGGTTTTTCAAAATTGTAAAGTACTCTGAAAGTGTATATTTATATTAAAGATCACGGCACCTATTTTTATGGCTTCACTCCATATTTCTCTTGGCACACCACAGATGCATGTGATGTAAAAGAGAATTAATTAGTAGGGAGAAAAAGTATGTCTATAGTAGATTTGGCCTGAGGGGGGAGAGAGTTCCTCTTCTCTGAGTTATTTCATTCTTCTTAAAAAATATTAGTTAGCTTTTCAGTTTTAAAAGTAATACCAGGGCTTCCCTGGTGGCACAGTGGTTGAGAGTCCGCCTGCCGATGCAGGGGACACGGGTTCATGCCCCGGTCCGGGAAGATCCCACATGCCGCGGAGCGGCTGGGCCCGTGAACCATGGCTGCTGAGCCTGCACGTCCGGAGCCTGTGCTCCGCAACGGGAGAGGCCACGACAGTGAGAGGCCCGCGTACCGGAAAAAAAAAAAAAAAAAAAGTAATACCAGCTTATATAGAAAATAAAGAAACATATGGTAAAGAAGTTACCCATGGTTTCACAATATAAAGATAACACTTTTAGCAACAGGTTGTATTTATGTTTCCTTTCTATAAATATATGTAATATATACTTTAGACTAGGAACATATTGACAGTTGATAAAGTATATTATACTAAAAGTTCTATTGTATTCGTTTTCATGTCACTGCATATACTCTGAAACATGACCAAGTAGTATTCCTTTATGACATGCCCACTCTTAGTTTTTGTAACCTTTCTTCTTTTGCTGCTCAGTTGGCGTGTTCCCACTTTCTGTTATTATGAATAATGGTGCAATGTGTGTTTTTACAGACAAATCACTGTATGTTAAAATTCCGCCTTAGTATAAATTATTAGAAGAGGATCTACTTGATCAAAGGCCAGAATGTTTTTAAAGCTCTAGGTATATTCTGGCATATTTCTTTCTTGAAAGGAAGTGCCAATTTAAATTTTTATCAGCAACCTACATGAGTCTATCACAGCAAACTCGTTCTCAAAAGGCAAATAATCAAACAGGATGCATCATCTCTTTTCCATCTATTCACAGGCCCTTTTAGAAATGGGATTGCCATGTGGATTGTACAAGTAAACACCCACTCCCGTATCCAATATTAGGGAAATATGGAAGAAATAAGGTTGTGAGTGAGCATTGAAAGTTTAAACATTTTTTGAACACCTTGAGAGGAAATGTTATTCTATGAAGCAGAAGAGTTGAAAATTCTGGGATAAGCTAATCTCATTTTCTGAGCAAAATGTCTTGGTTTGATTTCTCTCTTTCACATGATGTATGGGGTAGACAGAAAACATAAAAAGAAAATTAAGAGATGAAAAGATTTGAGAGGCGCTTGAATTTTAACTGAGTCAACCTCTCTTTGCCACTGATTCAAATAAAATGGCTTTGGGTCATTAAATCGATGGGAGGAACTATTGATTAGACTAGGAAGAAGAGATTTGTGCCTTCTAAGAGGTAGGATTCCTATATGAGGAAGCTATGAACACTCAGAAATGGACACTGGAGATTCAGAGGTCAAGATTACCAGCAGACAGGGACAGCGGGAGGCATGCCATAGAAAGCCCTAAAGCTAACCTGTGGAGACTCATTCAATAAATCATGAAAACTGAGTGAAGGAAAGGGATCAGATTACTGACAAACAGTAACATCGCAATGTAAGTAAGTCCAAAATCTGGATACCACCAACACCCTTTTAATGCTTCATGAACCTATTTAAAGGAACTCACCTGTATTTAAGAATTAGCTGCCTAGTCACCTGGAAATATCTAATTCCTTGCACCATGCCAGCTGTGTCTCAGAACTGATAACAAGGCTTGCTGAATTGTAAATGTACAGCTCAGTGATCCACCAGGGATCCAGGTACTAGTTGGCTTGGCTTCCCGGCATGGCACCATTCATTAAACTTCCCAATATTAAGTGGCACAATACAGGAAGAAATTTCTATATATTTAAAAATCAAAAATATAATCTGTTAAATTTTTGTTCTTAAGATATTATTCTCAGATATGGTTCGGTCCAACATCTGTGTAATGATTTGTTGTTTCCTCTTCAATTTCTTATTTTGTAATGTCACTTGCTTCATTTCCTCTTTTAGGGACTCAGTGCATTTACTTCTAGGATTTTGTATGGAATACATACCTACCTCTATACATACATATCCACCTGCATACGGCTGCTACTCAGTGCTGCCCACGTGCTGACAGCTGTTCCTTCCCTCACTGTCCACCTTCCTTTTTGCTCATCAATTCTATTTCATAACAATACCTACAACTTCCTCCCAATTATCTGCCCTTCTACACGTTTGCTTTCTGACATCAAGTAGATGTGCATAAAAAATAGTATACATCTGTGTCTAGACACAAACAAAATATGTCTGGACTCTCTGAGGAACCTCTGTTCTGCCCCCATTTACTTTGAGAGGTGACTCGGCACTTAACTGCACAGCCTCCAAATAGCAAGTTCAGCCATCAGAGCAGCGGTGAGTAATGTGGACCTAACAGAAGATTTAGTGGAGGTGAGGAAATTATTTCATCAGCCACCCAAAGCAAGCTTAGTAAAAGTCCCTAAGCATGTCAGTTATTTTCCAAAGCAACTCCCACTGGATCAGTAGATGAAGCCCTTCTCCCTTCACCCAGAGACTCCTCTTTTCAGCCTCTTTTCCCGCTTGTCTCTCTGTTTCCTTTTCTTTGAAGGAAAATGTTGAGATAACTATTGGCTTCTCCAACCCATCTAGAAAGGAATCCTCTCTAGGATGCGCTTCCTTTATACAGTAGACATGAGTGTGATGGGGTCACTCCTATGTGCATGTGTGTACCAGGTAGAGAGTCACCAAGTCAAACCCCTCTTTTTAGCTTAGCACATTCACATTGTCCTTATGTATCAGCTACACCTATTCATGTGTTTGAAAATGTAAAAACAACTGAAAATTTTTGTGGATTTTTCCTCTGAATTCACAAGAGAGAAGATCAGTGAAGAAAGGAATCAGAGTTGTTTCATCTGTACATCCTTTAATCCAGGGCTTTCTCACTTGTAGATAGTTACAGAAGGAAAACAAAAAGCTCTGTGCATGTGTGTGTGTGTGTGTGTGCGCGCGAATGCCTGTGTGTGTGTGTTTTTGTCTTTTTCAGCTTTGGCCAAAAAAAAGGTTTTTAAGTGTTAAATAACACTGAAGAGAGGCAAATATAGCTAAAGCAAGTGAAACTCTTCAAAGAATGTGTGATTTTACATAGGTAGCTTTGAGAATGTAGGTTATGATTATGCCCGTATATTTGCGGGTACAATAGCATGCAAATCTGATACCTGTGTTAGAGACTCGGGGTATGTATGTGTTTGGTTTGGCAGTCACTATATGCTGTCATGCTTGGTGATACTGCTGGCCCTAACTCCGTCCCATGCCTCCCAGCTACTTTGCAGAACTCTAGAAGCTAAAATAGAGTGATATAATTAAATCCACATGTCTCTCCCCGCCCCCCCCCACACACACAGCCTTACAAGGGGGAATGAACGTGTAGATTTCTTCTGTTCAGCAAAGCATCTGCCCCTTCTTCAGTCCTAGGCCACTCTCATCACCTTACGCTTCTTGACAGTGACTTCCCCACACACAGATTAACTGCCTTCTTCTACATCAAAAGCAGAAAAGAAGAACGCTTATTTCTAATATGATATTTAAATGTTTAAAAGCTTGTTTCTGCACTAATGAAGGCATAGGTAGAAAATTTACCTTATTATAAAAATATTAAAATTTATATTGTAGCTCATCAGAAATGAAATGTATAATTATAAACAATAAGTAATTCCCACTTAGCACATCATTATTTTTCTATTACCATATCTGATGTTTAATATTATAGGACTGGTGTTACTGTAAACTCAAATTATGATTTATGAAAAAGGGGAAAAGCTTGAACTCTAGAATATTTAAAAGCTCAGTAAGTACAGCTCAATAAATCATTTTTTATTCACTCTCAAATAAAATTTTTTGGTATGTGTGTATATATATATATATATATACGTATATATAAGAATCAGTTGTTTTATATATAATATATATTTTTTATATATATAAATTATATATATATATCTTATATATATAAATTATATATATATATTTTATATATATATAATATATTTTTATATATATATTATATATATATGAATCAGTCGTTATGGGCTGAATTATGTCCCCCTCAAAAATTCATGTTAAATTCCTAAGCCCGATACCTCAGAGTGTGAACATATTTGAGACAGGGTCTTTACAGAGGTAATTCAGTTAAAATGAGGTCATTGGAGTGGGCCCTAATCCAATATGACTAGTGCCCTTACAAGAAGAGGAAATTTGGACACAGACATGCACATAGGGAAAACGATGTGAAGGCACAGGGAGAGGACAGCCATCTATGAGCCAAGAAAAGAGGCCTGGAATAGACCCTCCCCTCATGGCATTCAGATGGAATCAACCCTCCTGAAACCTTGATCTCAGACTTCTAGCCCCCAGAATTGTGAAAAAATTAATTTCTGTTGTTTATGGTATTTTGCTACAGCAGTGCTACCAAGCTAATACAGCAGTGAACTAGACTTCACACTAGTTTTCATTTTTGTATATCCTTCAGATCACCCTCATTAGTTGTAGAGATGCAAAATATACGTGTTTATTCTTATGTTTTTAAAAAAATCTGTTCCCCACATTTTAAATAACATCATTTGAATATGTGACTTTGGTACTGCATACTCTAGGACTTTATGCTCATTAATGGTTTCACAGTGCTCTCTGCATTAATCCACTTACCTGTCTCCACCCTTGTCCTCCAGATTTCCAGCAGGTGAGCTACATTTCCCCATTACTTGATTCCTTCCACCCCCATCCACCCAACGCCCTGTCTACAGCAGCAGCAAAAGTTAGATCTGAGGAGATTCCTGTCGACTTCTCTACATTTTTTGAGACAGCAGCCTTCACAGCAGCTTAATTTATTACTCTTGTGCATCTGGGCGAAGACCTGAAAATAAAGTTGTCTTTTTTTCTGTAGAATAAGAATAATTCCTGAAATTATCTTTGCCTTGCGAAAGCGAGTGCTGTGAATGTGTGAACCTGCGGCAAAGAGCTCTGGGCCTTGCCCCCTGTGTGACCCAGAAGGAGGACACCAGAAAAATGTTTACCTGCTTCTTGCTCTTTGGATTTCTGATGAGCTCTCTATAAATACTGTTCTTTCCTCCTGAAAAAGTCTTTTTTTCTCTTCCCTGTCTGTGCGCTGAGCAACAGCCAGCCCGCTTTGATTTCCCTGTAGGCTCCTGAAGGCTTTGCATCAGGGCCAAGCTGGCTGGAGTCACGGAGAGTGTGCAAAGTATCTCTGCTAGCAGCACTTGTTACCAGGACACCGGTGCCTTGGATCCTGGGGAAGCACCAACATCTCTATGAATCTCACAGTGGAGAGAAGGTAGCCCTGAATCCAGCCCTGGGTTGAGCCTTGGAGGCCACTGAGTGTAACAGGGTGCATTTCACTGCTGTGTCTTACTCTGGAGGAACTCAACCCCTTTAGAGGACCCCAGCTTGAGAACTGCAGCACTAAAAGTTATCATTTGCTCCCATCCAATTATTACACAAAGACAAGCTTGAGTCAAAAATTATCTGACATGACTCAATCGTAAATGACCCCAAACATGCTTATACCAATGTTTTAGAATTATCGTTAAAACAGAAACCAAAACTATTCATTTATTTTACAATACCCAAAGAGATCCCATAGGAAGCGCTCAGTTTAGGAAGAACTGGTGTAATAGAAAAGAACTCTGGACACAGTCCTGACTTCAAGTTCAAGCCTGACCCCTCACTGGCTAGTGACCTTGTGCAAGTTGCAACCTTAGTGTCCTCCTTTGTAAAATGCGAACCAAACTCCTTGGGGCTTTGGTGGGGACCAAGTGAGACAATGCATGCTAAGGGCTTAGTATAGTGCCTGTCATGTTGTAAAGACTCAATAAATAGCAACTGCTTTTGTGATGCTCAAGAAATGCTGATGATAATAGCTAAAACCTAAAACACAAAGCAAAAGTTAGAAAGGAGAGATGCAGAAGCTTCAGGGGGAAATAAAAAGAAGGTCTCTCAACCCAGTATCTAATTAGTGCAAACATTGTTCTATTATGCAGCCTTCCTTGATACTAATTATTATATAGCTGTTTTGTGTGTGCACAGCTAATGAGCCTCTGAGCACGGAATTTACCAAGGGAGATGGAAGAAGACACACAGCATGAAGTAAACTCTACAAATATTTATAGTTCCTAGTCCTCACATCTGTCCCAGCATAGAAACAAAAATTCTTCAGTAAGGATGGGAGTAAAACACCCAGGTGACTCTTCTTCCAGGTGAGTGTCTTGTGCTTTAACTGTGATTTCTGTATACATTTTTTGGCAGCCAGTGAATGAATGATGTGCTCTAGTGAGCCAGACCAGGACAGTTTAGTTGGATACATCATTCATTCATTAAGTCGGTACTATATGTTGAGCTCCTCTCAGGGACTAGGGACATGAGATGTAGTAACTTGCAAAGGGGAATGGGCTGTGGCTCCTGACCTCAAGAGGTTCAGGGTGGGGCAAGGCAGACATGCACTCATGGCAGAGACAGGGATGAATGTCTTATCAGAGGAGCCAGCCCTCGGAGAAAAGGCAGCAACTCAAGGCTCGGGAAGGGAAGTCTGGCAAGTTCTCATATTGATCTCTTTTCTAATCCTTGAACAAAACAAGCTCTTTTTGGCCTCAGGACTTTGAACTTCCCCTTGTTTCATTTAGAACATTCGTATGGCTAGCTGCTCTATGTCTTCAAGTCCAAGTTCAAAAGTTGCCTCTCAAAGGAACTTTCCCCAGTTACTCTATCTAACTTAGCCCCCTTCCCTTTTGGTCACTCTGACACTTGGCTCTTTAGATTTTAAGACCACTTACTCGAATATGTAGTTCTAATTTTAATTACTAGTTATTTATTTTGGTCGCTATTATCTACCCACCACCACCACTAGAACATAGCAGTAAGAGGGAAGGAAACTTGTTTAATATCAGCAGCACCTAACATACAACCTTTACCACTGTAGGCTCTTAATAGATTTTATAAATAAATGAATAAATTGGAAACAATGCCCAAAGACAGCATGCTGCTCTCTTTCATAGCCTTTGTACTCTGAGCGGTACATTGGGATTTATCCTCCTGTTTTTCCTATTGCACTATAGGTCCATATAGGTCATTGATTTGTCCCTGGTGCTAACTCTAGCCTATAGAACCCCCTCCATAAATACTTGCTCAATGAACGAGCTGGGTTTTACAGAATGAAATGTATGAAGTATAGAAGAAGGAGAACAAGTTCCAGGTTTCTACAATCATAGGTGCAGAGAAATGGACATATAAGAGTTCATGGCCCGTTCGGCCATCTCTGGGAGTTTGATGTGGCTGAGGCAGAGTATACGGGCAATGCCAGGAACAAGGATCCGGCAAGAGCCAAACTGGATGATCACGTCCTGCTCACGAGCCAGGATCTGATTCTGTTGCTGGTGGAAGTGATGATAAAAGAGGGATTTTAGGAAGAATAAGTGGGTCTGAAATTCATTACCTTTCTTAGATAAGAAACTGAGATGCCCATGTTGAATAGATACAGGGGTAGGTGCTGTACATAATGCAGGAGATCTAGAGTCAGGCTGCCTTGTATTTAAGTCCTGGCTCCTCTGCCTATTAGCTGTATCACCTTACACTAGGCGTCTCACTTCTCTAAACCATAGTTTCCTTATACATAAAATTGGGGATGATCATAGTAACTATTTCACAGAGTTTTTGTGAATATTCAATGACACAATGTATGAGCAATGTACCCAGCTATAATCAAAACCTACTAGGCTCTCATGAAATATTAACTATAATTACTATCGTTGTAATCACCATAATTCTTTTGCCTGAAAAGGTGCTGAGGGAAACGCCCACCTCAGGAAATCCATTTGGAAGGAAGGAAACAGTCTGAAAAACACTGCACATTTATCAGGTATTTTTACATAAATTACTTCATCTTTACAATAGTGCTATGAGATATTCATTGAAGACTTTAGTTTACAGAAGACAAAACAGATATTCTAATAAGAAAGTTGCAGAATTAGATTTTCTCACTTCAAGAACAGTATCATGGATGGGAAATAAAATAGACATTCAAAGATTTCCACAAGCAGAATAAAAAAGAAATGAAAACCTTAAGGCCAAACTGAACATGAGTGTTTCCCTCTGATCAAAAAGAACAAAATCCCCATAAGATGCCCCAGGCTGCCTCTTTCTGGTCAAATGCAAGGGCAGCAGCCATCAACCCCATCAGGGGTCTTAGAGGGGAGGGAGCCCATTCCAGGCTGGCCTACAGTGGGATTCTGTGCATTCACCTCTCTCAACACAGTTAAAAGTCTCTCAGCCTAGCAAAGCTCATCCACAGAGGGCTGCATGCTCATTCCCAAGGGATGTCAGAGCCCAGAAAATAGAAAGAAATGTTGGGGAGCATCTTTTATCTTTAAAAGAACTAACAAAAGAATCTACTTAGCGGGAGAGAATCGAGAATGCTGGTAATATCACTTTACTGACCCCCTTTCCCATTTAATGATCAGTTGCTAAACGCTGTGTTCTGCACACAGCTGAATCTCACACTTAAATGGTTGCTGTCCTTTTGATTTTTAAAGATGAATTGACAAACCTGAGAGGGCTAGGAAATCATCCAAAAAGAGAGAGCAGCGACATGGCAAAACTTTTAGAAATAGCTGGGAAGAACTAAAAGGAATTAGGGTTATCGATAGCAGGGAAATTTAACAAGGGCTTGGTACGAGCAGAGCATGAATTGGTGGACAGGACAGCAAGAGGGATTAACACTGTTGCCTGGACCACCTGTGACACAGACATCCATCCATGTGCTTCTCCCTCTGCCTACCCCAGAAACCATTTGTGAATACCCTTCTGTCAGGCAAACTTGGAAGCAGATATATGCCAAGCTGGCCTGTCAGTATCAAAAGGAGTTTCACAATACTTCACAATATTTATGTATCTTGTTTATAAAGCAACTAATAATTTCCAGGTCAATGATAACTCAAGATTCTAGAACGATCCAAGATGATCATTAGGCTATATCATTTATGGCACCTAGGAAAATCTCAGTTCATCTAGGTGCCTTCCACTCAAGCCCCCACCTTGGCCTCATCTTTGACTCTGCATTCTGGTGATAGCTACCAGCAGCCCGCTCCCCTGGGCTGTACCTGCTCCCACAGACAGCACTGCCTGGAGGACCACAGCTTCCCCACAGAAGGGCCCTTCCTGAGTCCCATTCAGCTCGGCCATCTTCTAATTCTACAGTGAGTCCATCCTCCAAGGGGACCACTGAGAAACACTTGTGGCTTGGAGAACAGTTATTTGCACCCCCCCCAAGGGTTCTCTGCTCTGATCTTTGATATAGCGCTGTCAGCCCAGGCTGGCCACAGCTCAATTATTCCTGTGCATTATTTTCAAACTGAAAAGGCTGAAATGACTCAACAAAGAATGACTGGTGGTTCCAATAAGGAAAGACCTAACTCTCTCTACAGTTGGGTACTCAACTGGCCCAATATGATTACTCCGGGCAGCTCTCTCTCCAAGAAATGTCATCAGTGCCTCTTCTAGCCCGACAGGAGAGAGGGGTAGGTCTGATGATATACTCCAACACATACTCCCTGAAGGATCACTCACTAAAGAGCAATTCAAATCCCTTTCAGCTTCTCTTCTCATATTTACAGGCAGAGTTTGGAAAGTTATAGACATTTCCCAGACCCTCTTACAACATAATTTTATATGTGACCTACTTTCTACCATGCAGGCACTCTTAAATGAGTCTTAGAGGGAGAAGTGAACAAGTAGAAAATAAGGCCAAATTTGGGGATATTGGACATTTTGGCAAGAAAGGAGAGGTGGACGTGTCTGGTTTTAGGGGTACAGGGAAGGTGAAGTTTCCAGTGTCCAATTCTTAGTATTATATGTGCTGAGCAGTGGGTAATTTCAGCAAGAGGGTCTCTGCTATATCAGTCACGTATGGTGTGATTAGACATTTCTCTTGAATCTCTTGCCTTCTCTGCAATATTGTTGGATCCAAGTCAAATCCTCTGGCCCTTGTAGAGATTCTGTGAGCTATATAATACTCTCCAATCAACACCTTTCTGCTTCACTAGCTAGAATAGATGTTGCTGAGGCTAAAAACTCTGACAGATATGGGATTTTCTTAATGAAAAATTTTAATTAATACTCTCAATCTCTTTTCCTAAGAAATTAAAATCTCAAGTGCCCACACAATTGCTCACCAATTTCTCCCTGCCAGATTCTGGCAGCAATTAAGCAAATTCCAGTTATAACCTTTCAGTCAATCATTGACCTTCCCCAGAGCAATCTGTCCCCATCCCCAGGAAAGCTACATTCCAATTTTGCATCTTTCAATTCTTATGCCTACATTAGAATATCAATAGTCTCCCTTCTTCTGTATACATAATATAGAAGTGAATGACTAAAACCTCTCTTCAGATTAAGTGGGATTCCAACACAAGAGAACCTTTAGATAAGGATTTCCAACCTGATATCTGGTATTACTGAAAGTGTGGACCAAGGCTAGAGAATAGAGTTTGTACAATATTGACACAGCCATAGGAAGGACCACTTCTTTACCTTCAAAAGCTAATGCTGTTAGAATGGAGTGTAATGAAGTTTAAGGCAATTTTTAACCAAAGCAAATGGGATATTTAGTAATTTAGTAATTTCCCAAAGTTTAGATGGCAATTCTAGATATTAAGTGCCTCCTCTCCCCAAGCACGTCTTTTTTTTTTCCAGTACTTTATTTTATTTTATTTTAATTGGAGTATAATTGTTTTACAATGTTGTGTTAGTTTCTGCTGTACAATGAAATGAATCAGCTATATGTATACATATCTCCCCTCCCTCTTGGACCTCCCTCCCATTCCCCACCCCCGACCATCCCATCCATATAGGTCATCACAGAGCACCGAGCTGAGCTCCCTGTGCTATACTGCAGGTTCCCACTAGCTATCTATTTTACACATGGTAGTGTATTTATGTCAAAACTAATCTCCCAATCCATCCCACCCTCCCCCTCTCCCCCTGTGTCCATGCGTCCGTTCTCTCCTCTCCCCAAGCAAATCTTTTAATCTTTTAGCCTTGTTAATAATCAAGTCACAACCATCATCCCACAACGGGCATGTTTTCCTATCTCTCCTCAATTTCATGGTGGGTTGTCACAGCCTTACCAACATCTTTATGTTCCATTCTAAAATTTAAAGAGCATGTTTTTCACACTGAAAATCATGCAGTTTGCGTATTGATCCACTACCATTTCCCAAAACAAGAGGCCAGTAACCAAGCAAAAGAGTTTTATAAAACAAACAAACAAAAAAAAGACAAAAAAATCCCAGAACTGATGATGTGTTTCATGAGAAGGATAATGATGTGTGGGGAAAAAAAGGTACATTCTAGCTATAAGTTCAGTGACTGGGTTTAAAAAGGCAGAATAATGATGTCAAAAGAGAACAAAGCCTGGAGCTGATTCTGCTTCTCAACAATATGGGGACTTGGATGAATCACTGATTTTTTTTGTCCTCATTTGTTACATGAGGGTCCCATCAATCACAGGCAAGGTCCCCAGAAGCTCTACCATGTAATGAGTCTAGGAATTGAGATTTATCTAATACTACCAGAGTTTCATGGGTTTGTAAAACCTAGTGGCAGCACGGTGCAATTGAAAAGGCAGTGGGTCTTCTGAGTCAGTCTGACTTTGAATTTGAATCCTCGTTTCAACACTTACGAGCTGTGAAACCTCGGGCAAGTTGCTTAACCTCTCTGAGCCTGTGTTTTCTTATATATAGAGTAGGATAAATAAAATGCAGTACATAGTGTTGCTTTGAAGCTTCAATTAAGCTTCAAGTTAAATTAAATGATGAGGTAAAAAGGAACAAAATTGGGTCATTTGTAGAGACGTGGATGGACCTCGAGACTGGCCTTCAGAGTGAAGTAAGTCAGAAAGAGAAAAACAAATATCGTATATTAACGCATATATGTGGAATCTAGAAAAATGGTACAGATGAACTGGTCTGCAAGGAAGAAATAGAGACAGAAGTAAAGAACAAACGTATGGACACAAAGGGGGGAAGGGGGGTGGGATGAATTGGGAGATTGGGATTGACATATATGCACTAAGATGTATAAAATAGATACCTAATGAGAACCCGCTGCATAGCACAGACAACTCCACTTCGCTGTACAGTAGAAACTAACACATCATTGTAAAACAACTATATCCTAATAAAAAAATAATAAAATAAAATAAATTAAATGATGAGGAGTGCCTATGACAGTGCCCAAGTCAAAATTAGTGGGTCCCCTACCTCCCTCTGTCTTTTTCATGTCCTGAGCTAAAATAGGAGACAGCATTGATGACTTATTCTTTCCTGAGTAAAGGAAGAAATTAAGTTATTACTGTATAACTTTGAGAAAAATTTGCTTAAATGACTTCTTTACTACAGCTTCCACCAGTCTTTGGTGGATCTAGTGTACAAAACCTTTTTCTCCTCTTTTAGCATTTATTTATTTTACAAATATTTATTCAGCACTTAACTACGTGCTGCTCCATGTTCTAAGCAAAAGGGATACAGTGGAGAACAAAATAGACCAGGTCCCCATCCTCCTGAAACTTATGTTCTGGGAGATGTCTTCTTTCATAACAGTTTTAGAAATAATGTTCTAGAAATTGTCTTCTTCCATTTGGTCATCATCCCACACATCAATATTGGGCTTTACAAACCTCACCTTCTCCTATTTCAAAGGAAAATAAACTCATGGAGGTTACCTTATACTCATATGAGATTAAGTGAGAAATCCACAGGGTATAAAAGAGAACATGAATTTAGAGTCAACCAAATGTGGACTCTGTCATTTATTAGAGATGTGACCCTGGGCAAATATTGAATAAATTAACCAGGGTTCCTCAGTTTCCTTCATACCACTATTTACCTGCAAGGATATATGGAATTTTTATGAGATAATATATGTTAAACACTTAAAGCAAGGCGTGAGATTAGAAACAGAACAATACTAATAGTACTCATAATAGAGATTCCATCTTATTACTTATTTTTCCATTGATCAGAAATAAAGGAGCTATCTTAAGTGCAGAAGTTCACACAGGGAAAGCTGTAATACCCATTCATGATTATTTGAGAAAAATGGTATAAATATATGTGAAACCCACACATGCCACTTGTTACATTTTACTTAAACCAGGAAACATATGTCATGAAAAGTGTGAGTGAATCCCATTAAGAAAATCTTCTATCTGACATGTCTCCCTAGCTCAACTCGTAGGATAAGATGATTCTTTGTGCAGAGTTCCTGGTGCCAAAACAGGATTCATAGAACCCTCCATTGTTGAGAGGGAAAAGAAAAGATTACTTTTAACAAAGGTATGTTAGGCACAAAAAGAAGATTACATTTTAATGACCTACGAAATGCATAACTGGTAATGTTGTGAAATACAGACCTCAGGGTAATGCCATTTTCAATTAATTATCTACCTTAATTTTTGACATAAAAAATTACAGACTGTCTACACACTTGAAATATTTTTACCACTATCTTTCAAGTCTGAATCAGACTTTTAACCTTCATTACATATCACTAAATGGGAAATGTAAAAAGGTGAACTATTCACCAGTCCAATTAAAAAGGAGCCTCACTTAACGTATTTATCAAATATCCTGAGGAGTCTTTTTTAATCACGTTCCCATTTTGTCCGATATATTCCAAACTTTTCAACATTCTCCATATTCACCCAGCCCCACCATCATCCACCACCTACTTAATCACGATCCCATTTTTTTCCTCCCCATCCATTAAGCTGCAGTTTCTCTCACCACAGGAGAGAACAAGGATGGCATGTGTGCTTCTGTGTGTGTGTGTGTGTGTGTGTGTGTCTATGAATTTCACACTAGAGCAGTAAGTCTCAATTTTAGTTGATACTGAAATCTCCTAAAGAACATTTTAATTTTCAAAACGACTGATTCTGACTTAGTTGGTCTGGGTTATACTTGGGTACTGGGACTTTTATAAGTTCCCATAGAAAATTGTGTGTGCAGCCCAGGTTGAGAACCACTGGACTGGAATATAGAGATGTCTTCAATCCCTTTTCTTTTCCCACTCTATATTTATGCTGAAGATTTTGGTTCTCTGACTAGGTTAAAAATCAATTACTTTGAAAACTGTATCTGTTAGTTCTTCCAGTTTGGGGACTATCTCACTGAATAGATGAGGCCACCGATTTCCATTAGATCTGGGTAGTTGTCTCCAGGTGAGTGACATTTGTACAGTTGGCACACGAACTCAGTGCACTGACCCTAGCCCCACGTCATGCCTTCCAAATATGCACTACAACCAGCAGAGGCTTCCATGCTCTGGAAAGAGCAGCCTGAATCCTAGACATTCACCTGCAGGTCTACCCTGCTTCTAACCATCCTGAAGTTGGAGGTAACCATTTCTATGGACCACCTCATCAGAGGCTAAAAGAGTGAGGCCTGTGAAAGGGGTCCTTCCTGACCATCAGCGGCAAGTCAGCCAATCCTTCCCAGTTTCTGGGGATATTCTTGTATTCATTTATTATGGATTTCATGTTAATTTTTCTGAGTTTCTCCTTATGATTAATCTAGCCAGTATGAATTTTCAGGTCCATTTTAGAATCAAAAATGAGCAAAGGCCAAGGAGATATTTTAATGCAGAGTTCACTGAGGCCCACTGTATTCATTTGCTAGGGCTGCCATACACCGAACCAAAGAGTACATGGCTTAAATAATAGAAATTGATTTTCTCACAGTTCTGGAGGCTAGAAGTCCAAGATCGAGATGTCAGCAGGGCTGATTTCTTCTGAGGCCTTGCTCACTGGCTTGTAGGTGGCTGTCTTCTCCCTGTGTTTTCACATGGTCTTCCTTGTATGTCTGCCTGTGTCCTAATCTCCTCTTATATGCCAGTCATATTGGAATAGGCCCACCCATATATGACTTCATTTAATTCTAATCTCCTCTTCAAAGGCTCTATCTCCACATACAGTCATATTCTGAGGTACTGTGGGTTAGGACTTCAACATTTGAATTTTGGGGGAAATAACTCAGCCCATACAACAATGAAATAAAAGAGTTTAACACCTCTTTGTCTTCCCTCCGCTGGGATTCTATTTGTATGAAACCATGGCCGTGATATTTGGTTTGGTTTACTTTCTCCAGCATGAGAGCAGAGTCTGACTTTCTGGGAATGGATAGAAAGATAGCTCTACGTAATTCTGAAATTCCATGATAAATGTAATTGGTAAGCTAACCTAACTAAACAAATATAAAGGCTCTAAAAAAATATTAGAAGTACAGAACCTATCAAGTTATGTGGTAAAAAAGGAAAAATATAAAATAATTTAACTGATTTCATGAAAACTATATATGTTGATAATCTAGGAGAGACTTGATTTTTAATTTTCAGCCTCTTGATCTTTCTAAGTTTGTCCATACTTGTCAGGATGTAGTCCTGATTTAGGGTTTGAAATATATAGTCACCATGCAGCTGTCTTAATTGGCCTGTTTTGCTAAGTTGTTTATTTGTGCGAGGAGACTGTTCCTATCCCCCCATCTGTGCAGAGGACTTCAATTTGAATTCATCAATTGCCTGCTGAAAAGTACTTGTATGATGCTCAATATATGAGCTTTTTTCAATCCCTTTCTAAAGGTAATTCACCCAAGTTTTCCTTCTGGAAAATTTGAGTGTGCACATCTGAAGATCCCGCCTGAGTCCGTCAATCCACTCAGATTAAAATTATGGTTCAAAGGCAGCAACCTACCTTGAGGTTTGGTCTTAGTCAGTTTGCCACAGGGCTTGGAGATGGTGACTGTCTTCTGACAGTCAGCGTTGTGGAGGGCTCGCTTCAGGCTTCCAGTTCTGGTCTTCAAGGCAGTATTCAGGTCACATTCTCCCCAGGCCTGGAACTGGTATTTGCACTCCGCTAGAGGCAGGGTAGGACCAAACAGAAATCTGTGAGTTCCTCTTGGAGTGCCATGAAAATAGACACTTTTGTTAACTTTTTGTAGTGAGGTAATTGTAGGTTCACATGCAAGAAATAATACAGAGAGATCCCATATACCCTGCACCCAGTTTCCCTCAGTGGTGATATCCTGCATAGCTATAGTCCAATAGCACCACCAGGAAACTGATGTGGACACAGTCCATAGACGTTATTTAGGTTTCCCCAATTTCACCTGCACTCATTTGTGTATATGTACGTGTGCACATTTAATCCTCTGTGACTTTATCACATATGTAGGTAAGAGTGAGTACCCCCACCGTTAGTATTCAAACAACTTCTAACACAAGGGTCCCTCGGGTTATCCTTTTACAGTCAGAACTTAGCTTCCTTCTTCCTTTCCTACCTCCTTAACCCTTGGCAATTACTAATCTGTTCTCCACCTCTGTAATTGTGTCATTTTACGAATGTTATATAAATGGAATCATACAGTATGTAATCTTTTGAGGCTGGCTTGTTTTGCTCAGTAAAATTTCCTGAAGGTCCATCCAAGTTGTATTAATCAATAGTCTGTTCCATTCATTGTTGAGGAATCCTCCATGGTATGGATATACCCCAGTTTGTTTAACCATTCACCAGTTGAAAGATATCTGGGTCATTCCCAACTTTTGGTAACTGCTAAAGCTGCTATATACATTCATGTATAGGTTTTTATAAGAACATAAATTTCCATTTCTCTAGGATAAATGCCTAAGAGTGAAACCACTGCATTGTATAGTAAACACAAGTTCAGTTTTGTGAAAAACTGCCATACTTTTTTCCAGTGTGGCTCTACTATTCTGTCTTCCCATCACCAATGTATGAGTGATCTAGTTTCTCTGCAACCTCGCTAGCAATTGATGTTATTTCTAATTTTAGCCATTCTGATAGGTGTGTAGTATATAGTGATGTCTCTTGGTTTTCATTTTTATTTTCCTAATGGAGAAAAGATGTTGAACATCTTTTCAGGTATTTATTTGCCACCTATATATCCTCTTCAGTAAAATGTTTGTTTATGTCTTTTGCCCACTTTCTAATTGGATTTTTAGTTTTGAGAGCTCTTTATATATTCTAGGTATAAGACCTTTAAGACACACTTTTTAGGGCATTTTGCATGTAGTTCTTTAGGGTACCCATATACAATTTAAGATCAAATGTATCTGAATTTCACCATGCCTTTATAGAATTAACCTCCATTCATAAAAAGTTATAACCCCAAAGGTTATAGAGAATGAAAAAGATATAGTGCGTATATTCATTATCCTTCTCCATTGAGCAATAGGCCAAAGCACATTTCTGTCAACCAGTGAGAGTATTTGGGGCATTGTGTCCCACTATGGCTGAGAAAGACAAAGAATCTAGAATGTGAAAAAACAGGCAATTTCGGTGTTCAGTGGTGGGTTTAAAGTTGGAAGTGTGAAAGATTCCTTCTCAAATAAGGAGATGAGGTCAGCATGAAACTGGTAATAGTCAGTGAGAGAAAATCTGTGAAAAGTGGCTCATAGCAGCCCTGCTGGATCTGATAAGTAAATCTATGAAACAGTGTGGAGAGTGGGGAGGGAACAAAAGAGAGAGAGGGACTGGAAGTAACAGAAAGAGATCTGGAGGAGGAGGAGAATAAGTAAGAAAAGAGGAAGGGAAGATCAAAGGAATCTAGAAATAGAAGAAGGAAAGAGAGCACTGCTAGGAGAGCTCAAGGGCATATTTTCTGTCCATTTTGGTAAGATAGTGGCCTCAGTCAGGGACTATGCTGACACGCCCACTGAAAGGAAACATGCAGCAGTATCTGGAGATATTTTCAGTTGGTGCAGTTGGTGAGGTGGGGAGTGCCACAAGAAACTAGTGGGCAGAAGTCAGAGATGCAGTTATTATCCTACAATGCACAGGACAGCCCTCCCTCCAGGACAAAAAACTGTCTGGCCCCAAATTCTGGTAGAACTGAAAATGAGGGACCTGGGGTTAGGCAAGATGCTTGGTTATTTTTCATCTGATAAAATAAACTTGTTAAAATAATAAATAGAGTCAACCTCAAAAAGATGCTTGATGGGAGAATGACAGAATTATCTCAGGGTGGAAAATTAAATCAATAGGACAGAAGGGGTGGGATTTACCTCCAAATTGCTTTTTCCAGTTGCAGGGGATCTTACATCTCTGGGTCTTCATGGTTTGTTTACACTCAGCTCCGGTCCGGGTGCCCTCCCGGGTGCCCAGCCCACAGTCCCCACTGGTGGGCACACACACACTCCACTGCCATTCTCCACAGTCGGACTTCTTCACTTTCTTTTCTGAAAGGGAGGAAGGAAAAACAATCAACGTCCAGAAAACTCTTGAACTGCTAGATATAACCAAGTTAATTCCTGAGCTCCATAATTGCATGGTTGTGCTTTTAACCTCTATCTTCAGTGTCCAGTAAAGAGTAGGAACTCAATAGGTATTAGCTGAATGGTTGAATCAACCAATGACCAAGAGAATGGAGAAAGAAACCAAAGGAGCTAGAACTAATATTCATTTAGCTCTTACTATGTGCCAGGGACTGTGCTAAGTGATTTACTGACATCTCCTTTTAGAAGCAAACATTTCTGAAAAAGAGAAGATGATCAAAGTCAGTTAAACCTAAAAAATGAGAAAATATTCTTTGAGAAGTAACAGCTGTCAGATTAGCCATTTCAATGCATGTCAATGTTCCTTTCTCTGTCTTATAGATGGAATAGCATAAATTAAATGTGGTGGACCACAGATGTAATAGACTCTCAGCTCCACAGCCTCCTTATGACATTGGGAGTGACACAGAAAAGGTGCTTTATCCTCTCTATGCTTCAGTTTCCTCCTTTGTAAATATGAGATAAAACAAAACTTGCTTGCAGGACTCTTTTTGAGGAAGAGTGTCAACATAAGTAAAACACTTGATTGCTGGTCAGTTTCTGTATGTTGTAGCTGATAATTATTATTATTTCAGTCAGTAGTTAATGATCACCACCTATACTTCAGGACTTAGAGTGGGGGGTGGAATCAGAGGGGATCACTTAGGCTCCTCTAAATACTTGGAAGGAAGGAAGGTGGGAAGAAAGGAAGAAAGAAAAGGAGGGAGGGAGGGAAGGAGGGAGGGAAGGAGAAAAGACAAAAATCAGGTAGTTGGATTAGATGGACGTTAATCAATGAAGAGTTTGGTGTTCATAACTGTCTTGCTTACCTGGTTTCTCTTTCTTTCCTGCTTCAGCAGTATCCACAGCTGCTAAAATGAAAATAAATGCCAGGAAGGCAGCTGCAAATTTTCGACGCTGCTGCAGGTACTGTTGAGTCTGCATTCTAGGAATAAACAGAGAAACAGAAGAAGGTGGTGTCAACCTAAGTAACTATAGTCATCCTTATAACTCCTGACAATTCCCAAAAACAGCCACGGTGTTGTAGCCCATGTGGATAATCTGAATGGACACAACGAATGGATTACCTGTGCAAGTATATGTTTGCTGTTATCTTCAGATGCATCAGTAATGACCAACATCTCAGATTTCTTTTTACCGTTTCCATCATCATGATTATCTTATCATCATAATTCTATTATTCATTGGTCCACTGAAGAGTAAAGCCCAAAACAGAAGAAGAGCTAGCACACCTTCGATCTATAGCAAAAACACTTCTAAACTCACATGTGCTGAAAATCCACTAAATTCTAGGATGGAATGAAGAGTTTACACTTACTCATAATTTGAAATTCTCCACATTTGATATGAATAAAAATCCCAGGATAACATTATGAAGACTCCCTTAGAACTTAAAGTCATTTGCGACAGCCTAGTGTCAGTATGACTGCCTTGCTAAGCAAATTTGGGAAGTCTCAGTTCAAGCCCCAGGACAGCCCACTTCTTGAAGCTACACCAAGTCACTGGCTGCAGCAAATCACCTGGCAGTCATTTATCTCTATCTGGTATGTTCATGGTGTTTTATACTTCATATAAAAATGACAATAATAACATATGGTCATTAACTCTGAGAATTTTTCTTCCAGAAGTATAGATTGTTTAGATAATTTTACATTCTCATGAGTGTAAACAATAAAATGTCACACATATAAGGGATTGAGATCACTCTATTCTGCAATTTGCTTTTCCTCATTCAAACACATCTACGAAATGATGTCCTTGTCCGTGAATTTCTCCCCTTTCTGTGACATTGGAAATGCTATCCCTTATTAGTGTTTTTTAAATTCATGACTCTAGATTCCATTGTATGGATGAAGCATATTCCATCTATCAGTTAAAGTTAGTATTTTGGTCATTTGGTCCTTTCAATGAATCTTACATCCTAAATAGCTACTCAGCATCTCCATTACTTTCTAAAATCTAAAATTAGGTGTTTTGTTCTTCCTCTTAATGCTAAATTTTTATAACTATACTTCACTGATGGTCAGACAGAAGAGTTCCTACTGTTGCTGAGACTTTTCCTATGACTCTCATTGGACATGAACTATATGAGAAGCCAGTCTGGATGTACTGGTTGGCAAGTCTTCTCAGAGTGCATCTACACTACTATACATATGTCACTTAGCCATGCGTCATTTACAATTATTAGGTGTAATGTGAACCAAGGTGAAGGTCTTCTGTTGTTCTCTCCAAAGGCTGTCCAAGAACATACTCTCAGTGACAAACCACTTTGGAGGCGGAAACTTTTCATTTGAACTTTCTTAAAGGGTAAGTTAACTTTTAAATTTAGAACTTTAAAATTTTAACGTATTTCTTTCCAAGTTGGAATACACCTTTATGTTTCACAATTACCTTTGAATACCTGAAATATTTAGATTGTGAATTAGATGAGAAATCAGAAATTTCCATCATGAAAGCACAGCTCTTGAGAGAACTTTCTGATCAAGCAATGGAGAGATGCTTGCACAGCCTTGTAAAGAAATGTCACTGAGGAAACATGGCCACTTGGCAGAAACAGAAAGAACTCTTCCATAAATAACACACACACACAGAGTTATTAATAGAAAGGTGCTATTGCTGGCTATTTTAACCTCAGCATTTCTAGTTTGACATTGCTAAGTTCTTACTTTTATAATTATTTTCAAAAAGCTTTCTCTCAATCAAGTTAAATTCACTTAATTTCAAGAAAAAAAAATCCCACATGGGCCAGAATTTCCTGACCAAAAATTTCTTGTGAGTCATAGAATGGTCTATTAAACAAGTGATCTTAACTATGGTGGGAGCAGAGAGGAAGGAAGGAGAGAGGAATTGGGGTGAGGGTTGAAGAGTTGGTAGAACGGAAGTGCACTCTAGTCTGTTATTTCTCCTATTGATTCAGAAAAATTCGGAATCTTAATTAGTGGGCAAACGGTTAACTTCAGCTGTTAGATGTTCTAAAGAAAAATGCATGCAATTCCATGTGCACAGGGAAAATATGTAAAGTATGTGATCAGCAATAGGTGTGAGTTGGAGAATCTTCTCAACCTCTTTTCCCTTCCCTCCTGTTTTGCCTACCATTCTGCTTAAGCCTCTATTTTGATAGCTTAAGATTTTGGGGGGTAGAGCAAATGAAAAAAATGGTTATTTAAAAGAAGAGAGTAAGGGAGTTTAGAAAAGAGATGACTCAAATTATCCAAAAGCCCAAGTAGTATGCTGGTGCCTTGGTACCGTGGTAAAAACTTGGGTAATTAAACATGTGTAGATAACAGTTTCCCTTGCTTGTGGTATTTGCATAGTTGATTGTTTATTTGTCCTTAGCATCAAACAAAGGCAAAAGCATCTGTATATAGTTTAACCCTGCCTGCTATCCAACAGATGATAGATGAGCACGGAGGCAAGAACATTGACCTTAAGGAAGTGGTCAGGATCATGACTTACTTTTCACACGGAGGGAAATAAAACAGTGGCAGAATAAGCCTTGCTAAGTCAGCTCAGTTCTTTTGAATAATTTACTTATTTTCACCCCCTCCTACTGCCATCTTGTGTTGTACTTGCTCTGACAGATTTAATTTCATAGGGTTTAACGGTTAAGTTGAAGACTACCCTAGATGTCTGTTGTCTGGAAATTATTGTTGAGTTATCTCAATCACTAATAAGTATGAAGTTCAAAGTTTCCCCTGAGTTGGTTTCTGAAACCAACTCAGGGGAAAAGTGTTGATTTATTAAATCCTGGTCACTTCTATAGAGAAATCTCTGATGAAAAGGAAAAGAGAGCTTTACTTTCCTTTAGCATTTTAATAGGATCTAGAATAGGATAGGATCTAGAATTTTTTAAGATGATTAACATCTCGTGTAAACATAAAACAAGAATGCTGGAATCTGTCTCTTAGTGATCTGTTTGGAATGACTAATATAGGATTTGAAGGCAGAAGCTTTGGCTTAAACTTCAGCTCCACCATATAATTTTTGGAATGTGCTTGGCAAATCACAACCATCTGAATCGCTGTTTTGACATCTACAAAGTGGTTTTGATTATAACAACAACTTGAGAGGTTTATTGTGAAAATGCAAGATGTAGACAACAGAGCTAACCCAGAATATCAAGAAATATATTATTAGTTGTTGAATAAAGTTAATTCACCCCTACACTCGAATTACTTACTAAAAGGAAGTACTCCTTTTTATTAAGACATAACAAGCATGACACTTTAAGCCATCTAATATCTAAAATCAAAAGATAAAAATTTTAAAAAACAAAAAAAGAGACAGAGGTATTATTTAATGCCAACTAAAGATTTGTTCAGCTTTCTAAGGATACAAATTTGTTCAGCCTTTTGACTTCTTAAAAAGTTAAAATAAACTCAAGGACCTTCATCCCCAGTATTTCTTTGGAGTTTGCTGAAGTAAAGAGACTCCATGTTGAGAATTAGGGAAACTGTTGATGTAATTTAACATGTATGAAATGAAAAAAAATCTAACTTTGCAACTGCATGTTATGCCTCTTGTGTGGTGAAACTATTCTACTGTCCTCTTTATTTCAAGTACCTAGGATAGGGCCCCAGCACTTAGTTGCCACTCAGTAAAATTTTTGCCAGCAAAAATTACCACCAAAACATGGTATCAAAGAGAGGAATTAATATTCATGCTAAAATGATGTCTCAGCCCTTTGTCTATACCATGGGATGTAAACTTCACTGAAGAAATTGGGCTGGAAACAAACAGAATCTAAAGCAGTTTCTTACATACAGGAATAATCAGTGAATGATTTGCAATGCTTCTGCATCATATATTACACATCATCAGACTTTTCTAGATATTTTGTGATCTACCTGCCTAAATCTCTGTGAAAAAGTAATTTTTTTCCTTTTTATAGGTCACTTTTCTTTATTTTCACCAACTCTTCTTCAAGTCGTAATCCTCATATTGATTTATTTTCAAATGGTTTGGTCATTACCTTAGATTCCTAAAGTCTCATATAAATAGCCATTATGTTTACAATGGAATCTTTTGCTATATCAGACCTTCACTTTGACCTTGTTAAGCTTATTTAAACACTAAGCCTTGAAAAGAATGTGTCCCAAGCACGTGTGTGCATGATGACCTCAGGTACACTCTACTCACACCCCAGAAATGAGTTCAACAGTGTTCCATCTTTGATTTTAACTAAGTTTGATTTTAACTAAGTGCATTATCAATTAGATGGATAAAGAAGGAATTCTCTTAATTTTGTATGACTCAATAAAAACAGGCAACTTTAAGGCTGAAATATTTTCATGGCATGGTGGCACCTGCTGGAAAAATGTGATATTTTAAGACATCTTCTTTAGACATCTATTCACCGATTTTTAGAGTACCTACTAAGGGCCAGGTGTATGCTGGGCATGGGAACATGATAAATGAATATGATTCAGCCCTCCACCTAAAAGAGTTCTGTCTAACTGGGAGAAAAGGGAGAGAAATGATTCACTATGGTAAATATCATGAAAAGTTTATACACATAGTGCTAGCTCAGTACATAGGCTCAAGTGATAATTTTGCTTAGCAAGATTGAGTGAGGTAGAGGGCTGGGTATATTTTATCTTTTTTTTTTTAAATAGTTGAAGTCTTCTAATTAAGGAAAAGAGGGAAGGAAGGGAAATTCAGGCAGAAAGGACCAAATAAGTGAATATGTGGAGATGATGTTTATAATACATTCAGTGACAGAATGTGATTAGAATAGAGTGTACAGTAGCAAGTAACAGTGGGTGGACCTCAAAAGGAGAAAGATAAAATGAGTTAATCCTGGGAGCTGTGAGGGAGGAAGGTAGACTTATTAACTGGTCTGGAGAAGTGAAGCAACGGAAGGTCAGGGAGGGAGGAAAAGGCTGCATGTTGTATAAATGTGACTAAAACCCTAAATTACCACCAAAGGGGCAGCCACCATACTCAACAGTTCATCCAGATATCTTTAATATAGTACATTTTTAACCCTTTTGGCTTTGTTTTTATTTTTGTTTATCAGTTTTGTGGCTGTTCTATGTACTTTGATTCATTTTGGGGTGTTTATTACCAAAGTACTATAATTGGAGTCAAGAATGAGCTCCAAGACTCAAAAACTTCATACTCAAAAAAAAAAGTTCATACACACATTTAAAAATCCCTTCTGATTTTCATTAGAAAAATAAAGTTGGGCTAAAGCAGTGATTTTTAGAGCACCGGTGTTTCCAGGAAGAGGTCAAAGGCTGCTGCCAGGCGTTAAAGGATCCTGAAAATGTGTGTTGAAAGCCACCCTTCTGTGCCCATAGCTCCCACCCTTATCTCAGCTTTAGCTGGAGCAGCTCCTCTTTAACTACTTTCCTTAGTGGCTTCCTTGTAAGTTTTCATTTGTCAAGAAAGAAAAATGTATTCAAAAGTCACTGGTCTGGCCAATATCAAGATCTACCCAGTAGGGGGTATGATGGTACAAAACAGTATTTTTTCAAAAGGTAGAAATGGAAAAATGTCTCAAGTAGCTGATGTAAATATGAAATATATTTGAGTATGCAAAATGCCTTGCTTGTGGTAGCAAAAATAGGAATTTTACAAGTGTGTATTTTAACTACTCCATACCTTACAGTAAAGTTGGACATGATTATATCCTCTTATCAAAGATCAAACACACAGTATAACAAGTATGATTACAAATATGAGGAAAATATGTCAGAAAATCATAAGGCATTAAAAACAAAAATTTTAAATCTGTGGGAAGAGGACCTTTGGAGTCAGCCAGATTTCTTCCATATAAGCTTCGTCACTTACTATATCTATGATGTGGACAAAGCAGTCACTCCCTTTTACTCTCAGTATCCTCCTGTAAGAAAATTTAGAATTTTATTGTGCAGCCTCGTTGTTTGTTTAAAGATCACAATGAGAGGAGACCTTCAAGATGGCGGAAGAGTAAGAGGCAGAGATCACCTTCCTCCCCACAAATACATCAGAAATACATCTACATGTGGAACAGCTCCTACAGAACACCTACTGAACGCTGGCAGAAGACCTCAGACCTCCCAAAAGGCAAGAAATTCCCCACGTACCTGGGTTGGGCAAAAGAAAAAACAGAGACAAAAGACTAGGGACGGGACCTGCACCTCTAGGAGGGAACGTGAAGGAGGAAAAGCTTCCACACACTAGGAAGCCCCTTCACTGGCAGAGACGGGTGGGGGGAAAGCTTCGGTGCCATGGAGGGGAGCGCGTTAACAGGGGTGCGGAAGGCAAAGCAGACAGATTTCCGCACAGAGGATCCGTGCCGACCGGCACTCACCCGCCCGAGAGGCTTGTCTGCTCACCCGCCGGGGCGGGCGGGGCTGGGAGCCGAGGCTCGGGCTTCGGTCGGAGCGCAGGGAGAGGACTGGGGCTGGCGGCTTGAACACAGCCTGAAGGGGTTAGTGCGCCACGGCTGTCCGGGAGGGAGTCCGGGGAAAAGTCTGGAGCTGCTGAAGAGGCAAGAGACTTTTTCTTCCCTCTTTGTTTCCTGGTGCGGGAGGAGAGGGGATTCAGAGCTCCGCTTAAAGGAGCTCCAGAGACGGGCGTGAGCCGCGGCTAAAAGCGCGGACCCCAGAGACGGGCATGAGACGCTAAGGCCCCTGCTGCCGCCACCAAGAAACCTGTGTGCGAGCACAGGTCACCGTCCACACCTCCCCTCCCGGGAGTCTGTGCGGCCCGCCACTGCCAGGGTCCTGTGATCCAGGGACAACTTCCCCGGGAGAACACACGGTGCGCCTCAGGCTGGTGCAACATCACGCTGGCCTCTGCCGCCGCAGGCTCGCCCCGCACTCCATACCCCTCCCTCCCACCAGCCTGAGTGAGCCAGAGTCCCCGAAGCAGCTGCTCCTTTAACCCTGTCCTGTCTGAGCGGGAACAGACGCCCTCCGGCGACCTACATGCAGAGGCGGGGCCAAATCCAAAGCTGAACCTCAGGAGCTGTGCGAACAAAGAAGACAAAGGGAAATCTCTCCCAGCAGCCTCAGAAGCAGTGGATTAAATCTCCACAATCAACTTGATGTACCCTGCATCTGTGGAATGCCTGAATAGACAACGAATCATCCCAAATCGAGGAGGTGGACTTTGGGAGCAACGATATATATATTTTTTCTTTTTTCTCTTTTTGTGAGTGTGTATGTGTATGCTTCTGAGTGTGATTTTGTCTGTATAGCTTTGCTTTTACCATTTGGCCTAGGTTTCTTTCTGTCCCTTTTTTTTTTTTTTTTTAGTATAGTTTTTAGCACTTGTTATCATTGGTGGATTTACTTTTTGATTTGCTTGCTCTCTTCTTTCTTTCTTTTTTCTTTATTTTTAATTTATTTTTAGTGATTTTTATTTTAATAACTTTATTTTACTTATTTTATTTTTTTCTTTCTTTTTTTCTCCCTTTTGCTCTGAACCGTGAGTCTGACAGGGTCTTGGTGCTCCGGCTGGGTGTCAGGCCTGTGCCTCTGAGGTGGGAGAGGCGAGTTCAGCATATTGGTCCACCAGAGACCTCCCACCTCCACATAATATCAAACGGCAAAAACTCTTCCACAGATCTCCATCTCAGTGCTAAGACCCAGCTCCACTCAACGACCAGCAAGCTCCAGTGCTGGACACCCCATGCCAAACAACTAGCAAGACAGGAACACAACCCCATCCATTAGCAGAGAGGCTGCCTAAAATCATACTAAGTTCACAGACACCCCAAAACACACAACCGGACACGGTCCTGCCCACCAGAAAGACAAGATCCAACCTCATCCACCAGAACAAAGGCACTACTCCCCTCCACCAGGAAGCCTACACAACCCACTGAACCAACCTTAGCTGCTGGGGGCAGACACCAAAAATAAATGGGAACTACGAACGTGCACACTGCAAAAAAGAGACCCCAAACACAGTAAGTTAAGCAAAATGAGAAGACAGAGAAATACACAGCAGATGAAGGAACAAGGTAAAAACCCACCAGAACAAACAAATGAAGAGGAAATAGGCAGTCTACCTGAAAAAGAATTCAGAGTAATGATAGTAAAGATGATCCAAAATGTTGGAAATAGAATGGAGGAAATACAAGAAACGTTTAACAAGGACCTAGAAGAACTAAACAGCAAACAAACAATGATGAACAACACAATAAATGAAATTAAAAATTCTCTAGAAAGAATCAATAGCAGAATAACTGAGGCAGAAGAACAGCTAACTGACCTGGAAGATAAAATAGTGGAAATAACTACTTCAGAACAGAATAAAGAAAAAAGAATGAAAAGAATTGAAGACAGTCTCAGAGACCTCTGGAACAACATTAAATGCACCAACATTCGAATTATAGGGATCCCAGAAGGAGAAGAGAAAAAAAAAAAGGGACTGAGAAAATATTTGAAGAGATTATAGTTGAAAACTTCCCTAATATGGGAAAGGAAATAGTGAATCAAGTCCAGGAAGCACAAAGAGTCCCATACAGGATAAATCCAAGGAGAAACATGCCAAGACACATATTAATCAAATGATCAAAAAATAAATACAAAGAAAAATTATTAAAAGCAGCAAGGGAAAAACAACCAATAATATACAAGGGAATACCCATAAGGTTAACAGCTGATCTTTCAGCAAAAACTCTGCAAGCCAGAAGGGAGTGGCAGGACATATTTAAAGTGATGAAAGGGAAAAACCTACAACCAAGATTACTTTACCCAGCAAGGATCTCATTCAGATTCCAAAGAAGAATTAAAACCTTTACTCAAACCAGCTTTACAACAAATACTAAAAGAACTTCTCTGGCAGGAAACACAAGAGAAGGAAAAGACCTACAATAACAAACCCAAACAATTATGAAAATGGTAATATGAACATACATATCTATAATTACCTTAAGTGTAAATGGATTAAATGCTCCAACCAAAAGACATAGACTGGCTGAATGGATACAAAAATGAGACTCATATATATGCTGTCTACAAGAGACCCAGTTCAGACCTAGGGACACATACAGACTGAAAGTGAGTGGATGGAAAAAGATATTCCATGCAAATGGAATTCAAAAGAAAGCTGAAGTAACAATTCTCATATGAGACAAAATAGACTTTAAAATAAAGACTATTATAAGAGACAAAGAAGGACACTATGTACTAATCAAGGGATTGATTCAAGAAGAAGATAGAACAATTGTAAATATTTATGCACCCGATATAGGAGCACATCAATACATAAGGCAAATGCTAACAGCCATAAAAGGGGAAATCGACAGTAACACAATCATAGTAGGGGACTTTAACACCCCATTTTCACCAAAGGACAGATCATCCAAAATGAACATAAATAAGGAAACACAAGATTTCAATGATACATTAAGCAAGATGGACTTAATTGATATTTATAGGACATTCCATCCAAAAACAACAGAATACACTTTCTTCTCGAGTGCTCATGGAACATTCTCCAGGATAGTTCATATCTTGGGTCACAAACCAAGCCTTGGTAAATATAAGAAAATTGAAATGGTATCAAGTATCATTTACGACTCCAACGCTATGAGACTAGATATCAATTACAGGAAAAAATCTGTAAAAAATACAAACACATGGAGGCTAAACAATACACTACTTAATAACCAAGAGGTCACTGCAGATATCAAAGAGGAAATAAAAAAATACCTAGAAACAAATGACAAGGAAAACACGATGACCCAAAACCTATGGGATGCATCAAAAGCAGTTCTAAGAGGGAAGTTTTTAGCAATACAATCCTACCTCAAGAAACAAGAAGCATCTCAAATAAACAACCTAACCTTACACCTAAAGCAATTACAGAAGGAAGGACAAAAAGACCCCAAAGTTAGCAGAAGGAAAGAAATCATAAAGATCAGATCAGAATTAGAAAAAAGTGAAGAAAACAAAGGCAAAGATCAATAAAACTAAAAGCTGGTTCTTTGAGAATATAAACAAAATTGACAAACCATTAGCTAGATTCATCAAGAAAAAAAGGGAGAAGACTCAAATCAATAGAATTAGAAATGAAAGAGGAGAAGTAACAATTGACATTGCAGAAATACAAAGGATCATGAGAGATTACTACAAGCAAATATATGCCACTAAAATGGACAACCTGGAAAAACTGGACAAATTCTTAGAAAAGCACAAGCTTCCAAGACTAAACCAGGAAGAAATAGAAAATATAAACAGACCAACCACAAGCATTGAAATTGAAACTGTGATTAAAAATCTTCCAACAAACAAAAGCCCAGGGCCAGATGGATTCACAGGTGAATTCTATCAAACATTTAGAGAAGAGAAAACACCCATCCTTCTCAAACTCTTCCAAAATATATCAGAGGGAGGAACACTCCGAAACTCATTCTATGAAGCCACCATCACCCTGATACCAAAACCAGACAAAGATGTTACAAAAAATGAAAACTACAGGCCAATATCACTGATGAACACAGATGCAAAAATCCTTAACAAAATACTAGCAAACAGAATCCAGCAGCACATTAAAAGGATCATACACCGTGATCAAGTGGGGTTTATCCCAGGAATGCAAGGATTCTACAATATATGCAAATCAATCTATGTGATACACCATATCAACAAATTGAAGAATCAAAACCATATGATCATCTCAATAGATGCAGGAAAAGCTTTTGACAAAATTCAACACCCATTTATGATAAAAACCCTCCAGAAAGTAGGCATAGAGGGAACTTACCTCAACATAATAAAGGCTATATATGACAAACCCACAGCCAACATTGTTCTCAATGTTGAAAAACTGAAACCATTTTTACTAACATCAGGAACAAGACAAGCTTGCACACTCTCACTGCTATTATTCAACATAGTTTTGGAAGTTTTAGCCACAGCAATCAGAGAAGAAAAGGAAATAAAATGAATCCAAATCAGAAAAGAAGAAATAACACTGTTACTGTTTGCAGATGCCATGATGCTATACGTAGAGAATCCTAAAGATGCTACCAGAAAACTACTAGAGCTAATCAATGAATTTTGTAAAGTAGCAGGATACAAAATTAATGCACAGAAATCTCTGGCATTCCTACACACTAATGATGAAAAATCTGAAAGTGAAATCAAGAAAACACTCCCATTTACCACTGCAACAAAAAGAATAAAATATCTAGGAATAAACCTACCTAAGGAGACAAAAGACCTGTATGCAGAAAATTATAAGACACTGATGAAAGAAATTAAAGATGATACAAATAGATGGAGAGATATACCATGTTCTTGGATTGGAAGAATCAACATTGTGAAAATGACAATACTACCCAAAGCAATCTACAGATTCAATGCAATCCCTATCAAACTACCAATGGCATTTTTCACAGAACTAGAACAAAAAATTTCACAATTTTTATGGAAACACAAAAGACCCCAAATAGCCAAAGCAATCTTTAGAAAGAAAAATGGAGCTGGAGGAATCAGACTCCCTGACTTCATAGTATACTACAAAGCTACAGTAATCAAGACAGTATGGTACTGGCACAAAAACAGAAATATAGATCAATGGAACAGGATAGAAAGCCCACAGATAAACCCACGCACATATGGTCACATTATTTTTGATAAAGGCAAGAATTTTATTGTTTTAAGGATTTTTTTTACATAAAGTGGTGTAATGTTCATTTTGAATAGGAAGTTATATGTCAAAGATACATATGTCAATTCCTAGAGCAACCATTAAAAGAATTAGTTCAGAGTTACAACTTAAAAGAGTAGAAAAATTAAAGTAGGAAACTTAAAATAAGGTTTGATTAACCTAAAATAATCAGAAAAGGAGGGACAAAGGAACAAGGAACAAATGGGATAAAAGGAGATAGCAAGAAAGTATGTGTAAACCTACACATATGAATGATTGCATTAAATACAAATAGATGAAATGTATTAATCAAAAAACACAGATTGGGCTTCCCTGGTGGCGCAGTGGTTGAGAGTCTGCCTGCCGATGCAGGGGACACGGGTTCGTGCCCCGGTCTGGGAAGATCCCACATGCCGCGGAGCGGCTGGGCCCGTGAGCCATGGCCGCTGGGCCTGTGCGTCCGGAGCCTGTGCTCCGCAACGGGAGAGGCCACAACAGTGAGAGGCCCACAAACCGCAAAAAAAAAAAAAAAAAAAAAACCACAGATTGTCAAAGAAACAAGCAATACTGAACTGCATGCTATCTACAAAAGACACACTTTAAATATATATATATATATGTATATACATATTTATATTTTTTTTTAAGTTAAAAGTTAAAGGATGGGAAAAGTTATTCCACAAAACCAGTCATCATAAAAAAGCTAGTGTGGCTATAGTAGTAATAGTCAATGTAGACTTCAATTCAGGAAGAATTAACAGAGACATTTCATAATTAGGAAAAGTATCTATTAATCTAGAAGGCATAATACCAAATGGATTTATATATAATAAAATTTCAAAAGACATGAATTACTCACTGACAGAACTGAAAAAAGAAACAGACTAATCCAGAATCATAATCTAAGGTTTTAACCACTCTAATTGGTATAAGTGAAAAAAATTCAGTATGAATGAACTTGACTTGATACCAAACCCTAACAAGGACATTTCAAGAAACTATAGACCAACACTCCTCATGAACATAAACATAAAAATCTTTAAAAAATATTAGTAAATCAAATCCAGTAAATGTTAAAAAAAAGCTAATAAATCATAACTGTGATGATGTTTTTTCCAGGATGCAAGGCTGTTTTAACAGCTGAATGCCAATGTATTTCATTGCATTAGCAGAATTACCAGAATAATGGAGAAAAATCATGGGATTATTTCAACAGATGCCATAAACCTGAATCAAATCCAACACTATTTCATGATAAAATAATGATGCACTAAAATTAGAAAATTGCTGTAATAGTTTTGTTCTTCTTCTTCTTCTTTTTAACGGGCATAAAAAAGTTACCTAAGTATGTTCAGAGTCTTTAAGGAAAGCTTCCAGAGGAGACTAATTTTGAGTTTAATCTCAAATAACAGATTAGTTTAGAGAAAGAAGAACATGCAGGCAAAGGCCTGCAGGTTTGAGTAACTGTGATATATTTCAGGAATCAATGATTAGTTAAAAATTGCTCAAGCATCAGTGAGAAAAGTTGAGAAATAGAAAAGAAACTAAGAGATGGAAGAGACTAATCTTGATGTTTCTTGCTTGTCATATATAAGGCTCACGTGAGAAATGCAATTATGTTTTACTTTAGGAAATACGGAGCTATGAAGAATTTTGAGAGAAGGAGGACCAAGACCAGCTGTGAATATGAGAGAGCACTCAGCAGTCGGTAAGCAGAGTGAATGGAGGATGTGAGCCTAGACTCAGGGAGGGTTAGACAAGGGCAGTTGACATAATCCAGGTGAGACACTGAGAAGACTTACACTGTGACACTGGAAAAGGGATAGAGAGAAGACCAAAAAAGTTATTTAAGGGATAAAATTTATTGGACTTATCACATTAATTGAATGTACTGTGGAAGGAGAATCTAAGACATCTCCCAGATTCTAATCTTCAATCCGGAGGTAGGTGCCAACATAAACAATATGGTTTTAAACAGATTCATAAGTAATACACACTCAGATCTGTCCTAAGGACAGTATTCTCAGCAACCGACATATATTAAATCTCAGAATTTGTATAATAGATATTTATATATAATATAGTTAATATAATATCTATTAATATATTAATTCTCAGACATCTGATTATTTAGCTTCTTTCACTAGCCTGACTTTTCAGATCAGTAAAAAAAAAAAAAGCTTAAAGATGTTAAATGACTAAGGTTAAGTAAGGAAAGGTAGCAAAGATCTGTTTGGACACACTGAGTTTGAGGTACCAATAGGATATCTGAATTGAAAGAGATAGTAGTTATCGATCTAAGAGACCACAGAGTAAGAAGACACAGAGTAAGAACTGAAGACGTACACAAGACGTGAGAATTCTAATTCTTACATAAGTGAATCGGGGGTAGCAACAGAGCAGTAAGAGGCAAGCAAAGGAAGTTGAATCATGGAAACCAAGCAAACAGGAAGTTTCGAGAAGTAAGAAATGATGAACAGTGTCAAATTCTAGAGATAGGTGCCTATGGGAACTAGCAACAAGGAATCACTGGTAACATTGAGGTATATTTTAGCAAAATTGTGAAGTTAAATAGAAGCACATAGCTGCTTCTGAAACAATCATTAAGTTAACATTAGTTTAGAGACTGTTTCTTGGCCAGTGGGTATCTGTGTGACTCGGCCGAGTTATTATGTTAGAAGAGCCTAATAAATATTCAATGTGACATAATGAAAGGCCCTGAGAACTGCCGCAGTGTAATGGAAAAGACTCTGTCCAAGAGTCAAGGGACCAAGGGTCTGCTCAGGGAACTGCTATGACTCAAAAGGACGGCAAAGACAATGACGTGTCAGAAATAGAATCCCATGGGACTCTTTCAGGTAATTTGGATTAAAGAAAGGAATCTTTTACTCATAAAAGAATAAGAGAAATAAGACACCATCTCACTGCTCTTGGTTGCGAGTCAAAGTGTGCTAGGCACTGGATACTTTGTGTTTTTATAAAGCTCTAAGCCACTCTTCTGAACCCCTTGCTCCACAAAGCACTCCTCTAAGGACAGCAGCATCAGCATCACCTGGGAGCTTGTTAGACATGCAGACTGTCAAGTCCCACCCCAGACCTTCTGAACTAGAATACTCATTCTAACAAGGTCAAGATCCCCAGGTGATATTGAAAATTTGAAAACACTTCTTCTAAACCATAATAAAATAAATAAAAAACTTAAATATTTGATTACTATTTGATTACTTATTTAACTTATTTATGGTCCAATTTCTTCCAATAATTTTAAGGTACCTTTTAAAATATATACATTCTAGAAAGATGAAATAATAAAAGTAAAGAAAAAGGCAAAGGGAAAATAAGAGTAGGGAAAGATAATAGCCATCATGGATTAAAGGCTTTGCTCTGTGCTAAAAGCTTCCTCTTTTATCCTCTCAACAACATTAGAAAAGAGTCAATATTATTTCAGTTTTACAGGTGAGTAAAACATAAGTTAAAGAATCTAGGTAACTTGCCCAAGATCACAAAGTGTTAGAAGCAGAGTTTGTAAGTCAACTATATTTCAATTAAAAAAAAAAAAGAATTTGAACCTAGACTAGTTAAAACCAAATTAGGTCTGTGCTCTTAATCACAAAGTTGAATAGAGAGGTTAAAATACAAAATGCCCATGATGTACTCTTTTATACTTACTAATAATTTACCAACATTTGGTTCTATACTTTCTAGAAGCTGATGTGGAGAGAGAATACAAGAACCACATCCGTATTTAATTCTCTGCCCATCACAATGCTATTTGTGCTGTAGAGGAGAGAGCTATCACTACTTTTTTGAGGAGCTATACATCCTTGTAAAAATGTGAATTATGTAAAATCTCTAGATTACATTTTCCACTTTGCAGGAATTCTTGAATATACTTAGTGACAGTCTAAAAATGAATGACTTGAGGGCAAGTCATTCATTGACATTGAGGGCAAGACAAAGAGATCAAAATGGTTCCTTCATGCCAAATAAAATTTCTAAAAGCAAAATTACAAATAATTTTACCCCCCAAAATATATGCATATGGAAATAGATAGATGTAGATGTAGATACATAACTCCTGCAAAGATATTAGAAATCCTTGTCCTTAGTATAGGTACCAAAGTGGATGGAGCTGCCTGACTTCAGAGCTCCTAGTTTTCTCCTCTGTCTGTAGTTTAGGGCCTATGCTAGGTTAGGATGGAACAGGAAAGATGAAAGAGCCTGAAGGTTATCCTCTCTACACACCCACCGCGAACCCATGAGTGATTTAAAATCCCTTCCTACATAATTCCCACACTGCTAGGAAGTGTCCAGATGGGTACTAAGACACCTGAAGGTAAAGATGTGATGTATGTTTTCTTGGTTTAGCTTGCAAAGTCTGGGTTATTAATGCCTGGTTCCATACTAGGAACAAAGCACTAGAATAATGAAACAATTGCCCAGGAAGCCATTTGGATTGAAGTTAGCCTCTCCTTCAAGAACGGAAGAGCTGAAACTTGCCAGCTTTGATTTGCACGCCTTTCAGCTACTATTTCCAGCCAATTCAGTTCATACAGCTCCAGCTTTCATTTAGAGCTGAGCTCATTGACTAAAAAAATAAAGAAGAATGGAAAAAAAAAAAAAACAAGAAAAGAAATCAAGGAAAGGCTTAATTGATTATGCAGAGTGTTGCTTTGGGAAAGAGGAAAATCTTGTTAGAAGCCTAGCAAACTCACTTCATTAGGGACCTAGTGACATCTTCCAAAACCAGAACATTACATCAGGTTAGTTTAAAACATCAAGTGACATTGTAGTTTGGTAGAGATACCTCACCCCCATTCATTCTGTCTGCCTCATTCTTTGCATTCTTCATCATATTTTATCAACGGTGAAAAGTCTGCTACTAAAAAACATGCTGAAAGAGATGTAACACTGGAAACTAGAAACATTAAAATCAGGCGTTGTGATTCTGCTCACTCGTCTTGTCCTCTAAAAGCCCACTTTCTGTTTCTGCTTACATGGTTATTTTCACCTCGTTTCCACATCCTCTTCTCTCATACACAGAGTTCCTTCCACTCATTCTTCTTTCATCTAATGATTCACTGAATGCACTGTTGGTAAAGGAATGTGGACATGAGTATCACATCTCATGATGGTTCGTGAGAATCAATTGCTTCTTGTTCCTTCAGAGATCCTGTGAAGTCCTTCTGCATGGTTTCCATGTCAAAAAAAGGAGGTTGTTGATTTTTTTTTCCTTTTTTTGGAAGCATCAAATGCCCCACTTACTGAACTCCATCCTTTCTAGAAATAATTAGCCTGAGGGCTAAAACTACCATTGAAATTTATAAAAGAGTGACAAAGAGATCAAAATGGTTCCTTCATGCCAAATAAAACTTATTTAGTTGTGTGAGAAGGTGGCTAATAATAGTGATCTTAGGGCCATAGAGTATCTGGGTTTCAGGAAATTTTGACACATTCTGAAAACATACCTCTTGAGTAAGACAGCGAAGTTCCAGTCAGGCAATAACTCTGTGAGGTGGGTACACTGTGATATAACTACCCATTCCACCAGAGAGTGCTTATATTGAAAGGGAAAAAAATCTAAAATCAGTAATTTAATCTTCCATCTCAAAAATCTAGGAAAAAATTCAAATCCAAATTGAATACAGGTAGGGACTTCCCTGGTGGCACAGTGGGTAAGAATCCACCTGCCAATGCAGGGGACATGGGTTTGATCCCTGGTCCAGGATGATCCCACATGCCGCAGAGCAACTAGGCCCGTGCATGGCACTGCTGAGCCTGTGCTCTAGAGCCCGCAAGCCACAACTACTGAAGCCCACGTGCCACAACTGTTGAAACCCGCACACCTAGAGCCCACGCTCCGCAACAAGAGAAGCCACCGCAGTGAGAAGCCCATGCACCGCAATGAAGAGTAGCCACCACTCGCCGCAACTAGAGAAAGCCCACGCGCAGCAACGAAGACCCAACGCAGCCAAAAATAAATAAATAAATAAATAAATTTATAAATTAAATACAGGTAAGAAATAATCAGGATCAGAATAGAAACTGACAAATAGAAAAGAGAAAAATAATAGAGGAAGTCAACGAGATGTCCACAAGAAATTCACAGAAATTTCTCTCTTTAACTCTGTTCTGTAAAAATCTGTGCAAATACTTGGAATGAAAACATGAACAGGATTGCAGTTAATGTGCAGGCCACTTGAAACTGGGGGAACTATCAAATTACACTGATGGTAAATTCAAGATTAATTCTATTCTTAATGGACTACAATGTTGACTTGAAATAAATGAATTAAAAATTAATAATGATAACTGGAAAGTCCTGCATTTGAATGTATTTAAATCAATAACTTAAGCAAACAGCAATAACTTGCTTCACAGTGCTTCACAGGATACAGTGAAGTGTTTATTGGACCACAAGCTTAATATATACAAATGGTAAATATGGGTGGAAAAATGAAGCTAATGAGCAATCAGTACATTCTATTTTTAAGAAGCTCAAACAGAAAATTCTTCTTTATATGAGCTGGAATCTCTCCACCATAAATTTCATTTAATTTTTCTCAGAGGTAAATGAGGTGAATTCCTGGCAACTCTTGCATAGACAATAGGATACAAAATTAACTCTGATTATAATATGTCTAACATGATGATGACATCAGGGAACAACACTCAAATAGGTTAGAGATTATTACCTTGCAGCTGCAAATTTTAACTAGATTTAAAGTAGTTGCTAACCTAGATCATATTATTTCTTTTAAACCATAAAATAATATCTTGTTCTACTAGCAAATAAATCCAGAAATTTTATATATCTATAAAACTGTGTTCTATACATCTTTCAATCTCCATACTTAGTAACTACCTAGGTACTCAGCAAATATTTACTGAATGAATAAATGAATAATGTTTAAAAGACTGACCAGCCCAACCCAATGAAACAGCATCACATGGTTGATGCCCTTAGGATATTGATCATTATCTTTTGAATTTCATATATAATTCTACAGGTTTGGCTATTTCGGTTTCAGGTCCGTAGTAAATTAGAAGGAAGAAAATAAATGCTATCACCAAGTACATCAGTATCCGCATAAAGATAAAAGAAAATATGGGAAAATTATTTTTAAAAACTCATATGCACATATGAGTCATTTAGGATAGAGTCAAATAGCCCCCAACAACTCAGTTTTCCCTGATTGGAGCACCCAGATGTCACAGTATTGATATCTGCAAGACAGCTAATATCATCAATGTACACCGATGTTTCTTATATGTGATCAGCAACATAGAAAAGTATGCGCAGTAGCTTTACAAGGCTACATCTGCAAAGCTAATGAGCTGAAAGAATTAGTACATAAAGGCATAAACTCTCAGCTCTCTAAAAAACACTCTAAACTCCACTATTCATAGTTAGTTGCTTCCTATGGGAGGCTGACAGCCTCAGTCTCATCACAGTTTTAGAAAACCCCCATAGCAACTTAAGTTACTAGCTTCCAGCGATTCTTATTTTCACCTCAATTATCATAACACATCAGAGCTGTAGAATGAGGACATTAACTCCAATTTATGGACATGTAAACCAAATGAACACAAAAGAAAGTGAATCAGGAGAAACTGAGACAAGTCTACTCTTTAAAGGTAAAGATGTTGTTTTCCACTCAATCATTCACTTAGACTGAATAAACTGATGGTGTGAATGTGTACAACACACCAGGCACCAGGTCAAGTGATGCAAATGTAGAGGTAAGGCAACTCTCTTCAGAAAACAGACACATAAACAAATTTGGAGGAGTATTTTCAGAATGAGTTAAAAATTGAAAGGTCTGATATGTTTAAAATACTATATATATATGGTATTAAATTTTTTCCTTTAAAGTGCTTTTCATTTTTAATCACTAATTAGACTAAATAACTACTAACTACTTTTCAGCCCCAAAATGGTGTGATTCTATCTTGTTCAATTCTGCAAAACCACTGTGGGATTAACAATGGCAGGCACTGTTAATCTGCAGTTAATAGACTATGAGATTGAAGATTTAATAGATTGCATAACTTACCTCAAACCACACAGCTAGTTAGTAGTGAAGCCAGATAAGAAGTTAACTTGATTTGAATCCTAATTAATTATTCAATATACTATATAATATGTCTCTTCCATGTTTTATGACAGGAAATCATCAGCTATCCCATCTCATAGCTTGAAATCTCATTCTAGTCATATGTTTACAAAGGAGCATACTGAATAAACAAGACTTGTTCCCCATATGGTATAATAGCTGCTGTTCTGCTAGTAAAGTTTTTCTCTCTCCTCTCTTGACATTCCACAGTCACAATTTGTGAATGAATTCACTGTTAATCTCTACTTGCAGTGCTTCTTTTAAATAAATGCTGTTTCCAGAGGACTTATAAAAAGGAATTTATGAATTACCAGATGTAAAGCTTGTCAGCTATTTTTGGGTCGACATGGAGTTTCTTTCTGTTTAGGATGTGATCTAAGTACAAACAAAATGTACCTTTTTTCAGAGAATTTTAGAAAGAGGAGTGACCTTAAATTGATCCTTCAGCTCCTAATCCACCAACTAGAATTTATGTAGTGTTGTTATGTACAAGACTCTGTGGACATAAATAAATAAGTAAGTAAGTAAGTAACATGTGACCCTTATCCATAAAGAAAGTAAACTAAAACTTGAAGGTTTTCATGAAAATGTAAATGTAGCTCCTTTGCTCAATATGACAAAGTGTCCCAAGGAATTAAAAGCCTTATGCTGTATATGCTTCTCAAAATGCTTACAATGTGGTCCATTCTGAAGCCAGGGAGACCTATTTACTAGATGATTTCTTTTCTTTAATACATTTTTCCAAATTATAAAAGGTGCATATGATAATTATTATCACCTGTGGACTCTCCCCACAGAAGACCAAACAGAAAAATCTATTAACTAAGCAAAGCTAATTTTAAACCTACTACAGTAAGGAAGATATAACCTTGACCACATCTCACTGTCTCAGAAGGAGTGGATTCGGGAGAATATTTATAGATTTGGGAGATCTGGTCTCAAGTAGTTGAAGTCGAATCTTTGAAGGCAATGGATTGACTAGGACTGAATAAAGTTCATAATATAAAGGTTTAGTGAAGCAAAGGTCATAATGTGAATCTTGATAAGTGAACTGTTGTTTAATATGCAAACTCTTTAACCAGGTAAGAAATCTATTGCTGGGGCTTCCCTGGTGGCTCAGTGGTTGAGAGTCCGCCTGCCGATGCAGGGGACATGGGTTCGTGCCCCGGTCCAGGAGGATCCCGCGTGCCGCGGAGTGGCTGGGCCCGTGAGCCATGGCCGCTGAGCCTGCGCGTCCGGAGCCTGTGCTCCGCAGCGGGAGAGGCCACAGCGGTGAGAGGACCGCGTACCGCAAAAAAAAAAAAAAGAAAGAAAGAAAAAGAAAAGAAATCTATTGCTCTAATGGGAGAAAAATTTGCCCAGAAAAGTAAACTATGTATTTGGATATACTGGCTTTCAGGAATTTTATGAAGCATCAAAGTTATGACTTGGTTTTATAGCCCTATCTTCCTGGCGAAATATTTCCCAGAAATACGGGAGTTAATCAGAAGCTCTGCCTGGCTTCGTTCTCAGTGTTGCTCCTCACTTCCCAGTTCACTTATATGTGAAGTATGATTTGTGATTATTTTTTATACTTTAGAGGTTATTTGACCACATTGTAGGTGCCTCCAATGAAAATCAGGAATAAATATTTGCAGAGATGGAAAGAAACATTTATTTGAGGAAAACAAAATTTTCATTTGCAATTTGGAAAATTTAGACATATCATCTCTCAAGAAAACTAAAAATGCATATAAATTTATTTATTTTATTTATTTATTTTTGGCTGCATTTGGGTCTTCATTGCTGCACGTGGGCTCTCTCTAGTTTCAGCGAGCGGGGGCTACTCTTCGTTGCGGTGCGCGGGCTTCTCATTGCGGTGGCTTCTCTTGTTGCAGAGCCCGGGCTCTAGGCGCACGGGCTTCAGTAGTGGTGGCACACGGACTCAGTAGTGGTGGCTCGCAGGCTCTAGAGCGCAGGTTCAGTAGTTGTGGCGCACGGGCTCAGTTGCTCTGCGGCACATGGGATCTTCCCAGACCAGGGTTTGAACCTGTGTCCCCTGTGTTGGCAGGCGGATTCTTAACCACTGTGCCACCAAGGAAGCCCCAAAATGCATACAATATATTCATTAATACTGATATCATTACAGGATATCATTTTCAGTAACAGCACAAAAACAGCAGAATCAGCCCTTCTGCTGGTGGATTTAATTTAAAAGAAAAGAAAAGAATATAAATCTGCACTTTCTTTTGATTTCCTCCCCACTGAAACAAGTTGAGATGACTATTTATTTTGCACTTAAATGCAGGTGCTATACTAAAGCTTTGTATACACATATTCTTACTTAATAGTCACAATGATCTTGCAAAACAGGTAGTATCATCACCATTTTACAGATAGAAAAAACAGAATCAAAGAGGTTAAGCATCTTGCCCAATTCATATAGGTCTTGGTAGAAACATGAACTTTGTATATCAGATTTCTAGGCCTGTTCTCGTAGGACTGGTAAGAGTAGGTTAACATGACTGTCATTGTGAAATTAGAACCTCAGTAATGAAATGGGATCTCCTAGCTTTCTATCAATAGAACTCGGATCTACTAATGACTTCCACACTGGAGGGTCTGTTTTTACAGAAAGAACAGTCCTCTGAATCATTGGAAAAGAAGAACCTCGGCTTTCGGGGGTATGACAAGCAGAATTCTAAGATGTCCCCAAGATTCCCGGGCCCTGCTGTAACATACCTTCTCCTAATTACTCAAGCAAACACTAAGTGTTGCTGTAAAGAGATTTCACATATGCAGTTAGATCCCAAATCAGTGACCTCAACATAGGGAGATTATCTGAGTGGGCCTGACCTAATCACCTGAGGCCACTAAATTAGGATCATGCAGTCAGAGACAGGGGACATGTGAGGGGGATTTGGCACAAGGAACATTCTCCTGCTGGCTTTGAGATGGACAGGTCACCTGGCAAGGAGAGTGGATGGCATCTAGGAAGCCAGTGGCCTCCAGCTGAGAGCCATCAAGGAAACAGGACCTTCAGTCCTACAACTACAAGGAACTGAAAATGACTAATAACCTGATTGAGTGTGGAAGCAAATTCTTCCTCAAATCCTCCAGAAAGAAACACAGCCCAGCCAACCCTTGATTTCAGTCTCAAGACCCTGAGCAGAGAACCCAACCACCATGCCCAAACTTCTAACCTACAGAACTGTGAGCCAGTAAATAGGTGTTGTTTTAAGTTTACAGTACTTTGTTACATGGCAACAGAAAACAAAAACAAGGGGCTAAACACTTTCATAAAACAAGTGCTAACCTTTGATTAGGACTTCAATGGATACTTCAGTTGGCTTGAAAATGAGCTTATCTATTAATAGTCTAATCAATTTTCTACAAACTCATAAGTAAATTGCAGGACCTTCAAATTCCTCTGGTCCTCTAATCATGTGGACTTATAAATAATAATAATAATAGTAATAACAAGTAAATACTGCTTTAGGGTTCAATGTACTTCCACATTCATTATATCATTTGAGCCTAACCCAGTGGAGTATACAAATGGTAATTATTAGTATCCTTTCTTACAGTACAAGAACTGAATATGTAGAAAAGGTAGGTTACCAACTGAAGGTTAATCACAAAAATTTGGGGGTGCAAAGGGGTGGCCAAAAGGTGACAAAGTCTTCTGATTTCGCTCAAAACAACTTTTTTTCTCTGGGCTGACTTAAAATATTTTGGCAAAACAACGGAGTTATGTCCCCCTCTCCAACTCTCTTCCTATTTCAAGAAATAAAAGAATAATAATTTTATATTTGAAATAATTGCTTTGCTTCCCACATCAGATTTTCCTACTCTTCACACAATGTGAGCCTTTAAAACATTTATTTTTATGTTTTTAAAAACACTTTAAAAACATGCAAACTGATTTTATAAAAACTTGAACTAAGCTGCAAAATAACATGCATGATAACGGAAAATTGTCAATACTCAATATGGATTCACTAACTACATCTATAAAATGGAATTCTATGTAGCCATTCAAATGTGATCTATCGCTATGCACATGAAAAGTTGTAATATATATTTATTTACCTTAGAAGTGGCTGATTCCATTTATACAATCCCATTTAATAAAAAAAATATATACATATACACACACACATATAATATACTAAATTTTTCACTGAGGTCCTGTGGTATGTAAGACATTTTAATTTGCTTTTAATGCTTTCTAAATTTTCTGCAGTCCTTATAAATACTGTATATTATAGTGTATTTTTGCCATCCAAAAAATACACTAAAGTCATTTTCATTTTACAAAATAATTTGATCCACACTCTCAGCCTAGTCATATCAAAGCAACGTAGTTACTATTAAATATCCAGAGTCTATATGAAGGTTGAGAATTAAATATGGAGCGAGGCTCTCATCTTTAAGAGATTACGCCTCGTTCCCATTAGTGTAGCTGGGCACGCACCTCTACTTCACAGGCTCAGCATCTATAGCTTCATGACCAATGCCTACAAATCCCTGACTGTTCCTGACCACCAGTTTGGGCTTAAGTCACAAGTGCCAATTAACGCTTCCAATAGCATCCTAAACCTGGCCAGGTACTCTGAGCAAACAAACAGGCCTTGACTCTTCTTCAAGGCTCCAACTAAAGTAAGTTGAAGGGAATTTTCTTCCTTCACTTTCTCTTTCATGGGCTGTGAAAATGTCAGACTCTTTAAATGGAGCTTCCAATCAGAGTTGCTGAAACCTATAAATTTCCAGACAAAGGCAGTGGATAAAAATGACTGTGAGTTCTTTTGACAAACTTGAAAAGTAGGTGTAACTTGGCCAGGGTTTCAACCGCCCACTCTTATTGGGATTACATCCTTTGCCTTCCTCCTCTAGAGACCTAATGTCATTCACTCCCTGTGTCCCTTTGTGTCTAAGGAATAAAACTAGGATTCTAATAAAGCATGAGGACCCTTGGATCTTTGGCTGGCTCTGAACCAAAGAAAAGGCACATGAATTTTATAGTTTTCTACTGCCACCACTGGAAAATATTCCATGTAGGGTCAAGTGGGTAACTTTTGGCAGGGTCATCTTCAAAAAGGGAAAAATAAATAACCAAAATGTGGAATAGAACAATATTTTGACAATTAAAAAGAAAAAAACTGAATCCTTAGTCCTAACACCCTAGCAAAATTGTTTTAATTTTTAATTACCTTTAATACTTTCCTCACCTTCATATTTATTTTTACATAGTCACTTATGATACTCACAATTTTGGTTGTTATTCTCAAAATTTAACAAGTCATAGGCTTTTTTTTAATAGTTCTTTGTTATGTCTTAACTTCTATTTTTAATGGCTGCATAATTCCTACCAAGTAGATGTGCCACAGTTTGTTTTTTCCCTTTTTGCCAATTCCCAAAAATGAAGATTCATACCTAAATGTTAGGCAAAAATATGCAAGTAGCAAAGCCCCATCCTGCAGCCCACTTGCCTCAGACTAGCTCTTCCACATGTCATCCTGCGGGGAACTTTCCTTTTCTGGAGCTATTCCTGGTTCTATAAACGGGTTAACGTAAACTGGGTCTCGTGAGGAGCTCAACAACAGAGTTTGTTTAGGCCGTTTTTGCTTCACACCCAAGTCAAAAGATAAGAGAGAAAAAGAAGAATCCATAAATAGATGGTGAGGAACCAGCTCCTACTTTCTGACTCATGGGACTAGAAATAAGTCATTGAAACTGGTTTGTGCTGATATGGGACAGGCATTTTTTCATCTCCCAAGCAGTATAACTACTTACTGGGGAAAAAGCAAAATGCCAGCAGACCGAAATACCTTTACAAGCCATGCTTCATACAATCGATAAAGTTTATGGGCCAGCATACTAGAAATGCTAGTAATTAAGGGTGGAATTAGTTGTGTGGGGTGCTGAGGGAAGATAGAAATATGTTATCTTGGGAAGTGGAGCTTTGCATGATTCTACAATGCACAGCACCATGAAGGCGGCAACTGATGTCCTGACCTTTTTCTACTGAATGATTTATTATAGAAATAGAGATCATGTTAAGAAAGGGAAAACAGTGAATCTTAAATGTTATTTTTATTAGATGCGATAACAGTATTGTGGCTATAATTTTTAAAGAGCTTTAATCTTGGCATTTCAGATGAAATAATAAAATGTCTAGGATGTGCTTTAAAATACTTAAGGAAAAGAGAAGTTTTGGCATACCACCCAAGGAAAAAGAGTTCACAGAGCATTGCAAGTATATCTCAATTCTGTTCTTATGTATGTACTCAGTTTTGTCGCTTTTTGTTTCCTTTTATTTTATTTCCTAGAAAGAAATAATACTCATATTTAGTCCAGTTTTGGGTATGTAAAGTCTTCCACATTTTAGGATTTATCTGCAAACTGATTTTTTTTTTTTTGTCGTTGTTGTTACTTTTTTATAGCTTAGCCAAAGGGAGTTCTTCCTTCCAGCCATAGTTTGAGTGCTGACTATGGCCACTTAAGTCTTAAAGTGGGCTGCTGATGGCCAATAAAGTGTCCTGGTACAAAATTTAACAATGCTTCTCTCCCTGCAGCTGAACGCAAGCCCCCAGCAGGGCACAATTGGTGTGCATTTTACTACTCACTCTCCCCCTGGGACGGGCATCCCTGTGCAGGGCACAATTTTGCATTATGTTGAATTACGTGCAACAGTCTTGGTCCTGAACATTTATGTTCTTTTTGTAAAAAATTTTAATCTCTGACTTCTTTGCTTGACAGTCAAGTATCTAGTCAGAAGCCAAATGAGGATCACTTGCTCCCCACCAGGACATCTCTTGCACCACCAAGAGAGTTTGGCTGGTTGGTAAGTTTCTCTGCCATCTGCCCCAGTCTCCAGAAAACAGGCCAAGCTGCAGTTACTGAAAAGCCCATTTTCTATTGTGTCGTTAATTTCTCCTCAGTGTTTCTAGTTATGTGTCCTTGTGGTATTTGTACACCTTGGGGAGGGTGAGGAGGCAAATAAAAATGTATCCCATTTCCATTCGCCAAACTGCTTGGATTGCTCATGAAGGTAATAGTAATTGTTTTGGTCAAGTAGGGGTAGGATTAGATGTGAATGTCATATATCTTGGCTATTGTTTCCTCTATTATAAGGCAATTCATAATTCTAAATTGGAACTGATGCTTCCAGAGAGTTTGGCAAACAAAAAACAGAAATAAATTAACTTTCTGTAGGTCATACATCTGGTGATTGATGTTGGTGACTGAGTCAGTGGTATATCCCAACAATCTATACCTATCCTGTCTGATACAATAGCCACTAGCCATGCATGGCTACTGAGCACACAAAATGTGAATGGTCTGAATTGAGATGTGCAATAAATGTATAATATACATCAGACTTTGAAGACTTAGTATGAACAAAATGGAATGTAAAAATATCTCAAATATAGTTTTCTCATTCATTCTATCAGTAATTCATTTATTCAAGAGTTGGGCAAGTGGACTAGTCATTAAAAGTAGAGCAATGAATAAGACAAGCTCAGTCCTGGCCCTCATGGAGCTTAAAGTCTAGTGGATGTTATTTAAAATTGTCTTCCTTTATTGGTTGGCCTTTTGCATGAATACTCTGACTGTACTTCTGATATTCTCAAAACAGACACGACTGTAGTGCTGCTGCAATGTCAAGGACAGGGATATGTGCTAAGGGAACATCTCAACTGCCAACTGGCAAAGGTGCCATTTCTCAATGCTCTAGAGCCTCACTGTTCAATAAAATAGCCACTCATCCCAGATGAATGTTTGAAATGTGACTAGTCTGAATTACAATGGGCTGCTAAGTGTAAAATACACACTGAATTTCAAAAACAGTATGAAAAAATGAATAAAAACTATCTCATTCATATTTTATATTGAGTATATGGTAAAATGGTAATATTTTGTATATAGGTTTAATAAAATGTATTATGAAAATTAATTTCACCTTTTTCTCTTAACTTTTTAATGTGGTTACAAGAAAAATTAAGATTACATATTGGCTCTCATATTATTTGTATTGGCCAGCACTTCTCTGTACTGCTGTTTTCCATTCCACCAGTGCAAAGAGCCACACCAGATGCCCTGCAGAAACCTGTGGAACAGCTGATGGAGGAACTTGAACCAAACTAGGGCACTAATAAGCTGCCTCAGCTTCTTTCTCTTTTCTTTTCTGTTTGAGGATAACTTGTACCTTGAGTGATTAGTGGACACAGTTCAAATGTCTAAGCAGCGTGATGCAATGGAAAGGCAGTAGCTGTTAATCAGAAAACCTTATTTCTGCTGGTCTCAGAGTTCTTATTCACTTAATGAAAAATCAAGAGTAAATCATGAGATGTTGCAGAATCTCCATCTCTTTAGGTATAAACTTAAAAATAATCTGTTCTCAACAAATACTTAGAAAAGCACAACCTTCCAAGACTGAACCAGGAAGAAATAGAAAATATAAACAGACCAATCACAAGCACTGAAATTGAGACTGTGATTAAAAATCTTTCAACAAACAAAAGCCCAGGACCTTCACAGGCGAATTCTATCAAACATTTAGAGAAGAGCTAACACCTATCCTTCTCAAACTCTTCCAAAATACAGCAGAGGGAGGAACATTCCCAAACTCATTCTATGAGGCCACAATCACCCTGATACCAAAACCAGACAAAGATGTCACAAAGAAGAAAACTACAGGCCAGTATCACTGATGAACATAGATACAAAAATCCTCAACAAAATACTAGCAAACAGAATCCAACAGCACATTAAAAGGATCATACACCATGATCAAGTAGGGTTTATTCGAGGAATGCAAGGATTCTTCAATATAGGCAAATCAATCAATATGATACACCATATTAACAAATTGAAGGATCAAAACCATATGATCATCTCAATAGATGCAGAAAAAGCTTTTGACAAAATTCAACACCCATTTATGATAAAAACCCTCCAGAAAGTAGGCATAGAGGGAACTTACCTCAGCATAATAAAGGCCATATATGACAAACCCACAGCCAACATCGTTCTCAATGATGAAAAGCTGAAACCATTTCCTTTAAGATCAGGAACAAGACAAGATTGCCCACTCTCCCCACTATTACTCAATATAGTTTTGCAAGTTTTAGCCACAGCAATCAGAGAAGAAAAAGAAATAAAAGGAAGCCAAATGGGAAAAGAAGTAAAGCTGTCACTGTTTGCAGATGACATGATACTATACATAGAGAATCCTAAAGATACTACCAGAAAACTGCTAGAGCTAATCAATGAATTTGGTAAAGTAGCAAGATACAAAAGTAATGCACAGAAATCTCTTGCATTCCTATGCACTAATGATGAAAAATCTGAAAGAGAAATTAAGGAAACACTCCCATTTACCATTGCAACAAAAAGAATAAAATATCTAGGAATAAACCTACCTAAGGAGACTAAAGACCTGTATGCAGAGAACTATAAGACACTGATGAAAGAAATTAAAGATGATACAAACAGATGGAGAGATATACCATGTTCTTGGATTGGAAGAATCAACATTGTGAAAATGACTATACTACCCAAAGCAATCTACAGATTCAGTGCAATCCCTATCAAACTATCAATGGCATTTTTCACAGAACGAGAGCAAAAAATTTCACAATTTGTATGGAAACAAAAACGATCCTGAATAGCCAAAGCAATCTTGAGAAAGAAAAACGGAGCTGGAGGAATCAGGCTCCCAGACTTCAGACTATACTACAAAGTTACAGTAATCAAAACAGTATGGTACAGGCACAAAAACAGAAATATAGATCAATAGAACAGGACAGAAAGCCCAGCGATAAACCCACACACATATGGTCACCTTATTTTGATAAAGGAGGCAAGAGTATACAATGGAGAAAGGACAGCCTCTTCAATAAGTGGTGCTGAGAAAACTGGACAGCTACATGTAAAAGAATGAAATTAGAACACTCCCTAACACCATACACAAAAATAAACTCAAAATGGATTAATGACCTAAATGTAAGGTCAAACACTATCAAACTCTTAGAGGAAAACATAGGCAGAACACTCTATGACATAAATCACAGCAAGATCCTTTTTGACCCACCTCCTAGAGAAATGGAAATAAAAACAAAAATAAACAAGTGGGCCCTAATGAAACTTGAAAGCTTTTGCACAGCAAAGGAAACCAGAAACAAGATGAAAAGACAACCCTCGGAATGGGAGAAAATATTTGCAAATGAGCAACTGACAAAGGATTAATCTCCAAAATTTACAAGCAGCTCATGCAGCTCAATATCAAAGAAACAAACACCCCAATCCAAAAATGGACAGAAGACCTAAATAGACATTTCTCCAAGGAAGATATACAGATTGCCAACAAACACATGAAAGGATTCTCAACATCACTAATCATTAGAGAAATGCAAATCAAAATACAATGAGGTATGGCCATCATCAAAAAATCTACAAACAATAAATGCTGAAGAGGGTGTGGAGAAAAGGGAACCCTTTTGCACTGTTGGTGGGAATGTAAATTGATACAGCCACTATGGAGGATAGTATGGGAGTTCCTTAAAAAACTAAAAATAGAACTACCATATGACCCAGCAGTCCCACTACTGGGCATATACCCTGAGAAAACCATAATTCAAAAAGAGTCATGTACCACAATGTTCATTGTAGCTCTATTTACAATAGCCAGGACCTGGAAGCAACCTAAGTGTCCATCAACAGGTGAATGGATAAAGAAGATGTGGCACATATATACAATGGAATATTACTCAGCCATAAAAAGAAACATTATTTGTAGTGTTATTTGTAGTGAGGTGGATGGACCTAGAGTCTGTCATACAGAGTGAAGTAAGTCAGAAAGAGAAAAAGAAATTCTGTATGCTAACACATATATATGGAATCTTAAAAAAATAATAATAATGGTTATGAAGAACATAGGGGCAGGACAGGATAAAGACGCAGATGTAGAGAATGGACTTGAGGACATGGGGAGGGGGAAGGGTAAGCTGGGATGAAGTGAGAGAGTGGCATGGATATATATACACTATCAAACGTAAAATAGATAGCTAGTGGGAAACAGCCGCATCGCACAGGGAGATCAGCTTGGTGCTTTGTGACCACCTAGAGCGGTGGGATAGGGAGGGTGGGAGGGAGATGTAGGAGGGAGGAGATATGGGGATATATGTATAAGTATAGCTGATTCACTTTGTTATAAAGCAGAAACTGACACACTACTATAAAGCAATCATACTCCAATAAAGATGTTAAAAAAAATCTGTTTTCTCTAGTTCAGATAGAATTGTACTAAGTGAGATAAATATATGCATACAAAGCCACCTGATAAACTGTAAGCCATTTTGTCATTATCATCATTTATAATAATGATCATAATAAAATTCTTCCATAAGCAATCAAGAAAACTTTTGAGATGTAGAAGATTAAAATACCCTAATTCTGGGGAAATTCCAAAAGCAGCAAAAATTCAAATAGAAATATTAAAACACAAATGTTTAAATAGTAAAATTGGCAAAGGAAGATGTGAGTTACAGGAGTAGGAACTCCTAGTGGAGTCACGTATTATAGAAGGGTAGGGGCAATTTGGTTTTGGAGCTCACATCTAAATCAATTGCCTGATGCCAAGAGATCACTTTGATATTACTTGTTTTTCCAATGAACATTTTCTTATACATGCTACTGATTCAAAACAGCAACAGCAAACTCACCCTATGTATATTGTAGCCAATCATTTGAGTATTTCTGCAGTAGCAAAAGGTGGGCGGTAGGTTTCTGATTTCACGCTGCCTAAGTTGAAGATTGTTGAAACAGAGGGCACTTTGTACAACTTCTGGCTTAGCAACACCAGGCACCACACCACTTAGCCCATAATTGCACACCAGTGAGACACAGAGACACGATTATTTTTCTAGGTATGTGAGCTGGTCCCAACATTCCTGGTCTCCATCAGACCCTGAAAATCAAGGCAGATCCGATGGCCTCAGAAGTCCTAGTTTGGTTGTGCTTGCTGTAGTCTGGGAAGCTTGTCAGAGAGTGGATATGGAGCTCTTTCATGCTTACTTGACTGCACAAACAATTCAAAAAGTAGCCCAAGTCAGAGCTAATTTTAACCAGTAAATGCATCTTCCAGTGTGCATGACAAAGAGGCTGACATCATGGGGAAATGTATAGAACTGAAGGAAATGAGCTTTGCCCAAAGAAGCTTCCTTAAGACAGGGCTAGATAATAGTGTTGAATAATATTTTTTTAATAAGGCATTGTGGTAAAATAATACATGATCTTTTTTTTCCAGAGAATCTGTACCACCACTTTCCTCTGGAGCAGCTAGTCAGGTGAGCATGGTTAAGTTTGGCTTAAGTCTGATTTTGTGGTACGAAGGGGCGTGGGACTTCACCCACATGGAGGTGGAAAAGCCACAGAAGATGTTTAAGATACAGTGAGCAAACCCGTCTGAATGGAATGGAGGTTTCATGTAGTGGCACAGAGAGGGGCCTCACAGAAAGCAGATGGCACACTCACCGTGCATTCACTGAGGAGAGTGTAATGACTGCGTTATTTACAATGATGTGAGAGGAGTTAAGTGAAACCAAGGGGAGGTGTTGAAACCTCCTGAGGTGAGCAACAAGAAGGTGCCTCCCCCTTTCCATCTGAGGTGGAAAGTGGAAGGAATCATTGTCAGAACCTCAAGAAAGCTCAAACTGTAGGAGACCACAGCCGAAGAGGACCAACCTCTGCAAACTCAGGAAACAGCCGAGACCCCTTTTTTCCTCCTCTCTGATCTCCTGACTGTGCCTTCACTGAGCAAACCCAACCAAAAGCCAGACGGCAAAGGAATCTGCTGATGTTTCCTAGAAAGTTCAGCCTGCTGGTATTCGGAGCAGAATAGAAAATACTGGAGAGGGGAATTGAAGGGACGAATAGAACATATCCCAAAGAGCTGATAAGTTAGATCAAAAGGATACTGGGTGACTAGAAGCTTTCCTCTGGTGGGCTGGGCTGGAGAAGTGTCTATGTTTCCTGTCCATCCCGCTTATCCTGTCACAAGTTTGCTCTGAATCTATTTCCCATTGTCCACATGACAGGTAGCTTACACTGCAGGCCGCAAAGAACTGTGACAAGCAGCTATTCTACAGACGTTCAACAAGAAATACATAAATCAAGGATTAAGGAGCAAGAATGAACAAGAAATAGGCCCATGGGCAACCTGAAAAGTTCAAAAAAAAAATTCTTAGGTATAAAAACATTATTGTTTCTAATCTTGAGTTTTTGAAAATCTTGAGATTTGTGTTAATCCAAATTTTGATTAAATTTTTATTGAACTAATACCAAACTCTGTATTCATTAGCTGAGTAAATATGCTTTAGATTTTCTTTTTCCTGACTCAGCCAGATATTGATCTGAACTATCCAAAAGCTTTCTGAGTCTGAGCAGACATGAGACAGAGAAAAGTGTCCTAGTCATTTAATATGGTAGATTCTTTAATGTGGATTTGTTTTTCAAATTTTCTGCTCCTTCTGTAGGTTTTAACATAAGAATGTTGCTAATTAAAGAGCTATCAACCTCTTATTATAATTCATGTTAATAAATACATGGCCACTGGGTGGCTGGCCACTGAGACACAGTGAGACCCAGTCAAGATTCTGTGCACATTCTTGGTGGCTCAGCATACCGTGTTGAGAACAGCTTGTTTTCATAGAATCCCTGCTTTATTCCTGGCCCTGTTGCCCATAATTATTGTAAATCAGGACTATTTCCTGCTTTCCTGCCCAAAATAGCAGGAAGCATCCAACTCTTTCAACCCACTTTGCTCATGGGCACCACCTCTCTGCAGGGGTTAGGGTTCACTGCCAGGAATTTCAAAAGAGCTGACTCTGTTTTGGTTTCTTATCCAGAACGTAGCTTGTGAGCAAAGAAATGAAGCAAGATCTGTAATACATCCAGGGATTTAGAGAAATGGCACAGCTTCAGGCCTGGTTAATAGCCGCGAGCCACTGGCAATATAGAGCTCTTGCTCTTTTCCAGATTCATTGTGGGATCAGTTCCAGGTGAGACTTTGTGAGCCTGTGACTAATGGGAAACAATTGGAGAACTCTGGAGTGTGTCTTATGAAGTCCTAAGAGCAAAGAGAATGTTCACTGCCCCTTGGCATTTAATACAAAATTGCCCCGAGCCTTCCTATATGCCTCCTCTATGGGTCCATGCTACTTGATGGGGGCATTCACAGCCAGAATACTATTCATGCACAATATGTCTAGCCTCACGTCCAGCCTTTGATAGCCCCTGGGGGGTCACTTTATTCAGGCATCCCAGTGCCTAGAATGGACTACTTCTACCTATAATAGTTAACACTAACTGTTATTTATTGTTATTGTTGTTGTTGTTTTTCTTTTTTTTTTTTTTGGGGTCTGGGCACAATACTAAATGCTTTGTATGCTTTTATCTCAATTACTCTTCACTATAAGCCTACTAGCCATCCCTGTTAACCCCACTGTACAAATGAGAATACTGAGTTTTAAAAAGATCAAGTCAAAGAGCTAGGGTGCTAACTAGGAGGTGCTGTACCAGGAGTGCAAAGTGCACCTTGGCCTGCACCTTGGAGAGGCCTCTGAGGGACACAGAATAGCACCATGCATGACAAATAGAAGCATCCCGACCAGACCACCAAATATGGTGGGCAGTCATCTCCAAAGAGGAGGCAGACATTAATATAACTCAAAATCATGCTCTGGTATGAAAAACACACTCCCATCAAATGTACAACCTTTGACCTTGGACAGGGAATCTGCCCTGACTCCTCATCCCTGTTTCCGCCCTTGTGAGAGGGATAGATACCAAGAAACACAACCCTTCTAATTCTAACTTCTCTGCTTGAGAATCAGCCTTAAAGAACTAAACTTCTGACTCTTCTGCCAGAGACCCTGTCCTGACCCTAAAATCATAGGGGACCCCAAGTAAAAGGTACTCTTTACTTAAAAGGCCAGAGAAGCCCCAAATTCTACCATAGGAGCCAAAGCCTCACAAATCCCCTTCATCGGGGTTAATCCTTTCATGGAGCACCCATGCCCTTTTACCCTAAACCTTGTAGTGGAGGCAAAGTGTGGACCAAAGGCCTTAAGTGAGATGACTGTCCCCCTCTGAGGTAGCAATGTCACCTCTTCTCTCTTTAAAATTTGAATCTTCTTTCTTTCTTGATAGATGATAGACAGACAGATAGATAGATAGATAGGACATTAGTATTGCATTAAAATTCACTATTTAAACACTTTTATATCTTTTATGCCATTTGACTTAGAACTTTGTGACCATCAGGGTGGCCATAGGACCTAAGGCAGAGGTGGTTGATCCCAGCAGGATAATCTGAGAAACATAAAAATGCATCAGCTATGTTAAATGTGCTCAACAATTTTTTCCTTATGTCTTCATGCATTTATTTTCATTAATATTTATTAAGCATTTTGTAGGTATTGGCTATGGTGCTAGAGAACAGAGACTGAGAGCAAAACACAGCATGGTACCTGCCCTCAAGGAGACCACAACCTGATAGAAGAAACTGACAAATAAGCCAGCAATGATAGCGAAGATATCAGAGCATTATGGAAACAGACAAGCAAGGATCTCACTCTTCTTGGGAGCTGGGGTAAGTTAGGGAAGGTGTTTCAGAGACACTAAAGCCTGGTGGACCCTGGAAGGGATGAGCAGGCATCAGCATTAGATGCTCTGATGGCAGAGACAAGGAGACACTAGGGCCTGGCAGGCCTGTTCACCACAGTGGGTCTCCTGACTAATAAAGAAGGACTATGGGGCTTTGGAGAAGGGTGCTGCAGTAAAAGCATGAAGGCAGACCTTCTCTGTGTCTCAGATTATCTTCACAGGGCTTTCATTTTTTCCTGAATTCATCAGTTCAACCCCAAGGGATCATAACTCCAATTCCTGAGCACTACTTTGCCCAGCTAAAGGTTCCATTTCCAAAATCCTACTCTGAATATAGTACAAAGTTTGTCTAACCTATTCCTGCCATGTTGTTAGGGATTAGCCCTTTTATAATTTAATCCTTCCACCTGTACCTTAAACTGAATTCTCACTCGTTCCCCATTTTTAATGTTGTGGAAATAGGCTCTTCAAGGATGTTTTGGATATTTGCAAAGGAGACAGGCTGAGGTTCTAGAGAGAAAAATGTAAAAGCTCTTGTACTGTATATGCTAAAAACGTGGCTTCTGCAATCAACACCCTTATATAACTAGAGTTTCCTAAACAATACCCTAAAGATTTGCAAAATGCGTCAGAGAGAGAAATGAACCACGGCAATTTGGGAAATAGAGTTGACATGTGAAAGTAAAGCACTCCTGCCGTTAAAGACTGACATGGTAAAGAAAGCAGGAAGGGGAGAGCCCTAAGTTACAGTGAGGAACCCATGGGTGGTATAAAAAACACTGAAGACGGGGGGATGCGGCAGGCTGTTTACAGGACCTGCACTATAAATGTCCAGTAATCCACCAGGAGAGAGAGCAGTGAGGGTTGTCACAGTACTGGAGGTGAACCAGCTCACATACGATTGGACTGGATGCCTAAAAAGAGGGAGGAAGAGTGAGCCTCTTGGTCAATTCACATAAGTAATAAAGAGAAGGGTCCCGAGTTTCTCTGAAGGAGGCCAAGAATGGCCGAGGCTTATGTATATAAAGTCAACAGAAATGTATAACACGCCTACTCAGTGCAGAACACCATGTGTAACAGAAGTTTACATTTTGGATTCTCATGGAAAAGTACCAATGAGCTCCCTGACAGGTGCAGAATAAGCAGAATTCTGGGAACTCAGATTAAAGCAAGCAAACATGAAAACTACTTTTTCTTTGAACGCTACATGTTTTTTACTTTATATTGTAATTTTAAAATATATCTTAACATTTGAAGATCAAGACCTAACAAAGTAGAGGTAACCCAGAATGCTTTACTCTTGGTTGTCAAAAATCCAGAATAAGAATCATAACGTTAATATATGTCCCTTAAAAGTTCTAGTAATTTCTTGTTTTTGTTATTTCTTGGGTTTTCAAATAACACATCTTAAAGGCATTCTTTTTAGAAGTAAATGTTATAAAAATTATTTTTGTGTAAAATAAAAATTATACAGAGATTTAAGAGAAGTCAATACAGGGACTTCCCTGGTGGTCCGGCGGTTAAGACTCCGCGCTTCCACTGCAGGGGGTTCGGGTTCCATCCCTGGTCAGGGAACTAATATCCCACATGCTGTGCAGTGCAGCCAAAAAATTAAAAAACTAAAAAAAAAAAAAAAACTTTTTTAAGAGAAGTCAATATAATAAAGAAAGTAAAGCCTAACATGTCCCTACATTTATTCAGTAATTTATAATTTACTTAGAATATTGTGCAGATTTTCTCATTTGATCCCAACCATTTTGTGAAGCAAGCGGGGCAATCTGTATTATGCCCATACTCCAGAGGTGAAACCTAGTTCTCAGAGAAGCTGAATGCCATGAAGAAGTTTGACACAGCTAGTAAGAAACAAAGCAGAGGCCACATACCATGTCTGCCGGCCCTTAGTTACCGAACGGCCCAAATGTTGTTGGTATTGTAACACAATATTTAACTAATGGTAAAAAGAAGAATTTGGTTGCTTTTTTTTTCTTTTAATAGATTTATTTATTTATTTATTTATTTAGTAATTTTTGGCTGTGTTGGGTCTTCGTTTCTGTGTGAGAGCTTTCTCCGGTTGCGGCGAGCGCGGACCACTCTTCATCGCAGTGCACGGGCCTCTCACTGTCACGGCCTCTCCTGTTGTGGAGCACAGGCTCCAGACGCGCAGGCTCAGTAGTTGTGGCTCACAGGCTTAGTTGCTCCGCGGCATGTGGGGTCTTCCCGGACCAGGGCACGAACCTGTGTCCCTTGCATTGGCAGGCAGATTCTCAACCACTGTGCCACCAGGGAAGCCCCGAATTTGGTTGCTTTTAAAATGAAAATAGACAGTTCTGGCCATCAGGTGAAATTCAGTGAAAAAAAAATTCAGAATAGACTAGATTCAGAATAGACTAGATAAAGAATAGACTTCAGACTAGATTCAGACTAGATTCAGAATAGACTAGATAAAGCAAAATTCTGAATAGACTAGGAAATCAAAAATGGAAAAGGAAGTTGAATTTACCAGCAACAATGCCAAATATCACAAGGAGTTTTATGGACCATCAGCGCACTCTCCCTCCAATCACTTCTGGGTGTGAGCTCCAGGTTAACGTTTTTGATAAGGAATTTCACAAGGTATTCAATATTGTGGTTGCTGTCCTTGACATGAAGTTTTGTTAGGCAGAATGTAATAGTGGACTCCACCTTACACTTACTTGGTGCTTTTATAATTTTAAGCCATTTCCACTTGAATTATCTCATTTTATTTTCTTGATAGGTGGTTGGAGTATATAGCATGTGCTATTTAATGGTAGGGCACAGATGCATAAATATCTCAAAATAACTCAAAAAGTATATCAGTTCTGCTCTGCTCTCCCCACTCTCAATGTAAACTGTACGCAATTTAGTTCCTTCATGAAACAATAGCTATTACTTATATGGCTTCAGAGAGAAAGCACTTGATGTTCATGTTTATTCATTGTATAGTATTTATTGTAATCATATCAATAAGGCACTGTTTCTATGGGCCAGCTGCATGAGACATGGAAATAGCTTTGTTTCATAACACTCTCTTTGTATTTTTTTGTTGTTTTTATAATGGAATTTTGTTGTATATGGCTCTGAATTCTACTAAGTGCTTCAGATTGAAGAGTTTATTTGCACAACTTATTCCTTCTTTACTTTCCCTGCACTATGATAGTAGTTTATGAAACAAGTCGCACACCAGAATCATTAGTTATGAAGCCAAGGAAGAATTTTAAAGTTTCCCAAGTAATTCTGATGAGTTGCCAGACTTTAAAATGACTGTGCGGGGCTTCCCTGGTGGCGCAGCGGTTGAGAGTCTGCCTGCCGATGCAGGGGACACGGGTTCGTGCCCCGGTCCGGGAAGATCCCACATGCCGCGGAGCGGCTGGGCCCGTGAGCCATGGCCGCTGAGCCTGCGCGTCCGGAACCTGTGCTCCGCAACGGGAGAGGCCACAACAGTGAGAGGCCCGCGTACCGCAAAAAAAAAAAAAAAAAAAAAAAAAATGACTGTGCTATGGACATCCTTTTATTTTACCGTAGACTCAGGTTGAATGGTTATATTTTGAGGATTCCATCTGATTATTATTGTATTATTAGAATGAAAGCCTTTCCCCAGACCAAAGTAAAGCCTAATCGCATGAAAACTTCTCTTAGGCTGACTCCCAATTTGTATTTGGATCATTTGATATAAACCAAGTAATAGCCTAGCATGTAAAAAGTACTTAAGATGACAAAAAATTCTTAAATTCCCCTTGTTTAACATCCATTCTTTCCATACACAATTACTGAATACTGCTGAGGTTAGTACTATGTGCATAAAGATGAAATGAATAGAATGGAGACCCAGCCCTTAAAAATTCAGTGGGAAAATTACAATTTCATCCTGTTGTTAATCCATTCCTCATCACAATTATATTTGGGGATGTTAAAACAGCACATATGAGTGAAAAACCAAGCAAATATCACTCACTGATCTACATCTATAGAATTTCTTGCAGTTCACCCAGGAGGCAGTCACTAAGAAACTAAAACAGATAAACTTAAGGGCATATATAATGCCCAATAGGGCCAACAAAGGGCCTGTTGAATGCAAAGTCTTGCAAAGTCTCTAGGAAGTAAGAATAAATTTAACATGTAGCATTACCCTCTCCCACCAAAAAAGCTTTGATGTTGCACAATAGTTTGCCACCTAGTTAAATAGTTTTAAATAAAGCTGTCTACAAGGTAGGAAGGCTGTAATCTGTATACAGGCTGCACAGTATATTCGAGGTCCACCCCTTGAGAACATACAGAGAATGATACAAAGCATAATGGCCCTTGCATGGAGTCACGAAACACTATCTCAAAAAACACTGCAAATCATGTTAACTGACCCCAGGGTTTGCATTCCTCCCCTTCTTGCATGGAGTCACGAAACACTATCTCAAAAAACACTGCAAATCATGTTAACTGACCCCAGGGTTTGCATTCCTCCCCTTCTCTCTGATCTTTCCCCCCTTTTTACTCCTCTCTCCCTTTGCTTTGAGCCTTCTGACAGTCAAGTACTTGCACAGTTACTTTGGGCGACAATATGTTATCCGCAGTGGAAATCAGGAGCTTTAATTCAAAAGGTGACCACTCTTGACCTCTGACCCTGGTGCCTCCTACCCTGCTGCTCCCCTCCATTTTCTGTCTCCATGGAACTGAGTAGTCAAGTGGAAAAATGGGAGCAGGCAGAGCCTATAGCTATTCATAGACCACCCCACTCCCCTTCGCTGCCCCCCCAAAAAGAGAGAGAAAGATGAATGAAAGTCATTCATCAATAAGCAGGAGATGAAGAAGAAAGCCCTACTGGCTGAAAAGCAAGCTAAGAAGCAGAGAGGGCAAAAGAGGAGGACTGCCAGGAAAGAAAAGGGGAGGAGTAAGGAGCTGGTATGGAGGGCAAGTTGTGAGTTCACGAAAATATAAACCCAGGGGCTGAAAAGCAGCACTGCACATTTCCCAAATCGAGTTAGCTGTAAGGGGCCAACTGTTTCAAAAATGAATGCCTAGGGCCTTCCCTGGTGGTGCAGTGGTTAAGAATCCACCTGCCAATGCAGGGGACATGGGTTCGAGCCCTGGTCCAGGAAGATCCCGCATGCCACGAACAACTAAGCCCGTGCACCACAACTACTGAGTCTGTGCTCTAGAGCCCACGAGCCACAACTACTGAGCCCATGTGCCACAACTACTGAAGCCTGTGCGCCTAGAGCCCATGCTCTGCAACAAGAGAAGCCACCACAGTGAGAAGCCCGCACACCGCAACGAAGAGTAGCCCCCACTTGCCACAGCTAGAGAAAGCCCACGCACAGCAACAAAGACCCAACGCAGCCAAAAATAAATAAATAAATTTATTAAAAAAAAAAAAAAAGAACGCCTTTTACTTGTGTCACACCTTCGTAAAATAAGAATGCAGCTAAAGGAGAACCAAAGGGAGAAGGCCTGAGCCTCTGGGATTGTTCTTTAAACATCTTGATGGCACCGTTGGGAGCCAGGAGATACAGCAGCTGGGACACCTGCTCACAGAGATGAGAACTGAGACCCTAAAATCTACACTCATCCAGAGGAAATGTTTTTATGTGTCAGAAAGCAAGTGACAGCAGATATATTATTTGTTACACATAGAGTCAATCTTTATTTCAACTATCTTGGCTGAGCAATCTGACGTCCCCAAGATCAAACTGCAACCTAAGAAAGTGGCTCAACTCCGACTGGCCAATGGCCTCACAGTCAACCAACGTCGTAACAGCACAGAGGCTAGAGAACAGAGTATTTCCTCTCAATCTAAGAATGTTAGGTGTGAAGAAAAAACAGCATTAAATTCAGATCAAAACTAGATAGAGTTCAGTGATTCTGCAGCTTTCACCATATTTCCTCCTCCCTCACAAGATGTAAACATTTAATAACTTATTAATCATCTATCTGAACACCTGTTTTTTTCCATGAGTGCCGTCTCTGAGACTAGCACTCCAAAGTAAAAAGTTTTCATTTTATGTGAATCCAAGGCAATGCCACATGCATCCAGATAAAAAAAAGTTAGGGCAAGAAAATGTTTCTGCCACCTGTGATCCATTTCTCTCCCACCAATGGGACATCACCTGCACCCATGTAGCTTGATAAGAATTGTATTTGTGGGAAGCAAAGTCCCCTACTTGCTGACATATTCCAGCTACTTTCAAATAGAAATCTAAAACCATTTTCCCAGAAAATTTGGCATTAGTCCTAAATAACTGTTGCATGTTCCCTAGTTTTTCCGTCTGTCAATGATACTTTTCTGACCATCTACATTTTCTAGCACTTAGGTTTTGAGCATAAGAATACGATTGAAGGAGGTGATGTATTGTGATTGGGGAAAAAAAAAGATGAGGCCGATAGTAACACTGGCAAATTCACACGAGCTCGAGTGGAAATCTCATGAACTTCAAACATACATACTTACCACTGTCAAGGGCAAGGCCCTTGAACATCTCACACAAAATAAGACTAGAGATGAGTGTGGAAGAATCTCTCATAGAAGAAACAATCAGAGGCTCTATTGTCAGTGTTCTAAGCAAGACAGAGACTAACCTGCAGCTAATACTTTTGTGAAGACCCCCTCCCTGCATGGCTCCCTTACCTCCTGCTTTACAATTCTACAGCTTCTCATGAAAAGCCCTGAAATGGGGACTAGAATGCAGAGGCAGAGTGGATTCAGCTCCTTTTGGGCCTCTGCCAGATTCTCATTAGGTCCTGGCCATGTGAGCCAATGCTGATTTCCATGGCTGATCTACCCTAAATCTGCCCTTCCTGAAACACTAGGCTTTGTCCTTCCAGTCACCGTCTCTAAATGGGGATTTGGGTGAGAGCAATACCAAGGGGACCATCATTATACACTCATTATTATGAAATTGACGGCTTCTAAGTCTTTCTGGCTGAAAGCTCTGATGGGGTGAGATCAATGGATTGTAGAATCATTGCTTTCCCTGGTAATTCAGGTTACAAATGAGTACTAGAATGGGAGGGAGGGTAAGGAGGAGGATAAAGGAAGAGTGTTTTTCCTCAAATTCACCTCACTTCATGCTGGAGTGAGAGGCCATCCATACTCACGAAAGGCTAATTATATAAATCAGATGCCCTGGCTGAGTTTCCAACCCCCTGGGAGCAGGGAGAGCTAGGAATAAATGAGGTCTTCTGCAAAATGAAAGAAACCCTTTGAAAAAATGCCAAAACCAATGGTTATACAGCTTAACTCACAATTTTTTTATAGAAACAGAAAAATCTGGACCAAGGATAACAAAAATAGCTGAGTTTTCATCTTCCAGCAGATTTGGAAATGTACTCTGAATTTATTTACCTCCTTGCTAGTATGTACTTTACTTTGCATCGCTAAATGTGACAACTCCTGAGATGTTCAGATATCTAAATTCATCCTCAAAATAATAGCTGACTTTTGTTTTAGGAAGATCACATTTGTGTTAGGATGCCATGATAAAAAGCCATTGTTCAAGTAGCAGAGCTAAATAAGGTGGGAAAAATCATAGCAGTAAGAAAAAGGGATCTAGACATTTAGTTCTGGCTTTACCACTTGCGAACATGCAATCTTGGACAATCACTTCAATTTTCAAGGCTTCAGACTCCTCATATGAAAATAACTGGATTGATGTACACTAGCACCATTTGGTCTATGATGTCGCACATGCTACAAGTAGTCAATACTCAGAGGAACAGCTAAAATTCACCAGCTATCAATGGTGGACATGTCAGTTACTTTGAACATAAGAGTTAAAGTTTGGGCTTTGGTGGATGTTAACATTTCCCTATGGTTAGTCTTAGCTTCCATGAAAGTTCATTCCTTTTCCTGTCCCAACTCACTGATACTTGCATCCTGCTGGATCCACTGAAGTACAGCATCTGAGAGCTATTTAATTCCTGACAATGTAAATTCCTTTTTAGGGCAGGACAGGAAAGGTACCAGGATTCCCAAACCTGGTTCCTGGAAATTACTCAATATATGTCTGTTAGAATAAATCATTACATAAATGTATGAATGGAAAGGCCACTTAAATATTTTAAAGAATGCTTCTAACTGGATGGAGAGCTGACTTGCTCATACTGATTTTTCTTTTCAAACAATCCATTTTTTATAATTTTTATTTCTGACCAGACCAATGCATTAAAATTCACTCTTGCCTGATTAAGAACTCAGACTAAACATACAGGTGTAAATTTTCAAAATCATAGTTATCCAGAGATGAAACAGATTATTGAGGCCATCTGGTCTTTCTCCTTTTAGTTTTCAGAGGTAAGAGGCTAAGAGAGATGAGATGAAATGTCTTGCTCAAAATCATGTAATCATAGTAGGACTGTGGTGGAGCTGAAACCAGGACCCATATTTTAGGATACCTAAGCCAATGGTCTTTCTATCATGTCATGTCCTGATTCTACTAAAAGTTTCTCTTATTTGAATACAAACAAACACAATATAAAATGTATACATACTTAATATATGTGTATATGTAAGATTTGCTCTGTTCTTCATAAGTGAGAAACAGCTTCACCTGTTCATGGAACCTCTAAACTATCTAGGATTATGTTTCCTGTCCTCTTTTCCCAAAGGGAAGAGTTACAAAGTCCCTACTGAGGACATGCTTAGATCTTAGCAATCCTACTCCCTCTGACTTGCTTTTCTTACAGGCTGTAAAATCTTTCGTCCAGGGGGAGGAAAAACCATCCCTTACTGAACCAATTCATTGTTTGTCATTATAACCTTTATCCCCTGAGTCCTGCATGGCTTTGGAGGCCCCAAAATTGATTACTATTCAAAAGTCATAAATTTTGTTCTCTTTTCCTATCATCTGCTATATGTGTTCTCTCTTGGGGGTTGCATTATGGTTTTGTTAGCAACTCAAATGAAGAAGGGATATAGGGAACCTGGATTTACCAGTAGGAAAAAAAAATCAGCACAGAACTAATTCTTCTATTTCACATCATTACTTCATAGAAATACATGCATTCTTAGGTACAGTCCTGCATCTTACCAGTGGTGATCAGATTCTCAAATCAATCGACCAAAACCTGTTGAAACCACTAGAAGGATCAACCATCTGCCTTCTTTCCTTTTCATGGTAGGTTATGCCAAACTGCTGATGAGTTTGGGGTTCAGAGCTTGGTAAGGCAAATTTTTGTTGAAGATATCGCAAAAGGGACTTCACTGGGGTGATCTGGTCATGATCACAGTTTATATCCTAAGATAAGAGAAGATTAAAATCTTTGCAGAAAACAGAATGACCAAAGATAAGATGCTCCTGACCCAAACTCCATCTCGCCATCTCTCTCTAGGACATTCCCCAGGTTCCATGGAACTGAGACACTATTCTAGGAACTATAGGGATTAGGGAAGAACAAGAAGGTTTGAATCAACTGGCTAACTCGAGATTTACTGGATTACCCTGAATTGTCTGAGATGGATATTTTGCTCCCTAACAGGCTCAAGTGGAAATTGTTACCTCTAAACCTGAGAGGATGACTTTTTCTGTTAATTCAAATCGCCCAATGAAGTTGGGACTGAAAGATGAAGAGGATGGGATCTAACATAGACATTGAAATGGATCTGAAAGCAAAGAGGGTAAGTTGGGTACAATTTCTCTGTGAACTGGGTGGTCGGGATGCCCGAGGAAATGGGTTTATATCATCCATTAGCCATGTCATACAAAGATAGATAGACCTGATTTTAAGATACAGGTGGCAATTCTGAAGCTCTAAGAAATCTATTAAAACTGTCAGACATTGGCAACATGGGAGAAGTGTGATGTTTTCTGGTTTGAAGGACAGGATATTAATTATTGTCTATTTTGGTGCCAGTAGTTTTCAAAGCCAATTTTAAAATTATACAGTTTTAATCATTCTACAGCGAAAAATGAATATAAATTAGGGTGTGCAGCAATGAGGCAGACAAATAAATCCATCCATTTCTCTTTGAGGAGTCTCTGCAGTGTACATTTCTTAGGACAGTTTTACTTGCTTTTCTACCAATGAAAGAGAGAAGGGTAAATGGGACAGGAAACCAGGCAGTGCGATGCCTACTAAAATGAGAAATGGAAGATGCTTGAAGATAAACTTGTCTGGCTTGACATCTTATCTGGGTGGTTTGTTCTGCCCATTTGCTTTCTTTGCCTGATGCTTAGCTGAAATCTCTACAGTTTCTGAGACATACTCTTTATCTCAGCTTTCAAATTCAGTTTAAATACCTACCTTTTGAAAGATTGTTGCTATTTATTTTTTTTAACTACTTCCCCATCCCTCCCTCATATTTAATGAAAAATAGAAGCTGTTAACACAGGGGAGATTTTTAAAATCTGGTCCAAGGGCAGACAAAAACGTAAGGTAAAAAGAGAGCTAGAGGGCTTCCCTGGTGGCACAGTGGTTGAGAGTCCGCCTGCCGATGCAGGGGACACGGGTTCGTGCCCCGGTCCGGGAAGATCCCACATGCCGTGGAGTGGCTGGGCCCGTGAGCCATGGCTGCTGAGCCTGCGCGTCCGGAGCCTATGCTCCACAACGGGAGAGGCCACAACAGTGAGAGGCCCGCGTACCACAAAAAAAAAAAAAAAAAAAAAAAAAAAAGAGAGCTAGAAAATTATATTTGTTTTTTAATAAAAATTTTAAAATATTGAATTTTAAGTAGAGTCATACTCTAACTTACTGTAAAACAAATGTGTAAAACATAAATTATGGAGTAAAGGAATTAGTTGATATTAAAACTAATTCACTTACTTTTTACCTACCTCACAAGATTGTTCTGAGAATCAAATGAAAAATCAAAGATTGAGCATAATAAAAATGCTGAGATAATTTTATACTGTGGTACATGTTATTTATACTATGATATTGTTACAAAATGCTTCTAGGTATTTTACCACAGGTATTTTAGTAACACTCTCTCTTTTTCTCCCTTTTGGTTACCCATCCCTCACTCATCCTGCTGAAGCCAATAATCCTCCTGGTCACCCTCACTCCCCACTTAGGTCTCCAAACAGACTTCTTCAAGAGTCATCTGACTTGTCTATCTCCCAGTCCACATCACGTGTTGTCTTGTTCCACACCCACCCCAACCCTCTTCCAAGAAGCAGAAAATGAAAAGCAAAAAGCAGAAAGAGTAACAAAACCAAACAATTTTTTTGAAGAAAATTATATTTCCCAGCCCATCTTAGAGCTGTTTTGCAAGTGGTTTAGGGAATTGCCAGTCCAATGCACTCATAAGAGACTTTGGGAATTAAGTCATGAGGGGACAAAGGTAAAGGGTGTGGTATCTGGTTTGTGGGTGAGGATTATGACAGGACAACTTGATTCTGGAGACAGTAGCTCTGTTATTTGCCTAGTGGTTTAGCCAGAAATCCTGATTCCCTTCCTTCCTGTTTGTGACAGAAATGGTGTGATTCCTGAGTAGCAGCTTCCTGAATCTTAGTTTTTTGATTATGACAAAGGCAGCAACTCCTATAGTGACCCAGCTATGCAGTGTGTTTTCAAGAGTCATTCCCAGGAGTTCAACCTAGAATCTATTTCTTCAGCTCTCTCAATAATTGTGGGAACTATCTCTACCCCTTAATCAATCTCTCACTGCTTAAACTACCCAGATGGGATTTTGTTGTTTGCAACTAAAAAACAATTTTTTTTAAACTGACCTAAACTCACTCTTTCCCTTGTCAAATTCTGCTCTCAGCCAACCCTTCCATAACTGTCAAAGGATGAAATAAACTCTCACTAAGATTTTTTATTTCAATTCACACGCAAGAACTATTCTGAAAATTTACAAGCAAGTATAAATCTTGCCTCTATCTCCAAAAAGATTGAAATCTAGTGTACCTCAGATATCCTCTTTGTTTGGATTGAGAAGCTTCATTTAATCCACTTAGGAACCCAACAAGAACCCATATCCTCTTGGAACATAACCTCTTCTTAGCATTGGATGCTCATCATGCATGGTCTTACTGGACTGGCATAGATGTAGGTTTATTATTCAGCCTCTTTCATTTAGCTGCTGAGAAATCACATTAGGAAGGCAGAAGAAAGTATCTATTTTGGAGTCATTTAAGCAGAGCATTAAGCTATACAACAGAGCCAAAAATTTCAGAAGGCTATATGATACCCTAAAGATAGAATCCCAAGACAGGCCCACTCTCTAGAATAGGGTCTACTTTGAGTACTCTATTAATTAAAGCAGGTTCAGCATTATCATGACTTTTTATTCTCTTCTATATTTATTGACCTACTTTGTTCCATGTCTTAGGGCATATAGCAGAGATGAGAGTCACCATTGAGGAATTTATTGTGAACAGAAGACACACATGTATAGAGATATTAGTAGCACAATGCAAAGATGGCATTGTAGAAGTAAGTAAAAAGTGCTATAAGAATACAGACTCAGTCTCAGGAGATTTGATAGGCTTAGAAGTCAAGGAAAATTATATATACATGAATGTGCAGTATACATTATACCTATTTTTATGTTCTCTTAGGTCCAAACCCATCCTTCTATATGCTGCTTTGGGATACTTCATGATTCCTTAGTGTTTTGTTTGCAGTTACCTAGTTAATAACTTTATATATAGTTAACCAATATTTATATTCATTCTCTCTTAAAATAATGTGTGGTTTTTCCTCATGGCTGGTCCTGATTGATACAGAAATTGACAGGTATGAAACAGGGAATCAGAGCCTCATAGATGGTATTTAGGAATTGGTTTGGTTGTGTCCTTAGGTTTGAACACAGTGATGGGTTCCATGCCAACGGAAAATAGGATGCTAATAATTATGCAATGCAACGGCATCACAGTTAATCAAATGAACACCTGTGGTTGATTGTGATAAAGTGCCTACTGAAGAAAGTGCCTTGAGAGCCCAGATGGCTGATGTTCTTGACCACTGTGGCAGCCGTGATAACTGTGAGGACCGTGGTGTGGGCTGGATTCTTCTGAGTACTCTGCAGTGATTAGAGAAAGAAGTGGCAAGCTCATGTCTAAATTCTTATCAATCACAAATCACAAAAGAGAAGTTACGTGGCATCCCTAAAAGAATCTCTTATCTCTTGTAACCTCTGGGCTGACATCTCTGAAAATCAAACACAACATTTAATGGTGTGTGTTACAGAATTACAAACTATGTTGAAGTCACAGCTTCACCAGGTATCTAATGTTCAAGTCAGGACATTGGGAAGTAGAGTTCCTGATATTTGAAAAGGAGAGATCTAGCTGGACTCAGACAAAACCCAGACACTTAAACCCCTGAGTTACTCTGAATTTCCCTCTAATACTCATTACTGACAGCCTAACCTGGAGCCAACTAGCAAAACAGAAATGTGTCTGCAGGGTCGCGACTCCAGCACCACAGGGTAGACTGTAGAAGGGTAGGTTTGGAGCTGAGAGACAAGAGTCTGGAACAAATGTGCAGCTCAACTGTATAGTGTGAGAGGTAGCATGACGTACCAGAAAGACCTAGTTATGCCGTTCTGTGATCTTAAGTAAGTCTCTGCCTTTGTTTCTGCATTTGCGTATTGAAAAGAAAACATTGGACTAGATTGGTAGTTTAGTTCCACTTTTGTTTTGAGTAGCAAAAACCTCTTATCAAGTAAAACCATGTATAAAACTTTACTATATAAAACATATAAAAATAAGCTGCTCTGATTATATTTTGTACCCAACTGGGGGACCTCCCCTTGCCCACTGCATCCACCCTGAGGTACCTCTTCAGGGCCCTAAGGCTCTACTGAATACAGTCAGTAAACCTCTCAACAGGATAATCTCTCAAGATCCTTCTTATTCTAAAGGTACCTGATTCTGAGATTCTTCATGTCTAACGTACCTTGTTCTTAAACTGCAGTCTCTGACCAGCAGCATCGTATCACTGGAGACTTGGCAGAAATGAAAATTGTCAAGGCGCTGAACTCAGACTGCCTGGGTTCACATCTCAGTCTCCCCACTCACCACTGTGCACCCTGGGAGCAAGGAGCTTACCCTCTGCTTTCATTTCCACCCCTGGAATTTCCATCCGGAGAGCCCTTCGTAGGAAGGAGGGAACTCAAATAACATAAGAAAATCCCTTGGGAGGACAAACAAGTCACGTTCCTGAGAAATTCAGAGTGAGGCACTTCCATAACTACATATGTCAGGTGACCGCATGGAAGAAACCTTTATAACGACAGGCCAAGGTCACCTCACGTTAATAAGAGAGGTCTCACGTCTTTCAAACAGGAGGGAGCTGATTTCCAAAATGACCAATGGCAGATACCAAAGGATCAAGAGGGCCCAAAAGAGAGCGGAAAGCACTTTGCTGTAGACACTGGCTGGCAATTCATCAAGAGCAATAAGCAGGGGCACTAAAGCCCCATGGGGGGCATGGGGTCTCAGAGGGGGTTCCCAAAGCATCACCTTTCCTACAAATGAGCCAGCTGCCAGATTTGGTAAATGTCGTAAATCTCTAAGAACACGGCTGCACTCATGAGGTAACCCAGGTGTGTGGCCACGGAGGATGTTGGAATATGCAAGGCCAGCACTGCCTGTGTGCCAAATGGGTCACAGCCGCCCCTCTGGGCACAAGTTTCCCAGGCCCCTTAGTGGAACTGCTCACAATTAACTGCTTTGTCTGTCCCCAAGCCCGCCTCTCTGTTGGACATGGGGTTCCTCTCAGGTTGGTGGTCTCTCTCTCTCTCTGTCTCCCTCTCTCTCTTTATTTCCACACATGCATGGCAATCTTAATCAGAAATCACATCAGTCCCCTAGAGCTTTTCTGAGACTATGTTAGCGAATCCATCACTTAGGATGCCAGGCTTGATGAAAAGAAGCCCTGGGTGAGTGGGGAGGGAGCAGGGGGCTGGGAATGTGGACGCAGGCTCCGGGTGCTCTCCTCGCACTGGCCTTCGGATCTGAAGTGCTTTCACCATCCTGGCCTCTGGTATCCTCAGCTCAGGGATCAGAATATGATTTTTAGATTTTTTCCCATGTGGTTATGGAGAATATCATATAGGTTGGAATATCAAGAATTTTATAAACGTCGAAGTACCTCCAGCATCATACTTTCTTCTTTAAACTTCCTAACAGAGCAGTGGGTGTGAAAATGTGGGTAAAGAGTACGAGAGGAGTCCCAGAGGTCCCCAGTGTGGCAATCGCGGTGGCCCAAAACTCCTGACCACATACGCAGGAGTCTCAACTTTGGGAAATCCTGTAGGCCTTGAAACTTCACTGACTTTCTTTCCATCCACCAGAAGCTTCAAACTGTTCCTGTCCCACACCAACAAATGCAGTAACAGATAACCATGTGTCTTTTCTTTCTGTCTCTGGATTTTATAGGGCCTTACTGAAAGAATACCTTAATTAAATACAGTACAATAATTATATGTACAACAGTGATGGCTTGCAGGGTACTGTGCTATATTTAAAAAGATAGGCAGAGTCCCTTCCTGTCTTTGCAGAGAAGAGATGCATCAACACACACTGAGTGGTATAGGACCTGCGAATAAGGGCTGACATGAGTAAGTACCCTAGTAGCTCAAGGAGTGGATGTTGAGCTTGGCCAGAGGTTTAAAGAAGATTTCCTGGATAAAATGGACTTGAGCCTTTCTTCACAAGAAGCAGTCTAGTGCAGAGAGCCCACTGGAGATGAAGGTATGAAATAGACCAAGAATTTCAGCACCTCACATTTCCCATGCTGGCCCCGCTAGTAATTCCAGCAATTCCAGAGGCTTTAAAGCATAGAAATGAGTTCTTTTTTTTTTTTTTAACATCTTTATTGGAGTATAATTGCTTTACAATGGTGTGTTAGTTTCTGTTGTATAACAAAGTGAATCTGCTATACATATACATACATCCCCATATCTCCTCCCTCTTGCATCTCCCTCCCACCCTCCCTATCCCACCCGTCTACGTGGTCACAAAGCACCAAGCTGGTCTCCCTGTGCTATGTGGCTGCTTCCCACTAGCTACCTATTTGACATTTGGTTCCTTTATACAGCGTTTTACCACATGTGGCTCCACATTAAATATTAACTTCTATATATTTTACATCTATTTTTATGTTTTTTGTTATAAAAATATATTTTATACTTATATTTTATGTTACATATATTTTATGTTACATGTATTTTAATATAACATATTTTGTGTTACATATATTTTATATTTTGGACTCATGATAACATAATTTTTAGACAACAAATGGCAAGCTCTAAGTTTCATTTAACCTTGTGTTCCATTTCAGAGACCTGACTCACAGATGTGTGTGCTATGACTGAATGAACACGTGAGTGAGCAGCATCCACAGACATCTCTGAGTGGAATGCTTCCTCTCCTTTATCTTTCAGGGCGTTCATTTCATTCACTGTGAGTTTATAAACGGCATGGATTTTGGAGTCAGACAACCAGAGTTCAAATCCAGCCTTTGCTCATCACCTGGCTGATGACTTTCAGAAATCTACTTAACCTTCCTAAGACCTCGGTTTCCTTATTTGCAAAATGGGATAATAACCCTTCAAGTGAAATAAGGTATTTGAAAGCAGTAAGCATAGCCCTCAATACATAGAATTAACTTCCCCTCTATCAGCACCCAAGTTTCTTTGTTCTCTGGCATTTTAGGGACTAGTGTCATTGTCTTTCCCTTTTACCTAACTAAAGGGAGAAGCTTCTAATCCCCCTATCTATCTACCCACCTATCTATTTCTCTATATATCCATCCCCCCCACTAATATCTAAGCTATGTGAGTTCTGGAGTAACACACACACTAGCTTTCAGATCTCGCCTACTAGCCCAAAGACCTTGTGCTTTACTTAGCAACAATTGTACTTAACAACTCTCAGCCTCAGTGTTCTCATCTGTAAAATGGGATTCATTAGTTTCCATTCTTTATAGAATTATTGTAAGGATTAATTGAAGTTATTTACGTAAAGGATTTATCAGAGATCCCAGCTCAAAAAATGTTAGCTATTGCAAAGGTTAGCTTTTTCTCCCCTCCATTTCCTCTCAGGAAGCTTAAGTCTCTAGAGGGCATGAGCTGAATACCCATAACCTGAGAGTTCTTTCTTGAGTATTTCCTTAAAACTTGACATTGAAGCAAAGCACTCCCAGGGACTGAAAAAAAAAACATCTCTGTCATTTCACTGAGACAGCCACTCTCCTCACAGAGCTCATAGTTCCTTTTTTGGCTGTTCAGCTTCCTCTGTAATCACCGAAAGCTCAGGATTTCTCCCCTATAGGGTTTTGTTTTCCATTTTATCAGAATCTGACTGAGATCTCAGACTGTTTCTGGGCATCCACAAATGGTATTCAAACCTGCCCAGAAGAGGAGAAGGACAAACTGCCAAGATCTCAGGACTCAGAGGCTGGGTGCAAGGCCTGAGTTATCTTGCTGATGTGGGCAGTGCCTGCTGCGTGGTCTCCAGCCTCTCACAGCTTTGCTAGGACTCACTGACTCTATATTTTTCTACATTGAGGTTAGGGTTTAAGTGACATCAAAGGGTCAGAGGGAATGTTAAGATGGCCTAGGTCACTGTTTCAATCCATACTCAATACTACTGCCCTCTTTGATACCCCCCGGATACATAGTCCACTAATTAAGAATCCACATGGAGGAGTTCCCATGACATTCTAAAAGGCAGAAAACAAATCCCTCCCTTTTTCCAGCTCTGAAATTCCCTTGCACACATGTATACATATGCTCGACATGTGCTTGGAAAATACAAACACATGCATTCATATCTAAATGACAACCACTGAGCATCCTCAATTTTATTTTATTATTATTAATTATTATTATTTTATGCCATGGGTGAATAAGATAGTCTTGTTATTTCTTTTCCTATTCACCTTTCATCATAATTCACCCACACACTCACACACAGCCCTTTCCCATGCTCAAACTCACTCCTCACTCACCTGATAGAAAAAATAAAAGCCATACGTGGGGTCTAAAATCTCTTTTTAAAGCAGAAAATTTTAGTGTCCAATTTAAAATGCAAACTGTATTTTCTAACTATTCTGTTCTGCTGTTTTCCTCTTAGAGTTTAATATCTGGCCCTTGCATTAATAAATATATATTTATTATAAGATTATGAACACTTTTACTCCATATACAACTTAAAGCTATGGCTGGGAGAGATTTTTTAAAAAAGGAAAAAACTTCTGGAATGTGTTTAGATAGGAGAAAGAGAGCTAAAACAGGAATCAGGAGTACTGTAGAAAAAAAAAATATGACGCTGGACACTGAATAGAGAAAAGTAAGTAAACTTTTATAACATCGTGGGGTTTTCCCCAAGTTTGCATCATCCATTTTCTCTTGATTTTCTGACATTAGCTTGTCAATTGAATTTCATTCCTAACAGCAGTAGCCTTACACAAACCAGCACTCTGGCCTCTCTGGGGCCCTGCAGCTCATTGTCAACCTACCCCACAGGAGACCTTGTTATTCCTCTTTAGAGGTCTGAGTGTGATGGTTATTCATCTCGCAGAGCAAGCTGGGATTGGGGGAACCCTCTGTGTTAGAACTTCTGGCTTGATTTTCTGCAGACTCAAAGTCAGCTCTGAGGTGAACTGTATGCGCTGTGGCTCTGTAATGAGCATTCAACAATGTGCTTTGTGTCCACAGGTGTCCCATTCAGAGCATCCAAGCTAATGGACAGTTAAGGAAATGACCCAACAGCTGGCAGGCCTCCCCTGCTGTTGCCAATATTGTTTTCATGCTCCAGGCGGTGCTGAATTATAACACACCCGCAGCAAAACTAGCACAGAAGCCCACGTCCACCAAACTCTAAGGTTAATACCACGTATCAAACTGGCTTCGGGCAGCCTTCTACCTGCCCACAGCTTGACTAAGAATCAAAGAAATGTTTGCTTGGCAAGAAGATAATCCTTTAAACCAAATTTGGCTTGAAGTTGTTTGGCTTTAAAATAGTTTTTAAACTATTCTCTCTCTCTCTCTCCATATATATATATATGCATATATATACACATATACATGTATATATACACATATATATTTTATTCCTATTCATATATTATGAATATATGAATAAGAATGAAATGACTATATATTCACAGTTTCATATTTCACCACCTAAAAAGATAACCCCATGTCTTTGTTTATGCCCATGTGCGAACTACAAAATTCCTATGGCAGTAATGGCAGTATTTCTCTTGTCATTAATAGTGCTTATCACTGATGCCAAGTTCTTACATGATGGATGATAAAAAATGTTTTACATGTGGATTTGTAATTTCTCTATAGCAATAGTATTTTTGCTAGGTATTTACTAAAGCTTGAGCAACTTTTTAAATGAACATTAGCATATGGTTCCCTCTCCTTGTCTAAACCCTATTTAATATTCATTTCTCAGTTGAGATACAGCCACAGCCTTTGGAATTCAAACATATGATCCCAGATTTAAATACATGTAATCAGTAAACATAAAATATTGTTTAATGCTTAAGTCTTGAGTTAAGGTTCTATTCATAAATTTATTATTAGAGTTTTTATTTGTTTTTTTTAAAAACAGACCATACGTGTAAGTAAAACAGTATGTTTAACATTAATAACTGTTTAATTTTCATAAATATATTGTACTTCAAGTTACAGAATAAGAACTTTAGACTTAGTTATTGAAATTGTATGAGATAACATTTTAACAGTTGTTTTTATCCCTGCCCAGGAACAGAAAAGAATTCGGTGGAAACTCAGTAGGCCTTTCCTGATACTCTCCTCCCTAAACCATCCCTCCTTCCCTTGACAAGCACAATCATTCTCCATCTAACTACCCTGTTTTATTTTCCTCATAACTTACCATTAACTGAAATTGTGTCTACTTATTTGGGTCTTCATTCATCAAGAATAAAAGCATGTACCCTCTACATTTTCACCCTTGTGTTGCCGTATAGTATAGTATGTGGGCATCCTATAAATATTTGATGAGTGAATAAATGGGTAGATGTTTTCATATATACTCTATTTTAAAAATACAAAATATATAATCTCATATCATTATTTCTCAGAAGTGATATATAGACAGATATATACAGGCAGTCACTGCTTTACACAGAAGTGTGAGACAATAAAAATGGTCACATAAAGTGAAACCATGGAAAGCAACCTTAATAATCATTGGGAATAATTATGATTGTTTCTTGAGCTTCAAAAATCTTTTGCCAAATCATTAAAAAATCTTACTATCAGAGGTAAATGTATAGGGAAATAAAGAAATATAGCAAAGCTCATACTTATTTAGTATACGGTAACTTACAACATTAGAAATGTTAAGATTTAAAGTGTTTCATTTTTTTGGTAAAATACTGATCAAGACTACTTTGAACAGCTTGCTTTCTTTTTCTCACTGTGTAAATTACAATACAGACTGAGCATCTTTTCTATGCCTTGGCCAATTGTCATATGCCTTTCTAGGTCTGGATTGGCCTCCGACGTTTTATTCTTCATGCTTTCAACATCTTAAAATATACTTGAGAATTCCATTAAAGTGAGTTTCTTGCCAGCATCAGTCCCTTTGGGACATGTTCATCCTCTTTGTTTTCTCTGCCTTCCTCATTTATACAGACAAGCGTGGCTCCACTAAGTGTCTTAGGATGCGTAATGCAGAGCCTCTCAACTGGCAGCAGTGTCAACGTTCCCACCTACAGGTATTTCTTTGCTAACTCCATTTATGTTTCATTTGAATTTCACTTCCAGTGTTAAATCACCTCTCATTTCTTGCCTGCACATTCATTTCTGTTGGCCAATTTCTTCTTTAAATTGTCTGTTTTTGAAAAATGTCATTGGGTTTATACTGGGAGACAACGAGGCAACAATACTCCATGCTTCACTGTCTGTGCATAAAGTGAATAACAGATGCAGAGGGACCAATGATGGGCAAAGGATGAAGGAAGTGATGTGACTGGTCACTGATTAGAAAGCAAATCTGTTAATTATGGAGTGATTTGTGGACTGAGGAGCTAGCAGTCTAATTTGTACTTTATGCAATTATTTATAGTTAATATACTCAAATTTGGACCATGCTGCTGGGGAAGAGGTGCTAATTAACTAAACCGTAGTAACAAAAATTCATGCACATTGGAACCATGCAAAGCAAAAACTGCCTGTAATTGAAAGTACCATTGCTCTCCCAAACTTTCATATGACTTCTATCTCTATGTATGAGAGAAGCTACTTTAGAACCGTGCAAAATCGGGTTTTTACCCTCAGAAGTCATGTATTAAAAACAGAGGGATCATACTTTCCTTATTGCCTTTCCCTGAGGAATAGAGAGCTGTAGATTTTTGGTTATTGCGTAGGTCAAAGAAAACAAGATGTTGTAATTGTACTACTACATATTTGCATGTATTAGCCAGGATCAGAAATGCATAAATCAGTGGTTTTCAGACTTCATCATGTGTTAGAATCACCTAGATGGATTATTAAAACACAGATTGCTGACCCCACCCTCAGAGTTTCTGATTTAATAGGTTTGGAGTGGTACCTGGACATCTGCCTTTCTAATGAGTTCCTAGGTGAAAGTGATGCTGCAGATCAGGAACCACATTTTAAGAACCACTGACTTAAGCACATTCAGAATCATGAAGAGAAAGAAAAGAATCGGGAGACTGAAATCTGGCAAGAGCACAGAAGCTAAATCAAAGTGCTTTGGGTATCTTAGACATCCTTTATTTTAGGCTTCTAGTTTTACAATTAAGGAAGTGGAAGCCTGCAAAATTCAAATTATTTAATTCAAATACAAAATTAACCAGACTTAGAGTCTGGTCTAAAACCTAGAATCTATAACCAATACTTTCTGGAAGATAGCTAGCACCATAAGAGACCCTATTCTCAATAGCTATAAGGTGAAACTATGACACACACACACACACACACACACACACACACACAAAGAGTTTCTCAAACTTTGCTGCATATGAAATGGCCTGGTTAAAAATAAATATTCTGATTAATTAAGGTTCTGATTTCAAATGGAGGATGCAACCCCATGAGATCCAAATGCATGTGAACTGTTCTTTAAGAAACTGCTTTAGAATTGTGTAAGCCAATGTTTTAAAGCACAGAATCTATACACAGGAGAGAACAGAATGCCAACTTTTTTTGGAATTAATTTTACAAAATACTTTTACAGACTATGAAAACTCCCCAAACTATCCTATGAGGTAGATGAGGCACCTTCTTGGAGAAACCTTGGTCAAGCCTCCTCCATTCTAGAAGCTTCCTTTTCCTCATCTGTATAGAGGTAAAATTATTAAAACTGATCTCATACAATTGTTCTGAGGATTAAATGAGATAAAATATATGAAGGCAATTTGTGAAGGGAAAAATATTACATGGGTGTTAGTTGTTAGCTTCATTATAGAGAAGCCTAAACAGGATATGATTTTTTTTAATATCAAGTGGAGAATCTGCAGAAAAAAGATTCTGAATTGTATTACAATAGGCTCATCCTGGCAGAAGCTTACTTATTGGTCAAAGGAACCAGAAGAGGTAAAACCTCTGTAAAATCACAAGACATCACCCTTCACAGGCCCCAAATTACCTGGAACAGGACTTGGAGACTAAATCCTAATCTGGAACAATAAAAAATATAATATATCCTAGGCTCAATGGTTTTCTTAGAAAACATCTTGTCTAATCTCTGTCCCCAAGACATTTCCTGCCTCTTCTGACTCTCCAATGAACTGGGGATTGGAAACCAGACAGTTTTGACTTCCCAAGCTTTCTTTTCTTTTAGCAAAGCTGAAAGAATAATTTTTAAGGAAGGAAAATGAAAATGATCCATTTACCTCAACTCTGCCCTCACTATGAAGGAAGATCCTGGAACTGGAGAAAGAAAATATCAGAGAGGGAGAAAGAGTCTGCCTTCCCGCAGAGTGTTGAACATAAGACACTTTCTCCCTTTGAGGGCCCATCACTTGTTTTTCTCCACATATTTTAATCAATATTCGTTGAGCCATAACAATCTGGCTTCCACGGTCACTCTGGTGTTGTCATGAGTAACTACTTTTTCCACTGGCTGCAGAAGTAATGAGTCTGTACATGCTGGCAGAAGATCATTCCTTTGAGCAAAGCAAAATCAGCAGTTTCAAGGGAAGTGCGGGCATCTCAGTGTGGTGATCAGCCCACATCTAAAATGTAAACAAAGTACAGAAAGCAACTCACAGGCCAACTGATCTCTTTTGGAAGGTGTGGCTTCAAAACATTCCATGTGCATGTGAAATGCCTAGACCTCATTACAGAGTTTTCCTGAAAGCTGATGCATCCAAGGAAACCTTAAATTAAGGAGCAAAGTAATAACATATATTCCCCAGAAAACTGTTAACACAGCCTTGCCTCATTCTAGCAAAAGTATGTCGCAAGATCTCTTGAGGAGGAAGGTATAGTACTGAGCTCGGGGATTTGAGTTAGATGGGAGCCTGGTCACCACCAACCACCACATGCCTGAGGCTCCTTCTCATGAAAAGGTCTCCTAGACGTTGAAGGTGCCCATGAAGGTCAGAGACCTGAGAAGCCTGAGTCCGGCTCACACTGCGTTCTGAGGATAATCCAGTCTCTCCACAATTCCTTCTAGCCCAGAACACTCCCCTCTTCCCCCCATATCAGCTCTTTTCTCTAGATTTCTTCCATCAGTGGCACTGGAATTCTTTCAAATTGATCAACATCTCATTTTTCACTACCCTTTCATGCCCCTACCTTCCATCCTAACATCTAGACTTCCATCCTAATGTCAGATAGCTTTTATTTTCCTTTGTAGTGTCTCCAGAAAGAATTCCTCCTAAGTACCTACTTATGTCAAGGCATCAGAAATCCATCCATCCATTCATTTATTCATTCTTTCAGACATTTGGTATCATGCAAAGCATTGGGCTAGTTAAGTAGGGGAGAGACAGTGATTTAAAATAACCGCTATATGATAAGAATGAAGTCAGGATTCACACTCTTGTCTCTACCAAGAACTCCCACTCTCCCTTATCTTTTTCAGTCTTTAAACACAAGTCAGGAGACACTTCTTCCTGGAAGCCTGCCCTGAATCCACCCCCAGCTGAATTAGGTGTCTCTCTTATGGGCTTTCAAAAGTGCCTATCTAGATCATTGCACTGATATTGCATCCATTTGCTGTTGATGTGCCTGGCCCCCAACTAGACTGTGCGCTTTAAAGACAGAGACTGTGTTGTATTCATCTCTGCATTCCTAGTACTTAACATAGAGCCCAGTAGACTGTGCTCATTGCATATTTTTGAATGAATGAATGAATGAATGGATAAAAACTATGAAAGAAAAATCATAGAAAGTTGTGAAACAGAATAAGGAATAAGTATTCATTTTTAACTAGAGGAATGAAGACAATTTTCATGGAGGAGATGGTATTTAAGCAAAGCACTGAAGCGTGAACAGGATTTCCAGAATTTGGAAAGATCAAGGGCTTGGGGGAGGGGTGGTACACAGAGGATTACTTTTTAAAACCTAACGGATTCTCTCCACCTCTAATATGTTACTTCTCTGAAAATAATCTTTCTTATACTCTAGCAAAGTTTTGTTTTTTCCTTCCTTGCTTGTGGAGAACCTTCAGTGATGCCTTACTATCTATCAGGATAGAATCCGAGCAGATCAGCTTGCCCTTCAAGGGTCTTGCTATTGTTACCCAAAACTTTTTTCTAATCCTAACTTTCACTCCTTGGCCACCCACTGTCTGCACAAATCAGGCCCTTCTGCTCTCTGTCCCCCGGTATCTTGCTTTTTATCATCTCTTTGGCATTCCTCTTTCTCCATCCCTCACCTACAATGCCTCCCCCGTGCCTTCTTGCCATAGACAATACCACTCTGTCTTTGAAAACCCTACCCCCTTCATGCAGCCTCCCTTTCCACTCCAGATTGGAATACCTTCTTCTTCTAGACAATTTGATAACCACTCGTTTACCATTTAATCATTGTATGGTTTTCTAACTATAAGCCTGCTTTGTCCCCCTTATGAGGACCGAAATAAGGTACCTACAAGCTAGGATAATGGATGGTGGCTTTTTGTAACATGCACAGTGTTCCAGACAAATATTCTATTGATGAAAAATTCTTGATAACTTAACGCACTCCTCTAAGGATGTATGAGGAGTCTTTCCTTTAGGCAGACATCTTATTATTCAGCTACCAGCAGATGGGGGTGCGTACCCTAGATATCATATTTAATTTAATGAGAAGAAATAAATTATCTATTATCAGTGTGTCTACGTTATGAAATCACTAACTTTGCCTATGTTTTGATATACAAACTTGCTACTTTCCTCCTTCGTTGATAGAATTATAGTTATTTTTACCTCTTCCATGCAGCCAAAGTAATGGCATTTTTTAAACTGTGTGACTAGCCCTTTAAGATAGGTGCATCTTTTTCACTGTTTTTACCCTTGCCCTTGTCAAGGGCTTCTTCATGCTTTTCAGCCTTCCAGGCTTTGCCCCGTCAAACCACATCAATACCACTCTCAAACCTTAATCGTAAACAGGCTCAATACTTCACGTAAAGGAGCGACTTCATCACACACAACAGGCTGCAGGGCATGGAGAATCCATCACCTAACCTTTCCCAGCCTCTATCCATCTGTGCCCCACTGTTGGATATCCAAGCTTGACAGTGAATGCTTTCCAATGGGAAACTGTAGCAGGATTTTTTTCCCATCCTTTGGTCCCTATTGTATGTTCAGCTGCACTGAAGCTAGCTGCTAATCAAAGCCAGAGACTCTCATACACAAACAAACAAGGCATTGTGGCCTCCCCTGGGGCTGGAACACAGCAATCCAACAAACAATTTGGTCAGGTGATAGCAGCCTGGAGGAACAGACAGAGCATTGCCCAGACATCCTCTTGTCTTCACTCCCCACCTCCCCTTCCTCAGCACGAGCCAGTCGAACCACCAGGTCAGGCAAACCGATGCTTGAGAAAGCAATGGAAAATAAAACAATATGCACTAATATGCAGTCAAAAAGATCTGGTCTGACAACAGGATTCTTTGTCCAAGAGAGTGTATTCTCTAGATCATAGTGAGGTAGAAATAAAATACATAGCATGAGAGCATATTCCTGGACACAGGAAAGAGGAAGAAGGAAGGGATTGGACCAAAATATCTTCAGATGCTCACTGGGCCCTTGTCATAGGCCAGTGGGGTGGCCGTGGAAGAGTGTGATTTAGGAGCTTTGTGGTTAGATATATTTGATCTACAATCTCAGTTCTACCTCTTACTACCTCGTGACCTTGGACAAGTTACTTAACCATTCAGAGACTCGGTTGCCATTGTTAGTAATGTTGGGGAATTGTGCTCAGAAAGGAAAAAGGAGGGAAATGCTAAGAAAAGAAAGCAAGGTCTTCAGCTTCCAGAAGTAGCTAGTGATAGAGGATGACGGCTCCTCCCTGGCCCTGGCAGTTCCTAGGAACACAGCCTTAGAGGCACTGGTAGCTTCTGAACTTTGACATACTGCCATGTGTCCCCAGAGCACATCAGGGAAACTAGGGATGCCCACGGCCAGCATGAAGCCTGGATCAAGATGTCTTCATACAACAGCAGGAGCTGGGACTCTGGGTGCCTGCACATTGATAATGGAAACATCCCTGAGTTTGAAAGACGGAGCAGAAAAGCTAGAGATGCCAAAGAAAACGATTGCTCACATCACAGTTTTTGGTTAGGGCAGCCAGTTAATGTTAAATCTTGCCAGGGTTGGTGGAGATTGCAGGAGAGAGGGGAAATTAAGTAGGAACTAGGTGAAAGGTTATCTTAATTCTATGCAATGATAAACATGAACTGAGTACCTACTATGTGCCATTTGTTATTTGGGTAGTGGTAACGTGAAAGAACTAGAAACAACTGTCTAGCAGTACAGTATAGAACAGAGAGGTTCAGTGAGAAGATGCAGGACCACTGAAACTCAGAATCAATATAGTGACTTCCTTTAAATACAAAGGGGAGACAACCCCAAATGATTTAATAATTGAAGCATCTTCATATGGAGACCTACAAATGGAAATAAAATCAGTTAGATGCTATCTTGAGGAATCTATTATAAGATCTGCAGATTTACTTCAGGAAACACCAGTCAATATTTCCATGTCTTATCCTTTCTAGGATGTACCTTAAATGTCCCTCAATTGCACATGGCACTCCTCATTGGGTATGTCCACATCCTCATTTCAGTAAAAGTCAAATTTATCAGATAAGCCACAGTCCCATAGTTTCTCCATTTCCACCTTCTGGGAGAGAATTTTTTTACTTGCTCCTTAAAACTTTACTAACTGTTCTACACTCAACTGTCACATTTCTCACCTCTTCCAATTCAGAGGTTCCTGGCCTCCCCACAGGAACTCCAATCTCACTGCAGCATTAGGAGTCACAGTAGATACAAATATTTGAAGATTCTCAAGGGACAATGTGTGATTTTGCTTAAATTCCACCAAGAATAGAGATAAGCAATCCCATGTCGCATTAGATGAGTAGTGAAATCTATTCCCTTTTGAGGAAAACAGCCCCTAATACTTAGGCTGATCTTCCTCACCAAAGAAACATTAAAATCACCTTAAGAAGAGTGGTCACACCTTCCTCTGTTCTGTACTTATTTTCAATAGTTGCTCAAGTTCCAATAGATGATGATAAATCTGGCTATACCTTGGTATGGACTTGGAAGCTAGACAAGGAAAGGGGTCAATTTGAGATGGGAAGGAGGCAAGGAAATAATATTTGTTCTTCAAAATAAAATTAAACAATTTTTAATAGAAATGCCCAAGTCTAAACTTTTTTCTGATTTCAACAAGATATTTAATGTTACACATTAGAGGCGGCAAATGGAAGTCAGGGTAGAAAACTAACCCAGGAAGCTAACTAGTGTGTGTGTAGCTAAGCCCTGGGCCTGGAGGGATCCTATTGTGCCCATGAAAGGGAGCCTCTGGGTCTTTTCCTTGGTCTCCTTTCATGATCCCCCCGCAAGAGTGGGGGAGATATGAATGGAAACAATGGGGTGGAGAGTGTAAACTTTATGGATGAGTTGACTCCAGTGACCAGGTTGTCTAAGTCATGGCCCTGCATCCAAGATTGCTCAAGTCCTATTTGAGGCAGCAACTCTTCACTAGAACAACTGATTCTGTTTTGCCTTCAAATACTTCCTCTGCGAGGAACGAGGAGGGGACAGGCTGGTTCCTGTCCTGGAATGACTTCTTGGCATTTTTATACTAAGAGGCATGTAGAGCTTAAGAGATTTAGAAAGCAAACAACACAAATCCACCGGAGAGAAATCTCCTAACGAACCCCACCAGAGCCGGATGGGCCAAAAGGGCCCAAAGAGAGTTGCCGAGCCGTTCATCCGGAGTGGAGGAAACCTCAGCGCTATCTAGTAGAGTTTTCTCTGAGGTCTGAAGCTCCTCTCCCCAAGCTCATGCTTGGCTTCTGTCTATCAGATTTTTGGATGTTTTCCCTAAGGTCTCAGTTCAAGTCCACTTCTCTTTCTTTTGTCTTCTTGGTTCTGCTGCCTTTGAAGTTAACTGCTCTCATTTTAACCTCTTGCAAGAGAACATCACTGGATGAGATTTTGGAAACCCACAGTTAGCTTGCTTTTAGGAAATGTGGATCTAGTTAGAGAGAAGTTGGTAGAAATCCACCTCTACCCACTTATTCCTGCTAAATTGCTTTTGATCTGTTTCTCCAAACCACATTCATTTATGACAGCCTTGAAGTGCATCTTCAAATCCCCAGATATCATATATCAGAGGGCAAACTCTGTGATCCCTAACCATCAGACTCAAACCACTGTTTTAAAAGGCTAGAAATCATTTCAGGCTCCAGTTGGTGGGAATCCCAATACTGGCATGGACAGTAAAAGCCTTCCACCCCTCCTCTACAAACAAGAGTGCGGTTGACAAACCCAAATTTGATCTGACTCACTTTAAACTAGAGCCAATCTGTACACTATTCATTCCAAATAATAATAGAGCAAATAAATAATTCCCCAAAGGGTGCCAAGCCCTGGAGTGACGTGCATCAAAGAGGTTTGCTGCCCCTGCAGGTTTCATTAGGCCCTCTCTTCTTAGCCCAGAGCACCTCAGAAGTTCCCCAGGTTCCTGGGACCTGCTAAGGGGGTGAGATTGGACCTGGGTGGGATCAGGCAGCTGTGGCTTCCCTGGGGAGACTTTTACCCCTGGATATGCATCTGGAAGGGTCCTCAAGGTTAAGAATGGAAGATAATGTTTACTCAGCTTGACCTTTAATTTGTACACACTAAGGTCCACAAGATTATCTGTTCCATCTAAACAGCGCATCCTTTGCTGGGATATTTTTTGTTTGCTTCATGGGATTATGTTTGTTTGTTTGCATTTTTCTATTTCCAACTTTTTAATGAGAGTCCATCAGATTAATTTACTAAGCTTTTCTTAATGATTCAAATTTACCCATGTCAAGCTAAATAAATTGAATTTCCATCTTAATTGGCCCACTTAGCAGAAACAAATGCACATGTTAATGTGTGAAAGCTATAAACATATAGCATACATCAATTACTATGTTGATCTAAAAAGCAGGACACACAATTATTTGTACAACTATTTTCAAAGGTTAAATCAGAAAAACTATAAAAGTGTATCAGAGTGTTAACAGTGGTGTCCATTTTGAGCAGGATTATAAGTCAATTTTTTCCTTCTTCATAACTTAAAAAATTTCAATATCTTGTAGCATGGACATTTTTCTAGAATGAGAAAAGATAATGTGTTTCTCCAGGTATATATTTGTGTTTTCCTAATAACAAACATAATAATGAAAAAACCCTATTGTTTTTCACATCATTAAAATTAATCAAACTTTTCACAAGTTTGAAATGAATTGAGCTGTATGTAAGATTCTGCGTTTTGCCAGAGGCATTGAATTTAACAGTTAACTATATATTGTAATCAAGAAAAGAGGATGAGAAGAAAGGCTTTATATTATTGTTTCAAAACTTAAGTACCTCCACCAGTTAAAATAACGTAATAAACTCCCTGCTTTCTTTCCTATAGCAGCTTCAGGCTTCCTCATTTGATCACCTTGGACCATATCTAAAGAAATATACTGTACCCAGAAGGCAACGTTATTCTATAGAAAATATTTTTTGAAGAACTAAATTGGCCCTTGCATAAGATTCTCCAAAGCTGCAGGATATTTTTTTAAGCCTAAGATCCAACTTCTGACTTAACATGGACACCCCATCTGGCCAACTGGAAGATGCCCAGTGGAAGCCTTCGGATGTTCTAATGCTCGGAAATGAAGGTCACTATGTGTTACAACTTTAGCGATGATTCTCTGCTATGGGGAGCAAAAATCCCATGGGCAGGTTTAGAACAGGCCATATTATTAGCAAATAAGGAAGGCCATTATGAAAACATTATTTTAAAGTTTTACATGGTCTCCATTTGTTTTATCCTGAGTGGAGACTTTCTCTGTCACCTAAGATTGTTACTGAGATATGTTCCTTATTGATTGAATTTGAACTCCGAGGCAAGAGTCCTTGGCTCCTTCCTTAGGCAGCCCAGCATCTCCCAGGAAGCCACACAGATGGATGGTCCCTGCTTTACTTCCCTTATGGTGTGGAAGGGCACATCCAAGGGAAAAACGGATGTTCAAACCTTAACTAAGAGAATACTCTAGCATTCAGAAAGCGTATTACATTACATCCTTCTCATCGTAAGAATGAAGTTTCCTAAACACTATTACGAAGGCAGTATTTGGCTCACTTACACCCTCGCAGGGGAAGGCTCCACAAGAAGCACAGGTAAGAGGCCTGAGATCACACCTGACAGAGGGCCTTGTATTCTTAAGGGGCTCAGTCAAGTCAATAGCAGTTTGGATGGTGACTGCAAATTTCTTTTATAAATAATCCAACATTGTAAATATGACTTGCACATGAAGATACAGGAGTGATCAGCTTTTGCACATAGTAGGAAGCGTTATTGTCAGTGACCTTCGTTGTGTGTTTCAAGCTATGCATCTCATGATTAGAGAGTTCTGATTTCTTGCCTGCTCTCCCAATTTATGGAAATAAACACTAGTGACTGGTCACTCAAAGTGAGGTCCCCAGGCCAGCAGCTGCTATCGCCAGGGAGCCTGTTAGAAAGGCAGACCCTGAGAGTCCACCAGAGACCTACTGAATCAGAATCGCATTTTAGCAAGATCTCTAGGTGACTGACACGCACATTGAAGTGTGAGAAGCACGGCTATAGTGTAAACAAAGTGCTGCTAATGAATTGTAAAAACCTAAATTTAGTGAGAATAACCGATTGAAATTTTTGGTATGCATCCTTTACAACTCTTAGGAAGCCCTATAACATAATATTTAGTAAAACAATTCATAACCATTTTAGTTTAACCTTTTTTAGAATTGTCTACTCACTTTTTTTTTCACTCTGACTCCGATTTCCTTTTCTTCACACCTGTCACACATCTTTCCTCCTACTCACTTCATCTGGTCAAACTTACCTTTCAGCATCTTAGGCAATCTCTAGGGGTCCTGAGAAAATGATAATGACAAGCAGCAGAGCTGGGGAAAGAGACAGGCAGGACTGGCTCCGCTGATTTTATTAACAGTAGCTTATGTTTAGTGTAGCAGTTTACAGTTTATAAACAGTGCATTGTTACGATCTACCTTTACCACCAGCCCATGAGGCAGGCAAAGCATCTATCATCACCATCGTCATCAACACCATCATCATGAACATCATCACCAGCTTACAGATGAAAACCCTGAGGTTCCAGGAGATACAGGGACATACTCAGCATCCGGCAGAACTGCGATGAGAAAAATGCAGGCTCCTGAATCCAAACCTGAACGCTTCTTTCCTCTGAGCTGACGGCTCCATAATGGCAGCAGGGCCAGAGCACATGGCTATGGATGTCACCAACATCAGCAATGAGATGGCTGCACCTTGGCTTGGGAGTGCCCGGTAGGCAAAATGCTCTCCTAGACACTATAGGAAAGGCCAAGGTCAACAGTCTTATTTGGGGACCTTACATGTCAAATTCCCTGGGGCCTGGAGCACGATCACATGTTCCGTGTGTTTCTTTTCAGAAGGGGTTTTGGATCTGCATTTAGAGAGAACAGTCTGAGAGTATAGAGGGCAGAAGCATTTCAAGAAGAAGAAGGTCTCAGCTAGGTTTCTGTTTGTTTTCTCATGCCAGCTGGACATGAGAAATAGAGCAGTGGGGGAGGGAAAGCAAGGGTGGACTTTCATGGCGGGGGGCAGGGCTGCATCCCCATAATCAGCATTTCCATTATCCTCATCAGACACTCCGGAGCAGTCAGACTCTGGGTTCTGTCCTTCACACTCGTTTTCTAGATTAATATTCATGTCAATCCTAGGAGGTATTAGTGCTGTCGTCTTACGGATAAGGAAATTGAAGCAAGAAAGACCACGGTATTTGCTAATGGTCACACAGCTAGTAAGAAGCGTAGCTGTGGTTTACCTTGACTTCTTTAAACTTAGAGCTCAAATATTGGAGCCTTACAGCTAATGTTTCTAATACATCACCTGCATCCAGGTGCCCTGTCACATGTCCATCTTCCTTGACTCCACCTCTTAAATCAGAATCTCTGGGAATGGGCTCCAGGCATCTGTATGCTAAGACATGACTCCAGTGATTCTGATAAACACCGAAGAAAGGAAACCACTACGCTGGGTGATTTGGCCGCTTACTGTACATACACTGGAGTTTAGGTTTGACATGAGAGGCAACTGAGAAAGAAAATTAATTAGTCAGAGGAAGATACGGCATTATACCATAGAGGGGAAAAAATATCCAAACTAGGAATTTTAAGATCTTTTAAGATGATCAAGATTCTTGTATTAAATAATGGGGTCATCTTAACCTCTTTAAATTTGTATCCTTATCAATTAAAAAAAAATCCTGTTCAGCCTACCTAAGTAGAATTGTGATGAAAATATGATGAGAAAATAAATGTTATTAGTTCTGAAAAGCAAAGGCCTATAAGCACAGTGAAGTTATGATGAAAATAATGTCCCAAGTGCTCAGTCTTAAGGCTTTGAGTAACACAGTTTGTTAAAGAAGAGGTAAGGTTTCCTTCTCCTTTACGCAGGTGAGTCAGAGACCATGCAAGGTCGAGAGCCTTAAAATGAACAAGGTCGAATATGATTAGGAAGACACTCCAGAGAACTGGCAGACCTATATGATGTTTGCAATTAAGGAGGTAGAGGAAAAGACAGGAGAGCCTTCTTCTAGAGGTTCAAGGTTGAGAATGGGGTGCTTGGGTTTAAACAGGAAATTGGTACCAGGTGATGTATAGAGGGATTGAGTATAGAAGGCAGTCAAGGTCCTTGGAACGTGAGGAAGAGCAGAGAAAATGGTATTCAGAGTCATTTACTTATTTTTTCACTCATTCATCAGATATTCATTGAGCATTTCAATGGTCTCACTCTAGATATGCTAGGGTTCTGAGAGGAATGAGAGAGTCCCTGCCTTCTAGGGGTGCATGGTCTGGGTGGGGTGGAGCTGGTGGTAAAAGTGAGTAATTCCAAGAGGTAAACGATGTGCTTTTCCAGTGTTGGCGCTGCTGGGAAAGGAGGAACTGAAGTCGCCGGAAGGGTGGGTGGAGGGGAGAAATAGAGCACCACTAGAGGGAGGATTTGCCTGGGAAAACCCTCCCTTGGCGCCGTTAATCTCAGACTCATTCAGTTTCACCTAAATTCCACAGCTGAAGGTAGAAGACTGGCTATCGTTCCCTCCATGTCTGTGATTTCATTGAAGGACAGTCATCTCATATCTCAGTATAAAAAGTGGAAGAAGTGGGAATAAAAGGTGAGAGATACAGAATGCTATTTGTGCCTTACAATGATGTTTTCGTTTTTAATAAGCACAATTCTTAGAATTAAGAGCCCAAGTGTCAGTTACTATGACTTACTTCATTCAAGATTAATATGTAACAATAGATTTTTTTCACTAACTATGAAGTTTCAGAATCTAAGAACTCTGCTTTTAGGAAACTCATTATGATGATGTTTTTATTTGAAATATCACTTTATCTAAACCTACTATGAAGAAATGGCTCCGAAGTAAAACCCAGTAGAAAAAATTAAATTATTTCTCAAAATATCTTAAGCATGAACTATTCACTGTATTCCCTGTTACTTTGAAGAAATAGGGATTTGTGGTGAATGTGATCTACATAATCAAATCTGCAATATTACCATAATCATAATGCCCTCTGATATGTTACATTATAATTATCCTTCTAAACCACAGAAATCTTAACTTGTCATTTACCAAATACTAAAATAGGGAGGAACAAAAGGCTTGTTATATTTGACAATCTAGAAAGATCGTATGACATCTATGCCATGTGGAAAACTATTCCACATACAAGACTGGCAAGAAGTGCATGGAAAAATGGCCCAGTGGATAGAAAATTGAATGGGCCATAAACATCAAGAATGGAGAACTTTCCAAAGTGAGGCTGTGGCCCAAATTCCACTCAAGCCAATTGACTCTGGAAGGAAAAAAGCCGGCTCAGCTTGTAAAGAGAAGCTCCATATCTGAATGTTATTTTACCCCAGGGCAATGACATGGTTTTGTGTCAAAAGGAAACAAAAGTTCTCTGATTATTCATTAGAACTGCAGCCAAAAGAGACAACATTCATCACCCTTAGAGAAGCTCCACTCAGCATCCAAACAAGGGCTGTTGGGAGGCCTGACTCACCTGATGCTTAAAGATGAGCATCTCTTTAAACGGGACTGACCTGCACGCAGGTGTAAACCAGCTTGCTCCCTGATCACCCTGGGAGGTCTCAGTTTGGGCATTACCTTTAGGAGGGATGTCAAGGACAGCCATCCTATTCACTATGTCACCATATTAAAAAGTGTAAGTGTTGGGAGAACTGGAATTTAGAATCTGAATTCTAACTACTGGCCCTCAACCCACCATTAACTCATACACCATTTCAAACAAGCCACCCAAACTCAGTCTCCTGAGAAAATTTTGAATAGTAATAAAATACCACATGGCAAATAAGAATATGATCAGAATTCACATGAGAATGTCATTTAAATAAGAAAGCAAGAGTATCTTCAAAAGGAAAAAAATAGTTAAGCCCCAAATACTTAATTTCTAAGATTGATTTTATTGATAAAAGTGATTAAATTATTTGGGGACCTTATTTCTCTCAAGTTATTTCCAATAATCAGGTTCTGTGAAAATTCAAACCAGGCCACTAGCTTTTCTAGAGTAAAAACATCAAAAATGTTCATTAAAAAATGTGGGTTCTGCCACATGTTGCTATATGTGAAGACTAAATAGGTACATGGAATTTTTCAATAAATCAGTAAATTTATTATACCCAATACCATGAAAAGAGGTCTAGGAAACCACAAAGTAATGTATTATAAACATAATATATTGTACTATGAGTATTTTAAATATATGTTATCATCCTCATTCTAGATAATACTGCATCGAAAAGTCAGATAATAAAAAGTCACATATTAACTGTAGTTTCTTTTCTCTCACACTCTAGCTTTGTAAATATAATACATTTTACCGACAAGCAAGCATCTGGAACACAGCACCTAATGCATTAAGGATGGCTTCAGGTGGGTGTTCCTTATAGAGGCCTTTCCCTAAATGATAAAAAAAAAAAAAAATGTCCTAAAAGAGGGCTGGGAACAGGAGGAGAGGAAAGATGAACTTCTACAGATTTAAAATACGATCAGAGAATAAAAAGCACCAAAGTTTCTTACAGCACAAAATAATGGTATTAGAGGTTTTTTTCACAACATAATTTTTCAAAAGCCCATCCTCTAATTTAAATGAGAAAGTACAAATATTGCCACTCTAAAATAACTCATTTCCCAAAGGGAGGAAAAAAGAAAATATCCAATTTTCTTTGAATTTAACTGAACTATAAAATTTTTTTAAATGATTTCGTCTTTAGAATGCATAATTTACTTAAAAAGGAACATAATAAAGATGGAAAATAGAAGCTTTATTTTCTACGCTGGGAGACACCTCTTTTGTTTCACTCCCATTACCTTTCAATATTTCAAATATCAGTTCATCCCCAGATGATCAAGGGGCTAAAAAGGGCTTTGCTGTTTCGTCAACTCCACATTTGCCTGAGATCATGAAATGGCTTCGTTATATCATTAGTTCGAAATCTCCTCTTGATAGTTCCTGGACCTCCTCCCAGGCCCTTCCCTCCAACACACACCCGTAGGTCACCTTTCTCAAGTTGTTAAAGCAAAATGCCTAAATAACCCTCCAGATGAAAGCAAAAGATGCCAAAAGACTGGAACTTTGATTTCTCTCGAATTGTTCATTCTCTCCAACCATCACCTCCCCCCACCACATGCCACTCCTACTTTTTCAGTGTATCCCCCAGACTTACAGAGCAGCTGTTACCAGAGGTAGGGGTGAGTTAACAGGAGTGTAGATAAACTCAGTGTGTGTTCTGGTGTTCCTGCGTGTTCTGTTAAAGAAAAAGGTGTGTGTGTGTGTCTGTGTGTCTGTGTGTGTGTTGAAGAGGGAGCAAGTATTATGTTCTGTGTGTTAAGTAGAGAAGGGAAGGAGTTGAATACATTCCTCCCTTTTAAAATATTTTAACTTATTAGAAACATCAACTCAGAAACTAAGAATCTAGAAGATTGGTAATTAATATACCCGAGCTTTATGTGGGTGAAATAAAAAGTTCAAGTGTCTCTGTACAGGGCAGTTCTTAAAATTATTCTAATGAGAAATGGGATTCAAGGTGTGTCTTTTAAACTTTGGACGTAACCATTTCTAGAACCATTCCTGGGCTGGCAGGCAGGACAAGGAGTGCCCGGATGCTCTGCGAGGGACCCGCAAGGTCAGCTGGCGCTGGGAGGCACAAGCCCCCACTTGGTACCTAGAAATGCCAGCTAAGACGCATCAGCTGGCAAGCCCTGGGGCAATCCAGGAGGCAGGGGAAGGATGGGAAAATGAGCCCCGCTTGCTCAGGCTGCCTGACTTTCTCTCTCTTCTCTACCCAGCCACAGTCACACCTACTAACTCAGGTTTTACAAAGAGCAAAGCCCCTGCATGTTCTCCATTCCGCTGGAAGCAGGAACACAGTCCAAATGCGCACATAACATCACAAAAGCTTCTTTCCTTCCACCCATCTATAGGCACCCTGACCATCCTGACCAGACGTCCCCAAAATATGCCTCTGGAGCAAATCAGTTTTGAAAGCAGCCGCACCAGCAAAGACACCAGCAGCCCCTCTCCCACTCCTACCACGGTCATCCGCGGGCACCCAGAAAAGTGGCGGAGGACGAAGGGGAAGTCGATCGGAGAGCCCTCGGAGGAACCGCGCATTCCCTTCCACTTACTCGGAGTTGCAAACGTGCCGCGTGCGCTCAGGCTGCCTTTGTTGGTCGGGGCGAGGTTTTCTGCCCGGAGTCCAGGTACCCGAGTCACTGCTGCTCGCGGCCGCGCCTCTCCCTGCCGCCGGCACGCACGGTGGCTCACTGGTCTCTTTCTTCCCCTCTCCCCACTTTGGCTTTTCCTCTGCTCTGCGGCTCCCTTGGCGGGATTTTCGGACGGGAAGGCGGGGAACCAGACGGATCCTGCCTCGGAGTGGAGCACGCCCTGCCGGGGAGGGGACGGAAGGGAAATGGAGAATGGGAGGGAGGAGAGGAGCTGGCAGGGAGAATGCGAGGGCTGGGCGAGGGTGGGGGGGCGCGCCTTTCCCTCGAGAGCTCATTGGGAAACTTATTAAAAGCAGGGTTCACCAGGGGCAGTATCTCCCCACCCGCGCCGGCACGCGGATTTGAACCCAGAGGCCAGAGGATGAAGCCCTGTTTCGTTTTTAGCAGAGACAGATGCAATATCTCTTTCCCAAACTTTGTGCATGACCTCTCCTTTAGGTGGGTGCGTACCTCAGTTTATCAAGTAGCGCATCTTAAATGGACGGTTGATGGCATCTTAAACTACAGTTTGGGCCCCAGGGCGATTCTTTTTAAATGATACTCAGGGTGGAAAAGCAGTCTTCAAGACCAGGCTCTCATTTGCCCCCACGCCTATCGCCCTCCCCCCGCGCAGCTTGTCACTTCAGCTGTCAGTCCCATCCCACCTGTGCGTCACCACATGTGCAAAGGACTTTTTTGCGCTTGTCACAGAATGACAGATGTCTGAAAGTTCCCAATGAAATGCCACGTTCATTTAGGGGGCTCTTTCCTTTTCTGGCTTCCTTGGTACATTTAGTGACCTATTTAGTGACATGCCTTTGACACCCAAGAATTTAGGGGATTAACGAACGTAGCTCGAACTCCGAGTTTTGTAAAACTCAGAGGCTGGGCTTCCGTGTCTTTCTGGAATTACATTTTTCTTCGAATGAGGAAAGAAGCTAAGGTAATATACCTAGGATTGTTTAAGTAACACACAGATGAGTATTTGTGATATAGATGAAAGTATTGCGCAAACATGATTAAGTATAAAACAAATTTACCCAAACATTCTCAAAAAGGAAATTTTGAGGTTCTCCTCCGCTCACCCGTTTTTTCCTGCTCATCGTCTTGCTCCTTTTACTTCCTTTCAGCTTATCATTTGATGGCGCCCACCCCAAATGTGGTTGCAAAATATACTTCCATTTCCTATAGTTCTGAGGTAACATCCTTTTAATTCAGTTTGATAAATATCTATTAAGTGTCTTATATAACTCTTTTTTTATTAATTTTTATTGGAGTATATATAGTTGCTTTACAATGTTGCATTAGTTTCTGCTGCACAGCAAAGTGAATTAGATATATAGATAGATAGATAGATAGATAGATAGATAGATAGATAGATATAACCCCCCTCTTTTTTAGATTTCCTTCCCATTTATGTCACCACAGAGCATTGAGCAGAGTTCTCTGTGCTATACAGTAGGTTCTCATTAGTTATCTACTTTATACATAGTAGTGTATACATGTCAATCCCCATCTCCCAATTCATTCCACCCCCCTCCCTGCTTGGTTTCCATAAGTTTGTTCTCTACATCTGTGTCTCTATTTCTGCTTTGCAAATAAGTTCATCTGTACCATTTTTCTAGATTCCACATATAAGCGATAGTATACCATATTTGTTTTCCTCTTCCTGACTTACTTCACTCTGTATGACAGTTTCTAGGTCTATCCACGTCTCTGCAAATGGCACTATTTCGTTCCTTTTTATTGCCGAGTAATATTCCATTGTATATATATAACACATCTTCTTTATCCACTCCTCTGTTGATGGACATTTAGGTTGCTTCCATGTCCTGGCTATTGTAAATAGTGCTGCAATGAACACTGAGGTGCATGTATCTTTTTGGATTATGGTTTTCTTTGGGCATTTGCCCAGGAGTGGGATTGCACGGTCATAAAGTAGTTCTATTTTTAGTTTTTTGAGGAACCTCCATACTGTTCTCCATAGTGGCTGCACCAATTTACATTCCCACCAACAGTGTAGGAGCGTTCCTTTTTCTCCACACCTTCTCCAGCATTTATTGTTTGTAGATTTTTTGATGATGGCCTAAGTGCCTTATATAACTCTTAAAATTTACATGTACTTTGAACTCAACCTAAACCCCAAAATAAGAAACATTGTTTTGTGGGAAGTAGTTCTTAGGGACTTAGGGACTCTGAGGGCTATGTAGACAAGTGTACCATGGAGGAGCTGGGTGGGGATGAAGAGCTGTCTCTACAAGCAGTGCTTTGAATCAGTCAATCAATCCATCCATTTTTTCAAAAGCAGAGGCATCAGAAATTCACTTGCACACCTCTAGTCTGTCCCCATAACCAAACTCTCCATACACCTGCCACACACCATCCTCAAATGAAATAAATGACTAAGGAACTATCTTCCTTCTACACACAGACTTCCTGTTGCCTGTTTCCCTTTTGTGATCCCATTTACCCAATGAAATACAGCAATGTTTGTTTTAATCTGATTTTACCTGTATAAATTGTGGAGGAATGGACATTATCACTTTTTATTATTATTTTTCCCAGACCCTTTACTGAAAGAGACTTTCCATATTCACTCTCACTCCATAGGGGTGAAATTTCCAGGCTATTAAACAAGGAGTTATCCATTTTCTCTACCTTCTTAAACATTATCTTAACATCTACAAATGTAACATGTTGCTACCAGTTATGGTGTTTATCTATAGGGTTGATCAAGTAAGCATGAGATCCCCACGATTTCCACTCCATTACATGTTATATCAAAAATATAACCCTTTATTCAAATAGGAACATATGAAAATTATTTACATGAGTGGTTCTCAACCAGGAGCAATTTTGCCTTCAAGTGAACATTTGGCAATGACTGGAGACATTTTTGGTCGTCACAGCTTAGGGGAGGGGTTGTTACTGGTATGTAGTGAGTAGAGGCCAGGGATGCTGCTAAACATTCTACAATGCACAGGACAGCTCCCACAGCAAAGAATTATTTGGCCTGAAATGTTAATAGAGCTGACATTGAGAAACCCTGACAAACATTATTAACCATTGCATTTTTTTAATTAAAATTTTTTTTATTTATTTTTACTTTTTTATTGTGGTAAAATATACAATGATTTTTAAGTGTACAGCTCTCTGGCATTATGTACACTCACATTGTTCCACGATCATCACCACCATGCTTCCTAGGCTCTTAATTAGAGATGATAATGGCTGGAAGGAGCCATAATTACCATTTTTAACCACTGTATTTTAAAAATATAAAGGAAGATTAAAGAGAGTTTCTTTTTAAGAAATAGAAGTCTATGAGATTGATATTAGCCCAGCACGTACACCAAAGTTTAAGAGAAGATGTTTTCTAATGCAGTCTAAAATGTGCAACTTCAAATCCAAACTTCGTCCTGTGTCACAGTCATGGGTCTGTTGATCTAAGATTTCAAGTCATTTCATTTATTTAGCTGACATTCCCTGAGCACTTAAGTTTTTGAGTGAATAGAGCCATGGACAGAAACAGATGAAAAGCCCTACTCTCATACAGCTTACATTTTTGTTTATATAAATAAACAGGCAAATGAAATTAATTAAGGAATTAAACTTTTTTAAGGATGTGATAAGTGCCATGGAAAAAAAGACCGTGAAGGAAGATGAAATCATCAATTTGGGGGAGGAAAAACTTTCTGGTGCGAAATGTGAGTGAAGACTTAAAAGAGGTGAGGGAGCTGACTAAGCAAATATTGGGGAGAAGGACCTCCAGACAAAGGTCAGCAAATTCGAAGGTCTGACTTTGCTGGTTGTGATAGAGGACCCGTGGGGAGGTCACTGGGGCAGGAACATAGTGCATGGAGGTGAGGAAAGTAACAGGCCAGATCATGCAAGGCCTGTGTCCACCGCAAGGACACAGGAATTCCACTTTTATTCTGAATGAGGTGGGAAGCCGTGAAGAGTGGCAGAACGGGACTCTGGTCCAACAGGGTCTCTCTGCTGTGTTGAATGGACCACTTGAGGGCAAAGGTGGAAGCAGAGATCCCAGTTAGGAGGCTACAGCAGTAATCCACTGTCCAGACTTCTTCCGCGTGTCCCTGTTTCTCGTGAAGAATAACTAACCCCAAACTTACCCTTTCATACTTTCTCTGCCCCCAAAAATGCCTGTCAGCAGTCACCTTGGTTTGCTCATGCCAGTTCCCAGCCTCTCCAGGGGTAATTAATGAGCCCCCTGCATGGGTGTTACCAGGCTAAAATATAACTAAATGCAAGATGATTTGAAGTCATAGAAATCATAACATGTCCTAAGGGTGTTTTGAAAATGAGGCCGCTGATTCTGCAGTGACAACTTCAAGGAGAGGTGTGATCAGCATGAAGTTAAAAAATGTGAAAGAACCTGCTGAAAAATTGGCCAGCAAGTCCCCTGGATTGCCTGCTTGGCAGGATGTTTAGATTCTTGATTACCACCCTGAGTTCTTCAATATGGCTAGAAGGCAAAAGGACAATTCATCATGCCCTCAGTTTGACAGAAGTCCCATTAATACATTTCTCATCCTCTCTCTGGAATAGTTGAAAGGTAATTTTTTTAAAAACCTTTTATTTTTTGTTCCCTGCAACTATATTACAAAACTTACTTCAATTTCAGGTAATTTTTTTTAATGATTTTGCTGTTTTTTGATAAGAAAACAGAAAACTCAACTAAGAAGGGCTTAAGTAATTCAGGAATTTATCTCACAAACAACACAGGTTAGTAGACAGTGTTTTAAAGTCTTCAAGGACCCAGGTCTTTCCATCTTTTGTTTGTTTGTTTGTTTTGTTTGTTTGTCTGTTTTGCAGTACACGGGCCTCTCACTGTTGTGGCCTCGCCTGTTGCGGAGCACAGGCTCCGGACGCGCAGGCTCAGCGGCCATGGCTCACGGGCCCAGCCGCTCCGCGGCATGTGGGATCTCCCCAGACCGGGGCATGAACCTGTGTCCCCTGCATCGGCAGGCGTACTCTCAACCACTGCGCCACCAGGTTAGCCCTCTTTCCATCTTTTGACTCTGCATCTCCTATTTGTGAACCACTTCTCTTCAATATGGGGTCAGGGAGCTTCAGGCATATGTGGCTTAAAATAAAGAAAGCCCAAACCCCAGTGGAGGATAGACCCCTAGCCACACAGCCATAGACTCTGCCAGCAAAAGGAAAAGGTGGAAAGGATTTGGGAAGCAACCCACAATGCCTGCTAGAGTTTCTCCCTGAAATTTTTTAAATGTGCACTTTATCACTCAGTCTCTTATGAATCTAAGTAGCTTGACTCAAGCCCCTCAATCTTGTCTTTCTTGTCAAGAACTGCTAAAAATCAAGGTTCTAAACTGGCAAAGCTGAGGAGCAGGACTTGGGCAGTGGCCTCCCCCAGACTCATCCAGAAAATCCAGCCTGAAACACACAAAGGAGCTTGATCACACGTTACAAGAAAATAAAATCTACAGACCAATATCCATCATGAGCATGGATGCAGAAGTCCTTAACGAATATCATCAAATCAATACTAGTAATGTAGAAAAAAATATAATACTGTACATAAATTGGATGATTATCCCTGGAATGCAAGTTTGGTCCGCCTGCCGATACAGGGGATGCAGGTTCATGCCCTGGACCGGGAAGATCCCACGTGCCGCAGAGCGGCTAGGCCCGTGAGCCATGGCCGCTGAGCCTGAGCGTCAGGAGGCTGTGCCCCGCAATGGGAGAGGCCACAGCAGTGAGAGGCCCACGTACCACAAAAAACAAAAACAATAGAATTCACCATTTTAACAGATTAACTAGAGAAACAAAAGGAACACATTAAATATACAGGAAAAGCATTTGAAAAAATTCAACACCCATTCATGATAACAATTCTCAGCAACTTAAGAATATAAATGAATATCGTTGTTCTGATAAGACATATCTGCAGAAAGCCTCCAGCTAATGTGATACTTAATAGTGAAAGTGAATGCTTTCCATCTAAGATTAGGAACAAGGCAGGAATGACCACTCTTACCACTTTTATTCGATACTGTATTGGAGACTTCAATCAGTAAAATAAAGCCAGAAAATGAAAGAAAAATAATGAAAAGGAAGAAGTACAATTGCCTTTATTCTCATATGACATGAGCATGTACATAGAAAATTGTCAGGAATGCACAGAAAAGCTTCTAGAACTAAAAAGTGTCTTTAGCTGGATACAAATTATAAAAATCAACTTTATGTCTATATTCTCGCAATGAACAATTGGAAAATGAAATATTAAAAAGTACATATCAAAAGCATGAACTACTTTGTGGGATAAATTTAACAAAACATGTCAAAGGCTTATACACTGCAAAACAACAAACATTTCTGATAAAAGTTATAGAACACCTAAAAAAATGGGAGAGATTCGTTATGTTCATTGCTTTGAAAATTTTAAATTGTTAGGATGAAATTCTCTCCATACTTATTTATAGATTAAATGCCATCCAAACCCAATCCCAAGAGGCTTTTTTATAGAAATTGACAAAGTGATACCAAAATTCCTATGGCAGTGCAAAGGATCTCAAATAGGCAAAACATTAAAAAAATATTTTTAATTAAAAAACCTTTTTTCCTTGAAGTATAGTTGATTTATGATATTATATTATTTTCAGGTGTACAACATACTGATTCAGTATTTTTAAAGATTATACTCCTTTTAGAGTTATTATAAAATAATAGCTAGGGCTTCCCTGGTGGCGCAGTGGTTGAGAGTCCACCTGCCGATGCAGGGGACATGGGTTCTTGCCCTGGTCTAGGAAGATCCCACGTGCCGCGGAGCGGCTAGGCCCGTGAGCCATGGCCGCTGAGCCTGTGCGTCTGGAGCCTGTGCTCTGCAACGGGAGAGGCCACGACAGTGAGAGGCCCGCGTACCACAAAAAAAAAAAAAAAAAAAAAAAGCTAAATTTCCCCATGCTGTACAATATGTCCTTGTTGCTTATTTATTTTATACATAGTAATTTGTATCTCTTAATCCCATACTCCTATCTCATCCCTCCCTAGCTCACTCTCTCCACTGGTAACCATTAGTTTGCTCTCTATATCTGTGAGTCTGTTTCTGTTTTGTTATATACATTCTTTTGTTTTATTTTTTAGATTCCATATATGTGATAATATGAAGTATTTGTCTTTCTCTGTCCTAGTTCAATAAGCATAGGTCCACATACATTGTTCCAAAGAGCAGAACTTCATTCTTTTTTATGACTGAGTAGTATTCCAGTGTGTGTGTGTGTGTGTGTGTGTGTGTGTGTGTGCGCGCGCGCGCGCGTGCACATATGCCACATCTTCTTTATCCATTCATCTGCTAATGGGCTCTTAAGTTCCTTCCATATCTTGTAAATAATGCTGCTGTGAAAATTGTGGTGCATGTATCTTTTCAAATTAGTGTTTTCATTTTCTTTGGATATATACCCAGCAGTGGAATTGCTGGATCATACGGTAGTTCTATTTTTAGTTTTTTGAGGAACCTCCATACTGTTCTCCACAGTGGCTGCACCAATTTACAATCCCACCAACAGTGTACTGGGGGTCCCTTTTCTCCATATCCTCACCAACATTTGTTATTTGTAGCCTTTTTGATGACAGCCGTTTTGACAAGTGTGAGGTGATATCTCATTGTGGTTTTGATTTGCATTTATCTGATAATTAGCGATGTTGAGCATTTCTTCATGTGCCTCTGGGCCATCTGTATATCTTCTTTGGAAAAATGTCTATCAAATAGGCAAAACATTTTTAGAAATAAAGAACAAATTTGGAAGACACACTGCTTGGTATCAAGTCTTACTGTAGAGTAAAAATAATCAAAATTATTGTTTAGTACTGGCATAAATATAGACTTATGGGTCAATGAAGAACAAAATCATCAATTCACAAATAAACTCAAATGTATTTTAGTGGAGAAAAGATGATCTTTCCAACAAATGGTCCTGAAAGAACTGGATATCCACATGGAAAGAAATAAACTTTGACACCACAGAGAAAAATTAACTCCAAATAGACCTAAATGTAAAAGCAAATACTATAGAATGTCTAGATAAATAGTAGGAGAAAATCTTCATTACTCTGGAGTAGGCAAGGGTTTCATAGATTGGACATAAATAGCACGAACTATTATTAAAACATTGAGAAATTGCACTTCATCAAAATTAAAATTTTGCTCTTTGAAAGCCATCATAAAAATAATGATGCAATCCTGACAATGAAAATAAATACAATTTTCCCTCAACATTTGCCGGAGAGATTTGTTCTATGACCCCCATGATACTAAAACCTACCCATGCTCAAGTCCCTTATATAAAGAAGCATAGTGCAGTTGGCCCTCTGTATGCATGGGTTCCACATCCTCGGATACAGGAGGGCCAGCTGTCTTCTCAAAATATGTGTCTGACAAAGATCATGATCCAGGATATTAAAGATTCCATATAACTCAATAATCAGGTGTCAGCCATCCTAATAAAAAATTGCCAAAAGATCTCAACAGACACATCACAAAATGAAATATGTAAATGCCAATAAGCATAGAAAGAAATGCTTAACATCGTTTGCCCTGTCAAGGAAATGCAAACTCAAACCCCAATGAGATACTACTACCTACCTACTCAAAGAGCTAAAATTAAAAATATTGACAATCCTAAGCATTGGTGGTAATATAAAAAGATGCAACCAGTTTGGAAAACAGTTTGGCAGCTGTTAATAAATTTAATAAATTAAAAATACATCTATCATATGATCTAGACTTTTCACTCTTAGGTATTTACTCAAGTTAAATAAAAATATGTATCCCACACAAAATTTTGTATATAAATGTTCATAGCATTTTTATTCTTAATAGCCCCAAATTGAAAATCCATCAGTTGTTGAATGTGTTAATAAAATGTAGTAGATCCATTCAATGAGATATTACTCAGCATTAAGAGAATAAACTACTGCTACATGGCGACAACATGGATTAACTTCAAAAACATTACACAGAGCAAAACAAGCCAGACACTTGTGAGCATATACTGTATGATTATATTATATAAAATTCTAGAAAACCTAGCCTAATCGACACTGACAAAAAACAGATCAGTGTTGCCTGCAACTGCAGTTCAGGTTGGGAGAGGTTGATAGAACCACCAATTAATCTATTGATGTGGTGATTGCATGGAAATATACATTTATTAAACATCTTCAAACTGTACACTTAGCATGAGTGCATTTGATTGTATATAAGTAAAATTCTTAAATGGACCTCAAGAAAATTTTTTACAAAATCAAATAATGAGGTAGCTAGCTGTAGTGGTTAACGACATTGACTCTAGTCAGACTTCCTGGTTTCAAAGGCTGGGACTTTCACTTACTGGCTGTGTGATCTTTGGTAAGTTATTTAACCCCCCGTGCCTTGGTTTACCATTTGAAAAATAAGGATAATAACAGTGCCTGCCTCTCAAGTTTGCAAAGAAAACTAAGCTTTTAAAATGTCTAGAACACTGCTTGGTTATTAATAAACACGATATCATCATTCGCTAAACTAATAAAGAACCTTTAAAATTACTACGTAAAAATCTGAGGCAGACACTGCATTATATTGGGACTAGATCCATGTGTAAAGGAGATAATATGAAGTAACAAGTCCTTTAAATATGTACTTTCCCTTAAATAAAAGCTGTATCCTAAGACTCTCAAACGTAAACCACTTTATTTTAAGAAATCAGTTTTTCTTTGCTCATTTCCCAAATTAGATTGCTAAACCTTATTATTAACAGATATTTTGTTGAGAGTCAACAAAGAAGGATGTCTGCAGTATGTAGGTGCCTGACTAGTCAACCCTCAGATTCTGCTTCAACACCAGCTCATCTAGGCAGCACTTATGCTGGGGATACACAAAGACAAAGCAACATGTGAAGACACGTGCCCTGTCCTCAAAGAGATTACACATATGGCATTACTGACAAATGTGTATGAGTTTATAATGAAGGGTTGTTTCCTCAGTTCAGAGGAAAAAGCATCCACAGCAAAAGTCAGGAAAAATTAAAGAACACTTAATAGAAATGGAAAATTTTTTACTGGTTTTGAAGAATGGGTTTTATGAGTCAAGTCAGAGATGGCAATTATTCTAGCCAGGGAAGCCCATGAAGTCCAGAAAAAATGCTGGGTATGGTTTGTGGGCAATTTTGGCTGAAGCAGAGGCCAGACCTGGGAGCAAACTTGAATTGGAGTGAAGGTCACTTTGGGGCAGATCTTGAGTCTGCCTTTATTGTCAACCCTGCAGAGACGTGGCGGTGTCTGAAACTGACACGGTGCAAGCAGTATTTAGGAAGATTAATCTGACAGATGTATAAAGCATGGAGACAGACTAAAAGAAAATCCTTTAAGAACTTGTCACCTTGTCAGTCTTTGATTCAATAATTCAAACTTTTACAGTGCAAGTAAAATGTATTTGAATGACATCGTCTAAAGTTTGGCCGTTAATAATGTGCTTCATTTCTCATCGTCTCCAATATCCATTTCTACTGTAGCCAGGTAGCTCTCCCCAGCAGCCTCTGTACATAGCATGCTTCTTTACGCCTCATAGTTTCTTGCTATTTTTCTGGACTGATAAGGTCTTCCCTGCTCTACTGCATTTACCCAAACCCTATTCTTCAGTCAAGTTCCTCCTGCACCATGAAGACTTTCCAGGTTTACACAGTGGCAATGAACTGCTCCATCACCTCCAACACCTCTCTCAGAGCTCATTGTTTAAAAAAAACAAAAACAGAAACAGTGAGTTGTCATTTGGAAGGAATGCAGACTCAAGAATACTGGGTTAAAAATGAGCAGAATCAGATTCCCTTGATCTGTTGCTAGTTAGTTTTCTGACGTTGGATAAACCACCAATGGCTCTTGACCTTCATGTTCTTCTCTTTACAGTATAGTAGAACAAGTAATCTAAGATCCTGCTATTCTGAGTATGGGATTGGATATTTTATTATATTATTATATAATTGGATATTTACTATTATAATTTTAGGAATTTGGAAGTCCATAGTTAATGTGTCTTTTTTCTGAACAAAATCCATCTTTCTTTTCATTTTCCTTCTTATACATTGCCATCTTCAAGTGCTACAGGAAATCCACTTTCTTTAAATACTGTAAGTTTTACAAAGTCTTTCACATATATTTTCTCATTTGATGCATATCAGGAACCCATAAGGATAGATACCATATTATTCTGTCAGAGCTGAGGAAGCAGAAGTTTAATCCTCTGATGAAGATGGTGACAACTTTTCACAGAGGCATTTCGATCTTGTCTAGGGTTCTTTCCCCACTCCCTGCCCTGCTTCTGTCTGCCTGTCTGTCTGTCTGTCTCTCACTGACTCCCTCTACCACTTCCAGAAAATGTACATATTTTATACTTGAGATGAACAAATTTCTCACTAATGGCAGTTCTGCAGTATACTGAAAAGGAGCAAGGTTATGCCCATGCGCTCAGCTGAGACCCTCCTTCAGACATTAGTATTTCCTTTCTTGTATCAGAAGATTTTTTTAGGGGAATCAGGCAAAGGGATGTGAGCCTGAGTCATCCTGTTCAGATATGTTGGGGCTCTGTGGTTTATTTTAAGATCAGTTGTTATTTAGTAATTCATGGCCCTAGTTTTATTTTGGAAATGACTTTCACTTCCATTGGGCATGAATATTTAAGCCAAGATTATTATTATTTAAGACCAAAGTTTAGCCTATGGAAGTCAGCAAAATATTTCCCAAGACTCAAGGAGAAAGTGGCTCTAGGACATATTAGTACAGATGGTCTGCAAAGCATCTACTACACACCTACACACAAATACACAATCACACACACACGTAAGGAAGGAATCAAAGGAAGCCTGTCAACAAATGATATATTACATATGACCTTTTGGCAAAGGGTACACACACACACATCTAGAAATGAAAGGAAATGTGCCCACAAATTATGTTTACCAAAATTGCTCCTTGAGATGAAATTTCAGAATAGTCATTTGTTCATTAGAGAGAAAGAGAAGGAGAGGGGAAGGGAGAGGGAGAAGCAAAAGAAGCCTGGAGATACTGAATACCTTGTTTGTCCAAGGCTAACTTGCAGTAACTTATGCATATAAAGCAATTTTTCTTTCAAGGATACACCAAACTATCCATTTCCTGCTAAATGTGCATAAAGAAATAGATGCAGATGTTGGATAACTGAGTTGGAAATGGAAATGTTCTTCTTATTCCTGGGGTACAAGAGCTCAGAGTTTGCAGCATTTCTGCTTCTGCTGTCTCCCCCTACCCCCGCACGGGTTTGGGTTGTGCATGAAAAGGGAGATTCTGTGACTAATATCAATGAGACAAAGAAATGAAAGCTCTCTAATCCCTGGGCCAGGCGCCAGCCGTCCCACTGTACGGGGCCACTGGCCAGAAATCCCACTGTATGCTGGGCCCCAAGCCAACCACGATTGGATACAATGAGTTTCACAGCCACTTTTTCAGAGCTGACAGCAAATGTCGGGGCACCAACAGCCTTTGATAAGAGCTCCAACTTTCTCTCTAACATTTCTACCCAATAATACTAAAGCTTTTTTTTAATTTATAAAGCGGTACTCTCTTGAAGATTGCTTAGTGCTTTTAGAGACACAAACTCATTCATCTCAATGCTTATAGTGAGAAGGGGTGGGGCTGGTGGCCAAGACTGGGAAATCAATATTCTCTTCCTGTTGAGAGAGAGAGAGGGAGAGAGAAAGAGAGAGAGAGAGAGAGAAAGAGAGAAATAGGCATATTACTTTGTGCAACAGTTCCTTCTGTTATTGAAATTTCTAGACAATATCTCACATGAATATTCTTCCTTAAATTGAATGTGTGTATCATGAGCTAACTAATACTTGCTCTGTGATTCCTAATGAGTTGTTTACTTAAAATGTCTTCTCTCTTCTTAAGACTGGGGGCTTTTGAAAGGCCAAACACATACACAAACCAGTTAATACGGGCACCTCTCATTGAACTTTCTGGCTGTTTCAGATTTAAATATTGATTTCTTTCTTTTGCTCTCTCCCTCTCTTCACAATGGCAGCAGCTGTCAGGAAGTTGGGAACTTCATGCCAAGAAAGCACCCAAGAGAATATGAACACCATTAAAATCTTTTTTACCTTTTACTTTATTGTTCTCAAAAAGCTCTTGAGTAGCTAGCTGAGTATTGGGTGACCAAGAAGGGCTGCTCCTCCACCGAGGAAACGTTGGATCTGATTTCCATTAGAGATTCTGAATTATTTAGTGGGAATTGAGTGCCCCAATCAGCTGCTTTCTGAGTGGTTGCCTTTAGGCATCCATTCACATTCACTGTGCCTTGAGGTCTTCTTCTCTTGAAAGCAGAGTATGCACAATTTGAAACGTGTTCATTTTTATCTAGAATGGTTGGGGGAAAACTTACTTTCCAAGAAGTAGGTTGAATATAGTATGCAAAGTGAGGCCTAGTACATTGAAAGTTAACAGAAATGTGAGGATCTCATTTAATCACAACCTGCTGTCATTTCAGACTCTTATCATAATGGATTCCGGCATATAATTTTCAGATTCCGGCATGTAATTTTCAGATTTTTCATTCTTTCAAACTGTAAACGGATGGTAATTGCTGTAAGAAGTTAAATTCCTAGCACTCGTTACCCTGCTGACTTACTGGTATATATTTAGTGGATTGACATTTTTGATTGACACTAGTGGAAATTTCAGTGGAAATCTAGACAAGAAAATAAAAGGTTGGGTTGAAGGAAGAAGCCAGTATATAAATACCTATATATCCCTTTCTATCTCTGTGTACATGTGAAAGACTCATCAAAACTGGAACAATAATACCAATGACTTATTATAGGTTTGCCATTTTTTCATTACACAGCATGCTTAGAAAGATATTATAGGGGATGAATTTGAAGAGATGAACAGGGGTCAGATTTATGGATAACCTTGCCAACATTCTTAAGGAAGCTAGACTTTATTTTATTGTTATAGGCCTTCCTTGATTTGTTTTAAACCATAGAGTGCCATATATCAGACTTCCCCTTTAAAGATCTTACTGCATTGGGTAGGTAGAATAGAAAGAGTGGAGATGAAGCAAGGACACCAGCTGAGATGATCTAGGTGCTTGAATAAATAAACCAGCAATGGTGATGGAGGAACAAGAGATTCGAGAGAAAATCATTGTCAAGAAGCAGTGGCTGATTGGCTATAAATGGTGAAAGGAAAAAATTATCAAAAATAACCCCTAGGATTCCACGTTTGTGGATGATGATGCCAACTTTTGAGACAGGGGACAGGATTGGACAACTAGAGATGAGTCCACCTTTAGAAATGTTGAGTTCTGAGGTTTATGCAAGATTCAAGTAGAGAGTGTATTATTTGAGCAAAATTTAGAAGTATATACCACTGTACAAACCGACAATTTAAAATTCCCCTTTTATGCATTTTTAAAGAATGATTCAAAACTATGGGCCCCTTGCTTTAATTAGTCCATTTATAATACTTCCTTAAATCAGTTTGTGCAAGAAGCTCTCAACCCTACAATAAAAATCTTTTCAAGCTAGAGTTTGCCCTTTTAAAAGGGGTGTTTGATTTATCTTTCTGATGCTTCTATGTCCAAAGTAAAAAAGGAGAAACTTAGCTAATGACGAATTCTTTCATTTCTCCCAGACTTGGAGGTAATCATATTTTGGTAGTTCCCCATATCAAAGTGGCTGGAGGAAAGGGAAATCATGCCTTTTAAAGAAAAATCTGGTTATCTGCTACTTAAATGACAAAATTGGTAGCTTAACTAAGTCTTCTTTCCCATCTCATTCCATCCCTCCATGTCCCTTCTCTTATCCATTAAAACAATCATACTAATGACTCTTTAGTAAACTTGCAAGGAGATTTTTGCTATTACCCAAGCTTACAATTTCAGTGTCTTAGGTTCTGCTTGCTTTTTGTTTTGTTGCGTACATGTTTGTGAATATTCTTTCTTGTTTTTTCATTATTTTGTTCTGTTTTGGCTTTCTGTATGTATGCATGAGAGCATCAGTGCCACCTTAAGGTCAGCACTATTTCCCTATCCCAGCTGGGTGAAATTTCCCTGACATTGATTTTACATGTGTTGGGCTGGGTACTTGTCTCCGGTTATTTTGACATTCCCATGCTCTTCCCTTCCCCCACGTTCCCTTGCACTACACTGATTTTGGCCTCATCCTAGTTAGGTGAATGAGGGAGAGAGCTGGTGAGAGGAGTACAGTGTTTGCTTTGTGCATGAAAGCTAAAGGATTGGAATAACTACTGAGAAAAAAACTTTGGCACCAATGAGAATTTTGTCAAAAAGGAAAACTGAGTATATTTGAGAAGTAATCATAGAATAACTATTTCCCAAAAAGCTGGGAAAGTGTAAGGTGATATCAAAAAGATGACTATAAAAATTGAACATTTATTTTGCAAATTAATTCAGGAGTATATAATAAAAACAGGCTATAATCGTCTTCATCTTCCAGGCACTGGGGTAAGCAACTTACAAATATCACATGTAATTCTCACAAAAACTCTGTGAGGTAAATGACTCATCCTATTTTTTGGATGAGATCACACAGTTAGAGGGGGTCAAGTTGAGGTCTGAGCCAGTCCTGACCAAGAATATACTCTGGTCTTTTTCAGTCTTCATCTTCCCAAATTTTTCATTACATTTTTGCCACATCCTATAACATTTTGATCTCTGGGAAATGAATTATTATGATTACTCACGTTTTGAAACTGTAAATTGCTAGAGAAAAGTCATGATGGAATTCAGATAAGGAGATTACTATCTAAAGTGTGGCCTCCATCTTTAGGGATAATTAGGAATGCTTGCAGCTTCAAATAATAGAAAACCTGACTGACAGTATCTTGCATAACAAGACTTCTAGAAATAGGTGGTTGCTGGCATTGATTCAGTGTCTCAAAGATTTGGGTTCAGTCTGGTGTCTCTGCCATACTGCTGTCCTGCACTTATGTCTACAAGATGGCTATGTCTCAGGGATGGTTCTGGACAGAGGGTTTCTCCTTGAGTATCTCTTTCTCATGGGGAAAGGATAAATCCTTCCAAAGGCCCCCAGAAGACCCCTTACACATTATTAGCCGTGACAGTGTCATAAGTGATTGACATGGAAGGAAGATCAGTAAGTTGAAGATGATAGGATTTTTTTTTCAGCCTCTATATGGTAGGAAGGCAAAGGAAATGGAGGTTGCAGAAGGCTATGGGGTAGCCAACAAACACTTCTGCTACAACTATTACATGAGATGCATAGATTGTTCCCCCTATGATATGACAAACAAATTGTAATTACATGATCTCTCCCCCAAAGACCAAACATAGTTACTTGCACCTCCCTGGGTTTTGGGTTTTGTTTTTTGTTTGTAATGCTGAATTTCAGCATCTGTACTGAGTTTTAGGAACATTCTTTAATTTCCTTTAACTAGCTCACTATTAATAAAGAGCTGCTGCAATGGAAAATAGTTATTTTACTCTGAATTTCCATCAGATCACATACTTCTGCCTGTGCCAACATTCTATTCTCTCCCTTATACCTTTTATTTTCTACTTCAATCTCTTCCTTTAGAGTTTTTGGTTGCTCTCACCTTATAAACTCAGGATTCCTTAGCAAGATCTATTGATAACTAATTTGTGTACATTGAAACTGACTATGTATTTTAGACATTAACATTTTGTGTCTCTGGATCAAGGAGGAAAAGGTCAAATTAACAGCTGAGAAATACACTGCTTCAAACATTTTTTCTATCATATTAGTTAGAATAAGAAAACACTAACAGCATAAGATATATTTTCAGTAAGTCACACGAATGCCTTATTCAGCCAAATATTTCATCTCTAACAGTGGCACAAAAGATGTGTAGTGTGGCCAAATGTTATTAAAGGAGGGATGTGTGTTCAGGAAGATGAATTTTTCCTGATTAGCCAATTATATATTTCTTGTTGATGAGTTTTCTAAACCCCAATTGTTCCCCTTCATATTTCTTTTCCACTTCAAGGTGGGGAGCTTTGAGGGAACCACATGCAATGTCATCCTTTGGGCTGTGTCACTCTAAAACCCAGTAATAGGAAGACTACTTGTCCTTCCATATGAGCCACATGTCCAATATCAGATTTTTCAGTAATAAAGGCAATACTTGGGGCTCTCATTTGCTTTGTCCCTTTTCATTTTTTTTTTTTTTTTTCAGTACGCGGGCCTCTCACTGTTGTGGCCTCTCCCGTTGTGGAGCACAGGCTCCAGACGCGCAGGCTCAGCGGCCATGGCTCACGGGCCCAGATGCTCCGCGGCATGTGGGATCCTCCCGGACCGGGGCACGAACCCGTGTCCCCTGCATCGGCAGGCGGACTGTCAACCACTGCGCCACCAGGGAAGCCCAGTCCCTTTTCATTTTTATTTATTTTTCTGAATAGGCGCAGAACTTGACCTGCCATGTAGTGTGTCATTTACTGGGTTCTTCTTGAACCCCATCAATAAACAACTTACAAACATAATTCCTTCTCTTTCACTCAATAGCTATCTGACTTTATATAAGCCCTTTATCTCACCCTTTTTCTTCTTAAACACTTGATTATCACCATATCCTATGTGCTCTGATATGGATATATATGATATAGATGATACTATATCAGAGGACATAGTAAGGATCTGGAGGCTTTAGATTAACATTAGCAGAAAAAGTGTGATAATGAAAAAATTAATGCACATTAACATAGCATTTACTATGTTCTGGATGTTGTTAACAGTGGTCCACTTCCTTGAAAGTGTTGAAGATCACTGTAGTCAACGTGGTACAGATACTGAAAGAATCACAAGACTTGGATTCTATTCCCAGCTTAACTTTTCTGGACTCCATTTTTTTTTTAAATTTTCAAAATGAAGAGTTTGAAAATATGCTTTGTGAGGACTCTCCAGCTCCCTAATTCTATGATTCTATAGTGTAGTTTGGGCCACTCCAATACCACAAATTCAATTATTGATTGGGCCAAAAAAATTATGTAACAGTCCCTCCTCCTGTCCCCTCTCACATAAGGGAATGGATCGCAAATGATCAAGCCAATTGGGTTGTCTCTTTTTAGAAAGCGAGATTCTGATTCAATTATCTATTGCTATGTTGTAATAGGGAAGAACCTTTGTATTCAATTACAAGTTAATCACCAAAGGAATGTTGCCTCTAAGCTTAAATTATACATAATTGCCCATCTCTGGGAACCCTGCCTCCCAGGTAATGAGCATTAAGCTAAAATATCTTTGTGTAGCTCACAGGGCCCACCTGTGAATGCCTGCAGGGCGGAGGAAATTAACACATCTCCTCCCGGGGCTGACGGGAACCAGGAAATGTTTGGCTTTACTCCCTCCCCTTTCAGTAAAAAGGAGCGTGAACCTAACTCAGGCAAGATGTTTCTTTGGGAGACAAGTCCGCCATCTTCTTGGTTTGCTGGCTTTCCGCATAAAGTCGCTATTTCTTGCCCCAACAAGTCGTCTCTCAATTTATTGGCCTGTCATGCTGCAAGCAGTAGGACCTTGGACTTGGTAAACAAATTTTGGTGCAACCAGCCAGGAGCCTTGCTGGTAAGGCCCTAGCAGCTGCCGGGACCACTTGCCTGAGCCTGAGGATATCCCCTTCCAATTCCCCAAAGCGGCACAGGCTGCCCAGCATTGGCAGTTGGAGCAAAAGCCCGTGACAGTAAGGTAAGTCACTCCGGTGTGTACACCCGGGAATGTTATTTCTCTCCGTTTGGGGCTTTTTCTCTGGAATAAGCCGATTTGTTTTCTATTTGAGTGGGGTACCCTGTTGGACCTAGGAAAGAGTTGCATTTCCTCTCTGTTTGGAGCTTTTTCTCCGGAATAAGCTGATTCGTTCTGTAGTTGAGTGTGGTATCCTGTTGGAGAGAGGAAAGAGTTGTGGGACTTTTACTCAATTTGTGAACTGGTTCATTTGTTTCTTTGAATGCTAGCATTTGTGTGTGCAGGTTGTATTTTGTTTTTCTTGAGTTTGTCTTTAAAAATGGGTAATATTTCGGGCTTTCCTGGTGGCGCAGTGATTGAGAGTCCGCCTGCCGATGCAGGGGACACGGGTTTGTGCCCCGGTCCGGGAAGATCCCACATACCGCGGAGCGGCTGGGCCCGTGAGCCATGGCCGCTGAACCTGCGCGTCCGGAGCCTGTGCTCCGCAACGGGAGAGGCCACAGCAGTGAGAGGCCCGCGTGCCGCAAAAAAAAAAAAAAAAAAGGTAATGTTTCAACTATTCCTAAAGAAAATCCTCTGAGGCGCATTTTAAATAAGTGATCTGATTACAACTATGAACCCATGGGTGAGAGGAGGATGTTTATTGAAACAATGTGTAGCCACAGTACCTGTTAGGATCTCCACAAGGGGTTTAGGCAGGGTTATCTTGGGACCCTGTATACTAAGTACTGCTACCCTTACAGTGTTAATTATGTTGTTTATGGTCTCCTGTGTCGTTGGTATACGTAAAACCCCAAGACCAAACTTGAGCGTTTATTTAGGATTTTCTGTTTGTTCTTTGGGTTTTTCGTTTTATTTTGTTTGGTACTGTTTCTTCATTTACAGCCAAATCCGTTTTGTGATATTTGAAACTTTTACTGATGTCAAATGGAGGAAAGAATTGGGAAAAAAAAAAACAAACCTGTCTGTTCTTGCCCAAGAGTGGGACATTCCCAGGAAGAGGAGACAGGTTCCACTCGGTTCCTAAAATCAGAAAAAGCTACAGATGGAAATAGAAGTGTCTTTTCCATAAATATTAGTAAAAAAGGGTTAGCCATCTAGACAGGTGACCTTGATTTGTCCCATCTGCCAGAAACCCAGTTTGAATCCAACGTTTTTTTGTAACTGATGGGTTTTACATTGTTGTACCTGATTCATGGCTGAAATTTTGGAATGGGAACCGTGAGGTCTGTATGTTTGTTTGTGTGTTTTTACACGTGTTATAGATGTGTGGCATTGCCATAATTAATTTGTAAAAGAGCTCTATGTAATTGACTTAAAGGAAAGTAAGCACTTACATAAATACTCAAATATAAAAAACTGGCCAGAATGTATTTTGGATTCACATGATCTAGGAAATATTCAGTATTGAATTAATATTTAGTACTAAAGTTAGATTAAGCTTGTTGGTTTGATTAATACAGACATGTCTTTACAGTCATTTACATTAAGTATAGTGCTTTTATTGTACCTAGGTTTACTAGAAATCAAGTAAGATCTTATTATTCCTGTTAGAAATGTTGTCAGCAGGAAAAATAACATTATGACAAGATTTTAAGTAAATGAGGTAAGAGTTTTAGATGAACTCTATAGGAATGATTATGTTTTGGGAATGTCTATTTAAGATAGTCTCTGGATTTTCATAACTTGCAACTAAACTAAGTTAAATGGAGAGAATTCATTGAATACCTGGGTCCTTTCACACAGGATGAAATATTAGAACATTAATTGCTGGGCAGGTCTAAATTTACATACCTTTAGGAGAGGAAGACTAAAGCATAAGTTTGTCAATCAGGAAATGCTGGAACAACCATCTACAAAGACTTGCCTCTTGGTTTTCATTAGAGGTTAAGGTTTTAAGGTTAAGAATTATAAGGGAAACATTTCAGCATACAAAAATAGAGGATGTGTGTTTTCAGCAAAGAAGGTATGAGGAATGAAAATGCATTTTGTTAAAGGGGGAAAGGTGACTTGGTCCTAAGCTGGTTGTTTCTGAATGGAAAAAAAAAAAGTGAGGGACAGATTGATATGGAAACAGAAAGTTGTGGAAGGTTATTGGAGGAGGAACACTGAGTTTTGTGCATGGTCAGGATTGGGTAAGATTGAACCTAATTAAGAAAATGAATTTTTAAGGTAAAGTGGTACAAAACCTGAATTTGGTTCTCTAAAAGGAGAAAATTTTCTTGAAATATTGAGCTGCTTTTGGTAATAGATTGTGAGTTTCTTTAAGTGATCTGTATTTGCCATTGAAATCTTTTATTATCACTGGTTAAAACTTTTCCATATTTTTGTCAAATTTCCCGAAGTTCGAATTCTAAATGAAGTTCATTTGACTTCTAGCTAACTTTGAGTTTTTCCAAAGGGTCCCTGGAAAACCTCTAATTATTTGTTTTCTCTCCATCTCAGAGAGGGGACTATTAAACTAATTAGGCTTATTTGGTATGGTAAATTACATAGGAAGCATTGTCAAATAAGTGGTGATAAAACTTCTTAGATTGTATCATATGGGTAAACGTTATTAATATACACACTCTAGAATTATATGGAGCTCCTAAAATTCTGGTACATCCTGGAAAATGGTATCAGTTATAATTTTAGTAGTTATCTTAAATTTTTGTATGTCACAGCAGTAACCAAGTTTCTCTTCAATTGCATTGTAGTCCCAGTTGGTTGATGCCAAAGCAAAAAGGCATCCTTTGGGCTTCCCTGGTAGCGCAGTGGTTGGGAGTCCACCTGCCGATGCAGGGGACACGGGTTCGTGCCCCGGTCTGGGAAGATCCCACATGCCGCGGAGCGGTCCGTGAGCCATGGCCGCTGAGCCTGCGCGTGCGGAGCCTGTGCTCCGCAACGGGAGAGGCCGCAACAGTGAGAGGCCCGCGTATCGCAAAAAAAAAAAAAAAAGCCTCCTTTTAATGGTTAGAGATGATCAATTGCTATTTATGGTTTTACAGTGGCTTTTTAAAAATTGAAGTGTAATTGATTTATAATATTGTAGTAGTTTCAGGTGTACAGCAAAGTGATTCAGTTTTATATATATATTCTTTTTCAGATTCTTTTCCCTTATAGGTTGTTGAGGTTATTTATAGGTTACAAAATATTGAGTAGAGTTCCCTGTGCTATACAATAGGTCCTTGTTGGTTATCTATTTTATATATAGTAGTGTGTATGTGTTAATCCCAAACTCCTATTTTATCCCTCTCCCCACACCTTTCCCCTTTGGTAACCATAAGTATTTTTTCTCAGTCTATGAGTCTATTTCTGTTTTGTATATAAGTTCACTGCATCATTTTTTTTTAGATTCCACATATAAGCAATATCATATGATATTTGTCTTTCTCTGTCTCACCTCACCTAGTATGATAATCTCTAGGTCCATCCATGTTGCTGCAGATGACATTACTTCATCCTTTTTTATGGCTGAGCCATTATCTACATATATACCACATTATCTATATGTAGTCCATTATCTATATGTAGATAGTTCATTATCTACATATATACCACATCTTCTTTATCCATTCATCTGTCAGTGGCCTTTTAGTCGCTTCCATATCTTGACTATTGTAAATAGCGCTGCAGTGAAAATTGGGGTGATGGATCTTTTCCAATTATAGTTTTCTCTGGATATCTGCCCAGGAGTGGGGTTGCAGGATCACATGGTAACTTCCATAAAATCTTACGGAAAAACCCAAATGAACTTTTTGGCCAACCCAATAGTTTTTTTAAGGAAACTCCATACTATTCTCCATACTGGTTGTACCAGTTTACATTCCCACCAACAGTGTAGGAGGGTTCCCTCATCTCCACACCTTCTCCAGCATTTGTTGATATTATTTGTAGACTTTGATGATGGCCATTCTGACCGGTGTAAGGTGATACCTTATTGAAGTTTTGATTTGCATTTCTCTAATAATTAGTGATGTTGAGCATCTTTTCATGTGCCTTTTGGCCATCTATGTCTTCTTTAGAGAAATGTCTATTTTAATCTTCTGCCCATTTCTTTACTGGGTTGTTTGCTTTTTTGATATTGAGCTGTATGAGCTGTTTGTATATTTTGGAAATTAATCTCTTGTTGGTCACATCATTTGCAAATATTTTCTCCCATTCTGTAGGTTGTCTTTTCATTTTGCTGATGGCTCCCTTTTCTGTGCAGAAGCTTTTAAGTTTAATTAGGTCCCATTTATTTATTTCTGTTTTTATTTCCATGACCCTAGGAGATGGATCCAAAAAGATATTCCTGCAATTTATGTCAAAGAATGTTCTGCTTGCTTTCCTCTAGGAGTTTCATAGTATCTGGTCTTACATTAAGGTCTTTAATCCATTTTGAGTTTATTTTTCTGTATGAAGATAGAAAATATTCTAATTTCATTCTTTTAAATGTAGCTGTCCAGTTTTCCCAGCACTACTTATTGAAGAGACTGTCTTTTCTCCATTGTATATTCTTGTCTCCTCTGTCATAGATTAATTGACCAAAGGTGCATGGGTTTACTTATCCTGTTCCATTGATCTGTATGTCTGTTTTTGTGCCAGTACCATACTGTGTTTTTAAATATTTTAATTTTATTGGAGTATAGTTGATTTACAGTGTTGTATTATTTTCAAGTATACAGCAAAGTGATTCAGTTATACATATACATATATTCATTCTTTTTTAGATTCTTTTCTCATACAGATTATCACGGAACATTGAGTAGATTTCTCTGTGCTACACAGTAGGTCCTTGTTGGTTATCTATCTTATATATAGTAGTGTGTGTATGTTCATCCCAAGCTCCTGATTTATCCCTCCCCCACCTCCAGTTTTCCCATTTGGTAACCATAAGTTTGTTTTTTGATATCTGTTAAGTCTGTTTCTGTTTTGTAAATAAGTTCATTTGTATCTTTTTAAAATTAGATTCCAGGGCTTCCCTGGTGGTGCAGTGGTTGGGCGTCTGCCTGCTGATGCAGGGGACGCGGGTTCGTGCCCCGGTCTGGGAAGATCCCTCATGCTGCGGAGCGGCTGGGCCCGTGGGCTGCTGAGCCTATGCGTCTGGAGCCTGTGCTCCGCAGCGGGAGAGGCCACAACAGTGAGAGGCCCATGTACCGCAAAAAAAAAAATTAGATTCCACATGTGGGTGAAATCATATGATATTTGTTTTTCTTTATCTGACTTACTTCACTTAGTATGATAATCTCTAGGTCCATCCATGTTGCTGCAAATGACATTATTTCATTCTTTTTTTATGGCTGAGTAATATTGCATTGTATATATGTACTACATCTTCTTTATTCATTCCTCTGTCGATGGACATTGAGGTTCCTTCCATGTTTTGGGTATTGTGAACAGTGCTGCAATGAATATTGGGGTGCATGTATCCTCTCAGATTATGGTTATCTCCGGATATATGCCCAGGAGTGGGATTGCAGGATCATATGGTGGTTCGATTTTATGTTTTTAAAGGAGCCTCCATACTGTTCTCCATAGTGTTTGTACCAATTTACATTCTAACCAACAGTGTAGGAAAATTCCCTTTACTCCACACCCTTTCCAGCATTTATTGTTTGTAGACTATTTGATGATGGCCATTCTCACTGGTGTGAAGTGATACCTCACTGCAGTTTTGATTTTAATTTCTCTGATAATTAGTGATGTTGAGGATCTCTTCATGTGCTTTTTGGCCATCTGTATGTCTTCTTTGGAGAAATGTCTATTTAGAACTGCCCATTTTTTGATGGGGTTGTTTGTATTTTTGATATAGAGCTGTGTGAGCTGTTTATATATTTTGGAGATTAATCCCTTGTTGGTCTCTTCATTTGCAAGAGTTTTCTCCCATTCTAAGGGTTGTCTTTTCATTTTGTTGATGGTTTCCTTTGCTGTACAGAAGTTTTTAAGTTTAATTAGGTCTCAGTTGTTTACTTTTGTTTTTATTTTTGTTATTCTAGGAGGTGGATCAAAAAAGATATTACTGTGATTTATGTCAAAGAGTGTTCTGCCTGTGTTTTCCTCTAAGAGTTTTACAGTGTCCGACCTTATGTTTAGGTGTTTGATCCATTTCGAGTTTATTTTTGTGTATTATGTTAGAGAATGTTCTAATTCTAATTTCATTCTTTCACATGTAGCTGTCCAGTTTTCCCAGCACCACTTATTGAAGAGACTCTCTTTTCTCCATTGTATATTCTTGGCTCCCTCATTGTAGATTAATTGCCCATAGGTGCTTCAGTTTATTTCTGGGCTTTCTATCTTGTTTCATTGATCTATATGTCTGTTTTGTGTCAGTACCATACTGTTTTTGATTACTGTAGCTTTGTAGTATAGTCTGAAGTCAGGGAGCCTGATTCCTCCAGCTCCATTGTTCTTTCTCAAGATTATTTTGGCTATTTGGGGTCTTTTGTGTTTCCATACAAATTGTAAAAATTTTTGCTCTAGTTCTGTGGAAAATGCCATTGGTAATTTGATAGGGATTGCATTGAATCTGTAGATTGCCTTGGGTAGTATAGTCATTTTGACAATATCAATTCTTCCAGTCCAAGAATATGGTATATCCTTCCATCTGTTTGTGTCAAATCCAATTTCTTTCATCAGTTTCTTATAGTTTTCAGAGTAGACGTCTTTTGTCTCCATAGGTAGGTTTATTCCTAGGTATTTTATTCTTTTTGATGCAGTGGTAAATGGGATTGTTTCCTTAATTTCTCTTTCTGATCTTTCATTGTTAGTGTATAAGAATGCAAGAGATTTCTATGTATTAATTTTGTATCCTGCAACTTTGCCAAATTCATTGATGAGCTCTAGTAGTTTTCTGGTAATGTCTTTAGTATATTGTATGTATAGTATCATGTCATCTGCAAACAGTGACAGTTTTACTTCTTTTCCAATTTGTATTCCTTTTATTTCTTTTTCTTCTCTGATTGCCATGGCATAAAAGTGGTGACAATGGACATCCTTGCCTTGTTCCTGATCTTAGAGAGAGTGCTTTAAGCTTTTCACTGTTGAGAATGATGTTAGCTGTGGGTTTTTCATATATGGCCTTTATTATGTTGAGGTTAGTTTCCTCTTTTCCCACTTTCTGGAGAGCTTTTATCCTAAATGGGGGTTGAATTTTGTCAGATGTTTTTCTGCGTCTATTGAGATGATCATATGGTTTTTATTTTTCTGTTTGTTGATATGATGTATCACACTGATTTCTGGATATTGAAAAATCCTTTCATGCCTGGGTTAAACACCACTTGATCATGGTGTATGAACCTTTTAATGTATTGTTGGATTCGGATTGCTGGTATTGAGTATTTTTGCATTTATATTCCTCAGTGATACTGGCCTGTAATTTTCTTTTTTGTGGTATCTTTGTCTGGTTTTGATATCAGGGTGATTGTGGCCTCATAGAATGAGTTGGGAGTGTTTCTTCCTCTAAAAGTTTTTGGAAGATTTTCAGAAGTATAGGTGCTAACACTTCTCTAAGTGTTTGGTAGAGTTTGCCCGTGAAGCCATCTGGTCCTGGACTTTTGTTTGTTGGGAGTTTTAAAATCACAGTTTCAATTTCAGTACTTGTGATTGGTCTGTTCATATTTTCTATTTCTTCCTGGTTCAGTCTTTGAAGATTGTACCTTTCTAAGAATTTGTCCCTTTCTTCTAGGTTGTTCATTTTAGTGGCAAATAGTTGCTTGGAGTAGTCTCTTGTGATCTTTTATATTTCTGTGGTGTTAATTGTAACTTCTTTTTCCTTTCTTATTTTATTGATTTGAGTCTTCTCCCTTTTTATCTTGATGAGTCTGGCTAAAATTTTATCAATTTTGTTTATCTTCTCAAAGAACCAGCTTTTAGTTTCATTGATCTTTTCTATTGTTAGTCTCTATTTCATTTATTTCTGCTCTGATCTTTACGATTTTTTTCCTTCTACTAACTTTGGGTTTTGTTTGTTCTTCTTTCTCTAGTTACTTTAGGTGTAAGTTTATGTTGTTTATTTGAGATTTTTCTTGTTTCACGAGGTAAGCTTGTGTCACTATAAACTGTCTCAGAACTGTTTTTGCTGCCTCCCATAGGTTTTGGATAGGCATATTTTAATTTATTTGTCTCTAGGTATTTTTTGATTTCCTCTTTAATTTCCTCAGTGATCCATTGATTGTTTAGTAGCATATTGTTTGTCCTCCACGTGTTTGTGTTTTTTGCAGTTTTTTTTTCTTGTAGTTGATTTCTAATCTCATAGATTTGTGGTCAGAAAAGATGCTTGATATCATATCAATTTTCTTAAATTTACCGAGACTTGTTTTGTAGCCCAGCATGTGATCTATCCTGGAGAATGTTCCATGTGCACTTGAAAAGAATGTGTATTCTGCTGCTTTCAGATGGAATGCTCTACAAATATCAGTTAGGCCCATCTGTCTAATGTGTCATTTAAGGCCTGTATTTCCTTATTGATTTTCTGTCTGGATGATCTGTCCATTGATATAAGTGGGGTGTTCCCCACTATTATTTTGTTACTGTTGATTTCTTCTTTTGTGTCCGTTAATATTTGCCTCATATATTGAGGTGCTCCCGTGTTGGGTGCACATTAATTTACAATGGTTATATCTTCTTCTTGGATTGATCCCTGATCATTACTTAGTGTCCTGCTTTGTCTTTTGTAACAGACTTTATTTTAAAATCTATTTTGTCTGACAGAAGTATTGCTACTCCAGCTTTCTTTTGATTTCCGTTTGCATGGAATACCTTTTTCTATCCCCTCACTTTCAGTCTGTATGTGTCTCTAGGTCTGAAGTGGGTCTCTTGTAGACAGAATATATACAGGTGTTGTTTTTGTATCCATTCAGCCAGTTTCTATCTTTTGGTTGGAGCATTTAATCTGTTTACATTTAAGGTAATTATTGATATGTTTGTTCTTATTTCCACTTTGTTACTTGTTTTGGATTTGTTTTTGTAGGTATTTTTTCTTCCTTTCCTCTTCTGTTCTCTTCTCTTGTGATTTGATGACTATCTTTAGTGTTGTGTTTGGATTCCAATTTCTTTTGTGTGTGTATACCTATTATAGATTTTTGGTTTGCAGTTACCATGAGGTTTTCATATAGCACTCTATATATACATGATTGTTTTAAATTGCTGATCCCTTAATTTCAAATGCATTCCAAATATCCTGCATTTGTACTCTCCTCCTCTCACAATTACTGGTTTTGATATCATATTTGTGTGTGGATGATTTCCTACCTTTACTGTATGTTTGCCTTTACCACTGAGTTTTCCCATTTCATAATTTTCTTGTTTCTAGTTGTGGCCTTTTCTGCCTAGAAAAGTTCCTTTAGCATTTGTTGTAAAGCTGGTTTGGTGGTACTGAATTCTTTTATCTTTTGCTTGTCTGTAAAGCTTTTGACTGCTCTGTGAAATCTGAATGAGAGTCTTGGTGGGTGGAGTTATCAGTTGATAACTTTATGGGGGTTCACTTGTATATTGTTGCTTTTAATATTTTCTCTGTCTTTAATTTTTGTCATTTCGATTACTGTGTTTCTCAGCATTTTCCTCCTCGAGTTCATCCTGTATGGGACTCTGAGCTTCCTGGACTTTAGTGACTGTTTCCTCTCCCATATTAGAGAAGTTTTTAGCTATTATCTCTTCAAATATTTTCTCAGGCCCTTTCTCTCTCTCTTCTCCTTCTAGGACCCCTATAATGCAAATGTTGGTGTGTTTAATGTTGTCCTAGTGGTCTCTTAAACTGCCCTCATTTCTTTTCACTCTTTTTTCTTTATTCTGTTCAGTGGCAGTGGTTTCCACCACTCTGTCTTCCAGCTCACTTATCTGTTTCTCTGCCTCATTTATTCTGCTATCAATTCCTTCCAGTGTATTTTTCATCTTAGTTAATGTATTCTTCACCTCTGGTTCTTTATATTTTCTAACTCTGTGTTATAAACTTCTTTTAACTTCTCACTCTGTGATCCATTCTTTTCCCAAGTTCCTGGTTCATCTTTCTGATCATTACTCTGAACTCTTTCTTGGGCAGATTGCCTGTCTCCACTTCAGTTAGTTGTTCTTCTGGGGTTTTATTTTGTTCCTTCCTCTGGAACATATTCCTCTGCTGTCTCATTTTCTCTAAATTTCTGTGTTTGCAGACTCATTTCCACAGGCTGCTGGATTGTCATTTTCTTGATTCTGGTGTCTGCCCCCTGGTGGTTGAGGATAGTCTAGAGGCTTATGCAGGCTTCTTGGTGGGAGTGGCTGGTGCCTGCCCACTGGTGGGTGGACCTGTGTCTTGGCCCTCTGGCGGGCAGTGGTTTGTCATGGGGTTTGTCTAGAGGAGTCTGTGGGCTCAGGAAATCTTTAGGCAGCCTGTCTGATGATGGGTGGGGCTGTGTTCCAGCCCTGTTGTTTGCTTGGCCTGAGGAATTCCAGCACTGGAACCTACAGGCTGTTGAATGGGACCAGGTCTTGGTGCCAAAATGTCAGCCTCCAGGAGAGCTCACACCAATGAATACTTGCTGTTTCATCTGCCACCACTGTCCTTGTCCTCATAGTGAGCCCCAGCTTCCCCCAGTCTCCCCAGGAGCCCTCCAAGACCAGCAGGTAGGTCTGGCCAGGTTCCTATGGAGTTGCTGCTTTTGCCCTGGGTCCCAGTGTGCATGAGACCTTGTGTGTGCCTGCCAAAAGTGAAGTCTCTATTTCCTGCAGTCCTGTGGCCTTCAAAGTCAAGTGCTCTGGGGGCTCCTCCTCGTGATGCCAGACTCCCAGGCTGGGGAGCCTAATGTGGGGCTTAGAACTCTCTCTCCTATTGGAGAACTTTTGCAATATAATTATTCTCCAGTCTGTGGGTCAGCCACCTGGGTGGGGGGTGGGAGCATGGAATTTGATTAATCATGAGTTTGCCCCTCCTAACATCTTGTGGTGGTTTATTCTTCATGTCTTTGGATGTAGAATATCTTTTTTGGTAGGTTTCAGTCTTTTCTAATCAATGGCTTTTCAGCAGTTAGTTGTGATTTTGGTGTGCTTGTGAGAGGAGGTGAGCTCAAAGTCCTTCTACTCTGCTGTCTTGTCCAGGAACTCCAGCCACTTTAAAAAATCTACAGTGGCTTTTGAAGGACTCTATAGCTATTTTGTGAAGAAGTGGGGAAGAATGGTGAAATCCTTTATGTACAAGCATTTGTGCTATTACCTCAGGGAAAATAAGAAAAGAAAGGGAATGAGAGTGAGGATATGTTTCTTCAAGCTTGAACTCCTCCAGCTGAGCTAGTTGTCCCAGCCATTCTGGCTGTCATGCCAGTATATACACCCCTTCTACCACCTTCCATTCCTTTCCAGCCCCAATTCCTGACATGGGGCCTCAGGACTGTCCCTGCTTATAGGAATCAATTAGAAAATCTTCTGTTAGTTTCTGGGGCATAGGGACTTGGTCTGGTATCACCATCTAAGACCAGACAGGGCACCCAATTTGGGCCTGGAGCCACTCCCAGGGCAAGGCAATTTCCATCACTGTTATCTCATATAGGGGACTAAATGCAAATAACCAGCCAGCTGGGTATCTCAGACTTTAATTGGAAAGAATACAACCCTGCTTTATAGGGAGGATCCTCTACACCTGAAGCCTGCTTGGCAGTACCCACAGCTGAACCAAATTGGGACCCCAATGAGGGAAGAATACCCTTACTAAAGCACCCCTTATTAGTGCATCTTGGCAGAGCTTTGAAAAGAGGAACCAAAGCAAAAGACTTTGAACACAATTCAAGAAACACAGAAAAAAAAATTCAAATGAAGACTTTCTTAATTTTTCAAAAAGATTTATCAGGCCTACAGATGTCATACTAATGCAGATCCCAAGGCCCTTGAAAATAATATTAGAATGGTAAATTTGACATTTTTGGGGGCAAAGTGCCTCAGATGTCAAGAGGAAGTTGCAAAATTTAGATGGTGCATTTGGAATGAACCCTTCTCAATTGTAGATGTTGCTTTTAAAGTGTTAAACAGGGAACAATAACAGAAGAAAGAAGATGCAAAAGGAAATGCCACTTTTTTGGCAACAAACAGGGAACAGTAACAGAAGAAAGAAGATGCAAAAGGAGATGCTACTTTTTTGGCAACAATATTGGGTTTCCCAGAAGGCAAGTAACCCGAAGAGAGGTAAGCCCCTATTGGGGAAGGAACAGTGTGCTTACTGTAAGGAAGAAGAACATTGGAAAAGAGATTGCCCTAGGTTAAAACATAAGGAAAACAATAAAAGATGAGAGTCTGTCATATGGTAGAAAGAGAGGAACACTCAGATGAATGTAGAGGTCCAGGAACTCCCTTGGACTAGAGACATCTAATTTCCCACAGTAGCCCTGGGTAAAATTGACAGTGGGGAACGAGCTGATTAACTTTCTGGTAGACCTCACCCTGAACTTTTTCACCAGAACAGCTTGACATCAGAGTCCACCAGAACATGATGTCAGCCGACAGATAGCACTCTTGAAAACCCCAGGAAAGGAGACGGAGCTCTTTCCCCCTCCCTCCACATCTACAGAAATGTAAGACCATAAGTGTGTACTAGCGGCATTCCAGGGAAGCTCAAAAACACACGGCCAATATGAATCCCATTAAAAAGGTATTCTAGAATGCAAACCTCTTAGTCAACCTAAATAATAATTTTAAAATATGTAAAGTAAAATGAGATTTTTTTAGTAACCAGTTAGATTAGCAAAGTTTAAAAATTATTTTTAATTCCAACAATGTTATGGAAAAAATAGTTTAGATTTAAAATTTTTTAATAGACTTTATTTTTTAGAACAGTTTTCAGTTCACAAAATAAAAGGGTTGGGGGGTGTTGCTGGGACACCTAACCTAAAACAATATCTTCTGAGGCAAGAGGATTACTTCTCCCACAGATTGACTTGTCAAAATACCAGCCAGTGTATTCAGAAAAGGACAAAGAGAGGGCCAAACTGTGAAGATTTACTTGGATCACACCTTGGAAACTGTGCTGTAGCACATTCATAATAGTACCTATTACAGGAGAAATGCCACCTTATGGTGGATTCAAAAATATAGATAATGGGGCCTAACCTACAAAAGACCATCCAGCCACTCACTCAGAATTGCATGATTTAAATGACCCAAAGACTGCTCTCAGACATCCCCAGATGGGGAATCAACACAGAGGAACCTGCCCCACTGAGGACTGGAAAATAGACTTCACTGAAATGCCTCAAGCTGCAAGAAATTTCAAATAACCTGCTAGTGTTTGTGGATACTTTTGAGGATGGGTGGAAGCATATCCCACCTGGAGAGAAAGTCTCTGAAGTGATTAGAGCCCTTCTTAGGGAAATTATCCCTTGATCTGAAATAAGGCATTGAAACTACACTCATCCTATAGACCACAACAGGAAAAAAACAAGAAAATGAATCATATGTTAAAAAGAAACATCACTGGGGCTTCCCTGGTGGCGCAGTGGTTGAGAGTCCGCCTGCCGATGCAGGGGACACGGGTTCGTGCCCCAGTCTGGGAAGATCCCACATGCCGCGGAGCGGTTGGGCCCGTGAGCCATGGCCGTTGGGCCTGCGCGTCCGGAGCCTGTGCTCCGCAACGGGAGAGGCCACAACAGTGAGAGGCCCGCATACAGCAAAAAAAAAAAAAAAAAAAAAAAAAAGAAACATCACTAAAATATGTCAAGAGACTAATTTAACTTGGTATAAGTCCTTGCCAGTTGCCCTGCTACAGATCATTGGCTCCCAGAAGCAGGCTTAAATTAAGCTCCTTTAAAATATTGCATTGTAGGCCATTCCAGGTGTCAGCTCAGGCAGGAAAATCTATAAATGCTCTAAAAGACCTAGCAGTTTCCAGTTAGGCTAAAACTTTGTGAACTATACTAACCTCTGTGCATGAGTTTGCCTCCAACAGGTCTATCCAGTTGAAGTAGATGGTAATTTCATTGCAGCTGGAGAAGTGTCAACCAGTTTGTTTAATTTTGTCCAAATAAATAGCACAGGAATGTAGTATGTTTATTGGGAACTAGAACAAAAACCCCAAGTTCAATTACAAATTAGACAACAAAGTGCTAAGGGGTTTCATCAGGTTCAAATAGTTGTAGATAAAAAATAAATGACTAAAGAGTCTAAGGAACATTCGTTGCCTCTGCAGGAAGTAGCCAGAACAGTCTTCATCTCTTTCCCACAAGATTGTAGAATGGACATTGACAGCGGGGAGTTGTAATAGGGAAAAAACTTTGTATTCTACTGCAAATTAATCACCAAAGGGACGTTGCCTGTAAGCTTAAATTATACATAATGGCCCATCTCTGGGAACCCTGTCTCCAAGGTAATGAGCATTAAGCTCAAATACCTTTGTTTAGCTCACTGGAAACATCCTGACCAGGCCCACCTGTGAATGACTGCAGGGAGGAAGAAATTAACATATCCCCCCTGGAGGCTGACCTGAACTAGGAAATGTTTGACTTTACTCCCTCCCCTTTTAGTATAAAAGAACCCTGAATTCTAGCTCAGGCAAGATGGTTCTTTGGGACACAAATCCACCATCTTCTGAGTCTGTTGACTTTCCAAAAGAGTCACTATTCCCTGTGCCAAGAACTCATCTCTTGATTTATTGGCCTGTCTTGTGGCAAGCAGTATGATCTTGGACTTGGTAACAGTGTTACAAACCACCCAAAACTCAGACATTTACATACTCATGATTTTGCAGTTTGGACTGGGCTTGTCAGGCCAGTTCTACTCTGAGTCATGCTGGGACTAGAACATCCAAGAAGTCTCCTTCAATCATGTAACTGATGGATGCCTCAGCTGCAGTGGCTGTACATCTCTCCCTTTCTGCACACTTCCCCACGTGGCTAATTTGGGATTTGTCATAATGGTGCCGGGTTTCCAGAAGGAGCATACCAAAGGGACAAACCCAATGTGCAAGTGCCTATCAAACCACCACTTAGTTCACACCAGCAGATGCCCCATTAGCAAAAGGGTCAAATCCAAAGCTAATGCTGGAGGGGACTATATAGGACGTTAATAGGAGGAGACAGGGTTCATTGGGACCATAAAAAACAATCAACCCAAGACACCAATATGGGATTTCTGGTTCAAAAAATTGATACCAACGAGTACACTAGACCAGCTTCTGACCCAGGCTCCTACAATTGATGAACAAAATCTATGTTTTGTTCTTTGAAAATAAAAATCACAACAGAACTAATCTCTGAGAAGTTCTTTTTTCTTGAGTGGACCTACTAAATCAAATGACTAGTTTGTTATTCTACTACAAACTATGTGGATGACATTTAGCATTTATTGCTCAGCTAACTTTTACTCCCTAGTTCTTTTTAGACGAGATAAATAGAATGGAAAATATGATCTGGTTTGAGTTAGAGCTAGAAAATTCCATTCCTTCAGTATCAGCCTTTCTCTTGACAACCTAAATGGCTATTTCAAATTTGGTGATTAAGAATGTACTTTTACCAGAGGCTATTGCTAATGGAGTTCAGACTCCGGCTCCTGATTGCACCTGTGGAGGAATGAGTGTGTTGTTGGCAGAGCAGCTGTAACCTCTTCCTGCAATAATCCGGCAGCTCACTGACCCAGCACCAACTGCTGCCATTGATTTTTCTATACAGATAATTGAAAACAGCTCGTATGCCTGTATTTCATACCCATCATCAGTGACATTGAAAAGGCCTTAATTCCTGTGAATATATCATGGTCCCTGTTGCAAACTTTAGGTTTGAGCTGAAGAAGCATTTTCCTTTCTGTGGAAGTACCAAAGAAAAAAAAAACCCAAAAAACAAACAAACAAAAAAACAGCTAAATTCAGAGGAGCCAGGCCAAACATAATTTCAGAACTGAGATGAAAAGTTATGGATAGTGAAAAATTTAAAGAGGCTTCAAGCAATGGGACTAAACACAGAAACTGAAACTGAACCTTTGCAGTATGTGGAGTACATACAGAATATCACTACAACTTAAATATTGTCAGAGGTTTTAATGTTATGAAAGAGTCTTCAAAAGTTTGGTTCTATAGCATCCGAGTTAAGAACTTTGGTGGTTTTCAGAATGAAGATAGTTTAAAAACAGGTAAATTTAAAATGAGAAGACTAATCCAAAGACTTTTAAACAAATTGTTAATACACATTGAGCGTGTATGCATGCATTTCCAAAAGGACAGCACAGTGGTTTCCTCTTAAGTTGTCAATACCCACTGACTGACATACTATGAAACCAGACCTTAGGTCAAACTGATGGAATTTTTTTCCATTTTCATTTCAATTTTTTTTAACTTTAAATTGAAGTATAGTTGATTTACAATATTGTGTTAGTTTCAGGTGTACAGCACACTGATTTCAGTGTGTGTGTGTGTGTGTGTGTGTGTGTATATATGTATATACCTTTTTCAGATTCTTTCCCTTATAAGTTATTACAAAATATTAAGTATATTTCCCTGTGCTATACAGTAGGTCCTTGTTGGTTATCTGTTTTATATATAGTAGTGTGAATGTTAATCCCAACCTCCTAATTTATCCCCTTTACTTTCAGCTTTGGTAACCATGAGTTTGTTTCCTATGTCTGTGGGTCTCTATCTGTTTTGTAAATAAGTTCATTTGTATCATTTTTTTTAGATTCCACATATAAGTGATATCATATGATATTTGTCTGTCTGGCTTACTTCACTTTGTATGATAATCTCTAAATTCATCCAAGTTGCTGCAAATGGCATAATTTCTTTTTTTTTTGTGGCTGAGTAATATTCTATTGTGTATATACCACATCTTCGTTATCCTTTCATCTATTGACAGACATTTAGATTGCTTCCATGTCTTGGCTAATGCAAATAGTGCTGCTGTGAACATTGGGGTGTGTGTATCTTTTTGAATTACAGTTTTCTCTGGATATATGTCCAGGAGTGGGATTGCAGGATCACATGGTAGCTCTATTTTGGTTTAAGTAACCTCCATACTGTTCTCCATAGTGGCTGTACCAATTTACATGCCCACCAACAGTGCAAGAGGGTTCCCTTTTCTCCACACCCTCTCCAGCATTTATTATGTGTAAACTGTTTTATGGTAGCCATTCTGACCGGTGTGAGGTGATACCTCATTTTAGTTTTGATTTGCATTTCTCTAAATAATTAGCCATGTTGAGCATCTTTTTATGTGCCTGCTGGCCATCTGTACACCTTTTTTTGAGAAATATCTATTTAGATCTTCTGCCCATTTTTTGATTGGGCTGTTTTGTTTGTTTGTTTGATATTGACCTGTATGAGATGTTCATATATTTTGGAAATTAATCCCTTGTCGGTTGCATCATTTAGAAATATTTTCTCTCATTCTGTAGGTTGTTTTCTCGTTTTGTTTATAGTTTACTTTGCTATGCAAATGCTTTTAGGTTTTAATTAGGTCCAATTTGTTTATTTTTGCTTTTATTTTCATTACTCTAGGAGGTGGATCCAAAAAGATATAGCTGTGATTTTTGTCGAAGAGTGTTCTGCCTATGTTATTCTCTAGGAGTTTTATAGTATTTGTTCTTACATTTAGGTCTTTGATCCATTTTGAGTTTATTTTTATGTATGGTGTGAGGGAGTGTTCTGATTTCATTCTTTTACATGTAGCTGTCTAGTTTTCCCAGCACCACTTATTGAGGAGACTGTCTTTTCTCCATTGTAAATTCTTGCCTCCTTTGTCATAGATTAATTGACCATAGGTGCGTGGGTTTATTTCTGGGTTTTCTATCCTGTTGTATTGAACTATATGTCCATTTTTGTGCCAGTAACATACTGTTTTGATTACTGTACCTTTGTAATATAGTCTGAAGTGAGGGAGCCTGATTCCTCCAGCTTCCTTTTTCTTAAGGTTGCTTTGGCTATTCAGGATCTTTTGTGTTTCCATACAAACTTAAAAATTTTTTGTTCTAGTTCTGTGAAAAATGCCATTGGTAATTTGATAAGGATTATATTGAATCTGTAGATTGCCTTGTGTAATATGGTCATTTTAACAATCTTGATACTTCCAATCCAAGAACACAGTATACCTTTCCATCTGTTTGTGTCATTTTCGATTCCTTTCATCAGCAACTTTTAATTTTCCGAGTACAGTTGTTTTGCCTCCTGTACAGGTATGTTTATTGCTAGGTATTTTATTCTTGTTGATGAGATGGTAAGTGGGATTGTTTCTGTAATTTCTCTTTCTGATCTTTTGTTGTTAGTGTATAGAAATGCAAAAGATTTCTGTGTATTAATTTTGTATCCTGCAACTTTACTGAATTCATTGATGAGCTCTGTAGTTTTCTGGTAGCATCTTTAGGATTTTCTATGTATAATATCATGTTATTTGCAAACAGTGACAGTTTTACTTCTTCTTTTCCAGTTTGGATTCCTTTTATTTCTTTTTCTTCTCTGAATGCCATGGCTAGAACTTCCAAAGCTAGGTTGAATGAACGTGGTGAGAGTGGGCACCCTTGTCTTGTTCCTGATCTTAGAGGAAATGCTTTCAGTTTTTCAGCATTGAGAATTATGTTAGCTGTGGGTTTGTCATATATGGCCTTTATAATGTTGAGGTATGTTCCCTCTATGCCCACTTTCTGGAGAGTTTTTATCATGAATGGATGTTGAATTTTATCAAAAGATTTTTCTGCATCTATTGAGATAATCATATGGTTTTTATTCTTCAATTTGTTAATGTGAAAAATCCTTGCATCCCTGGGATATCATGATCATGGTGTATGATCCTTTTAATGTATGGTTTGATTCAGTTTGCTAGTACTTTGTTGAGGATTTTTGTGTCTATGTTCATTGATGATATTAGCCTGTAACTTCCTTTATTTGTGATGTCTTTGGTTTTGGTGTCAGGGTGATGGCAGTATCATAGAATGAGATCGGCAGTGTTCCTTCCTCTGCAAATTTCAGAAGAGTTTCAGAAGTACAGGTGCTAACACTTCTCTAAATGTTTGGTAGAATTTGCCTGTGAAGCCATCTGGTCCTGGACTTTTTTTTTGTTGGGAGTTTTTAAATCACAGATTCAATTTCAGTACTTGTAGTTGGTGTGTTCATATTTTTTGTTTATCCCTAGTTCAGGCTTCGGAGATGGTATAACTTTCTAAGAATTTGTCCATTTCTTCTAGGTTGTCCATTTTATTGGTGTATAGTTGCTTGTAGCAGTCTCTTGTGATCTTTTGTATTTCTGTGGTGTCGGTTGCAACTTTTCCTTTTTCATTTCTAGTATTGATTTGGGCCCTCTCCTTTCTTTCTTGAGGAGTCCAGCTAAAGTTTTATCAATTTTGTTTATTTTTTCAAGGAACCAACTTCTAGTTTCATATTTTCTATTGTTTTATTAGTCTCTTTCATTTATTTCTGCTCAGACCTTTATGATTTCTTTCCTTCTGCTAACTTTGGGCTTTGTTTGTTCTTCTTTCTCTAGTTGATTTAGGTGTAAGGTTAGGTTGTTTGAGATTGTTCTTGTTTCCTGAGGTAAACTTGTATCCGGATAGACTTACCTTTTAGAACTGCTTTTGCTGTGTCCCATAGGCTTTGTATCATTGTGTTTTCATTTCCATTTTTCTTTCAGTATTTTTGATTTCCTCTTTGATTTCTTCAGTGATCTATTGGTTATTTAGTAACATATTTTTTAACCTCCACATATTTATGTTTTTTACAGGTTTTTTTTCCTGTAATTGATTTCTAATCTCATAACGTTGTCATTGGAAAAGATGCTTGATAAGTTTTCAATTTTCTTAAATTTACCAAGGCTTGATTTGTGACCCAAGATATGATCTATCCTGGAGAAGGTTCCGTGTGCACTTGAGAAGAAAGTGTATTCTGCTGCTTTTGGATGGAATGTCCTATAAATATCAATTAAATCTATCTGGTCTAATGTGTCATTTAAGGCTTGTGTTTCCTTATTGATTTCCTGTCTGGATGATCTGTCCATTGGTGTAAGTGGGGTGTTAAAGTCCCCCACTATTAATGTATTACTGTCGATTTCTCACTTTATGTCTGATAACATTTGCCTTATGTATTGAGGTGCTCCTATGTTGGGTGCATATATATTTACAATGGTTATATCTTCTTCTTGGATTGATCCCTTGATCGTTACTTAGTGTCCTTCTTTGTCTCTTGTAACAGTCTTTATTTTAAAGTCCATTTTTCTGATAAAACTATTGCTACTCCAGCTTTCTTCTGCTTTCCATTTGCATGGAATACCTTTTTCTGTCCCCTCACTTTCAGTCTGTATGTGTCTCTAGATCTGAAGTGGGTCTCTTGTAAAAAGCATATATATGGGGTTTTGTCTCTATTCAGCCAACCTGTCTTTTGATTGGAGCATTTAATTCATTTACATTTCAGGTAATTATCAATAGGTAGGTGTTTACGACTATTTTTGTTAATTGTTTTGGATTTGTTTTTGTAGGTGTTTTTACCCCTTTCCCTTTTGTTCTCTTCTCTTGTGGTTTGTTGTGTTTGAATTCCTATTTCTTTTTTGTGTGCATATCTATTATAGATTTTTGATTTGTGGTTAACATGAGATTTGATATAACAGTCTATCCATGCATGATTTAACTTGCTGATCTCTTAATTTCAAATGCATTTCTTTTTTTATAATTAATTTTTATTGGAGTGTAGTTGCTTTACAATGTTGTGTTAGTTTCTACTGTACAGCAAAGTGAATAAGCTATACGTATACATATATCCCCTCATTTTTGGATTTCCTTCCCATTTAGGTCACCACAGAGCACTGAGTAGAGTTCCATGAGCTCTACAGCAGGTTCTCATTAGTATCTATTTTATACACAGTATCAGTGGTATATATATGTCAATCCAAATCTCCCAATTCATCCCACCCCCTTCCCTTTCCCCCCTTGGTGTCCATACGTTTGTTCTCTACAACTGTATCTCTATTTCTGTTTTGCAAATAAGATCATCTATACCATTTTTCTAGATTCCACATATATGCATTAATATACAATATTTGTTTTTCTGTCTGACTTATTTCACTCTTTATGGTCCATCCACATCTCTACAAATGACCCAATTTCATTCCTTTTTACAACTGAGTAATATTCCATTGTATATATGTACCACATCTTCTTTATTCATTCCTCTACTGATGGACATTTAGGTTGCTTCCATGTCATGTCTATTGTAAATAGTGCCTCAATGTACATTGGGGTGCATGTGTCTTATTTAGGCTGTGCCAGGTCTTCGTTGTGGCACGCTGGATCTTTAGTTGTGGCATGCATACGTCTTAGTTGCAGTATGCAGACTTCGTAGTTGCAGCATGCAGACTTCTCAGTTGCAACATGCAGACTCTTAGTTGTGGCATGTGGACTATTACGACATGCATGTGGGATCGAGTTCCCCAACCAAGGATTGAACCTGGGCCCCCTGCATTGGGAGCATGGAGTCTTACCCACTGGACCACCAGGGAAGTCCCACATGTGTCTCTTTGACTTATGGTTTTCTCTAGGTATATGCCTAGTAGTGGGATTGCTGGGTCATATGATAGTTCTAATTTTAGTTTTTTAAGGAACCTCCATGCTGTTTTCCACAGTGGCTGTATTGCTTTACATTCCCCCCAACAGTGTAAGAGGGTTCCCTTTTCTCCACACTCTCTCCAGCATTTATTGTTTGTAGATTTTTTGATGATGGCCGTTCTGACCAGTGTGAGGTGATACCTCATTGGGGTTTTGATTTGCATTTCTCTGATAATTAGCGATGTTGAGTATCTTTTCGTGTGCCTGTTGGCCATCTGTATGTCTTCTTTGGAGAAATGTTTATTTAGTTCTTCCACCCATTGTTTGATTGGATTGTTTGTTTTTTTGATATTGAACTTCATGAGCTGTTTGTATATTTTAGAGATTAATCCTTTGTTGCTTCATTTGCAAATATTTTCTCCCATTCTGAGGGTCGTCTTTTGGTCTTGTTTATGGTTTCCTTTGCTATGCAAAAGCATTTAAGTTTAATTAGGTCCCTTTTGTTAATTTTTGTTTTTATTTTCATTACTTTAGGAGCTGGATCAAAAAAGATCCTGTTGTGATTTATGTCAGAGTATTCAGCCTATGTGTTCCTCTAAGAGTTTTATAGTGTCTGGCCTTACATTCAGGTCTTTAATCCATTTTGAGTTTATTTTTGTTTATGGTGTTAGGGAGTTCTAATTTCATTCTTTTACATATAGCTGAGAGAGTTCTAATTTCATCCTTTTACATATAGCTGTCCAGTTTTCCCATCACCACTTATTGAAGAGGCTGTCTTTTCTCCATTGTATATTCTTGCTTTCTTTGTCATAGATTAGGTGACCATATGTGTGTTGGTTTAACTCTGGGCTTTCTATCCTGTTCCATTGATCTATATTTCTGTTTTAGTGCCAGAACCATATTGTCTTGATTACTGTAGCTTTGTAGTATAGTCTGAAGTCTGGGAGCCTGATTCCTCCAACTCCATTTGTCTTTCTCAAGATTGCTTTGGCTATTCGGGGTCATTTGTGTTTCCATACAAATTGTAAAATTTTCTGTTCTGGTTCTGTGAAAAATGCTATTGGTAATTTGATAGGGATTGCATTGAATCTGTAGATTGCTTTGGGTAGTAAAGTCAATTCCACAATATTGATTCTTCCAATCCAAGAACATGGTATATCTCTCCATCTGTTTATGTCATCATTGATTTCTTTCATCAGTGTTTTATAGTTTTCTAAGTACAGGTCTTGCCTCCTTGGGTAGGTTTATTCCTAGGTATTTTATTCTTTTTGTTGCAATGGTAAATGGGAGTGTTTCCTTAATTTCTGTTTCTGATCTTTCGTTGTTAGTGTAGAGGAATACAAGAGATTTATGTGCATTAATTTTGTATCCTGGGACTTTACTAAATTCATTGATTAGCTCTAGAAGTTTTCTGGTTGCATCTTTAGTATTTTGTATGTATAGTATCATGTCATCTGCAAACAGTGATAGTTTTAGTTCTTCTTTTCCAATTTGGATTCCTTTTATTTCTTTTACTTCTCTGATTGCTGTGCCTAGGACTTCCAATACTGTGTTGAATAATAGTGATGAGAGTGGACACCCTTGTCTTGTTCCTTATCTTAGAGGAAATGCTTTCGGTTTTTCACCATCAAGAATAATGTTTGCTGTGGGTTTGTCATATATGGCCTTTATTATGTTGAGGTACATTCCCTCTATGCCCACTTTCTGGAGTTTTTATCATAAACAGTGTTGAATTTTGTCGAAAGCTTTTTCTACATCCATTGAGATGATCATGTGGTTTTTATTCTTCTATTTGTTAATATGGTGTATCACATTGATTTGCATATATTGAAGAATATTTGCGTCCTTGGGATAAATCCCACTTGATCATGGTGTATGATTCTTTTAAAGTGTTGTTGGAATCAGCTTGCTAGTATTTTGTTGAGTATTTTTGCTTCTATGTTCATCAGTGATATTGGCCTGTAATTTTCTTTTTTGTTTGATATCTTTGTCTTCTTTTGGTGTTAGTGTGATGGTGGCTTCATAGAATGAATTTGGAAGTGTTTCTCCCTCTGCAATTGTTTGGAAGAGTTTAAGAAGTATAGGTGTTAGCTCTTCTCTAAATGTTTGATAGAATTCTCCTGTGAAGCCATCTGGTCCTGGACTTTTGTTTGTTGAACAATTTTTAGTCACAGTTACAATTTCATTGCTTGTGATTGGTCTGTTCATATTTTCTATTATTTCCTGGATCAGCCTTGGGAGGTTGTACTTTTCTAAGACTTTGTCCATTACTTCCAGGTTGTCAATTTTATTGGCATATAGTTGCTTGTAGTAATCTCTTGTGATCTTTTGTATTTCTGTAGTGTTAGTTGTAACTTCTTTTTCATTTCTAATTTTGTTAATTTGAATCCTCTCCCTTTTGATGAGTCTGGCTAAAGGTTTATCAATTTTGCTTATCTTCTCAAAGAACCAACTTTTAGTTTTATTGGTCTTTGCTATTGTTTTCCTTGTTTCTGTTTCATTTATTTCTCCTGATTGTTATGATTTCTTTCCTTCTACTAACTTTAGTGTTATTTTTTGTTGTTGTTGTTGTTGTTCTTCCTCTAGTTGCTTTAGATGTAAGTTTAAGTGGTTTTTTTTTTTTTTGAGATTTTTCTTGTTTCTTGAGGTAGGATTGTATTCCTATAAACTTCCCTCTTAGAACTGCTTTTGATGCATCCCATAGGTTTGGGGTCATCATATTTTCATTGTCATTTGTTACTAGGTATTTTTGATTTCCTCTTTGATTTCTTCAGTGATCTCTCGGTTATTTAGTAGTATATTGTTTAGCCTCCATGTGTTTGTGGTTTTCACAGTTTTCTTCCTGTAATTGATTTCTTATCTCATAACTTTGTCATTGGAAAGATGCTTCATAAATTTTCAATTCTCTTAAATTCACTGAGGCTTGATTTGTGACCCAAGATGTGATTTATCCTGGAGAAGGTTCTGTGTGCACTTGAGAAGAAAGTGTATTCTGCTGCTTTTGGATGGAATGTCCTATAAATACCAATTAAATCTATCTGGTCTGATGTGTCATTTAAGGCTGGTATTTCCTTATTAATTTTTTGTCTGAATGATCTGTCCATTGCTGTAAGTGGGGTGTTAAAGTCCCCCACTATTATTGTGTTACTGTTGATTTCCCCTTTTATGGCTGTTAGCATTTGCCTTATGTATTGAGGTGCTCCTATGTTGGGTGCATGAATATTTACAACTATTATATTTTCTTATTGGATTTATCACTTGATCATTATGTAGTGTCCTTCTTTGTCTCTTGTAACAGTCTTTATTTTAAAGTCTATCTTGTCTGAGTATTGCTACTCAGCAAAGTACTCTTCTAGGTGCCTTTTACAGTCTTACAGGGAATTGAAATTTTTTCTATTAAGATAATTTTTTAAAGACCTAAATAAATGGAAATCTGAAGGTGCAATGTCTAATGAATACGGTGGATAAATCAGAACTTCCCAGCCAAGCTGTAACAGTTTTTGCCTGGTCATCAAAGAAACATGCGGTCTTGCATTATCCTGATGGAAGATTATGCATTTTCTGTTGACTAATTCTGGATGCTTTTTGTCGAGTATTGCTTTCAGTTGGTCTAATTGGGAACAATACTTGTTGGAATTAATTGTTTGGTTTTTTGGAAGGAGCACATAATAGAGGGCTGTCCTCCAATCTCACCATATACACAACATCACCTTCTTTGGATGAAGACTGGCCTTTGGAGTGGTTGGTGGTGGTTCATTTCGCTTGTCCCACGATCTCTTCCATTCCACATTATTGTGCAGTACCACTTTTCATTGCCCGTCACGATTTGTTTTAAAAACAAAACGTTTTCATTACGTTTGAGTAGAGAATTGCATGAGGAAATATGGTTAAGATGGTTTTTTTCGCTTAACTTATTTGGGACTCAAACATCAGAGCGATTAACATAACCAAGCTGGTGCAAATGATTTTCAGTGCTTGATTTGGATATTTTGAGTATGTTCATTATCTCCTGTGTGGTATATCATTGATTGATCTCAATTAATGTCTCGATTTTATCACTATCAACTTCAACTGGTCTACCCAACAGTGGAGCATCGTCCAGCGAGAAACCTCCAGCATGAAACTTTGCAAACCACTGTTGACATGTTTGATCAATCACAGCAACAACATATACTGCACAAATCTTTTTTTTTGCATTTTGGTTGTGTTTTCCCCTTTCTTGAAATAATAAAACATAATATGACGGAAATGTTGCATTTTTCTTCCATCTTCAATATTAAAATGGTTACACAAATTTCACCAATTTTGATGTCTTTTTTAAACACACACTGATGACAGCTGTCACTTACAATCTAACAATTGTTTTGAATGAAGTTAAAGATAATTAAGTGCTACTAGAGCCACCTTATGGAAAAAACTGTAGGAAACTTTTGGCCAACCCAATATTTCTGAGATTTTGGATCATCTTTACTATCATTACTCTGAATTCTTTTTCAGATAGATTCCCTATTTCCTCTTCATTTATTTCATCTTGTGGATTTTTACCTTGCTCCTTTGTCTGCAACATATTTCTCTGTCTTCTTATTTTGTCTAAGTTACTATGTTTGAGATCTCCTTTCCTCAGACTGCAGGGTCATTGACACTCTTGCTTCTGGTGTCTGCCTCGGATGGGTGAGGTTGGTCCAGTGGCTTGTGTAGGCTTCCTGGTGGGAGGGACTGGTGCCTGTGCTCTGTGGGTAGAGCTGGATATTGTCCTTCTGATTGGGCAGGGGCATGTCAGGTGGTGTGTTTTGGGGTGTCTGTGAGCTTAATATGACTTTAGGCAGCCTGTCTGCTGATGGGTGGGTTTGTGTTCCTGTCTTCATTGTTGTTTGGCATGAGGCATCTAGCACTGGAGCCTGCAGGCAGTTGGGTGGGGCTTGGACTTGGAGTCAAGATGGAGACTTCCTGGGGAGCTCTTGCCAATTAATATTCCCTGGGGCCAGGAACTCTCTGGTGGTCCAGCATCCTTAACTCAGTGCTTCCACCCCAGAAACTCAGGCCTTACCCCCAGTTGGGGAAGCGAGACCCTGAAAGCTGCATGGTGAGGAAAAACAAAGGTGGGGGTGAGAGAAGAAAACAGACAGACTAACAAAGCCCAAGACAAATAGCAAAGACAAAATCAAACAGTGAACAACAACAGTTAAACAAAGAAAAAAGAGGGCTTCCCTGGTGGTGCAGTTGTTAAGAATCCGCCTGCCAATACAGGGGACATGCGTTTGAGCCCTGGTACGGGAAGATCCCACATGCCACAGAACAAATAAGCCCGTGCGTCACAACTACTGAGCCTGTACTCTAGAGCCCATGAGCCACAATTACTGAAGCCTGTGAACCTAGAGGCTGTGCTCTGCAACGAAAGAAGCTAACGTGATGAGAAGCCTGTGCACCGCAACAAAGAGTAGCCCTACTCACCGCAACTGAAGAAAGCCCACGCATAGCAATGAAGACCCAATGCAGCCAAAAATAAATACATAAATTTATTTTAAAAAAAGAAAAACAGATAAATAAAACCTAAGACAAATGTAAAAGCAAAACCACACAAACAAAAACTAACAAAGAAACATACACACATACCAAAAAAAAAAAGAAAAAACAAAGAAAGCAAAAAACAAGAGAATAGGGCTTCCCTGGTGGTGCAGTGGTTGAGAGTCTGCCTGCCGATGCAGGGGACACAGGTTCATGCCCTGGTCCAAGAGGATCCCACATGCCGCGGAGCGGCTAGGCCTGTGAGCCATGGCCGCTGAGCCTGTGCGTCCAGAGCCTGTGCTCTGCAACGGGAGAGGCCACAACAGTGAGAGACCCGCGTACTGCCAAAAAAAACCCGAGAATAAACAGACATATAAAAAGATCCCAAAAAGGAAATCAAACAATTAAAAACAAAACTAACAAAAACAAAAGACAAGAAACTATAGAAAAGCAGAATGCAAACTAAAAAAAAGGCAAAGAAAACATAAACACACAAAAACAATAAAGAAAGATTAAAAGCAAAACATAAAAAAGCAAGAAAAAGACTCAAAACACTGAAAAGGTAAAGGGAAAAATAAAACATATATTTAAAAATTTTTTAACATCTTTATTGGAGTATAATTGCTTTACAATGGTGTGTTAATTTCTGCTTTATAAAAAAGTGGATCAGTTATACATATACATATGTTCCCATATCTCTTCCCTCTTGCATCTCCCTCCCTCCCACCCCTCTAGGTGGTCACCAAGCACTGAGCTGATCTCCCTGTTCTATGTGGCTGCTACCCACTGTCTACTTTACGTTTGGTAGTATATATATGTCCATGCCACTCTCTCACTTTGTCACAGCTTACCCTTCCCCCTCCCCATATCCTCAAGCCAATTCTCTAGTAGGTCTGTGTCTTTGTTCCCATCTTACCCCTAGGTTCTTCATGACATTTCTTTTTTTCCTTAGAGTCCATATATATGTGTTAGCATATGGTATTTGTCTTTCTCTTTCTGACTTACTTCACTCTGCATGACAGACTCTAGGTCCATCCACCTCACTACAAATAACTCAATTTCGTTTCTTTTTATGACTAAGTAATATTCCATTGTATATATGTGCCACATCTTCTTTATCCACTCATCCGATGCTGGACACTTAGGTTGATTCCATCTCTTGGCTATTGTAAATAGAGCTGCAATGAACATTTTGGTACATGACTCTTTTTGAATTATGGTTTTCTCACGGTATATGCCCAGTAGTGGGATTGCTGGGTCATATGGTATTTCTATTTGTAGTTTTTTAAGGAACCTCCATACTGTTCTCCATAGTGACTGTACCAATTCACATTCCCACCAGCGGTGCAAGAGTGTTCCCTTTTCTCCACACCCTCGCCAACATTTATTGTTTTCTAGATTTTTTGATGATGGCCATACTGACTGGTGTGAGATGATATCTCATTTTAGTTTTGATTTGCATTTCTCTAATGATTAATGATGTTGAGCATTCTTTCATGTGTTTGTTGGCACTCTGTATATCTTCTTTGGGGAAATGTCTATTTAGATCTTCTGCCCATTTTTGGATTGGGTTATTTGGTTTTCTGTTATTGAGCCATTGTAAATTTTGGAGATTAATCCTTTGTCAGTTGCTTCATTTGCAAATATTTTCTCCCATTCTGAGCATTGTCTTTTGGTCTTATGTATGGTTTCCTTTGCTGTGCAAAAGCTTTTAAGTTTCATTAGGTCCCATGTGTTTATTTTTGTTTTTATTTCCATTTCTCTAGGAGGTGGGTCAAAAAGGATCTTGCTGTGATTTATGTCATAGAGTGTTCTGCCTATGTTTTCCTCTAAGAGTTTGATAGTGTCTGGCCTTACATTTAGGTCTTTAATCCATTTTGAGCTTATTTTTGTGTATGGTTTTAGGGAGTGTTCTAATCTCATACTTTTACATGTACCTGTCCCGTTTTTCCAGCACCACTTATTGAAGAGGCTGTCCTTTCTCCACTGTACATTCCTGCCTCCTTTATCAAAGATAAGGTGACCATACGTGCATGGGTTTATCTCTGGGCTTTCTATCCTGTTCCATTGATCTATCTTTCTGTTTTTGTGCCAGTACCATTCTGTCTTGATTACTGTAGCTTTGTAGTATACTCTGAAGTCAGGGAGTCTGATTCCTCCAGCTCCATTTTTCTTTCTCAAAACTGCTTTGGCTATTCGGGGTCTCACGTGTTTCCATACAAATTGTGAAATTTTTTGTTCTACCTCTGTGAAAAACGCCAGTGGTAGTTTGATAGGGATTGCATTGAATCTGTAGATTGCTTTGGGTAGTAGAGTCATTTTCACAATGTTGATTCTTCCAATCTAAGAACATGGTATATCTCTCCATCTATTTGTATCATCTTTAATTTCTTTCATCAGTGTCTTATAATTTTCTGCATACAGGTCTTTTGTCTCCTTAGGTAGGTTTATTCCTAGATATTTTATTCTTTTTGTTGCAGTGGTAAATGGGAGTGTTTTCTTGATTTCACTTTCAGATTTTTCACCATTAGTGTATAGGAATGCCAGAGATTTCTGTGCATTAATTTTGTATCCTGCTACTTTACCAAATTCATTGATTAGCCCTAGTAGTTTTCTGGGAGCATCTTTAGGATTCTCTATGTATAGTATCATGTCATCTGCAAACAGTGACAGCTTTACTTCTTCTTTTCCGATTTGGATTCCTTTTATTTCCTTTTCTTCTCTGATTGCTGTGGCTAAAACTTCCAAGACTATGTTGAATAAGAGCGGTGCGAGTGGGCAACCTTGTCTTTTTCCTGATCTTAGTAGAAATGGTTTCAGTTTTTCACCATTGAGGATGATGTTCGCTGTGGGTTTGTCATATATGGCCTTTATTATGTTGAGGAAAGTTCCCTCTATGCCTACTTTCTGCAGGGTTTTTATCATAAATGGGTGTTGAATTTTGTCGAAAGCTTGCTCTGCATCTATTGAGGTGATCATATGGTTTTTCTCCTTCAGTTTGTTAATATGGTGTATCACGTTGATTGATTTGCGTATATTGAAGAATCCTTGCATTCCTGGAAAAAACCCCACTTGCTCATGGTGTATGATCTTTTTAATGTGCTGTTGGATTCTGTTTGTTAGTATTTTGTTGAGGATGTTTGCATCTATGGTCATCAGTGATATTGGCCTGTAGTTTTCTTTCTTTGTGACATCTTTATCTGGTCTTGGTATCAGGGTGTTGTTGGCCTCATAGAATGAGTTTGTGAGTGTCCCTCCCTCTGCTATATTTTGGAAGAGTTTGAGAAGGATAGGTGTTAGCTCTTCTCTAAATGTTTGATAGAATTCGCCTGTGAAGCCATCTGGTCCTGGGCTTTTGTTTGTTGGAAGATTTTTAACAGTTTCAAATTCAGTGCTTGTGAACGGTCTGTTCATATTTTCAATTTCTTCCTGATTCAGTCTTGGCAGGTTGTGTATTTCTAAGAATTTGTCCATTTCTTCCAGGTTGTTCATTTTATTGGCATAGAGGAGTTGCTTGTAGTAATCTCTCATGATCTTTTGTATTTCTGCAGTGTCAGTTGTTACTTCTACTTTTTCATTTCTAATTCTATTGATTTGAGTCTTCTCCCTTTTTTCCTTGATGAGTCTGGCTAATGGTTTATCAATTTTGTTTATCTTCTCAAAGAACCAGCTTTTAGTTTTATTGATCTTTGCTATCGTTTCTTTCATTTCTTTTTCATTTATTTCTGATCTGATCTTTATGATTTCTTTCTTTCTGCTAACTTTCGGGTTTTTTTGTTCTTCTTTCTCTAATTGCTTTAGGTGCAAGGTTAGGTTGTTTATTCGAGATGTTTTCTGTTTCTTAAGGTAGGATTGTATTGCTATAAACTTCCCTCTTATAACTGCTTTTGCTGCATCCCATAGGTTTTGGGTCTTCATGTCTCCATTGTCATTTCTTTCTAGGTATTTTTTAATTTCCTCTTTGATTTCTTCAGTGATCATTTCGTTATTAAGTAGTGTATTGTTTAGCCTCCATGTGTTTGTATTTCTTACAGATCTTTTCCTGTAATTGATATCTAGTCTCAAAGCGTTGTGGTTGGAAAACATACTTGATATGATTCCAATTTTCTTAAATTTACCAAGGCATGATTTGTGACCCAAGATATGATCTATCATGTCATCTTCCATGAGCACTTAAGAAAAATGTGTATTCTGTTGTTTTTGTATGGAATGTCCTATAAATGTCAATTAAGTCCATCTTGTTTAATGTATCATTTAAAGCTTGTGTTTCCTTATGTATTTTCATTTTGGATGATCTGTCCATTGGTGAAAGTGGCGTGTTAAAGTCCCCGACTATGATTGTGTTACTGTCGATTTCCCCTTTTATGACTGTTAGCATTTGCCTTATGTATTGAGGTGCTCCTATGTTGGGTGCATAAATATTTACAATTGTTATATCTTCTTCTTGGATCGATCCCTTGATCATTATGTAGTGTCCTTCTTTGTCTCTTGTAATAGTCTTTATTTTAAAGTCTATTTTGTCTGATATGAGAATTGCTACTCCAGCTTTCTTTTGATTTCCAGTTGCATGGAATATCTTTTTCCATCCCCTCACTTTCAGTCTGTATGTGTCCCTAGGTCTGAAGTGGGTCTCTTGTAGACAGCATATATATAGGTCTTGTTTTTGTATCCATTCAGGCAGTCTGTGTCTTTTGGTGGGAGCATTTAATCCATGTACATTTAAGGTAATTATCGATATGTATGTTCCTATTCCCATTTTCTTAATTGTTTTGGGTTCGTTATTGTAGGTCTTTTCCTTCTCTTGTGTTTCTTGCCTAGAGAAGTTCCTTTAGCTTTTATTGTAAAGCTGGTTTGGTGGTGCTGAACTCTCTCAGCTTGTGCTTGTCTGTAAAGATTTTAATTTCTCCATCAAATCTGAATGAGATCCTTGCTGGGTAGAGTAATCTTGGTTGCAGGTTTTTCTCCTTCATCACTTTAAATATGGCCTGCCACTCCCTTCTGGCTTGCAGAGTTTCTGCTGAAAGATCAGCTGTTAACCTTATGGGGATTCCCTTGTGTGTTATTTGTTGTTTTTCCCTTGCTGCTTTTAATATGTTGTCTTTGTATTTAATTTTTGATAGTTTGATTAATATGTGTCTTGGCGTATTTCTCCTTGGATTTATTCTGTATGGGACTCTCTATGCTTCCTGGACTTGATTAACTATTTCCTTTCCCATATTAGGGAAGTTTTCAACTATAATCTCTTCAAATATTTTCTCAGTCCCTTTCTTTTTCTCTTCTTCTTCTGGGACCCCTATAATTTGAATGTTGGTGCATTTAATGTTGTCCCAGAGGTCTCTGAGACTGTCCTCAGTTCTTTTCATTCTTTTTTCTTTATTCTGCTCTGCAGTAGTTATTTCCACTATTTTATCTTCCAGGTCAGTTATCCGGTCTTCTGCCTCAGGTGTTCTGCTATTGATCCCTTCTAGAGTATTTTTAATTTCATTTATTGTGTTGTTCATCGTTGCTTGTTTCCTCTTTAGTTCTTCTAGGTCCTTGTTAAATGTTTCTTGCATTTTCTCTATTCTATTTCCACGATTTTGGATCATCTTTACTATCATTATTCTGAATTGTTTTTCAGGTAGACTACCTATTTCCTCTTCATTTGTTAAGTGTGGTGGGTTTTTATCTTGCTCCTTCATCTGCTGTGTGTTTTTCTGTCTTCTCATTTTGCTTAGCTTACTGTGTTTGCGGTCTCCTTTTTGCAGGCTGCAGGTTCTTACTTCCCATTGTTTTTGGGGTCTGCCCTCAGTGGCTAAATTTGGTTCAGTGGGTTGTGTAGGCTTCCTGGTGGAGGGGACTAGTGCCTGTGTTCTGGTGGATGAGGCTGGATCTTGTCTTTCTGGTGGGCAGGTCCAAGTCTGGTGGTGTTTTTTTGGGGTGTCTATGACCTTATTATGATTTTAGGTGGCCTCTCTGCTAATGGGTGGCGTTGTGTTCCTGTCTTGCTAGTTGTTTGGCATAGGGTGTCCAGCACTGTAGCTTGCTGGTCGCTGAGTGAAGCTGGGTGTTGGTGTTGAGATGGAGATCTCTGGGAGATTTTTGCCGTTTGATATTACATGGAGCTGGGAGGTCTCTTGTGGACCAGTGTCCTGAAGTTGGCTCTCCCACCTCAGAGGCACAGCACTGACTCCTGGCTGCAGCACCAAGAGCCTTTCATCCACATGGCTCAGAATAAAAGGGAGAATCAGTAGAAAGAAAGAAGATAAAATAAAATAAAATAAAGATAAAATTAAGTTATTAAAATAAAAAATAATTATTAAGAAAAAAAGTTTTTGTAAAGTAAAAAACAAAAATATGGACGGACAGAACCCTAGGACAAATGGTGAAAGCAAAGCTATACAGACAAGATCTCACACAGAAGCATACACATACACAGTCAAAAAAAGCAGAAAAGTGGAAAAAATAATATATCTTGCTCCTGAAGTCCACCTCCTCAATTTGGGATGATTGTTTGTCTATTCAGGTATTCCACAGATGCAGGGTACATCAAGTTGATTGTGGAGATTTAATCCGCTGCTCCTGAGGTTCCTGGGAGAAATTTCCCTTTCTCTTCTTTGTTCGCACAGCTCCCGGGGTTCAGCTTTGGATTTGGCCCCGCCTCTGCCTGTAGGTCGCTGGAGGGCGTCTGTTCTTCGTTCCAACAGGACAGGGCTAAAGGAGCAGCTGATTCGGGGGCTCTGGCTCACTCAGGCCGTGGGGAGCGAGGGGTACGCATGTGGCGCAAGGCTGCGGCGGTAGAGGCCGGTGTGACATTGCACCAGCCTGAGGCGCGCCGTGCGTTCTCCCGGGGATGTTGTCCCTGGATCCCGGGACCCTGGCAGTGGCGGGCTGCACAGGCTCCCAGGAGAGGAGGTGTGGATAGTGACCTGTGCTCGCACGTAGGCTTCTTGATGGCGGTAGCAGTGGCCTAGCATCTCATGCCTGTCTCTGGGGTCTGCGCTGTTAGCCGTGGCTCGCGCCTGTCTCTGGAGCTCCTTTAGCAGAGCTCTGAATCCCCTCTCCTCGCGCACCAGGAATCAAAGAGGGAAGAAAAAGTCTCTTGCCTCTTCGGCAGCTCCAGAGTTTTCCCCGACTCCCTCCCGGCTAGCCGTGGTGCACTAGCCCCCTTCAGGCTGTGTTCACACAGCCAACCCCAGTCCTCTCCTTGGGATCCGACCTCCGGAGCCCGAGCCTCAGCTCCCAGCCCCGCCCGCCCCGGTGGGTGAGCAGACAAGCCTCTCGGGCTGGTGAGTGCTGGTCGGCACTGATCCTCTGTGCGGGAATCTCTCTCCTTTGCCCTCTGCACCCCTGTGGCTGCGCTCTCCTCTGTGGCTCTGAAGCTTCCCCCCTCTGCCACCCCCCATCTCCGCCCGCGAAGGGGCTCCTAGTGTGTGGAAACCTTTCCTGCTTCACAGCTCCCTCCCACTGGTGCAGGTCCTGTCCCTAGTCTTTTGTCTCTGTTTATTCTTTTTTCTTTTGCCCTACCCAGGTACATGGGGGAGTTTCTTGCCTTTTGGGAAGTCTGAGGTCTTCTGCCAGCGTTCAGTAGGTGTTCTGTAGGAGCTGTTACACGTGTAGATGAATTTCTGATGTATCTGTGAGGAGGAAGGTGATCGCATCTTACTCTTCTGCCATCTTCCCCCTCTTCCCCCAAAAGAATTGTTAATAAAAAAATTTTTTTAAACAATTAAAAAGCAACAGATCAAAACAAAACATTAAAAAAATAGTAATAATAATAATTTCCTGGGGTCTCAGCTGTCAATATCCTTGCCCCCACTGTGAGTCACAGCCAACCTCCGCCTCCCCAGGAGGCCCTCCAGCACTGCTAGGTAGGTGTCTGGACCTGCTGTGGGTGCAGCTCTCACTCTGACCTGGCCCAGCTCTCGCATGTCCTTGCCTCCATAGACTGGTCTCAGTTGTGGGAACACTCATTGTCCATTCAGATATTCCATATATGCAGGGTTTACCAAGCTGATCACAGGGATTTAATCTGCGGCATGTGCAGCTGCATGGAAAGATTTTTGTTCTTCTTCCTTAGTCACCTCACCCCTGGGTCTCAGCTGTGGTTTTAGCCCCAAGTCTGTATTTTGGCCACCCACAGTGGTCTGCTCCTGAGGCTACCTTGGAGCACTTGGGTCTGCCCCGGTGAAGACAGGACATGGAGGTGGCATGGCTGCTGGGATCACAGGAGCCCCAGGGGTGACAGGTGAGTGGGAGGGTAGCCAGTGGCCATGAGATATCCGGTCCCACTAGTGAGGACGTGTGCTGGGCAGCTGACGGCCATAGGAGTGAGCCTTTCCTAGTGCCTGGTGGCCATTATGAGAGGATCAGCCTTGGTGGAGGCCTTTCCTAGTACCTGGCAGCAGGTATGAGAAGGCCAGCCCTGGTAGGGGCTTTTCCTAGTGCCTGGTGGCAGACGTGTGTCTCAGTGCATTTCAAATATCCTCTGTTTGTACTCTCCTCCTCTCAAGATTACTGGTTTTGATACCATATTTGTGTGTGAATGATTTCCTACCTTTACTGTATGTTTGCCTTTACTGGTGAGCTTTCCCATTTCATAATTTTCTTGTATCTAGTTGTGGCCTTTTCTTTTCTGCCTAGGAAAGTTCCTTTAGCATTTGTTGTAAAGCTGGTTTGGTGGTGCTGAATTCTTTTAGTTTTTGCTTTTCTGTAAAGCTTTTGATTTATTTGTCAAATCTGAGAGCCTTGCTAGGTAGAGTTTTCTTGGTTGTAGGTTTTTCCCTTTCATGTCTTTAAATATATCATGCCACTCCCTTCTGGCCTGCAGAGTTTCTGCTGAAAAATCAGCTGATAGTCTTATGGGGGTTCCCTTGTATGTTATTTTTTGCCTTTCTCTTGTTTCTTTAAATATTTTCTCTTTGTCTTTAATTTTTATCAATTTGATTATTATGTGTCTTGGTGTGTTCCTCCTTGTGTTCATCCTGTATGGGACTCTGTGCTTCCTGGACTTTGCTGACTGTTTCTTTTCCCATGTTGGGAAATTTTTCAGCTATTATCTCTTCAAATATTTTTTCAGGCTCTTTTCTCTCCCTCTTCTCTTTCTGGGACCCCTATAATGCAAATGCTGGTGCATTTGACATCCCAGAGGTCTCTTAAACTGTCCTCACTTTTTTTCATTCTTTTTTCTTTATTCTGTTCCATGGCAGTGATTTCCACCACTCTGTCTTCCAGCTCACTTATCCATTCTTCTGCCTCATTTATTCTACTATTGATTCCTTCTAGTGTATTTTTCCATTTCAGTTATTGTATTCTCCAACTCTTTTTTGTTCTTTATATATTCTCTTTGCTAAAAATTTCTTGTAACTTGTCAGTCTGTGCATCCATTCCTTTCCCAAGTTCCTGGTTCATCTTTATGATCATTACTCTGAACTCTTTCTTGGGTAGAGTGTCTGTGTCCACTTCACTTAGTTGTTCTTCTGGGTTTTTATTTTGTTCCTTCACCTGGAACATATTCCTTTGCACTCTCATTTTGTTTAAAACTCTATTTGTATTTTTATGTATACAGTGGGTTAGTTATGTTTATTGACCTTGGAGAAGTCACCCTCTGTAGGGGATGTCCTATGTGCCCCAGCAGTACACTCTCCTCTTATCATCTAGGGCCAGGGACCAGCTAGTTCCACTGTAGGTGCTGACCTGTGTTTGCAGACTCAGTTCCACAGGCTGCCAGATCATGCTTTTCTTGCTTCTGGTGTCTGCCCCCTGCTGGGTGAGGTTGGTCTAGAGGCTTGTGCAGGCTTCTTGGTGGAGGGGCTGGTGCCTGTCCACTGGTGGGTGGTGGAGCTGGGTCTTGGCCCTCTGGTGGGCAGGGCTGTGTCAATGGGTGTGTCTAGAGGTAGCCGTGGGCTCAAGAATTCTTTAAGGCAGCCTGTCTGCTGATGACTGGGGCTGTATTCCACCCTGTCGGTTGTTTGGCCTGAGGTGTCCCAGCACTGGAGCCAGGACGCTGTTGGGTGGGGCCAGGTCTCCATGCCAATGGCCCAAGATGGCTGCATGCAGCCAGAGTTAATGTAGGTAAACACTCCCTGCTATGTCCACTGCCAGCTTTTATGATACCAGCGAGAGCCACAGCCATCCCCTGTCTCCACAGGAGACCCTCTAACACCAGCAGGTAGGTCTGGCTCAGGCTCCTATAGAGTCACTGCTCCCCCAGGCCTGTGGAGCTCCTACAATCAAACCCCACTGGCACTGGGGGCTTCTGCTCCCAGTGCCAGACTCCTGGGCTGGGGAGCCTGGCATGGGGTTCAGAGCTCTCACTGCTGTGGGAGAACTTCTGCAATATCATTCTCCCATTTGTGGGTCACCCATCCAGGTAGTATGGGATTTGATTATATTGCAGATGTGCCCCTCCTACCGTTTTGTTGTGGTTTCTTCTTTGTGTCTTTGGATGTAGAATGCCTTTTTTTTTTTTTGGTGGATTCAGTCTTTTTTATTGATGGTTGCTCAGCTTTCAGTTGTGATTTTGGAGTGCTCGTGAGACGAGGGTTGCTCAAGGTCCTTGTACTCCACCATCTTGTCTCTCTCCTCTCCATTTCAAACTTTTGGGTGTATTTCTTGCACATTTTTTTCTCAATCTAAGTTTTCAGAGTTGTACCTTATTTATCACTGTCAAAGTTTTATATCTTTAATTTTAAAGACATGCTTACAAGCTACAGGGAATAAAAAGGATTGAGGCAAACTTAATGTTAGGACTTCAATGTCAGACCAACTGGATTTAATGAATTAACTGCTCCAAGGTGAGAGCATTTTACCTGTCCCCTGCCCCACAGTGCAAAGAACAGTGCTAGAAATATGATAATATGCATTTCATCAATGTGATCATCCCCAGCATATTTTCATAGGTGTAACTTACTGAGTTTTTACTATGTGCTGGGCATTGTTCTAAATATTTTTCTAGCAATATCTCATTTAACATCCATAACAATTCCATTTGGTTGTTGATGGTGTTTTCTATATTTCTTTTTTTTTTACATCTTTATTGGAGTATAATTGCTTTACAATGGTGTGTTAGTTTCTGCTTTACAACAAAGTGAATCAGTTATACATATACATATGTTCCCATATCTCTTCCCTCTTGAGTCTCCCTCCCTCCCACCCTCCCTATCCCACCCTTCTAGGTGGTCATACAGCACCGAGCTGATCTCCCTGTGCCATACGGCTGCTTCCCACTAGCTATCTATTTTACGTTTGGTAGTGCATATATGTCCATGCCTCTCTCTTGCTTTGTCACAGCTTACACTTCCCCCTCCCCGTATCCTCAAGTCCATTCTCAAGTAGGTCTGTGTCTTTATTCCTGTCTTACCCCTAGGTTCTTCATGACATTTTTTTCCCTTAAATTCCATATATATGTGTTAGCATACGGTATTTGTCTTTCTCTTTCTGACTTACTTCACTCTGTATGACAGAGTCTAGGTCTGTGTCTTTATTCCTGTCTTACCCCTAGGTTCTTCATGACATTTTTTTCCCTTAAATTCCATATCTATGTGTTAGCATACGGTATTTGTCTTTCTCTTTCTGACTTACTTCACTCTGTATGACAGACTCTAGGTCTATCCACCTCATTACAAATAGCTCAATTTCATTTCTTTTTATGGCTGAGTAATATTCCATTGTATATATGTGCCACATCTTCTTTATCCATTCATCCGATGATGGACACTTAGGTTGTTTCCATCTCTGGGCTATTGTAAATAGAGCTGCAGTGAACATTTTGGTACATGACTCTTTTTGAATTATGGTTTTCTCAGGGTATATGCCCAGTAGTGGGATTGCTGGGTCATATGGTAGTTCTATTTGTAGTTTTTCAAGGAACCTCCATACTGTTCTCCATAGTGGCTGTACCAATTCACATTCCCACCAGCAGTGCAATAGTGTTCCCTTTTCTCCACACCCTTTCCAGCATTTATTGTTTCTAGATTTTTTGATGATGGCCATTCTGACAGGTGTGAGATGATATCTCATTGTAGTTTTGATTTGCATTTCTCTAATGAATAATGATGTTGAGCATTCTTTCATATGTTTGTTGGCAGTCTGTATATCTTCTTTGGAGAAATGTCTATTTAGGTCTTCTGCCCATTTTTGGATTGGGTTGTTAGGTTTTTTGTTTTTGAGCTGCATGAGCTGCTTATAAATTTTGGAGATAAATCCTTTGTCAGTTGCTTCATTAGCAAATATTTTCTCCCATTCTGAGGGTTGTCTTTTGGTCTTGTTTATCGTTTCCTTTGCTGTGCAAAAGCTTTGAAGTTTCATTAGGTCCCATTTGTTTATTTTTGTGTTTCCATTTCTCTAGGAGGTGGGTCAAAAAGGATCTTGCTGTGATTTATGTCATAGAGTGTTCTGCCTATGTTTTCCTCTAAGAGTTTGATAGTTTCTGGCTTTACATTTAGGTCTTTAATCCATTTTGAGCTTATTTTTGTGTATGGTGTTAGGGAGTGATCTAATCTCATACTTTTAAATGTCCCTGTCCAGTTTTCCCAGCACCATTTATTGAAGAGGCTGTCCTTTCTCCACTGTACATTCCTGCCTCCTTTATCAAAGATAAGGTGACCATATGTGCGTGGGTTTATCTCTGGGCTTTCTATCCTGTCCCATTGATCTATCTTTCTGTTTTTGTGCCAGTACCATTCTGTCTTGATTACTGTAGCTTTGTAGTATAGTCAGAAGTCAGGGAGCCTGATTCCTCCAACTCCGTTTTTCATTCTCAAGATTGCTTTGGCTATTCGGGGTCTTTTGTGTTTCCATACAATTTGTGAAATTTTTTATTCTAGCTCTGTGAAACATGCCAGTGGAAGTTTGATAGGGATTGCATTGAATCTGTAGATTGCTTTGGGTAGTAGAGTCATTTCCACAATGTTGATTCTTCCAATCCAAGAACATGGTATATCTCTCCATCTATTTGTATCATCTTTAATTTCTTTCATCAGTGTCTTATAATTTTCTGCATACAGGTCTTTTGTCTCCTTAGGTAGGTTTATTCCTAGATATTTTATTCTTTTTGTTGCAGTGGTAAATGGGAGTGTTTTCTTGATTTCACTTTCAGATTTTTCATCATTAGTGTATAGGAATGCCAGAGATTTCTGTGCATTAATTTTGTATCCTGCTACTTTACCAAATTCATTGATTAGCCCTAGTAGTTTTCTGGGAGCATCTTTAGGATTCTCTATGTATAGTATCATGTCATCTGCAAACAGTGACAGCTTTACTTCTTCTTTTCCGATTTGGATTCCTTTTATTTCCTTTTCTTCTCTGATTGCTGTGGCTAAAACTTCAAAAACTAAGTTGAATAAGAGTGGTGAGAGTGGGCAACCTTGTCTTGTTCCTGATCTTAGTGGAAATGCTTTCAGTTTTTCACCATTGAGGACGATGTTGGCTGTGGGTTTGTCATATATGGCCTTTATTATGTTGAGGAAAGTTCCCTCTGTGCCTACTTTCTGCAGGGTTTTTATCATAAATGGGTATTGAATTTTGTCGAAAGCTTTCTCTGCATCTATTGAGGTGATCATATGGTTTTTCTCCTTCAGTTTTTTAATATGGTGTATCACGTTGATTGATTTGCATATATTGAAGAATCCTTGCATTCCTGGGATAAACCCCACTTGATCATGGTGTATGATCTTTTTAATGTGCTGTTGGATTCTGTTTGCTAGTATTTTGTTGAGGATTTTTGCATCTATGTTCATCAGTGATATTGGCCTGTAGTTTTCTTTCTTTGTGACATCCTTGTCTGGTTTTGGTATCAAGGTGATGGTGGCCTCGTAGAATGAGTTTGGGAGTGTCCCTCCCTCTGCTATATTTTGGAAGAGTTTGAGAAGGATAGGTGTTAGCTCTTCTCTAAATGTTTGATAGAATTCGCCTGTGAAGCCATCTGGTCCTGGGCTTTTGTTTGTTGGAAGATTTTTAATCACAGTTTTAATTTCAGTGCTTGTGATTGGTCTGTTCATATTTTCGACTTCTTCCTGATTCAGCCTTTGCAGGTTGTGCATTTCTAAGAATTTGTCCATTTCTTCCAGGTTGTCCATTTTATTGGCATAGAATTGCTTGTAGTAATCTCTCATGATCTTTTGTATTTCTGCAGTGTCAGTTGTTACTTCTCCTTTTTCACTTCTAATTCTATTGATTTGAGTCTTCTCCCTTTTTTTCTTGATGAGTCTGGCTAATGGTTTATCAATTTTGTTTATCTTCTCAAAGAACCAGCTTTTAGTTTTATTGATATTTGCTAATGTTTCCTTCATTTCTTTTTCATTTGTTTCTGATCTGATTTTTATGATTTCTTTCCTTCTTCTAACTTTGTGTTTTCTATATTTCTGATGAGAAAACTGAGGTTCAGAAAGAGAGAGCTATGTGAACAAGTTCACCCAGTTTCTAACCAGCAACATAGGTGCCAAATCCATGACCTCCACACTGATTCAGAAAATGCCAAGCAGAAAAGAAATCCACCATGACCTAATTAGATTGAGCAGTGAAAGAGAAACATTCTTCCTTGTTATCAAGACCATATCCTCCATGTAGTTGTAACACATAATGGAAATGAAGCATCCGTCCTCTGTGTAAGTTCTGGTCCTTTCCATCTGTATGAAACTGAGCTAATTATCTTTACACCTTTGAAGTGATAGCCTGTAGATTTGAGGAGCTAGCAACCCGTGGCTTGCTGTATCGATCTCTGGGAATAAACACACACAGAAAATTCCAAGGATTGAATCCTACAACAGGTGTGGGGTTGAAGCCATGGATGTCTTATAAAAAGACATTTTAGATTTTTCTTTTTTTAAACATCTTTATTGGAGTATAATTACTTTACAATGGTGTGTTAGTTTCTGCTTTATAACAAAGTGAATCAGTTATACATATACATATGTTCCCATATCTCTTCCCTCTTGCATCTCCCTCCCTCCCACCCTCACTATCCCACCCCTCTAGGTGGTCACAAAGCACCGAGCTGATCTCCCTGTGCTATGCGGCTGGGGCAAAAACTACTCAATGGTAAAATTTCGGGGAGGCTTTAGCAGTTTCCAAAGTGAGGGCTTTGAACAGTGATCATTTTGACACTTTTTCATCTTTATAATGAATCTTCTATAAAAAAGATTCCCATCAGCGAATCCCACCACTTGAGAGAATAAAGAGGCCCAGAGACCATCAGTTGTACAGTCTTGTTTACAGATTAAGAAACTCGGGCCCAGGGAAAGCAAGAAACATACCTGGCTCCTCTGGAGAAGAGCTGGGGCTGGAATCCAGTGTATTCTCTTCTACCACGAGTATCTGTTTCATCCTCATAGCCCCTTCAGCTGGAATCTAAAGCATTTGAACATTGCATGTGACACATGTTGCAGATGAGAAGTCCCTGAGCTTTGGTGAACTCTCTCTGTCACTAGTTAGCTATGTGATCTTGGGCAGTGTTTTAATCTCTTGGAACCAGTTTTCTCCTCTGCACAGTGCAGTTGATGGAGTTGCTATCTGGAATCATTTTACTACCATAACATGTGACTCTGTGATTTTAATCTATTCGTGAATGAACTTCTACTTTTCACAAAGCACATGATCTTGTTTATCCTCATTAAGATTCTCTGCATTTCTAATGAAAAATGACTTTGGAACCAGAATTCCAAAGACAGACAAGCTCTAAGTAAAAGATAAGATAGACATTTTCAGATATGCAAGAACTCAAAAATTTATTTCCCTCGTTCCTAGTTTTAATAAGCGATTTGTGGCTATACTTCAGCATACCAAGAAAGTAAGATACATGAGGGCATCAAGAAGTGTCAAGACAAATGCAGAAGCCCAGAAGAAGAATATCCTAAGGAGATAATTGGTCAGTTCATCAGAATTAGAACAGGAAGCCAGTGGACTCTGAGAAGGATGCCTTCACGAGAAAGAATGGAATGGATTCCAAGAAATATCAGGGAGCTAGATGATGCTAGGGACATATTTTTTAAAAAGTACGTGTGTATGTGTGTGTTTTATCTTTCAACAAGAACAAAGAAAAATAATGGACACCAAGAGAAAGAAATTCATAAAAACTAAATCGAAGAGTCTAAATATGAAGGCAGAGTGATCCAAAAAAAAGTCAGAAAAGTGAAATTCTTTGATCCAGATGAAGGAACATTGACTTTCACTGGCATTGGGGCCATGGTCTTGAGTGGTTTCAGGAAACAGTGTGATTGTCACACACTATGACCCTCTGCAGTGCATACTAACATGCCAGGCTAATGAAGTTCTATGCCCCTGCTTTCAACTCTTAGAATAAAATTGGACAACACATAGAACTTCTAATACTGGTACCAGGCAGGGTATAAAAGTTTACATCTGTAACAGGGAATATAGTTAACAGAAGTTGAGAAGGGGAAGAAAGGAGAAAAGATGGGAATGTGCTAAGATTCACACAAAATCTTATTGGTTGCCTCTGTGACCAGAGAGTGGCAGGAAATGGAACTGAAGTGGGACAACACAGGAGACTGTAATGTTTTGTTAAGAAATAAAAGCTGGGTAGACAGTAACAGGCATTATTCCCAGCCTCGTGTGAGCTGGTTATTGTTCCTTCTCATCATTTTGGGTGGTTCTTTCTCCAGTCTCAGGTAGTTTCCTCTGATAAGTATTTTACTGACTAATTGAGTGGGGGGGGGGCGGTCTCTGCAGATCTCTGGGGTTATCCCTCTGTTCAGATCTCTCTTCTCTAATACTTGGCTCTATGAGCTCTAGCTGTTTTGGTCTCCCAAGCTCTCAGCTGTCTCCCCAACTTAGGAAATCTGCCAGGCTCTCCCTCAATTTCCCTTCTGCAAGCTACTGCCAGGAAACTCTCTGAAGTCTGTAAAATGGAGAAATCACAGAGCTTATCTTATTTGATTCTCATCAATCAGGGATTATTGTCTTTTTTTGCCTGAGTTCCAGTGTCTTAACAATTATTGTTTTATATACAGAATTTTTTTTTATTCAGTTGGGAGAGTAAATCTGGCCTCTGTTAGTCCATCTTGAAAGCAGAAGTCATTTTAAAAAAAAATTTCTGCTTTATCAGAGATCTCTTTTAGTCTCTGCCTTCCCAGACAGCCAACTCTTCGCTTACCTCCCAATTTTGAAAATCTAATTTAACCCCCTTAAAGATAATAATATTCACACCAACTCCATGTAACAGCCAGTAACCAAAGAAAAGAAACTAATTGTAGTTCTAATTTTTATTCTATACATTTCCACACAATTCACAATACAGAAAAAGTGTCCAAAAAGTAACTGTAACTAGTCATTTCTTTTTCAGAGATTAGTTCAGTCTCCCAAATTAATTCCATTGAAAATCTCTGTAGAGCAACACAGTGATCAAGATACTTTGTATAAATAGGAAATGCAAGAAAATTAGGGAAAAATACTTTATGACTTTGTTACAAAAAAACTCCATTCTTCCCCACCCCACCCTTCCCACCCACCCTCCCTCCATTTCATATTATCTGGATCCTACTTTACCTGGAAATAAACCTTCATCATCCTACTGCCACAGATGCTACTCTTTTTTGGATTCCACCTGCCAGCTGGCAGCTTTGCAAAAGCATGGCTCTGGGTTGTGATAGGGCAGAATCAGAAATCATGAAAGAGCCCTTTATAATGTGACTGCAACTCTTCCTACAGATATAGCCTTTGAGAGTGGATTACCCACAGCCAAGGGCACTCTGGATGCCGAGGAACTTTTTCCCACTCAGGAATCAAATTAAATGAAATATATTCATTCTTATGGAACTGAGATTGGAATCCTCTATTTCTTTACGGGAATGGTTTTCCTCATTTTCAATCAGCTGTAGTCCATATAATATGCAGATTCATGGCTGTCAACTTAACTATTGGTAATTAAAAAACAAACAAACAGCCTAGCTAACTTTTAACTGAGGCTAATGTGGACCCTAACTTATCAAAGATGTGTTTTGCAAAATATTCTATTGTGCTAGAATATTTTGTCTATAAAATTTCCAAATCTCACTCCCCAGGATGGCAAGAACCCCACACTTCCCAGCCCACAATCAGGATGTTAGCAAGCATCAATCTAGGTTCCAGTTGCACTGGAAATTATACATGTCATCAAAGCCTCAGTCCAACCAATGGAGGAGGGGGGCAGGGAATGCAAGATGTTACTGTTAATGAAACCCAAAAGGTTGGGAACCATTTGGTTCATTACACAAGGTGCAGTAAATATCAAAGTTAAACTCTATCTTAAAAGTTGATAAATCTCACTAACCTATTTGAGAGAAATTACCCATAAATTTAAAACAAAATATAGGATAAACCAATTTAGGGCTGTCATCTGTTTATTTTTACAATTTGTAAACATCTCCTATCTCGTAATTCTTAAAAGGAACGGTTATATAGTCTCAGAATTTGTAAGGATTATGAAAAACTTCCTAAGTTGTCCTTATTTTTCTCAAATTTTATCAAAAATCTGCATCAGTCTGTGGTCTAACTTCCAAATGAACACTTAGAGAAACTCCTTCAAAATCAAGCCAGTCCTTTGGAAAGCTCTACTAGAAAGTTCTTTCTATTAGCAGAGTCCTGTTTTCCCCTAAATTCCAGACATAATCTAATTCTTCTAAGCAGCATATGTTGAAAATTTCACAACTGATACTCCTTGAAGCCACTCTAAACAAGTTCACTTTTTTTCTATATCTTCTGAATTTGCTTTTCATGAGGATCAAAGTTTGCTGAGGGGACATATTATTTATTTGTGGGTCACCATGGCAATTTAAGACTAAGAGCCTTATTATTGTACACTTGAGAATTTTTTCCCCCATTACTGTTTTTTCTCACCTTCCCGAGATAGAGGCAGGAGGGGCGGGGGATGAGGAGGAGTGGAGCAGTTGCCTGAGCAAGACTCCAGATATGGGCCCACTTTTCAAGGCGATCTCAAGCATGACTCCCACCCCCATCCAGCCAACCTGAAATCTAGGAGCTCATGGAAGTAAGGGAAGGATGGCAATTAAAACTAGTTCACAGGCAGAAACATCACAGGACATGAGTCTAGGGATATGAGGTTGAGCCCTAATTCATGACAGTAAGTTATAAAAATTGCCTCCATGTTTTTTGTACCAGAAAATACAGGGATCTTCTGCCCCCCTTCTCCAAGCCCCAGTCCCAACTGCACACCCCAAACAAAAAATGGTTAGAAAGTAGGAAACTGAACACTAGATCCTTTGTTTTCACTTCAGTTCCTGAACTTGTGACTGTTATGCCTTTGTAGAAACATATCTTATTCAGGAGATTTGGGAATTGGCAAACAGTGGTGGGTGTATGTGTGTGTAAGCAAAGCAGATTTCTTTTAGGGTCATGAAATACCGGCTTCTAAATGATCTGGGATATATTTACAACGTCTGCTGTTTTTTACAAAAACGCTTTCATTGCATCTATACGGCAGGAACCTGAGAAAAGGGGCTCTGACTGAGTTCTGCCCCAATCCAAAATCATAGAAATCGAAACCTGGAAAACATCACAGATGTCTTTTAGTCCAAGCAATTGCTTTAACATGATCCCTGATCTGGTTGTTCAATTTTCACTTACATACTAGAAGAAACACTCGGTGCGATAAGTTCACTGTTTTTGGAAAGCCCAATCCACTTTTCTGGATGTAATGTTTAGGGAAAACGAAACCCTTACATAAGAAGTAAAGCGCCTCCTCTCCATGTCTGTTGTGGTCTCGTCTGTCCTTGTTTTATTCTGCAAACTGTCCGCCCTACAGAACTTGAACCTCACAGTCCTAGTTAAGCCATCTCCTCCAAACGTTCCTATTCCTAATCCAAATTTGGCTGCTTCCCAGATCAAACACCCCTCTTCTATGTATTCATCAAACTGCTCACAGAGGTGCCTTGTAAATACAAGATTCAGAACAGAAGGATATCTCAGGCCTGTCCGTTCTTTCTACCTCAAGTGTGGCATCTTCCCGTAGGTGCATTAGACCTCTACGTATGTGACTGTGTATGATGGATGTAGCCTTGTATACCCACCCCAAACTTCAAGCAATGAAATCTTGAATGGCAAGACCATTTCAACACTTTCTGGTGCAGCATTCTGAAATAATATTATTCCAATAGTGGCCTCCAAGGAGAGAAAATAATACCAACATTTTTAAATGCTGAGAATCACAAAGTAGAGAAGCCAGGAAGTCCCCTTCAGTGTTATTTCGTGAAATCCATCCTGGTACCAAAATATGTGCCCTTTTTTTCCCCTTGAAATATTTCCAAGCTGATAAGCCTCTGAGAGCAAAAATCCTACATTTTTTTTTTTTTTTTTTTAAATAGGAAAGTCATCAAACTTTCTTCGACAGCTCAGAAATCCCTGGGGATGAGTTGAGTTTTCGGTGAAGGGTTCATGTTGGTGTCAAACCAGTTCCCACCGTCTCATCACCGTGAAAAATCCTACATTTTTAACATCATATTCTCCCTCAGTCCTAACCAACCCACGCCGTGGAATCTTAGGTCAATAGTTTTTCAAGGATTCACCTTCTAAATGATGGAAAACTGAATGATGGATGTAAAATAGCATTGCAAGCAATGGTGGAAAATCACTTAGAAAACATCTGTTGTAGACACGTTAATCGGTAATATCTGAAGATCTTAGCTGTGCTATAGTTCTACCACTTACTACATGAATCTGTGTTAGTTGAATTCATTGCTCTAAGATTCCATTTATTCATGTAAAATGCACTATGTGCATTATCCACCTCAGGGCTTTGTACTGAAGCTCAAAAGTGTCAAAACTGCATCAAAATGCTAAAGCAGTAACAGTCTAAAATTACCGAAATTGTTACTAATAAATTGTATAGATTTGAGTTGTTGAAATTATTTTTATTGAAGCCTATATGCACTAAATGATTGAGAAACAAGAGTTTCAGTTGTTCCCATCACTAAAGTCTCCCATGTCAGATGCCATTTGGCTCAAAATACTGAAACTATGGAAAATGGGTAAAAACCAGAATCATCGCTTTCTTATTTCCATGGGTAAACCCTCCCTTGTAATTATCATGCCAGTAGCAGAAGCCAAGGCACTTTCCATGATTGCCTTTCATGTACATTTACTTGGACCCCAAATACATTTTAGGCAGAATTTTCTTCTGTGGTTATACCAGATTACATTTAATTCTAAGAATATCAAATCACAGCACTTTTTTATATTGAATGGACAGTAAAATAGATTTGTAATAGGACTTTACTTAAGAATGTCTAAGAATATTCATTAAAATCCATAATGCTTCCAGAAGTATTTTGGAGTAACTTATACCTCTTAGTATGCTTTCTTTTCATTAGCTCTTAAATTCATGCTTAGTTTTCAGATTTTTAGATGATAACTAAATGTCATTCTCTTTAACGACTCTGTTACAAAGTGATGTTTTAAAAGATTAAAAGTCAAGATTTTTGTAAAATTTTAAAATGAAATCCTGCCATTCAACAAAGTCATTTTAAAAGAACGTTTAAAAAACTCCCAGAATCTAATCCAGCCCCCTCAGGTTCATGTCCCGAGTCACAACACCCCTCCAGGTGGTCATGTAGCCTCTGCTTAAATACTCCCCATGACTCAAAGTTTCTAATTCTGGGTCCACTCTGCTGTTTGACGATATTTATGCTTCACCTTTATATTCGGTCAAAATCCACCGCAAGTTTGGCCTCTTGTTCCTAGTTCTGTCCTTGAGAAATAGGATAAACGTTTTGGCTCTCATTTTAGTCGCGTTTCTAAGTCTCATCTTAAAGTCTTGGTTTCAAATCCATTTTTTTAAGAACAGTGCCAAGACCCTAAGGAAATGCAAATGCGAACTATTTCTTCTTTCATGTTCTCATTTCATAGAACTAAAATATGGCTAGCTAAAGAAAGATGGCGCAACAAAAGCCGACCTGCAGGGCATATGCTCCCCTAGTACCGTGGGCTTCTCCTGTACAGAATTTATCAGATTGGAATTTGCATGTTCTCCTAGACTGAGCTCCATGAGGTCAAGAGTTTTGTCTCTTGCATTCATTCTTATATCCTTGGTATGGTGCCTGCCTCAGAGTAAATGATAAACATATTTAAAAATAGATGATTAAATACATAATTGTATGATCAATTTTGTGAACAGATGATTGCAGGTAAAATAACTGAATGCATGTATAACGAGACTCTAGAATCTGTCCACCATGACAATACCATCCAATATTCAAATCTCTACTTTAAAATGTAATGCTTCAACAGCCTAAGAATTATTTTTTCTGCTTTTTTTTGGGGGGGGACCAGTTCAGTAACTCTTGGTGTCCTGGGCAAGCACATTGTCAGGAGCACTATTCCTTGCTTAGTTCCTATTTTTAGGTTTCTTACTAAACTGTGGGGAGATGGTCTAAAATCCACAGACGGCCAGGAGGGGTATAACGTGCATATAATCCAGTCACCCAGGTGACTTCGTGGAGTGCACTGTTTACATCGCTGGGTGTGGAAGCAGCTGCTACGATTGGCTACTTTTGTGGTGTGACTATGACGGAAATTTGCTAAATCGATCTGGGAGATTACTTCTCAGAATAAGGCCTATTGTAAATATACAAGATGATCAAGGTCAGTGGAAGTCTATTTGTCCTTCAGGAAAAAGGGATACTTGTCCCAGAGAGTAATTTCATTTTGATCCATTTTGAGCATAACATCTGGGGGAGATGGGCAACTGTATTTCAGAATCATTGAAGGTAGTGGCAGAAAGTCCAGGAGCAGGACAATTGCCATGGCCAATCAGAGGGACTAGCTATGGGGTGATGACCAGGACACAGAAAAGAGTTGGAGCCAAAGTCAGTCTGAGAGGCTGGGCATAGAAAAAACCATAGGACTTATAAAAATCAGCTGAATATGGCATTTAGAGAATAAGAAAGTTGAGATATTCAGAGATGGTTCTTCTAAGACCTGGGCAGAAGCTATTTTATACTAAATAAAAACTCTCTAATGGATGTTCTATTTTTTCCCCCTAAAATGAAAATAATCCATTTAAGTAGAGCAATTAATTAGTAGTTTTATTGGATGGTTATGACAAGCCAGTTTAACAACCATCTATTTTATTTTTAAATAGCATAATTGCATAAAATATCATGCTGTTCTCAGTGATTTCATTAGCTACTCCTACTAGAAGGAAGCCTAGCTACTCAGACCGCACCCATATCCAAGTTACTATGCCTTTTTGCGGTAGCTTACCAGAATTAGATCTCATTAGGCAGCCTACTGAGTGAATCCTGTAACTCAGCCTTGTAAAGGGGTATAAGCATCACAGAGGAAGAAACTCTCCACTTGAGATCCACAAATAGCATAAACAAGTCTCTGGGCTCAGGTAGGTTTCATGCTTCATGGAAGGTAACAAAAACAATTACAAGACTTCTTGGCCATAGATTTTATGACACAGGCAAGAGCAAATGCCATGTGCAATTGGAATGTTCCAGTAATAGAACTAAGCTTAGTAATAGTAAAAATAACAAAGAATAAATGAAAAATTTCTGTTACCTTATCTTTGCCTGTTGGTGTTAACTACACAGGCACAGATGACTAGCATGCTTCTAAAATGTTTTTTTAAACCTATGCAATCTGTGTGTGTATAGGACATATACACATATATGTATACAAAATAAGTGCATTCCTATATGTGTATTGGGGCTTGTATATGCACAGAGTATTTCTGACATAACATACAAGCAACAGTGTTTATCAATATTCCCGCTGTTTATCTGGGGGGCGGGACAGAGGACACTACACCAGCGGAGAGGAACAGCTTGACTTTGCATGTGATACTCTTCTGTGGTATTAGAACTTCTTATAAAAAGCACGTTCTACTTTTATCATTTAAAAATCTAAGCATTTAAAATAAAATTGACATGTAAAAAAATAAAACTGCTGCACCCACATTTTCTAAGACATGGATATTGTGAGGAGTCTAGTCAATAAATTCCAGAAATCCTTTAGGCAAAGAAACTGTTAGTAGGTCTAAATGAAAACTACCTACTCGTTGAGTATCTCTCAATGCAAACGGATCTGCCTACGCACTAAGGCCAGCTAGGATGGAAGGATGGGGAACAACGGGTAACGTGAGGCTTTCCAGCATCTGTCACTAGTTTCATGGCTGTGTACCTGCCAGCTAAATTTTGTTTCAGAAATTGCATTCATTTTAGGTCATAACCTCTATAGAGGTAACCAAAACTCTCCAAGTGAAATTCCCGGCTGTGGTGTTTATTTCATTCTTGGCTTCTGTTCTTTATCAAGTCCTTGAATGTGATAAAGCATAGCTCAACTGGGTTCTTTTTCATTAAATGTGTAATACTGGAATATATGGCTTCACAAATGACCGCCTTTAAGGTTATATAATGTTGGCTTTTAATAACTCTCCATTTCTCATGCCTTTATCAGTCTAATCTAAAAATGGAATCCCAGAGCAGACAGTGCCACGACATGAAAGGCTCTTCTGAGCCAAACACAGAGGAATGGCAGCTAAGCTAGCTACTCTTGGCAGTACCATCTCAGTTGGTTTTGTAGAAAATTGTATTTCTATAGGTATATAGTTTTATGTCTTTTAAAGTAATGTGGATTTTCAGACCAGGGCCAGACTATTGTTTCTATACTTCCTGATGGCCCATTAGAGGGGATACTACCTACCCTAAGCTGAGTTGGAAACTCCTGAGCACATTCTCTTTGCTCTTTCTAAAGCCCAGGACTGTCACATGCAGTGGCCAATTTTTTAAAAAAGCTACAGGAGGTAGATTTAATGTTGAAGCCATTAAATAGGTCACTGTTCTGATCATTTTTGATGCTTTTTTTTTTTTTTTTTTAAACCTAAGTTCTCTGGGTGTTTGCTTTTTCAGAGATATTTGCCTTGGTCCTATGTCATTCCCCATCAATAATGTAGAACATTAATGTCTTTCTTTTTTTGCTTTGGAACAATTTCCAAATGCACCAGGACCCCTACAGTAGTCATTACCTCATCTGTTTCCATATCAAGGATTTATGTGTGACTTCAGTTGGAGCTATTTGAATTGGCCCATAGCCACCTGTACCCTCAATTTTCTCTGGGCCGCTTTGAAGCATCACAGAGAAATATGAGATGGTAGTTGGTGAAAGCAGAGTCCTTCATCCCAGCAATGGCAGCTGGTAACTGGCTGCATAGCCAAATGCTTGGCTCCATCTAGGGAATGGAAGGCACCATTCAAAGCCAGATTCCAGTCTGTCATAAGGATTATATTTCTGTCATCACAACATCTCCTTGACAGTCTCACCAACTGGAAAACTCCCAGCAGAAGCCCAGTGATCAAATTCTCCTGGAGCTTTTTTTTTCTCCTAGCTTCTGGAAATAATCTACTCCAGTCCCTTTTGCCCTCACCAGAAAACCCAAAACATAGTTCCATTTCTAAGACTGATGTATGGAAATAGATGACTCACAACCAACCCATTCTCCCACAGCTGGAAATAATGCCAACAATTTGATTTTGAAACAACTAAGGACAGGCTTAGTCCCCATCCACTGAGAGGCTATTCCAACCTAATACAGTATATATCATCTTTGTACTTTCAAAATGATACGTGACCAAAAGCGGTTCAGATAAGCAAGGCATCACCACTGGAGGTTTAAATTAAATGTAGAGAGACAGTCATTTATGTTTACATGCAGAAACACTAGGGAAACACTTTGTCTATGTCTAAGAACTAAATGGAAGAAAGCTCAGAAGACATCGGTTTAGTTTAAAGCAAAAAGGTCACCCACTTTTGCCGTATACCCAAGTCAAGTAGATATTTTCAGTGAAAGAAGACTTTTTCTCCTGATACTTTAGTTATCATAGAGTCCTTAATAGAGGTGCCTGTAAGGACCAATGATCCATGGCAGGATTAGAAGCTGTAATTCTACTGCCAGCAAGATGTTCCTGGCTAGACTCCCACAGTAGTCTGCACTAAGAACATTCTGGTAGGGGAAGCAGAAAAAAGAATGTATTTGACCACCCTGTACATGAAATATGGGGCTATAGTGCTATCAGGTATGACCTTGGAACCTGACAAGTAGTAGGTGAGGCATCCATCAGAAAGATCCAGGCATCTCGGAAATCTGGCAGTGGAGCTCATAAAACAAGGCTTTGTCCTTGGGACAAGGCTTACTTGGGGTAATGAAAACCAAAACCTTAGAAGGAAAACCTAAAATGGGCCCCCTCTCACCACTGTACCTGAATCTTTTAGCCTCTGTGCAACATTCCAGCGACTGTTTTCTTGCTTAAGTGAGTTATTTTGATATAGGTTGCTACTTTTGCTTTTGCTGTTTTATTTCCAGTCGATTAGCCTGCTTTCTATTATCAGTCAAAAAAGCCTAGAAGTAAACGCTGTCGTAGTGCTCCATTTCCTGTAACCACAGTTCCCACACATGGTTTTCTGCTCTGCAATTTCAGCAGCACTTAAAATTGAGTGGTTCTGCAAACTAGCTCTGGGCCTTTGTTGAATCCATTGCTCATCTCTATTGCAGCAAAAGGCAAAGATGGCTACATGTAGGCAGTACGGAGCTGGACCAACAGCCCAAGCTGAACCGGTCCTCCGTGGCTATCGGCAACAGCCCAGCCACCTGGGTTGACCCCTGGGTCCCCTCTCTGAGGTACCTCTGAGCCCAGACAACTCCCATGCCACCTTGCCACGCCTCAGAGATATTGCACACAAGCTGACATTATTTCTGTGGCACTCCCCAGCTCCTGTATAATGAAAAGGGATTAAGGAGGGAGAGGAGACATGCAAAGGTCACTAAGTAGTCTCGGTATGTTTACTCTTGGAAATGGAAGCGGTCTGACGGTTATATTTTTGCAGGACAGCCAGAGGGCTTGAAAAGACCTTCAGAGTCTTCTGGTCTCCAAAGGCTGAATGTAAAGAGAACCGATCATATCATATTTTTTAAATGGATGGGTCATTACAGGAGAATTGTGGGGTACAGGGGAAAGGTGAATGCATGGGGGCGGAGGGAGCAGTGCCATTTATACAAACATCCTTGAATCTTTAAAATAAATTATACAGGTGAACACAGAAGTTCATGCTACTTGCTGGAAGCAATAGGATTGAATTTTGTGGAATTTGTATTCCACAAACCTCCAGGCATCCTGCCTCGTCCTCAGCGGGCTATCATGTTCTGTTGTACATCTTGGTAGCCCTTAAAACTGGTGGCATGGTCTCAGATAGATTCTTGCAGGAGAGAGACAGATTTATAGATTCCATCAGCTTCTTCCAGGGGAGCTGCCCAATCACCAGGAGGGCACAGGTGATATGCTCGTTCAGATTCTCTCAGCCTGTCTACCAGGGTCAAACAGCAGTTTCCAGGTCCTCATGGCCAATGATCTTATAGTTCTGGCGGCTTTCTAGGTAGGCTGCCAAATCCGGGTCCCCGGCCTGCTGTGCTCTCTCTTGAGGTGTCTTACCCTGTAGGTAACAGTGAAAAGGAAAGAGACACAAACACTTGGGATAAGATTTAAAAAAAAAAAAATTCATAGAAACAGAGCTACTCAAAGATGACTTGCTAAAAAGGATCTTTCCATGTTTGCTGTTTTAGAATTGATGAGACACTTTCAGATCTATTATTTGATAGATGCATCTCATCAAACATGTGAGATATGCAAGTTCAAGAGAGATGATCACTTTTCAGAGGTGGGGTTCCATCAAAAGAAACGGAGGCTCACAGAGTACCTAGGTACACAGCAGCGAACTGTGTGGCACAGTGAGTTTGGGAACCCAGATCCTTTCCAGAAGGGGGACAGAAATCACTGAACAGAAAAGCAGGGAAACGGACATTCTGATTTCTAGTTTGGAACTCTTTCTGTTATACTAAACCCTGGGAAGTAACAAGCAGAAACAAAGAGGAAGGGATGGTCAGAAACAATCTAAAGGGGTTTCTTTGTTGGTTTCAAAGTCTTCAGTTAGGTTCTCCCCAATTTAGAACTGTCTTATCTCTCCAAAAAGTAAGTTAATTTCTGGCAATAAAAGTGATGGGTGTTGATTAAAGCAAGAGGGATGAGATATGGGGATATATGTATAGCTGATTCACTTTGTTATAAAGAAGAAACTAACACACCATTGTAAAGCAATTATACTCCAATTAAGATGTTTAAAAAAAAAAAAGTACCAGAAAAAAAAAAATCTTGGGAAAGTAGAAAAGCATAAGAAATAAAAATCACCAGTAATTCCACTATATTAAGATAACTGCTGTTAACCTTCCATAGAGTAACTATTTTATCTTTTTTCTATAGCTCTACACATAATTATTTTTATGAAAATAAAACCATACTTTGTTTATATACTGTTAGGTAATGTGCTTTTGCACTTAATAATATATCAAACCTTTCTACGTCATGAAATGTTCTTCTGCATCATTTTAAATGATTGTATAACTTTTTGCAGTCTTATGTTATATGTATATTTATATACACACAATATTTTTGACATGAGGCCAATGAACAGCAGTCAGCAGTAAAAGGAGGAAAGGTCTCCATTCTTTTGAATGTTTACAGACATTACTTAACACTCCTTGATGCTTCTAATTTTTGTTCAATGATATCTATTTTAAAATATTAAGTTTTTTTAAATTAATTTTTATTGGAGTATAGTTGATTTACAATGTGTTAGTTTCTGCTGTACAGCAAAGTGAATCGGTTATACGTATACATATATCCACTCTTTTTTAGATTCTATTCCCATACAGGTTACTACAGAGTACTGAGTAGAATTCCCTGTGCTATACAGTAGGTCCTGATTAGTTATCTATTTTATACTTAGTAGTGTGTGTATGTCAATCCCAATCTCCCAATTTATCCCTCCCTTTTCTCCTTGGTAACCATAAGTTTGTTTTTTACATCTGTGACTCTATTTCTGTTTTGTAAATAGGTTCATTTGTACCATTTTTTTTAGATTCCACATATAGACGATATCATATGATATTTGTCTTTCTGCATCTGACTTACTTCACTCAGTATGACAATCCCTAGGTCGATCCATGTTGCTGCAAATGGCATTATTTCGTTCTTTTTTATGTCTGGGTAATATTCCATTGTATATATGTACAAAATGATATTGAGTTCCAAGGAAAGGGTAGAGGCATGATCATTGCACCAAAGTAATAGCTCCATGTATAAAAATGCACACAAGCATTACAAAAATTATCAAACACTTCTCAGCCTCCATCTCATCTATTGCGGTGGATGGTGTCAAACTCAATTAAGGCTGATCCTTGTAGCCTACAAGGGGATATGGAGTAGAAGATAGAAGGGAAGTAACAATGGCTCTAGACTCTTCCTAAAATTTTACTTCTTTAGTTGGGATTTAATATTTAACTATAGCTTCAAGTCCCTATAATAATTTTATCCAACTTGGTTACAGTATTTGTAGATTATCTTGTCTTCAGTGTTAATGAGGTTGGGATTCCCAATTTCCAAATATTCAGAGAGAGGGACTGGGGTGGGCCTCTGAGTTGATTTTTAAGGAGCCATTCCCTATTAAGAGAAATTCTCAAAATATTGCTTCTCTTCAAAAATTTCCAGGAGAAGAATCAGTCATAATTATCATATTCAACTTTCACCTAGCAAAAAATTATGGAATGGAAAAATTATAGGATCCCTGAAAAGGATGAAGCTCTATTACTTCATAAGGTAAGATCTATAAAACAAAATGTTGGGTGAAAGTTTATACAATAGTATGTACAGTATGACTTTACCTACTTGAAGAAAATGAGAAAAGTAGACATACCCACATGTGGGGAGAAGTCATTAAAGTTTTAATGGTATATAGGTCTAGATTGTGGGATTTCTAGTAATTTTTACTTAAAATTTTTTTTTTTGCATTGCTAGAGTTTTCTATGTGAGAATGCGCTATATTTATAATAAAAGTAATAAAATTTTTTGCATTTGGAAAAGAGTACATACATATGTAACACAAAATAGAAAGGAATCTCAAGGAACATTGAGCCCATTTATTTGATTCAGAAACTTAGATTAAAAAAGAGCCATCTGCTCTGGGGCCGGGTTTCCTGTCCAGTCTTTTATTCATCCCTCTATTTCATCTTGCTCCTCCCTTCTCTTTTATCACCTGAGTTGAGACCAGTCTCTGTGTGGTAAACAGGCAATGGCCCTGCTGTGTCTGAGCGGCCCCAGCAAGGAAGGCCAAGTCCACCTCGGATCATGGCCTCAGCTGGTCCTACCTCCATGGGTTGTGTTTCTCAATCAGGTTACACATCAAAGCACCTAAGTGCAAATATCATCTGGGAAGAATATCACTGTGAATAATTATCTGCCATTTGGAATCCTACACCCAATTAGCTAACCAGATAGGTAACAGACCAGCTAGAAACCAGGACCCAGCTTAACAAATTTGATAGCCTAGTGCTATCAGAATTAAGGCAGCCAGGGGCCTCAGTCAGAGAGCAAGGATCTGGAGGGTCGCAAGGAAAGTGGAGAATCGAGCAATGCGCCTGGCTCAGAACTGGCTCAGAAAGGAAAGAAAGGTCCACATCAGGAAGAAAGTTATGTCACAATGTACACTGCAGTTGGAGGAGACCCCAGGGTGAAGACTGCATATAAGTAGGGGCTCATCACTTAAATGAATCTAATGGGGCTGAAGTCATCAGTAGGCTTCTAAGTAATTTGTCTATGTTTCTTAGCTACATTCACTGACCCCAAACTTAGGTTATTTAGTACCCACTAATGAAATCCTCATCTCTATATTAAAATTCTTCTTTGTAACCTTCTACAGTTAAGTGGCTTGTCCTTTCTTGGAGCCTACCCAGGGTGCTTTAAAACTCTCAGAGCTGACCATGATCATGACCTCAGATCATCATAGAGAATTTCTCTATGGAGTTGATCTTCTGTATGAACTCTTCTCTCTGCCCATCTCTTTCCCATGGGCTGCAGTTCTCGGTCGACAGCACTAAGCTTCAGCTCCTCCTTTACTCCAGCTTTAACCCTTTCCTTGGGAGCTCTCTGTAAACCGGAACAATTCATGGTGCAGCCTGATCTCCCATCCTGGGAGTGCTTGGTCATCACTTTGGCACCCATATATGGGGCCACATAAATCATGGGTTTTAAGCTATTCTGGATTTTTTTTTTTTTTTAAGTTTATTTATTCATTTTTTTAATTAGTTTCTGCTTTATAACAAAGTGAATCAGTCATACATATACATCTGTTCCCACATCCCTTCCCTCATGCATCTCCCTCCCTCCCACCCTCCCCATCCCACCCCTCCAGGCGGTCACAAAGCACCGAGCTGATCTCCCTGTGCTCTGCGGCTGCTTCCCACTATCTATCTACCTGACGTTTGGTAGTGTATACACGTCCATGCCTCTCTTTCGCCTTGTCACAGCCCACCCTTCCCCCTCCCCATATCCTCAAGTCCATTCTCAAGTAGGTCTGCGTCTTCATTCCCGTTTTGCCCCTAGGTTCTTCATGACATTTTTTTTTTAAATTCCGTATATATGTGTTAGCATACGGTATTTGTCTTTCTCTTTCTGACTAACTTCACTCTGTATGACAGACTCTAGGTCTATCCACCTCATTACAAATAGCTCAGTTTCGTTTCTTTTTATGGCTGAGTAATATTCCATTGTATATATGTGCCACATCTTCTTTATCCATTCATCCGATGATGGACACTTAGGTTGTTTCCAGCTCCGGGCTATTGTGAATAGAGCTGCAATGAACATTTTGGTACATGTCTCTTTTTGAATTATGGTTTTCTCAGGGTATATGCCCAGTAGTGGGATTGCTGGGTCATATGGTAGTTCTATTTGTAGTTTTTTAAGGAACCTCCATACCGTTCTCCATAGTGGCTGTACCAATTCACATTCCCACCAGCAGTGCAAGAGTGTTCCCTTTTCTCCACACCCTCTCCAGCATTTATTGTTTCTAGATTTCTCTTTTTTTTTTTTTTTAATTAGTTTCTGCTTTATAACAAAGTGAATCAGTCATACATATACATCTGTTCCCACATCCCTTCCCTCATGCATCTCCCTCCCTCCCACCCTTCCCATCCCACCCCTCCAGGCGGTCACAAAGCACCGAGCTGATCTCCCTGTGCTCTGCGGCTGCTTCCCACTATCTATCTACCTTACGTTTGGTAGTGTATATATGTCCATGCCTCTCTTTCGCTTTGTCACAGCTTACCCTTCCCCCTCCCCATATCCTCAAGTCCATTCTCAAGTAGGTCTGTGTCTTTATTCTCGTTTTGCCCCTAGGTTCTTCATGACATTTTTTTTTTAAATTCCGTATATATGTGTTAGCATACGGTATTTGTCTTTCTCTTTCTGACTAACTTCACTCTGTATGACAGACTCTAGGTCTATCCACCTCATTACAAATAGCTCAGTTTCGTTTCTTTTTATGGCTGAGTAATATTCCATTGTATATATGTGCCACATCTTCTTTATCCATTCATCCGATGATGGACACTTAGGTTGTTTCCAGCTCCGGGCTATTGTGAATAGAGCTGCAATGAACATTTTGGTACATGTCTCTTTTGGAATTATGGTTTTCTCAGGGTATATGCCCAGTAGTGGGATTGCTGGGTCATATGGTAGTTCTATTTGTAGTTTTTTAAGGAACCTCCATACCGTTCTCCATAGTGGCTGTACCAATTCACATTCCCACCAGCAGTGCAAGAGTGTTCCCTTTTCTCCACACCCTCTCCAGCATTTATTGTTTCTAGATTCCTTGATGATGGCCATTCTGACTGGTGTGAGATGATATCTCATTGTAGTTTTGATTTGCATTTCTCTAATGATTAATGATGTTGAGCATTCTTTCATGTGTTTGTTGGCAGTCTGTATATCTTCTTTGGAGAAATGCCTATTTAAGTCTTCTGCCCATTTTTGGATTGGGTTGTCTGTTTTTTTGCTATTGAGCTGCATGAGCTGTTTATAAATTTTGGAGATTAATCCTTTGTCAGTTGCTTCATTTGCAAATATTTTCTCCCATTCTGAGGGTTGTCTTTTGGTCTTCTTTATGGTTTCCTTTGCTGTGCAAAAGCTTTGAAGTTTCATTAGGTCCCATTTGTTTATCTTTGTTTTTATTTCCATTTCTCTAGGAGGTGGGTCCAAAAGGATCTTGCTGTGATTTATGTCATAGAGTGTTCTACCTATGTTTTCCTCTAAGAGTTTGATAGTTTCTGGCCTTACATTTAAGTCTTTAATCCATTTTGAGCTTATTTTTGTGTATGGTGCTAGGGAATGATCTAATCTCAAACTTTTACATGTCCCTGTCCAGTTTTCCCAGCACCACTTATTGAAGAGGCTGTCCTTTCTCCACTGTACATTCCTGCCTCCTTTATCAAAGATAAGTTGGCCATATGTGCGTGGGTTTATCTCTGGGCTTTCTATCCTGATCCACTGATCTATCTTTCTGTTTTTATGCCAGTACCAGACTGTCTTAATTACTGTAGCTTTGTAGTATAGTCTGAAGTCAGGGAGCCTGATTCCTCCAGCTCCGTTTTTCGTTCTCAAGATTGCTTTAGCTATTCGGGGCCTTTTGTTTTTCCAAACAAATTTTGAAATTTTTTGTTCTAGTTCTGTGAAAAATGCCATTGGTAGTTTGATAGGGATTGCATTGAATCTGTAGATTGCTTTCGGTAGTAGAGTCATTTTCACAATATTGATTCTTCCAATCCAGGAGCATGGTATATCTCTCCATCTATTTGTATCATCTTTAATTTCTTTCATCAGTGTCTTATAGTTTTCTGCATACAGGTCTTTTGTCTCCTTAGGTAGGTTTATTCCTAGATATTTTATTCTTTTTGTTGCGATGGTAAATGGGAGTGTTTTCTTGATTTCATTTTCAGATTTTTCATCATTAGTGTATAGGAATGCCAGAGATTTCTGTACATTAATTTTATATCCTGCTACAGCTATTCTGGATTAAGTAGCTGAAGGAGAAATTCCAAAGGGGCTTCTCGGTAGCCAGGCCAATATCTTTTGCACTTGGTCCCGACCCTTCTAGTGCTTTGCACCTCACCCTCTCCACACTTGGCTGCTGGCCGTCAGCAGAAGGAGAAGCCCAAAGGCCAACGTGTTCAGAGGTCTATAAGTCCCTTAGGCAAGCACACACCCTCCCTTTGTGCTTATACATTTAAACTGCAGTTTCTCTAAATGAAACACTTCATTTTTTCCTCCTTTTTCCGAAGCCCCAGGCACTTCCATAAGTACAGAAAGGATGCCTTTGCTATGGGCACAAGTGAAGGCAATGGTGCCAGAGATCTTGCCCCGTGGGAGGATGCTTGCACTCACTCATCAAGTTACCTTGGAGTCCGTCTTTCTCAGAGATGCTCCTGCGTCCACCAGAAGCTGGCACACAGCCCGGTTCCGCTGGCAAGCTGCCTTGTGCAGTGCGGTCTCACCCCTAAATCAAAGATGAAGTGAGAGAAGGGTTGGAGGCGGGAGTGGGAGTAGGGTAGAGGCAGCAGGGAGGGAAGTGAGGGTAGCATCCTCCCCCGGCTGCTCATGTTCTGTGCCCCTCGCCGCTTCCCTATCATCTGTGGGTGAGACCACGGCTGCAGGGCATGGCCAGGGGAGGTAGGTGAGGGGCTTAGTCATCCACTAACCCTCATATCTGACTCCAGCCTCTTTTTCAGTGTTGGCTGGTCAAGTAGGCTGAGTGATTTTGTTTTAAGCGACCACTGTCTGATTGAAGTAATACCCAATGGCCCTATGAAATAGACTGATGGGTGGAGATGTGTCTGAACAGTGTGGAGCCATTCTTTCTGTGTAGACATGTGGGCAGGGCAGGAGCAACCTAGATGATGCACACGCAGGAGCAGCAATGGAGGACCACAGCACAGTGCTTGGTAGACCATCTGGCCCTGGGAGGAGTATCTCCTGGGAACCCAACTTCAAAGACCCAGGAGATTCCCACTCTGCTCTACCTGCTGATTCCTGGTGAGTGGCAGGAGGGGGACAGCCACAGAAGATACCTGGGAGGGATGGTAAGACTCTGGGAGGGTTCTGCAACCAGAGCTGCCCCACTGGGCAGCAGGTCAGCCATCAGTATGGGGAACAGCCAAGGCAAAGTGGCTATTTCCCCCACCCCCACAGGCAGTACAGGGAGGAGGACATTCCCATTCTGAGTCTGAAATTGAAAAGACACTTAATGCCAAAGTGTTTATGGAAAATCAAATGCAGTCCTTAGAGAGGCAAACTGGGGTGAGTGATAACCTTGCCAATGGGATTTGCGGTATGTGGACAAACTCTATGTAGCAATGGACAGTTTCTCCCTTGTCAGTAACTCCTGGTTAAATCCTTCCTACTTGTCCTCCTCCATCTCTCCTTAGCCCCTCCCCACACTCCACCCTGCCCATTCTTTATCCCTTTTCAAATTTCACTGACGTTCTTTAGAGGCTCAACATGGCTTCCAGGGTTAAATGCTTAGCTTTCCTTTGTTTCTGTTTGGGGAATAGTAGCTATTTTGCCACCTGGGAATGAGAAAGTTGAAAACAAGCATTATCAGTCTGGCAACCATCCACAGAGCTGGTGACTTTCTCAACCAGGGTTTCTCTTCTGAAGCACAAAACATGGAAATGGTTGGAGGTACTATGTTCTTGGTTCTCCAGTGGTTGTATAACTTGTCCCATTCTAGACTCAGCACAGAGAAATTGTTTCACTATACAAAAAGGATGCCTTAGGGCATTAGGGCTTAATTTTCTTATAAACCTCTGTTGAGGAAGAGTAAATGTGATAGGTAATTAAGAGGTAAGTGCATTAATTTAGATTTCTCTGTAGTTCAAGGTGCATCAAAGCAGAAGTACCTCACTTGAAGGAAGTTCTAAATGATGACCAGCAACAGCTACATGTGCAATCATCATGACGGGTGCCATCTATTTTTATTGTGTATTCTTTGATTTAGAAGATTAGCCCTGCATAGTTATAAATACAACTGAAAGTAGACACTTTTTATCACTGACATTACAATGATCAATTGTATGCCCTAGAGGCTGCATTCTTTTCCTAGATATGTTCTCAAGAAGATAATCTAGACCGCATAATGTAAGGCAACACTCACGTTTCGCTGTCTGCCATATCCAATAACTCAGAGGGTCCTAAAGAAGAGGAAAGCAAGATGTCCATCAAAAATAGTTCAAAAACTAACCATTAACAAAAAATTATAGTCACAGAATTAAAATGCCTTGGGAAGCTGAATAAGAAAGAGTATTTGGCGACAGGGATAATAAGACCACCTCCCCTCCCAAAGAGAAAGGATCCCTCTACCTCCCCTCGTCAATCATCACCAGGCAATATGTACAGAATGGGAGATAAAAAAGAATGATATGGCCTCTGCCTTCAAGAAGCTTTCAAACAAGTTGAAGAATAGAACAAATGAAAAATAATTAAGTGGCTACCTAGAGGGGGAAAGGGAGAATCAGATGGACTTTAAAGACCATTTTTCATTCTCCAGCAGCAGGTTGTTTGGAATGTAATCTTATGTAGTATAGCATGAAAGCTATGAGAGACCATATTATTAAGTGTCCCTTTCTCTGACATAACACAGCAAATTACACTAAATCACGATATTATCCAGTCCAATCTCTTTATTTTAAAAATGGGGTAAAATTCTATTTTTCATGAGATTTCCCTTCCAAAATCTGGAAGAAATGTTATAGGTAAACATCAAATGATTATAGATGCTTCATCAGGAATTAAAATGTTCTGTGCTTGCACATTCACAATTTCTCATTTGTTCACTAATTTATTCATTCAACCTGCAAACACTGCTTGGAATGTTCACCTTTCCCCCCAACGCTTCACACAATTCCTTACCTGCAGGTATCAGCTGACATACATTTTCTCCACAAAGCCCTCTATCTCCCCACTCCTAATACTGCATTAAATGTCATTCTTTGTGTTACCTCACTTTGTGTACTAACCCCATTTCCTAAAATGGTGGGGGGTGGGGGTAATAATGATTAATCATCCAAATTGAGACTATCTCTGACAAGTAGGTATATATGATCACCTTACCGATCATGACACTTGTCAAGCCATGTTAAAATCACCTGCTGACTTGTCTCGTCTCTCTCCACAACTAGACTCAGGAAAATCCCTTGAAGTTGTGGCCAATGTCTTGTCCACCATGTCCTTCCTTGGTGACTGGCATGGAGGCTGGTGCCAAGCAGAGGCTTAAATGTTTGGTTGAATTAATGAATAAATGTGCTTGGAAGGGTCAAACACAGCTCTAGGTATTGAGCACTGTAAACTTTAGAAGTATGATGCTGGTGATTTGCTCTCCATATTGGCAGATATCATTATCATTGAGCATTTATTTATATAACGTTACTTACTACCTAATTAGAAGAAAGAAAGTCCTAACCTCATCTTCCCTAACTCTGAAAGTCAGTGGTCAGACACTGATGAAAGAAACTGAAGGTGACACGAACAGATGGAAAGATACACCATGTTCTTGGACTGGAAGAATCAATATTGTTAAAATGACTATACTACGCAAGGCAATCTACAGATTCAATGCAATCCCTATCAAATTACCAATGGCATTTTTCACAGAACTAGAACAAAAATTTTACAGTTTGTATGGAAATAAAAAAGACTCCGAATAGCCAAAGCAATTTTGAGAAAGAAGAACAGAGCTGGAGGAATCAGGCTCTCTGACTTCAGACTGTACTACCAAGCTACAGTAATCAAAACAGTTTAGTACTGGCACAAAAACAGACATAGATCAATGGCACAGGATAGAAAGCCCAGAAATAAACCCATGCACCTATGGTCAATTAATCTACGACAGAGGAGGCAAGAATATACAATGGAGAAAAGCGTCTCTTCAATAAGAGGTGCTGGGAAAACTGGACAGCTGCATGTAAAAGCTTGAAATTAGAACAGTCTCTAATACCATATACAAAAATAAACTAAAAATGGATCAAAGACCTAAATGTAAGAACAGATACTATAAAACTCCTAAAGGGAAACATAGGCAGAACACTCTTTGACATAAATTACAGCAATATCTTTTTGGATCTGTCTCCTAGAGTAATGGAAATAAAAACAAAAACAAATGGGCCCTAATTAAACTTAAAAGCTTTTGCACAGCAAAGGAAACCATAAACCAAATGAAAAGACAACCTCCAGAATGGGAGAAAATATTTGCAAACAATGAGACTGACAGGGGAGTAATTTCCAAAATATACAAATAACTCATACAGCTCAATATCAAAAAACAACCCAATCAAACAATTGGCAGAAGATATAAACAAACATTTCTCCAAAGATGACATACAAATGGCCAAAAAGCACATGAAAAAATGTTCAGCATCGCTAATTATTAGAAAAATGCAAATCAAAACTACAGTGAGGTATCACCTCACACAGGTCAGGATGGCCATCATTAAAAAGTCTACAAATAACAAATGCTGAAGAGGGTGTGGAGTAAAAGGAACCCTCTTGCACTGTTAGTGGGAATGTAAATTGGTACAGCCACTGTGGAGAACAGTATGGAGGTTCCTTAAAAAACTAAAAATAGAACTACCATGTGATCCTGCAACCCCACTCCTGGGCATGTATCCAGAGAAAACCGTAATTTGAAAAAAATACATGCACCCCAGTATTGTACTATTTACAATAACCAAGACATGGAAGCAACCTAAATGTCCATCGAGAGATGAATGGATAAAGAAGATATGGTACATATATACAATGGAATGCTACTCAGCCATACAAAAGGATGAAATAATGCCATTGGCAGCAATGTGGATGGACCTAGCGATTAAGTGAAGTCAGACAGAGAAAGACAAATATCATATGATATCACTTATATGTGTAATCTAAAAATAAAGATACAAATGAACTTATAAAACAGAAATAGACTCATAGATATAGAAAACAAGCTATGGTTACCAAAGGGGAACGGGGGTGGGAGGGATAAATTAGGAATTTGGGAGTAACCTATACATGCTGCTGTATATAAAATAGGTAAACAACAAGGACCTACTGTATAGCACAGGGAACTACACTCAGTATTTTGTAATAACCTATACGGAAAAAGAATCCGAAAAAGAATAGACGTATATATATATATATATATATATATATATATATATATATGTATGTATAACTGAATCACTTTGCTGTACACCTGAAACTAGCATGAAGTTGTAAATTAACTAAATTTTAATAAAAAATAAAGAGAAAAAAATGTTCTGTGTACTGAACATCAAAAAAAAAGTGAAATAATGTCATTTGCAGCAACATGAATGGACGTAGAGATGATTATACTAGGTGAAGTAAGTCAGACAGAGAAAGACAAACATGATATTGCTTATACATGGAATCTAAAAAAAAAAAAAGATATAAATGAACTTATTTACAAAACAGAAATAGATCCACAGACATAGAGAACAAACTTATGGTTACCAAAGGAGAAAGGGGGCAGGGAGGGATAAATTAGGAGTTTGGTATTAACATATATATACTACTATATATAAAAGAGATAACAAACAAGGCCCTACTGTATAGCACAAGGAACTCTACTCAATGAAAAAGAACATATATATATATATAGATATATAGATATATATCTGAATCACTGTGCTGTATACCTAAAACTAACACAATATTGTAAATCAACTATACTTCAATTAAAAAAAAATGTCATTGGGTCAAAGAGAAAGGGGACTTTCACAATCCTCCTGGTCATCCAGGAGCTAAATCACCAACTTCACCTCCTCTCTTTCCCATCTACTGGTCATCTAGGCTGGGTGAATCTTCTCTTGCAATGTCTGTCCTATCTGTCGCTCCTACTTGTCCTATTTGACAAATAAACTTCCTAAAAGGTCTCTGTCAGGAACATATTAGCATGCAGGACTGTTACTAAGAAAACATAAAAAAGATCTTGCAACATCCAGATTTCCAGGTTTTAAATTCATCATATGTCCTGTGTCTCCCCAGGTATTTCAACATTGAAGTTCACAGTCTTTCACTTGGAACTACCCTTCCTCAATTTGTTCTCAAGGCTCCATTTTTTTTGCATAAGCTAAAGTGGTAGCTGCACAATCACCCAAATATTTCTCAGGCTCTCCCAGCTCTGAGAGCTTGCTCTCTCCAATCTTGCTACCCAGAGAGGGATCTTCTACCCACACACCTAAATATTACACATTCTTTAAAGATCAGTCTGTGACAGGGTCCTCTGAAAAGGCCACCTTTAACAGATGGAATCAACCTGTCTTCTCTTTGACAGAAGGAATCAATCAACAGAAGAACTCCCATAATACTTATTGGAGTCTACCCTTGTACTATGTATTTGCTTTTCAAATGTATGCCTTATCTCCTTAAATAAATTATTCTACATCTTTTAAATGTAAGAACACTTGGATTATTTTTCATATCCTTCTAGCGTGTTCCCTATTCTACAGGTTCAACAAGGATTCAATTCATTCATTTTTGTTCCTCAGTCCTGTGGTTCTAAGGAAACATGAATGATAATCCACCCCCTCCCCACCCTGTACCCCCTGAAGTGCCAAGCAGTACAGCACAGTGATTAAGAGTGAGGGTTCTGGAGCTGAACCTCCTTGGTTTCAAATCCCAGCTGTATCTTCCACTCACTAGATCTTGGGCAAGTTCGTTTCATTTCTCAGCCCCTTGATTGTCACACCTGTAAATCAGGATTAATAATAATATTTATCTCGCAGGTTTGTTATGAGGTTTCATAAGTTAATACAAAAAAATGTGCTTAAAACAGTAGCTGGGACACTACATGAAATGCCTAAAGTTTAGGTATAATTAAGTGTCCTACCCTCTGACATAACACAGCAGGTTACACTAAGTCAAGATACTGGAATATCAATGAGGGAAGGAGATACAAAAGGGCGCCTTGGCTCCCACTTACATGTTCTGTGTCCTGAGAACCAGTCCTCCAGGCCTATTCAATCGCTGATGAGGCATCCTCCACAAGGTCAGGAGCAAGAAGGCCTACAGTGCCCAATGGTTCTTTTAGAAAGCTCCTTCAGCAAAGCCATTCATTTTGAAAGGAATTCCATAAACACGAGCAGCCCGGCCTCACCAGTGTCTGTTCCCATTATTACTGATAATCGTGTAACTGAGCAGGACCTTCCCGGGACAGATCCCTCCCCCATGTCCTCTGCTGTAGCTCCTCTCTGGAGTACCTAGACAATAGTATCTGATGCACACTTCCTGAGTTGTTTTACAGATGCTAAAACCACCACCAAATAGAAAAAGTTAACTACTTGTTGATCATGAGCCCCCAGACGTACTGGCACCTAAGGATTGATAATGTTAACCCCTGGGACACTGCCCTGTTACGTCACCATCAACCAATCAGAGAATTGTGCATAAGCTGATCACATACCCTGTAATGCCCCTCCCTCGCCTTGCCTTTAAAAATACTTTGCTGAAACCCTTTGACGAGTCCAGGGTTTTGGGGCACGAGCCACCCGTTCTCCTTGCTTGGCCCTGCAATAAGCCTTTCTCTGCTCCAAACTCCAATGTTTCGGTTTGTTTGGCCTCACTGTGCGTCGGGCACACACGAACGTGTGTTTGGTAACAACTGCACAAATTTTTAGGCAACAGGGGCCTTGTCTCAGTTCCTCCTTTCCTCAACACTGTCACTTGGTGCTCTCAGAGCTGCACCCACAGTGGGTCCATGGACTCTGGGGTCCACGCCTCCATGCAGTGAGAGGATGCTGAAGCAGTTTAATCTGTGCTAAAATGGCAAGGATTTGACACTCTGAAAGTGGGACAAGGAAGAGAAAGCAGCTTGTTCCTCAACTTTCTGACAAGAATCACTATAAATGAAGCCAACCCAGAAGGATTCCAGAGCTGGTCATCTAATCTGCGAGTCAGGCACGCCTGGAGCCGTTTATTGTCTCCCCCTCCCCCTTTAATCCTCTGCAGCTGACAGAGATGAGAAAAAGAGCTGCTGATACTAAAACAAGATCCTTTTGCTCTTAATATCCAAAGAAACTTCGGTTAAAGGTTTCAGGAACAGCTCTGGAAAGATGGACTTAATTAACTGATAACAAGAAGGGGCTGCAGAAGAGAAAAGGAGAGGAGGAGAGTGCCAGGTGGAGCCGGAGACAAAGCTGTGGTTTCCCTCCCTATCTGTGTCTTCAGTGACCTACAGGGAGCTACTCTTACTAGTACGGCATGCTGTCTAATAGTGCACTGTGTGGGTTAGTAGCATTGGTGTAAGATTTGGAGGTGGAGGCGTAGCCAGAGAAATAAAAACAATCAACAAAGACCATAAAAATTTTCCCTTGAAGGAAAAATACATGTGAAAAAATAGCAACTATGGTTTTTGGAAAAGTTAATTTTAGTCTCACTCATAAGGGAGAGAACAGGAGAAAGAGAAGACATAAAGATGATGGAATTCCTTCAATATATACCAATGGGGAACATCTGGGTTTGGGCTTAGTTTGTATTTCATGAATACATATATCCTGATTGTGGATACCATGCATTTCCCCTAAGGAGTTTGAAGGAATGCCATTAAATTGTCAGCAGAGAATTCCCGATTGTTCCCTGAATATAAAGGGAAGTCTTGGCTCTCTGTCCCTCCCAGGATTTACTAAAATTTCCACACTCCATTCCATAGCCAACCTGCACCAGAAGTTGACTGTTGAATCTCTACTGAGGGGATACGGGTACAAATTTCTCCATGAAATTTTCATAAGATGATCATTGCCCTTCTGCAGCCCTGTACCAGTTGTCAGTGGAACGCTGCATATGATACTCATTTCAAACTACCCTGTGCTCTGGTTGTTTATCCATGTTTCATTTCCCTCGCTGGGTTTTAGGAATATGGAAGGCAGAAACCAATCTCATATTATGGATGAATTTTGGCAAGTCACCTAACTTTACTACCCTTCAGTTTTTACCACCTGTCAAATAGAGATAAGAGAACTTACCTTGTAGGATTGTTGTAAGAATTAAATGTATGAATACATGTAAAGCATTCAGAACAGTGAAGATGAGCAGTGATTATTACTATAACATTTTTCTTCAAAAGTGCATGGGACTGGGCTTCCCTGGTGGCGCAGTGGATAAGAATCCGCCTGCCAATGCAGGGGACACAGGTTCGAGCCCTGGTCTGGGAAGATCCCACATGCTGCGGAGCAACTAAGCCTGTGCACCACAACTACTGAGCCTTGCTCTAGAGCCCGTGAGCCACAACTACTGAAGCCCGCGTGCCTAGAACCCGTGCTCTGCAACAAGAGAAGCCACCGCAATAAGCCCACGCACTGCAACAAAGAGTAGCCACCATTCTCCACAACTAGAGAAAGCCCGCACAGAGCAACGAAGACCCAATGCAGCCAAAAATGAATAAATAAAAATTAAAAAAAAAAAGTGCATGGGACAGAATTTTTGAATGAATGAATGAAACATTTAAAAATCCACTTGGACCCTGGCCAATATATTTTTTCTCAGAAAGAGATCCATAAATGGAACATGGATTTTAAAAAAAGCTATGCTATATGAGAAATGGTCTGAAAAATAAGGGAAAGAAAAATACATTGTGGGGAATACACATCAGTATTCCCTGGTGAAGGCCAGGGAAGCTTTTTTTGCTTCGAAAAGAAGCAAAACTTCACAAACCTCCCAACATGAAAAAGTGAGCAGCATGGTAAGTAGTCAAACCTTCCAAATTTCAAGTTTGCTGCCCAGTCAGTGCTCATCCCATAGGTTGTTCCACTGAACTGATGCAGTTTTATCATCGATACTGCACTTGTATCATATGTGATGTGTCTTTTGTCACACGCATCCTTTAATTTGCTTCCCACACCGAGGCATCCAAATCCCCTTTGCTGTTCCTACCAACTCCCCGTGGCCTCTCTCTCTCTCTCCCTGTGGACCTCATTTCCCATTAGTCTCCCTGACGCTGCCAGCAGACCATTCCAAATCCTCCTCTGCCCCAGGACAAAAGCTGCACAGATGTGGGGAGAGCTGGCACTGGGAACTCTTAACAGCACCATCATCCTGTCCCAGCAGGATGGTGGTCGTTTCTCTCGGGGACCAGAGGCAGAAAAAGGGGGGGGGGTGGGTGAAAAAAAGAAAAGAAAGACTGAAGGCAGAAAAAGAGGGAAGACAAAATAAGCCATTGAAATCAGAAAGGAAATGCATGAGTGAGATTTCTATCAGGAAACGCAGTAGGGGGCAGGGGGGTGGGAGGTGGGAGAATAAAAACAAAAGAGCAGAATGTGCCGGGGTGGGGGGCGGGGGTAAAAGACTAAAACACCATAAAAGTCTCTCGAAGGGCTAACGCTAGGGAGGAGGGAGTGGGCAAAAGTATGGCTGAAAGGAGCTGAAAAGCAGGAACCACCGGGGGTGGGGCGGGGGTCTCTCAGCTGGAATCCCTCCACAACCTCCTCTCTCCACCCTGTCCCTGTGGAATTCTTAAGCTCTCTCCCACCTCCGTTCTCTTTTCAACCCTCCCAATGCCCAAATTCCAGTTTTTCATAAAGGAAAGCAGCATGTCGTGTATTTGAGAGTAGAAGTCCCAAAGAAGATGCGGGAAGAGAAAAATTCAAGCCTCCTGGGGCTTTTCAGAAATAACCACAGGTCCTGCGCCCCCCAGCCCCTCAGCCTGGATTTAAAAGAGCTCTGAGAAGAGAACTTGGTTGCTGAATGTGGTGTCTGGGAGAATGACTAATCTCTCACGACTCCCGTTCAGAGGGCGGCGTCCTCCTGATTGCGGACCCCACTGCTCAGCGTCAATAAACGGTGAAGAAGAGGGCAAAGCAGAGGGGAGAGAGGGGCTCCCTGGAGTAAGGATGCAGAAAGCGAACAAGCCGTATCAGTCATGAGCCTTGAAAAAGGCCCACTGTTTCTGAGGACCCTTGTCATTAAAGGCATCTTTACAGGCAGGTCTTTGAACAGTTTTTAGGATTTACATAATATGAAGACATAAAATTTTAAAAACTAGAACTTCAAGAGGTTTGCAGCAACTGAGATTATTAGGAGTGGCATCTCTTGATCTTTGGCACAGTGGAAAATTTGTATTCATTAATTTTTTTATTTCCATGAATTCAAACTGATCAGACCCACCCACTCTGCAAATCTAATGCTAATTTACAGACAACGATGCCAGTCTGGTAGAAATCCCCAAATCTTAGCCTCACAGAGGCATCTTTGCAAAGGATATTTTCCATCAGATCCGGGGAATTTCAGTCATCATCATTATTAAATTAGGCAAGACTATTCAGTGAGCAGAGATCACATTAAGATGATTACAGAGAAAGGGTCGTGTTTTCTGTGTACGCGTGTCCCCGACTTCAAGAACACGATAATTTAAAAGAGTTTCTGTAGTTGAAATGAGATGAATAGTTCTGCAAAGATAGTTTCCAATTCTAAATGCACAGGTTTATAAAATTATATCAGCAACTAAAGATAATAAAACAAATGACAACAGAAATGGTTGAGCCAAAGTTCTTAGCCCTTAAGGAACATGGAGAATTAGGCTGACGATGTCAAAAGATTTTACATCCATGTTCCTGAATAACTAGAGATAATGAGGTTGATATTATGAATGAAATTGACCATACCTATCAGGTTGATAAATACTAATTTTAGTAAAAATCAACGGCAATTCAGTTTCTGTTATTTGACTGTAGTACTAAAAGGTTAAAAATTGCCACCCATCAATATACAGTGATCCTTGGAATGTAGATCATAGTAAGATTTTATTTTCAAACAGAAGAGACGGATTTTGCTTCATGATCTCCAGTCTTTCCCCCCATGTATCTACTGGCCAATTGGAGACCCTGGTGAGGCAGACACAGTGACCATGAGAACTGTTTGCCTGTGAGTGAAGTTGAGGTGATTACAAAAATCTCAAGTGTTTTCTCATTAGTATAAATATTAAACCAACTAATTTATAAAAGCTAACTAAAAAAATTAGAAAAATAAGCTTCCCCCTACCCCAAGTTACTAACAAATTCCTTGTGTCCTTCAGTTTTGACACAGAGAGCTGTATCACATTATTCACTCTTTGCAAAAGACACCTGGGATCGAAAAGAAACTAGTTTAGTATTGGAATGTCAGGCTTTGATCAGAGCACTAAGAGATTTGCCAGCTGGATTTCATGCCAGAAAGAGTGTGTGTGTACTGATCTATGGCTGAGGTTAGAAACTCCAAGTCTTATGAGCTTGAGTTACAAGGGCTTTTAAAGACCGTCTTAAGGGAGTAGAAAGAGAAGTTGGGGTGTGTGTGAAAATCCATGGTGTTAGAGTAATATCATCTCAGGCCTCATCATTCAAGGCCCTGGGGAGACCCAGCTGAGAAGAGGATTTTTGGTTTTGTTTTTAGTGTAATTATGTCCCAAATACTGCATGGGACATACTTAATGCTTAAAAAAAAAAGTTATTGTTGTCTTGTATTTTTATTTGCTAAATATTGCAGCCTTGGCTTAGGACCCTGAACCAAAGGAAAATATAAACGCAGAGCTCCAGGGAATTCCAAGTGAGTCAGTAGTTCAGGGTATTGAGAAGGGAGGGTCATCATTTTCAACTGAAGAAGACAGAGTAAGGGGGGGGGTAGATTAAATACGGCCATTAATTATAAAGCAGAGGGGTCTATTTCCCCACCCCTTGAGTTGGGGCTGGCTCTGTGACTTGTTTTAGCTGGCAGAATGCCACAGAGATGAGGCAGACTTCCCCAGCCTGGCCTCAGAAGGTCTGGAAGCTTCCATCCTCACCCTCCAGGAACCCGAGGACCATCATGCTATGCAGAAGCCTGGGATGAAGGTCCAGGTGTAGAGAAAGGCTCAGGTGTCCCAGCCATCTCAGCTGAGAGCCCCGAACATGTGAGAGTCCATCTTAAATACAGACGCAGTGAAAACGGCAGCTCCCTGCAGCCTCATAGGTAAGACCAAGTGAGATACCAGCAGATCACTGATGCAGAGCGGATCGCAGAACCAGGGAAGGGAAGGCTCGTTCTTCAGGAGAGGTAGAGAGGGGAGGAGAGAGAATTCCTAAGTTGCCTCATCACTCAAATAGACAGCCAGTGTCTCACCTAACTCTAGAGTGGTATGTGGGTATGCGTGCAAACACTCAATCTCATCGGGTAAAGGGCAAACTAGGAGGGAAGGATTGAGAATGATCAAGACGACAGCCACCAGGAGTGCTTGAGCCTGAGCTAGAGGCAAACAAAGTGACAGCATATATCTAAAGTTCACCTGAACTTTGTACAGTGGAAATCCTGAGATCTTTTCTATTAAGAGAAAAATAACCATGGAAGCTTTGTGACCTTTATGCACTGTCTATGGGGCTGGGTTCTAATATTTGGTTCTGCCTGTCACAAGCTTTTGGAAGAGTCACTATAAGAAAGAGAAAACACCTATGATGTGTGTTGTTGGGGGCGGGGCGGTGGTGGGAGAGACGAGCAGAATTGACGCCACCAATGCTTTCGTAAGTCTTGCCCAAAGAGGAGTGCTGTAATTGCTGGGGACAGAATGGTCAGGTGAGTAGGAGGAAGAATATGCACACCCCAGACACAGCACCGGAAATATATCTAGGCTTTCCCGGGCAGACAGGCTTGGGATTATCCAACCTAGCCTACCAGGGGGAAAGAAAGCCCCTAATGGCGACCATCCTACTTTAACTCCCTTTCCTCTTCCTAAACCACTTTTTTTTTGTTTGTTTGTTTTTTTGCGGTACGCGGGCCTCTCACTGTCCAGGCCTCTCCCGTTGCGGAGCACAGGCTCCAGACGCGCAGGCTCAGCGGCCATGGCTCACGGGCCTAGCCGCTCCGCGGCATGTGGGATCCTCCCGGACCGGGGCACGAACCCGCGTCCCCTGCATTGGCAGGTGGACTCTCAACCACTGCACCACCAGGGAAGCCCCTAAACCACTCTTTCCACCATAATTCAGGCCAAGGGTTCAAGCAAACTCTCCATGGTGAGAAGGTACTGAAGACAAAGCAAGGTGAGTCTAATGTGACTGACAGTCTAATACTTACCTTACCAGGTCCTTGTAAAGATTAAATGATAGCATGTGCTTAGTATAAGCACATGGCATATAACCCGTGCTTGAGAAATGGTAGCTATGTTATCTATTTGTGGCTTTACAATAGGACTTAAGGCATCTACATACAACTGCTTTAAATTTTATGATGCATGTGCTTAAATACTTTTTTAGCCTGCAATTGCTTGATAACAGTGACTGTATTTTGTTTTTGTGTGTGTGCTGGTCTATAACAGGTAGTTCCTATGAAGTACTCCACAAATATTTGATGAATGAATGAATGAATGGAATAAGACATGTTTGCTGAATTGCATAAAAAGAGGAATAAAAAGGAATGTGAATCAGACATAGAAAACAAACTTATGGTTACCAAAGGGGGAAGGGCAGGGGAGGGGTCAGTTGGGAGTTTGGGATGAACCGATACACACTACTGTATATAAAATAGATAAACAATAAGGACCTGCTGTATAGCACAGGGAACTAGACTCAATATCTTGTAATAACCTGTAACAGGAAAGAATCTGAAAAAGACTAGATATATGTTTATATGTATAAATGAATCACTTTGCTGTACACCTGAAACTAACACATTGTAAATCAACTATACTTCAATTAAAAAAAGGGAATGTGAATGTGTACTAATATGCTTACTGTTTACAAACTAAATATGATACAATGAGGGTAGGCCACAGGCTCAGTGCTAGGGCTCACAGAAAATCTTCCAGGATTTCTGTGTACCTGTATCTAGCAGAGCTAGAGACCCCTCAAAAACAGCCAAGCCAGGGAGATGTTTCCTCTTTCTCTCCTATTTTTCAGTCCTAGAAACACTATAAACGTGGGAAGCTGAAAGTATGGTCAATATTTGATATTCCTCTCATGTGTTTGTGCCTCTAAAGGACTATCAGAAGTACATGCTAAAGTACATGATCTAACACCAAATTACAGACCCAGTTAGGACACCGTCCAGGAGGTGAACATGGCCGGCCACAGAGGACACAAGAGTACCAGATGTTTTCAAAGAGAATAAAGTGTGACTTGAGTTGAAAAGATGAATGAGACTCAAACAGAAAAAAAAAAGGGGGGGGGGACTAGAAAGATGGAAAAACAATATGCTCATTACTCCTCAGAATGATCAGCTATAAATATGGATTAGGTACCTGTTCCCAACTAGTTAGCTTCCCAAAACAGTAAAGCATGCTATGCCAAGGCCACATTTGGTATGTCTTCTAGTTTTTCATTAATCAGCCCCCAAATACCCTGCAAAGGCCTTGATATGAAAATTATTTCTGTTAATGGCTTGGTTAAGGTGACCTACATGTGTAAGGGATCTGGAATCCCAGCTCCCTCAAATAAGCAAGGAGAGTCAGCTAAACTTGGAGAAGATTTCCCCCATTCTGAGGACAGCCTGGATGAAAGTCAACTTAGAAAACTCAGTCTATTTCATAGATAAATGTTTCCTGGTTCGCTGTGCCTACTCACCGTGGTCGAGGATATATTTCACAATCTCCCCGTTGCCGGTTTTAGCTGCGTAGTGAAGGAGTGAACAGTGGTCTGGTCCCTGAATTAGCAGGCTGCCTCCATTTTTATAGCTTTCTATTAGCTGAAAAAGAGACATAGGAAAAGCAGCTCAGGCACAGTCCAGAACAAGGGAAACAGCTAACCGGTGATAAAATAAAACTAACGTAACAAACCACAAATGTCTCCATCCTCAGAGGACACAGAGAAAAGTCAAGGAGATGAAGTAACCATTCCTGGGTTGTGTTATCACTCAAATAGGTGGCCAGTGTCTCAGCTAACTCCAGAGAGGGTATGTGGGTACTGAACAGCCTAAGGAAATGGAAACATGCTAAATTACTCGTTCCTTTTCTGTTTTTTGTCTTTAACTTTTCCGGGCACTGGTCTCTGACTCAAGGGAGTAAAGGGTGGAGAGGAGAATAAAAGATTCCCTATGTTGGCTCAGCATTCTCTTGAGCGAAAGAACAATTAAGTCTATAGGCAGGAATAGCTTGATGTCTGGTAGCTAAGCTCCTTCCCCGTCCTTTAGTTTTTCTCCAATCTCTAATGAGCCTAGCTACCGAGTACAGAAGCCGCTTCCCATTTTCCAGCATGCGCTCACAACACATGTACATGCACACCCATGTATGTCTCCTTCCTTCATCCAGATCTGCAGCCCAGCCTGCATGCCTTCTGTTAACTGTCCAACATATACCCAACAAGGCTTGAGATGATCCATGGGATAAGAACCAGAAGGGTTCAGAGAATGTAGTAGTAGAAACCTAAAAGACTTCAAACATGAGAACAGCCTGGAAAAATCAGATATTGCAGCCTGGGAACTAGGTGGCTAAGTGAGGACACAGTGTAAGTCTGTGAAATACTGAACATTATAGAAAGTGTGACTGGATCCGTTCTCTAAACTGCAGTATGTCAGAACAAGAAGAGCCTTTCTGGGGCTTCTAAAAGGTAGTTTCAGGATAAATAAGAATCAAATAACTCAGCAGGATATAAGCAAAAGGAATGTGTCTTCCACCAAGAAGTTAGATGGCACAGCATTATAAAAAATCAAACAACTCACAAGGTTCAAGAGAGTAAACTCACAGTTCACGCGTTCACTCAACATCATAGAACCGCCATGTGCCAGATGCCAGTGAAACAAAGATGAATACAACTCGGCCACTGGCCTCCAAGACCTTGCCGTCCATGGGGGAGACAGATGTGTAAAGAATTGCACAGAGACAGAGAAGAACACGAGAAGGGTAGCACAGGGCACTAGTAGGGGATGGAAAAACGTCAGGAAAGACTTCCTAGGAAATTGATCAAAAAGGAGTCGTTGAATGGAAGTGAGGAATATATGGGGTTTTCATGCCTAAACTGTGAAGCAAAGGAACAGGAAGAAGTAGCTAATTGTCTTCCACAAAAATCTAAGAGGATCCTGTTCTGTTCAACTGTCTTGTCTCCCAATGACACTTCCATTCCTTGTGGGCAGAGCCACAGAGGATTTGGGCTCAACAGAATAGCAGAGACCCAACCCATCAGCTGCCCTGATTCTGCCTTTCTGTGGTGTTTACAGACACTGTGAATGTTAAGTTAGTCCACGGGCATTTTATGCAGCCCAGTGTACAGGAGCCACTCATGACAACCTTCACACTGGGATGATCCTGGGCTTTCTGTTCTCGGCTCACTGGTGCACTGCCACCCCCCGCTCCCCACCCAACCTCTCTCTCTCTCTCTATCGCTCTTCATCCCTTACACACACACACACACACACAGTTTAATATTTAATATTTATTGTACTTTCTACATGGGATAGAAAAATGAAAGGAGATAGAGAAGAAAAAAGAAAAGGGGGAAAAATACTTGGGAAGGAAAAGACAGAAAGAAAAGAATGAAAGAGAAAAACCCTCAGCCTTTATATTTTACCTCTCAGTAAATAAGGTGTTATTAAGTCATTTCTTAGTCATTTAGGAAATAATTACAACAGAGGATGAAATAAGACAACCAGCTGAATATACTGATTTCCCATCTCTCAAATAATTCTCTACTAAGTACCAAAAAAAAGTGTGGTAATACACCCAGGGACCTGGAAAATCTGTTGCCTAGACTAAAAGTATATACAAAGTAAAATGAAAAGGTTTCAAATGTACAACGGTTTGCAAAATTTTCTGGTTTAGAAGCTCTGCAAGGGCAGGAATCAGGTCTTAACTCATGCCTCTCTTTCCCACAGAATCCACTATAAGGCCCTACAGGGAGTATAGGATAGTATTGGTTTTATCCACTGCTGGGAAATGGCACTGAACACATAGGCACCCAGACTGCTTAGAGAGCACTTTCCTCTTGTGGGTAACAATTCCTAGTAACACTATGATCTGGACAGTGGCACAGGCACCATTCCCAGGATTATGTGTCTAAAGATGGCAGTTTATCAAGATGCTGGCAACCTTCTCACCATTCGTCTTCTGCTAGTAACCTGTTAAAAATGTAGCACAGAGATTTTGCAGTTTATTCAACAGATGTGCTTCAGAAGAACTTGTATACAAGGGCAGTGCTTCTCAGCTTTCTTTTAAGGCTTCTGGTTTCTCAATATGCAATGGTGCCATACTCCACGAGTAAGGCAGAGTCTCTGCCCAGGGGCAGTTGTCGATATTACAGAACAGATCAATGCCAGTGTGGGTTATACAGGGATATATGGGCAGTCTAAGTCCTGATGCCTGAAAATAACCTGGGGCCAAATACAGCTTTTAGGGTATTCATAGATTATATTTTATAACAAATATTTGCCTCCCCACTATGTTTAGCTACTAAAGAGACACAGATTAACACTATATTAATAAAACAGCTATCATTTTAGAGTCCCTTCTATGTAATAGGAACAGTCTTAAGAGCTTTACATGAATTTTACATTCAATCCTCACAATACAGCAAAGAGAGGGGCAATGTGATTCCATTTTACAGATGAAGAAACTGAGGCACAGAGAGAGTTAGGTAATTACACAAAGTCACATATACAGTGAATGGCAGAGCCAAGATCTGAACCCACGCAGTCTGACTTCGGAATTCGCATTCACTCTAGAGGCAAGCAGTGACCACCTCCTTCCCTCTGAACTAAATTTGCCAGAAAACATGAGCACAAATCAAAATATCCGAGGCAGATCAGAGTATCTTCTTCTGATTCACTGTGATCCCCAAAGTTCAAAACTGTAATAATGTCGCAAGATGTAGGCTCTTGCCTAGAGGATGTATTTCTGGGTATTGTCCAGGTTATTCCTACAGATGCATTCATTTAAATACCTATCTAAAAAGAAATCTTTAAACTTCAAATTTCAGAGAGGAGGAAATCCGAGCACTGTGAGCACTGCCTCCTGGGGACATGCATCGGTTGTATCTAGTCAAGGCAAATAGCACAATGCCTTTCCACAGACCCTTTGCTATTAGGACATGTAGAGATGCTGTGAAGACCCCTCTCATCCTCTCTTCTCAGCCCTCAAAAAGAGCATCCTTCCTCCTTCTAACCAGCTAGTACCGGGGGGATGAGAAACGATATATGGGATCATGAAAATTTGGTGAGAAATGATATTGATTTAAAGTTCTTAAAGAATCACCAAAAGTTCTGGTAGGAAGATATCTTACCTTCATAAGATCACCAGCTATTACTGCCTGCAAAATTGCTGTGGAAGACAAAAGAGAGATGTCCCATTAGTAGAAGACCCTCTCATTAAAATATTATAAAGGGCTGGATTTTGGAGACACAGTCTACATTTGGGGCAGGAACCAGGGGAGGACAAACATGCCAAAGGGTGAATCTGGGAACAGACTAAGGCCTTCCCTTTAGCCCTTCCCTACCTGGGCACTCATCTCATACATCATTCTAGAGCCTACCTGAGCCCCCTCCAGCCCAGGGACAGTAAAGAGAACATGAAATTTAGAGTCACACATATTGGATTCAAATCTTAGCCCTGACGCTTACAGGCTGTGGAATACTGGGCGACTTATTTAACCCCTCTGAGCCTCAGTTTCCACATCCGTAAAACAGCAAGTCTCAATTGTATAGGATCCCTGAAAGGATTAATTCAATCATCTAAATGTTCTTAACTCATCCACTGATGCAAAGTAGGTGCCTAATCATGATTGTTTCTGGTCCCTTCTTTCTAGTTCCCTCTACTTTGTCCTTTTGGGGTTCAAAAATCACTAGTAATTTTGGTTGTGTGTTTTATAATTATAAATAAATACCTACTGCTATGGAAAGAAGGACAAGAGACAGTAAGGAAGAAACACATATGTTGATTATGTTCTGAAGAAAATAACCATATATTTAGCATAAAATTCATTGGTGATTCTTACAGAAAGAACTCTAGAAGTCCTAGGTAACCTAAACTAATTGTAAGACTATGTAGCCGAGGGGAAAAAAATATAAGTACATGTGCCTGTCATGTGGGGTGTAGAAGAGGAATGAGAAAATATAACTGATAAAAGGGGGAAAGAACACATGAGTGTCTAATGACAGTTATGGTTCCTAAAGGCAACATGTGTATTAGGTCAAAAATGGTCCCTTTAGAAGAATAATACTTAGATTCTAAAACTGCTCAAAAAAAAAAAGATTATTTTAAGGCTTTAAAGTCACCAAAAAAATTAGAAGATTTAAAATTTATTTTTCAAAGTGTCATTTTACTCTTCTTGTTTCAGAGTCTCTCATATAGAGTTAGCCAAAAATGTAGTATCAGGTATCAAAGTACATGGAGCCCTTGACCGTCACTGAACAAAGCCCTTGAAGCATTTATGATGAGCAGTTATGAGCCCTGGGTGACCAGAGGCAAAGGACCACAGGCATGTTAAACAATGGCCCAGGGCTGAGTGCCTTGCCTCAGACCAAAGCAGAAGCCTTGGAAACCTGTGGAAATGATGAGGGTTCCTTGAGCATATAGGAGGAAGAATAATGCAGGAAGAATAGAGAAAAAGGAAGAACAGGAAAGAGAGGGAAGAATGTTTCTTTTCCATAACAAGCTGTAAGCAATCTGCTTTTTTCACCTCCCTTTGGCTCCCAGCACAATGCTCTTTGTACACTATCAATGCACACCAATCAGTTGTTGAACTGATTGAAAAGAGAGCAAGGAGAAAAGGAGTGAGAAGGCAACGGAGATAAAAATAACAGCAAGGGAATTGATAAAACGTTATGCATCCAAAGAACCCAAGAAATGTGTCTCACTCCTCCTAGTATAGATGCAACACTGGGGTTCAGAGTGCAGTGACTCTCTCGGGGCACAGAGCCAACGGTGGCCCCATCAGCACCATAGTGCAGGTCCCTGTGACCAGTCCAAGCCTCTGTCCAGTGCCCTCTGGGAGGTCACCCTGTAGGAGCTCTACTAGGCCCTGTGAGGCTTACGGAAAATGGAAGAAAATAGTCTAAAGGTTATCAAGCTTATAGTGTTGTGGAAAAGGCATTGGAGTCTAATTCCAATTTCTATAATTTACTAGCTATGTACATTTAAGAAGTCATTCAAACTTTGTGAACCGATTTTCTTATGTAAAATAAGGTTAACAGCTGCCCTGCTTACCTCTCTATAGTAAAGATGAAACCAAAAAAGAGCTTTATAAATAGGGTAAGTTATATTGACAGACGGGGTAGACTACTTTGTGACTATACGTAAGTACATGAAAGAGACATACAGACACTTCAGAAGGAGCCCAGCCATGAGGGTAAACTGGTGGTGGAGTCAAGCAGACATCTCTCTGTTCATAGGCCCCATCAGAAGTGAGGCCTGGATGAAGGAGCCCGTGGGATGGTTGGTGCTTCACCCCAAGAGGTCAACTGTACCTCAGAGGACAGGGAGGGAGAGGCAGGGGAAAGTATGAGCAATTGCAGGTCTGGGAGAGCGACTCAGGCTGGGCTTTTATACTGTAGGATGTTCTCCTGACTGAGGTAGAGTATCCATTTAGGAAAGAAATAAGGTTAGGGAAATTGCCTGAGAAGGCAGCTAAGGAAGAGCCTTGAAACTTACGTGCAGAAGGTCCTAACAATGTAGAACCTGCGTTTTCAAGACCATATTGGAACATGTCTCAAGTTTAAAAGAAATAGAAAAAAGAAAGAATAAAGGGGAGAGAAAAGAAAAGTGAATTCGCTAATTTAAAGCACCAGTGAATAAAATTTGGTGCATATAAGCAATAAATCAGGATGATAACAAACATTCCCCAGGATAATACTATTGAAAGAGCCCTGAAAATAAATGAGTGAATGAACAAATGAATGAATGAATGAGAAGCTGGAGGAAAACTTACGCTAGCTGTGGAGTTCAAAGGATTGTTGGAGGAGGTGAAATTTAAGGTGACTCTTCCACAATAAGTGGATTTAATTAGGAAAGAAGATTTGGAAAATCCTTAAAACATGAAGGGAAGATATGAACAAGGACTTGGAAGTTAAGAGTCATGTTGTCTGAGGGGCCCTGGGAAGAGTTCTGCATTATCACATCTGAGGCTGGGTTGTCTTAGGTCATAACTGTAGAGTTCCTGAGGGACTGCTCCAGGGAGCACTCTATGTCAAGAGAAGGAACCTGGATTTTCATCCCAAGAGGAGTGAGAAGCTATGGAGGCACTAAACGTAAATCGAGGATCGTATAAATGTCCTGACACAGGCCAGTTCGATTCCGCCCCTTCCCTCCTGCAAACAGAGTTACGACCTGCTCTCAGCTCAACTGCTCCCGATTACCCCCATTACGGCGGCTTTCCATTGCTACCTCAGACTCACTCAAAAGCATTTTTATTTATGTCTTTTGGTTTCCTTCAGCCTCTCAATTTAAAGCCCCCATGAACAGATAGAAGAGCATATAAAAGAATCATAACCACAAATAATTTCCAATTGTACTGGAGACAGAAAACATGAATATTTATTTTTAAGTCAAGCAATATGCTCAAGGGTAGCTATTATGCAAACATTATTAGGCACAAGGCCCTCTTCTCTCCTGATTAATGTCCTTCCCTCCTGAACACTGTTGTTTAAGATTTGCTCTGCATAAACAGAGCCTGAATCCATTAGTATTCAACTTCAGATAATAACCTTCTGAAAGAGCAAGCTTAAAAACAAATAATGAGTTGTTATGATTACAGTATTCTTCTTTATTATTTCTTCAGCTCTGAGCCTGCCTTCTTGCCTTTTCCAAAACTCCTTCATACTGAGGCAACAATGCTCCCAAATTCAAAAGAACAAGGGAAGTCAAATGGCCAATGGGACACAAGGGTTATTGAGTAGGTGGATACTAAGTTTCCCAGACAATTAAATCACATAAACTTAGACAGTCAGACAGAAAAGTCAGGGGGTAGAGAACTGAAAAGTTTGTCAGTTTTAGAGTTTAGAAGTTGAATCATTAGTTCACAAGAAATGGTTTCTTTTTCCCTCAGCACTGTGCCTTCCAATCAATTGCTAAACAGTAAACATCCTGAGAGAGAAAGCTGGAACTGAAAAGTCAGGACTACCAGGAAGGAATCACTGTCTTCCTTCTCACAGCCTCTCTCCTAGGCCTGGACTCCCAAAAGCCCGGACATCCTTAGCCATCCGTGCACAGAAGGGAAAAAATGACTCCTATCCCCTGGAATCACGACGGGGAGAAAACAGTCCGAGGGCCCACTGGCTGGCTCGCCTGCTTCTGCCATGCCAGGCCCTGTTCAAGGTTGACCGTACAAAATATACTCCATCCTCTCAGAGAGCTGATGCTTTGGCAAGAAATCCAAATTAGGAAGGAATCTATTTTAATGGAGTCTAGAATCATACTGCCTGAGTTAAGTCTTGTGAGTACCATTAACTAGCTATAACCTTGGGCAATTAACCAAGCTTCAGCTCTTTCATTAGGAAAATGAAGATAAAATCAGTTCTTTTGAGACTCTGCCTTGCAAGTAAGCTCAAGAAATAGCGACTCTGACCACTGTGGTCTTCTGTGTAGAACACCATGGAATACTGATGTTTTTAACACCATTACACAGAAATGAATCACTTTCTTCTATGAAATGAGAAGTTTAGACTAAGGTCAACTATAGTTCTAGAACATGCCATATGACTACTTCCAAAGGGATAGTTTAAGGTTGTGAAGTTTGCTTTGCAGACAAAAATATTTGTAAATAAAAAGTATACAGAACTTGGCAAAGCCACATGTATGTTTATAAATCTCAATAAATCAACCAAAATAACTACGCTGTATATAAAGAGTCACAAGCCTGAGCATTTATGTCTATTTAAAATTTTAATCTTTCATGTTCAGTTATTTTTCAGTTTTAAAATTAATATTGTTGCTGAATTGTTTGTCACTTGCTAATGATAGCAGTCATGTAGATCTTTTTTTTTTCAATTGTGGAAGAAAAAATTAAATGTAACAACAAAAACTGTTGAACAAAGAATGGCTTGTGGAGGCCTAGGCGGTAAAAATCAGTTGATTCATTGAGAATCATAAATATACGTCTGGCTTTGCCAAGTTCTGCGTACTTTTTACTCCTAAATATTTACATCTGCAAAGCAAGAATCACAACATAAAACTAATGCTTCAGAAGCCATATTCCACATTGCAGAGCTCTATTTGGCCTTAGTTAGTCTAACCCTCTCATTTCATAGATAAGGAAAATGGGGCTTGAGAAGTAAATGGACTTTTCCAAGGTCACACAGATAGTTAGCAATCCAGCTGAGAGACAGAAGGGCGCTTGTCTCTTTTATTTTTATTATTTCTTTTATATTTTCTTTTATTATTTCTGACTCCTAGGTCAGAGTTCCTTCCACCATGCTGTTTCTTCTTTAACTTGGAGCAAGGTGGGCAAAAATTAAAACAACCCCAAATAAAAGGTTCATAAATGCATCACATAGAAAATCAAGTCAATTTATGGCTTTAGGCTGAAACTCTTTTTATGCCAAAGCAGACACTGAAAAACAAGCATCCCTACGGCGAATGTCATGTTCACAATTCCCTTGATCTGATCACGACAGGTGTCTTCACACTTTTCCTTAATTACTTATTGCTCAGCCGCCGGAGAGTCTGCACTGTCAGACGCCCAAGAGCTTACTTCTCTGAGATACATATTTCTGCATAGCTTTTCCTGCATTTACCTTATCAGCAGCATTCTGTCCAATTTTTCTACTTTGTGAGCAGCAAGCCCTGGTACATGAGCAACAAACTGTGAAGGCTTAGCTCCCAAAATGGAATTTAATATAATCTTGAACCACAGTTACGTGAATCAATTACACAAAGGTAATCTAACACACATTTAATGGTAATGGATAACTATCGTGAATTATGCTAATTAGGCATACAGGAGGAAGCAGCTCATGAAAATGACTGATAATTGATATTACTTTACATAGTCATACTGAACCTAAGACGAGGTGAAAGAAAGGAGGAATTAGATATCTCTAAAGACCTCTGCATTTTAATCTAGGCCTCAAGGAAGTTTCGACAATTGATAATAAGATCCATGCCAAGTTCTTTGCTAATCATAGCTAGAATACTAAGGGTTCTTAATAATATATTAGAACAAACTCAAGATTATTCTTATAATGACACCTAAACCTGTATCAGTTCCCTATTACTGCATAGCAAACCATCCCAACATGCAGCGGCTCTAACACGGCAATTATTTATTTTGTTCAAAAGCTGATATTTGGGCTGGGTTAAGCAGAAATATCTGCTCTATGTGGCATCAGCTGGGGCAGCTTCACTGAAAGCTCCAAGCGCCACTTTTCAGAAGATCACAAGCCCAACTGGTAACTGGGAGCTCTGCTCGTGCGGGCTTCCTCGGGTTGCTTGGGCTTCCTCCTGAAATGCTGACTGTTTCAAAAGCAACCATTCCAAGGGAGCCCAGTGGAAGTCACCTTGCCTTGGGAATCACACAGCGTCACGTCCGCTCTGCCGCAGGCTTGAGTTCGCCCATTTTCAAGGCAAGGAGGCACACACAGCTCACAGCTCGATGAAAAGAACGTCGAAGTCCTGCTGCAAGAAGAATATGCGGGATGGGAGATACCGCTGCGGCTGTTTTTGGAAAACACAAGCTGTCACGTCCCACGCTTGCATCGTGATGTGCGAGGAGTCAGTGGGTTGGTGCTGACCTTCAGTTAGGGTTGGGAACTGGCCAAGGAGGGTAGCTTCTGTCACCTGTGTGGTCTATGGGAGTGTATCTGCACACAGTGTCATCTGTTTTACATCATGAGTAGCTCAGCAGATAAATAAGAAAAGGTGGAAGACTACTTATCAGAACGACCAGCTTTTTGGAGCAGGAAGTGGAAGGCAAGTAGAAGACCCTGCAGACAACAAATGTCGGAATTCTGTATAAGGTGTGCTCTCTTTAATCATCAGATGTGAGAAGAGGCTGCCCCTCCTCTGTTTCTTCTCCAGTCAGGCAAACACTCACAGAACTCTAGTCCTATATCCCTCACGCTCTGCCCACTGGCGTCTCCTCCACTGGTGAAATATGGAATGGAGGGTTACAGAGCACACACCTCACATAGTTTGTCATCTTATCATCTCATCGTCCTTTTGATGAAGCCATCAGTGGCATCTAAGGGCCACGAAATGCTACAGTGGTCTAATACTCAAATACCACCTGTGCCAAATCCCTCTTAGCATGTGCACCCAGAGATGGAAGACATAAATAGGTTTTGTCTCTCTCTAATGACAGAACTAATCCTCTAATTCAATTAGTCCCTGCTAATTGAATTCGTGAATGTATATGGGTTCTTTCCATCTGCTACAGTGATCTTTTTGAAGCTGCTATTAGCATGGAAGAGGTTTCCTGTTTGGAGAAAAAATAAACAGCCCCCATCCAGTGTTCCCTCCTGGCAGAAAACGTGCACCTTGCTGCCAGAGGACCAGGACGTGCTCCCTTCAGAAACAGTCAGTTCCATTTCTCTTATACAGCACTGGAATGATCTATAAACAGTGCAGGAACCAGATGTCTCTCCCAAACATCCCACTTGTTTATCTCTTGTTGTGAAATTGTTCTCTGGTTGTTTTACATGTTTAAGTCCCATCTCTGCAATTAAGCCACAAGCACAGGGACTGTGTTTTTAAATTTTTTCCTCTTTGTTTTATCCATACTCCACCTTTCAATGAAAACTCTATAGTACAGGAAATATATGAAGTGCTTACTAACTACCTGGTGGATACTTATGGTCTGGTGATTCAGCTGGCTATCATTTCAATATTCTTCAAACTCTGGGTCAAGGAAGACGTTCTAAGGAATAGAAGAAAGTCTACTTTACTGGCCCCTGCTACACCTGGCAGTAAATTTTGGAGCTGAAAATAGTTCCATATCTTTTAAAGGTATATAGTGGTGTTCATTAGAGGCAGTGACACACCATGGGTCAAATGAGAGCCTTACACTAAGCAATGATGCCTGCTACTTCCTAGGACATTGGTAGTAAGCCTTGGCTCACTGTTGAAACAAATGTCATAGGTTAATTAATCTGCCTTGGGCATTGGGTTAGAGAAGACAAGTTCACAAGTTAAGGGGCCAGTTGGGTTCATACTCTTCCATAGTCACAACATGTTACCTTCCACCAACTGTGAAAATATGTGCTAACACTAGTCACTGGGGGACCAGAGAAGTTCTTGAAAATACCTTCTTGACAGTCTATACAGCTCAAAATTAACGTTTTCTCTAGTGGTGACAGATTAATATTATCATTTTTGGATGAAGTGGTTCGACACACTTTTATATAGTACCATCTTCTAAAGGAATATCCAGTTATTCCCATAAAACTAGAAAAATATAAATTCATTTTTAGCATCAATATTATAGAATCCTATCAACTATTTTTGTTCAATAAACATTACGCTTCCATCCACAGGGAGGTTTTTTCCTATTTGTAAAGGGTTTCAATCTGATTACAACTTACTAACTTCATGAACCCTAAATAATTACAGTACACAATAACACTCTTTCTCCTTACGAATAAAGTCATACGTACTAAAATGCTTAGCGCACTGTAAACTGCTTTAGCAACGTAAGAGATTAAAAAAAAAGAAAGTTCCAGTATTCTCCAAAAGTCCTTCATCCCTAGAATGTTGAGAGAATTTAATTTAGATTGACACACTTTGTTTATTTTTGCTTTCCTGGCATTTGGATGATAAAGCGTAATCCTGAGAGGGCAAGAGAAATGGAAGAACTAATAGATAAGGTTCTCGTGAGCCTCACAGATGAGAGGACGGTGTCAAGAAGAGGAGCTGCTGCCGGCCTCAGGTCCTAATGCCGTTTGCTGAGGACCTTCACGAGAGCATCAGGGATTCGGCATCATCCCTTCCCTCAACGTCAGGCTGGCGTTCCTCCTGTGATGGGTCTCCTTGAACTCATGTGATGTATTTTAGCAGTGTCCTTCAGGACCTCTAAGAGGAGCTTAGGTTGAAGTGTGCCCCCATTTCATTCAGTGATAGCTGCAAGCAGATCTGACAGGGCCTGAAAGTGATGGATGGTTATCGGTTTTAACCAAATATCAAGACTGCATGGGAAATGGTGTTTAAGACCAAGATCCACGTACAAATGAGTGGGCTCTTGAGCTCAAAAAGATGATAGGTTTATAGGTCATCCAGTCATCGGGATGTCCTTAAGTACCTTATCATCTCCTAGCAGCACACTGACCGCTCTGTCAGGTAAAGACCTTTGGACTGAGAAGAAGACTAGCTTTAACCAAAACACTCCTCCCTGGAGCGAAATAAAGCCAAGGAGGAGGTGACACAGCAAAAGTCACTTTCAGGGACATACCAGCAAAATGCACATACAGCAAAAGTGTACCTTTTTCTAAAAAGGTAAAATTTCTAGCGTTTGTCCTTACTTGTAAGTGTGAAGACAGACAACACCATTTGCATCTGCAATGAAGTTATAAGAACAACACTAATTTAGGCTCTTTCCCATATCAACATATGACAGATATTGATTGGAAACAGAAAAATTAAGCATTTTACTTCAGAGAAATGAAAAATTAAGTTTTAACTTTCACTTCAATATTATGCTAAGTTAGGACTAAGCAATATCACACCTTAGAAGCAAGAATTATAAAGCAAATGGTTAGTTCTGAAGCTTGCAAGGATAAGATACAAAGTAGAAAAGACTTCAGTATATGAGTTGAACTTCAAAGATATTTATTAAAGATCAGATTTTACTGTTCAGTTGCTAAGAGAGAAAAAAGTAAAACTAAACCTTCATTCTTCTTAGGGATTCATATACTCTAAAGACAGAAAGGTGAGGGCATCTATAAAGTAACGTGTGTACACTTACACAACCACATGTAGCTCTGCTTGCTAAAGAAGTAGGGTGATGTATGGGATGATTTCCTAGGGAATTTGTTAGAAATTGTTTAAAAAGGGAAGATTTGCATTGGTAAAAAGATGGCAGGAGCGTTCTCTATAGAGAAGACCGGCAGCGTAGAGCCATGGAGGACAAAGTGATAAGCAGTTTCACTTGATAAAGAAGCAGAACTGAAATGGGAGCATGGAGAAGTGAGTCAGAGAGTAAACAGAGGGTGCTTCCAAGACTCAGAGAGCAATGTGAGGTCAAACACTTTTTAAAAAAATGTCAGTGAAAATCACTCAGCAACTCCATTTTCCAAATATAACCTTGGTCATGCCTGTCACTCTTTTCCTTGAAGATAAAAAGAGCTTAAATCTAGAGAAGAGGAAAAAAGGAAAGTTCGCTGGGAAATCAATACCAGAAGAAGAACGTCTTTGGGTGGGTCATGCTTTCCAAGAAAGAGAAGCCCTCAGGGTCAGTTAGGGAAGATTCGAGAACCAGAGAGACGCATGGTCAGAGAAACAGAGCCAACTGCTGCAGAAACGGTATGGTTTAAACGACTTTTTTGCTATCTTGTAAAACACCACTCTCATTTTTTCGCAGAGGCTGAAATAACTGCCTTCACTTCCTAGAGTGAAAAGAGGGGATGGGAATGTCACCAGACTGAGCAAAATTCAGTGGATTCTGGCTGCTTACAAATCCCTTTTTCAATAAGCCATGGGGCTTTGCTTTGTCAGGAGAGAAGCTGGAAGCTGCATAATTAAATAGTAATGTATTTTGTTACCTTGATAAAGAAAGCTGCCAGTGTGGAAGCTGCCTGCAGCATTTATGTGCTTTGCAAAGTTTGGTTTCCATCTTTTCGAAAAATGGGTACGTGGTGAGGTGTGAAAATAGCAGTGCTGTTTGTCATCACAAGCAGAAGTAACAGACTGGCACTCAGCTGCAGGAGTCCATACACTAGCAGGGCAGAGGTGTCTCTACAATACCTTTCCAAAATGGCAAATGACATTTTTGGTTTTGCCTCATGTGTTTCATTGTGCAGTATTCCTTCCTAGCTTCGATGCCTCAGTCTACTGAACAGAAGGAGCCTTAGATGTCAGCCAGCTCAGGGTGCTCCGTGAAGACACCAAGGCGTGAGAGCAGCGCTCTGCCTGAGGTTACCCAACCTGCAAAAGGCAGAGCCAAGGCGGTGCCTGGTCCTTCCCACGCCAAGAACAAGGCTCTTGTCTTTGCCTGATGCTACCATCCACGTTCAAGTGACCACTGCCCAGAATGACACAAGTCTTTCTCTGTCCATTGGGCTCCCTGAAGGAGATGTTTAGTTCCAGTAAATTTATAAAACAATAGGCTTAAATAAAGTCATAAGTCCGTGCAAATAGATCTATCGGGTCTATTTATAGAAAAATACATTCCCATTTTCGTTATTTGACATTGATAGTTTTTCTTGCTCTCGCATTTTTACACGCCTGCTCTGTCCCTTTCTTTTGTTAATATCTGCAAGCAAACTGTGTGCTAGGCATAGAGCTAAATGCTTTCCCCATATTATCCAATTTATTCCTCACAGTAAGTCGACTAGATATGTAGTATTATTGTTATCACCCCATTTGAAGGATGAAGAAACTGAGGCTTACTGGGGTTGACAGTTGCTCAAAGGCTACTGTCTAACAGAGCCAGGCTGTCAGCCCAGCATGTGAAAGGCTGACGAGGGAGACTTTTCTCCCCAGCAGGGGACCACACTGCCCCCCCTTATGTGGCTGTACAGACTGTCAGATAGCACTACGGTATCGCTAGGTGATGAAACGAGGTCCTCTCTTCCCAACATTTCCCTGGTCAGCCACGAGGGAGCAGGTTTAGTTGTCTCCATGCCCCATACTTTTCTAGCTCTGATGAGGGAAGGTGCAGAAAATAAAGCTGCAGCACCGGGGAAAGGAAATGCTGTGGTAATGAACTACTCATAGGTATTGTGTGGAGTTACACTGACTGGAAGAAGGGATGTTGCATGAAGCTAAGAAAGTCATACCCTAAAATTCAGAGCATCTGGGAAAAGAGAATTGACACAGAAAGCCGGCAAAATGAGGAAGGAAGCATTTAGTTAACTTCATTATTTTGAAAAAGAGGGGCTGGACTGATGACTATTTTCCCAGCTCTATCCAGGACAGCACGGGCCTAAGGAGCTATAATGGGCATCATGGGCAAGCAAAAATACACACAGGAAAAATGTTTCCAAGATCCTGGAATGTACAGGTTGAAGTAACACATCCAGGATTAACTTCTAGGAACCACCCTAAAATAGGAACAAGGTATTCTAATATTTTGCAACTGGTACTCGTGACAAGAGAGGCTTAGTCTAAGACCTTGATTCAGTTGCCAGCACCCACCCAGTTCTTTGCAAGAGAAAGCCATCAAAATAAAAAACAAGCTTTAGGTAGAGCAGATTGGGTGAAAAGTTTTCATTGGCTATTAGAGTTTCTAGTTAAGTAGAACACAGACAAATGGAGTAACAATTACAATGATCCTTATATAAAGACGGTACTACAATAACTGCCAATGTACCTGCTAGCCCCTTGGTTATATGGGTAACCCAGATAATATCATTCTACAGAGTAAAGAGCTTAAATAAACAGTAAAATTTATAAAGCAAGCGCAGTTCTTCATCTCTGCTCTCACAGATGATGACACGCGGACCAAGCCAGTCATTTCCCACTCCCTTTTTAAACACTTACCTGTAGGACAGGTGATGTATCTGTAGGAATGAGATCTATGAAAGCTTCATTTGTTGCTGGAGGATCCACGACACAACGGTATTTGATGACCTCTTCCCACCCATCCACTTAAAAGCAACCACGAGATTAGCCTTCATCCCTTCCTCTCTCGACCTTCTTATTTTGCAGTGTTTTAAATACTTTAACTTAAATATTCTCTGAGGCCAAAGGCAATGTAAAGCAAAATTGTATGTAAATCTTAGTAAAGAATACTCCCCCCCTCAACACACAGACATCTATAATAAGGCTTCAAAAGCTAATTAGGTACTGATCACCAACACCACATTCCAAAGAACCCAAAAGGATCAAAGGATTTTACAGTTACAGTCAGATAGATTTGATAAGGGGGAATGAGAGAGAATAGTAGGGTCAGGAAAGAGCTAAAGTAATACAACCTGATTTTGGAAAGCCCCGGGCGGGGGTTGTTTTGTTTGCTTGTTCTGTTTTATTTTGTTTTTAATCAGCAGTGATTGTCTGTTTTCCTAGGAAATGTGAAAGACTAGCCAAGGAAAAGCATGCTGTCATCTTTTTTTTTTTTCTTTTTTTCATGCTGTCATTTTTGTTCCTTTCCTTTCACACAGCCTTCGGGGAGCGCCCAGTGAGACCACCATAAAAGGCCATCTTTTCAGCACATTAGTAACTGAATTTCTTTGGAAAAGGACCAGCACTAACCTATCCTCTACAAGAGGGAACAATGTTAATGAGGCTACAATGGAACTCAAAGATTTGTACTGGAAGGTGCTGTTTGCCAACACCACATACTGCAGCAAATGTTACAGTGAGACTTGTAGAGAGGGAATCAGGTCTGTGCCAGGGCATGGCATAGAATGGGGCAACATTTCTATTCATTGAGTATAAAGTTAAATAAGAAGGGCAACACCACCCATGGAGAAAAAATTTGGAATACACTCAAAAAAACAGTCAGCGAATAGGGAAGGATAAATCACGGGCATTTGAGTTGTTAGAAAAATTCATCATTGTTTGTCCTTAGACTTGATGGAGGTGGTTCGAAAACACAGAATTAACGAGCACAGAGGAGGGGCTCGAATGAAGGACAATGGAGATGGCTTGCCAGAGAGATGGTAGGAGGGTACGTAAGCCATATGGCTGTGTGAATACAAGGGAGATGGGATCTGGAGAGGGGCCCCCAAGCAGGAAGTAGAAATAATTCATTCAAGCAAGTAAACAAAACCAGGGTGAGGAAGAACCTCAAAAGGGAGCACTAAAAAGTTTGAATCTAAATACAAAAGCCAGTAGGGAATCCACAGTCATAAACTGAATTGGGGGCAAAAAAACAAAAACAAAAAAACCCTCTAGCAACTCTGCATTAGCTAGCCCAAGGTCATTGTGAAGTGGCATACTGCGATGGCCAATACTGGAAACTCTTCCTAGCAAGGCAATTAAAGATCTGCAGATGTTTCCATCTGTATCATTAGCCAAGCTTACTTATCACATTTTACTAAAAAATAGCTTATAGAAAATAAAAAGGAAAAACATCTAACTTTCTTAATCCACTCTACTCTTCTGGTCATAAAATAATTGTCTTTCTATGTGATACTTTCTTAAGGAAATAGCTACCTTTCAAGAATTCTACCTTTTTAAGATTGAGTGCTACTGACCGGAAATTAGATCCCTGTTTCCTTGCTTATGGAAGTATGGAGGTAAAATAAGTGGACAAGAATATAGCTTTAAATTGTTTTTCTGTGTCAAGGGTACTGCTCACTGATACAAGAAGAAAAAAATAAAATCTCTTTTCTAACGACCAATTCCAACCCAATAATTATGAGGTCTCCTTTCAACAAAAAAAGCAAGATTTCCTATAACATTAGCTCAAAACTTAGCCATGCTATTGACAGACTATATAGACGGGGGCTAAAAATGGGATCTGGATCTAGAGTATGAGTTTGGATCCTAGTTCTACACATGTGACCTTGAACAAGTCACCTAATAGGTTTGTGCCTTAGTTTCCTCATCTGTAACATGGGAATAATAGTAGTACTATGATTGTTGTGAAAGTTAAATATATATAAAACATTTAGAGCAGTTGGTTCAGTATGTAATAGTTTGGTGTGACCTTAAAGTTACTAAACCTCTCTAAACCTCAGCAGAACATCCCTTAAGCCACTGCCTGGAACTTATTAAGTTTTAATAAAAACTGACCTTGTTTTTCAGTTTTAAGTACACGTAAGAGTATATTATGCCAAAGAATTTCAAAGGAGTAGTTGAACTTATTTTTGCTAAAACACAAGGACCCAAACCATTAATCCCTCCAACCTTAGTTTCTCAAAAATCAATTATTCTTTAAAAAATTTTTTTAATTTCAGGAGGTATCATAGATATTTAAAAATATATATAACTCTCAAGATATGTAACTTTTATTCGAATAAAAAAGAATATAGTTTTCTCTTTTTGATAATAAGGGGAATGAGCTACTTCCTTAACAATTTAAGCTAAAATCCTAGATTTAAAAAATCAGGAAATGTGGGAAGATGGTGGTAATAGTTGCAGCAGACTATTTGAATATTCCTGAGTCTCCACATATAGAGAGACAGAGGAACCAGAAGAACCAAAAACACATGGTCAACATTTAAGACAAAGTAACAAGATACCCTTATAAACCTCAAAATTACGAGTGGCTGGAGAGAAGACACCGAGAGTCAAATGACCTGCATTCTATCAACGTCTGTGCTGGAAAGCACAGGGAAGCAGCAGGCAGCTGATGGACCTGAGAACAGGAAGCCTCAAAACAGCCAACAGGTGTTCACTGAACAGTACAGTGGGCCAAGGTGAGAACACCTACGGAAACTGTCTGAAGCTTTTCCCATTCCCACAGCACATGAGTGCAAGGGCCCCCAGTAAGGACTAAAAGTACCTGGAGCACTGCAGCCCCTGTAAACTCTTAAAACTGACCATCCAGGGCTCCCCTTCAAGATAGGACCCAAAGTGAGGGTAATCTTCTAAGTGGAGTACACACTGAGCAGAACAGGGACAACAGGAGTAAAGGAAAGAGGTCTGGATAAAAGCGAGGCTAGGGGTCAAAGCCAGGAAGTCTGAGAAAGCAAGCTACCACATTAACAATACACAAAACCAACACAAGAAAGAGCTCTCTGAAGTTAGAACAGCTAACAAGTGTTTTTCTTTCTAAATTTCAGAAAAACTAATTTCATATAAAGTATCAAAAAAAAGCATGTAAAATCTCACATGAAGGGAAAAAAACAAGAATAAGGAACAGAATAACATTCCCACAGATAATGGAAGTGAATCACAAATACTTGCTATAAAAAAAAAAGTAGTAACGTACTGTTTCAAATGAGCTTAAAGACACATGATACAAAGAAATATCATGTATCAGAATTAGAATAACTCAGAAATGAGGTGATATTAATTCAACAAAACACTAAAAATAAAAGAATAAAACATTTTGCAAATTAAACTAGAAAGAACACAAGAACAAATAAATTCAACCAATAAAGCCTTAAGTAGAAGAAACAAAGAACTTTTAAAAATCAAAAAGAAAAGAATGTGAGAGAAAATGGCAAAGGTTGAAGATAAGCAAAGAAGATAAAACAAACATACAAAATGAACTTCTGAAGAAAACCAAAGCAAAAAAACAGAGCAAACACTTAATTCAAGAACACAGTTCTGAAGTTTAAAAAATAATAAACTTTATATTTAAATAGTGTCATGTCTCAAAATGATCTACATCCAGGCATATTTTCATAAAAATACTGAACATTAAAGGAAAATAAAATATCCTTTGGGTATTAAGACCAAAAAAAGTGACTTTTATAAGGAGAATATTATCATTAGACTTTAATGGCAAATGCTTTATGACAGGAGAAAAATGTAATATTTAAAATGTCAAGGAAAGAACATGTGCCCCAGTGAGTTTGTATGCAGCACAACTAATTTTCAAGGGTGAAAGACTCAGACCAACTGCTACTGTATGAAAAAACTGGTTTCCTAAGAAATCTACCAGAGAATGTGGTTCAGACAACTAAAATAACTAGAGAGACTTAGACATAATGACTGGTGATGAACATTAACTAGTTACTGTCATTATCTGAATACGATACACTCTGAATTAATGTCTCTGTGTTTCCTATGCATTCTAAACAAGAACCAAACAAGCATCCACACACAAAAACTCACAAATGGAGAATTTAATTTATATTAATCAAGTTTGGTAGTTTTCTCTGGTGACTGGAAAACCTCTCTGAAGGACTTAAAGAATTCTCGTGCATAAAGGCCCAAGGAAATGAGCAGCTCACCTAGAATAATCTTAAATGGACATGAATAAAAATCAGTAAAAATGAACGAGAAAACAACTTTGAAAAAATTATCTGGGATGCATTCCAGAGAAACAAAGAGATATAAAATAGGGAATAGAGGGTAAAACATATATAGGATAGCATGAAAATATCTAACATGCGTCTAAATGGAATTCCAGAAGGAGATATATAGGGAAGAGAAAGCATTCAGGTAATGTTTGTATTTAAATGTCTGTGTTAGAAAAAAAGTAGAAAAGGAATAAAAATAACCCAAATGATTAGAAGGAAGGAAACTATAAACATAAGAAACTAATGAAACAGAAGACAAATACATAATACAGAGGACCAATGAAGGTAAAAAATGGTTTCTTGAAAAACCAGTAATATAAAGGGCTCTAAGCCTCTGGTGAGAGGGAGAGAGAGGTGGAGGGGAGACACACACACACACACACACACACACACACACACAGCAGGCACAAACAATATTAAAAATGAAAAGGTAGATGTAACCTCAGATCTCATAGAAGTTACACAGACAGTAAAATAGTATTTAAAAATGTATGCCAAAAAATGAAAAATAACTTTAATAAAATGGATGAATTCCTTTAAAAATAGTTACCAATACTGATTCAAGAAGAAATAGAAAATCTATCTCCTCCAACATTAAAAAATACAAATCTGTCATTGAAATTTTCCCCACAAAGTGAATGCCAGCCCCAGACAACTTTACTGATGGGATCTTCTAAGATATTCCAGAAATAGATAACTCAAGTGTTACACAAAGTCTTCCAGATGTTAGGAAATGAGGAGATGCTTTCCAATTCATTTTATGAAGGTATGAACATCATACATGCACCATACTATAAAAAAGAAAAAAGCCAATCACACTCACGAATATGGAAGTAAAAATTCTAAGTAGAATATTAGTAAGCTGAACCCAGCAATATATAAAGGAGATAAATGTAATAACCAATTTGAACTCATCTCATGCATATAATAGTGGTTTCTACTAAAAAAATCAATGAAGTGCACCATAGTAAAAGATCCAATGAGAAAAAGCATATTATCATCTCAAAAGATGAAAAAAAATTCAGTAAAATTCAATACCTGTTGAATTTAACAAATTTGAATGAAGGAGAAAATCCTTAAAAGTCTATCCACAGAACAACCACACCATCAACACCATGACTACCTGCCAGTGACCTTCACAAGTAATGGTGACTTGTGGATGGCACTGACTTGGAGGTCAGGAACAAGGCAATACTGCTATCTCTACGTGTATTTGATACAATACTGAGTGTTCTAACTGGCACAGAAAGAATGAGAAAGTACTCATACAGAGCACAATGACTGGAAAAGATGAAACAAAGTTCTCAGGAAAATACTTTCCTCACAAAAGGACCCTTCAGATAAAGTTTATGAATATAAAAGATTAGCAGGAATCCTGATTCAAGATTTTGAAACAAGATTCTAAGTCAATTGCCTTTTAATACACCAACAATGTTCACTTAGAAAATACAATTTAAAAAATATAAAATCTCACTAAAATGTTAAGTACTTAGGAATATATTTAACAAAAGATGGCCAAAACCTTCATGAAAAAAATCATAAAACTCTGTTGATAGGCACTTTAAAAGGTTAATTAGTTAAAAATAATTAAGTATAAAGAGATGTGGTTTGAGATGAAAAGACTCATTATCATAAAAATATCAATTCTCTTTATACTCATGTATAGATTCATGCAATTGCTGTGATAATTGCAACACAAAACTTGATAAGCTGATTCTAAAATTTACTTGAAGAAGCAAAAGTACACATACAATCAAGACACTCTTGAGGAACAACAAATTTTAGGTATCTCCCAGATATCAAGATTTCTACCAAAGTTACAGCAATTAAAACAACATGGTATTGTACAGACATAGACATATGGATAAATAAAACAGAAAAGGGAATCTGGAAACCCACAAATATGGGGAGACAGAACAGGCTTTGCAAGTCAGTGAAGGAAAGTCCCTGTTTGAAAAGATAAACCACAAACTGGAGAAAATTTGCAACACATATAGTCTACACAAATTTTTTACCTAGAATACATTAAAATGTTTATGAATCACTGAGAAAAAACAGCCCACTGGGAAAAAATGGGCAAAGGAAATAAAGAATTACATAGAAAAGTAAACACAAATGACCTACAAATATATGAAAAATGCTCAATCTGATATGTAATTATTTAATGCAAATTAAAATCACAAGATACCATTTGACATTCCTACCAAATTGGCTAAAAATTTTAATCAGTTAATATCAAGTGTTGACAAAGGTGGATTATTAGGAACTCTTACTGCAGTTGGGAGTATAAATTAGAATGATCACTTTGGAAAACAGTTCGTCATTATGTGATCAGTTAAATATGTGTATAACCTACCACCTAACTCTGCCATTGCCAGGTTTAAACCCTAGAGAAATTCTTGCAAATGGACACCAGGAGGAGTTATGAAAAAGAATGTTCATAGTATTGTTTGCAATAGCAAAAAGAACAAAAACAAATAAAGAAAGAAACCCTGGAGCCTACCTAAACATTCATCAGCAGAATTTGGGTATATAAATTGTTATATAGTCATACAACAGAACACTATACAACATGAAAAATTAATGAAATGAATATGATGCTCATCAGCAAGGATGAGTTACAAAAGCATTATTCTGTACCAAGGAAGCAAATCACAGAAGAGTTTGCAAAAGAATTCAATTTATAAAAGTTCAAAATAAGCAAAACTATACACATATACACACATATATGGAATACATATATAAAATATATATTTATACACACACATATATCCATAGGTGAAATATGCATACGTGTAGTAAAATGATGAAAAGAAACAAGGGAATTTTTAACAAAAAAAGCAGAGTAGTAGCTATCCCCATAGGAGAGGGAAGAGAATGTAATCAGAAAGGCAATCACGAAGCTTCCAGATGACTACAAGTATTTTATTGTTTAGACTCGGGGCTGGGTACACAGTAGTTCCTTTGGTTATAATTTAAACTGAGCAGATAAATTTTATACATTTTTATGAATATTTCTATTTCAGTAAATGTATATATACATATATATTTATACTAGAGAGAAATATGAATCTATGGTATTTGAGCCAGAGACAGCCACTGATGTATTAAAGAGCTTTAGGCCACTCTGCAATGCGTTTCCCTGCACAACCCACTGCAAAGTAAAACTGCCTCAAATCCTGACAGTGGCTCGTCCTTGGGGACTTAACACTGGTGATTATGGCTGTTACAGTTTTTATCTCCAGATAGCCTCCACTCCCATTCTTGTTCATTGTGTTACTGTTGCAACAGAAGAACTACCATATAAAGTGAGAAAGAACCATTTTTACCAACAACAGGTCTGGGGGCTAGGACAGGAGAGGGATACCTGCTTCAGACATGCCAGGGGGAATCAGATTGTTGGCATTTCCTCTCAATTAATGTCTTTTACTTTGTAAGTGAACAGACATTGGTTGGAAGCTGACCCTCTGTCAGTGCCCCAGCACAGAGGCATTCTGAGAGGCCATAAAGCAAGCAAGCTAAGAGGACAAGACAGAATCTGAGAGCTCAGAGCAGGCGAAGCAGCCTGGGAACCCACCAGAGGTGGCTCCAGGGGCAATAGGCACTAAATGCAGACAAAACTTGTAGGACAGGGCAATTCATCACCATCAAGCTTATCTACTGACAAGGAGTAGGACTCTGGCTTCCAGCTGTAACATTAAAATGTAACGTTCCCCCTGGGACTTAGCATGGCAGGCTTCCCTGAGCTTCAGTTTCACTCAGTTAACTAATTATGAGAGAATGTGACATTGGTATTTACTTTTTCTACTGAGACAAATCATTCCCAGCAGGAGGGAGAAGTTGTTATTTTTGGTCTGTTTTGTTTTGTCATTAAAAGGAAATTACTCACACAGTAGTAAATAACCTCTTGTTAGAGGGAAATTTTTTTCTTTCTATAATTCTATCAATTCACCTGAATGCTGACAATCACTTCTTTTGTTTTCTGGGGACATGGTGGGTAAATGAGCAAGAGTGGAGTGTTAGAACTGGGTTTGAAAATTAACTCTACCACTAACTAGCTGTGTGATCTTCAGCAAGTTATGTAAGTACTGTGAGTTTCCCCCACTAAAAACTGAGGAGAACACATTTACTGGGTAGTGTGCTTTGTTAAAGATGAAATGATGTAGCTGAAACACTTTAGCACAGTGTCTCTGCACAAGAAGCACTCAGTAAATTTTAGCCTTTATTCTTAATGACTGATACTCTATGATAAAAATAGAAACATTCTACATTTCACTTATGCCTTATATCATCAATTTCCCATATCTAATGATCCCGTATCTAATCAGAAACTGTCCCTTTACTTTGTCACTGCAGGCTAAATTGTGTATTAACCATTTTACTCCTCCTCACCCAGATATAAAAAGGCTTCCAATAAAATTTAATATTTAATGATAATGCTGAAAGAAACATTTTTCACACCCCTTCTCCTCCCCAGCACATCTTTTAACTTGTCAAAGGCAGTATGTAATGCTGAGCAAACATCATAATAAACACATACTTCCTCATCCACTGCTGACATCAACAGCATTATGTTCAGGGTGCTTTTAACAAATTGGAAAGTGATTTCACAATTGAACTCATAACAATCCCATGAGGTAGGCAGGGTAGATACGAATAGCCCCACTTTACAGGTGAGGAAACTGAAACTAAGAGGGAAAATAACAAAGCCACGATATCCAAGCACATTTTCCATGAAAGGATAATCTGAGGGGATCGAGAAGGTCAGGGTTATTGGACTTTGGAAAATTAGATTTTCTCAAGAATGAAGTCTGTTCTGGGGATAGCCAAAGTGACCAGTCAGAGAGAGGAATAGGATCACTGGTGGAAAGCAAACAAAATAGAAAGTCAAGAGGCACAGAGCTTTCTTTTCCAATTTCACAATCCATTTGCCCAATGTGCCTCGATTTTTCTACCCATAACTTTGAGAAAGCAAAAATGCTACTTCTTACCCCTCTTACAAGTACACTGCAATGTCATTATTGTACACAACACAAGCTTGATGACATGATACTCAAGGTTTTATACTAGCCACAGCAAACATGAACACTTTAAAATGTATAAACATAAGAAAACACATTTTAAGTACTAATAGAAAATCTTGGTGATAAAGAAAAGGAAAAGAATATTTTTCTAAGGATACATGGGCTAGAAGATATGAAAATTAGGTAAGATTAGATCAATCAGCATTATAATTTTACATTACATATTTGAATCATTTTTTGAAGTTGCAGAATCAACATTTTGAAGCCATGAAAATGTAAAAGCCCTCTAATTTGGATAATGTTTCTTTAACTAATCACATATACCCACTTCTTAAAATAATCGATTCTGAAGTGCTGTTAATACTGAACAAGTCTTCCGGGTAGTTGTCACCGTTCAGGACTCCCCAGGACGTTGACACTGCTTGCTGATAGCCCATAACCCTTAAGAATCCCTAGCGGACTACGGAATTGTAATTCAGAAGCCCATCCCCCTTTATTCTGGAATGGGAGATTAAGTTCTTACAGACAGGAAGGCAAATGCAAACAAAGGTCATTAAAGGAAACCCTAGTTCAAAATAAAAACCAAACACAAGTTTCTGGTTTATCATTTGAACCGGAAAATCCAAGGACCTCTAAATATGCAATAAAAAAACCTAGTCAATACCAACATCGATGAGCAAAATAGCATATAACAGTAGGTCATCATTAGGTGGGTGATGCCTAATTCTGACTTAATAGGCCTGAACATAATTTCCCCTATGATTTTTCACAGAACATGATACAACTTCATTCCAACACTGGGAGAGACTTTATGATACGGCAGCAGAACAGGCCTACTTAAAAACTCCACCTCTCTCTAAGTATTCAATTAATGAACATCTTTTGAATGTTTGCTGTTTGTTGGGATCTATATCAAAGAACTCACAGTCTAGCAGGGGAGACAGGTAAATCAAGCAACCAATTTTTAAGTTAAATTCTAGGATGAAGAGAAATATGCGATACAATGTTAAGTAGGGCAGAAAGCTCTCACGGATGATTAACCATGCCTCAGATGGTAAGTATAAATTGTCTATGGCAAAAAGGAGGAGTGACTTCTGTCAGAACAGCCTGGCTAAAAGCAGGGAAACATGATAAACGTGCTGAGTTTCAGAAATTAGATGTAGTGCCGCATGGCTAGAGCACAGAGAGAACGGGAAATATGCCAAAGAAGCAATGAGCAGTAGAGGAAGACAGAGTCCATCACTTAGGACTTTCTATACCATGTTTAAGTTCAATATTGGAAAGATGAATACAATTATTGGTCTATTGAAAAGATTTCATCCTACAGGCAATGGGAGTAGATTTTTACCATAATCAGTTTGGTGATATGTAGGTATACAGGGAAATAAAAGAAGGAATTCTAGAGGTATGGGTATGGCTATCAGAAGACAATTTTAAAAGTCCAAGTAAGATATGGAGTGGCCCTAAATGAAAGGAATGGGGATGGAAAAGAAAACAGAGGTAAAAGAAGTATAAAAAACAGAGTTGATAGAATTTAGTGGCCAGGTAGCAATGGGAGGGTGAAGAGGAAAGCTTAAAACAGCTGTCTTTTTTTTTTTTTTTTAAACTTGCTTGGCTAAATAGATAATGGTGCCTTAGCTGAATTAGGGACAGCATGAAGTGGAATGTCAGTGGTACTCTTAGAGTCCTGGCTTATCCCTCTTTTATAAAAGATTAATCGAATTTCACTTTGTATTGCAGTACGTATGTGTCATTTCACTGCCCCCTTCCCCAAAAGGGAACCAATCAAGCTCCTTGAGGGAAAAAGTTCTGTATCACACATCACATTGTCCCTGCACATAGCTCCATATAGCATATCTGTATAACATGATTATATAACATAACTGACCCATTGTAAACACTTAATAAAACATTTCTGAATGACTGATTGAATAAATGTACAACTCCAAACCTTAGATGTGTCAAAACTACACATTTTATCCTTTGAATAAAATAGTCATCTCTTAAAATGCAAATAACTCACCTCAACTGCATAACAACTCAGACTACTACCAATTTCAGACTCATAACATTCTCTGCAAATCTCAATGTCCACTCTGGAAGGGACTTCTGGAAATATCTACTACAAATCCCCACTTTAAAGGTGAAATCTGTGACTCAGAGAAGTTACATGACCAGCCAAAAGTCACACAGAGTACAGCTGACGCTTGAACAACACGAGTTTGAACTGGCAGGTCCACTTATATGAGGAATATTTTTCAATAGTAAAAATACAGCACTACAGCAACCGCAGTTGGTTGAATCTGCCAATATGGAGGAACTGCAGATATGAAGGGCCAACTCTAAGTTACACACAAATTTTTGACTGCATGGAGGGTGCCCCCAGCCCCTGCATTGTTCAAGGGTTAACTGTATCTGGAGATGGGACAGAAATCAGAATACATTAAGCTTTGAAATATTGGTCAACCAAAATAGTTGTAACAGATTTGAAGATAATACAAGACATCAGATTTAGCTAGAATGCATTAAGTTTTTAAAAGCGCTTCATATTGTGCACTAAAAAAACACAAAGTGAACATCTTAAAGACATTTTCTTAAATAATTCTTCCCTCTGACAATGAAATGCAAGGACCACAGCTCAACTTTTAGTTCTGAATTAGTATAAGTAAGACAGATTCTTACCGTGATCTTCTGAAGAGACTGGTGACCTAAAATGAGATAATAAGCATGATAAATCTTTTGTAAGTGACACTGATAATTATAGGTACAACAATGATCAAGAATAAGCTCATAGAAATTATACCCCCAAAATTCAGTTAAATAGAAATTCAGTATACTGGTAGATGGTGCAATTGATGTGTTGGTTGTATGGTATATTCTAATTAATAACTCCCAAAGCTTACCTGGATTGGTTGAGTGGTTGATGTTATTAAAATAGTCTATTAGCATGGTGTCATAAGACTGAAACAAACTTAAACTGTCTGGATTTATCACACCCAATAAAAGAACTCACAGACATGTGGTGATGGATGAAATCCTGTGAGGTCACTAGTGCTGAAGGCCAGGCCTCCATAGAAAATACCAGGGATGTAACTAAGCACTAGATTAAGTGTCTGTACGTAAAAAAGCAATCTACTTGGACAATAAAACAAGAGACAGAAGTAAGAGAAACGGCATGTGCCCTTATCAATACTGCTTTTCGCTTCCACTCACTGTGGAATTTAATGTTTCAGTGAGTATGACATAGACCCTCTACGTGTTGGCCTCATGTCTCTGAACCTGTGAGAGTCAGGATGAGGCAGGAGGGCAGCCATTGGGATCCCACAGAACTTCTACAAAGTGATAATGTCTGCATATCGTTTGAGGCTCAGGTCTAATTACAATATTAAGATACCAACGGATCATCATATCAACCCCTTTCACAAGAATGACCTTCTTTTCTTCCTCGGCTATTAATTGAGTTACTTTGAGCAACACAGACACAACTTTGTTGATGAATTCCCCTCAAGTTTGAAAGATACAGTCTTGACTACTGACTCATGCTTTTCTTGGGAGAAAGAGATGCATAATAGTGCATTCAGAGGTGTTAGAATTTTGAAGGGAGAGGCAAGAAACCAGGAGGGAGGGGTCCTCTCCTCTAAATGATGGGCCTGCTGGAGCCCATAGCAGGGAGATGACCAAAGGCAAATGCATGAGTTTGGTAGTAAAGCTACCAAACTTTATATAACTAATATTTATATGTAGTCATAATATAACTAATATTTATGTGACACGATGACAAGCATTGGGGCAAGAATGATTCAGTGGGTGCAGGGTGGTTGAAGGACGATTCTAGCTACTTTGGGATGCCCGATACCACTTTATCTACTGATCAGAAATATTTTTGTCCATTATGTGAACAAACAGTACAGTATAAAGACACAGGAATAATGGTGAGACAGCCTTGAACTTCCATTGGGTGGCAAAGTGAAATCATTTCAACCTTACAGGTCTCTTCAAGTAGACTTGTGTGTGAAAACTACAGAGTATCCCCAGATCTGGTGGAGAGAAAACTGGCAACTGAGTGGTGGACACGGGAGCAGAGGGAGAGAACCTGACATAATACTAAGTCATCACTGCGGTGTTGGCTGCTTGAGAAACACTGCTGGGCCTCCTCAGGTGGAGCTGATCTATCATCTCCCTGGAGTCCCCCTATTTCACACTTTCACACACCAGCCTTCCCAATAGGTTGTGAGCTTCTTGGAAACTAGGACCATGTCTTACTTAGAACATAGTGGGTCCCGGATTAAAATGTATTAAATTGCATTAATTTCAGCACCACACACTAGAGTTCGGACTCAGACACACTCTGGAGCTCCTCAGAAATCACCACGTCACCTTAAAACCACCTTTGAGTTTGCCAGCTCCTAGGTCAGCTGTGAGGGAAGGGTCTAGGGAATGACCTGAAGCTCCAAATTAGTGACAGCGTGGGCACTCTCAGAGCCAAAAGACATCCTGTGCCCCCTGCAACAGAGATGACCACCATCAAACAAAGGGGCAGAGGGAGCTGAACAGAGGTGCAATGGGATTGACATACACACACGACTACATTTAAGATAGATAGCCAACAAGGACCTACTGTACAGCACAGGAAACTCAATATTCTGTAATAACCTAAATGGGAAAAGAATTTGAAAAGAACAGATACATGTATAGGTATAAATGGATCACTTTGCTGTATGCCTGAAACTAAGACAACATTGTTTATCAGCTCAACTCCAATATAAAATTTAAAAAAAAGAAATTAGAGAATTTTTTAAGTTGCAGAGGGCATGAAAAAAGAGTCAGCAACAAGGAAACATCTTCACTCCTGGTGTTTTCTGACAGGAAGGAAGCAAAGCATGTCTTGGATGTTTTGCAATTAATTTCTCACAGAGCTATAGGAATAAAGGAAAATCCATACCAATGGACCACTAAATGTCTCAGGTGGAAGGCCAGTGAGGGTTTTTGCTGCCTCTCTGTAAAAGCAAAGCACTAATATTAAATCTGAAAAATTCCAGATGGCTCTTGAGAGCCCCAAGGGGATGCCTTCTGCAGTATGTCCAGGCAGTGGGGAAGAACTATTGATTTCAGACTGTTTTCTAAGGATTAGTCATGTTGAGTTTCTGTGCTGAATGTCTCCCACACGCCTGGGTTTGTGGAATTTTAAGACATATGGAGTATTTCAATCCTCACTCAGTATTTCACCTTTCACTGGAGCGAGTCACTAAATTATTCCACTGAGACATGCACATCATCCATTATTGCTGGAAATGGGCATAAAAAGTTTTCTGGAACTTAGCTCAGGAGAGGAGAAATATCATGAAATCAGCAGTGTAAGTTATTTTTACAACAGAGAGGTTGAATCCCTGGAAGAGATAATGTTCCTTAACCTGACAACAAAGGAAGGAAAGAAAGCTCACTGCTTATTCCTCCCACTGCACCTGAAAGACTTGTGGCTTTGTCCCAGCCTGTTCATTTCTCCTCCACATACACTTTATCTTGGAGAACCTATCTGCTCTCACAATGCAGACTATTACTTCACTAGCACTCAAATAGCTCCAGGATTTAGAGTTTTCCTCCTCACTTCTTTCCTCATCCCTAGTCTTTTATTATGGGCTACAGGATATTTATACTTGATTTTGCTTTGTTTTATTGATTTTGGTATGGTTTTACATTTTTATTTACATTCATTCAAATTCAGCAAAGACACGAAAACAAAAACTCAAGACCCGCATTTAAAAATCTCTCTCCTATTTTATTGACCCTGAATAATTATTATTCAGATTTGAATCTTTCCCTTTACGTTGATTCAAACCTGAATAATAATTATTACTTGAGACCCTTTTAAGTACCAGGCACCGTGCCAAGTGATGTGGATCAAAAAAGAAACAAGATATCAATTTCAAGGAACTCATAATCTCGTGAAGGAGGAAAATATGTAAACAAGTGATTATAGTATAATGAAAAAATGCAATAATCAAAACGTGTATGAGTAAAGGGGTAGCACAGAAGAGAGGGTGACCAATTCTCTTCCAAAAAAAGTAAAAGGTGGCTTCAAAAAGCAAGAACCATCTGAGCTGGGCTTTGAAGGATAAGTAGAAGCCTATTAAGTACGAAAAAAAGAACTCCAGGTGGTGGCAACAGGCATATGAAATAGGGGTAGAGATAGGAAATTTCATAACATGTTATCAGATATACAAGCAACTCAGTGTTGCTCAAATGTAAAGGAGTCATAAACATCAGGACTAAAGACAGAGGAGGGAGGGGCATTTCATGTAGGAGCTGAAGGGCCAGTTTGAAGTGCTTGTCATTTACCTTCTAAGCCACACAGAGCAAAGTTCTGAAGCAGAGAAGTCACACATTCTCACCTGTGCTTTTGCTCGGGCAGCTGTAGCGAGCAGACTACAAAACAGCAAGAATAAAGGCAGAAGACAAGCTACAGACTAGTGTCGCAAAACTGCCCCGTTAGTATCTCCGCTCTTCAATCCTTTTTGAAATTCATGGAAAATAACAGGGAGAATAAGAAACAGAAAAGGAAGTATCATCTTTGGCTAAACTAGAAGATGTCCCTAAACTGAAATTATTATATATGAAGAAGAGCAGCTAAAGTATAGTAAAATTGGACCAAGTTTCAGGGAGACAGAGTGTTTCAACCTTAACTGAAGAGACATGAGCTACATCACGGACCACAAAACCTATGGCAGAAAGCCCTCCGCTCTGAGCCATTCAGTAGCAGAATCAAACCCTGGAGGAGAGAGCTGCTAAGAAAGAGTCTGAAGACAAAAGATTCAAAGTCAAGCTTCCGGAAGCACACCAACCCACTATCCCTAATTATCCATCCAAACTAGCGGTTCCAAAAAGAACTCACCCAATACAAATATGAGTAATGAACAAAAAGGAACCATCATGACATCTACACAAAAACACCCAGAGAAGAGAGCAGGACAAGGATCTTCCGAAAAACAAAACTCAGGCTGAGAACATCCTAAAAAGATGATGGCACAAAGCAGGTAAAAACTGTTAACAGGGGGCTTCCCTGGTGGCGCAGTGGTTGAGAGTCTGCCTGCCGATGCAGGGGACGTGGGTTCGTGCCCCGGTCTGGGAAGATCCCACATGCCGCGGAGCGGCTGGGCCTGTGAGCCATGGCCGCTGAGCCTGCACGTGCGGAGCCTGTGCTCCGCAACGGGAGAGGCCACAACAGTGAGAGGCCCGTGTACCACAAAAAAACAAAACAAAACAAAACTGTTAACAAATCTCCATGAAATGGATAAATGGAATAAGGAAAGGAAGGGAAGAAGGAAGAAAACAAGGGAGGGAAACAGAGTCTCTGTGAACAGAAACTTAAAGAAGAAACACAACGGTCAAAAAAATAGCTAAAAGACTACAGCGGAGGAAAACAGCAAAGGTTTGCCCAGATCTCTGAACTATTAAGTTATAGAAAAAGCCGCGGGCTTTCCCACAGTGTCACCACTGCAGTGGGAAAAAAGGGATTAAGGGGAAGTGGGTAACAATTAAAACTATATTAAGTAAGAATCCATTCACTTATTCATCACTTCAAATATCTGCTTTGTGGAAGTGTTTTGCTTTTTAACCACTTTGATTTACTTTTCCATAATTTTAATTGGAACACTTGCTAGTGAAAGTCCCCTTCCCAATGTTAACCCTGCTTAATTGAATATCCATACTTTTCTTTCCTTTTAAATGAAGGCAAGACTTCCCCAGCTAGGGTACACATGGGAACTGGAAAATAAGGGAAGCCTCAGGAAAATAAGACACCATTTTTAGATGGGGAATTATAAAATTTAACTGGTAAAATATTATTTTTATGCTGAAACAGGCACAGCCATATTATGGATCCCAAAGCAAAAGTTGCTTGAATTCTTAAAGCAATAAAGTTAAAAAAAAAAAATCTGTGTTTGAGACAGTCAGCTTCAGGAATGTCTCCAAGGTCCCCAAGGGGATGAGTTTGTTCTCCTCTGTTCCCAAGGAAAAGACAGAAAATACGAAATTATCCACTTAAATACAGCTATAACATCCTGGAATGAATTATTTTATAAGATTAATGTACGCAGATATCAAGAATCTGAGGGAATGAGACATAGAGTACATATCAGCTGCGGCTGCTGTACTGGACAGCACTGCTTCTAGACCCTGTCATCACTAAGACACAAGGAATGTCTAAGAAACACAAAAACGGTTGTGTAGATTGCCTTCCATCAGCATGTTTCCCTTCAAACCCTCTAATCTTTCCAGTAGATCAATCACAAGGCTGAAGGACACTGAAAAATGTGCCCAGGGTTCTACCAGTAATGTCATAACAATAAGAGCACAAGAGTGTCCTAGTTAGGATAGTGAAAGTCTTTAAGAAATATTGCACTACTTGTGATGTTTTACTGTTTTCAATCAATAAACCTAGAATGGAGATGATGGGCATCATGACTAGTTCAGCCTTTATGAGGTGAAGAAATGCTTTGCAATACATTTTAGATACGGGCGTTTTCTTGGCAGCCTCCATGAAGTCTCCAAGCTCTTCCCAACACAATACCTTCTTTAAAAAAATTAATTTTTATTGGAGTACAATGTTGTGTTAGTTTTTACTGTAGAGCAAAGTGAATCAGCTATACGTATACATATATCCCCTCTTTTCTGGATTTCCTTCACATTGAGGTCACCACAGAGCACTGAGTAGAGTTCCCTGAGCTCTACAGTAGGTTCTCATTAGTATCTATTTTATACATAGTATCAATAGTGTATCTATGTCAATCCCCGTCTCCCAATTCATCCCACCCACCCCTTTCCCCCCCTTGGTGTCCATATATTTGTTCTCTACCTCTGTGTCTCTATTTCTGCTTTGCAAATAAGATCGCCTATACCATTTTTCTAGATTCCACATACGTGCGTTAATATACGATATTTGTTTTTCTCCCTCTGACTTACTTCACTCTGTATGACAGTCTCTAGGTCCATCCACATCTCTCTTTTTTTATTTGAGTAATACTGTCCTGACTTCACTTTTCTTAAGCCTCTATAAAATATATATATTTTTTCATCTCATGGCTTTAATTCAATAGCATCCATGGCTTTCCTACTTGCCCTTCCTTGGACTATCTGTATAATTCCCTCCCTTGGAGAGAGAGAGGTCAATAGACTATCCATTTTACATATTCTTTCCTAAAAATAGATTAGGTGAATACTGGGGACCCACCTATATGGGTCTGTTACTTTTTGGAGAGAATCACCCACAAATGAATGTTAATCTCCTTCCCCAGTGTCCCCAACACATATACCCTCCACTGAGATTTTCTAAACCACCTCCTGGTGGGGAGTTGGCAACCAAAGGGGCCACCACATAGAAGTGAGCTTGGAATAAAAACATAGGACAGGTGTAAGAGGCATCTGAATAGGCACAAAAGCAGAGATTCATATTCTGAAAATACTTAGCCACGGTTTATTTCTATAAGACTGTGGATGGGGGAGGGAGCTCGGAGATATTCATACCAACCCACAGGCCTGGCTGGAGGAACCAAGGCCCTTCATTTCCTGGTTACCATCATGCAATTAAAAGAGAAAACGCAGGAGGAATGGCAGGGTGGTCTAGAAGCTGTGCTACCTCTAGACTCCGCCTGGCACACTGCAAATAAACCATCCTCAGCTGCGCAGTCCTCGTGAACAAGGCAGTCCATAACCACACACTGAAAGCAACTCTCTCTACATATATTTCACCAATTTTCCTTGTCATGCCTAACATTCCTCTTTACCCTCTAGTTGTTTTTCTTGTTTGTTTGGCTTTTTTGTGGTACGCAGGCCTCTCACTGTTGTGGCCTCTCCCGTTGTGGAGCACAGGCTCTGGATGCACAGGCTCAGTGGCCATGGCTCACGGGCCCAGCCGCTCCACAGCATGTGGGATCCTCCCGGACCGGGGCACGAACCCGTGTCCCCTGCATCGGCAGGCGGACTCTCAACCACTGCGCCACCAGGGAAGCCCTACCCTCTAGTTTTTCGGATGAGGACCACATCAAAAACACTACTTTCTATAAGCACAGGGTGGATCATCCAACGTACTCAGGAAGAGAAAGAGAAGTATCTGGTTTCTAGCTTTATATCAACTGTGAATGTTGTTTCCCTCTCTCCTTTGTCATTCTACTTTCATTTCTTCTTCCCTCTCCTGACCACAGCCCTGAAAGTTCCCTGGGCTCATCTCATCCACCTTTCTTACACTTTGGTGAAAGCCAGTATCTCTGTACACACATCCTCCCATCATGTGCTGATGCACCTGCTCCTACTGAAGAAAATCAAGAACATTCAGGCCTGGGCAAAGTTCCCCAGGTTGGACTCTGTTTCCTGCCTGGACCATTATTTCTAGTTGTCTGTTAACAAACTCTTGAGTAATGTCTCAAGTGGAAACTGATTTCCCAGCTGGACATCCCTTCCAGGCACATTTCAAGGGTCCACACACCACTGCTGAAGAAACACCATCTTTGTTTTGCTTCTGTTTTACCTTGAACGGATGAAGCTACAGAAATTCAATTTATTTCCTGAAACTGTTGATGGACAAAGGACTTCCATTTAAGTCAAGCCAGCCAAGGGATGATTTAACATGGTCTCAAAGCATGGCTGTAGGTAATCATCTCTGGGCAACAGGCTTCTCCCTTGAGCTTCCCTCAAGGATATGCATTGCCTAAGGACTGCTATGCCCAACCTATGACATCATTTTGAGGGCTTGAGGGAGCAACAGTGAGATCATAGATCTAGCTGACATCTTCACCACCATCACTCCAGGCCCTAAGCATCTTTAACTAGATAAAATAGAACCAGAAATCCCTTAGCACTGAGAACCTCCATCAACTATACAATCCTCTCTGTTTGCTTTTCCTCCCTCTATTATGAATATTGCTATTAAGACAACAAACAAAGCACATACAGTAAGAGAGCGGGCGAGAATGAGAGCAAAAGAGATGAAAGGTACAGCAACCACACAAAGTGGCATTGAAATGAGAGAAAGACAAACACATTCTCTATTCAAGTGGTCACAAACCCATTCAGGGATTGCCAAACAGCCTCAAAGGTAACATTCACCACCAACAGAAGGGAGGGTTGTGCAAAGAGGAAAGAGAGAGATGGGTATTTGTATGGAGGTAGGGAAATAAGTTCCAGAACTCAAATAATAGAGGCTGCTTGGGGAGTTCTTCATTTGATGTAAATTTCCTCTAATTCTGTTCATGCTCATAATTTCCTATTAAGACTCTCCTATCCAAATATACACCCGATGATCCCAACGTGAGCTGTACTTGAAATATCCTTTTTAATAAGTTCCTGTGTTTAGTTATATTTGGTGTTTTGCAGACAGCACTGTTTTACCCCCTAGCCTGTACGATTCAATTTCTTCTATACACCCTCCTTAATCAGTCTGCGGCGTGAGGAAGAAACTCCTAACGCCCTCTGAGCTTGAAATTTTACTGCCACCTACTACTCATCCCTAAGAACTGCAACAGAATGAGGGGAAGGAGTTTCTTTGAAATGCATGGTTAGAGATGAGGAGAAACGGACAAAAGTGGGAGTCGGCTACAAGAAGAAAGAGATTTTTTAAAAAGAGAGATGACCTGGAAGAACTTAATACAGACCAAGTTCATTAAACATGAAAAGCTGACCATCACACTTTTTATTATGTAAAATATGAACACTCCGGGGAAATATTTTAACCGTTTGAAGATGTAAACACAAACAAACAAAAATTGCGCATCAGGCATCGTACAGTCATGCAGGGAAGACACAGATGTAATAGTTCCTGTTGCCCATTGGTCTTTGCAATGCAGTTGCCTAATTTCTAAAAAGGGATTAAAGGAATGGAAAAGGCATGTTCTTCTAAACTCTGATCAAGGAAGATACACCTGCAGAGAGGGAATATCTTTTAGAAAGGGCTGCCGGCTTTAGGCTAATGACTCTGGGAGCACTGGCCAACAACTGCCGTTGAGACGCAATCCATCTGGAGTTTTGAAAGTGTGGACTTTTTTTTTTTTTTTAAAGCGTAAGTCGAAACAGGAAGCTCTAAATTGTGAGGGCAAATCACATGAGTGCCACGTTCGGTATGAACACAAGAAACTTATACAGAATACCATCTCACATATCACATGATTCAGGATAGGCAATATCGACCTTGTGGAGCCAAGGCAACTGAGCAAGGGCTTACCCGCGGTTAATTACTTTTATGAAATGCAATACGGATTTTTGAATCCAGCATTGGAAAATGGAAGAGAAAACAGGCAGATGTGGGAGCTGCTTTGGCACTTCTCCTGAAGATAACTATAATATATTCCAGAGGTTTTCCTATCAAAATCTCCTCCCACCTAACCCACTTCTCAGAAGAGGGAATTCATGTTCAAAACACTGGCATGGGAAACAAAATCTCAAACAAAGTCTCTCTCTCTCTGCCCAACTCTTCTGTGTCCAAGGAAGGTGCAGTTTCTAAGTGAGATATTATAAACAACCCAAAACAGGAAAGGAGCTCTAAGAGAAAACGGTCAATTGATGCAAATAAGTCTGGTCCAAGAAGTGAAAACGGGCTCCACAGACTCCTTGAGAACAACTCAGTTAATCCAATGTTTGAATATTAAGCACCCCTACACGCTTAACCTGTGACTGATACTGAACTTAGAACATTCGCACTTAGAAATCTCCCACTTTCAAGGAGATTCCAAGGGGGCTATTGGGTGAGGCTACCATTAAAGAGAGCACTGGAGAAAGTCGTAAAGTAATGTCTGTTGTTGTAGTTGCTCTTATGCTTGGTGATCAGCTCAAGAGCCAGAAAAGTTAGGAAAAGGGAAAACGTGGTCCCCATTTCCCTGAATTCCAAGCAAGTAGCTTCTCTACATTGTAGAGCTATTCCTTACCCTAGTCTCTTCGGGGTTGTGGGCTCAGAGGTCCCCAGAGTTTTCCGAGAGAAGTTCCACTCTGTACAACCTCCCATTTCCAAGAGCGATAAACGCACCCCCTTCACCTCCCTGACCCCACTCCTGAGCACACCAGGCGATAACTGGTCAATATGTCTCCAACCTGAGACTCACAGGCAAATACTTTTGGAAGGATTTCACATAATTATCCTTCACCCTTTAAATCAATTTAATCAAATGATTCACACTGAGACTGACACACTGAGAAAACAAGAGGTTTGGTGGGAGTTTGAGAAAGAAGCAAAAGGATGGACGGGTTATTTTGGAAGGTGAGTGGTTAGAGAGGCTGTCAGGAGACAGCTGACACCTTGAGACAGACCTCCGAACACTGAATGCACTGGGCTCTGAGGAAGTGGGGCGAATGGGACGAGGAACAGAGGGGCAGGACACAGAGGCTCACTTGCTGTCCCCAGCGCTGTCTCACTGGTGTTCCCTGAAGGCCCGGTCCTCTCTGCAGAGGTCGGGAGGTGGGAAAGAGGGAGCTAGGAGCGAGCTGATTTCTCAGTGACCTTCTGAGGAGATGAGGGCAGCCTTTGAAGGGTTAGTCCCAGGACCAGTGTTGGAGAGAGGACTGACATGCAGAAATATTTCATGTCACAGGTAGATGCACCAAAGCCATATTTAGGAGAAACTACAGCCTCTTCTCTGATTGTTAGAGCGAGAAACAAATATTTAGCTCAGATCTTGACGGGCACCCTTATAAAGTGGCAATCTGTGGGAAAGAGAAGTTGCCTCCCACCTTCCCTTCCATTGCCAAAACCTGCCATGGAAGCCCAGTGATGGGGCATGTGTCGAGGACCATGGTCCACAGGGTGGCATCCTCTAAAAGTGACATGACAGGACACTTAACTTTGCATATTTGCCCCTTCTTGGAAAGGAAGGAAAATCATTGTTGGAGCCCTCAGAAGCTGTGGGCACTTTCCTGATGGCAGGGACATTTGCCAGCATTCCCAGGGGATGGTTCTTATCACTCTTGAAATTTTAATCCTGTTGTTTAAAAAAACTGGGCCCTTAAGGAGAGGCGTGGCCTCATTTTGTAGAACTAACATTCCCTGCATCTACGCCAACGTTTTCTAGCTTGAATCCCGTCCAACATACCCTACATCCCTATTTTCCAAACTGATGAGATTTCAATGTCAAGTCCTCAAGGAAGATCCAGCCACTGTTTCAAGGAAGAGAGGACTGACCGCGCAAAAATGGGTTGTACTGTGACCCTGCAGCAGCACAGGGCTGCTCCCAGGGGACACACGACAGAAGAATAAGAGGGGTTCTCTTGTGTGTCCAAGCCTCCACTTGTAGCACAGCCACTGAAAACAAGACAAAAAAATTCCCGTTCCTATACTGGCATAACAATACTCACTCTAACTTCCCCAGTGCAGAGGGAGATGGAGTTATTTCCCCCATTTTAGAATGGTGCTTAAGTGATTTTGTTACAAAAGACTCCTGTTACTTCTGACCTGCTTTCCTTAATGCCCTAAGGCAGAGCGCGTTGTTGGAAGGAAATAGAAATCTCTTCTGTTTTGTTTTTAAAGAAGACTCAATAATTTCCTAAGAGGCCCTTTCCACTGCTCTCTACCTATTAGGAAACTCAGGAAAAGTGCTTTTCTACACAAATTGCCTCCATACTTCCTAATGCTCTGGCTTTGCCTTGTCTCCTTTAGTTGGAAATCTGAGAATTCTGTTCCATCCACAAAATTTTGATGGTTTATGGTTCCCCACATACCAAGTTTCTTCCCCTCCATCCAAAGAACATCCAAAACCTCTTCAAGAACTAAACTTCACTAACACAACCAAAATAATCCAGAGATACATGGGAGACACGCTAACATCTCACTGCATAGGCTTCTAGAAACAATTTTTCCTCCCTCCTCCCCTCCCCCCACCACTGTGCTCATCAACAGGGCACCTACAACTGCTAATACCCACCAGAGTTACCTTTTACTTGCTCACTTGTAAAATAGCAAGGGTTCCCTGAGTCAGGGATTCAGTGCAGCTTTATTATTTTAATATGTTAATTCCCTGGATCAAATTGAAGAGCAATTATAGAAAGAACTGAGCAAAATTTCTTATTAATTATTTTGCCCACGTAAAGGGACATAGTATCATTATGTGCTTGGCTAGAGAGGACAATGACTGGAGGTAAGTTAGGGAAAAAAGAAGAAAGGAAGATACATGTCAGCTAAATGGCAGTTTTTCCAGCTTGAGTGATTAGCCAGGGAGAGCAAGGTCCCTTCAGTCATGCAAGGGACCGTCTCTATCCTGAGAGCACTGATTTCATCTCTACGATATATTCCAGCAAAACCTGTTTCCCACTAAGAGGATTAATTTTCTCCGTCTTATCTGATTGTGATGCTCGAAGGATATTTCCACAACCAAAATCACGGCCCAATAGTCTGTCTTCCTGTTGAGAACCTGGAGCTTCGACAATAAGCGCAATTAACCTTTTTTTTTTAGAGTCAGGCCATCACCTAACATTCCAAGAAGAAGCTGGGCGAAGGAAATAGCTGGAGACAAGAGAGGCATGAAGCTATTACTCCTATGTTCAGTCCAGAACTTCTGAGTTTTGGGAAGAGGTGAATTTCAGGGCTATCTTCTTGATAGGATGGTTCAGAATTATAGATTATACTAAAAAAGGTCAATTTTTCACTTTAAAATATTGTTAGGTGTTTTGAATATCCCTAAATAACTTGCCAGGTTGTACAAACATCCTTAAATACACATTAGGTAGAGTGATGTGCAACTGTCATGGAGTATTGAATTATTTGAGAGGTATTTCTGGTGATATAATGATGAAAAGCAGATACCTGTTCATGGGCAAAAGTTGAAGAAAATAAGCATAGAGCCCTTAAAAAGCCTCTTTTTTTCTTAGTGGCTTGTGTTTTCATTAATTCTTTAAATATTCATCCTTTTCATATAAAAATAAAAAAGTAAAATCTGGAGAAAGCAGCAAATTCTCTTTCCTCTTGTTTCCAGAACACTCTATGCATATATCCATTATAGCACTTATCAGAGGGAACTATAATAATTGGTTTATTATTTCCCCTCTGAATATAAGCTCTTCAAAGACAATAATTTCTCATTTAGTTTTACATCGTCAATGCCTAGGTATATGTATTGCTTCTACCTAGAAGGTGCGGAATACATATTTTCTCAATAAATTAATGACTAAATGAATGGCTCAACCCATTTCTTAGATTCTAGTGAAGTCATAAATCAGACCAGATACATTATAGTTCAATTTTTTATAACTCTGTCTCTTGTTAGAGAGAGAAATGCTCCACTGATCATAAAAATCCATCAACCTTGCTTAAGCTAAGCAGGTAACAGATACCTGAGTATACAGGTGTCTGGATTGAATGTCTGCCTTTGGTGGTTCCCTACACTGTCTCCCCAGTGTCTTAATCCAGTGGCAAGATCTTTTATTTTTACCTGTGTGACCTTCACCTTAGCTCTTCTAGGCTCAGGACTTAGAGATACTAAGAACATGTGCATTTTTTCCTTTTCTTTTTCTTTTGGGGGTTTTGCACAAACCACAAAACATAAGAACTAGAAAAGATTATTTTTATTCATAAACTAAACAATACCTTGCAGTCCCTTTACCTGTTTTCCCTTAACCCAGAGGTTCAGAGATAAGTCTGTCCTTTCCTCAAAGAGGACTTGAAAAGAATATACTAGAGTTTTCACTCAGTGCCTATGTTTTTTTTTTATCTCATAGATCATGAAGTTGGGAAAACTCTTCCTTTGGAATCAGATTCTGTCTGCTAAAATTTTAGTTAATTACTTCCTTATGAATCTCCTGCCCAAATGAAATATAGTCCTGTTATGAATTGTGGTGGTTCAATTAATGATGAGAGCGAATGTGTTTCCAGAAACATGTTATTTTAGTAGCACTTTCTTAGACACTGAAAACCTTTAAAGACAAATTCCTTATGGTCCTAGCAGTAACAGTGTGAGTCAACTACTTCTCTCCAATTTATTTCAAAATTTTTTCTTAAAGATTGTTTCTGGGGCTTCCCTGGTGGCGCAGTGGTTAAGAATCCACCTTCCAATGCAGGGCACATGGGTTCAAGCCCTGGTCTGGGAAGATCCCACATGCCGCGGAGCATCTAAGCCCATGTGCCACAACTACTGAGCCTGTGCTCTAGAGCCTCCGAGCCACAACTACTGAGCTTGCATGCCACAATTACTGAAACCCATGTGCCTAGAGCCTGTGCTCTGCAACAAGAGAAGCCACTGCAATAAGAAGCCCCTGCATTACAACGAAGAATGGCCCCGCTCACCGCAACTAGAGAAAGCCCGTGTGCAGCAACAAAGACCCAATGCAGTCAAAAATAAATAAATAAATTTATTTAAAAAAATATTGTTGGGCTTCCCTGGTGGCGCAGTGGTTGGGAGTCTGCCTGCCGATGCAGGGGACATGGGTTCGTGCCCTGGTCTGGGAAGATCCCACATGCCGCGGAGCATCTAAGCCCATGTGCCACAACTACTGAGCCTGTGCTCTAGAGCCTCCGAGCCACAACTACTGAGCTTGCATGCCACAATTACTGAAACCCATGTGCCTAGAGCCTGTGCTCTGCAACAAGAGAAGCCACTGCAATAAGAAGCCCCTGCACTACAACGAAGAATGGCCCCGCTCACCGCAACTAGAGAAAGCCCGTGTGCAGCAACAAAGACCCAATACAGTCAAAAATAAATAAATAAATTTATTTAAAAAAATATTGTTGGGCTTCCCTGGTGGCGCAGTGGTTGGGAGTCTGCCTGCCGATGCAGGGGACATGGGTTCGTGCCCTGGTCTGGGAAGATCCCACATGCCGCGGAGCGGCTGGGCCCGTGAGCCGGGCCCGCTGAGCCTGCACGTCTGGAGCCTGTGCTCCGCAACGGGAGGGGCCGCAGTGGTGAGAGGCCCGCGCACCGCAAAAAAAAAAAAAAAAAAAAAATATTGTTTTTATTGTGTTCATAGGATTTGAAGATCCTATATGTGTTGTATATCCTTCTTTGGAATTGTAGTCTCCCCTAGAGGACCTGTGTATAAGTAGACAGTACACACATACACATACACACACACAGACATGGAAATAGCTACATATATTAGAATCAGGCCATCACCTAAAGTTCCAAAAAAGAAACTGGGTAAAGGAAATAGGTGAAGACAAGGGAAAAATGAAGCTATTACAGATACATACATATATATATATATATATATATATATATATATATATATATATATATATATATATATATATATATATATATATTATACATATGTATGTATGTATCCATGAGTTCCAAATCCTGAGTCAACCAATCACGGATCGTGTACTAAGTTTATGATCCACAGTTGGTTGAATTTGCAGATGTGGATCTGCTAATACAGAGGTCTGACTATGGGACTCGAGCATCCATTGATTTTGGTCCTGGAACCGATTCCCCACAGATACCAAGGGATGACTCTATAAATCTTTCTTTAAAACTTGTAATGTATCTAAATGGAATTTTAATATAAATGTAACCAGTGCCAGTAATAACAGAAATCTACTTCATTCTGTTTGTTCATTCTGTCTGCTCTCCCTGAAGTAGGAGGGAGGCTGATGAATCTTAGAAGCTAAAGTTAAAACTATGAGAAAACCCTGAGGAGCCCTGCTCCCCTCTCCGGGAGACTGTGGGGGTAGGTTGGGTCAGTTAGAGTTTAGAGGGGAAAGGTCTCTTGAGCAGATGCTGACTGGGTGCCATGGAGGAAGAATGAGCTGGGAAAGCACTGGAGTTGCATTCCTTTTTATCTCCTGTATTTTAAAATTAACCTTCTCAGAATTTTGTCTCTTATTTACCTTTCGAAAGAACCAATTTTTAAAAATTTTATTCTCGGTTAATCATTTATTTTGTCTGTTTTATTCCCCTTGTCATTGATTTCTATCTTTATTATTTCTCTTCACTCTTGTTTCTTTGTTCTCTACTCTGAGTCTTTTTCCAGTTTATCAAATTGAATGCTTTATTTGTATGGAATCATTTTTCTCTTGAAAATGATTTAGAGTCATAAATCATTCTGTGAATACCACTTCTGTTATTTCCTGCAAATTCTGATAAACAGTATTTTCAGTTCTAAGAATTTAAAATTTCCCTTTTGATTTTTTTATAGAATTATTTAGCCTGGTGAACAAGATGTTAAAATTGAACTTTTACTATCTCCAAGTTGACTGGGGCTTTAAGGCTGAAAGCAATAGATGCCAGTTGTACCTAGAATATTACAATAATTCTTCAGGTCCCTTCACATACTGATTCTTAAATATTCCTAATGGGAAAGTAAATTGTGCAACATGGACCAAAGTTGAAACTGTATACGGACTTCCCTGGTGGTCTGGTGGTAAAGAATCCACCTTCTTGGGACTTCCCGTTGGCAGTGGTTAAGAATCCACCTGCCAGTGCAGGGGACACGGGTTCAAGCCCTGGTCCAGGAAGATCCTACATGCCCCAGAGCAACTAAGCCCATGAGCCACAACTACTGAGCCTGCGCTCTAGAGCCCACGAGACACAACTACTGAGCCCTTGCACCACAACTACTGAAGCCCGTGTGCCTAGAGCCCATGCTCCGCAACAAGAGAAGCCACCACAATGAGAAGCCTGCACAATGAAATGAAGAGTAGCCCCTGTTCGCCGCAATTAGAGAAAGCCCGCGCGCAGCAATGAAGACCCAAGGCAGCCAAACATAAATAAATAAATAAATATATTAAAAAAAAAAAAAAAGATTCCACCTTCCAATGCAGAGGACATGGGTTGGATCCCTGGTTGGGGAACTAAGATCCCACATGCCACAGGGCAACTGAGCCCGCACCACAACCACTGAGCTTGCGTGCCTCAACTAGAGCCCACGTGCCACAAAACTACAAGGCACATGTGCTCTGAAACCCACGCACCACAACTACAGAGAGAGAAAACCCACATGCCACAACTAGAGAGAAGCCTGCATGCCACAACTGCAGGGCCCACGCGCCCTGGAGCCCGCGGCACCACCACTAGAGAGAAGCCCACGCACCTCAATGAAGAACCCGGGCACAGAAACAAAAATAGATCCCACGACCTCAACGAAGATCCTGCAGCCGCAACTAAGACCCGATGCAGCCAAAAATAAATAAGTAAATAAAATTTTTTTTAAATGTTGAAACTGTATATACACTCTACGACACAGGTGGACACACGCAAAATGTTCATTGTATTTTTAAATAATAAAATATTAGAAATCAATATCTAAATGGAGGAATAAGTCATGGCATATTTGTATAACACAATATTCTATACCAAATTAAATGACTTAAAAGCTACATATATCAATGTAACCGAGGAGGACTCTATGAGGCCGTCCCAGGACAGACCCCTCCCCCACATCTTCTGCTGTAGCTTCCTCTCTGAAGTACCTAGATAATAGTATCTGATGCATATTTCCAGACTTTTTCAGATGTTAAAACCACCACCAAATGGAAGAAATTAACTACTTGATGATCATGAGCAAGTAACCCCACAGACTTTCTGGTGCCTAAGAATTGATCACCATCAAACAATCAGAGAATTGTGTACAAGCTGATCACATACCCTGAGACCCCCTCTCCCCTACCTTGCCTTTAAAAATGCTTTGCTGAAACCCTTCGGGGAGTTTGGGTCTTTTGGGTATAAGCCACCAATTCTCCTTGCTTGGCCCTGCAATAAACTTTTCTCTGCTCCAAACTCTGATGTTTCAGTTGTCTGGCCTTACTGTGCATTGGGCACACAAACTTGCATTCCGTAACATCGATATGAATGAATTTTAAACATTTGATGTTGCATGAAGTGGCAAGTTCTAAAAGTGTATGCACTGTTCAATACAGGTAGTAAAAAGATAACACAAAACAAAAAACCCCATAAAACAATATATATTTTTATGCTACTGTATGTTGCTATGGATAGAAAGATTTAATGCAAGTAATAACATAAAACAATAGCATGGTATTTCAGTGTTGTTGGCACATTAGTATTTTTCATATAATGTTTGAGCTTATTTAGATTGGGGCATATTTAACACATATTTAATAATGTTTAAATAAAAGCCTATCTTTATTTTTTGTTTCAATCTCTTGTTTTTAAAGAAAAAAATGCTTTCAATTAGTTCTCAACCATATTTACTTGTGGGTAAATTTGCAGCTGTACATATTTAATGTGCATATGTAGTCTTCCTATATTGTAGAATTTTTCATCTTACAAATGCTTATAAAGATAGATATCAAAGTAAATCTTTCTTGGGCCCTGGGACTCTGGGCACCCTGCCTTTGCACTGGCCCTTTGGGAAAACAGTGCAGTATGGTAGAGTCCGAAGTCAAGCAGACCTCACTCAAACCACAGTTCCCACACTTGTTATCTTGGGTGACCTAAGATGAATATTTTAAACTCTATGAGCTTCAGTTCATTCATCTGTTAAGCAATGTGAGATTTAAAAGTTGTTGAAAGAATTAAGGATAATTTAACGACAGTGCAAAGCACATAGCAAGTATCAATAGTAGCTATTACTGACCTTATTATACATATCTGTATAAAATATATATTATTACATAATTCCATTGTTCTATAACTGCAATTATACTTATGTGTATCAAAGATGCTCTCTGAAGTAATAAATAAAGAGATGTTCTTCCTAAAGGAATTAATGAACACACATACACAAAAATTTTCAGAATTAATAGACAAATTGGGTAAGGTAAAGTATGTAAATGATTTAAAGCAACCATTTTATTTTGTTCGTACATTCTGTGAGTCAAAGGTTCAAACAGAGCCCAGTGGGGACAACTTGTCTCTGTTACACAATATCTGGAGGTTCAGCTGGAAAGACTCAAAGCTAGAAGTGAATGTTTGTTTTCTAAGTTACTTGACAGAAAAATGTTTTAAAAAGGAGTCAGCTGCTCTAGTGCATTTAAGGCATAAGGTAGTATAAATATCCAGGAAAACTAGTATCTGCCAATCGAAGATCAATAAAATATGAAGAGAAATTCCTAAAAGGATAATATAACCCGAATAAAAAATGAGTTGATTTTGATAAAGGGTTTTAAGAACTTGACTGTTATATAAAATGCACATTTATTTGTGATTCTTGGAAAGAATAGTTACTGTCTTAGAAACTATTTCACATATCATGATATATATATTAACATACTATACACAGAAAAATCAGGGCATAGGAAACTAGATTGAGCTCATGTGCCTGAGCTTTTGTTTCCACTTTTGGAAACAGCCTGTATATAAGAATAACTGAAACACTCATCTCGTTTGTCTAGTCTTAATTTCTATTTCTATGGCTAATTAAAACCCTAATTTTCAAATAAATCTGCCCAAAACTAGATGGTCACTTTTTTAGCTGTCAGTGGGTGGCTGACTCAGCCTGGTTCACAAGCCTCAATTCCATATACAAAAGAAATGAAAAAAATATCCTGAATTGTAAGCAATCAAATTGCCATCAGAAACTAACAACACGGTTTAATCAAAAAGGAAAATCCATAGTAATTCATTTTTTCTTTTCCACTCTTCATACAACAGAATAAGAGGTAGTAAAGAGAAGCAATTAAAACGAAATCACCTTTTGCCCTTGGGGTGTCTGAGTAGAACCTTTACCACCAAAATAATTAGCTTGAGATTTCTCATTTTCCTCCCCTTTGTCACACCGAAATTGCTTCCGATCTTAGAAACAATGCATTGCCCTGCCTCTTCTGTTAACCCTAGGCTTCTAAGAATCTCAGTCATCTTGTTATTTTGTAAAAATGGTAAGACTGCATAGGTACAAGGCCACCGTCCCTATTCGATTAGGACCTTGAATCAGACTGGAAACCAGCCTGATCTCACGAATTACAACGAATTTATACAACCTCTGAGATGGGGTGACTGGACTGGAGTCAAACAATGGGTGCAAATGACTGTGTCCATGACCACAGGGTGCACCTTGAACCTGCTCCTGCAAGGAGGGGTGACAGGAGGGAGGATTCTCGGGACACGAGTGTGCCAACACTGTTGCAAAACTCAGTACCCATCCCTCAGATGAAAGCACACCCATTCTCCTGACCTTTGAACAAATGCTGCATCATTTACCCAGAGAGACTACAAGCACTGCACCTCAGCCATCAAAACCACCTGGCAAGGGGCTTCCCTGGTGGCGCAGTGGTTGAGAGTCCGCCTGCCGATGCAGGGGACACGGGTTCGTGCCCCAGTCCAGGAAGATCCCACATGCCGCGGAGCGGCTGGGCCCGTGAGCCATGGCCGCTGAGCCTGTGCGTCCGGAGCCTGTGCTCCGCAACGGGAGAGGCCACAACAGTGAGAGGCCCGCGTACCGCAAAAAAAAACCCCAAAAACAAACAACAACAACAACAAAACCACCTGGTAATATTACACATCACAGCCAGAGGCTCAGAACTGGAGACTCATGAAACTGACCTGTCACAGCACATCACAATTTTCACACAAATAAAACACTCTACGTCACTTCCAAACTACTCATGTCACTCTCATGCATGTCCTCACAATATGGCAAACACAGGGGCATCTGGTAAACTCTGGGTTCCAGTAAAGCAAACTCTGGTGAGGTTCAAAGTAGTTGTAGGTCCATATGCAAGGTCTCACTGAGGCTCGGGAACAAGAGACATGGAAAGCGAGGCTCCACTGGGGGCTTCAGGGTGAGTAAGAGGGAGCAAGGTGAACAGGGTGACACCATCAGGAGACAGCTGGAGCACCACTGAGAAGAGAATCCTCCCCATTGGCTAGGACCCCACAGAATCCTCTCCCAGCAACCCCAGTGGTACACAGGACAAGAGACAGAAAGAGCTCTTACTGTAGCCCTCGGGAGTGGCTGAAATCTTTCAGATCTGAGTCCTCGTCGTAATACGGAGTGATCATTCCCAGCCCGCTGTCACTCAGCATGCGTCTCCGGAGGGCAGGATTCCACCAGTCTGTCATTCTGGGTGGGAGAAGAAGAGTGCCAGACATTCCAGGTCAGCCACAGGACTTAGTCTGCTCTTTCTCAGGATGATTCTTGTCTCCAAATGTGAGGACGGAAATTAACCTTTATTGGGTATTTACGAGGTATTTCACCCTTATTAGTCCGGTTAATTTTCTCAACCATCAGTAACTCTTTGTATGCTGCTGCCCTCTTTATAGATGAGAAAACTGAATTTCAAGATTAAGTAATTTTAGGGCTTCCCCGGTGGCGCAGTGGTTGAGAGTCCGCCTGCCGATGCAGGGGACACGGGTTCGTGCCCCGGTCCGGGAAGATCCCACATGCCACGGAGCGGCTGGGCCCGTGAGCCATGGCTGCTGAGCCTGCATGTCCGGAGCCTGTGCTCCGCAACAGGAGAGGCCACAGCAGTGAGAGGCCCGCATACCGCAAAAAAATAAATAAATAAATAAGATTAAGTAATTTTAAATATGACATAGATAAGAAGCAATGGCACCTGATGTAGAAAGACAGGTTAGAAAATAACAAAGCCTAGATTTGCTCTTTCACAGCTTCCCAGTTCTCAGTTTATTTCCAGAGGGGGCAATGGGAAAGAAATAAGAAAGGAACTGATTCAAGTTCTCGTGGATTTGTAGGCTACTTTATCTCTGGAGCTAGAGAATGACTGAGAGGGCAAAGCCCAGGGCGAGCTTGGCAAAATGGGCTCACCCTTCACCAGATCAAACACTACGACCCTGATCAGGTGGGGTGGGAGGACACCTAGACTCCAGTACCTACCGCTTCTACAGCGGGACACAGCATCACACTTGCTTTCCCCACAACTGACAGCCTTGACTTATCGTATGTGGTTTCCCACTACCTTCGGGACCCCCGGGGTTTTTTATCAGGTCATGCTTCGTGCCTGTCGGCTTTCCCTTCATGCCAGGACAGCTCCGGTATCAGTAGTTCTGGTTCCTAAACACAGCTGTATATCTGTTCCAGCCGCCACTTCTGTTTTCTCTTGGCTCCGCACAGACTTAGGGACGTACCACTGCTATCAGCTGGCCTGGCGGAGTGGGATGCTCAGAAATAGCAGCCATGGTCAAATTAGTGGACAGGGGTGAAGAGGCATGAGGCTTACCTCAAGTGAATATGTCTGTTAATATTGTATAAGTATGTGCACACATTTGCATATGCCTTTTGAGTGCACGGGTGTGTGCTCTCGGGGGAAATCCTTATTTTAACTCTTTAGCGTCTATGTACCAGTAAACTACAAAAGTTCATTAAACTTCACAAGGGCAAAGGTTTCTGTGTTTTTACTTTTGCACTGTTGTTTCCCAAGTGCTTATAGTAGTACCTGGCACATAAAAAAGCTCCCTAAATAAACATTTCTGAATTTATGAAATAATCTAGAAATGTTAATATGTTTTGGTGGTTCAATGTGGTGGTTAAAATACACATGGGCTCTAGCATGGAATAAATCTCAATTTTTCCCCTTTATTTTTTGTGCAATACTGGTCGAGTTACAAAAACTTTCTAAACCTCAATTTTGTTATCTATGGATTTAAAATAATAACAGTACCAAATCTGCAGGGTCATTGTGAAATGATGATGATGATGATGATTTCAATAACATAATTTTTAACGAGTGTCTACCAAGTGCCACCAACTGCCCTAATTTTACATGTATCAACTCATTTAATTTTAAAACAATTGTATGAGTAGGTATTATCATGTCTGTTTTACAGATGAGGAAATAAGCATAGAGCACTTAAGACGATTAAATCACTATGAAGTAATAGTAGGGATATAAGAAAGGCATTTAGCACAGTATGTGACTCATAGTTATAAGTGCTTGATATCTACATGTATCAGGCTGCCTTAATATAGGAGAAAAAGAGAATGATGAGGAAGAGGAGGAGGAGGGGAAGAAGAGAAAGGATGTGGAGGAAAAAAATAATTGTCAAACCACCTGTGTCATTTTTTTGTTTGTTTTTTTTTTTGTTTGCAGTACGCGGGCCTCTCACTGTTATGGCCTCTCCCATTGCGGAGCACAGGCTCCGGACGTGCAGGCCATGGCTCATGGGCCCAGATGCTCCGCGGCATGTGGGATCCTCCCGGACCGGGGCACGAACCCGTGTCCCCTGCATCGGCAAGCGGACTCAACCACTGCGCCACCAGGGAAGCCCCACCTGTGTCATTTTTTAATGTGATAATACAGGCATTACAGATGTATATGCACAGACGCAAATACTAGTGTTTTCTAGTTTGGTAGGAAATGCAGGTGTGGTGGGTAAAGAAGGCTCAGACATGATACAGATCTGAGTGGAAACAGTAATTCTACCCAGACATTCATAAGACAGACTTAGAATGGAGCCAGCTGTACTACACGCTAAGGAAACACAAGAAAACCTGTATTTCAAAATAGTTTGATTTCATTAGAAATGTCAAGTGCAAGGCCAAACCAGACACGATGTCACCCTGCGGCCAGCCTCACCACCACACCACCAAGGAAGAAGCCCACTCACCCGGAGGCTTGCTCCACCACCAGATCGGGCATTCCCGGGGGTGTCCCTGCCTGCTGTGACAACACCATATCTGGGTCCAGAATAAAAATCTCATCTTGAGAAATCTCCATCACAAAGTGCAAATGTTCCTAAGGAAGAAAAAGGAGTCTGTCAGATGACTGATAAGGTGTTCAAATCCATCATCTGAAGAAAAACAAAACAAAGCATTCTTGGTCTTGAGGAATAATGAAATTTTATGACATAGCAAATGACCACAGTGTATTTGTAGAGGCCTGACCAGTGGGCATCCCTCCCAGAAACAACGTGGTAGCAAGAGGCTGAGGAAGGGGAGAGTTGAATCCTTCTTGGTTTGGGACTCTGGCCAGGATACTGTTAGGTATAACCAGAGATGGTCTTGCCTCTTCTTCCTCCCAAATACTATCAAAGAAGTGACACCCTACATGCAACTTGGTCCAGTGTGCATGTACAATGACCTGGACTTCCAGGATCCGGTCAAAGCTCAGTGGCATGGCTAACAACTGGTTTTATCAACGGATTCCATTCTGTACCTTCTTTTCCAGTGGGAGCACTAGCTATCATTGGGCATAAGCATTTTTTTTTCTCATTACTGAACTCTGGGAAGTGGTGAGTTGAAACCAAGCAACATAGATATACACTTGAGGTCTCAAATTTGCTAATCAGAAATAAAGTTAAAGAGGCATAAAATTTGGCTAGGAAGCAGTAAAAGTAGCAGTGTGAATGAAAACTTGGAGTGCAGGTTGGTGACAACATCTATAAGCCTACTTATCTTCTGGATTCATCTTCAAGGTCAAACCATATCACCTCGAGTCCACAAATCACAAAACATGTGAAGACAAATAACAAGCTCATAGCTGAGACTATGAATACCATTCCAGAATTTGTACACATTTCAGTGCTTTTGTTGAAAAAAAAAAGTAAAAGATTAGTGTAGTTACTGGGGAGTTTTTCACTTTCTCACTTACCTGAGATCTGTCTATTCGATAAAAGCGATCAGCAGAAGTAGCTAGGGAAAAAAAATGTATACGGCATTCAGAGAGGCCTGTGTTCTGGCACCAAATTTACAACCTTCTCACCTACGATGACAATCAAAAACCTTACATCCCAGTCATGCTGGACTACTGGCCAGTCCCTAAATCTACTTAGAAAAACTCAGGACTTCACACCTCTGCTGTTGCTATTCCACTGCTTAGGAAGCCCTTCCCCATTACACATGCCTACCTAAACCATGTCTTAACCCATAGAAAACAAACTTATGGTTACCAAAGGGGAAAGGGAGGGAGGGATAAATTAGGAGTTTGGGATTAAAATACAAACACTACTGTATGTAAAACAGATAACCAACAAGGACCTACTACTGTGTAGCACAGGGAACTATACTCAGTATCTTGTAATAACGTATAATGGAAAAGAATTTGAAAAAGAACTTATACACATAGGGTTGACCAAAAAAGTTCATTCGATTAATGAATACATTGTTCAATAAAGTTCTTGGTGAAAATGAAAAATGTCTTATTTTTACTGAAAACCAAACAAACTTTTTGGCCAGCCCAATATATGTATCTGAATTACTTTGCTGTATACCTGAATCTAACACAACATTGTAAATCAACTATATTTCAATAAACTGTTTTTAATAATACATCATGTCTTAAGGACCAACTCCAATGCCACCTCTTCTGTGAAACCTTCCTCAGCCCCATCCTCCTTGCCCCAGGTAGAATTTGTTGCTCCTACTTCTATATGCACATTTGCATTTTGTGCATGGTTTATAAAAACTATCTTCACAGAGAACTCTGAGACTAAGATATCTGCCTCTTTAAAGATCTGTGTTTCATTTCTTCTTTTATGTCTCAAGATATCAGCACAGAAGCCTCAACAGAGCTGGGACTCAATATGTATTTATCAAGTAAATAAAGCTAGGAAAAACAAAACAAAAAACAAAAAAAAACTGTAGGTAGCCTGACTTCCTGAGGAAGTGATTCTCATTTTGGAAAACAGTTTGAGGATGCAGAGCTCGGGACCACATGTGGTATTAAAGGCATCATTTCACTTTAAAACTGAGTCCCTAAGCCATGTCTGAAGAGAGCCAAAACAGAAAAAAAAAATTATTTAAGCATCCCTATGAGGGACTTGCCTGCATCTGTAGTTTGAGGGGAAAAAAAAACCCAACAACTTAATGACAAACTTTGGGCTTCTGGAAATTAATCTGATTATTCTGAATATTCAAAATAATTATGTTCCTCCTCATATAAATCTATCTAACACAGTCCAATATTATAAACAGATTTTCTACAAAGTACATAGTACTAGAGGGAAAAACGCAAAATGCAAATAATCATTCAAAAATCATAGATATTTAATGAGTAGCTTCTCTCCAAAGGAAATGAGCTAAGAAATAAGACAATCATGGTTCTTGCCCTCTTACTCAGGCAACAGAGTAAAATTTGCCTGAGAAGGACTTAGTCTACTTTGTTCTTTTAACCATGACTGCAATCACCTGTTAAATGTTTTTAATGAAACTATTTCTAGAGTAAAACTAATATCTAGACCATTAACCACACTTGTAATTTTATCTAAGGCTGTATATAAAATAGACTATATAGAACAATTCATATACATTTTTGTAATTTTCTTAAATATAAGTTGTTCCTCTGTGGATTCAGGAAAAACAAATGATTGTGCTTCTCAGCACTAGGGAATAAAGGACCTGGAAGAAAAGCAGTAAAGATTATCTTCAGAGGCAGCTGACAAGCCATTAATGAAAATCGATGTCATGATTTACGTGGATTAGATTTGATATAGATACAGGTGCTCATCTTCAAAAAGTATTCACACCCTCACACATCCTGTCATTCTCTTATCCACATTTATATCCTTTCAGATGCACACAAAGCTAAACAAAAGAAAGGTCTACAGTGAAAGCTAAATGTCCACACAGACAAGAGAGATACCAGGTAGTAGATACACTGGGAGTATCTAAGCAGGAATGTACTGTAAAATGGGTAATTGGATAGAAAAGTGGGATTAGGCAGCATTTAGGGAGAGAGAGATGGAAAATGGGCTCATGAACCAATCAGAAGACGACCGACCTATTATACATTTGATAATAGCAGAGCAGATGTGAACACAACTGAAAATGCCTACCCTTTCACAAAAATTTATACCTCATCCTGAAATGATGGTTTACTGAAAATAATATGGAAGTTTCATAATATGCAAACAACATACCAATTAGTACCTGTCCTCGTGCTTTATGGAATCAATCTACTGGCCTGAAGACAAGCACTCAACACGTTTTTGGAAAAGGGGCAAGAAAGGGAAATATCACCTTGAGCAATCTGATGCTGAGAAGTTCAGCCAGATTAACCAACTTGCTTTGAGGGAGATAACTTCAGGAAAGTGTGTTGCAACATCAGCAAGTTCACATCGTTTGAGATGCAAATACCAATCACGTGGAGCCACGTGAAGGGTTTCTGAATAGTCTTTTGGAAAACTAGAGTCCACTCTATCCATCCATACCTTGCCCTGTGGCTTCCCCAATCCCCACCCCTCCAGGAAATACAGAAACACTCACCATCTAGAAAGCACCACCGTGGGGAGAGTCTCTGAGCTGAGAGCGCCCTGGGGAAGGAGGTTTCGTGGTCCTGGAAAGAGACATACACATCCTGGTGGCTCCATCTGAATGACCTGAGGGGCGTCCCTCACTCCACATTCTGCCCCATCACCTATTTCTAAGAGTGAGCATCCTTTGCCACACAAAGCGCTGGTGAGAGGTGGAAGCATACTTTTCACTGCAAGGACACACGGGGACTCTGCTTTGAAATGAATTATTTCACATAACAACTCCCATATAAAGTTTCCAGGAGATTACAATTATTCCATTAAACCTTCATAAATTATACAACTTGGGACATGTACTTCCTTTGGAGACTCTCTTTCCCTTTATGAAGCTGAGGAACTAGTGGCAGCTGGCTGTCATTTGTATTTCGGTTCTCCACATAGGTATAAAAATGTCCCCTACTAAAAGAATCTCTGCCGTTAATAATTTTTAAAAACATGAAATGCACATGATTTGGAGCATTCTGGCCCTGGCTCATAGTGAAACTGAGATCACTGACAGAAATGGAACAAATGATGAGGGAGGCCAGGTCTCTGCGGGAAGACACTGGGAGTTTGACCCTTATGAGAGATTTGAGATGTTCAAATAGAAGGAGCATCCTTGGAGTGAGGCTGGGTGTGCATGATCTTGTGTGTACAGAGGGGGACAGGGGAAGGAAATGGGAAGAACACAGAAGAGATAAGAAGAGAGCGAATCAGGGGTTGCACTGATTTCTCTGGAAGTCTAATCTGCCCCACGTGATCCTCAGGCAAAGCTTCTGCTTAAATCAGTGGTTCTCAAAAGTATGAACACCGGACCAGCAGCATCAGCTGGGAGGTTGTTAGAAACACTAGTTCCCAGGTGCCACCCCAGATCTACAGAAACCCTGGGGGTGACACTCAGCAATCTCTGAGGTGAGTCTGATGTATGCTAAAGTTTTAGAACCATTGGCCTAAAGTTACGGGGACAAAGAGGTCCATTATTAGAAATCTTGGGTAGATGGAGTTTTTATATGAATGGATTCTGCCAATTAAATAATTAATAGAGGAAAAGTTGGTCTTACTCAGGACTGGTACCAAGATTTATATGTAGAGATACAGAAGTGAGATAGCTATGGATACAGAGATAAATAAATATATAGTCCTCTTTTTTTGAACCAGCTTTGGGCTAAATGAAATCATGACATGTACCTATTTATATGAGAATTGCGTTTAACATTTTGATAATTATATTTTGACACATGTGATATCTTGTTTTTAAAGGAACTTAGGGTTCTTATTTTCATAAAACATCTAAAGCTACTAACATGTCTCAGTTTAGTGAGAACTGTAATTATAAATCAAGAAATTCGAAAATGATCTGAAACATTTAGTGGCAACTGTGAGGGCTAATAAACAAAGATGTCAAACAGAAATGTGACTTCCTTCTATAAGAGTAAAGGGACATAAACACCAAGGATACTTTCTGAATTCTGATGTCGAATGTGCTACAGAGACCACCGTGAAAAAATCAGAAGTTCCCTAGCTAAAAATTGACTCTGAAAGAATACAGAAATGTTTGATTTTTTAATTTTTAAAACCTAAAGATTGATAATGTTATTGCTAGAATATTCAAATTCAGGAATGCTGGCTATTATTTAGTTTAATAAAATGCAGGTTGATATATTGCTTCAGCCACATAACCAGCTTACCACAGGCTGTTAACATAATATTGATATAATTGCATACCTTTTCACGTGTGAGTGTCTGTGTATCTGGAGAGTTTTATGTATGTACCTGACTTATTTTGCTTATTTTCTGTTCGTTTATTTACTCTGTACCTTGATGCACAAAGCATTTGATATAACTCAATTTCCTTAAAGGGGTTTTGCTTGAAGAGAATGTTATGTTTGCTCTGTGAAAACATTTTTTAAAGCCATAGAGCTCTTTAAAACACTTCAAATAGGTTCAACAATTCTTGAACTCCCTGCAATTTCCTGTAAATTTGGTGTGTCTATATGTATGTGTATTTTCCACTGCTTTCCATAGATTATCAAAGTGATCTGAGATCCCCAAAAGGTTAAAAAGCTACTAATTTAAATAATCAAAGTTTATATCAGAGGGGATTCAACAAAATAAGAAGATTCTAATCATTGAAATGCCTTAATGATATCCAGACTTACAAAAATAGGAATGACTATTTCAAAAGTACTGAAATACCTTTAGAGTATCAAACACCTGAAGCTCTCTGAGCAGCTGGCTTTTCTCCTACCACCTACTCTACTATTCTTCCTGAACCTCTTTTCTGGGACCTAAAAGCAAGCCGCAAATGAAGAATTGCAGCTTTGAGAATTTAAGTAAACTCACAGAAGTATCCAGATATTAAGTGGTAGAGTTATAATTCAAATACAGGCCTCTCTTACCACAGAAGCCATAATCTTAAATCCAGGTTTATGGCTTCTAAAGGAATTACTATCATTTGGGGTTTTGAAGGATGGATGGGGTTTGTATAGGTCAAGTTTGAGAGAAGTTTTTTTAATTTTTTTTTAACTCAACTCAAGCAAAAACATGAGGAAAGCAAAAGAGAGGATGACCTTAATGGTTATGAAGACCTTCTTTTGACTCTGGTGTTGAAGAATTTTCCATAGCTTCAGCTTTTGTTAACTGTTAAACTAATCTTCAGTATTTCTTAACCGGCAGGTCACTGCCTGGTAACTCGGAATTTTTCCTTCCTCAAATTCCCCGGCCATGTTACTACCTACTCTCCACCCCCATGTACCCATCTGCTTAAGAATCCCCTAGAAATATGGTAATCAATGGGAACAACAGAGACCCAGAGTCCAGAGACAAGGAACTGAGACTACATTCATGTAAAGAAAATTCTGATTATAGAGTTTAGATAGCTTCACTGTATGTGTTATGTGACTGCAATTCGAAACTCTATACAAGTATGGCGAATATTAACAGTGGTTTAGCATGTGATACAGTTACATTTCTGCCACAACTTTATATCCAAATCTGTACAATGATGCTTATTGCAACATTGTTTTTTCAGGCAGAAACTGTATACAACATATATGTCTATCCACAGAGATAAGGTTAAATCTATACCATGAAACAGGAGCAGTTTTAAAAGACTGAGTTACAGCTTCATGTATTAGCAAAACAATGTCCATGGTCTATTACTGTTAAAAATAAATTGTGGTATAATATGTATAGCGAGTGCATAAGAAATGTAAATCCATTTTTATTTTCAAAAACCAACAAAACCCCATATGTGTATGATGTACATCGATGTGTATAACTTTGTATCAATGTGGAGAAAGGTACAAAAGGGTACATGCCAGAAAGGTACTGTCATAAGGTCTACTTTGGGTGGGCAGTTAAAAACCAAGCAGAAGTCTAGAATTATGGGCAACCGGAAAACTAAGATAAGCCAGGATTATAAAACCTGGCGGACTTCATGACACAAGGAGCTAATGAAAGTCAAGAGAAATACCTTGAGAAATGTCTCTAAGAGGCACATGAAAAGATGCTCAAAATCACTAATTATTAGAGAAATGCAAATCAAAACTACAATGAGATATCACCTCACACCAGTCAGAATGGCCATCATTAAAAAATCTGCAGACAATAAATGCTGGAGAGGGTGTGGAGAAAAGGGAACCCTCCTACACTGTTGGTGAGAATGTAAATTGGTACGGCCACTATGGAGAACAGTATGGAGGTTCCTCAAAAAACTAAAAATAGAGCTACCATATGACCCAGCAACCCCACTCGTGGGCGTACATCCAGAGAAAAACATGGTTTGAAAGGGTACATGCACCCCAATGTTCACTGCAGCACTGTTTACAATAGCCAAGACATGGAAGCAACCTAAATGTCCATTGACAGATGAATGGATAAAGAAGATGTGGTATGTATATACAATGGAATATTACTCAGCCATTAAAAACAATGAAATAATGCCATTTGCAGCAACACGGATGGACCTGGAGATTATCACACTAAATGAAGTAAATCAGACAGAGAAAGACAGGTATCATATGATATTGCTTATATGTGGAATCTAAAAAAAAAGTTACAAATGAACCTATTTACAACACAGAAATAGACTCATAGACTTAGAGAACAAACTTATGGTTGCCAGGTGGGAAGGGTCGGGGGAGGGATAGACTGGGAGTTTGGGATTGACATGGGATTGACACACTGCTATATTTAAAATAAAATGCCTTTCCATGAAAAAAAAAAAAAGAGAAATACCTTGAGGACCTTAATATCAAAGATGAATGTATACTGGGTGGATTAAAAGTAGAGCAGGAATAAAGAGAAGCAGATTGTCAAAAAGGAATTCACAATAACCCAAAGCCAAGATCTGTAAACTTCTTTATACTCTGATGGTACCAACTAATGACAACTGCAGAGGTGATGAGAGTCTTCTGTACTCATGTAACTCCTGCAGCTTATCTACCTATACCCGTTTCTCCTACTCAAAAAAGAGAATCAGAATACACGCGAGCGGTTGTGATGTTAGTATAGAGGTTAAGAAAAAACTTACTGTGGTGTTGTCTTAGCTCACATTGCTAACGCACTGTAGGTATTACATCAGGTAACCTGTGTCCTCACAGAGGGCCTGGCACACAGGTAGAGTGGGTGACCCTGGCATTAAGAAATCCTGGATTCAGGGGCAGCATGAGGGTGACCAGCAACACAGTGCAGACCAGGAGTCAGACTTGAGCAGGAAAAGGGGATATAAGGAAACAAAATAGCCCCTAGCAGGAGGTCAAGGCTGGCCCCCAGGATTTCATGCGACCATGGATCCATAGCCTCATGGACCCACTACGATGGACATGGCAATATCCTTGCCAGTGACAGTGAAAAGAATGGTCAGACATATGTTTGCTTTGTGAATGCTGCACATTAAAGTCAATGTACAAAGACAATTTCTGATGGAGCCAGAACACAATCTAAAAAATATGCACCTTTCAACAGTATCTGACTGTAGACACTTAAGAAATGTGATTGTGTGAAACAGCTACATTTCAGGAGACAGTCACATAATCCCCTGAGCTGTGCCACTAGCAATCACATCAACAGCCTTCAGTACTAGTTTAGGGCTTCTCGTCTCCTCAGTCCGCTCAAACTGCATAATCAAATCAATGATTCATTAAAGAGATAAGATACTTGACTTGCTCATTTTGTGATCTGTTATTTTTCTTCGTATAAATGGTATGATTTAGATGAACGCAACTGTCATTGCTCTATAGTGTAGGCAGAATGATATAACCTTGGACATAACCGTGCTCTTTTCTATCTTCTAAAATTGCATGCTCTTTAAATAAATAATATTAACAAAACTACTCATTTCAAAGATCCCTGATACGTGCATTTTCTCTTTTGATGTATGCTAATGGAAAATCTGTTCCTCATGCTAAAAATATAGCATGCACAAAAGCAAACCTGATATTTCTTATATATATTTTTGAAAGTCAACTGGCATGAATTATATGTAATTGATAGGGAAATTATGTGAACCACGTTTGCCAAACTTGCCCTTAATTTACATTCAATTACTCAGAGCTGATGCACACATAATTTAATGATCACACAGCAGCCCCATTATACACTCCAGTAGGTTATCCAATTAAGCAATATTCACCTAGCATTTAACTACACCTTTACTGCGAATGAAATTCTTTTTCTTTCATAAAATTTAGGGAAGATGTATGCAGAGGCAAAATAGAAGTTCCTTTGAATTGGGAATCTCTGCTTCATTGAACAATGTCTACTCAATAATCACTACTTTTAAATTTCTTATGTATAGATCCAAATTTCTTATGTATCCATCCAAACTTCTCCTCTGCCTGCCTTGATATTTCCTGCACTCAACCCATCTATTCATTCATTTTTTTCTCTCTTTCCATCACCAAGTTATATATCAATATCTCTTCATTCTTAGTGAACAGACCATCAGGGATGATTAGAAATGTGCATTTATGCATCTGTGTCCAACTACAATCCCACTAATGGACTTGCTACTGTTTTGTTTTGTCTTTCAAAACTCTCACTCTTCAAACCTACTCCTTTACCACTCACAACTGCAGCAGAAGAATGTGCAGAAATGGAATAGCCATGTCCAACCCAGCTTTGAAAAATGAAGAAACAGGGATGGTGTGGTACAAGATGGAAATGAGAGAGATTCCAACATTTTCAAGAGCCCTTTTCTGGTGAGAAAATCTTCCATTAACAACAACAGCTCTGTGTGTGTGTGTGTGTGTTAGCTGTCTTGCCTTCACTTGTAACAGCAAACAGACCTGGCCCCAGGCAAGTCTTACTTTAATTCTCCATTTGAGCCATTTCTGACAGTTTTGATCTAGCCCCCCCCAAAAAAAAAACAACATTCACCAAATTTCCTAGCTAACTCCTGTCCTTCCCTAAGACAAGATAGAGTAATTCCCAGGAGGACTCCCTTGAACTTGTTTCCACCCATCCATTCAGACTCTTCTAGAATCCAGAAAACAAATTAAGGAGGAAGAGATTTCAGATAATGGAGAGAGATGAATAAGGGCAGCCAGTATAAAGGGAAGGAGAATAAATCAAACGTTTGTGGGCACATGCTGTTTGCCTAGGACTAGACAGAGCTCTGATGGACTACAACACGGACCTATCCTCCAGGAGAAGAGCACGTATGCAGGAAAGAAAAAGAAAAGAGATGAGAGGATGAACAAATGGCTGTAGGCTCAGATCTGATCAAGAGTGTTTTCTTATGAAAGTGAAAGATAGCTGTAAAGGCTCTAAAGGAAGAAAGGACTTTTTGAAACTGTTATATCTACTGGGAAACATTCCAACCATTCTAGTGTTATTCTAAGTAAATGAATTCTTAAAGAGGAGCAATCACCTGAATAGATCCATTTTCACCTATTATTGAGTCCTACTGTATTTAGTATTAGCTCATTCTGTGTGCCAACTACATTGTACCCCATAGAAATGGGGAAACCCTGAGTGTCTACAACACCCCGAATTGTTCCTGGTCCCATTGCTCCACCATATCCACAGATACCTCTTTCTACTTCCTTTACTACTTTTATTCCTCCTGCTCCTCTTCCCACTTTCTTTCTTCATCTAGCACTTTCATCTGCCTGGTCCCCAGTCATGCCCTGAGAGCCATCAGAATGACTCAGGATTTCTTAAACCCATCACGACTGACATTTGGGGGGCTAGATAACTCTTTGTTGTAGGGGACTGTCCTGTGCATTGTGACATGTTTAGCAGCATCCCTGACCTCTACTCAATAGATTCCAGTAGTACCATGTCCCCTAGTCATGACAAACAAAAATGTCCAAATTGCCCAATGTCCCATATGAGGGGCAAATCTCCCCCAGTTGACAATCACTAGAATGGTTGAATCTGCCTCTATTCCTTAGTAACTTTATGACTTGGAGTTAAGAAGAGACATAAAGAATTCCAGGGAGGGAGCAGAGAAGGAATAATTTCATAGTAGGTGGCTTCAGGAAGCATCTTCATTAAATAGGTATGCAGAGTCCAACTTCCCTATGAATTCTAGTTTATTTGCCAGGCTCAAGAGTATCCCGAATCTGCAAGCACAGTGCATTTTGCTTGTCAAGTTATAACTTATCAGTTACAGGTTACATGAGATGCATTAGGATGGAGGGGCCTTAGTGTTTTGACCTCAGAGATGGCGTAGCCAGGAATATTCAGCAGGATATAAATATCCAGCATATTCTTGTATAACCTATTATGCCTTGTTAGGTTAATACAAGGTGTCATTTTTGAGACCTAGTACTTTGTTGGCAATTCACTATGAATTTGGGAAAGGAAGAAACCAAAGCAAAGAAATGCTTAAACGCCTAGGAAATGCCATATGGCTCACTAATAAGGTGTCTTCGGCACTTGTACACCTTTCCAAATGCTGATTTTCTCTTGAGTTTCTTCTAGTCTTAGAAAACCGTCAGCTAAAATCCCAACGGCAAATTAGTGAGCCCACTGGAATTTCTCAAGTTTTTAAACTTACTGGTGTTTATTCATTCCATCACAGTTAATTCTCAAGTATGTTTAGCTCCATTGCATACACAAGAAAGGTCATTAAAAAGCATTTAAGGCTTTTTGTTGTCCATGTTTCTTACAGGTCTTTCTCCTAATCACCCTCTAACTCTTACTGACGCAGACTAGAGATGCTGATATTACCAGTTTCTGCATTAGGAAACAAAACATCTAGGGCTAAATTTCCTGCCAGTTGGTTTTGTCACTTTCTACGTAAAACTAATACACCTCCCCCATGTATTTTATACATACCCTCGGGAAAATATAGAAATCAGTCTATGTCATCTCAGCTTCTCCACACCATGTGACACATTTAATTACTTCTTCCTTTTTTGAAACACATTTCAATTTTGGTTTTCATGATACCACCTTCTTCTTGATTTCCAGCTGCCCATCTGTTTCCAGGACTCTTTTTGACTGATTGTTCTCTTAAACTTGTGCTCTTCTTCACCATTCAGTAGACAGATATGACAATGGGCCTTTTTCTTTATGCAAACTCTCCCTGAGTGATCTCCAGCCTCATAGTTTCAATTAAATACCATTCATTTGCTAATGACCCTCAGATTTCTATGTTGAGGCCTGAATTTTTTCAATAAGCTTTGAAAGTCATACATCCAATTTTCTACTCACCAAAACCTCTTGCATCTAATAGGCATATTAAAATTGCTATAGCCAAAAAAGAACTCTTTATTCACCATCCCTCCAACTCATTCCTTGTCCTGTCTGCCCAAGATCCCAGCCAAATGGGAAAGTTTATACCCCCTCACTCCTTACCTCAACCAGCTCTCTGTCGCTCTGCTTAGGAAATTTCCTCACTACCCTCTCCCTATTCTCAGGCCATGTTAACTCAAACACCGTCTCCCTCAGTTAAACTTCCTGCTTAATGCGCAGTTCTGGGGTGTCCTTAGACCTCTTATTCCAACCTTCTCTTAATACCCAAAAGGCTCCTGCTTGTTATAATTCTTCAAGGAGGGGTGTGGGGCGAAGTAACACTCCTGAAACTCATCTTGGCTCGCTGCATTGGTTATCCTATGTGGTCAGTGCACAAACCTTTTGTGCACTGACCACATATGATAAATGTCACTTTTGAAGTGACATTTATAATGCAGCAGTTTTGACACCAGGGTTTGACCTTACTGCAAATAAACAAAAAACAGAAAGATTTTGATATGGATAAGTACGATTAATCCTTCTGCATGTTTTTATTAACAAATAATCAATAAAATAAATATTCTTATCATATTCTAGAGTCTCAACCATCCCCTGATACCTGTGGATATGTACAAACATGGCATAAAGAAAACATGGTATAAAATATCCATATATCAAAACTTATGCCAAAATGACTACATTGAATAAGCCACGATAATAAATAAATGGATCAGTTTCATAAAACTAATCAGAATAAATGTTTTAGATACTTCAGTTTAACTGCAAAGGTTTAAAATGTCCATGTGTAAAAATTAAAAATTCTAAAAAAGAAGACTCTTAAAATCTTATAGCTACCAGTGCCAATCCTTAAAGGGTGGAAATCAGCTCTGACTTTAAAAATACTATACTTTAAAAAATAAAATGACACCTAGATAGTGACTCCAGGTAAATATGCAAATAATGGATACAAGAAATGTTGTGTTCTATCCAAAAAATAAAGTAGAAATTTGTCTTCTAATGGTTGGTAGAAAAACAGTCCGAGAAGTAGACTTTATTTTCCTCTTGTAAACACACCCTAAGTGAATTATCATCCTTTCTATTGCAGCCAGATGGAAGACAGGACTCTGGAATAGTGGGGTACTTTGAGCAATAAACATACAAACAAGAACACCAAGACCATTTTTGTCATCCAGCCTCAGGATAATTAGGCTGCTTTGACTGAGGGTACAGGCTATTGACTGGCAGGGGAAGAAAGTCACCTAGAGGCTACAAGGCACAGAGTTTTTTTTTTTAATAGTTGTTTTTTTGCTGTTTTGGCAAAAGGATGCTTAACTAGGAGTTTCAGGTGTAGTGTAATAGACACCAAAACCCAAAGTGAGGTGCTACCAGATTTAGACATTTTAAGTCCTTCCCCCACATGGAGGGAGGTATAGAGAGTCTAGGGGAAGATTTATTTGGAGGGTGTCATTAGCATGCTGTGACTCCCACACACCCCTCCTAGCCAGCAAGGGTACTGGGCTTCTCAGAGAGAAGGGCTTTTATGGGACAACTCAGACAGCTTTGCATGCGCCCCTTACAGTTGGGGGTGATGGTGTGCATTGGTATCTAAATCATGCCTGGGAAATCTAATGGGAAGAGGATGGCTGGAGAGGCTTGTACTGCACAGTAAGGGTGGGAAAGTGGGGAAGAGACTGCACTCCCAAAGAGTGTTGGGGCAAAGGGTAACTGAGCGTTCTCCCAGGAACTGGATGTGGGTTATTAGAGAGAGGCAGGCTGGGTTTATTGGATCCTGTCCAAGAGATCAGGATGGGACAAATAGATTGCATTTTAGAAAGTTGGTTTCATGGTTGCAGAAGCAGGGAATTTACTTTCCTGGAGGTGAATGAGAAACACACAGCCCCGGTTGCTACTGGCAGCCATCTTGGACCAGGAAAACATCTTGTGCAGAGGTGAAATGTGACAAAAAGAGGAGAACAGAGCAGAAAAAACAACAAAAGAATGGACTATGAACCATGGCCAAATGGTACACAAAATCCACCCTGCATCTGAACTTTGTGCTGATGTGAACCAACAGACTCCCTGTCAAGCTAGTTGGAGTTGAGTTTTCTAGTATTTGGCACTGAAAGCACTTCATTTTATAATCTTTTCTCAATGATCTGGGAGAACAGCCACAGCCCAAGTTTGCACTAGACTAGGACCGTCCATTTTGCAGGAAAATGCAAAATAATCAGAATGCCAACTTCATCTTGGTTCTTGGAGTGAACTCCATCCCTAGGGAGGATGTGGACTCTAATCCAAATGAGACATTAATTGAAAGATGGACTTCTTTTGGATGGAATGTAAGAAACAAGGAGAGTCAATTATATGTTACCTGGTAATGAACTCTCTGGGAGCCAGAAGAAACTGACTGCAGGTCCTAATGAGAAAATAGAAAAAACAAAAAACAAAAAACCATACACCTTAAGATTAGTTTGAACAAGCTGCCTCAACTCCATCAACTAAACGCCCAATTTTATATTATTAAGCCCATCTGGAAAGCATCTTACTCTCCCCAGTCCCCCAAGGTTAAACAAAGAAGATAATGCCAAAAATAATAAAAGCACACCCAGTTGGACTAAGAGAAGAAAGGCTATTTAGCTATTGAAACTTATAAATCCTAAATAGCGTTTAGAGGTAAGTGATATAATTTCAAGGATAGAGAAGACCAAAAGTAAAAGACAGGCAATTTTGTTGTAATAAATGGGGGTCCTATTTAACTTGCACCTGGACTTTTGGTTTGTGCAGTAAGCTACTTAAGTCCCCTTAGGCACTTAGGAAGAATTTATTTATCTAAGACCAAAAACATACTGTCATGATAATTGTGTTTATACTGATAAGTTGCTTGGCAAACACAGGATTTCACAGACTGAAAAGAAAAAATCACTGTCCACCTCTGCATTATCACGAAGTGCAAATTAACAGGGTTGAAATTAATGAGGCTTTACTGGAAGATTCTGAGAGCCAGGCTCCCTTTATAAAGTTTTATAACTAAATTGTCACCACTGTCATGTCCTGCAGGCTTCCTTGTTAACGAGCATAGTGATTCTATTTATAGAATCTAGTCAGCAATCCTGGCTACCTGGGTACCTGCTTCCCACAGGCTTTATCAACTTACTCTCTGAGCCCAAGTTTAAAACTTTTCCTCTTTATTGGTGCTTGCTCTTTCCTTTTTTTTTTTTAAGAATCCTACTTTTAGTTGTTGAATATCGGTGTGATAAGCAAAACAGTAAGTTAATTTTCAACAAAATCAATTCATCAGTCATATATTTTGCTACTGTGGAATCTTAAATTACCCAAGTGTTTAAAAAAAAAAAAAGCTTGGTATCAGTTATGAGTCACTTTTTTTATTGCAGGTTTTTTTTGAGGGAAGTTCCACAATAAAAGACCAACATTATTTTGAAAAAATGAGTTACTATATGTTCTAGGATTGATTTGGACCTGAGTCACATATTAAAAAGTTCACAAATTTTAACACATTAAATTTATCTTCAGTAAAAATAGCCAAATGAAGCCACAAGTATAAACTTTGTTGACTTTTCTTCTCTCACCCTTATTAGTATTCACAGTTTGGCAACTATCTCAAAATATTCTACATTCCCAGTTCCATCTCTATCCTTCACAATGCTGAAGAGAAAAATTAGTAATTTTTACATTCCTTTATGCCTCCTACCTGAGTTTATTTCCACCAAGAGAAACAGACTCTAATGTTCAAAGCTAAGTAGCTACAATTTGAAGGGATTTTAAACACTATATATCTTCTTTATTTGTGATATTTACTTATGTATAATGTGTTGTCTGGAAGAGAGTTGCTCATCTTGGGGTATTTATCAAAATCACGCAACAGCTTTAAAAATATCAACGTCTAGACCACATCCCAGAAAAGTGATTCTGATGTGCATCTTTCACCAAGAAACAAAGACAAAGAAGTGGCTGTTTATGCTTTTTGCCATATGTAGAACAAGACACTGAATACTCTCCCTTGAAATTTTGCAAAAACAACCCATGACCACTGCAGTGATGGATCTGGGTTCTCCTGGCTTTGCTGGTGCAGTTCAAGTTCATGGGAATGTCACATATGAGACCTCCTCCTTTCTCTTTCTCTATGGTAAGACCAGATTGAGAAAAAAAAAAAAAAAGATTATTCCTTTGTGTTCTGACACAAATTCTTCTGAAATATAGGTTTTTCTTTCTTGTAGAAGTTACATTTAAAAACAAATCTAGCTGTCTCTGACAGAAGTCTGTACTAGATGCAAAACATTAAGTAATGCCAAATCTGTTTTCCTTTATTATTTATCAGTGCCCTTTGAAATTCTGTATAGTTCAAAAAACACAGGTGAGCTGTCTGGCAAGACAAGGAGCTCCAGGCTATAGTTATGGATCACACTGGAGCAACATGGTGCTGTACTTAACCCAATCAACCTTTCCCACTCCAACCACCCGAGGAGGAAAAACAGCAGTGGGGATGGGGAGGGAGAAGATGCAGTGTATGCTTAAGAGACAAGAAAGACAAGGCCACCCTATTTCCATTTCCTCCCGAAATGCATCATCTTAGAAGTAAATATAGATGGCTGGTAATTACTGACAAAAATGGAAAACTGAGCAGAATAAATTATTGGCTAAAGAAACTCACCTCCTGCAGGCGATCTATGTACATACGGCAAGTCTCCAAATCACAGTCTCCGCGCACAACTAGAATACCCAGAGGGATGGCTAAGGGTGAAGGAAAGAGAAAAGTCTAAAATAACATATTTGATTTTTCTATTTTGGTATAAATGCATTTTTTATGGTTAAAAAAGACCTCTCATAAATATAATTGGGTTTTTTTTTTTTATATTTCACTATCTCCCGGCACCTCTTCTATGAGCTCAGTCTCTTTACTTATGCAGTTTTCATATTCTTCCCTTGCATGATCCATGTTGCCCCTTGCCACCTGGCCAGCCTTCATTTCATTTTGTCTTAGTGGCCCTGAGAAGAGGTATAATGTCATGGAAACAGTAGACTGACAGGGCCAGAGGCTGTTCACAGCCAGCTGCTAATTTATGCCTGCATTTGCAAGAGCCAAAGTACCAGAGAGGAATTTAAAAATCATGATTCTGGACACTTACCCCTTTCCCTCTTAAATGCATGGGGCTTAATCTTTATGTCACTTTGCAACAGTTCCCTATTTAAGAGACTCAAGCTACTCAAGGCACTGTTGTTACCTGGTGGCCAACGCCAGAATGAAATAGGCAAGAAACATTAAAAAAAAAAAAAACTTCTAGAAGGTTCATAGCTTAAAAATCCAACTGATTTTAAAGACGGTCGGTGTAAATGTGGTAGCAGCAGGGCTTCAGAAAACAATGAGAAGCTGTTACATGCCTTAAATACCTTTTTTAGGTGGTGGTAAATGTCATACAATGGTTTTAGTGGATAGAAACTCCTACTTTAGATATAACCACGAGATTCCTGAAAGACTGAAAACAGTCTCCTTCCCAAAACTTCAAAAAAGAATATATGTGTACATTTCTCATTTTAAAAATTCAGTTATACTATTAAACCCATGATTTAAAAAATATTTCAAAATCTTGAAGCAACCAACTAGAGATTAACAAGGAGATAACAGGACAGTTGTGTCCACTAAAGATTTTTAAAAATCTTTCTCATTCACTGAATTTTTAAAGCCTCATCATCAATAAATAGGTCTGAAAATGCAAAGTGCTAGGGCTTTAAAAATGAATTATACAGAGAATAAAATAGATTTAAATGCATGGGAAAATCACCAAGTTGTAGAAAAGACACACATATAAAAAATAATAAATGGAACATAGGCTATGGTAAATGTATGAACTTAATCACTTGAAAACTATAGGAGAGAGGGACTAAGTCTTGCCTGGAGGGTAGATTTTAGGCTCTCTGAAGGATATGGAGCCCCACTGGTCTCTTAGAGAAGCAAGAGTTGTCTAGAGAAAAAGATATAGAGTTTGCTTCTCAACATTACCTCCTAGATTGGTTCCACTAGGGAGATCAATACCACTACCTCATACCTTTAGGTTCCCGAAGTGCTTCAAACATAAGCTGGAAGGCATCCATCAGCTTTCAGAACTACGTAAGCCTATGAATCAGTATGGACTCTCTCACCACAGGAATAAGACTTATTTCCTTTTACAACCCCAGTGTCTGGTAGATATTCAATAAAAGTTTGTTTAAAAAAAAAAAGGTGGGGAGTGGGGAGGAGGAAGACAGGCTTAGGGCCTGTCAAAGTGAGAAAGAGAAAGTGTGTCTTTAAGAGCTAAGTCTACTTTCAGGATAGACAAAGAAGAAGGGTTTGGAGCAGGAGTAGAGAGTGCGCATTGGGCTGGAGCTTGCCTTTGCCTATTCTTCCAGAAGCTAAGCAAGAGAACAGCAAGCAAAAGGGTGAGGAACCATGTAAGTATCACATGTTTGGGGGAATAATAATCTGGAAAAATATTTTTTCTCCTTTTTTGAATATATACAGAAATATCCAAAAGGTCTTCAGTATGGTAATCATGCATCTTTGAAAGGAATGAAAGGGAAATTCAATAAAGAGATCCCTAACAGTAGTGACTAAAGTAATCATCCTCAGCTAGACTATTAAATAGGTCCAAATAAGGTGAGCTACTTAGGTAAGAGAAGAATAAGGATTTCTAATACTTGAGGAATGATGAGGAAAACCTAGAATTTTAGCCTAGAAAGTAAATCAAAGATTGTGGAAATAGAATACAGCTATAATTATCATGAGAATCCATGTTAGAATCTTTCTCTTAATCTCAAATGTGCAAATGTAGAGAAATAAAATTTCATTAATATTTACCTATTTACTTAAATGAGGAGACACATTATATGGAAATGCAGGAATTTGGTCAACACCTCTGACTATCAATGCTTGAAGTTAGTCTGGCCATAAATCCAATATACTTGGTAGCAGATATTTTAAACTACAATTAGAGATTGGATATTCCAGACCTAAAATAATGAATGTCTAGGAAAAAGTTTTCAAAGATGTGTCATTAATTTCTACTAAGGGTATAAAATCAGCAACTTTGCTTATTCCTCAAGAAGCTGATTAAGAGAAATGGTGTATTTGATTGATATTAGCTATTCAGTTGGGGTAAAAAAAAATGGCATCCTATACCACAATTTCATAGCATGATTACTGACAACTGTTGTCAAATTCATCCTATGAAGGTACAGAAAGAATTTACAGTCATTTTCTCTTGGATTCAAATCGCAGTGCGGCTTTGGTCTTACAAATTACTCATGTTTGCTGTTTGGTCTTGCAACTTCCTCAATTCCTTTGATCCTTGGATTGAAGGCTATAGTATTTAGAATAGGTATCTTCTAGGATTTTGTGAAGATTAAATACAATACTATATTTAAAAATGAATAACCAGAACATCAATGTTAGTATTCCCTCACTCCCTTTACTAACTTTTGAGCATCTTGAGCTAGAAAATGGATATATCCAATCATCTATCTTTCAATTTATCATACTACAAGGATTAGCTGGTAGTAGTTCCATAAATTATATCCTGTTTACTTAAAACTAACATCTACTCTTTCTTCGAGGGTAAAGATAACTGTAGTACAAAAATATTGTAATATGACACTTCCATTTGAGACTTTACATGGTGAAGAGAAACCAAAAACTTGTGGAAAATTACCACCTTCCTTTTACACTGCTGACGACCAACTGCCAAACCTCACTGCAGTTTCCTTAATCTTAATTGGGAGCAGTGAGACTACTTATCACCCAATCATTAGCATTACTATTCCTGATCTTGATGATTCATCTGATTTTAGCCTTAGAGATTTTATTTGACTCAAATAAGCATCAGCCAATACTCAACCTATAGTACATAATGGAACTTTTATTGCAGGGGTCAAACGGAGTTCACAAGTTCTAACTAAGCAATAAAGAACAAGCTGGTTTCTAGATTAAGAAGGCAGATTTAACACATACTTACTTCTCTTGCACCAGAAATGCTACTAAATTACAGCACATGAATTTTAAAAAGACATAAACCAACAAAAAAAGAGGAGAAACAGTGAGGAGAAAATGGTAATGAATAAAGCATATGAAAAAGTGGTAACTGACTCAGAGCCCCTATAGAGTCTAATCCTAGACTATGGGTGGGGATGGATAAGAACTAATTTACACTTCAAAACCCTCGGAAGATGTGCAAACTGGCAACATCAGTTGCAGCTAAAATAAGAAGCACTGGATATTAAATCACTAGATTCCACTACCCACTCTTGGTAGGTGGAGTTACTTCACAAAAAATGGGGATTAACTGATCATCTACAGAATGCAGAGATCCCCAACTTTCTTCTCTCACTAGACTCTCCAAAAGCTGGCAGCCAGAACCCTACCTTCTTAGAAAGAGATCTGAAGACTCTTCTCTGGGGAATCCTCAGAGTTAAGAGAAAATATTCCATCCATGAAACATAAACATGATTGTATTAAAAGATGAAGAATATGAAAAAGAAAAAGGGAAAGAAGCATCATTCAGAGAACAAACAAGTCCTTGAAATTTGATAGAATAGAGTTTAATAGAAAGGTTAGAAGATGAAGTTGAGGAAATCTCCACAAAAGAAGAGCAAAAATAAAAAGAGGCATAAAATAGGAGGGAAAAGGTAAGAACAATAGGACTGGTCCAGTGGTCCAACATTCCAATAACAGGAGTTCTAAAAACCAGAGAAAAATAGAGAGGAGTAATTATTAGAAACAAACAAAAAATCAAGACTATTTCTTAGAACTGAAGAACATCAGTTTCCCACTTGAAATAGCCCAACAAGTACAATAACAAAAGAACAATAGGAAGACATTTTATTTTGAAGTTTAAGAATATTGGGAACAAAGAGAAGAGTCTACAAGTTTCCAAACAGGAAAAACTAGATGGCAAAGAAAGGATCAGGGATTAGACTGTTTTAAACTTCTCAAAGGCAACTGTACAGTCAGAGAACCAATGAAACAATGCGTTCAGAATTATAAGACTTTTACAAATAATCCAAACTATCAAATTAGTCCAAGGATTGAATAAAGGACACACCCTCTACTAAAAAGTTACTGCAGAATATGCACCAACAAAAGTTGAGTTTGCAACAAGAATGAGGAATGAAGGGGATATAACAAATGGGGAATCCAACAAAGAAAAGATTTTTTTTAAAAACCCTCTAAGGGGATTGGGCTAGAAGAGTGTAGGGTGACAGATATATTGGGGCACTCTGACTCAATAGGCAGAGATGTAGAGAGCTGTCAACATTGAGTCTCATCAACACTGGAGAGTTATTTTTCAACCAAAGGATAGAATGTCTGAGTCTGAACCAGTTTCTTACAATCACCCCCAGATGTGCTCTGCCTTAACCTGTTCTTGAGAGAAAGAGTTAGGTCATGGTGAGGCAGAAAAATTCAAAGAAGTCCATCCCCTCTAACCATAATTCCACTTGATAGCTAGAACCCACCTTAACACCCTGCCAAATGCTTTCTAGAAAGCAGTCATGACCTTGTCCACTAAATCCTCATAGAATGGGCTCATGGGCACTCTCAGGGAAGCCAAAGCCAGACAGTAATCCTGAGACTCTTTTCAGCTCTCTCGAAAGCCTTCAACTAAAAGTGAAAGCATCATCGCTTCCTTGCAGAGGGAGGTTCAGGACTGCTACTTGGTGTTTCAAAGCCACTCTATCTGAATTAGGGATGCATATATTGGTGACAAATATATACCTATGAAGAGAATGGAAAGTACAAAAATCTGTATACTGGGGTTATCTTAGTAGGAGAGGGATAAGGGGAGATACTTGTTCTGTTTCTTAATCTGGGTGGGAGGTACATGAATGTCCATTTTACTACTAATCATCTTATATACATACATATGTGCATATATGTATGTGTGTATATATATATATATAGGGGTATAGGTGTGTGTATATATATGTATGAACAACATTTATGAACAGAACATGTATGTGTGTGTTTATGTGTGTATGTATGTGTGTGTGTATATATACACATATATGTGTGTATATATATGTATAGTATTTCAGAATTGAAAATAAGAAATACAACCTATCTGTGGCAACTGATTTTAATGATAGTGGTGCTAAAGTTCACTGCATATTCTCTGATGTTCTCTGTGAATTAGACAAAAGTATAACTTAGCATCAAATAGGAAAGTGAGGGAAAACAGTAGAGAAGCCATCAAAAGCCCCCAAATGACACCTACTGCTGCGATCCATCTCAAGCAATGGACACGGCATATTGAGCAGTCATAACCCTATGGCTTGTCATGGCATGTGTACTTGTTTGCATGTGTGTTTATATAACAAGCAGCAGGATGATCTCTCTGCCTTATCTGGGCCTCAGAAGTCTCTAGAGAAGCAATGTCCAACAGACCTTTCTGCATGTCCAATGCAGGAGCCACGAGCCACATGTCATATCAAGTACTTGAAATGTGGCCGGCGTGACTGAGCAACTGAGTTTTTATCTTATTTGATTAATTTAAAGTTTAAATAACCATATGTGGTTAGTGAGCATTAGAGTTTTGTTCTCTGTGGAACCAAAAAGCTGAATGTCCTTAGTACCAGATTCAATATATTTCAAAACCATCCATGTTTTAACCTTCCCATGAGTAGCACATACATCCAACAAACAAAACCACTTTTCTCTTTACCCCTACCTAGTTGGATTCAATGTGCTTCCTAATTCCTAACAGTAGTATTCCTCGGTTGACTGAGGACAAATTTATTTCCTTTATTCTATATCCTACCTTTCTTATCTTAGCTTTCTTAATCACTTCTCTGACCCTCCTATCAAAACATACTCTCAGATCCTTCTTGGTACTTTGGTATAAATGACTAATAATTAATTAAAGGGTTAACCCTCTAAAAAGCACTTGAGTTTCAACATGTTTGAAATTTGGGCTAACATGACTGTAATAGACTAAATGTTTGGGTGTCCCCCAAATTCATATGTTGAAGCCCTAATCCCCAATGTGATGGTATCTGGAGATGGGCCTTCTTCAGGAGGTAATTATGGTTAGATGGGGTCATGAGGGTGGGACCCTCATGATGGGATTAGTGTTCTTATAAGAAGAGACACCATAGAGCACTCTCAAGCTCACTCTCTCTCCCCCTTTGAGGACACAGTATGAACGCAGCAGTCTACAAGGCAGGAAGAGAGCTCTCACCAGAAACCAAATCAGCCGGCACCTTGATCATGGACTTTGCAGACTCCGGAACGAAGAGAAAATAGATCTCTATGGTTTAAGTCACCAGGCTATGGCATTTTATTACAGCAGCCCTAACAGACTAAGAAAATGAAAAGCTGTGACAAATTTAGGTAAAGAAATACAAAAGAAATTGAGGAGTTGACTGGCAATCCTCAGCCCTGAGGATTATACTACCAATTACTTCTTCCCAGCCGAAACATGAGCCCTGCCCTGGTTCCCCTCTCAGGCTTCACCCTGGCATCCATTAACCTCCTTTCCCTATTTCTGTTTGTTTAAATGCCTCATAATCCAGAATGCAATTAAATTAATTGGTTGAGATGAGGGTGGTGTGGGAAGATGCCGAGTTAGCATCTCCTCAAAACTAGGGCGCTTGCCGGCCACTGGTGGGGGATCCTGACACCCAAGGAGACGGGAGGAACCCCCAAGTGAACCAGCACCCCATGCAGCTTGTGGGATTTTGGTTCACGAGCCGGGGGTTGGGCCGAAGTTCCTGCGGTGGGAGCTCTGAGTCTGAACCACTGGACTAACAGAGAACCTCAGACCCCAGGGAATATTCATCAGAATGAGGTCTCACATAGTTCCTCATCTCAGCACCAAGACCCAGCTCTACCCAACAGCCTACAAACTCCAGTGTTGGAAGCCTCAAGCCAAAGAACCAGTAAGACAGGAACACAATCCCACTCATAAAAAAAAAAAAAAAGAGAGATGGCAAAAAAATATGTCACAGATGAAGGAGCAAAGTAAAAAGCTATAAGACCAAATAAATGAAGAGGAAATAGGCAATCAACCTGAAAAAGAATTCAGAGTAATGATAGTAAAGATGATCCAGAATCTCGGTAACAGAATGGAGACACGGATTGACAAAATATAAGAAATGTTTAACAAAGATATAGAAGAACTAAAGAACAAACAAACAGAGATGAACAACACAATAACTGAAATGAAAAATACACTAAAAGAAATCAATAACAGAATAACTGAGGCAGAAGAACAAATAAGTAAGCTGGAAGACAAAATGGTGGAAATAACTGCCGAGGATCAGAATAAAGAAAAAAGAATGAAAAGAATTGAGGACAGTCTCAGAGGCCTCTGGGATAACACTAAACGCAACAACATTTGAATTATAGGGGTCCCAGAAGAAGAAGAGAAAAAGAAAGGGTCTGAGAAAATATTTGAAGAGATTATAGTTGAAAACTTCCTTAACGTGGGAAAGGAAATAGTCACCCAAGTCCAGGAAGCACAGAGAGTCCCATACAGGATAAACCCTAGGAAAAACACACCAAGACACATATTAATCAAACTAACAAAAATTAAATTCAAAGAAAAAATATTAAAAGCAGCAAGGGAAAACAACAAATAACATACAAAGGAATCCCCATCAGGTTATGAGCTGATTTTTCAGCAGAAACTCTGCAGGGCAGAAGGGAGTGGCAGAATATACTTAACGTGATGAAAGAGAAAAACCTACAACCAAGATTACTCTACCCAGCAAGGATCTCATTCAGATTCAATGGAGAAATCAAAAGCTTTTCAGACAAGCAAAAGCTAGGAAATTTAGCACCACCAAACCAGCTTTACAACAAATGCTAAAGAAACTTCTCTAGGCAGGAAACACAAGAGAAGAAAAAGACCCACAAAAACAAACCCAAAACAATTAAGGAAATGGTAACAGGAACACACATATATATGCTGTCTAAAAGGGACCCACTTCAGACCTAGGGACACATACAGACTGAAAGTGAAGGGACGGAAAAAGATATTCCATGCAAATGGAATTCAAAAGAAAGCTGGAGTAGCAATATTCATATCAGATAAAATAGACTTTAAATTTAAAACTATTAAAAGAGATAAGGAGGGGCACTACATAATGATCAAAGGATCAATCCAAGAAGAAACTATAACAATTATAAATGTTTATGCACCCAACATAGGAGCACCTGAATACATAAGGCAAATGCTAACAACCATGAAAGGAGAAATTGACAGTAACACAATAATAGTAGGGGGCTTTAACACCCCACTTACACCAATGGACAGATCATCCAAACAGAAAATAAATAAGGAGACACAAGCTTTAAATGACACAACAGACCAGATAGATTTAATTGATATTTATAGAATATTCCACCTAAAAGTGGCAGAATACACTTTCTTCTCAAGTGCCCATGGAACATTCTCCAGGATAGATCACATCCTTGGTCACAAATCAAGCCTCAGAAAAGTTAAGAAAACTGAAATCATATCAAGCATCTTTTCTGACTACAACGCTATGAGATTGGAAATCAATTACAAGGAAAAAAAACTGTAAAAAACACGAATACAAGGAGGCTAAACAGTGTGCTACTAAGTAACCAAGAGATCACTGAAGAAATCAAAGAAGAAAAAAAAACTACATAGAAACAAATGACAATGAAAACATGATGACCCAAAACCTATGGGACACAGCAAAAGCAGTTCTAAGAGGGAAGTTTACAGCAATTCAATTTCATCTCAAGAAACAAGAAAAATCTCAAATAAACAATCTAACCCTACACTTAAAACAACTACAGAAAGAAGAACAAAGAAAACCCAAAGTCAGTAGAAGGAAAGAAATCATAAAGATCAGAGCAGAAATAAATGAAATAGAAACAAAGAAAACAATAGCAAAGACCAATAAAACTAAAAGCTGTTTCTTTGAGAAGATAAACAAAATTGAAAAACCCTTAGCCAGACTCATCAAGAAAAAAAGGGAGAGGACACAAATCAATAAAATTAGAAATGAAAAAGGAGAAAGGAGAAATCACAACTGACACCGCAGAAATACAAAGGATTATAAGAGACTATTACAAACAGCTATATGCCAATAAAATGGACAACCATGAAGAAATGGACAAATTCTTGGAAAGGTACAATTTTTCAAGACTGAACCAGAAAGAATTAGAAAATATAAACAGACCTATCACAAGTAATGAAATTGAAACTGTAATTAAAAATCTTCCAACAAACAAACGTCCAGGACCAGATGGCTTCACAGGCAAATTCTATCAAACATTTAGAGAAGAGCTAACACTGATCCTTCTCAAACTCTTCCAAAAAATTGCAGAGGGAGAAACACTCTCAAAAATCCATTCTACAAAGCCACCATCACCCTGCTACCAAAACCAGAAAACGATATCACAAAAAAATAAAATTATAGACCAGTATCACTGATGAACATAGATATAAAAATCCTGAACAAAATAGTAGCAAACAGAATCCAACAACACATTAAAAGGATCATACACCATGATCAAGTGGGATTTGCCCCAGGGATGCAAGGATTCTTCAATATACACAAATCAATCAATGTGATACACCATATTAACAAACTGAAGGATAAAAACCATACGATCATCTCAATAGATGCAGAAAAAGCTTTTGACAAAATTCAACACCCATTTATGATAAAAACTCCAGAAAATGGGCATAGAGGGAACCTACCTCAACATAATAAAGGCCATATATGACAAACCCACAGCAAGCATCATGCTCAATGGTGAAAAACTGAAAGCATTTCCACTAAGATCAGGAACAAGACAAGGATGTCTACTCTCACCACTCTTATTCAACATAGTTTGGAAGTCCTAGCCACAGCAATAAGAGAAGAAAAAGAAATAAAAGAATACAAATGGGAAAAGAAGTAAAACTGTCACTGTTTGCTGATGACATGATACTATACATAGAAAATCCTAAAGATGCCTTCAGAAAACTACTAGGACTAATCAATGAATTTGGGAAGGTTGCAGGATACAAAATTAATGCACAGAAATCTCTGGCATTCCTATACACCGACAATGAAAAATCAGAAAGAGAAATTAAGGAAATACTACCATTTACCACTGCAACAAAAAGAATAAAATACCTTGGAATAAACCTGCCTAAGGAGGCGAAAAACTTGTACTCAGAAAACTATAAAACACTGATGAAAGAAATCAAAGATGACATAAACAGATGGAGAAATATGCCATGTTCCTGGATTGGAAGAATCAAAATTGTGAAAATGACTATACTGCCCAAGGCAATCTACAGATTCAGTGCATTCCCTATCAAACTATCAATGGCATTCTTCACAGAATTAGAACAAAAAATTTCACAAATTGTATGGAAAAACAAAAGACCCCAAATAGCAGAAGTAATCTTGAGAAAGAAAAATGGAGTTGGAGGAATCAGGCTCCCAGACCGCAAACTATACCAGAAAGCTACAGTAATCAAGACAGTATGGTACTGGCACAAAAACAGAAATATAGATAGATCAATGGTACAGGATAGAAAGCCCAGAGATAAACCCACGCACATATGGTGACCTAATTTATGACAAAGCAGGCAAGAACGTACAATGGAGAAAAGACAGCTTCTTCAATAAGTGGTGCTGGGAAAACTGGACAGCTACATGTAAAAGAATGAAATTATAACACTACCTAACACCATACACAAAAATAAACTCCAAATGGATTAAAGACCTAAATGTAAGACCAGACACTATAAAACTCTTACGGGAAAACAAAGGAAAAACACTCTTTGACATAAACCACAGCAAGATCTTTTTTGACCCACCTCCTAGAGTAACAGAAATAAAAACAAAAATAAACAAATAGGACTTAATTAAATTTAAAAGCTTTTGCACAGCAAAGGAAACCATAAACAAGATAAAGACAACCCTCGGAATGGGAGAAAACATTTGCAAATGAAACAACAGACAAAGGATTAATCTCCAAAATATACAAACATCTCATGAGCTCAATATCAAAAAACAAACAATCCACTTAAAAAATGGGTGGAAGACCTAAATAGACATTTCACCAAGGAAGACATACAGATGGCCAAGAGGCACATGAAAAGATGCTCAGCATCACTAATTATTAGAGAAATGCAAGTCAAATCTATAATGAGGGGCTTCCCTGGTGGCGCAGTGGTTGGGAGTCTGCCTGCCGATGTAGGGGACATGGGTTCATGCCCCAGTCCGGGAGGATCCCACATGCCGTGGAGCGGCTGGGCCCATGAGCCATGGCCGCTGAGCCTGCACGTCCGGTGCCTGTTGCTCCGCAACGGGAGAGGCCACAACAGTGAGAGGCCCGTGTACCGCAAAACAAACAAACAAACAAAACACTACAATGAGGTATCATCTCACGCTGGTCAGAATGGCCATTATCAAAAAATTTAGAAACAGTAAATGCTGGAAAGGGTGTGGTGAAAAGGGAACCCTCTTGCACTGTTGGTGGAAATGTAAATTGATACAACCACTATGTAAAACAGTATGGAGGTTCCTTAAAAAACTAAAAATAGAATTACCGTATGACCCATCAATCCCACTACTGGGCATATACCCTGAGAAAACCATAATTCAAAAAGAGACATGTATCACAATGTTCATTGCAGCACTATTTACAATAGCCAGGACATGGAACCAACCTAAATGTCCATCGACAGATGAATGGATAAAGAAGATGTGGCACATATATACAATGGAATATTACTCGCCATAAAAAGAAACAAAATTGAGTTATTTGTAGTGAGGTGGATGGACCTAGAGTCTGTCATACAGAGTGAAGTAAGTCAGAAAGAGAAAAATAAATACTGTATGCTGACACATATATATGGAATCTAAAAAAGAAAAAAGTACTGATGAGCCTAGCGACAGGGCAGGAATAAAGACATAGACGCGGAGAATGCACTTGAGGACCTGGGGTGGGGGGAGGGGGAAGCTGGGGCGAAATGAGAGTAGCACTGATATACACACACGACCGAATGTACAAGAGTTGGCTGGTGGGAAGCAGCAGCATAGCACAGGGAGATCGGCTCGGTGCTCTGAGATGACCTAGAGGGATGGGATAGAGAGGATGGGAGGGAGGCTCAAGAGGGAGGGGACATGGGGACATGTGTATGCATATGGCTGATTTGCCTTGGTGTACAACTGAAACTAACACAGTATTGTGAAGCAATTATACTCCAATAAAGATCTATTTTAAAAAAGTAATTGGTTGAGAAATCCACTATATATTTCACATTGCATGCTCTGGATTTTATGTCTGAAATAAAATGCCACGGGTCATACTAATTAATTTCGTTTTCTACAGTTGAAGTTAGGACTACTTGAAGTCATTATGCAAATTTATGCCAAATAGTGCATAAATTAACACCATTCGTCTTCAAAAAATCTAAAATCTTCTAGCAACCAATCCACAAGTATACTCTTTCATCTATAAGAAACTTCTGAAGGATATATGCACTAAAATATATATATATATATATATATATCATGGTTTCTAAAATATATATCTCACCACAAATGATAAGCAGAGTCAGGAATAGACCAGGCTTAGATATCCTATATATGGAACTGAATTGCCCAAAACATTGAAAACCAAAGTTCTTAAAGGCTATTAAAGAGAAAATGCCTAGAGTTTTAAGAAAACCTGAAAAATGTTTTCCAAAGAGTCAGAGGTATGATGCAAAAGACAACCAAATAGTTTCCTCAAGACAATCAGTTACTTGATTGAAGAAAGACAAAAGATCCTGTGGACCAACTCTGAGATGAACACCCCTCCCCTCTGTCCCCTCCCCAAGATCTCTGAAGCAATTTTATTCTGGTACAACCATAGGAGTGTGAGTGAACTGTGTTGAGGCCAGTGAATTCCAGTGCATGGGAGTCTCAGGTGAACAAAAATGCAAACTTTGTGAGTTCCCAGATGCAAAACTATTTCCTGCTGGACTGAGTGAGTAGCCCTCATCCTGGCATAGCTGTCCTGAGCCTGATGGTTCAGAGAAGCGGCGATGAGAGGAAGAGGCGGGTGGCTGAAGCCATTCACTGTCTTCTATTAGTGAATCCTACCCTCCGCCTCTAGAAAAGCCAGCTATGCCCAAACAGACATTTTGCACATGTATATTCTGGTAGCATAATCTAAGTCATGTTATATTTAAAGACATACAATCTTGAGTTGTGTTACAAGGGTTTAGGCCTGGGTGGAATAAATCTGGGTGAAGAGGAAAATGATAATAATGATTTTGTGATAACTAGTTTTACCGTGTTTGTTAACCTTTGCCACAATCTGAAGAGGTGGATATGATTATTCCTATTTCTAAAATGAAGGAACTCAGTCTCAGGAAGATTACGTAATATGCCCTGAAATGTCACAGCTACGAAACGGAGCGCCCAGATTTCATCCCAGGATTCTCTTACTCGAGAACCCGTCTCCTGCACTATTCCTCCTTCTCATCAAACTTGGGCCACACAGAGGGTGGAGTCTCTCCTTTCAACACTGAGCTCAGAGAGGTGAAGCCAGAAACTGCTGACAGGCTGACCAAGGAGTGAGGGCGGAATTACAAGTCCCGTATCCAGAGCTACACAAGAATTGGGGAAAGGCTGTGATCCTCGGGAAGCAAAGCCAAGGTAAGCAATTTCAGGCCGGGACAAAGGAGCATGGCCCTGGGACTCAGAAACCATGAGTCAAGCCACACACATTTTCATAAACACACTTGGCAGGGGTGGGGTCACTTTTAAAGACCCACCATTCCCTTCCCTTCCCCTTCCAGTAGGCCAGCTTCCAAGGGCCTTACAGACTGTGGATCAAGCTTATCTAAACAGTTGACAAGCTCTAACCCTGTCTGTAATTTGAGTCACAGAATTAAACTGACTATTTCTTACTTCATAAAGAACTACATGCAACTATAAAATGGTGAGCAGGATACTCATCATTATGGGGGTAGTAGATACAGCAAGAGTACATCTGACCTTAATCAGAATTGTTATAGACAATCACATGACTTGTTTTGCTATTAAAATCGCTGCTTTAGAATTTCCCACATTGAGCTGAAGAGCTGATTGACAGTTAACATAAACTAAATGTAAAACCCACGTTCTCACTTGAGGTGGAAAAAGTTCATTATGTCAAATGCGCAAGATATTCAAAACATTCGATATCATTAATCTGGTATTTTTTTGCTAGTATAGGTATTTGCATACCATTCATTTTAACGTTTATTCTTGGTAGATAACTCTATTCAGGAAAATCCCAACGGCAGATGTTTTTGATCATTTTGATTACTCAATGAGCTTACCTTGCCCTTGATTCTTCTGCAATATAGTATGTGAGGTCTCCATGCAAAGATAGATAATCATGGTACCTACCTGTCCGGGTTATTGTGAAGATTAAAGAAGTCAGTGCCTGTAGAACACAGTATCTGCAAATCCACCCTATATTCACTCCTATAAGCCTTATGAAATTCATGGATTTTCCCTAATTCTATATCAACATGTACTGGCCATTCATAAAGCCTCAAGCCATTTTCAGCAGACCAAATGTGGTGACTTTTATAGCAGATAATGTGTTCTACCAAAGCTTCTAAAGGCCAGAGCCTAAACCAAAGCATGTAAATAAAAGAACCAACCAAACCTGCAAGGAATCACAGCTGGCTGCTTTATGACACAAGCAAAGACCCTCAGAGCCAAAGCAAGAAAGAGCCACCTTTGCTATGAAATCCACATGAAACTGTTAATGGAATCTATAAAAAGGGAGAAAACTCACAGCAGCTAATTCATTCCCTGCAAGATACTGTGATGCATTCAACAAGGTATCACTGTGGAAAGAAAGGGCTGAAAGCTCAGCATTGAAAAAGAAAGAAAGGATTTAATTATCTGACACATGAGCAATTATAGTGCAATTCCTGTTCAAACAGAATTGCAACTAAATGGGGCTATTTACCTATTCAAATCACAAACAAAACTATCTTCAATAGGGTCATTAAAAGAAGGTGTGAGACCTTAGGGAAAAACTCCTCAGAAACTGCAAGGATTTACAAAGGTTGGATATTAGGCTCTAAATATATACATAAAAATTTTAGAATTGCAAAGTTTCTGTTAAGGCTAAATAAAAAGGTTGTCACTTTCTGAAAAGAACGATAAATGTAACAACAGGGTTAAAAATTCATAAAATAGAAATGAATTTTGAACAGTAGGGGAAACCATCAAAAATACAGATAATCTTAGAATGAATGTATTTTATGTTAACACTCTTCAGAGATACATTCTTAAAAACCTGACATTCCCTTAAGAATTAATTTTAGGTTTACTGACATAATCAAGACAGTTTGTCAAATATTCGCTATCTTTCTATCAATTCATATGCAGTCTTAAGAAACAAATAGTCTGAAAAAGAAACTGTTCCCTAGAAAATAACACAGGAGAAAAGCCAGGTAAGCTTGGGTTTGGCAATGACATTTTAGGTACAACATCAAAAGCATGACCCATGAAATAAAAAGCTGATGAGCTGGAATCAATTAAAATGAAAACTTCTGTTCTGTGAAAGACACTGTCAAGGAAACGAAAAGAAAAAACAGACTGGGAAAAAAATCTTGGCAAAACACATATCTGATAAAAGACCAGTATTTGAAATATGCAAAGAACTCTTAAAACTCAACAATAAGAGAGTCAATTAAAAAGTGGGCAGAAGATCTGAACTGACATCTTACCTAAGAAGATGTATAGATGGCAAATAACTGTATGAAAAATGTGCTCAATGTCATATGTCATTAGGGAATTACAAATTAAAACAACAATGTGATACTATTACATATCTACTAGGATAGCTAAAATTGAAAAAAACAGACAATGGCAAACGCTGGTGAGAACATGGAGCAACAGGAACTCTCATTCATTGCTGGTGGGAATGAAAAATGGTATAGCCCCTTTGGAAGAAAGCTTAGCAGTTTCTTACAAAACTATACAAACCCTTACCATGTGATCCAGCAACTGCACTACTTGGTATTTACTGAAATGAGTTGAAAATTATGTCCCCACAAAAATTTGCCCATGAATGTTCATAGCATCTTTATTTATAATTGCCGGAACTTCAAAGCAACCAAGATGTCCTTTAATAGGTGAAAGGATAAACAAACTGGTTATCGCACCGTAGAATATTATTCAGCAACAAAGAGAAATGAGTTTTCAATCCACGAAATGGAGGAAACTTAAATGTATATTGTGAAGAAATAAGCCAGTTTCAAAAGGCCACATGTTGCATGATTCCAACTATATGGAATTCTGGAAAAGGCAAAACTATGGAGATAGTAAACAGATCAGTGGTTGCCAGGGGTTTGCGGGGAAGGACTGATGAATGGGTGAAGCACAGGGGGTACTTAGGGAAGTGAAGCTATTCTGTATGATACTGTCATGGTGGATACATGTAATACCTCTGTGAAAACCCATAAAACTGTAGAACACAAGAATGAATCCTAACGTAAAGTATGGATTTTAGTTAATAAGAATATATTAATGTTGGTGCATCAGTTGTAACAATGTATCGCACTAATGCAAGATGTCAACAATAGGAGAAACTGTGTGCTGGAGGCTGGGGGGATAACAGGGAGATATATGGAACTCTGTACTTTCACTTAATTTTTCTGTAAATCTAAAACTTCTCTAAAAAATAATGTCTATTAATTTTTAAAAAAAGCAGGAGAAAAGGGGGAAAAAAGAAACTGTTCCGAGTTTCCCTTAGACAGATATTTTGCTGATACCAGAGAATACTGACATACAGAAAAATAAACTTGCTTTCTTAGCTACAGTGTAACCACTATTCAGAAAGTCAACAGGATGATGGAATAAGGGGCTGGAGGGAAACATCAAGGAGCAGACGTCGTGGACCAGAGAAAGGAAGGAAAGCCCTAAGGGAGGATGGCAGGGGACAAGTGGAGTCTTTCCATTTTACCTCGTTAATTCCAAATGTGTCAGGGTTATCAGGGCACTAAAATTCTAACTTGATGGCTGACGATAATTAAACAGAATGAGTTGGCAATATTTCAATCCAATTTTCCCCCTGTGTACCATAGGTTCATCGTATGACAACCTGTCATTATTACCTGCTCACTGTTCACCTGGAACCAAGAGGAAAAATTAATGGGCATATTAGCATTCAAAAGGAAACATAACACCCTAAGAACTTTCTATCTCACCATGCCATGCCTGGGTCTGTCAAAGGTTTCACCACCCCTGGTGCCTGTGATTAAAAATGATCCTAGAGTTTGAACTTCATGACTTGAGCTGAACCGAGTTCCCTCCATGGTTAATTTAAAATGTCACCCATAAGATAAAAGTAACTATGTAGTTTTCATTGCATTTGATTCGAGGATAATATTTTGAAGATGTGCTTTCCAGAAACTAGCAGGTTCTCTACAAATATGGGTTTCAAACTACACATCAAATTCTGCTATTTATTTTGATGGTATACTACCTAAGAAGGCAACCCAAGGGACATACAAGTCATGTTTCTTTTTAATCCTCTTACATACTTAATAATAATCTTGAATAACAACTTGTGGTATGTATTTTCATTTAATTTGGCAAATGTGCATTGTATATACAAGGGATTGTGCCAAAATACTTTTCAGGTCAGCAAGTCATTCACTTAATTACACAGCAAACAAATTTTAAGGATTTTCTCGTGCCAGGGACAACTCCAGTGCCAGGAGTTGGGCATATAATACTAAGGAAGACACAGTACCTGCCCTCAAGGTGTCACAGGGGAGCGTGAAAAGGGGAGTGACATAAAAGCATCCTACTGATTATACACATTGTACTAGGAAGGCTGATAGTCATAAACCAAGCGTGTTTAGGACTCAGGAGAGCTACACATTCCCCCAGAGCAGAATCCACTTTCATAAGAAGTTATTTCCCAAGTGAAGAAAACAATGACATTTGACAAGAGACACAAGAGTTTTTCTAGACAAAGGGAATTCTCTAAGTCTTAGATCATCTTTAGACTCTAAGAAACCAAGGCATGAAAAGAAGCAAATGTTCAGGATTGAGAAAGGTAGGTAGGTGAAGAGTAAAAGGGGGTGAGGCCAAGGCCAGAGGCTTGTGGGTTTTTTTTTTTTTTATGCTAAGGAGTTGGGGCTTTATTCTCAAAAAGATTGGCAGATGCTAAAAGGTTTGCAGCCAAAAATGGTTTCAAGATTTACATTGACCTAGGGGGGCTTAATGTTGCCCCTAACTCAACTAAACTTTATAGACAGGTTTCTCCCTGACTATAGGCCCCTGACCTCCCTTTTCGTAGACTACTTACTTTAGAAGACTCTCACTTATAAATTCTTTCTCTGCCCCTTTGAGAGGTAAATCTTCTCCCAGCCTCCTGCCAGTTCTACAACCCTGGACATCTTTCCCAAAGACCCAGAACCCATCCCTTTGACATGTAATCGTTCACGGAAGATAGTGCTCCTGTTCCTAGTCTCTATAGGTAGCTAGTAAGTGACAATTTGCAAACACAGATAGCCTAATCAAATGGCTAAAGTCCTCTAGCACTTTTCCATTCGCTCACCCCAGTGATGAAAAAGTCTCCTGCCTTTTGTTACAGCAGAGTTCACTTTCTCTTCCCCATTGCCACCGTCTTGACCCCTATTGCAATAGTCTTGGATAAAGTCTTCCTTGCCTGTTTAACTTGTCCATGTGACTTTTCTTTGAAAACATGTTAGAAAAATCATTGGCAGAGATGTGGAAGGCAAATTAGTGGAAGACAAGGTGAGTGGCAGGAAGGTGAGTTGGGAAGCTATAGAAGTAAATGAGATGAGCAATGCTGGAGTCTGGACTAGAGGAAGACAGTAAAGATAAGGGAGAGACACATATGGGAGATGTTACGAATCAGCTCCATAATGAATTGGGTGGTGAGAGGGAAGAGGAACCAGGGTGATTCACAGCTGTTCAGAGTGGCCACGGCAGTTACAACCTTCTCACACACTTGCCTGACACCACAGTAGACGGTGGCCTGCTGAGCTGGAGAGAGGGAAGGAAAACCAAGAAGGCAGGAGAGAGGGAGGGTGGGAAGGGATAGGTGATGGAAATGATATAAAAGCAAGTGGCCCTTGGAAAGATGGTTGATAAGAAGCACTTACAAATGCCTCAAAGGCAACTGATAACACCTAAAATATCTGAAAGGGATTTCAGAGTTAGAATATTGTTACAGGAAGAATTGGGGAGAGAATATTCTCAAGCCTGGAGAATGAAGAGCAGGTGGAGGAAGGGGGAGGGAAGGGGGGACTGTAACTCCTTAGACATCCACCCAAGGCCCAGACCACATCATCTCAGGAACTAAGAGTAATTGATCCTTTTCTTCTTATCTTTCCAATCATCAGCATGTAGCACATGATGAATGGAAAAGCATAAATGAGAAAGAGAAATCCAGAAAAAAAAAGTAGAAGCTGTGTTCTGAACAAAGATGAAAGGAGTCAGAGGGAGAGTGCAACCCGATCACAGCTAATATGCTTAACATTGCATGAGTTTTCTTTTTTCCTACTTTGGATACATTTGGTTCATGCACTACCAGTAATAATAGAAGAAAGTAAAGGCAAAAGGTCCAATACTGTCTTCTAGTAAATAACAGAAACCAAAGGTCCAGGTCAAACAGTTCTAGAAAATGTCATCATCTTCCAACTTAATCTGAAGGTTTACTAACAATGATGTAAAGCTCTATTTTTGATGAAGGGAACTCCATGTCAATGAGGATTCCTAATGTCACATACAATGGAATTCTAGAACAACAAAACGATTTATAAAATTCCTTGGAGTGCACTCCCAGTGTTAAATGTGATAGAAGCAATTAACTTAAGGTTCTAGAAGGCACCTGACAATGGGCATTAGAAAACAATATAATTTTTGTCCAGGTACATTCATTAGGAAGGTAATACTCGCAAAATTCCGAGATACAGGGAAGAGCCACCACTGATAATTTACTGCCAGTGCTCTAGTATTTGGGAGGAAGATAACAAGCACTTAACAGTGACATGGAAATCTTGGCTACATGGGTTGGCCAGCCAAATACATGTGAAAGTCAAGGGGAAATACTGTGTCCAAAAGCAAAAAGATTCATAACCAGACCCAAAATTTAGTTAAATACTATACTCAAAATGATGTTTAGAGGGCTTCACTGGTGGCGCAGTGGTTGAGAGTCTGCCTGCCGATGCAGGGGACACGGGTTCGTGCCCCGTTCCGGGAAGATCCCACATGCCGCGGAGTGGCTGGGCCCGTGAGCCATGGCCGCTGAGCCTGCATGTCCGGAGCCTGTGCTCCGCAACGGGAGAGGCCACGACAGTGAGAGGCCCGCGTACCGCAAAAAAAAAAAAAAAAAAATGATGTTTAGAGACCCTGGTTCAAGTCTCTTTCACAATTTTAACATCTTACTGTCAACTGCACATGACGGTAATGGGCACGGTCACCGACAGATATTGGAGAAACATTCCATCATGCAGCTCTGAATTTGAGCTGATTGGATCCATGTGAAGAATCATAACAGAAGATGTCCTAAAATCTGTTATAGGGGCCCAAGTCTCTTCATGAAAGCAAAAAGAGTAAACCAATTATATATAGACAACTGCCATGTAGAGATGTGAACTAGAGCAGTCTAAAGAAAACACAATTCTAGCATCTGATAACCAAGGGAATGCTTTAATTCTGCCTATCAGTGAGTCCAGAAGAGGGGCAGTGGATCAGTGATTCGGGAAGCCCAGTAAGTATTAGGAAAGAGTGCTTTCCACCAGTATGAACTATGAAAGGCCTGAAGCTTTTATTCACATAACTAGCAAATACAATTGTGGTGCTAAATCATTCTGCAAAGAGGTTATTTTCAGACCAGCACATATTTCTGTCCTTCGTTCTGTTCAGTTCAGTATCTTTACCAATAAGTTGGATCAACATATAGAATAAGTATCCATCTTGTTGAGGATCAAACTCTGGTGTTATCTCTGACTACAATATTCGGTTAGAAATAGCCTGAAATTTATATTACCTTGCCTTTAGATTTCCAATTTCAATTACTCAAATTCCAAAAGGAGAATATTTGGCTTGATAGTAGTTCAGGGCAAACAGAACCTTTAAGAAAAGGTTAGCATTAACATTTTAGGTTTCCATTTTCCTTAGCTCATTCTGAGGCATCTAAAGAAAGTTATTAGCTTATATTCCAATTCCCTGAATTTGGAATAGCAGGGAGGTCAGGCCAAAAGATGCAAAGAGAGAAACTTGGAGGTTAGTGATACATGAGCCTAATTCCTAGTACCTAGAACAGTGCTTGGTACATAATAAGTGTTCAATAAGTAGTTGTTACATGAAGAAGGGAATGAGTGGACTCAAAGATTTGGGTGTGTGGGTGGTTACATCCTGGCCTTTTAGTTCAAAAATCAGGTGCCGAGTTATGCAGACAAGATGGTGCTTTCAGAACAGACGTGCCCCCCGCAGATCCACGATGGGATGGAGGCCCTCATTCCCTCAGCCACTGAAAGTGCTGGCTCTGCTGACAGCTCACAGCTGAGCCTCTCTCTAAGAAGGACGCAACCTCACTCACAGTTCGCTTCCTCCCAGGGGACAGCCTGAACGATCTCCAATGACCCTTGCCTCAGTTGGGACAATTCTAAATGGCGATCCCAGATCCCAATGCAGGCACATCACAGCTCAGTTTGTCCCTCTGCCCACTGCTACTCCTCGCTCTCCACATCCACCGTTCCCTCCTGGAGAATCTCCAGTAAACCTCCTAACACATCAAGCTCAAAAGTCTCAGAGTGTGTTTCCCACGGAACACAAACAAGAACAAGAACTACGACCCCAAATTCTTTTTTAAAACACATTTCTGTAGCATGGACATATATACACTACCAAACGTAAAACAGATAGCTAGTGGGAAGCAGCCGCATAGCACAGGGAGATCAGCTCGGTGCTTTGTGACCACCTAGAGGGGTGGGCTAGGGAGGGTCGGGGGGAGACGCAAGAGGGAGGGGATATGGGGATATATGTGTACATAGAGCTGATTCACTTTGTTATACAGCAGAAACTAACACACCATGGTAAAGCAAGTATAATCCAATAAAGATGTTTAAAAAAACCACATTTCTGTAAGTGCACAGCTATGTCTTTACAAAGCAGGAGGGTTGTGGTTAGAAAGTGTACTGGATTAGGAGAGAGGAGATGTAAATTCGTACTAAAATCCTGTCGCAGCTACGTGAGCCTGTGTGAAGCCACCTTTGTAAGTGTCCCTCTGCTGATGCCTGCGGCCAGTGTATGCGACAGCCCTCTGTAAACTATGAGGCACCAGGCAGACGCTAAGTGTTATTATTTATTATTAAATATGATGTCGTGACTCTGCAGTGGCTAATGCCACACCAAACACACATTAACATAAAGAAAGAAAAAGTATCAAATCTATGCAAAGTTCTTAGAAGAAAGTCTTCAAAAAGAAACGTAACAACCATTTGAGTTCATATCCCAGAGCTGGCAAACTGGGAAGGTAACAACAAAACGGACTAGGGCAGTGAAAATTAGTCATTATTTGTGTGTGTGTGTGTGTGTGTGTGTATGTGTTGTACACAGGATAAACCAACAAAAAGGAAAAATGTTCCTTTGGGCAAGACTTAAAATATACCTGCAAATGATGGTTCTCATTACCAAAGGCTAAGTTTTAACAAGGAAAGAAGAATACAATAACAGTATGAACACTTTAGGCTATTTCCTTGTCTGAGACCTAACTAACATCATTAGCATCTAATAAAGCACAGCTCTGGAATCACTTCTTATTTCCCTGTACACAAAGCAAGGCTTTGGATCATAAACAGAATTAGATAATGAAGGGGATTATATTAAAAATAAGATCATTGTCCTTCAGCCTAATATTCCCCTGGCATCTGAGTCTTGGAAGTTAGCAAGACAAGGAATGCACTCATGTATAAGCCAAGAAGACCCCCAGGAACTGACAGGTCAGGGTCTCCATGCTTACGAAAAAATCAAGGAGTTCAAGGTTCCAGATCTAACGTGCTGCTCAGCGGTTCCTCCCAGGCCACTCACTGTCTCACTCTTCAAATGGCTCTTTCAAACTTTTCCTTTTCTTTCTCCCTGAACACTGATACACTTCCCTTCCCTACTGTTAGCTAGTATGCTTGCTCCTTGTGTCACTGAGAAAATAAAAGTAATCAGAATAGAACTTCTCCCTGGTACCAAATACCCCAACCTACCTGCCTCTGTACCCACTCCTCTGCCTTCCCTCCCCGTACTCTGGGGACGGTCCCCACCCCTCCACTGTGCACTGGACCCCATCTCCACCTATCCAGAGGCATTGCTCCTGCAGCTGGCCCTCTCTCTCCTGAATCAAGTTCTCCCTTTCTAGTGGACTGGCCCATCAGCGCACACACCACCTACACAGCTGAACTAGCTTACAAATTTAAAAAAACCCAACAACAAACCTCCCTTGATTCCACATCCAGCCCCCATTCCATTTCTCTTCTCTCCAGTTAAACATCTCAGAAGGGCAGTCTATGTGGAATCACTTCCTTTGGTCCGATTGGCACATGAACCTACTCAATTCACCTTCTTCCCTCTACAACCTCTTGTGAGGTTACTAATAACCACCCTCTACCCAAATCCAATGACCAGTTCTTAGCGTGCATCTCTCTCCACCTTCACAGAGCATTTGACCTAGTTGTCACTATTCTTTTATAAAATATTCTTCTTCTCTTGGCTTCTAACCAGCAAGCTCTCCTCTTTTTTGTTTTTTCCTAGCTCACTCTGTGCTGCTTGGTCACCCTTGGGTCCTCTACATCTGCCAACTCTATGCACCAAGTTGCTGAGCCCAAAACCTCAGAGGCATCCTTGAATCACCCTTTCCTCCTACACAGTGCAGCTAATCCATCATCTGATCCTACCAGCACTACCTCCAAAATAGATCCAAAGTCCAACTGTTTCTCCCCAACTCTGCTACTTTAACTCCCTCAACTTCCAGCACACATCTCACTTGGAATATCATGTTAGCCTTGTATCTGGTGCGCTGATTTTTACTTTCACAACCCAGCAGTCAATTCTCCACTCAGCAGCCAGAATTATTCAGAATAAATGCAGACATGTTATACTCCTTCTCAAATAATTCCTGGAACTTCTCATTACATTCTGAATAAAACTCAAAGCCTCTCCATGGTCTATAAGCCCCCTCCATGTGCCAGCCCTTTCCTACAACTTCAGAATGACTTCATACCCTTCTCCACGCAACTAACCATGTTTCAGCCACATGAACTTCCCTGTTGTGCATTAAATAGTCCAAGGATGTTTGCACCACAGGGCCTTAGCACTAGCCACTCTCTCTGCCTAGGGACACTCTTCCCTCAGAAATCCAGGTGCATACTCAACCTTTACTTTTAGGTCTCTGCTTAAATGTTACCTTTTTAGAAAGTCTCTCCCTGATCACCTTATCAAAAATAGGATCCTTTGTCACTCTTGCATTATTTCCCATTATACCACTTACTGCTATATCACTTATTCACTTGTCTAATTCTCCAAATGGAGTATAAGCTGTATGAGGGCAGGCACTTTTCAGTATCCCCATCAACTGAAGTAGTACTAGAAATATGGTAAGCAGTCAATAAATACATGGATTTATGAACAGATGATTTATTTGGGGGGGGTGGGTAGAGAAAGATCCAAAAACAGAAAATTGTCCAACAAACCAGCGTCTGGTAAATTAAGGTAAAGTCAGTTTAAATACAAAAAAGCATTTGAAATAGTATTGTGAAAGATTTAAAAACAAGTATGCTATTAAAAATACTTTATAAAAGAAAATAACTACTACTTGAAAGAAATAGGGAGCATAGTGATTAAATAAGTATTCAGAATGTCAGGTCCTTAGAATTTTCCTTAAGTTTCTTGGGCCTCAGTTGCTCTCTATATAAAATGGGGATAACCATGCTACCTAGTACACAGAGATGTTGGGAGAATTAAATTATATGATATTTGTAGAAATATTAAGACATTTGCTAGCTCACAGTAATAGTACAATATGCATTAACTACAATTATTTTTATTTATCAGCATTACATTTTTATTAAGGATAAATACAAGATACAGACAAAAGATAGGGGAGAACAGTAAAGGAAACTAAACACAAAACTCTGAGTAAATGTCAACTCAGGAAACTAGAAATAAACATAAACACTTGAAAAGCAATGGACAGTGCCCTTCAGAGGACAGACTGACATCATTTAACTCCTCAGACAGATTTCAAATGGAACGCCTACCTCCACCAAATGGAGGCCTAATCTCTACTGAACGGCCCTGTTGTCAACTTGTTAAATGATGGGGAAAGATTCAATTTTAGATGAAGCAATCGATAGGGGGAAAAAATCAGTGTTTTTAGCAAACTCATGAAGCAAAACGCACTTAACACGTTCTGATGCTTGCAATCATTACAATGAATGATGTTGGAGCTTTAAAAACTTTCCTAAGTAAACAGGAGGAAAAATTTTAAGTCCTATGTCATTTCTACAGGGCTAAACGTTTATTACCATATAGTACACCCTGAGGAAATATAGAGTTTAACCACTGCATTTAGCAGATAAGGCAACTGAAGCCTGAAGAGGGTAAATGCATTGCCCAAGGTCATTCAACTAATTAGTGGTTATTAGATTGGCTTTTGTCATGCTTGCTTATATATTCCATCCCTTCCTTTAGTTATTTAAATGTTTACTAAGAAAATAGATACATAGTGTTTCCTTAGTTCTATCATAATCCTCATCAAATGAGAAAAAGCTCATTTGATGAGCTTTTTCAGGGATTATTCATGCTTTTCTTTTTCCACCACTGTTTGCTCAGAGTAAGCACTCAATAAATGTGTATTGAATAAATGACACTGTAATGTTACATGTCCTGATTTCATCTTTCAATGTCTAGCATCTAGGGTGATATCCAACATATAACTGATACAAATGTACAGTTTTTGGAAGCATGGATTCATCCATGAGTGAATGGCTCCACCATTTTGGCATGTTTATCAAAGGCAATTGAGTCATACATAAAAACTGAAAACAAACAAACAAACAAATCCAATGATCCACATCCCCCCATTCTGAAGATGAGTGAAACATGGTGACTCACTTACAAAGAATAGCACAGGGAAAGTAAAAAGACAGGAACTTTACAGTGGAGAAACCCGGCAAATACAACCTTAACCAAGAGATCAGTTTACCATCACAAGCATGTCATGTGGGAAGCAGGTAACCCCTGATATGACGGGATGGGAAGGGTACTTCACCTCTGCAGTATTCTAAGAACCTACAACTCCAGTCTAATTATGAGTAAAACAACAGATGAAGCCATAATAGGGGATATTGAACAGGTCACTGGCCTGTATTCCTCAAGACAATCAAGGTCATGGGGGTGGGGGGTGGAGGAAAGATTGACAAACTGTCAGAGACCAGAGGAGACTGGGATTAGTTAACAGTAATGAAGTGGTATCAGTTTCTGTGGCAAATGTACTATGGTAAAATAAAATGTTTAACAATGAGAAAAACTGGGTAAGAGGTATGTAGGAACTCCTAGTAGTATCCTTGAAATGTTTTTGCAAATGTAAAATTATTCCAAAATAAAGTTTATTTTTAAATATTCCATGATGGATAGCAGATGATGCACTTAAGAAAATGTATAAGTACTTAAGAGAGGGAGTTTGCAGATATCTGACCAGATCACTAAATATGGGTTTCACAGGTGTAAATACCTTGCCATCGTAGCAGTCTCTTGTACTAGCTGACACAATAAAAGTAAATCAAATGATTACTCATATTTTCTTTCCGTAATCTTTAATCTATACTAGTGTTTTCAATTCTATTTCTGAAAGTGAGAAAGAGAGTTGGAGGGTGGCGATGGTGTGTGCAGTTTGGTGAGAGGATATATATTAAAAAAAAGGGCAGCTGCTCTGAGCCTGGCTTGTGGACTTGCAGATTGAAGGGCAATGTCACAGCAGCGTCTTTTGGAATAGCAACTCCAACAATCATAGCTACCATTTTGGGAAAGCTTGCTAATGTTGCCAGACTGTGCAGCGGGGCTTTCATATACAATATTCCATTTAACCCTCAGCACCCTACGAGGCTGCAATTATATTCTCGTTTGAGAGATGAGAGATTTTGTCATCAGTAAAATTACTTTGTCAAGGTTGCAAGTGAGATTCAAACACAAATGTCTCTGACACTTCTACTGAGTCATTAAACAGAAGACAAGGAAATTCCATTAGGACAACTGCCTAAATATCTAATTAGCCACAATCATTAGTCTTAACCAGATAATAATATACTGAGATATTATCTACTATATAGAGATACTAAATTGTAAATGGCCGGATAATATCCATGGTACTGAGATACTGTATGTAAAAGGGTTGTTGAACACTGTATTTGATATACAACAAATGTTAGCAATGCCCCCCACCTTTATAGGCTACATCTGTTTTCAATTAGTTCCAAACTGGTTTTTACTTTTCTGCTTTAGGCCCTAGACTCATATGAATTATCATGGCCATTCAGAAGTGCAGAGTAAGCTGATGCCAGAAGTAAAGTTTAGCCAGTTTATCAGAGATAGAGTTACATCTTGGCCAGTATCAGGTTATTCCAAATATAAACATATATGTCATGTGTCAGTGAAACTCTTTTGTACATAGAAATATAAGAAATTTTAAAAAACTGATTACCCTTTGCCTAGACTATATGATTATATGCTTTATTAAGAACTCATTTATATACTTCATTCTGATTATGGGAGTGAGTTTCTGCTATAATTATTATAGATTTACCTTAAGAATTTTTTTTTAATATGGCTACTTTCTCCTTATGTTCTATTTCAAGTTGAATAGACTTTCCTCTCTTGGACCGCATAACCATTATCTTGAGGATTAATAATTTATAAATCCAGTGAAAAAACTATAACTGTTTTAAGCAAGTCTGAAATTTACCAATAAGAGCAGAAGGAGAGACTGGCAAAGACTAACCCTCTCTGTGTTATTATTTTAGACGAAATGCCGCCAGGTGAGTTGGGGCTAAATGGAAGGGAGACCGGAAGTATTTAAAAGACTATAGCCATCTCTCTCTCTGCCTAAATAAGCATGGCGATGAAAAGGGCTGCCCTCCTGTAATTACCACGGAGTCCTGCCTTACAGACAGAAGCAGGGCTTTGTAGGACAACAAACATCTGAGCTTGTAATCTAATATGAATAATGATCCAGACACATGAGCAAGATTCTATTAAATGGTGAAGGAAAACAGCCACATGCTGCCTGGATGAGTCACTTGGTGTATCATCAAGAAAGGCAACTAATTTTTTGACCCCCAGTAATGCAGGACTGCTCTAGTTTGGACTCGGATGTTGACAATAAATGAATGACCGAAGAGGATTCACCCCCTTTGTTCTTCCAGGATGCAGGTCAGAGCACATTCCTAGAGTCCCTTTTATCTAGATGTGTTCTCTCTATTTCATTTCATTAATGCTTCAGAAATAACCTATTTTGGCATGCACTGCACATTTGGATTTGAACTGGTTTTTGCCTTTATACTCAGTTTGAGCTGTCGGCCTTCCCATGAATCTGTAGTCACTTGCAAGTTGGAGCCGGGGAAGAAAGGGTGAGTGTGAGTAAGTCCATAAACCCCCAAGGACACACTTTCCTGAGCAGCCACAGTTGAGAAGCATCATCTCCATATATTAAATGTAGAATGACTGAGTTGGTTGCTTTTCCTCCTAATTCATATGTTGTTTTCCTCAAATCTTTAGAATGAGATAATGCTTTGATTCCCTCTTTGAGAGTTTCTTTGTTCTTCTGGGTCCCAAAAGACATGGCTGAATTTATTGGACTTATATTTATATCAAACAGATAATGCCCCAGAAAAGATAGAAGAGGTCATTGAAATCCACAGATAAGCTTCAAATCTCATTGCAGCCAAAAATTTCAAAAGCTTCCCCACTCCTAACTGACTCTCCTCAGAGTTGACGGTAAGCTGCAAAATATTACTGGCTTGAGATCCGGTCTCTTTTTTAATTTTTCAAACTGGTAAGCTATTTGTTTAGAAGTTTGTAAGAAAAAGAACATAAAACACCATTCTTTATCATTAGTAGCCTCTAAAAGTCAGTTTAATTTACCCTGTAGCTACATCTCCCATTGCAAACATATAGGTCCACCACCTTATGGGTTAAATTAGAGTTTGTGCTAGTCTGGCCCGCATGATCTCATTTACATTAGAAAATATAATCTGCCATCGGCAGAAGGGGGAAATGCAGAAGCTCAGGGAATTGTTCCTCCTCCACCTCAAAGCATTCCTACCAAAGGGAAGAGGAGTGAAGCATGGAGCGAGAAGGCTGGGGAGAAGCTGAAGGATATTGACGTTTACGGAAAAGGATGAAGAGGGTTGAGGAAGCTGAAGCAGTGAAAGCATGGAGAGAGAAATCCCATATAGGATGCCCTGGTAGGTTTAGTGCCTGAGTAACGGGGGAAGCGGATCCTTGCTCACTGTCACCTCCAGGTCTGAAAGTCCCTGCCCCACCCTGAGACTGTCCCTGGATTTCGGGACTTCCATCCAGTACACCCCACTACAGATCACAGGTTCAGGAATCAAAGCTCAGAAATGTGCCCCCTACTCCCCTCCTGCCAGTGTTAACTATTGCATCTCCTACACCTTCAGGCAGGTCCACACTTGGGGCCAGTTTGGGTTTTAGTTCATAAACCTCTGGTTCTATACAACACTCCCTTCTCTCTGTTGGCATCCCTGCCTGTGCCCTTGGACACTGGCCCTCATCTTCTCTGCCTTTACTGCACTTGACTACTGGCCCCCACAATGAAGAAGGAACCCAGAACCCTAATATCCAACACACCTGTAGTCTTAACTGCTTCTGGCCGACGTTCCCCAGTTACCTCATCTATTTTCATGGTACAGACAAAGATCTAAAATAGTGACTAGAATGTAAAAAATGCCCAATAAATATGGAATATTGAGCAAGGTGAACTAACAGTTATATATATTTAAAGACGCATGTGGAAAATACGAACATTGAAAAGGAATTTGTATGTTGACTCAACTTAAGGTTTCAGAAGCACTGGCACCTCATCAGTGACTCATTTTACCATGACATTTACTAGGCTGCAGGCCTTTCTTTGACGTCATACAATCACATAACAGCTAGAAGTGAAGGACGTGTCTTCCCAGATAACTCTGTCACACTGGCCTGAAGAATGAGGACAGTATTTGGTAATGCAGCCTCCAGGAAGAGACGTGTGCTGTCTCAAGAATTTTCTAGATGTTACTATACCATGTTGTATCACCATCATTCTGCTTTTCTCATTTCAGGTAAACCTGAGACTAAAATGGTTAATAAACCAAGAGATCCTAACATGGCCTCAAGAGCAGAACTATTTTATTCTGATTTCCTTTTCTAGTTCCATCTTCTTCAGCCCATATAGCATCACTTGGGGTTCACATGTTACTACACTTCCCTTCATTTCTTTAATCATGACTTTCAGACACAAGGTGAATCTATCCATCAAACCAAGGAGGACCAAGAAGCTGAAAACAGGCTGATCCCATGATATCCATTATGCACTTCCAACTTACAAGCTTCCCGGAGTTTCTCTTTGTCATAGTGGAATCCTTCATAGTCTTGTAAACTGATCTTGTTCACCCGGATCCTCAGACGGTCTGGGACAGACTGGGGACTGTAAAACAAGAACCGAATGGTCAGATATCAAGGAGAGAATGGAATTGGGAGTTATATGCACCCGGACGGACTAAAGGCAATATCATCTCTTATGAAGAAGAAAGAGTTCACATTCAAACCAGAATCATGGGATCTTGATCAGAATACAGCAGTTATCTGGAGAAGACTTCTCTGGAACCCTCAAGTTTCTGGAATGGAGGTAAGAGCATGGGAATAAGCAGAAAAAGCTTCTGGAGCCCACTCATTTTTTTTTTTTTTACTAACTTATTAAAAACTCCAATAAGATTCTGTGTTCAGTTCCACAATAAATTAGATGCAGCTAATCTGAAGTGCTGAGAAGTGGTGTAGAGCTGGAAAGAACTGCTTTAGCAAATATGCCCACAACAGCTTGGCTCTCAGACGAGACAGGAAAACATAAAAATCAAACCAAGAATCCAGAAAGCACAGGGCTGAGAATGAAATGGCTCCACACACCTCGAACTCCCTGGGGGCACTTCTCAGTCAAAGCAAATTACAATAAATGCTGCCTGTGATGGTGCCACTGAGGACCCCAAAATGGAGGAAGTGTTAAAACACGTACAACATGCATTCTTTAGGAAGAGAATGAAGTATTGAATTCATTTTAAAGGAATTCAAACTGGTTCAGGATAGATAGTGAACAATTAAAAGGGGTCGTACCAAACTTTCTGAAGCATCCTATTCACCCTCAGAATGTATTTTACCTGGATTCCTTGGATGTTTTTAACTAATATTTTCAAAATAGTTTAATCATGGGCATTAGTCGAGTGAAATAATTTGATCTTCATCATCACCACTACGGAACAGTATATTTATTCAATATATTAATATAACACAATCCCCATTTGTCTTTATTGCTTCTCCTGTCTTATATTATGGGGTAAAAGTCCCCATTGACTGAAGCAGAAAGAATAGCATTAGTCCTCAATTCACTTCAGGAAAAGAAAGAAAGGAAGGAAAGGAAGGGAAGGAAGGAAGGAAAAGAGAGAGGGAAAGAGAGAAAGAGAAAAAGAAAAAAGGGAGGAAAGACGAGAGAGGAGGAAGGGGCGGGAGAGAGAAGAAAGAGGAAAAGGATGGATGGAAGGACAGAGTGATACTTAAAAAATATTGTCAGGATACCTCTACCCCAACCTCCAGCACACATGCACTCACACACCCAATTTCACTGCAGCTCTGGAAGAGGGAGAAATCATTTTAATTTCATTCTCTTGTCTAAAAACTCATTTTAGGGCAAAGTATAACAACTCCTTCCATACATACTCCAACTTAACAGGCACTGGTGAATAAAACTGACATGAGTAAGTTGGGATGGGAGATGTGGTTTAAAGCACATTTGTGAATGAGCAGAACAGACCTTTAATATCACACATACCCACACCGCCATTTACAGGTAGGGAACCTGAGGTTCAGAAAGGTAAAGTGATTTTAAGGTCACAGAGCTACTAAGTGACAGAGCTGGGAGCAGAGTCTTGGACTCTTCATTCATCCCTTTTATGCTCCTTCTATTATACGATGCCAAAAATCCCACAGATTGACAGCAAAGCCATAGAGCCTGGATTAGCAGAGTCGGACGATCCCTACGTGATGCTCAGACTCTTTGGTCAATGAACAATCGACAGGGGGCTGGTTAAGTAAACTGCTGGTACAAACAGAAGAACGCAGGGCAAATATTACAAATGAGTGTCTACCTTTAGAAGAAAGTCTGAGTACAATATGTTGTTAAGTGAAAAACAAAGTCATCGAAAATTACATATGGCATAATCTCCTTCATGTGAATTGTGGAATTTAGGAGTTTATAGAGAAGTGTCTGAAGAAAATGTTCAGTAAGCTGTTTGAGATGGTTACCTGTACATGGTGGGATTTGGGGATTATTTTACACTGAGTATCATCATTTTTAGAAAAATAACGTAATTATTTGAAAGGTACATCAATAAGTAAATAAATAGTAACTCAGGGCAAGAGTAAAAGTAAGGATTATATCAGTGTTAGGTGTTAGATGTAAGTAGATAGGAAAGAATTGTTAACAGAGTAACCACACACCATTCACACCAAATGCTGATTTTGAAATTAAGAGGGGCCTGATCTTTTTTTTTTTTTTTTTTTGGCTGCACCACACGGCATGTGGGAATCTTATTTCCCCGACCAGGGATCAAACCTGTGTCCCCTGCAGTGGAAGCACGGAGTCCTAACCACTGGACCGCCAGGGAACTCCCAAGAGGTGCCTCATCTTTTTAATGTCAAGTTCACTCCAGTGAACTGCAAAGATTTTAATTAGCAAATACTCTCCTGCAAGCGTAGCAGATAAGAGGGAAGCTGGAAACATAGAACGTGGTGGCCCATCATACTCTGTAACAGGAGAAGAGAGAGGGCAGAGGCTGAAAGAGCTCCGCCAAAACATTTTTTGAGGTTACAGCAGATCTAGTGGCAGTGAGCTCTGGTCCTCTCCAGTGAGCTGGAGTCCAGAGCTGGCTATGGCAGCAGCTGCCAAGTTTGAAATGCGATTCAGAGAGTGACTGCAGACCGGTCCCCGCACCCCTCCTCCAGGGGGCTCCTCGTGGGCTAACCAGCGTGAACCACCTTTCTCAAAATCCAACAAGTGTCTGCTCTCTGTCCACACACTTCTGCCTTCCAGGTTCTCATCTGAACCCACTGATTCCTACCACACACTACTGCCCCCTGAACCACAGCCTCCCACCAATCTTACAGAACTTTCCAGATCCCAAATGAATTCATATATTATCTCACTTCACCTCCAGAATGGAAAAGAGTGGAGACTCTCACTAACCAGCTGACACTCTGTTCCTTCCACTTCCTACACATTCACTCTTCTGCTCTCATCTCCCGTCTTCTCCCAACAACCTACAACACATCCCACTTTCCCACCAGTGGCAGCTTGCTTGAAACCAGCCTTCTGACTAGGGTAGCTGGTATTTGGCCTGCTATCAAATGGTGCCCCAGATCAGGCCAATCAGGAAGGTTGCGGACATTCACCCAGAGGCTCCCTGATGGATAATCCCTTTGAATTACTCTGGACCCTGGTATAAAGCGTAGGTACAGGAGGCAGCTCAGCAAAGTGGTTAAGAGCTCAGACTCTAGGTCAGATGGACTGGATTGGAAATAAAGTTCTTCCAGTTATTGGTTAATCAGGAAACTGTGCTTCAGCTTCCCCATAGGAAAGGTGGGGATAATAACAGTATTCACCTCGCGGGGATGTTAGGAGAATTAAGTGAGTCACCACAGGTCATGTGCTTAGAAGAATGTCTGGCACATTGTAAGTGCTCGATATTAGGTATTATCGGTATAATTATTATTCTGAAGCTTGTTCTTTCAGGTAAGTTTCTGCCTAATAAACACTAGCATCTGCTGCTACCAGGTATTGGAAGGAGATTAGGGCATATGCAGGAACTCCCTAGATACTTCTAACAAGCTGCTGGGCTTCCTCTGGGGGCAAACCGTCTAGCCTGGCTGGTGTCATGATTCTCCTGGATCTTCTCTCACTTGGTATCTTACAGGCCAAGCGATAACATGAAAACAGACAACTAGAACATGGGGGAGAAAAGTGCACAGAGATGAAATGAAAGCCAAGTAATTCGATTGTGTCCCTTGATGGCAAAATATATTAGTGTCCCATTAATGGCTGACCGGAGGTGAAGGACGACAAAGCTATTCCTTGGACTCTGGGGAACAGCACTGCCATTAGTCTTCTAAAATTAAATTTTGCCAAGAAAGTTAGCAGCGCATAGAAGAGACTAACAACCTGGTGAAAATGGATTTGCCTTTGTGCCAACTTCTACCCCAAGCTACTCTATACTAATTTAAGCTCTGTATCAGGGGTTCTAAACCTGACTTCCATGGAACCCCTCAAGGTCCCTAAAAAGGACTCAGCAATCAGTGAACATCCTTTAAAATCGGGACAATGGCCCCAACCTGTCGCCTTCTCATGAATTTCCTCTGAAACATCAAGAATACATTCCTTGTGTAGAGTGGAAGTTGATGGCTCTGAACTTAACTCATAACATCATGACTTTCTCAAGAACCATAATAAAAGCACCTCTCACTCAAGTCACTAACAGGGGCCTCAAAATCTCCAGACTGTACCTTCTCTCTCCACCTATGCACACCTGTTACCTTGAGATGCTGGAGGGGGCGGGGGTAGGTGCAGAGCCATCAAGACAACTCCCTGAACACAACTTAGATCTAATTCTCATCATTCTCTGCTACCCTTTAGTTCCTGCCGATAGATTTTTTTATTTGACTCTTCAAAGACTTTCAATCCATTAGTGTCAAATTCTTTCCTTATGCCTCCAACCTTCTTCATTCTTTCAGTCAATTTCTTTACTACACATTGTCTCTCACAGACTGCTAAAAGACTCCTCTCATCCCAGTCTCCTATGTACAGACACCCCTCATGGGTGGAAGGGATGAGTTGGGTGCTTTTGTTCCCACTTGCAGACAATTGACATCACGTAGTCCCTTCTTCTCACTGGAAACACAAATCACCTGGCAGTAACACCACTTAATGTTAAGACAATATAGCGCAGCCCATAAAGCAGGATGCAGAATCAGGAAAATCTTAGTTCCAATCTGAACTCTATCAATTAACGCACATTTGACATTCAGAGCTCTAAAGCTACCTTCTCTAAACCATTTTCCGATCTGAAAACGGGACTAATAGGAATATAGTGAGAACTGAATGAGAAGATGCATGTAAGGCAGTTAGCACACTCCTGTGAATAGTAAGTTTTCAAGTATAACGTATTGTTATTTTGTTACTATTATTAGCATCCTGATGCTTCTTCAATTTCCACAGGCCTTTAAAAAAAACTCAGTTCTGAATAGTAATATCACAGCAGAAGCCACAGTCATAGCTCTAAATAGGAGTTAGTGGATCTCAAACCTTAGCAGGATTTGAGTCTGCTGACATGGGTTGGGTGACAAGGTGCAGAGTTACGTAGCCGTCTATCGTCCGTTGAATGAGAATGCAAGTGGGGACTGTGAATGTTTGCAAGATATTCTACTTAAAGATATTAAGGATATAAATCCTAATTCACATTACAGAGGACATCCTTAAAGCTGTATAATTATTCTACATTTTGTACCTTGCAAAAGTCCTGTTTTAACATTTCTTAAATGGTTCCGTGTAAGACTCACCCCTAAACCGCTATGTAGACTCATCAGTTTTTATGTCAAACTGTAATTTAACTGGGCCTTTGTTACTCATATATAGAGTTTTCCTTTGCAAGGTGGAAAAGCATCACAAGTCTCTTGAGGCCTGATATAATAATAATAATAATGAGGAGGAGGAGGAAGAGGGGAAGGAGAAGAGGAGGAGGGAGGAGGGAGGAGGGAGGAGGGAGGGGAGTGGGAGGGGAGGAGGGAGGGGGAGGAGGAGGGGGTGGAGAAGGGAGGGGAGGAGGGAGGAGGGAGGGGGAGGAGGGAGGGGGAGGAGGGATAAGGAAGGGGAGGAGGGAGGAGGAGGGAGGGAGGAGGAAGGAAGGAGGAGGGAGGAGGGAGGAAGGAGGAGGGAGGAAGGAGGAGGGAGGAAGGAGGAGGGAGGAAGGAGGAGGGAGGAGAGAGGAGAAGAAGAAGGAGGGGGAGGAGGGGAGAGGGGAAGAAGAAGTAGTAATAGTTGTAGATTTAATTTCTTTCAAGAAATGTAAATGTGAGATTCTATTCAGTCATAACCTAGATGTAATAAAGGATGTTTCTAACCAATCTTTAATAGAATTCATTTGAATTGGCTCTTGTTTTGTGAATGGAGTTTTGATTAAAATATTAATTTCTAGTGTGAATTCTTGGGATGAAAGACTATTTCCTCATCCTCCTTGCAGCTCCAGCACCTAAAATAGAGTCTGGTCTGTGCTGTTTACAATAACAAATAAATGAGTGAAATGCAAAAAAGTCAAATCCTTCTGGGACTCTCAGTGGCCCTGAGGCTTGAGCACAGTGTGGCATCAGACCATCCATGAGATGCTCACTAGAGGCTTTTCTCATTGGGAGCCCCAGGCAACCCCTGCTTTGGCTGTGCACTTCTGTCCTTTGTCCATCTGGCTCTCTAGATCTGGAGGTAAATCCATGCTGGATTATGCTCTCTCACCCCCTTGCATCTTATCTCTAGTGGGATCTGCACAAATAAAGAGGGAAGAACTTACAAAAAAAAGAGGATGTCCCTGCCCGAAAGGCACATAAACCATTTCAGGACTGCTTGTTCTTTAATTAAATAGTGGTGAACCAGAAACTTTTACTACCAATCCTTTCATCAGCTATCAAGCTGGGCCTTATTAAAATATAACTATACTTAATGGCCTTCCCTTTAGCAACTTCCTAGAAATTGCGTACTTACCCTGGGACATTTCCAAACTATGACTGGTAATAACTTATCCAAGAACACATCCAAGTAGGCCCCTTTACATTGAGCAGTAAAACCAAATTGAATCAAGGCTTCTGAACAGAGATTAAAATGGACTTTTGACACCTACTGAGTTCAGAGAGAACTCTAATAATACAGTTGTCTCCTGCCTGGAGTAGAGAACAATAAGTCAGGACTGTGAAATAAATTGTAAAAGGGATTTTGAATTTGGAACCAAGGATAAACCCAAATCACATCAGCGGCGGTCAATCACGACCTCCTACTGTCCGACATATGTTTCTGAGAAAGTACCTTTAAAGGTTGTTAATTCTTTTTTGATAGACATTCACTAAGTTCTTGGTTCCTTAAGACATCCATTTGTGAGGTGGCTAATAGAATATGCCACAGCTTACAAATTATTTGAGAGAGCTAGCATGCCAGATCTCCAACAAGATAATGGAATTAAAGCATTATAGGGTTGGGAGAGATCTCAGATGTCACCTAATTCAATATTTGCTATTCCATCTGACGCCATATTCCCCTATTCCATCTGCAAATGGCTGCTCAGCCTCTGCCTGATTCTTGTCTACTTGTGAGGTACAGGATGGAAGTGCCCTATTCCTTGCTTAGATCGCTCTAAGCATTTGTAAATTTTTCCTAAAGACTCTAAATGGCTCTCTCTCCGTGGTTTCTGTTTATTGACTTTTATTCTACTATTTGGGTCGGAGTTGGGTTTTAAGTCACTGAGGTAATTAGCCACAGGCACTAATGGCAAAGATACGTAAACTTTAAGCACTAAAGCTAGACATATATCAAAGAAATGTTTGCTGCCTTCATGGCTAATAAATTAAAAATAGGCTACAAGTAGCAAACATCAAAAAACTTTTATGCCATTGGTTGAAACAAAACTTCATCTTTAAAGTTTCTTGAGATCTTCAAATACACATTGAAATGCAGATTTTCATGCTTCCATCGAAAGTGGAATACATTTCTGTGCTTCTGAAATTGTAATAAATGAATACATGATAGAGTGAAATTAGCATTATTAGGTTCCTGGCATTTAAAGGAGAAGCAAAGAGGATGAACTAGTAGTGGCTTTACTTGGTGGCATCACAAAGCGGCTGGACCAGTACAGCAGTTTCATCATTTCTGCTATAAGGGAAAAGAAAAAGGCCAATAGCCTTGACCCGTATTTCAGATTCTCCTTACCACCCATTGGCTTTTGTGGCAGTGACTGCCACAGCTGCTAAGGACTCGGCCATCCAACTCTGAGACTTTTATGTGGAACCCGCCCCGCATACACTTAATGTTGCAACTTCCGGGTACCAGAGACACAGGTTTATTTTTTAAGTCATGGAAACTCAAACTCTCCTCTCCATAAGATCTCACAGTCTCTTCACTTTCTCCTTTCCCTTTATTCATGCATTTTAAATCTCCTTCCTAGTTTTCACCCTAATGCTCCCTTCAGCAGCATTTCACACGTGGTTAACTCTCTGCTCCTTGAAGCTCTTTTCTCTTGGATTTCAATCCAAAAAACTCTCCTGGTTTCCGAACTAAATTTCTGCCTGCTCCTTCTTTCTCCTCCTCTAAATATCTTCCAAATATGGATGCTTCTCTACCCCCTCCACTAAGACCGTCATGGACCAAGACCAAACTACTATCATCTTGCACCTAACTAACTGTGCCCCTGGCACCCATTAACACCCTCATCACACTGCAGATGCAGCAGTCGGTGTGAAATGTAAACGTGATCATGACATGATGATTTTGATACCTTCCCTTATACTCTGTACAAAATCAATAAGCTAAAAGGATATGTTGTACAGCACAGGGAATATAGCCAATAATTTATAATAACTACAAATGGAGTATAATCTAGAAAAATTCTGAATCACTACGTTGTACACCTGAAATGAATATAATATTGTAAATCTCAATTAAAAAAGAAGTGAATGCCCAGCTATCTATATACACCTATCTTTGTATCTCCCACAACGTGTATTAAATATGAGGCTTTCAACATCTTTAAGTTACTGCTCCCCATCTAGACTTGCTACTTCTGCAATGAGAAAAATGATTTTTCACGATAACTGACTACATGATTCGTTCTACCGAATCATGTGTTATACATATCGTTCATCATTGTCCAGAATGAGAACCACTCAACAGAATTTGGATCAAAGGAAAAATCAGTTCCCATTACTAAAGCCAACAAACAGGGAATAATCTCAATGCTCACGTGTCTTATCATTGCTGCGCTCTCCTCACGTATGGAGTTGATTCTCTGGCTTGCCTCTGGTTAATGTGAGTGGAGAATTTCTACCTGTGATTAGATACCATCTACAGATTTAAGTCTTATGAAAGTGGAATCTCCTTCTCTGATATTTGCTGAATTGGTAACTAGGGATGACAACCTTTCAGGAAAAAAAGAAGTCTTAGAATAGGAGTTTTACACCTTAAGTTCCCACTTATACTCTTTTTATACTATTTTATGCTTAAAAGTACAAAATTTGGAGTACATAAAGAGCATAAAAATATCATGATGAAAGGCAAGGAAAACAAATACCACAGGAAATAAAGAGGGATGGAAATCAGAGGAAGAGAGAATATGCATTTTTTTAGCAGAATTCTACAAAGTCAAATTGCTGAGATGAAGAACAGCTGGAATGGGAAAAGTAAAGAACTCGAGCCCTGTCTTTCATCACACCCAGCCAAAAAGCATTTCCACTTTATGAAGTAATTCCATGTAATGGAGGTTTCCTGTATTAAAAATGACTAAAGATTCTATCATAAAACGCTAATATGAGCTACTCTGAGCACTGTAGCCTGCAATAGCATAGAGAATTATTTTGCTGTTCTGCTTGTAGAGGACCATTAATCACTATCTCCAATGAGAAGGAATCACTGGGCTTGAACCAATGAGACATAATAGGATAATATTACTCCCGAGCCATCTAAATGATTTCAGATCTCATGTGCTCAGAAAGGAAAATATTTTTTACTTCAAGTTTCAATTTCGATATATCAAACAAAGGGAAAACCTTTTATGTATTTGCTACTTAAATTGTAAAAATCTTCCCTTGGGTTTTGCAGTCGTTAACTGTTGTAATATCCTGCTCTTATTTGCAACTGATAAAGAAATTGACTTTTCTTTGGGGGAAAAGAGCATGGAGCAAGTGATAGGACTTGAGTAGCTGCAAAAGTATTATTTCACAGAAGAAAAAACTTCTGGCCTTTCACATACATCCTGAAAGACACTGGAAGTAGGCTTAAAACCTAACTTATTTGCTCATCCTCTAGTAACTAAGCACTTTCATGAATCAAGTGGAGGTATTTGAGTGGGTGTCTATATAACATTAAAACAGCATTTTTACAAAAAGAAAAAAAACCCTAGCATACATACAAGTTTTAGTATTTAACATTTATTTCACCTATAAACCTACAGAAAAAATCAAGAATTTAGGATTGTTTATAAGTAAAAATAACCAAACAAAGCAGTGGCCAAAAATGCATAAAGCAGTAATGCAGTGAAAATAAATATAACTGTCTTTTGAGGTGGAGAAATGCTGTAACTCCAATCAGTTTGAGAAAGGATTGGATGCATGAATTATAAGATGTGTTCTTATTGAAAAGTTATCATGCAAACTGTGTGGAAGGAGCTCTGCATCCCTAGGAAACAGGCTCAGTAAGGAGAGGATTCCATGTTTTGTTCCATATCAAGAAAATAAAAACTAAGTATTGGCCTGACAATAAATGGCATCACATAAGAAACATTTCCATAAATGGTTTCAGCCTTCTACAGGCTGATAGAAAGACTGTTATAAAAAGACTCATATATTTTCCTAAAAACTGGATATCAGAGAAATAATATTTGCAAAGTTGTTTTTTCTTAATAGGTAGTATTTCACTGTGCTATGTTTTTTTGTTTTTTTGGTTTTTTTGCAGTACTCAGGTCTCTCACTGTTGTGGCCTCTCCTGTTGCAGAGCACAGGCTCTGGACGCGAAGGTTCAGCAGCCATGGTTCACGGGCCCAGCCGCTTCGCGGCATGTGGGATCCTCCTGGCCCGGGGCACAAACCCGTGTCCCCTGCATTGGCAGGCGGACTCTCAACCACTGCGCCACGAGGGAAGCCGTCCGTGCACTATGTTTTGACTCACATTCCTCCCAGGTTGACAATGGCTCGCCAAGGTTTGGAATACTCAGTGGTGCTGCATTTAGCTCTGGAGAGAGATACGGTGTCATTAACTCTCCTATCCTTCAACCTACAGTTGGTGGAAAGCTAAGTCTCTCACTTGTAGCACAGATGTGCCCCCATTACCCCATGTGTCCTTGTCAGAAATCCAAGAAAAAAAAATCAGAGAATCCTCTAAACCCGACTCTTCTTTCCAACTCAGCAAATTCAGCCAATTAGGGGGAAACTTTTCACCACCTTTCTCTAATTTCTGATCCAATGACTAAGGAATTTTATTTTTGGAACCATCCTTCTTGATAGCATAAGAATAGACAGACTAAAGACACATTGCTAGAACAGAACTTGTAAAAATCACAGAACAATTCTCTTACTACCACAATTACTCATCAACAAAAATAACTTTTGTAAGATTTGACAGTAAACTTGAGAAAAAAAGTTCCTTAGGATAAACTTTTAGTGGTAGACAAATTACTTGGATGACGATGAAGAAACACAAAATAACCAGCTGAAATATTAATTGGTTAATATTTTAGTGCTACCAATACTAAAAGGAAAACAGGAAAAGAGAGGAAAAAAGGTTTCTGTTGAAAATGTCACAACAGAATGTGAAAATAATTTGGGGTACTTTTGCTGGTCCCATTTGTTTCTATCCTCTCACTTATCACATTTAAGTAGATCAAGTCTCTACCAAAGGCAGTATCCTAACATACTCATAAACCAAGAACCTTTCTTCAAGGAAACATGTAATTGTTGTACTTCGCCTGTACCATAAAATACCATCAGACCAAAAGATTTATGTATGTCCCAACCAGAGGACATAAATCACTTCGAGAGCAGCAGAGCCTAAATGATTAAGGAAAATAATTATAGTTCTCTGTAATATAAAGCTGAAAAGCTTTGTCTTTTTTGTTCCATTTGTAATTCTTCCAATGCCATGTTCATTTTACTCAAATATCTTAGCTACAACTTTTGGAACTTGCTACATTCTTTTCAGAGTTCCATTTTCTGACACAAAATGTGATGATGAGTTCTGGGGATTAATTAAATCTAGCATCAAGTATTTTCTTTTTATGTCTTTAAAAATGTACTCTCTTTTCATTTCATATAAGTGTTTCAGGGTATTATGACAGAGGAGGGAAACTCAATTGCATCGGTATAATTCAGCTGAAACTCTCCTATAAATGAAATGCACATTGCATTTCATTACCACCTCAGAAAAGCAATCTGAAATAAATACCCTCTTGGAACACTCAAAACAAAAGTCTAGATTTCTTTGTTATTGATAGTTCTTCATACTCTATGGCAGAATATGGTATCAGTTATCACTGCAGTACCGGAGTAAAAACTGAAACCCTTCTTTTTTTCTCTCTGAATGCAGCAATTCTATGACTAACATCACAGTTGTATCAGTTTATCTAAAGATATTAATAACTGTTTTCTAAAAGTATTTAGTTTTTTTCTGGGTGGAGAGTCCATTTGTAAGTAAATCTTTTATTCACAAAGACTAGCAAAATTACTCCTTTTCCTTGCCATTTATCATCTGTATTTTTATAGTTGTTTTATTATAATAATGTTTTAGGAATTCAGATCTGAACAAAAATTTAAAGTTCATACTGTAAACCACCTTATTTTACAGAAGATGAATTTTGGTCCATAGAGGTCACCAGTCTTATTGTACCCAGAGAGTTAATACTTAGAATCTACTATAAATAAAAGAGCAATGTCCTTTAGCCCCTTAGACAGTTTAATAAAAAAAGATTTTAAAGAATTAAACTATCAATACATGTATTGATAGTTGCGTGTATATACAACTCTATAGTTGTATATACAACTCTATAGTTTGTGTATACACAAAGTTCAACCTTCACACAGTTGGTAACAGAAAAAAACCCTACAATTTATTCAAAGTTATCTAGTATGATGCTGTTATGGGCTAGGTTGTGTGCCCCCAAAATTCATATGTTGAAGTCCTAACCCCCCAGTGCTGCAGAAATGTGACCGTATTTGGAGATAAGGTCTTTAAAGATGAACTAAGTTAAAATGAGGTCATATGGACACCAATCTGACTGGTGTCCTTATAAGAAGAAGAGATTAGGAGACAGACAGGGACGAAAGACAACGTGAAGACACAGGGAGAAGATGGCCACGTCCAAGCCAAAGAGAGACGCCTCAGAAGAAACCAATCTTACCAACACCTCGATGTCAGACTTCCAGCCTCCAGACTGTGAGGAAATAAATTTATTTGTTTAAGCCACTGTGTCTGTGGTACTTTGTTATGGCATCCCTAGCAAAGTAATACAGATGCCTATTAAAAAGATGCACTAAGAGAACTAACACGCTTCATTTTAATCCTATAATTACTGTTGATAAAAAGATACATAATAGAGGAATGAGATGAATCTAAGTTTTTACTTTCCAAAATTTTAACCTCACTTGGAAAACTCTTCTGGCTTGATATCACTGTTAGGATTATCAGACCCTATTGGAATAATGTTACCTCTAAGGTCAGGCTTTTTAAATTTTAATTTTCTAAAATTTACTTTGATTAAACAAACAAAATTCATGAATTTCCCTCCCCTCTAGACTGCACCCCAAACTTCCTGCAAACCCTCTTTACGCCCCGAAGCTCACTGTGCCCCATGCTCTGCAACAAGCCAACACCTGAGTGAGTATCGGCTTCACTTTTTTGTTGTTGTTTTTTCTTTTGAAGTGACCTTTCATTATACAAGAAGTGCTGACTCGCAGGACTTTTTCTACACCTACACAGACATGAATAATGCATCTCTAAAACTAAATTTTAAAAGCCAACGAGATATAACTTTAAATGCTGAGGGAGTCCTAATACCCCTTTACATAACTGCACCAGATGCTTGAGCCATGCTCACCTTCTCCAAGAGAACACAGGCGCCATCCAACCCCCGAGGATGCGAGCAGGACCCTTCCCGATGAGCCTCTTTCACAGACCCAACACTGTTACTGACAAGCCCAAAAGACTCTCCCCCTTCTTTAGCTACACTAGAATTTATTAACTGGGGTTTGTCATTCTGACATTTTTCGTATAATAACACTTAAACTTCAAACCTGTACTACCAGAGATTCATGCATTTGAAACACTCAAATTGAATTCTAAAGTGTTAGTCGTCTCTGGGGGGAGTTAGTCATCTCTTAAAAAGGGGAGAAGTTTACATAGTATGATTTGATTAAAACACATAAGTTACATATATATTGATAAACACACAGGAAAATGACCAGAGGTTATATCAACTGCAGAATTCAGTGCCTTAAATGCCATCTTCAAAGAGCCCTGGGTGTTACCTTTATGACTTTACAGCATATGATCTTAGGCAAGTTTCCCAATATTTCTTATTCTCAGTCTTCTCATCTATGGGATGGCAATGATAGCAATCGCTACCACATACAGTTATCAGGATGCTAAATTTGATCACAACTCAATCTCAGGCCCATATTACCTCTTTGGCTAAATGAAAAAATCTGCCTGGGTTCTTGCTGAGAGCAAGGCAAAAGTGTACCAGGGCGGTACAGGGCCTGGCCTGCCTGATCAGTACTAAGGATAAAGAATGACTGTGTCACATCCCATGGCAAGTCTCAACTACTCCATGTCTTCAAGCCCTCAGGGGCAGATCTTCACAGAGTCTAGGATCATGCCGTGAATTTTACCATGACAGAACTTCAGAGCTGATAGAAATCCCAGAGATCAACCGCATTTCTTTTTAATATTGGAAAAACTGAAATGCAAAAAGGTTACTATATGGTCACTGTCACACGGACAAAAGCAGGGCTCCCATAGACACTTAAAACAGAGGATGTCTTCATGGGGTTTGGGGGCCTACAGAATAAGGAGGAAGACACTGCAGTTGGAGACCTGGGTCTGCTCCTGCAGCCCCCTGGTCTTTAAGTCACTAAACGCCCCCGGCCGGGTACCTGCATGGGAATAGAAGCACAAGCAGAGTGAGGAACTCTCGTGGGAAACTCACAGAGCGTAAGGAAGGGAAAAAAAACAATGATCCGAGGTGCAGCCTGGATTCAAGTTTGGAAATTGGTATGAGATGAATCTCAAGTAGCTCTTACTTTTCTTGGGAATTTTCAATTTGCTATATTGGTTTTATGGAACCTGCAGAGAGGGGTGGCATAGGAAGACAGGAAACAGGACAATTTGACATGATTAAAAGTCAAGGAACTGTGGACAGTGGGAAGTGAAATCACCAGAAATTCATAAAACATGGGAGTGGGAGTGAGAGAAAGGAGGAAAAAGATGAGTAAAGCTTAGCAGTTTCCTCTGCTCAGAGGATCAGAGAGCAAACAGCTTTTTTTCCCCAGAAAGCCTGAAGCTAACTCTTACGCTTTGCCATCTGACTCTGAGCTAGAATTGAAAGAAATATCATGTACTCAATCAGTGAGTTTAGCAATTCTCTCTGTTCTTTTAAAAATATAAACTTTATTTTTTGCTTTTGGTTTTATAACTGCAGTCACTGGGGGAGAAAGAAGAATCTGTGCTTACCCACCTTACCCAGAACCAGAACTTCTCTACTGAGCTTTGAAGCAGAGACATTTTTATAAATGGCTTTAATTTTTTTGCTTTCTTTCCCTTTATAGAAGTAATGTGTGCTCATTGAAATCAATCTAGAAAATAAAGAAAGCCAATAAAATTTAGCTAAAATTTGTCTATAATCCTACTACTCAGAGATAATCATCCAGGGACACAAAAATAACAACAGAAGCATTAACAACAAGTGTATTCACAGTATTTTTGAATGCTTAGGCCCTTTTGGTACCCTCACAATTGGTCCAGAAATTACGACTCAAAAGTAATAGTCCATGAATTAGAATCTGGACAGATTCCTGGCATGAAGCACTCTTCTTCAGGCATGAAGCACTCTGCTGAAGGTTCAACTGGCCCAGGAGTCCTGCTGAACCTGAGGTTCTAATAAAGCCACCAAGCTTAATTCATTTGCAGGCAAACCACATCTGGCGGGTCTTCTTAGCTACTTTAAAGGTAAACCCCATAGTTTACAAAGGCATGCATGTAAATTTCTACGTTGGCAATGTTTTTCCTACTCCCTGGTAGAGTGCAGGGTGTGGGAGAGTGAAGTTCACTGAAAGAAGAATGGAAAAGAGAAAGGGTTTTGAAAAAAGCAGACCAAGTCTTATTTTCTAATTAAAGGGCCAGAACTGAATAAACAAAATAAATAGAACTTTTGTAGCATATTACACAAATTCAAAAAAATGGTAAAACAAAAGCTTTGATGTGACTAGTTGGAAAACAGAATTACCGAATTTTTAGAAAGCACTTAAAAGAAATTTCTAGTTTACTTCCTTGGCCAGAGGCATGCAAAGATTAAACCACCTATCACTAATTTATGTGTTTTTTTAAATCATGAAGATTAAAGATTCTTGGTTCTGTCTTGGTAGGTTCTCACTAATAAAATTCTTAAATTCAACCCAAAAGAAAAAAAATAGACATATCAAAAATATTTCTCAAAAAAAATATTTCACTTAGTAAAACTCCCTTTCTTCATAGAACAAAAATCAGTTTGCTTTCATCCTTTACCAAGAAGGCTTCACTTATTGGAAGCAAGTTTAGAATGCTGAATCATATTCAGCTTGTTGTCAAAGATAACAATTTATACTTTTTTCATGGGTCTGTGTCTGACTCTGCCTTGCCCAAGATAACAAACAAATCCACACAATTTGGCACTGGGAAACATCTTGTTTATGTTTAAATTGTGACTGTTGTGCAAGATAGCCTATTACATTTAACATTTGTTGGTTGCAGTTCAAAAACACCCTGGTTGGTTTCTCTGCAGAGCTCTTCTACTGAGTTTAGCTATGGCACTCTCTGAGTAACTGTAGCAGGTAAAAAGAGGGGACCGTGTGAAAACTCTCTGCTTTAAAAGGCAGTAGAGAAGTTCTGGCTCTGGCTAAGGAGGATAAGCACCCACTATTCTTTCTCCCCCAGTGAATGCAGCTATAAAACCTGCACAGAATGCCTAAAGCAGCTATTTGAGAACTCTGAAAAATAAATGATAGCAGCAGATGGGGGAAGAAGAGCAGAATTTAAAATACCGTCCAACTAACGCTGAGCTCTCTCCCCCTCTGACCTCTAATCAACCCTGGTCTGGACTCCAGGCAGCACAAAGCCTAAAATGGACAACACGTGCAGACAGAGAAAGCTCTGGGAAAGCCCTTGAACTCTGGCTTGAGGAGAGGAAAGGGACTCTGAATGATCAGAGAAATTTGGGCAAATCTTCCTCTTTTATACCTCCTCCATTTTCTCGCAACCCAGCACTCAGGCAATTTTGCTGTGCTGGCAGCAGCAATGACAAAGGCCTTTTGGTGCTTAAAACTATAAGGAGAGGGAGATAAACAGCAAGGTCTCACTGTACAGCACAGGGAACTATATTCAATATCCTGGGATAAACCATAATGGAAAAGAATATGAAAAAGAATGTATGTACAGCTGAGTCACTTTGCCGTAGAGCAGAAATTAACACAACATTGTAAATCAACTATACTTCAATAAAATTCAAAAAAAAATACTATAAGGAGAGGGAATCTTCTTCTCTGATAAGAGAAGCTGTGGTCCCAAGAGGACGGGACAAACCACCAATGCTTCTTTTTCTCTTTCAGTCACATCATTGCTTGGTCCTGGAGGTGAACGTGGTTTCAGGAGCTCTGCAGCAGCAATGAGGTAACTAAAGCCTTAGCTTTCTGGCTGAAGGATCCAAAAATGGAGCCCGGGAAATGGGAAAGTACTGAGGATGACAAGAGAGAGGGAGGAGCTCGGGAAGACAACTCCAGAAAGACGTCCATGAACTTGGGTTCATCTCTAGGCTGCAAATGTGTTAATCTGGCCCTAAACACAGTACCACAGACTTTAGGAACTGAACTACAGAGCAGACCCTCCCCTCAGATCCTGTCCTGCAACTTGGAGGGGTACACACCAGACAGACAGGAATAGCACTGCAAAGTCTCTGAAAACACAACTGACACTATAGCTACTATCCTCAGAAGATGAGTCAGAAATTGTGGCCTGAAAATTGAGTCAACTGCCTTCTAGAACAAAGAAATGATTAAGCAAAGCACATATCTAACAAAGGCTTGGATCCGGAATACATGACAAACTCAAAACTCAACAGGAAGAAAACAAACAGTGCAGTTTAAGAAATGGGCAAAAGACTTGAGAATGCTTCACCAGAGAATGTATAAAAGATGGCAAATAATCACATGAAAAGACACTCATATTAGAATGATTAAAATGTAAAAATATTGACATTACCAAGTGCTGACAGAGATGTGGAACACCAGGAACTCTCATACATTGCTGGTGCAAATGCAAAATGATACGACCACTCTGGAAAACAATTTGTCAGTTTCTTATGAAGTTACCATATGACCCTGGATTCCCTCCTAGGTGTTTAACCTACAGAAATGAAAACGTATGTTCACACAAAACCTGTTCATCAAGGTTTATGCAGCTCTATTCAGAATCATCCAAAACTGGAAATAACCCAGATGTCCTTCTGGGTTATTAGGTAAATAAACAGAAACATCCATACAATGAAATACTATTCAGCAACAAAAAGGAAAGATAGATGCAGCACCTCTCATAAACATCAAAGATGTTATGTTCACTCAAAGAAACCAGTTTTAAGGGTTGTATATTGTATGATTCCATTTATAGGGCATTCTCTAAAATACAAAACTGTAGCAATCAGTGGTTGCCAGAGACTGAGATGAGAGATGCAGAGATTAGGGGGTAATAGATTACAAGGGCATAGATTACAAAGCAGGTTTTTTAGGGTGATAGAACCATTTTGTATCCTGATTATGGTGCTAGTTATAAAAATCCATATGTCTTAAAAGTGAGAAATATATATCACAAAAGTCAATTTGAACCTATATTAATTTTAATTACTAAAAGACAAAAACAAATATAATAAAGAGTCAAAAAAAAGTTATTCACATGGAAGTACAACCAGAATTTCTATTTGGATGCTTGTCACACTGCGTTGTAATTGTACTGTAGGCAACACACGTGGGTCTGGTTCCTGGTGTGTCCATTTCTCCAAGGCAGAAACCTTAGCTTTCTAATCTCTTATCTCCAGTATCCCACAGAGTATCTGATATCTAAAGCAGACACTGAATAATATTTTTGAAAGATGAAAAATGAATAAATTAGATGTAAACAGTTCACATTATTTCATTTTGGTAGGGGAAGAGCAGGAGGGAAAGAGAACTTAATGAAAAGCAATACTAAAAGTTGAAAGCGTTCCAGAGACTCATTTTACAGTTACACACCTTTTGGGGCTTTTTGAGCATGACCATTTAATGTGAATATTCATGATTTATGAGATACAGGGCATGTATGTAGTCTTCAATGAGGATTCTACTATGAAGTCACTTAATGATAATGAATTTATTAATTGAGGTGCTGGTCTAATAATTCTTTGAGCAACACTGGGGAGACAAGGGTGAAATGGGTGAAGGGGGTTAAAAGGTACTATATAATAATACCTTTATAAATAACATTATAAAATTATAAATATAAAATACTTATTATAATAATAAATATAAAATAATACCATTATAAAATAAATAAGTCTTGGGGATGTAATGTACAGCATGGTGACTATAGGTATTGACTATCTGAAAGTTGCTAAGAGAGATCTTAAAAGCTCTCATCACAAGAAAAAACTATTGTAACTACACGTGGTGATGGATATTAACTAACTTACTATGATGATCATTTCACAATATACACAAACACTGAATCATTATGTTTACACATGAAATTGATACAATGTTATATGTCAATTATATCTCAATAAAAAAGAAAAAAAAAGAAAGTAAGAATGGCCAGATTACAAATTATGTCATATGCCAAGTCTGGAAATTATAACTCTTCTCTGACGTCAAAAAAAAAAAGCTATAGTACATAACATTTGTGGTGAAATATTCTATTTACTTTATTTTGTTCTATTGGATGAAGCCACTAAATCCCTTTGATTAAAATTTAGCATTCATATGTGGTCATATATGATCAAAATGAAAGTTTCAAGATTCTTCTTTGTGTAAAGCTGAAATTTCCCATGTACGCAGACGTTAATAGTATGTTGCCATTCCTAATAATTTATGCATTATGTTGTCAAGACCATGACCCCCTCCCTAATTAAAAAAGTCATTAGAAAGCTAGAGAGAAAGGATAATTTAAATTGCTTTAGAAAAGCAACTTTACTTTAGGAACAGCAGAAAGAGAGGCTTCTCCCAAAGGAAAGATCCTCTGGGAGAAAAAGAGTTGTTTTGAGCAGAGAATGGCTGATCCAAGAGTTAAAAGAAAAAAAAAAAAGTCAGACAAAGTTTAGCTCAAGATACTGGAGTCCTGACTTTCATGAGGACCAGAGCAAGGTTAATGTGATTCTTAAACACTTCCGCGATAGCAGCATGAGAGTAGGTCTAAGCTAAGTTGCCACTGTCATAAGATATAAATACAATACTCATTGTGCTTGGATTTTTCTCTGTGTTCCTTGCTCTATTTGACAGAGTTCTGTTATTGAATTTTTAAAATAATACTCTAATTTAATTTTTATTATATAAATCTTTCATCAGTTATATAGAGACATAAAATCTATAACATGCAGTAATTAATATAGCACATACAAATATAAAATATTTTAGATAAATATTTAAGTTTTAAGTGGCCACATCTAGGTGGACTGCCTGCTACATGCCATGAAAACAAACATGACAGTTCACCTTACTATAGCTTACACACCTGGAAAAAGAAAAACGAACCTCATTCAAATTATATGATGAAAACTTAAACACAACTAAAACTTAAAAGGTGATAGAAATATGACAAATACCACCTGGACTCCTATTGTTGATACTCTCAATTCCTTGAACTCTATCAATAGAGCTGCTGAAAATAATGGTCACTGAGAGCCATTCTTTGGACTCAAATTTATTGAACAGGCCTTATGGGGTTTATGTAATATACCCCAGCAATAGCCTCCAAATTGGAAATTAAATGTTATTTTCTTACTGATTCTTTGACCGCTCAATTTTAAGTTCCATGAAGGTATAGAGCTGTTGTGCTCACCACTAAATACAAAGCAGAAAACAGTGTCTGACACAGAGCAAGTACAAAATAATATTTTTGGAAAAATATTTTGTCATAAATGAGTAAATAAACGTGTATCCACAAGACTAGGGTTGAAAGTAAAATGATACATAACTGAACTTTAGGAATTACTTTGCATATCCCTAGATGTTAAATATTGCCAACAAACACATGAAAGAATGCTCAACGTCATTAACATTAGAGAAATGCAAATCAAAACTACAGTGAGATATCATTTCACACCAGTCAGAATGGCCATCATCAAAAAATCTAGAAACAATAAATGCTGGAGAGGGTGTGGAGAAAAGGGAACACTCTTGCACTGCTGGTGGGAATGTGAATTGGTACAGCCACTGTGGAGCACAGTATGGACGTTCCTTAAAAAACTACAAATACCCTGCAGAGTTCTATTTAGACATGCATTCTTTCATTCATTCATTCTACCAACCAACCAACAATTGTGTTTAGTTTCAGAATACTTTGTGTTAAGGTCTGTGATCAAGGCTGGGAACACAAAGGGTCATAAGAAGATACTGCAAATGATTTCAAGTGGCCTAAGTGTAGTGTGGGATGCACACAGATATACAGCTAATATAATTAGCACCGATCGATTATACCTTGAGAACTATAATAAGTACAATAATAGTATAAATAGTGAACTCCAGTGAGGATGCAACTAGTTCTGCCAGCAAGAATCAAGGTACAATTCTTAGAAAAGGCAGTTATTCAGCTGGGCTCTGAGAAATACATAGGACACTGATAGATGAAAGCAGCAGATTATAAATTGTTATGAGCATGAATTTTGAAACCAGGCTGCGGGAGTATGAATCCCAGTCTACCACTTATTAGCTGTGTGACCTTCGTCAAATTACTCAACTTCTCTGTGCATCAGATTCCTCATGTATTAACACGGAGATAATAATACCACATATGGCAGTAAGGTGGTTGGGGGAGTAAGTTAGTTAACCTGTGTAAAGTACCTGTAACAGTACCTGAAACATAACAAAAGTATATGTAAGACAGAGAAAAGAAAGAAGGGCAAGACAGAGGCAACAGCATAAAAAAAGTCCTGAAGTGAAGCGCTAAAAAACATTTTCTTTCTGTTTTTCACCAGAAAAATATAAAAGCATAGAGTGTGTTAAGTACAAACTACTACGTACAAATTGCACTTTGCTAACTCATTAACAACTTTGGGGCATTGATCTTTTATTACAACTATGGATCCTCAACCCAGAAAAATCCACAGATGCACGTACCTACAATCAAAGCTCCACGCATAATTTCAGGGGTCCGTCCACAGAATCAAGTGCAGCGGGAGCTTCTTCAAGGTCATCCCTGAGCCATAGATAATGGAATGGTCTAATGGGTTTACAGACTTTCCATAGAAACCAATGCTTAGTATGGAATTTTATACAACCCCATGCAACTCTGGACCCTAAAGTACCTAGTCAAAAAATTAAACTGTGAACTCAGAGGACTGAGACAGATAGAACACAAAGAATTTCACAGCTGCATCTCAAATCAAAGAAGGGCTAAAGCAGACAATTACAGTGAGTTGTTTCTCTGTCTTAAGAAGCAGACCTGTGAAGGGAGAGGGTGCAGGTAGTCTGGCCCTGAGGAGGAGATGAAGGTGAGAGACACAATGTAAAAACGGGACGGCTTTGTACTCACATGGTGAAGGAGCCTGGGGGTGCAGACACTCTCCGCAGGTCCGCAGCTTGCACCTGATGGATACTAGAGGCAGCAGGGAATGAGCAGCGAAGACAGTCAGCAAAACAGCGTGGACAGACAGGGGAACAAGCCAGGAGAGAGAAAGAGAGACACACAAAATTTAAACAGAAATTAAATGAGCGCATCAACAAACAGTAAATGAAAAGAAAAAGAAAATCAAGCCAGCCACGGAAATAATCAAAAAGCCAGTGATAGCGACGAAGCCAACAGGACACATGGCAGGGCCGGCTCTCAGGCAAGCCACAGACTGGAGCACGAGGCGGGGCGCCGGCAGATGCTGGAGGCGCGCGGATGCTGCATGGGGCTGCGGGGCAGAGGGTTACCACGGTCCTCTCCGGCTCTAGGTCTCACTGGGCATCCATCTGTGCGTGCGCATATACCCGCGCGGTGCGCACGCACACGCGCGCACGCGCACACACACACAATCACACACACACCGGTGGTAGGCTGGCACCGTCAACTCAGAGCAGAATCAAGGTAAACTGAATCCTTTAACACAGTCCTCATGATTCCGGGGCTTTGTTGGAAAATTCGTGTCAAAAGACAACCGTCTTTAAAAGAGCGACTCGACAAAATCTTTAACTTCCTTCAGTTAAACAGAGAAGGCTTTCTAAGAAATCCGAAGGTAATACCAAGAAAGCCTAATTTTATCACAGTGATGCTGTAATTCCACTCATATTCTTGGTAGAGGAGTGAAACCATAGACTTCTCTCTGCTCTCCCTTCTCTTATAAAGGAGAGGGTCTTCGATGGCTACCAGAAAAGACAAAATGTGGAACTGAAGAAACTAAACCCCAAATTTCCTGTCACTTTTACATCATTATTCTCTCCACTCTCTTAGACCATTTGAACAGTTCCACTATAACTGCAATAGACGTAGCCCCCCCCCCACCAGCCCTCTTTTCCACTGGGTGCATAAGTTCTCATATAAAGCCACCCATGAATTAACTCCTTGTCATCCTCAAAGGGCTATCAGTTAGAACCAATGATACTTCTCAGCAGCCCAGGATGGTGGAAGTCGGTTGCCCAAAGTTTGCCAACTAGAAATCTTGCCCTTGGATAATACAATCACCCTTACCAATGCTGTCTTAATTGCTAGTGAACTCAGGCTGAGATCTTCCTACGCCACCTGAGTAATGTAGAATTTCTGATCTCCCTCAAAAGTGACTTTCAAATAGAGAACATAATCAAATTTATCTGGCTATCATGTTACTAGTACATGAATATGAACCTAAACAAATCTGCTCTATTACTTTTAGGGGGGAAGATATTTATTGGAGTCATACTTCAAGTAGATTCATAAGCCATAAATGACATATGCTCCTGTACCAATGGGGTGGAGAGGGGAGGGGAGAGTGAACATAACAGGCCTAGCCTTTCAGTTTATATACAGTAATAGCAAATAGAATCATAAGCCAAGAAATTTTTTTAGAAAAATTTTTTTTCCTTTTCACATACATGAAGATCCAGTGGCATCATGAAAGCTTCCTATTTAGCTGTTTCTCATGGGAATTCTTCCAGCCATCCATGTGCACCAGATCTTGAAATTCTTAAGTATATATCTTCCACTTCTGCCATAAAATGTGACCAAGACATTTCCTATATTATTTTTATATTCACGAGGTTTTAGATTTGTTATTTTAGAAACAATTTCTGAGAAACGTAACAGATAGGACATTATAGAACCGATCCACGTGTGAGTCCCTTGTTCAACATGTAACCGTAAGTCTCAGACACACTAGCAGGCATGGGCGACCCTAAGAGGAAAACCCCAGGGTCTCCCCACAGAGCAGGGGAGACAAGCAAACCAATCATTACACTGGTTTTGATCAATGGTGTGAGAGAAGTAACGAGAATACTATAGGAGCGCTGAGTGGTGTATTTAATGGCTAGAAGCAGATAGAAAAGGATTCTTAGGGAAAGTGATATTTCGATGGAGTTTGAACTTGAGCAGGGGCTAGCGGATGAAAGCGGGTGAGGAGGACACCTCGAGAAGAGCAACTGGAGGGCAAAAAAATAATGATACACGAGACAGGCCGTACTGCTCCAGAAATAGCAATATGCTCTGGAGCATAGGAAGGAGAGGACCAAGGCGATGATCAAAAAGGTCGGTAAAGCCAAGGAATATAGGTTTTACATTTTTAGAAAGCTCACTCTAACCAGTCTATTGGAAAAGACACAGTGTGAAAGGCAGCAACACTGGAAACAAGGAAATGAATTGAGCCTATTTTAGCGATGCTGAGGAGAGGTAATAAATACGGCTCCGCAACTGAGGCTGTGTTACTAGCACAGGGGAAAGATGGTGTGAGAGTTAAAGGTGTGGGAAATAAACAGAAGGAAGAGTTCAAACAATGCAGGGGACATGTAAAAGTGGAGGTGACTATGAGATATGCAGATAAAGATGTCAACTAAGATATGTGGGTATGAGTCTTCAGTTTTTAGAAGAAAGCCTGGGCTGAAGACACAGATCTGAGACACACTAGCTTATCAGTCATAGAGGGAACTTGTGCTGCAGATGTGATTTCCCAGAGAAGGGGCAAATCTGTGAGGAACACCAGCGTTTCAGCAGAAAGGGGGGCCACAGCCCTAAAATCTCAAATATTCATGTTAACATGCTATGTGAAAGGGGGATAAGTCCTTAAGATGAATTGAAAAGCTACCCCTTTCTGACTGAGAAACTCCCTTCCCCCTAACACAGATACACACAAGTTTTTAAACTAAAACAGCTCTCTTTCTTCAAAAAGAAGGCATGTAAATGATGAAGAAAAACAGTAAAAAGTAAGAAAGAGAGAAAGGAAAAAAAGGGAAAGAAGGATGTTAAAAATAAAGGAAGGAAAGGGCTTCCCTGGTGGCACAGTGGTTGGGAATCCGCCTGACGATGCAGGGGACACGGGTTCGTGCCCCGGTCCGGGAAGATCCCACATGCCGCAGAGCGGCTGGGCCCGTGAGCCATGGCCGCTGAGCCTGCGTGTCCGGAGCCTGTGCTCCGCAACGGGAGAGGCCACAACAGTGAGAGGCCCGCGTACTGCAAAAATAAATAAAGGAAGGAAGGAAGAAAGAATTATCTTTCAATAATCTCTTTCTGCCTTGGCTGCAATAGTGAACTTTGCACACTGTGGCCTAAACAGAGAAAAGCTTGGAGCGCTCAGAAGGTGGAAGAAAACTTCTAAGAAGATATTAGTGGCCAGGCCGCCCTTAAACTGGAAACTCCACTTGGAAATCCAGTGGAAGCAGTTAGATTTCCAAACAAAGATTTCTACTGAAATAGAAAGAAGCAATCTAATTACAGAGGGTGAAAAAGAGTAGTGGTGAGAGATTTTCTAAAAATGTGTTGAATGATAATTTTAATAATAAGTTGTAATAAAGATCTTGGCTAATCTTTAAGATTTATATGTGTCCTTTTAAGAAATGGACAGAATATTATTACTGCCTTTTCACTCAAGTCTTTCCTACAGCCTGAGGCTGCTTGGATGGAGACACCACTGCCGCCTGGTGGGAAATAACTGCATTTTTGAGTTGAGGCTGCTTCTTGAACACCCTCCCGGCTAAATCTATGAAGTCACATCATCTGTCATATGTGCCATGTGTACAAAAAGAAAACAACTCTTTCCATTTGTTTTTATACGAGAAGAAAGCCCAAATAAATTCTTAATACAGTTTCTGAGCAAATACAAATTCTTTCTCAAGGGCAAAAACTGTTTGAAACTAAACACCCAAAAACAATTTCATGTCTCATAAGGTTATTAAGCGTAGAAGCACCAGGCATGAAAATGGGAGCTGTTTGCCTGTAGATATTAAGAATTTTTAGCTCTGTTAACAAACGATCTACAAGTGATCCAAAACAACCTGGACTATCTCAGAGAGGGCTTTTCACTTAGTAGTTCAGAACTTTCTCTTAAACCAGTAGTTCATGGCTTAACTCTAATGTTTCAGGAGAGAATATGGTCAACCATACACTATTGCTGACACACTGCCTGAAACTCACAAAGTGTATATTCAACCTAATAGTGGTAAAGGCAGAGGATAGAGAAAGCAGCAGAAATGAGCTAAGAGTTTCCCTAGCTGCAAAATATAAAAAAAATGAAAAGGGCAACTAAACAAGTCCTTTGGATAACGATCTAGGAAAAGTGCTGGGGGAGCCCAGATTGACTCTGGAAAAGGAGGATGCAGAGGAGAGAAGATCCCTCACCCCAGCTTCAAGCTTAGAAGCAGACACTAAAAACTAAAACTCTTCACGAGCCCTGTCGAATGCTGTTCTACAACATCTGCCATCTCAGAAAGAGAGGTGAAGCTTTGGCAGGGAGTGATGACACCTGTGTCATTGGTTCATTCTAGGCACTTCTGTACTTGTCACATTGACTCAATAAATACATGGCGAAGCATGCCCTTCCTTCACAGGCACTAGAGGAAGCCAGCCATTCAGTACAAATAGGTAACCATGCATCACAGGCCACAAATAGGAGGAGCACCTTGGAGGGACCCTTGCTGTGACAGAAGAATGGCCCAAGGCTGAACCCTAAAACGTCCTTACCTTGAGTTGGGTCAGCCATAGGTGCATGATATATAAAAGATACTCTAAAAGATACCCCAAATCCCCATCTTTCTCCATCCCTTTCTCCAACCCCAAAAAGACATTCCAATCGAAATTAGATTAAGGGACTCTATAAAATGCACTCAAAATATCTAGTCATTTATCACCTTGTCCTAATCAGTTTATCAAAACACCCAAGAAAGGAAAGGGTCCAGGAGGGATACATTTTGTTTAGGCATTGAGTCGTGGGTCAAGTTTCATCTAGACAATAGGATGCCACCCAGAATGGCAAAATTGAGTTGAAGCATCAGAGTACACAGGACCCCAAAATGGGAGCATTGGGGAAGGGCAGAAGGGGATACAATGTGGAGAGAGGGGAGCCAAAGCTAGCTCTGCCGACCTCCTGCACCTGGAGAAACCAACACTCTCCAAGTGACCAGGGAAAAGAGGAGGCCAACAGCCCGCCTTCTTAAACAAAACAGAACCCATTCAACAGGACGCGTTTTACGACCCTGAATCACTCAGTGATTTTCTGCTGGTCCCAGTAAGTCTATGCTCAAGGGATCAGTGAAAAAGCATCATCACTCTAACACATCATACAACAATAACTTCTGAAAGAAAGGTGTGGTCACCGTATAGTAAACATGAAGAAGAAATATGTGCGAGAGACCAAGGAGCTGCTGAGTTTCCCAGACTTGTCTCCTTTCCCAGCACAGGGAGGCCCCTGATCATGCACATGCTCAGTGCCCTCCTCTCCACGGTCTCCATGTTCACAAAGGTGGGCAAGGGTAGACTCACTCATTGAGTAAAGGCATGGACGTCCTTCTCTTGCTCTTCTGTACCATGTTGGCCTGATTCCTCAACGAGATCCGAATCATAGCCGGGGCCAACCTACAGGGCTCCCCATCCACTTGCATGGGGATGGATTTGTAAGTTAGCAGCATGACCTCCCGACACTGGTGCAGCCTTTCTCCGTGGCCCCCCACTTGCAGGGCAGCCTATAAAAACAAGAGGCAAAAGGAAGCAAGAGGTTAGTGCTGAAGAGTTGCTCAGGAAACCTAGAAACCCCAAGCCCACTGCCTATAATCAAAAGGCCTTTGAAAAATACTTACTGAAAGCTGTTAGCCATGAGTAAAGTGGGAAACCTTGGATAAATCATTAATATGCATAAACTGAAATATCTAAATTTTGATGGCTTGATCACAAATCCTCATTGATAGCCATTTTTTGCTTTTATGTATTTTCAGCCTTAAATTAATCATCAGTTTAATACAAAAGCTCTTTGTGTTATCTACTCCCATTAAATAACCAATGTACATAGAATAAAAAGAATATAAAAAAGATAAAATACATGGTTTAAGACAGATTCCATGCTACACTTACTATATAGATATATTTATATATAATTATAATATATAGTTATATATTACATATTAAATATATTATATTTAAATATGCAACCCATCCTTAGAAAAATTTTCAAACTTCAGGCAAGCTTTTCCTTTTTACCTAAAACCTCCTCAAACTACTTCAAATCTGTGTAAGATCAATGAAATGCAAAATAATAATCCTCAATTGAAAACATTCTGAAGAGTAAAGCAGCTTTGAGGATCAAAATCAAACACAGTACAAGCTCAGTTCACTACAATAGCCACAAAATGAAAAGTCAACCCAACATTAAAATTCTGCAACAAAGTAGCATAATTTCTCTGCCTTAGTAAAAAAAAAAAAAAAAAAATTAATATATATTTTAGTATCACTTATCCTTTTAGGGATGAACTAAAATCAAACAATATGTTCGGTTATGCATACAGATAGTGCCCAAATTGTCTTACACAGTTTGATGGACATTTTTATACACATATGTAAATGTCCATCCAGATCAAGCTTCAGGCAGTTTATAGCAACCAGAAGGTTTCCATACGTCCCTGCCCAATCTATACTCCTCTCACCAACCAATTAGTAACTACTATTCTGACTGCTATACCATAGATTCAATTTGTTTGAACTTGAACTTCATATAAGATGAATCATACAATATGTACCCTTTTGTGTCTGACATCTTTTGCTCATCATTATTTTTGAGTAACAGAAAAGTGTATTTACCTACTCTTCTGCTGGTAAACATCTGGCTGTTTCCAGTTTGGGGCTATTAATGATATAAACTTTCTTGTGTCTATCTCTTGGTGGATACATACCCTCTTGTGGTACATAAGATGAGTACAGTTGCTATGCTGTAAGTTTTTTTTTAACTTTAGTAGATACTGCTAACAGTTGTTCAGTAAGGCTTTATGATAATACATTTTGAGTATTAATTTTTAATGAAGTAAATAAACTTTTAAAAGAAGTTAATACTAACTCTAGCTCAAAATCTAAAAGATTGACTTAAAAAGAAAAAGGAAAACCTATATATTATCAGCTTGTTTCCATATGTCTCCTCTCTATTTTATGAATGGGGAAAAAACTTGGTTAACTGAGATTTGTGAAGTCAATTTCCACTAATTTGGTTCCCAGATAGTTGTGTTTATCTGATACTTTGAACTACTTTTGCACTTGCATTAATCTGAACAACAGAAATCTGATTACGTATGAATGCAAAGAGAAAAGGAACACAAAGGGATAGAAAGGAGGAAAGAAAGTAGAATAAAAACTGAAAAGTAAAGAACATACTTCATTATTGAACACCTTTGATTTTAAAAAACACTCAGTTGTGAATTTTACATACAATTTTATTCAATTAGTAGAACAAGGAGGCAGAGGAGAGTGAGGTGAGAATTTACTAAAATTCTTTCCGGCCTATTACCCGATCCTCTGTTACTCAGCTTAAGGTTTTTCTGGCTGCACTTAAATGACTCATTTAAGTTAATCTATGGACTTGAGCCACTAACTCATCTCCCAAACTTTTCCAAAATATTTCCCTTGCCTTCAACAAGTACTTCTCAGGGCAATATTTATCTGACCATACTGTATCCCTTCATCCATAGAGGAAATACCATTTTCTTCTTCTTTTTTCTCCCAGTCTTGACTAGGCCTAATGACAAATAAAAATGCAGAACCTTCTAAGTATGAACTTATTCCTCTGGGTTTGACAGGACTGAAAATTGCTTAAATACTTTCAAACACTTCGGTATCAGAAGGCTTCCACAGTACTGTAGAGAACATTTAAGCCATATTCTCAGCCTCGGTGATAGATTAACAGCAAAGACAATAAACAGAGGTAAATAGCTGTCAGTGGCAGTTCCACTGGCATTTCAGAATCAATCCAAGATCACTGAACAGGCACAAGAGGAATTATAGTAATTAGCTTTCCAGAATAAAGACAGTTCTATTATTGTTCGCACAAAAACACTTATTTTTGGAACAAGTTAAAGGTAATTTTTTAAAATTCTTACTAGAAATAGTTATTTTTCATCATTCAGATTAATCTAGACTTAACATCCTATAAGGCACAGGCCCTAATAACCATAATCATCCCCAACATTTGCTAGAATGAGTCATTTACTGATAAGAATACATTGGCGTACTAATGACAGATATTCAATTGTCTGTTCAACCTAGCATGTATTATACTCTTGTGAAAACTTCAAATATTGCCTTTCTGGTAGTATATGACTTAGGAGGAAAACAAAGACAGCCCCTGAACTAAGTGCATCCATTGCCATTTATTGTCCTAAAGTCATTATAATAACTTTCTTTCAGTCCACAGTTAAGTTGTGAGGTTTTCTTTCTTTCTTTCTTTCTTTCTTTTAAAGATTTTTTTGATGTGGACCATTTTTTAAAAAGTTTTTACTGAATTTGTTACAATATTGCTTCTGTTTTATGTTTTGGTTTTTTGGCTGCAAGGCATGTGGGATCTTAGCTTCCTGACCAGGGATTGAACCCACACCCCCTGCACTGGAAGGCAAAGTTTTAACCACTGGACCGCCAGAGAAGTCCCTGGCGTGAGGTTTTCTGACTTTCTGCACTATGCTCCTCCCCGGGATACTATTCTCCATCTAAGTCTCATCCTCCTTCTTACTACTCAAGTCTTTATTCCACTTGCTATCAGATGACAGGACAGACAACCCTGGGTTGGGAAATCAGAACAGAAATAAGAGCAAGTCTTCCAAACCCTCCTTTCTCCCGACTGCTGCAGGCCCCTGACTCCCAGTCCTAGTCCTAGTCCTGTAACAAAAGGTCCAAGGCAGCGATCAGTGACATGGACAGTAAATAATGGAGATAATCAACAATACGAAAATCTGGGTTTTGTTTTTTGTTTTTTTCTCAAGACGAACAAGGTGGTCTTGTAAAACCAAATAACAAAAAATGGAAAACTATTTTGTTTTATTAAAAAATAAAACAAGAGAGGATAAGATATAATAGAGTTTAAAAGGCATACAAGAATGTTATAAAGATCTATATGATAACAAACTGGAAAACCTAGATAAGAGAAATTTCTGGAAAAAATATAATTTGCAAAATTTGGTGTAATAAATACAGAAATTGAATAGGTTAGACTGGTTTTAAAAATTGAAAGTTTTCAAAAATATTACTCATTCCACCCTCAACCCCAAAATGTGCCAAGTAGACTTAGATGTTTTACAAGTAATTCTACCCAAGTTTTATAGAAAGACAGTGTCTAATAAAACTTGTTTTAGAAAATGATGCTATGGCTTCTGAAATAACAAAACCAGATAAGGGCAGCAGCAGAAAACAAACTTTTAACCTAAATTATATTTATAATCACACATACCAAAATCATTAAAAAAATAGCTAATTGCCTTTACTGGTCTGTTACATAAAAACTAAATCGTGATACATTATGGGTTTTTGCAAGAATTAAGAATACTTCAACATCAGAAAATAACAAAGAATGAAATAATTCCACTTACAACAACATGGATGGACCTACAGATTATCATATTAAATGAAATAAGTCAGAGAAAGACAAATATCATATGATAGCACTTATTTGTGGCATCTTTAAAAAATGGTACAAAACGAATTTATTTACAAAACAGAAATAGACTCACAGACACAGAAAACAAACTTATGGTTACCAAAGGGATAGCGGAGGTGGGGGGCAGGGGAGGGGTGATAAATTAGGAGTTTGAGATTAACATATACCCACTACTATATATAAAACAGGTAAACAACAAGGACCTACTGTAGAGCACAATGAACTATACTCATTATCTTGTAATAACCTAAAATGGAAAAGAATCTGAAAAAGAATATATTTGTATACATATACATGTATAACTGAAATACTTTGCTGTACACTTGAAACTAACACAGCATTGTAAATTAACTATACCTCAATAAAAATAAAATAAAAAAGAAAACACATTATTATAATTTCACCATACTGTGGTTTAAGTGAGATAAACCACATTATCATCCCAAAAGATGCAGAAAAAATAATAAAGTTCAGTGCCTTTTAGGGTCAATTGTTAGAAAACTAGGAAGAGAACACAACTTACTTACCTGATAAAGGTCATCTATCAAAATCCTTAGAGAAAACATTATTTGGAATAAAGAAAATTCAAAGCATTCCTTTCAAGGGACAAGATGATCCACTAGTAACAAAAGTTTTCAACATAGTACTGGAGGTCTTGACCAACATAATAAGTCAAGGAAATAAAATTGGAGGAAAAAGCCATGGAAGAAAAAAAGCAAACCTTGTAATATTTCCACTAATATCATCCCAGACATCAAAAGTCCAAGAAAATTCACAGGCCAAAAATTAAACCTTGTAAGAAAGGTACACTATCAACATAAAAAAAATCAAGTGCTCCCCATCTCTAGCAATAACTAAGTAAAAATATAATAAAAAATAGGATGTCATCTATAATATCAACAAAAACAATAAAGCAATAAGACTTTATGCAGAAAAATTTTAAACTACTGGAGACATAAAAAAAAAAAAACCTTAAAGAAATGGAGAACCACGCCATAGTCATGGATGGGACAATTTAATACTCTAATAATATGAATTTCCTTCAAATTAATACATAAATTCAATGTAATTCCAAGTGAATATGAGAAATACTATTTTGAAGAATCTTGTCAAACTAATTCTATAATTAATTTCAAAGAATAAAGGTTCACAAATGGCTGAGAATATTTTGAAAACATAAAGAACAATAGATTATCCTTATTGAATATTGAGTCATGTAATATTCAAAGATACAGTAATTCAAATAAAGGTGTTTGCATAAGAAAAGACATAAAGGTCAAAGGAAATGCATAGAGAGAGCAGAATAGACTCATGTGTGAGGACAGAATATGTGGGATGTGGGATTATAAATTACTAGAGAAATGATGGATAATTTAGCAAATGGTGCTGGGAATATTTCTCACTAAAATAGAGAAAAATAGGGTTTCCCTGGTGGCACAGTGGTTGAGAGTCCACCTGCCGATGCAGGGGACACGGGTTCGTGCCCCAGTCTGGGAAGATCCCACATGCCACAGAGCGGCTGGGCCCGTGAGCCACGGCCGCTGAGCCTGCGCGTCCAGAGCCTGTGCTCCGCAACGGGAGAGGCCACAATAGTGAGAGGCCCGCATACCGCAAAAAAAAATAATAATAATAATAATAAATAAAATAAAATAGAGAAAAATAAAATCAGTATTCTACCTCACATCATACACAAATATTAAACCCAGATGTATTAAAGGACTAGGAGCAAGAAACAAAAATATTAATATAAAAATCAGCCAGTAGAAAGAGAGGAGAGCGCAAGTATGTATGTTTCTTCTTAGCTCTCTTTTTTCAAGCAGTGTCTCTGGCAGTGGCTGATTCTCCTCTGTTTCCATTTCCCACTGGCAAGCACTCTTCCCAGGCCATCCCTGTCTCTACGGTTCCAGCACAGACAGGCAGCCCCAGCAGTGACCTCAACTCTTGTGGTCTGATTCCCTTCTCTGGAGTCCCAGCTCCTGCCCGATGACCCTCACTGCGCAGCCCATCAGCGGCCACTTGTCCAAGGTCCCACCACTGCTGAATGGCCCTGGCTGCTGAATGCTGATAACACCATCTTTTCCCTTTGTCCCTCCAGACCTGGAGGTGGCAGAGCATTTCTGCAATTGCTAATCCATGGATTGCTATCTATGGGTTACCTCTTTTCAGTTCTTCTAACATCCTGTAACTAGTCCCCTGTACTAAATTCCCTCAATTGAACTATCTCACATGGGATATTTTCCCTCTCTGACACCCTACCCTAGTCCCCAAAATGAGAAATTTTACTTAAGTAATTTGCAGTGGCACCATCAGTCAATGCATATTTTTCTATACAAGTTTTTACAAGCTGTTTTACTGCCACGAAGCAATGCCATTAAGTTTTACTGCTTTTTTCCATTTTATCAAATATTAACATTTCTGGACATGGGTGTATTTTAAAATCCTACTGTACTACATGTTGTAAGCAGTCTAAATACCACCAGCAATAGTATTACTATTTACTTAATTATTGTCCATATGAGTAACATTTATGGCAAAAATAATTCCATAGATTCAGTTTCTTTATATGTTAACTGATGAGGCTTCGGTAGGCTGCTATGGTCTGTTTTAGCACTAGCATTTTAGGATTCTAGGTTGTACCTATAATTTCATGTCCTCAAATTCTACCACATGCCATCTAACTTTGAAAATATTAGCTGTATGCTAATGCACAGCCAGTATCTACAATGAAGCAGAGAACAGTAAAAAGGAAAGGCTTTATTTGAAAAACTTTCCTTCTGCTCATTAAAATTAATCCAGCAATTATTACTTACTATGAATAAGAACATTTTTTGAAAAAGTGAAAATTCTTATAATGAAGAAACCTAAGTACTCCTTCTCACTGGGGTTTATGGTATACTTATGTCTTTTTCCATTTTTGTTCAATAGAGGTAGATTCACTATTAAGGTGAGTTCATGGGAGGCAAAAAAGCCACAAAAGAGGTCTGTTCAGCTTTTCTGCCAACAGTGAGATGTAGCCTGAAATTCAGTGGTGCACACTGGGAAAAAATCATCTTCATGCTTTCAAGCTATTTCCATAAACAATCAATCCTCTGAAATCTGTAATATCATGACAGAGTTAATATAGTGTAGTCATATAATCAACAACATATCCTGGGATCAAATAAATTTGTATAAACCTGGAAAGAAACACATCCTATTGATTTTTTTTTTTTTTACACTAGGCTAATAGCATCCATCCCTTATACTAGACTTGGTTTTGGATTTTGTGAAGCAAGAAGGGAACTGAATAGAATATAATGCTGAAACAGTATCAACTAGGTCACAATAAAAGAAAAGCCAGACTCCATACAATATATCATCTACCCAGCATATAATCAATTGTATTAGACACGAAAAGAAACAAGAAAATGATCCGTGAGGGAGAAAACATTTTTGAAATGATCACTGAATGGACTTAAGAGCAAACTGGACACTGCAAAAAGGGGTCAGTGAACATGAAAACAGCACAATACAAATTACATAATCTGTAAAACAGAGACTAAAATGTTTTATTTTTTTCCCCAAGACCCATAAGGCAATAGCAAGCAATCTAAAGTACACATAATTGAATGCCAGAAGGAGCAGAAAAGGATGGAGCAGAAAATACATGGATGAAAATATTCCAAATTTGTAGGAAAAAAATAAAAGGTCAACCTTAAGTTCCAAAAAGATCGATGAACCTAAAACAGGATAAATACAAAGAAAACCATGTGGAAGTTAGAATAATGCCCATTACAACAACCAGGAAAAATATGCCCACATTCTAATGCCCAGAAACTATGAAAACCGTACAAGGCAAAAGAGCCCTTTCTGGTATGATTACATTAAGGATGTTGACATAGGAGATTATTTTGGATTATCTGTGGGAGGGGGCCCTGATGTCATCACAAAGGTCTTTATAAGGGAAGAAGGGAGGCGGGAGAGTCAGAGAACAAGAGGTGAGTATAGCAGAGGTCAGAGTGAGGTGGGGCCATGAGCCAGGAAAAGTAGGCCACCTCAACAAGTTGAAAAAGACAAGGACGTAGGTTCTTCCCCAGAGTCTCTGGAAGAAACACAGCCCAACCATCCATCTTAGACTTCTGATCTCCCAAACTGTATGATATTACATTTGTGTGGTCTTAAACCACTGCTCATGGTAATTTGCTTACAGAAGTGATAGAAAAGTAAAACAAACACATAGAGGCTTAAAACTAAAAGAAAGAAGTCTCAAAAACAGAGAAAAAAATAAATAAACAGGTGAATAATGATACAAATGGTACCTGACTGTTCATCCTTAAAATATGGAGGCCTGAAGAAAATGAAACAACATATTTAAAGTGCTGGAAGAAGCCAACAAACAAACCAGTCAATCCAGTATTCTATATTCATAAGAATATAGTTCAAAAAAATGAGGATAAAATAAAGACATTTCAGAAAAATTAAATTTGAAATTATTTACTGCCAAGAGAACTGTACTATAAGAAATGCTAAAGGAAATCTTTCAAACTCAAGCAAAATGATACCAGATGAAATCTTTGATCAACAGAAAGAAATGAAGAAAGTTGGAGATGGTGAATATGTGGGTATACATAAAAGACTATGAACTGTTCTTTCACCTCTTAATTTCTTCAAATAACAACTGACTGCTTAAAGCAAAAATATCAATATTGAAATGTGGGGTTTATATGTATGTCAAAGTGTAATACATGAAAAAAATAGCACAAAGTAGGGGAGAAAAAATGAAATTATAAGAGAAAAAGGTCTGTAACAAATTACTTGTATCAAGAATAAAGGAGGGGATTTTACAGACATTAAAAAAATAATAAGAGAGCACTGTGAACAACTTTATGCCAATAGACTTAACAATTTCAATGAAGTGGACAAATTCCTTGAAAAATTCAACTTAGTAAAACTGACTGAAGAAGAAATAGAAAATGTGAATAATTCTATATCTATTCTTGCCTCAAATAAATCTCAAGCCCAGACAGTTCTTTAGGAAATTCTATGAAATACTTAAGGAAAAAAATAGTACCAATCTTATAAAAATTCTTTCAGAAAGCAGACAATCCCTATCTCAATTTACGGGGCCAGCATAACCTTGATATCAAAACCCATAAAGGATATTTCAAGAAAATAAATGTATAGACCAGTATCTTTCATAATCAGTCACAAAAATGCTTAACAAAATATTAGTAAATTGAATCCAGCATATAAAAAATGATAATACATCAAGTGAGGCTTAACTTAGAAATGCAAACTGAGTAATTTTTTTAAAAAAATCAATGGAATTTGTGATCTAAAGAAAATAAAGGAAAAAATCAGGTCACTTCCATATATTAAAAAAAAAGCATTTGATTAAATACATCACTCATTTGTGACTTAAAAAAACTCTCAGGAAACTGACATAGAATCATAATTACTTAATTACATAAAGGGCTTTTATAAAAACAACAACAACCAAACAGCATACCTCATGAGGAAATATGGAATGCTTCCTCCTATAATCAGGAAGAAGGCAAGCATGTTCATTCTTACCACAGTTACTCAACATATTGCCAGCTCATTCAATAAGGCAAGAAAAATAAAAGGTGTGTAAGGAAATAAAACTGTCCTATTCACAGGCCACACAATTATGTAGACAAAAAAACCTAAGGTATATATCAAAAACTACTAGAACTAATGAGTGAATTTAGCAAAGCTGCAAGACAAAGTCAATAAATAAGTATCTACATGTGTGTGTACACAAAGACATCAGTTATTTCTATATATTAGCAATAATAATTACAGGTGAAATTTAAAATCATACTATTTAAAATACTTAGGAATGAATTTAACAAAAGGTATGCAAGGACCTGAAAAGTGCACTGAAACTATAAAAGACTGCTAAGAGAAATTAAAGAACACCTAAATAAATGGAGAAATATATCATGCTTATAGATTAGAACATTCAATAATGTTAATATGCCAATTCTCCTAGATTTACCTATAGATTCAATGCAATCCCAATTAAAATCCAAACAGTTTTATGTAGACACAAACTAATTCTAAAATCTATACACAAATTCAAAAGATGTAGAATAACCCTAACACCGTTAGAAAAGCAAGGTGAAATGATTCATATTACCAGGTTGAAGACTTACAATAAATCTATAGCAATCAACACAGTGTGGAAGTGGCATAAGGATAAACAAATCAATGAAACAATAGAGTTCAGAAAAAGACCCACATACAATCAAGAGGCAAAGGCACCAAGACAATTCTATAGAAAAGGGAAGTCTACTCAAAAAATAGTGCTGGAAAAAAACTGGATAAATGTATTTTTAAAAATCATGAATAAGATTCTTTTTTTTTTTTTTTTTTTTTTCTTTTTGCGGTATGTGGGCCTCTCACTGTTGTGGCCTCTCCCATTGCGGAGCACAGGCTCCGGATGCGCAGGCCCAGCGGCCATGGCTCACGGGCCCAGCCGCTCCGCGGCATATGGGATCCTCCCAGACCGGGGCACGAACCCGTATCCCCTGCATCGGCAGGCGGACTCTCAACCACTGCGCCACCAGGGAGGCCCCGAATAAGATTCTTTTATTTCACCTCTCATGATGTTATTAAGAAACTTGCAAAGTTTTGGATAATTGTATCTTTAGAAATGAAACTTGAAGCTACTTTGCAGAATACACAACAGTTTGAGCTGAATCATATACTTATACATAAAAGCTAACACTATAAATCTTCAAGAAGAAGACAAAGGAGAATATCTTCCCAACCTTTCCTGGAGTAAGCAATGATTTAAGAAGGACACAAAAAGCTCAACCATGAAATATGCCTACATCCTAAAACTGGAATTCATAAGAATGTTTAAACTTCTGATGATCAAAAGAAACATTAAAAAAGTAAAAAGATAAAAATAAACTGAGAACATATTTGCACTAAATATATCTGTCAAAAGACTTGAATTCAGAATATATAAACATTACCTTCAACAATAAAAGATAAACAGCCCATCAAAATATGCAAAAAATACAGACATTTTTTAAAAAATCAAAAAGACATAAAAGGTAAAAATAAAGAAATAACATGTCTTACTCTTTTTTGTTGGACATAATTGACTATATAAAACATAATTTCTTTCTTTCTAGGGATTTAATTTTATCCTCTCATTCTGTTTCATCAAGTGTAATATTATAATAGCTTTTTGTCTCTATCCATGAACACATTTTCAGAACCTGTAGGGTATTAAATTCCTAACACTTCCCATCAGGTATTCTTAGACATTGCTGTTGGGCAAATTTCTAGAAAGCAGTTTTATAATTTTTATTAAGAGGCTTTAAAATGTTTATGCCATTGAATCAGTCATTTCTCTCGGGGGATTTGACATAAGAAAATAATTTGAAATGTTAACTGTGGTTTATAGACATTATGTTAATTACAGGAGCGTTTTACACCACCAAACATCGAGAAACCTAAAAGTTCCATAAAGGAAGCTTTTCATAAAGGAATAATTATTATATAAATTGAGACATAGTTACACAATGAAAGAGTAGGATATACTTATAATATGATTCCCTACATATTTAAAAACATGGAAATAAAGCAATTGAAAGGGAACACATCAAAATATAAATATGGATCATGTTATGGATCATGTGATTCTGTGTGATAGTTTTAGTTCTTATACTTACATGTGTTATCAAAATAAACATTTAATATTACTTTTTTCTAAAAAAAAAAAGATTATCTGGTATGTGTACAACTTCAACCCTGGGAGTTTCTCTATGTAACTTTTCTCACTGAATAACCTTTTGCTTTTCTAATTCATAAATATCAAACAGCCTACATATTTTAATTTCAATTAACAAAAAGAAAGCGGGCTATGCTTTCCTTAAAGTTCAGGAGACTGAAATCTTTGGATTACATACCACATAGCAAATTAGGCTCCCAATTCCTCCATCTGAATAATGCTTTGAACTGTCTTGAAGAGTTTTAGATTACTTAGAAACAGACTCAACATGAAAGGCCCTTTACAACTGTAATGGCAGAAAATTGTGGCAGAAGTAAATACAACTTACAGGGTCTGATTATGGTCTGTGTAGAATCCAAAAAGCTAATCAGGTTACCAAGCACCCAATGAAAAATCATCTTAATTAATAGGAATGCATTTCAACCAGTAAAATGAATTGAATACTTCTGCTTTGAAATGTGCAATTACAAGATAAAGTCTAAAAGAAACAATCTTTTCTCCCATTCTAGTAATTCTATTTCAACTCTCTCTTAAAGCACCACTCTGAATATTTTAAATACACAAAAATACATACACTTTTACCCAAATAACTACACTCTTCTGTTTATATAATCATCTTACACAGATGTGTGAGTTTTCAAATAATTTCCCTTCTTAGAAACAATAGTTTCAAGGCATGTGAAATTTAAGGACTGAAAATAAAGTACTTTCACTATTGAGTAAAAAAAAAATACAAGTGTCTGCTATATGAATAGGAAGGTAAGATGTGTATGAATATGAAGCAATATTATTTAAAGAACATGGGGATGTTCAAGATTGTGCAGTATAATCTACATTTAATAATTTTAATTCCATTTTCTCTACACCAACTCCCATCTATTATTTTCCTCCTTTTCCTACTAATGATGGGATGGGAAAGAAAAGGATTTGATAGACCCCCCTAAATACTCTCTTCTGACCTAGAGGGATCTCCTGAGCTCTAAACATATATTTCAAACTGCACATTTCTATATCTTCTTAGATGTCTCACAGGGGTTTCAATTTTAACTTATATAAAACAGAGTTCATTTTTTGACACTATTACCTTTCTTTTATGTTTTCTATCACATATAATATATTCACCCTTTGCCCATGCTGGCCACCTGGCAGTCACTGATACTCCTTTCTCACCCTTCACAATAAGTCCGTATCAATAACTCTTGAATTCACCAACCCCTCCTATCTTCATCACCACTGTCTTTCTTCAGGCTTTCGGATCTCCTCACCTCTTCACCTGGACTTTGGTACCAATGTCCTGATTTGTCCATCTGTCTCCAGAAGTTAAGATTCTGGTCACCTTTCACACTGACATCCAGATAACTTTTCTGAGCAACAAATCTGATCCTGTCTCATGCCATCTGCTGCAACCTCCCCATAACAGTTAAAACAACAAATTATAAAAACCCAACTCTTTCTGCCCTTTATTCACCATTTGTATCATCACTCTGAACCACCACTAGTAGCTCTCCTGGTTTCCATGCCCTCTTAGGCTGATCCCTCTAGGGGAGCAGCCACTTGGCCATCTCACCCATAGAGACTCCTGCCTCCTCTGTGAAATTTTTGCTGATCTCCCCAGTTTGTAAACACAGTCCTCCTTTCTATCATCACACATGCCTTTCTCCTAGAATTTATGTCAGACTGTTATTGCTCATTTCTTTCTTCATCTCTCCCCACAACATGAACTGTGGGCATCCTGAGGACACAGCTTTTCTACTGGTTCATTTTGTAACCATTTTACCTAGCAGAATGTCATTTATGGATTCAATAAGTATTTGGGGATTCAACAACTATTCAATAAATAGTCATGACCGACATTGAATGAATGAGAGCAGTGAGACATTTTAAATCTGTATTACCTTGAATTTACAAAACTCCTGTTAATTAGAGACCATCAATATTGCCCATATTTTCCATATGCTGCATGGCATCTAATGATCCAGCCTCAAAAGTTACGCAGCATCAATTCCACTGTACTCTATTTGCCAAGTATTTGTAAGCCCACCTAGATTCAAGGGGAGGGTATACAGACGCAAACTGTTCATGGGAGTAGTTCCCAAAATTGGATGCCACTTCCAAACCACAGTCACCATCAAAAGATGCTAGTGAACTAACTTATTATTTTGAAAATGTATATATAAAAGAACCATTTATCCTGCTTCTCTGAAACAAACTGTATAACTAAGTAACAAAACAGTAGGAATAGAAAACAATTTCTCTTTAGAGACATATTCCAGTTAATAAATGAAGAAGGATAGAAGTAGAATATCACAATTTTGCAACCACTGATGATTCCTGGATGCAGACATTGATCATCAAAGACTGTTAACGAGAGAGAGAGAAAGAGAGAGAGAGAGAGCGAGAGAGAGAGAGAGAGAGAGAGAGAGAGAACGAGACATTACATATCCTCTTTTGGAAGAATAAAACACTACTTACAAAAGAGATCTGGGAAAAATGTGTCTGATGAATCTATATCCAAATATCAACTTGGCGGAAACAGGGAAGAGAGAAGAACACGTCATTGAGACTTTGGGGATGTTATCAGCACAGTACAGGACAAATAGCCTGGTTTCTTTAATAAATAAATGAAGGGAAAAAAAAGAGAGAGACAGATGGGTGTGTGGGAACCTACAGAGACTTAAGTGTCATACCAACCAATCACAGTGAATGCATTTTATTTGAATCCTGAAGAAAACAAGCAGAGCATAAGAAAACAAATGACATCTGCAAGACAATTAAAAATTTGAATACTGAGCATTTAGTGATATTCAGAAGTTATTATTTTAATTTTTGAGATAACATGTTGTGATTGTATCCATAAAAGAAAATCTTACCTTTTAAAAAACACATTCAGAAAATTTCATGGGTAAAATGATATAATGTCTGGGACTTACTTCAAAATAATATAAGAGAGGAGATCATAGCTGGGGACAGAAATAAAATTGTCCATGAACTGATCATTACAGAGGCTAAGGGATGGTGCATGAGGGTCCAATATACTATCTGTTTTTACACTGATCTTTTCCCATAACAAGTATTTATTCTTAAACACACTTTAGGTGGAAGCACGTGCTCGGCTTCCCGAGGCACCCCTTTCCCCTTTGTGAGTAGAGCCTGGGTACAGAATGTCACCAACCTTTGCCTGATTTCATCAAACAAGCCTTCTGACAGGTCTCCCATCCTCTAGCTTTCTCCTGGCTTCACTCCATCTTCTCCAGGATGATCCAGCTGTGTGGCTGACAGGGTCTTGGTGCTCCAGCCAGGTGTCAGGCCTGAGCCTCGGAGGTGGGAGAGCCGAGTTCAGGACACTGGTCCACCAGAGACCTCCCAGCCCCTTGTAGTATCAGTTGGCAAGAGCTCTCCCAGAGATCTCCGTCTCAATGCTAAGACCCAGCTCCACTCAACGAACAAGCTCCAGTGCTGGACACCCCATGCCAAACAACTAGCAAGACAGGAACACAACCACAGCCATTAGCAGAGAGGTTGCCTAAAATCACAATAAGTTCACAGACACTGAAAAACACACCATCGGATGCGGTCCTGCCCACCAGAAAGACAAGATCCAGCCTCATCCATCAGAACACAGGCACTAGTCCCCTCCACCAGGAAGCCTACACAACCCATTGAACCAACCTTACCCACTGGGGGCAGACACCAAAAACAATGGCAACTACAAACCTGCAGTCTGCGAAAATGAGACCCCAAACACAGTAAGTTAAGCAAAATGAGAAGACAGAAATACACAGCAGATGAAGGAGAAAGGTAAAAACCCACCAGACCAAAAAAAATGAAGACAAAATAGTCAGTCTACCTGAAAAAGAATTCCGAGTAATGATAGTAAAGATGATCCAAAATCTTGGAAATAGAATGGAGAAAATACAAGAAACATTTAACAAGGACCTAGAAGAACTATGGAGCAATCAAACAATGATGATCAACACAATAAATGAAATTTAAAATTCTCTAGAAGGAATCAATAGCAGAATAACTGAGATAGAAGAAAGGATAAGTGACCTAGAAGATACAATAGTGGAAATAACTAACACAGAGCAGAAAAAAAAAAAAATGCAAAGAATTGAGGACAGTCTCAGAGACCTGTGGGACAACATTAAATGCACCAACATTCAAATTATAGGGGTCCCAGAAGAAGAAAAAAATAAAGGGACTGTGAAAATATTTGAAAAGATTATAGTTGAAAACTCCCCTAATATGGGAAAGGAAATAGTCAATCAAGTCCAGGAAGCACAGAGAGTCCCATACAGGATAATTCAAAGGAGAAACACGCCAAGATATATATTAATCAAACTATCAAAAATTAAATACAAAGAAAAAATATTAAAAGCAGCAAGGGAAAACCAACAAATAACATACAAGGGAATCCCCATAAAGTTAACAGCTGCTCTTTCAGCAGAAACTCTGCAACCCAGAAGGGTGTGGCAGGACATATTTAAAGTGATGAAAGGGTAAAAGCTACAATCAAGATTACTGTACCCAGCAAGGATCTCATTCAGATTCGCTGGAGAAACTAAAATCTTTACAGACAAGCAAAAGCTAAGAGAATTCATCACCACCAAACCAGCTTTTCAACAAATGCTAAAGGAACTTCTCTAGGCAGGAAACACAAGAGAAGGAAAAGACCTAAAAAGACAAACAAACCCAAAACAATTAAGAAAATGGTAATAGGAACATACGTATTGATAATGACCTTAAATGTAAATGGATTAAATGCTCCAACCAAAAGACATAGACTGGCTGAATGGATACAAAAACAAGACCTGATTATATGCTGCCTACAAGAGACCCACTTCAGACCTAGGAATATGTACAGACTGAAAGTGAGGGGATGGAAAAAGATATTCCAGGCAAATTGAATTCAAATAAAGCTAGAGTAGCCATTATCATATCAGACAGAATAGACTTTAGAATAAAGCCTATTACAAGAGACAAAGAAGGACACTACATAATGATCAAGGGATCGATCCAAGAAGAAGATATAACAATTGTAAATATTTATGCACCCAACATAGGAGCACCATAATACATAAGGCAAATGCTAACAGCCATAAAAGGGGAAATCTACAGTAGTACAATAATAGTAGGGGACTTTAACACCCCACTTTCCCCAATGGACAAGTCATCCAAAATGAAAGTAAATAAGGAAACACAACCTATAAATGACACATTAAACAAGATGGACTTAACTGATATTTAGAGGACATTCCATCCAAAAACAACAGAATACACTTTCTTCTCAAGTGCTCATGGAACATTCTCTAGGATAGATCATATCTTGGGTCACAAATAAAGCCTTGGTAAATTTAAGAAAATTGAAATCATATCAAGTATCTTTTCTGGCCACAACACTATAAGACTAGATATCAATTACAGGAAAAAAAATCTGTAAAAAATACAAACACATGAGGGCTAAACAATACACTACTAAATAACCAAGAGATAACTGAAGAAATCAAAGAGGAAATCAAAAAATATCTAGGAACAAATGGCAATGAAAACACGATGACCCAAAGCCTATGGGATGCAGCAAAAGCAGTTTTAAGAGGGAAGTTTATAGCAATACAATCCTACCTCAAGAAAAAAGAAAAATCTCACATAAACAACCTAACCTTAAACCTAAAGCAATTAGAGAAAGAAGAACAAAAAACCCAAAGTCAGCAGAAGGAAAGAAGTCATAAAGATCCGATCAGAAATAAATGAAAAAGAAATGAAGGAAATGATAGCAAAGATCAATAAAACTAAACGCTGGTTCTTTGAGAAGATAAACAAAATTGATAAACCATTAGCCAGACTCAAGAAGAAAAAAAGGGGAAAGACTCAAATCAATAGAATTAGAAATGAAAAAGGATAACTAACAACTGACAGTGCAGAAATACAAAGAATCATGAGAGATAACTACACGCAACTATATGCCAATAAAATGGACAACCTAGAAGAAATGGACAAATTCTTAGAAAAGCACAACCTTCCGAAACTGAACGAGGAAAAAATAGAAAATATAAACAGACCAATCACAAGCACTGAAATTGAAACTGTCATTAAAAATCTTCCAACAAACAAAAGCCCAGGACCAGATAGCTTCGCAGGCGAATTCTATCAAACATTTAGAGAAGAGCTAACACCCATCCTTCTCAAACTCTTCCAAAATATAGTAGAGGAACACTCCCAAACTCTTTCTACGAGGCCACCATCACCCTGATACCAAAACCAGACAAAGATGTCACAAAAAAAGAAAACTACAGGCCAATATCACTGATGAACATAGATGCAAAAATCCTCAACAAAATACTAGCAAACAGAATCCAACAGCACATTAAAAGGATCATACACCATGATCAAGTGGGGTTTATTCCAGGAATGCAAGGATTCTTCAATGTACACAAATCAATCAATGTGATACACCATATTAACAAATTGAAGGATCAAGACCATATGATAATCTCAACAGATGCAGAAAACGCTTTTGACAAAATTCAACACCCATTTATGATAAAAATCCTCCAGAAAGTAGGCATAGAGGGAGCTTTCCTGAACATAATAAAGGCCATATATGACAAACCCACAGCCAACATCACTCTCAATGGTGAAAAACTGAAACCATTTCCACTAAGATCAGGAACACGACAAGGTTGCTCACTCTCACCACTACTATTCAATACAGTTCTGGAAGTTTTAGCCACAGCAATCATAGAAGAAAAAGTAATAAAAGGCATCCAATTTGGAAAAGAAGTAAAGCTGTCACTGTTTGCCGATGACATGATACTATACATAGAGAATCCTAAAGATACTACCAGAAAACGACTAGAGCTAATTAATGAATCTGGTAAAGTATCAGGATGAAAAATTAATGCACAGAAATCTCTGGCATTTCTAAACACTAATGATGAAAAATCTGAAAGTGAAATTAAGGAAACACTCCCATTTACAACTGCAACAAAAAGAATAAAATACCTAGGAATAAACCTACCTAAGGAGACAAAAGACCTGTATGCAGAAAACTATAAGACACTGATGAAAGAAATTAAAGATGATACAAATAGATGGAGAGATATACCATGTTGTTGGATTGGAAGAATAAACATTGTGAAAATGACTATACTACCCAAAGCAATTTACAGATTCAGTGCAATCTCTATCAAACTACCAATGGCATTTTTCACAGAACTACAACAAAAAATTTCACAATCTGTATGGAAACAAAAAAGACCCCAAATAGCCAAAGCAATCTTGAGAAAGAAAAATGAGCTGGAGGAATCAGGCTCCTGGACTTCAGACTATACTACAAAGCTACAGTAATCAAGACAGTATGGTACTGGCACAAAAACAGAAATACAGATTAATGGAACAGGATAGAAAGTTCACAGATAAACCCACACACATATGGTCACCTTATCTTTGATAAAGGAGGCAAGAATATACAATGGTGAAAGGACAGCTTCTTCAATAAGTGGTGCTGGGAAAACTGGACAGCTACATGTAAAAGAACGAAATTAGAACACTCCGTAACACCATAAACAAAAATAAACTCAAAATGGATTAAAAGCCTAAATGTAAGGCCAGACACTATCAAACTCTTAGAGAAAAACATAGGCAGAACACTCTATGACATAAATCACAGCAAGATCCTTTGTGACCCACCTCCTAGAGAAATGGAAATAAAAACAAAAATAAACAAATGGGACCTAGTGAAACTTAAAAGCTTTTGTACTACAAAGGAAACCATAAACAAGATGAAAAGACAACCCTCAGAATGGGAGAAAATATTTGCAAACGGAGCAACTGACAAAGGATTAACCTCCAAATATACAAGCAGCTCATGCAGCTCAATATCAAAAAAATAAACAACCCAATCCAAAAATGGGCAGATGACCTAAATAGACATTTCTCCAAAGAAGATATACAGATTGCCAACAGACACATGAAAGGATGCTCAGCATCACTAATCATTAGAAAAATGCAAATCAAAACTACAATGAGGTATCACCTCACACCAGTCAGAATGGCCATCATCAAAAAATCTACAAACAATAAATGATGGAGAGGGTGTGGAGAAAAGGTAACCCTCTTGCACTGTTGGTGGGAATGTAAATTGATACAGCCACTATGGAGAACAATATGGAGGTTCCTTAAAAAACTAAAAGTCAAACTACTATATGATCCAGCAATCCCACTACTGGGCATATACCCTGAGAAAACCATAATTCAAAAAGGGTCATGTACCACAATGTTCACTGCAGCACTATTTACAATAGCCAGGACATGGAATCAACCTAAGTGTCCATCGACAGATGAATAGATAAAGAAGATGTGGCACATATATACAATGAAATATTACTCAGCCATAAAAAATGAAATTGAGTTATTTGTAGTGAGACGGATGGACCTAGAGTCAGTCATACAAGTGAAGTCAGTCAGAAAGAGAAAAACAAGTATCATATGCTAACACACATATATGGACTCTAAAAAAATATATGGTTCTGATGAACCTAGGGGCAGGACAGTAATAAAAACGCAAACATAGAGAATGGACTTGAGGACATGGGGAGGGGGACGGGTAAGTTGGTATGAAGTGAGAGAGTGGCATGGACATATATACACTACCAAATGTAAAATAGATAGCTAGTGGGAAGCAGCCGCATAGCACAGGGAGATCAGCTTGGTGCTTTGTTACCACCTAGAGGAGTGGGATAGGAAGATGTAAGAGGGAGGGGATATGGGGATATATGTATACATATAGCTGATTCACTTTTTGATACAGCAGAAACTAACACACCATTGTAAAGCAATTATACTCCAATAAAGACGTTAAAAAAACTTTTTTAATAAAAAAAACACACTTTACTAATTCCTCAAAGTCAAAACTCCTAGATAAATTCTATAATGCACCTTGTGATCTCACCCCTGCCTGCCTCTCCAGCATCACCTACATCACTCTCACTTTTCACCTACCTTTATGCTACATAAGACTAACTGTAGTCTCCACAGAGGACTATGATCTCTAATACTACCAAGGGTATGTTAATTTCCCTTTTTCCAGAATGCCAAGTCCATTCTTCTTCTCCTGGCAAAATTCATTCATCCTGTCACATTTACTCGTTGACAATTACAGGTATCAGGCTCGCTGCTGTGTACCAGAGATATACCGGAGTGATGGATCCCGACCATCTGCCACTCCCACCCAGCACTCCACCCCTTCCCTGCGCTCCTTTTTTGTCCTGTGAAACTGACCCATTTAGACTGTATTAATGGCTCCCTTGTCCTCCGGCTTCTGTTAGACTTCTCCAGAGGGAGACAACGGCAGAAGATCTGGAGGGCAAGAATTGTATTGATGTCCCTGACCCTCTCCCTGCCAGGCTGGCACAGGACGGCTGCTTTCACTTAGCAATACTACTCCTAACAGGTGGTCTTTCCCAAATAGTTCTCTTTCTGTTACAACTGACTGCCTTTGCACCTTTAGCTCAGGAATACAACACCATCCGTTGCTGCTTCTCATAAACCTAGTGCACTATTTGTAAAGAGCCCCTCCATTAAATTCTCCTCTAATTACCCAGTTTCACTCTGCCATCTCCTTCTTGTTCAGACTTTAATTATATAATTGTAAGCAGAAACAACCCAAACCAAAAAAAAGACTATAAAGAGAACCTGACACACATACAGACTGAAAAGTTATAGAAGACGGAGGGGTAAAGAACATTTGAGAGAGAGGCAGCATATGCAGTGTCCCTGTGGTACAAAAGAAGCAAGGGATGCCCAAAGCTATACTTGACTTGACAGGCAACGAGCTAGAAAACAAAGAGGGCAGTGGGAAAGGATGGAGAATCAGAGAGAAACTCAATTTTGTGATAAAGATTTAGATTTTGATCTTGAGAGCAATGGGAAAGTGTCTTAATATTCTCCCTGCCCTCCCAAGCCTAGGTAAGGGATCATCTTCTCTGAGACATTCCCTGACAGCCTTCTACCACACAGCCAGGACTAGGAAGCTCTCACACACAGTAAACATTCAAGACATGGTCACTGGATTAGTGAAAAAATGAATGAGTAAAACACATGTGGCCAGGTTTGTCTTGGGCACCTCCAAGAATTCTGCCTGGCACATACCCTACCTGGACTTATTCCTATTTGCTCTTGGCTGAGTCTTTACCTATAGTTAGCATAAAGACCTTTGGAGAGAAAGAGCTATATATGAGCTACAACTCTGAAAATTAGATCAATCCTAGAGCAATCTTTTACACCTAATGGCCATTTCATTGTAGACATGGCACATGTAACAAGCAACATCACCATCTCAGGCGATGGACATTCTTGCCATAATCATAATAGGGTATTCTGTTAAATCTCACTAATTCGAGGTGATGGAGGAAAAGTCATTTGGAATTCACAAGGTGAGTGAAAAAGAGTTGTTTTGGGTTGTTCAGGACAAGAAGTACAACCTTCTTGCTTTGAGGCATAGGTATGGCACAAACCAAGTGCTAGCCAAGTGCAAGTAGAAGCTTTATTTTAATTCGCTTTACAAACTGATAGTGTGGCCTGATTTACACCGGATAAAATGATAAGCAAACTTGGGCTTCCCTGGTGGCGCAGTGGTTAAGAATCCACCTGCCAATGCAGGGGACACGGGTTTGAGCCCTGGTCCGGGAAGACCCCACATGCCACAGAGCAACTAAGCCCATGCGCCACAACTACTGAGCCCGTGTCACAACTACGGAAGCCCGCACGCCTAGAGCCCATGCTGCGCAACAAGAGAAGCCACTGCAATGAGAAGCCCGCGCACCGCAAGGAAGAGTAGCCCCTGCTCGACACAACTAGAGAAAAGCCTGTATGCAGCAACAAAGACCCAATGCAGCCAAAAATAATAAATAAAATCTAAAAAAATGATAAGCAAACTTTTTAATTGGTTTCCTCATCATTCAATAATAAGTTGAAACACATGGCTAAAACCTGCTTGAAACTGACCTTATACTATTCGTTTACTTTTTTTTTTTTTTCCGGTACGCGGGCCTCTCACTGTTGTGGCCTCTCCCGTTGTGGAGCACAGGCTCCGGACGCACAGGCCCAGCGGCCACGGCTCACGAGCCCAGCCGCTCCACAGCATGTGGGATCCTCCTGGACCGGGGCACGAACCCGTGTCCCCCGCATCGGCAGGCGGACTCTCAAGCACTGCGCCACCAGGGAAGCCCTGTACGTTTACTTTTTTAATGCCAGCAAACAAAATTAAAATGCAAGGTGATCTCGATACTGTGCAACTGAATATTCATTAATGTCACAACAATGACGTTCTTCTATATTCAGGTATTTTGTGATAAGGGACATGCCCATCTTATGCTTAAGCAGGCAAGATGGGGATGAATGCAAATGACCACTTTCCTTTTTATCTAAGCACTCAAGTACTCAGCAAATCAAAAAAGTATCAAATGGCAAGGTTTCTGCATCAAGGATATGTCTGTGGCATAATGCTTGTTAATTAGCATGAAAACTTTCCACTTCATTCTGGTAGAAAATTCATCAGGATAATTAACACATAATATTCATTTATCTTTGAAGTTGAAACAAAAAATGTGCATCAATGTTTTTAGTGACATGAAGAATTACTTTTTGTTTTTGTCTTCCCTTAGCAACTCTACATTGCATAAAGTTTGTGAGTTGATAAGCCAGGAAAGAACATTATACCAAGGTCCTATAAAATGAATAGTAAAGTCTAACTCTGACTAAAGTACATTACACTTCAATAACATAGATGCATTGCCCACCAAAGAGGCCATGGTGAATCCAATGACTTCAATATAACCATCATCATGACGCTGAGGTTCAAAGTCATGGTGATCTCCTGGGTTCCCCCAAGGCATTGTGCCAGCACAATATCTGCAAGAGAAGAGTAAAAGCAGAATTAAATTTGTTCCAGTCTTCCCATGATTATCACTGGGGATTAATTTATAGTTCGATCCGATGTTTATTTCACACATCTTTCTACTCTTGGTTCACACCTCCCAATAAAAAAGAAAATGAATTTATCACCTCCAAGTATCAATTTATGAAAATGGGGCAAAATTTTACAACAAAAGCATCCCATGGAGCTCAACTTTCTCCTAATTATTTATCAACATGTCTCACTCTGTAATTCACAAATGCTTACTTTCTATCACATACCGTGAGTTATCAATAGCTGGTTTCAGAACTTGGTCTTGGAGGGAGACATATACATGCCAATAGGAAAGGGAAATGGAACTGAGGTGGGTAAGCATCAATGATATACACAGAACGAAGGCAATAAGTACCCCAGGACGAAGGAAAGGTAACTGAAGCGGACAGAAGGAGTGAAAAACGGATGAGACAAAGAGGTGAGATTAGAAAGGGAAGGGGAAATCAAGGAAGTTGAAAAGTGGAGGAGGCAAAATCCAGAGGGGGGGATGGGGGAGGAGCAAGAAGAAAAAGAGAAGAGCATTGTTATTGCTAATAAACAATGTTTCCTGAGAATCTACTAGGCCTTCTACTTCGACAACTAAAATGAAAATACTTCCAGAATAGGATGTAAGGGGCTACATTGAGCACTGCCAAAAGTAATCAGGAGACTGTAATATATTTCCCTAGCCATAGATTTACACACAATTCTCATTTCAACTAAATTCAGTCTAAACAGAACTTGCTCATGGATTTTTGTGTCTGAGTTGTCTGGTTTGCAAATAACAAAGGGTCATAGATCCACCCCTTTCAAAATCTTGGCTTGGGAGCCTAGAATCTAATTTGATGCCACTGAGATACATGCTTATTTTGAGACTAGTTAATCTTAAATATCCCTTTCTCCTGAGGTATATAATAGCACCAAAGAGAGTTGACAACCTGGCTAGAAAATGCTACTCTAATTGATCCTATTTTTTCAAAGTAATCATCTGGCAATTATTTTGAATGAATTCCATGCTGAAATCAGGCTGGATGGTTGCCTAATAGCTTTTGGGAAACTGAGAACAGGGATTTGTCCAAGTCTATCATTCCTGGAGGGTGAGGGGATGGAAGGCGTCAGTAATTGAGAATTACATTAAAATGTTCCAATCCAGGGGGCTGCCTGGGCTTATTAAGGGTGGGTAAGTATACACCATGCATACCGTATCACATAAACACAAAAATACCACAGAGAACACTAAACAAACCAAGTAAGAGAACAAAATTATCAGACTCGAAAACCCTTAATAAGCCATTAAAATAACTGTTTTTCATTGTTTGTGCCTGGAAATTTTCTATAATGAAAGCAGAAAACCTTAAGTCAAATGGAGTTCACATCAAACCAAGGAAACAATATGAACAGAGCTTACCTGGGTATATTTAAAAATACTATACACTGGAACTTCAGTTCCTGAATCTTTGGGGTGAGATCTGTTCCATCACACTGCAACAATCAAAGCAGAAAAAGCAAGGATTCTGAAGTAGGCTCAAGTCTAAAAGACAACTAGGGTGACAATAGCATGTACCATGGTCTTCCCCTTGTCCCTGTCTCTGCTGAAGTGGATGCCCATTACTACGATTGAAAATTTATTCTGATTATAACTTTCCCAGACCCAGGGTTCTGGGCTTGGATTTGTTTTGATTTAATGTAAAAACAAAGCTGCCATTTGACCAAAATGATTTTTCTCTGGTCTCACAATCAAAGGAACTTATCATCATTCTTAACCTTGGATCATTATTGGATAGCATAAATTGGCTTGTAGTATCAACATTAGAAAATTTATGAATGTTTAAAAGAATAAAAAGGATGAATCCCCAAGTTGCGGCAGTAGCAATCTCTACCAAAGTCATCTGATTCAAACAATAGTCGTGAATGTGACCATTTATTTTATTTGCATTTTGAGATAATTTTTATTTTGAAAATATTCGACATGATATTTTGAACGCTGTTTAAAAGGAATATACCCTGCATGCTTTTTAAAAAGTATCTGTTATAAATTAGTATTAGCAATCACTAATTAGTGATTTGCTCTTATCAATTTAATCTCTTACAGACTGTGACTGGTCTTCTGAGATAAACCGCTTTATTGAAGCTGGCCGTGACCTTGGGTTTCAAGAGCCTCAGGGTGGCTTGGCCTCAATACCTTTGTGTGTGGCTTCCCTCACCAGTTAGTACTTTCCTCAAGAGCATCATCTGACTAATCAAAGAAAGGGGTTACATTTCCCACTGGTGACAAAAGCCAAAAGAGGAACACTCTAGTCATGACTGTAGGCCTCTCAATGTCAAAGGTATAAAGCTTGCTTTTATATTTGCTCTCCTCACACCCTCATCACAGAATTTCCCCCATTGTCTTCTCTGCTGAAGACAGGGTAAAGCATTCCTAAGCTCCCTGCTAATTTCTAAAGATGGCTTCAGAGGGAGTTTCAATCCAGGTAAAATGAATCTGCTAGTGGTCAAGGTTGTCTCATTCTCCTCCCAGCTGATCTTAACACAGCCTAATTTTTTTCATGAGCATTCTCAAAAATTGTTCCTGGGAAATCTTACAGTCCTAAATAAACAAAGTATTTTCAAACGTTTTTTAGATAGGAATCAAATTCTGGATATTGATTGAAGGTGTTTTTTTTTTTTTTTTTTTTTTCGGTACACGGGCCTCTCACTCTTGTGGCCTCTCCCGTTGTGGAGCACAGGCTCCGGACACGCAGGCTCAGCGGCCATGGCTCAGGGGCCCAGCCGCTCCGCGGCACGTGGGATCTTCCCGGACCGGGGCACGAAGCCGTGTCCCCTGCATCGGCAGGCGGGCTCTCAAGCACTGCGCCACCAGGGAAGCACGATTGAAGGTGTTTTTACACCACTCTCAGATACTTAAATAAACATGAGGTCTCCCAAGTTAAGGAGTTGAAATGAGGTGACAGATGGCTCTACCAGTGAAGAAAAAATGTCTTAAATGATCAAGATTGAGTGTTGAAAGCACCTGAACTTTTTAAAAAGTAGCATGTGAGACATTAAAAGCATGCAAAGCAGTATTGCTGCATTACAGAAAAAAAGTTATACTTAATATTATTGTACTTAGAACAGAATTCATTTTCTAAAAAAATTTTCTACTTTTTCCTCCTGGAAAACTCATCAGCGATTCTGGAAACTCACTGAATTCTATGAGGATGGGCACCTTACAATATATTGAGTTTTACAAAAGTTTCTTATATATTATTGCATTTAAAGTTTACAACTCTTTAGAGCGGCAGTTTTCAACTTTTTCCCTACTTCGAACACACAAAGGAAAATATGTGCATACAAAATATCTTCCTGTGTACAAGCTCACACATTGATACATCAAAACAAGAAGAACACATGTGAAGTAGAACAAAATAATGCTGTATGTAGGTTTTCATTACTGTCTTCTGTGTGTGTGTGTGTGTGTGTGTGTGTGTAGTATTCATGTGAGAGATTATTAACTATTACCTTGGAAACACTGACTTCACCCTGTGGCAAAGATAAGATGGTCTGCTGTTATGTGTACATCTAATTGCTCTAAACCACCCCCCATCCTTTTCATCTCACACTCAGGAAACATACAATGATGTCGTTGTAGAAATATCCTTGTGTCCCTCTGTGTCACAGCACAATGGTCAGTAACTGTTGCTTCAAATGCATATGTTGTTATGCCTGCTTTACAGATGAGGAGAGTAAACTCTTCTGAAAGGTTGAATGCTTCCCCCAAAGTCATATACCTCATAAAGATAGACCTAGGACTGAATCAGAATTGTTCAGACTTAGTTTCTATTGTTTTTTTTTCTCTTCATAAAAAAAAGAGATGATTACATAGACCAATCCACCTTGAATATTACATGTACAGGCTGATATCAAACCTTTTCAAGTTATTTGACTGCCACTTTGGCCTCTCTACAAGCTTCTTTTAATCCCTGATATACAGCCAACCATGCCTGAGATATTTCTCATCAGGAGGACTGCCAGATGTGCATGGAGAAAAGCTTTCCAGTGGTGAGGTGGCATAGAGTTTAATTTCCATCCAGCTGAGTTAAACAGTGGACGCCATTACCATTCAATATGGCCACTGCCCTCCGCTCACTGGCTCTCCCAGCAGGTGCTGCAATGTTCCTAATAATGTGAAAAATACTGCAAGAGGAGGGAAAGTTTATTTTTGGCTGGGCTGAAGGCAGCCAAAGAAGAAACAGGGGAAGTTTGAGGCAAGGTTGCTGCTACTTAACTAACCATCATTTTATCAAAATCAAGATCTTCACAGTTCAATGGACCATGTGTCTTTCTTGTATCTAGCTTTAAAAAGGCAATATTTCAGTTTTCAAAAGTCGCTACTGCTATAGGATACTTGCTTTTCGTTGGTATTTCATGAGAACTGAAACATCTGAAAATGATGCCAAGGGTGATTAGTGGTAAACTCTGTTTCAACTGATTTAGGAGATTCATGTCTCCTATAGGTTTTATTGGTGACAACAAATTTGAATTTGTATCCTCTCAGGCTCCTCTATATTCCTCTATAAATCCATTAGTTTAAGGTCATATATTTGTCTCTATTTGCACGTATACCTTTTGTCCTGTCCCCTCCTGTCACAAATGCTATTCTTTATCTATTCCACGATAAATTCAAGCATTGCTATATTCCCATTCCTTCTTTCCCATCTATATATTTTTCTCTATCTTCCATGTTTCTCTTTCCTTATACAGGTATGTACAGCAAAGTCATGTTCATTCCCTCTTTTAATTTGTTTACTATAAGGAAACACTTTGTCCTTCTTCATAATCAATGATATGCTATTTTTAAATACATCTCTTAGAGAAAAAATGACTTCCCATCTCCCTTGCCTCCAAGATGAGTGTCCCTAAAACCTGGGATAGAGACCCAGAAGGAAATAGCACCAAAAAAAAAAAGAAATCTCTTAAGTGGTGAAGGACCTTGACCAGGCTGGAGAGTGAATGACCACAAAATAATGAAAGCAAAGTATTTTTCTAAGATGGAGACTCTTCAGATAGGCTGGGAATAAAGATACTTGTTTGGTGAGCATCTATTTCTACTTTAAGAGCCAGCTCAACTTCATTCCTTTGATGACTTCCCCGACTGCACCATGGGCAGTTTTCATTTCTCCCTTTGTGCCACCAGTATATTATATAAGTAATCCAATAACAACATTTATTATATTGTTCTGTCCAGAGTTATGTGCCCTTCCCCATGACTCAACTGTGAGTCTCTTCAGTGGTGAAGCCAGTCATCTTATTTAACTTCATCCTCAGCAGCTAAGACAGCGCCTGACACATAACTAAATGCTCATAAATGTTGGTTGAACAAACTACACTCAATTCAGTTAAAGTTCTATGCAGCCCACTGATTACGTATATAAACTGGTATTTGGGGTTCATGTTAGGGGGCATGCTTTTTACATTTAAATGAAGTGAGTCAACACATTCAATACTTACGACAACTTTAACATGCTTGGATAAATCTCTAGAGCTTCTCTGTAGGAAATCAGAAAAAGCTGCCTATACAAGGAAAGAAAGAAAGAAAAAATCTTCATTGCGTGGTTATGCCAAATCCTTACTTCTGTATGATAGATAGGCCCTAGTGATTCTAAGTTACGTAAAAATATAAGACAAGTTCTCCTTTTGCTGAATCTAAAGTAAACTAGTGCAGAGGCTAAGTTGAATTCTTTCTCTGTTTTCAAAATGTAACCAATAGGGGCTTCCCTGGTGGCGCAGTGGTTGAGAGTTCGCCTGACGATGCAGGGGACATGGGTTTGTGCCCCGTTCCGGGAAGATCCCACATGCCACGGAGCAGCTGGGCCCGTGAGCCATGGCCGCTGAGCCTACGCGTCCGGAGACTGTGGTCCCCAACAGGAGAGGCCACAACAGTGAGAGGCCCGCATACCGCAAAAAAAAAAAAAAAAATGTAACCTATAATAAAATTTAAGATCACAGTAGCAGAGAGAAAATGTAGGTAATTTCAAGGGTCAGTTTGGAGATCTGACTACCTTTCCTGATCTTCCTATTTGTCCATTAGTTGCTGATATAACCTTTAACTTGCCACTGAGAATGTCTTATTTCACCCCGTTTTACTTCAATTCCCTCTATCCAGTGGTAAAATTTAAGCCACACTTTTTAAAATCAATATTTTAGAGGCCCCTTTTTCTTCTTTCCAGCCATTCACACCCAAGGATGTCCCTGAGTAGGAGGAGAAGGAAATAGAAGGGGGCCCCTTTAATCTCATCTATGCTTCCATGAAAAATTTCCCATATTCTGTCAATTTCTCATCCAAATGTCAGTTCATACGTACCCCGATGAAAACTACATTCTAACCCCAGACATGCCATACATCTTTCAGTCTACCTAACTTCCTCATTCTCTAGATTGGCTTTGATGTTTGCTTTTCACACCATTCCTTGAATACCATCCCCTCAGTACAACTTTCAGGGCTTTTAAGTTCAACGATGATGAACTCTCTGCCAACTAACTTAAGAAATACATACTTACTTTCATTCTTAAACCAAGACATGAAACATTAACCATCTATAGACACACATGTAAACATCTGAGATGTGTGTGTAATTATTAGCAGAGTAGAGCTAGCATCTTTATTACCATGAGTGAATTAGTATTAATAATATGTAATCATCAAAAAATGAAATATGTACTTACCCCTGCATAGAACATTTTATTTCGAAAGCGACTGTTGAATTTCTCTGGATTTGCTTCTGTAAAAGGGAAAGGGTAGTTTTGTTATAGAGACTTGATCAAAGGTAGTGAGTTAGATTAGCACCGCTACTTCCTCCCTCTCCCTCCCCATCCCGAGGACCCAACGGCTTCATCATCATCGTTCCCTTAGTTACAGGCAGTTGGCATGGTTGTCCAGTGCTGCAAAGTGTAGCCCCAAGCTGGCATCAGTGGCAGGCATCAACTGGGAGCCTGCTAGATCTGCAAATTATTAGGCTCTACCCTGAACCTACTGAATCAGAACGTCTGGGGGCTGGGGCCTAGGCATCTGCTTTAACAAGCTCTCCAGGTGATTCACAGGCACACTAAGGGCTGAAACACTCTGGACTCCATTCAAAATAGAGAGGTGGCAGGGTATACAGTGCAGGGGTGATAGAAGAAAGAGGAAGGGGGAGGAGGGGGAGGGTCAATTATTTGCTTTGATCTCCATAGGACATGGCTTCCATAAACTATCTATGCAGTTTCAAATTTAATTAAATATGGGGAATTTGGATAATAATTAATAGAGAATTTGCTTACATATTTTGCAAAAACTCCTAACTACCATCTGTACTGTTGTTTGTGACAGGCCTTGAAACATCATTTGATTTAGTGAAGTTATACAAATATCTATATAGATATAGATATAGATATATACAGATGACCTGCAGAATAGACTCAGGGCATAGGACAACAAAAGCTCTGACTGAAATGGTTTAATTTTGAGTTTGTTCCTGAATGTTATATAGGTTGAGGACCATAAAACGATTAGACGAGAATTTGCATTGGAAAATGTTCACATGAATTCAATGGATTATAAAACCCCCAAATGAAATACTATTTCCTTACATTCTTTCTAATAAAATTCCAAGACATTCCAAAGGAACCCACTGTAAATATTTGCTTTCTGCTATTTTGGCCCATATGATCATTAATCCCTTCTTAGGGGTGGGTCTTTCTCCAAGTCATTTCTCATCAGACAGCTGGCTGACTAGCTGGAAGTCTCCAAGTCCCAAACCTATCTTTGAATGGCAAGCATGACACCAGATGGCAAAGGTCATGGAGACCAAAATTCTACCTACCATCGTCTACCTTCTGGACCCCATGATTCACATCCTTCACATATGAAAAACACATTCACTCCCTCCCAGGTCCCCAAAGGTCTCATCTCCATTACAGCATCAACTCAACATCCAAAAATCTCATCTAAATCTCATTAGCTCATACTTCCCAAATCTCATCATCTAAATGATTTGGCTCTGTATGTAATCCATTTATAATAATGATCAGACCCTGGATATAATCCATTCCAATAGTTTAATGTATTAATCCTATCTTTGTATACAACACAATAACGTATGTGCCATTAGAATGGAATCCTAAACCCTACTTTTTTCTGAAATGGGTCTTGCCTGTTAGGGAGTAAATATAAGTTCAACACTATGTTTATAAAAATCAGTAAGTGATTTGAATCTCACATAACACACATCTTCCAAATTCTCTGCATTGGATATCTACTCAATCTTAAGACGTCAGCTATGTATATATAAATGACTCTAAAATCTATGCCCACAGTAACAGTGCCACCTTCAATTCAAATTGTATATATTATAAAAATCTCTCCTTCCAATGTCATCTCCCATTAAGGACAAATATTTTTATCAACACTATCTTCATGTTTCTAACACCATTGCAAAAATCTTACACTATGTATTAGTTGGTCACCTAACCCATATCTTTATCACAAACTCATTTTCCTTCCTGTCTGAAATGCCCTTGCCCACTTTACTTCTTGTCTATAACAAACTCCTTCTTTATTTCCCACTATACCCCCTCCTACCCTTTCTGGAAACTTTCCCCTTATACCTTTGTCCTGCCAACAGTCCCTACTCCTACATTATACACTGCCTGGACAACTAATCTTACCCTTACTTTATATTCCCTTCTACTTTTATTTATCATTTTTTTTTTTTTTTTTGCTGTACGCGGGCCTCTCACTGTTGTGGCCTCTCCCGTTGCGGGGCACAGGCTCCAGGCGCGCAGGCTCAGCGGTCATGGCTCACGGCATGTGGGATCCTCCCAGACCGGGGTACGAACCCATGTCCCCTGCATCGGCAGGTGGACTCTCAACCATTGCGCCACCAGGGAAGCCCTATTTATCTTTTATATACGGGCCCATCCTCCAATTAAACATTCCGTTCCTGTAACAAACATTGAGACAGCCACTGGACTTGGCACAAGGAATATAAAAGTAAATAAGACATAGTCTTTTGCCCTCATGTTGTTTAGAGTGGGGGAGACAGGTCTGAAAATGAAAAATAAAATGTCTTTTTGTATATGCCATAGAAAGATGTCTCTATAAGACAAAGTAGGAGTCACACATAAAGGGAATGATCATAAAAGTGTTCCAGAGGCAAGTACACTTGAGTCTTGAATGATGATTAGATGCCACGTTGAGGTTCAAGATGGAAAAGAAGGTTACAGAGAACCCTGGACAGTGAGAATTTCTCAAGGGCAAACTGTGCCTAAGTCTTACTACCTGGGCAAGAGCCTGGCAGTGTGTCCTTTGCAGTGATGGTGATGATGAAATTTGGCAAGCCACTGAAAATAACACCTTTTTAAAGAAATCTGTCAGTTCTCCATATGAATCATGAAACATTCATAATCCTTTGAAACATGCTGATCTGCATGTCTCTGTATATTCGGTGAAAATAGCAAATCCTAAATCAGATTTAAAAACTGCCTCGTCTAGAGTCATATTTGTATTTCCTTGACCTTGTAGCATAGGCTCAACTCCTCTGAATAAGAAGTAACTTCAATGAGGCAATACAACTTTAGCATCCAATCTCAGACTAAAAGTTTGATGTGTTTAATATCCTTCATGTCCCCCCCAAAATGACAATCTAATTCATGCAGCTGGCAAAGTGAGACCTTGCTTTGCTACCTGATAACCATAATCGTTGTTAACATGACTATGTTAATAGATTGGAATATTTTCAATGTACTTCCTCAAGCACTGTCATAATGCAGTAGTGATTAAAGCACTGGGCAAGACTCCAACTGACAATTAAATGACCAGTCCTATTAAAACTCTCAATTCTGTTCCAAACAATTGCATGTTCTGAAATGCAACAGTTCAGCCACACATGGCTTAGCCACTATGAGAATAAAAAAGCTTTTGTTTTCCAATCAAATTAAGTATACCTTCTATCTGATGAAATTATTCATGTTTGCATTCTTTATATATAAAATGTTAAGTCAATCAAAATGTTAAGACTATCTTTACTCCTTGCTTGACTTTTTACTGGTAATTCTAAAGGCATTTACACAGTAATGCCACTAATAAACTGTTTCAAAATAAATGTCATTTTAATTGTCCCTTCGAAAGAAATACAATATAAGTATCAATAGTAAGGCAAAAGTCTGCATTTGTCCCATGTCAATTTGATGGGTTATTTCACATCTATGCCAAAAATTGTTTCTGCAATTAAATTTTTTAAGATTCTGCTTTAGTGAGACTTGTTTTTACTACCCATTGCATGTAAATGGATTAGCGTAATTCCCAATGTATTGTATTTTTGGACTAATAACTAATCAGTTATTCTATGCAAGCTCTTTTTTGTTTGTTTTTTGGTAATGGCTCTTATGGGGCTTTGAATCACTCTGCAAGTATTTGATGGCAAATGATACAAGTTTTGTCATGAACTCTCAGTCCCTGAGCAGCTGTATTTGAGAACAGTTTGAAGTCTCAACTATGGTTTGCGTGGCTTGAGAACATCCACTGACACAATCTACCAACAAAGTAAGTACTATGCCCCTACTGAAAATGTGGCCTGCTATCTTTCTCTTCTTTCTGCAGCTGAGCTTGAGATTTCTTGACTATCCAGGTAAAAATACGGGGAAAATCCAAATAAACGGAAAACAGTAAATAATAACAACAATAATAATAATAATAGCTTGAGTAATTATACCTTTCATCATAAATAATGATTTTTTTTTAACTTAACGCAAAAAGAATAGACTAACAGATACTAAGAAGTCCACACCTCTGGTCTAGGTATATCAACCAAATCTGGTTCCAATAGTTTGTGCATATTTATTGTGTACCATCTCAATATCCTCTCCATAAGTATGGTATGTGTTACCCTCAGTCAAGAGCAATCCTCCCTTATCCAGCTCTTCAGTGGCTGTTTTTCCTCAAGGGCCTTGGCTTACCTGCAGGGAAAATGTTTGCAATTCCTTTTCCGATTACAGGAAAGCACTTACACTAAGCCTCGGCAATAAAGTTTTCAAAGTAAAGTATTAACTCTTGGCATCTTTCAACCAATTATTTTATAATCACACATATAAAATGATGTAGACATACATATACACCACAATTTGCATGTTCCTCTCTAAAATGAAATAGTTCCATAGTTTAAAAGAAAAGAAAAATATCACTTTCCCACAAGAATTCTTTCTAAGCCTGGTCTTTCCACTGTGAGGTCTCTCTTTGCTGCCCTCTCATTCTGAGGCACCAAAGTTTCACCACAGTACAAGGAAACATATCATTAGGATAACTTTCAGATTAATAAGACAAAATATTAGGCTCCCTTGAATGAGCTCTCTGTCCACCACTTACTCATTTAGGCCTCTTTTCATGGCAGGATGTCTAATTTGGAGGTTCATGCATTGGTGACAACTGTACTACTTTACAAGTACTGTTAAGAAATGTAAAGATTTTATTAGGAAGCCCAGATCCAGAGTCTCCCAAAGAATATGAGAAATAAATGGGGTAAGAAATGGAGAAAGAAATCTCTAGTTACTTCCCCAAATCTACTCTCCTTAAATTAGGAAAGGCAGCAGGTTATAAATGCCAGCCCTAAGGTAGGACCCTCTGAACATCTAATCTCCGAGAACCGTCTAGAGCAGGGAGGTGCGGAGCGTGTCGGTGTTTCTGATTCGGGTATTTGATATTTATGGTTCTGTTGTCAACCAACCTTTCTATCTGTGATTTTCTGGTTAATCAGAGAAAACTATGACTCTTTCTTTAATCAGTATTGCTTCTATGTGGCTCAGCATTTAACCCTCAAAGCCTCATGAAACCAGGAATGCAAAGTCTAACAAAATTGCTGAATTCAGTAAGAGAATTACAGGTTTATACTCTACTTTTATTTTGTCTTCTAACAGCCTTAATCCTATAGCCCCATTCCTGATCTTTAGTATATAAAAGTGTTATCAGAATTTTCTCTGCATTATTACTGGAATCTGAACAGTTGAACTTTAGCCTTTTGTACTCTGCATTTCAAATTCTATGAGTTAAAAGCTTAGAGGCTCTTGCAGAATCTAGAGGAAAAGTAAAATAATCCCTCATTATGACTTTGATCTCACAAATTACTTATACCTGCAGCCAAGCATTATTTTGGTTACATGTTACCATATTCACAAGGGACTAGGTACAGGCAGAGACATAGACGTATTGTACAAGAGCGTTTAAGAGAGAGAAAGAGATTAAGAGAGACCAAGAAAGCAAGAGATTGAGGCTTCAAAGCATAAGCCAAAATCCTAAACTTTCTCAGTTCTGAATGACATAAGAAAATTTTGATGAAATATTTAACTTGTCATTATTTCATCTTGTTTCTCTTTCAAAAGTTATTTTGCTTCTCCAAATCTCGATTCCATCTCTTCTAGTACTTAAATGACCACCAGCCCTCATTCATACTACCTCGCCCAGTGGAGATTCCAAGCACCTTCCATGCCTAATCCAATCACCGTCAAGCCCTTTTCTTTCAACCTAAACCACCTATAGCCAGCCCCCGTACTGTTCTAAGGTGCCTGTTGTCTCTTTTGTGCACATAGGAAAGACTTTTACGTTTGGCTACAAGATTTCAATGACCTTGGTTATAAAGTCCTGAACTTTAATAATTGGTGGTTTGAGAAGCTGTAAGTATTCTAATGACTTTAGTGAAAGACTCTCTTTTTATCACTTCTTAGTAGTTCACTAGCTTCAAAGTTTCTAGTCAAACCTAAAGATTAGGAGGCCTGAGTCCCGGAGCAAACATCTGGTCCTGACCGTTACCATCTTTGAGACCCTAAACAATGAGGTCTCAAAGTAACATCTGTAATAAGTTCCTATCTTGTCTAGCTCCCAGGGTCAACATGAAGGTTCAAATGGAACAGCATTAGACACACTGTCAACATTTAAGTGATATGCGAACAAAACAGAACATGCAAAACACCTGCTGGAAACTTCCTCCCTGGAAGATGGAAATGGGACGTTGTCCTCACCTCTGGATTCATGGAACTCCAGTGTGACGTGGGCATCAAATCCGAGGCTGAAGTAATTATTGAAAACATTCAGAGGAAGCTGCAATGATGAACAAAGGCAGAACTGAAGTTGTGTGTGACCAGGCAAAAAGAGGAAAATAAAACCTAAAGCCAGACACTTGTCTCTGGGGCAAGTCCCTGGGAGAACGATCAATTAAAACTCAAGGCAGGGCTGCCTATGTAGAAGGAACAAGGGATTTTTGAATTAATTCTTTAGTGAAAGCTCAACTCAAAGGATACTCCTAAGAATTTTAAATAGTTTAGGAAAAAAGGGATACAAATACAAATTATTCAATGAGAACCATTCTTGTGGATACTGTAATAAGAGAACCTCATAAGCTGAGGAATGCACATTTGTAATAGTTACAAAGGATGAGTCAACAAGCAAACTTAGCAAGTAAATTCAATTGTAAGGATCGTGTCTAACCTTCTTAATCAGTGGATGCAAGTTTTTTCAAGAATTTATGTTCAGCATATTAATACTGCAACTTAAAATGAATAACATTTGTTTACCCTTCACTTATTTTCCAAAAAAAAATATTTTTTGACCAAAGTCATGTAAGCAATAAGTCAGTGGGAGCCATTCAGCTATTCTCAACCTAGAGGAAAAATAAAAATAAAAATATATATGTGTGTGTGTATTTATCAGTATTCAGATTCCTATTTAGTCTATAAACTCTTATCTTTAACATGACTGTGAAATATGCAATGCAGACACATGGATGCACATACAAGCCTTAGCTTTCCTTCCCAGAGTCCTCTGGGTCCCTGGCTGTTACTGCTACAAGCTGAGTAAAGGGAAGAACAAACTATGCAGCCTAAAGTCCTGCATTAAAACTACAAAGCTGATATGATTTGAAGGCTTCAGTTTAATGTTAGAACAGTTAGAAAAGCATGTGGAAAATGCTAGAAGGCAAATGGTGGTTCTTACACTTTTCCTTCTGCAACTCAGAATGAAAGATAAACGTTAAAAGTAAATGGAGAGGTAATTTTATCTCAGCCTAGATAATGTTTCCAGATAATTATCAGGTTTATCCTCCAGATAGAAATGCACTTCTCTTCTATTAGAAATAAGTGTTTGGCCTCAAGATTTCAAAAGTAAGTTTATTACAGGGTTTCATATGCCCCTTGATCAGTAAGATTTTCTGTTTGACTAGAGCAATAATCGTGTCCCATTAAGAGAAAACTGAAATGAGAGGAAGAGTCAGAGGGAGAGCAAGAGAGATATTAATGCAGAAAGAGAGAAACTGAAATAAAGGATGGACCCTTCGATGGAACACCGAGTCAGAGCTTGTACTGATTCAGAGGTCAGATCAGCCCTTAGAAGTGATTACAACCGACTGGAGAATAGGGAGAGAAACTAAACACATAGAACATTGCCAAAACATGTCTCACTCTCCTGGCTTCAAATATGAGAATGTCCAGTTCCTGCACTGAAACAAAATACAAGTCCTTAGTAATGACAGCAAGGGTTGGCGATCCTGCCAAAAGCGCAGATATGTTCATTTCTACCATTTATGCTCTTTTGGCTACAATGCTAACCCATGTCTTAGCATCCACTGATAACTCAGGAGAACATCTGGTCACCATCTCCTAAATAACATCACAATTTAGTCTGTTATTAAGTTCTTATTCATATTTTCCAGGAAAAATTGCCCTGATTTCCTACACATCTCCTCAAAAATCCACTTTCAAAACCCTTTAATTATCTGGATTAATGTTCCCAGGCTGCACCAAGCAGTCTTTCCATTTCTTAAGCTATTGGGAAGAGAATTAAATAGAGATTGCTATTGATGTTCTAACCATTCCAAGTTGAGTGGGGATAGGTCCATAACATTTCCATATGGTACACTTCTTTGTACTTTAGCTGTTTTCTATCCAATTTCTGTAAGTCAAATACATTAGGAAGAAGTATTATATCCCAAGATGGCACTTGTTTAAACAACATTGTGATGTTATGAACTCAAGATCAACTGAGCAATCATGATATCTACTAAAAACCTTATAGTTTCTGGATCATAGTTTAGGTGAAAAAACCATGCAGGTACGACAAAACATGTTTTAACCAATTTTAGCCAAATAAGTAACTTGAGCATCTATCACAATTGGTCAGGATCATGGTACTAATCAATAAAGGTGCATTGATTTGGTCTAAAATGATGTCGGATTTTAAAGCTGAAACCACCATGAAATCTTGGCCTCAATCAATGGCACAATCCAATATAGCAGGGATGCTGTTTAAGTACAGATGCCTGGGCCTTCACCCTGCATCTACTTAATCAGAATCATTGGGAATAGGACCTTGTAATCTGCATTTTATAGGCATACCTGGATATTGTTACACAACAAAAATTTGAAAACACTGTTATAGAAGAAAAGTGGAAAGTAATAGAAAGCAAGTGTTTACTCAGAAACCTATCAAATTTATCTGAGATTGAGGGCAGAACTTAAAGCCAAATGTTCCCCTGAAGCTCTATAGTAGCATTTTTACAATTATGTCCCTTGGTTTGTCTTGGGTTGAGATACAAGTTCAATCACTGAAGGAAAAACACTAAGTCAAACATTTGTTTAGGCATCTTAATGTCCCAATCAAGTGATGAAATTGAAATATTTGCTATCAGACCAGAAATCTCAGGCATTTATCTTTCTATTGAAAGACGCTGTGTCTAATGCTTCAGATCATACGATTTTAAAAAATTTCTCATAGGTTAAGAGTTTGCAATGAATTTGAAAGATTAGAAAACTGATATATTTCTTTCTGGTGTGGAATTTGAGGACAGAGAACAGCTCCCTGCACTATGGAAGTAGGTAGGAAATCTTGGTCTTTAGAAGTCTACGGGGCAGAATCATCAGGAAGTGTTATACTCATAGCCCTAGGAGCCGTCAACTCAAACACCATCCTGTCATCTCATAGGAAGGAATCAGCACATGACCCTCCAGCCAGGAACGTATTTCCTGTGACTCAGGCAGATACTCCAGGGTTAGCTTTCTGCTGAAGGGAAGAACTCTCTAACCTTACACACGCCATCTTCAAGTTCTTCTGGAGGCAAGTCTGGGTTTCTTTCCACATGGAGGTTCCAGCGATCTAGCTGTACAATTGTCCCATCTTCTACTTGGCAAAGGATCTTAGAAACAGGTTCATCAGTGTAGCCCTAAGGAATCAAAGAGCATACACATTGCTGTCTGGAGTAGGGAACAGTACAGCCAAAGGTATTTCATGCAAGGCAGAGTCCTTTTTCTACAGCTGTTTATTTTGCAATTAGCAAGGCTGGGAGAGTAAACTGTGTTCCTCGAGGTACTTAGAATTTAAGACAATAGGCATGGGTAATGCGCACAGAAATACTAACTCTAGCTGGTTTGAGCTGAGGAATGACTTTTGCCAGCACCAGGAACCAATAGCCACCGGCAGGCTTTTGAGATCCATGCTGGATGGCTGTTTTTATCAGAGTGAAAACAGGTCGCCCCAGGCCTCCTACTAGAGGAATTTGGAGGATACACAGAACAAGTGTATGTGGAAAAGCGGGAAAAGAATCAAGGTGACATCGGCTAGACAACTTCTTCCACTGACGTTCCATTTCACTCACCTCTCCCTGACCTTGTACTAGGACACAATTCCTTCCAGGACCCAGGGCAAGTCTGACTGAGGAATAGCCCTGCTAGGGAGCTAGCTACTTAATTCTTGAGCACACATTACTGACAGGACGATTATTAAGGGCAGTCAAGTCATTGATTTGGATAAGAGGAATTAATACCAATAATACATTTAGCTGCTTCATGTAAATATATTTATTATTTACACTATGCTTACTTAAAAAAAAAAAGACCAATGGGAGGTTAATTCATCCAAGGCCAAATAAATATCTGCTAATATCCGGACATAATTATCACCCATGTGAGGTGAGTGCACCCAAAGGCCAGATTAACATCTGCTAATATCTGAAGATAATTTTCATGGAGCCCAGCCCAGGCAATGGTCTCATATGAGCATATAAAAAGCTGGTGGGGCAGCATACGTTAGCATATTGTACTTTCTTATTTTCTTAGTACTATAAAAATAATGACGATGATGATGATAAAATGGCTGGTTAGTGACAGGTAAACTACTTTCAACAAGCTTTCCTGAATTGGCTCCATGTTGAAGAGGACAGTTGGTTACCTGTATAACCAACAGTTGGTTACCTGTATAACCTGTATAAAATCATGACGACACTGACCAGAAAACTAAATGCTCAAACAAAGCCATAACTCTTCCAAAGTAAGGATTGTAAATCTGAACCAGACTCACTCTTCTGGAGAGGACTGGGGGTCAGGAGCAATTCAAGTCTCTGTGATTGTTTAACATGAGGACCTGAGGCCAACCCACCCTCTGTCTTTAGTGGGTACCTCAAAAAGCCTCAGGCCTGTGTACTAACTCCCATTTTTTAAAAATATAAAATGTTCCCTTCTTCTCTAGCTGACTATAAGTTTAAACTGAAGAAGTCACCAGATAAAACCATGGTTCATGGGGACCTTGGTTCTCAACTCTAACTTGTTCCTTGAACAAGAGTAGCATAGGCCCCTTCCACTTGAGCATCTGTGGGTTTGGGGATCTGTTGCTGGATGACATGGGCAGCCCCTGAGGGCAGTTCTTACCCCTCCCCAGTTGAGAGTTCGAGCCAGGTCATTCCCAGTCCCCAGAGGAAGGACCCCAACCGGAGGCTGAGGGGTCAGCTGCAGTTCATCCAGAATGGAAAGGATCCAGCCCACCTACAGACATTTTGGGGACCAGAAGAGATATAAGAAAGATAGATAAGTTACAAAGACGACAACCTGAGAACAGGAGCCTTTAAAAGGAGCAAATAGAATAGTCTACTTTTCTTTAAAACATGCATGGGTTTTTTTTTTTTCTTTTTTGCGGTACGCGGGCCTCTCACTGTTGCGGCCTCTCCCATTGCGGAGCACAGGCTCTGGACACACAGGCTCAGCGGCCATGGCTCACGGCCCGGCCGCTCCTCAGCATGTGGGATCTTCCCGGACCAGGGCACGAACCCGTGTCCTCTGCATTAGCAGGCAGACTCTCAACCACTGCGCCACCACGGAAGCCCAAAACATGCATGATTTAATCCAGTGACCAGGGAACTGAAAGACCACTTATCTCAAGCAGTTTTCAAAATGGCAAGTCTCTTATAGGAAAAAGAACCATTTTGTATATGCTGTATCATATAAGCAAAACTAGACCTATTCACCTATATGTTAACTAGAGATATACTTTAAAATTCAGGAGAGTTTACAATTTAGGGAGGTATATACATAGGGCACTGCAGGAAATGTAAGACTCAGAATCAGATTAAATCTCAATTCTGGCTCATATTGGCTTTGTTATCTTGATTAAGTTATTTAACCTCACAGACTCATTTATCTGATTTTCAAAATGGAGGTAATGCCTACCTCACAAGATTGTTTATAGATTAAACTAAAACGTATATAAAACCCTCATTATGGTGCATGGCCCATGTAAGCGCTTATTAACTGGTTACTCTCCATGTTATCTTAGAAATCAGTCGTGCTTTCCTAAATATCCCTACATTCCCCTTAATGAAACATTATGAAAACATAATTATGGATGAACTTAGTACTTATTATAAGTTTAGGCAGAAAATAGATACTTATATATTAGAATCATATTCCTGTTTAATCTTTTTCTAAGATAAATAATACTTTGGGTTTAGTCTTATTATAACTATTTAGAAAAATTACCCCAAACTTGGAAATACCAAAAAGAAACTTGCATATCCTCACAATGTCATTCTAGAGTAGTGTCACAGGCTTATCTAAGAACTTTACGATTGTAGGTTAACTTGAGGATTTCTGTCCTGTAGAGATACAAATGTCAAGAAGAGATCACTTTAAAGGTTATGGTTCTATTCCCCCATAGGGCATAAACTAATTTTGTCTCAAATTTAGAAAAATTATTTTGGCATAAACTACATAATCATTTTTCTCTTCTTGTATTATCTTGCTGATTCCTTTATTAAAAAGCTAAATAAATTTTTAACATGTATTCATTCTAAATTTGTATGAGAATTATTTTTTAAAATTTTTTAAAAATTGTACTTTGTGCATTTATTGAACACTACTGCATATAAAACATGGAACTAAGTAATTGAAATAAAAAGGTAAATGAACTGCACTAAGATAGGTAAGGCAGAATGCCTGCTCTCAAGGAGTTTACAATTAACAAAAAGAAAAGCATACTGATTGCTTTCTATGTGCTAGTCCCTAAGCAAATTTTTCTACTGAATTATCTTATTAAGCTTCAAAACAACTCTCTACAATAGATATAATTTTTGTCTCCATTTTGTAGATAAGGAAACCAAGACTTGGAAGGTTTAGTGACCTCCTTAATCATTTGCAAGGTAGAGCTGACATTCAAAGCTAGGTTTGCCACACACCAAAGGCCAACCTCTTAGCCACTCTGGTGCAGGGTACCTTTCAGGAAAGAACTAAACCCAGCTCTAGATGTGGCCTGAACATCCCTGAGACCATGGCATGTACTTTGGGAACCTGTGGAACACTGGGGAAATCTTGGAAATTGCTTAGTCAAATTCAGTTAATTTGCAGATTTATTAACTGAGGTACACAGAGGTCATGTTATTTGCTCAAGACAAAATAATCAAAAGTGGCACAGTTGGAGTCATGCCAGGTCTGTTGACTTGCATCTAAAATCCTTTCTCCTCCAAGACGAGTACTTCCCAGGATGTCAAACTTGCCCATCTGGCAAGAAATCTAAAACTGTCTTTACCTTCTAGAAAGGGATACCACTATGTTCATCCAAAGTGGTAAACTAAAAATCCAGATCGACACTAGTGTCCAAAATCCCCCCCTTTTCCCCAAACTGGGCGATTTGCTCCTAGACAAGTCCTTAGATTTCCAGCCAGCACTTCTTTAGCTCTTCCCTTACACACAATACTCACTAAACTTGCTAACTGAAGTAAAGGAAAAAAATGCCAGATGCTAAAGTAGTGCTGATGACTATGTTGGATATTGCTCCTGAGCTGCTAAAAGCACAAACTAGACACAGTAAAAGCAGATACTTCTAATAAGCTACAAGAAGGGGATTTAAAAGTCATTAAAAAGGATGTGAAAACTCAGAAATCCCAACAAACTGGGATCACTGGCTGCAGCTGTAGACAGCCCTGAGTAGAAACAGAGAGTCTCAGAAATGCGGTGGAACTTACTAGAAACCAATTCAATATCCCATACAGAACAGGGAAAAGAAGGCAGTCTCTTTAAAACTTCTGAGAGATGATCATGCAGACCTCCCTTTATGATTTATACTCACAAATCAGTCCATTTACCTTTAGGTAGATTTTTGTTATGTTTATTTGAAATAGGTCTATCTTTTCTGAGTAAAGATAATGCTATGAGTTCACACTTTCAACACCCCATTTCACTCTAGACACAAACATAGGAGGAAACAAAAAGTCTTCATGGGCCAGAAACAAATGAAGCACAAAATGGCAAGCAGAGGAAACCAGGAGTTTGGCTTCTGTCTGATTAGGGGGAATAAAAGTTCACCCCTGGCTGGTAGGAGGCTGTGTATGAACCAGGCTCCCCACTGGTCAGCAGAAAAGAGGCCAAGAAGAGAGGGTGCCTCTCTTATCACTGCCTGAGACCATACCCCATAGAAAGTTGGGATGCCTTAAGGCTCGAGGCACACAGCCTCTCTCTAAAGGTGCATCCAAATTCCCATGAGCTCAATGACACACCTGAAACACCCCTGACGTGGCCACAGGATGGGAGCCTTAGCCACTTAAAGAAAACCCGACTCTACTCTCAGGATCCTGGAAACCATTCAAACTACTAGAAAGGATTAGTAAAAGGAGGCAGAGAAAGAAAAAGGAAAAATCATAAAAATAGAACTACCATATGACCCAGCAATCCCCCTACTGGGCATATACCCTGAGAAAACCATAATTCAAAAAGAGTCATGTACCACAATGTTCATTGCAGCACTATTTACAATAGCCAGGATGTGGAAGCAACCTAAATGCCCATCGACAGATGAATGGATAAAGAAGATGTGGCCTATGTATACAATGAAATATTACTCAGCCATAAAAAGAAACAAAATTGAGTTATTTGTAGTGAGGTGGATGGACCTAGGATCGGTCATACAGAGTGAAGTAAGTCAGAAAGAGACAAATAAATACCATATCCTAACACATATATATGGAATCTAAAAAAAAAAAAAAAATCGTTCTGAAGAACCTAGGGGCAAGACAGCAATAAAGACGCAGATGTAGAGAATGGACTTGAGGACACGGGGAGGGGGAAGGGTAAGCTGGGACGAAGTGAGAGAGTGGCATGGACATATATACACTACCAAATGTAAAACAGATAGCTAGTGGGAAGCAGCTGCATAGCACAGGGAGATCAGCTCGGTGCTGTGTGACCACCTAGAGGGGTGGGATAGGGAGGGTGGGAGGGAGACACAAGAGGGAGGAGATAAGGGGATATATGCATATGTATAGCTGATTCACTTTGTTATAAAGCAGAAACTAACACACCACTGTAAAGCAATTATACTCCAATGAAGATGTTAAAAAAAAAAAAAAAAGAAAAAGGAAAAATCAAACACAGCAAAACAACTTCCTCTGAACACGAGCCTGCAGAGAGAAATTCTAAATCCCAGGAAGAACGCTACTAGTAAGATGGATGGAAAGGTCAGAGGAATAATTCACAGCCCATGAAACACAAATAATTTTCAAATAACTTTGAAATAAGTGTCCCATAACTTCCACGAATTGATAAGGTGTCTTCTAATAGTCCTTTGATCAGTATAATTGTCCTCATTCAAACCTTAAGCGCTGTTCCTGTTTCTGTTTTTGTTTTCTGAGATGGTTGCCAAGAATCCACATGAAACTGTGGTGTGGTTCCACACAAAATGCCATGAGCCCTCTGGACCCTTTGATTTCCCCTTTCTTCTCAATTGATTTGATTTAAAAAATGCATAAATAGATTCTATCTTCTTTTTCCAATAGCCAGTTAATCAACTATTTAATTTTCCCCTGAATACAAGCAGATAATCTTAGTATTTCATCATGACACAGCGTTTGGAGTCATCAAATGTCTCTTGCCTTTCACAGCAGAGATTTTTTGTCTTGAAATTCCCTCATGTACAATCCATGTTAGGCTAACAGTTCTTTGGGGGAAGTGGGCCCGTATCTCCCCTTTGCACAACGCCTGAATAGCTGTTCTCATCCAAGAGCTACATCATCACTGCCCATCAACCAGCTTCCTCAGAAGGCAACATAACTTAGGCGTGCAGGGAACGCACAGAGTTGGAAGGAGCCCAGCTGCGTCTGAAGCCTGGCTCCATCACCTACTGAAAGTCACACAGCCAGTAAGTCACTTAATCTAAGTTCCCTCCTATGTAAAAAGGGATAACAGTACCTGCCTCATAGGGGTATTTTACCAACTAAATAACATGGAGACATTGCTTAGCATGTGCCTGACAAATAGGAAATGCTAAATTAACATTAACTGCTATGATTAAGTATATTTTTCTTCCTCTTTCTTTATTTCATCCATAAAGGTCCAGTTTCCTAGAAGCAAAATGCCCTCTTCCTGTGTCTCCACTTAAAGAAAAGTTGAGTCTCAAAGTTCACAAATCACTCCCACCTTTGACTGCCATCAAGTCACAAAAATCTCTCTTTCACAGACTATCACAAACAGTAAAAGCCAAGCTGCACTGCAGCATAAAAAGGAGGGAGGGAGGGAGAGAGGGGGAGGAAGGGAGGGAGGGAGAGAGGGGGAGGGAGGGAGGGAGGGAGGGAGAGAGGGAGAGAATATGGAACAAATACACCTACAATAGCAGGAGACATAAAAGATCTTGAGTAATAATCCATGTACTTGCCCCTATGACAGCAAAACTATGCAAAAGTCTTAAGGTCCAAATCTGTTATCGGAGGCTCTCCCTTCCAGGACCGTGCTCCTGCTGGAAGTCCAGACTGCAGGTTCGTGGGCAGTGACTGTGTTTGCTGGGGCTTTCGCATGACCCCAAATCCTCTCCACCAGCTTGACCAGCACCCCTTCAATTAAACTTAATTAATTGCAACACACACCACTTTGCATCTTTCCCATCACAACTGAAGAAAACGATCTGGATTGGGCAAGATCATTTTCCAGGTGGCAGGGTTCCTTTCTGCCTTTGTGTTAGGAAATGCAGGGCTGACGGGGCTAGAACACCAGGGTGCTGGGCTTTGGCCCTGAGCAGAGCAGCCCAGCCAGACCTGCAGCTGCAGCAGCTGCCCGATGCTGCCACCCCCTGGCCCTGTTCAGCTGTAACCGTCACTGAGTGTTTCCCAAGTGCACATGGAACAACGTTTTCATTCGGCAATATGCTAACATTAGCGTTGGCTGAGGGGTGGAGAGGGCCGTGAATTGACATTTTCTCTGAACGAAGCAGATGCACAGTTGCCTTTCCTCATATCATCTGGAGGCACAAAAGTGAGGGATACCCACACGGAGAAATCAAAGGAGAATGAGGGCAACATTTCTGCGCCCAGAAAGCTCATCAAAACGCAGCATTTGACAACTGGGTTCCCTTTCTTACATGTACACAACGATTCTTCCTTTCGATATTTTCATATTTGCACTCAACAGTTTACAAAGTCACTCTGTGTTAAAAGAAATGTTTAAAATCGAGATAATAGTCAAGGTATGAGCTTTTTTGAAACAGAATGTAGATTTAGGCTATCCATCCTCTCATCGGCAAGGACCACTGAGGGTGTACCAAGCTCTTCTTCAAGAGAGGCTGGGACGTCAGGGTGCTGAGGGAGACGAGGCGTGTGGAACCACCCGCTGGCCCCGTCAATTAAAGGGGAATAACAATCCTTTCTTCCCTGCTCCGGCTGTAGTGAGTCGGGGCATGGGGGTGCCTACTGTGTAGGATGTACCCTCATCTAGGGAAGCCAGCGGAATCAGAAATAAGCATAAAGCATGTGGCTCAAGTCCATTTAATCCCAGCCCTTTGGAAAGATGTTACCAGGGTTAAGGGTGGACCTTTGGATCCAGCCCAGTTCATCAAGGCCAAGGGCGGGTAAGGAGGGATCATGTTTCACCTTAAGGATCCATAACGAGGGGAAGGGACCTGTGACCCTTCTGTCTCAGTTCACGCACTCCTCGATATTTAACCAAGGTGGCAGCCACGGGGAACTGGCTGGGTGGGGACGTGGCCGAGGAGAGGGCAGAATACAAATTTACCCCGTGACCAAAGAGAGGCTGTTTCTAGTTTAAAAACATGAAGGTTTGAGATCGTTCTGAGTTAGTTTTCTCTCACCCTAGAGACCAAAGACGGGACCAGCCCATTTGAAACCTGCAACTATGTGACAACCTCAGGATTATGCAAACCACTTACAAAGAGACCACACCTGGGCCACCTTCCTCTACAGCCGTCACTGGCCTTGTGTGGTGACGGACTGCTTGAGCATGGCTGATCTCAACAGGAGGTGCTGTAAATTTAAAATATATACTAGATTCTGAAGACAGTCCAAATTGAGCATAAAATATCCTACTAATGACTTTATACTGATTGCATGTTGAAATAATAATATCTTGGATATAGTGGGTTAAATGAAATATATTATAAAATTAATTTAACCCGCTTCTTCTTATTTTTTTTAAGTGCCTTCTAGAAAACGTAAAATGTAAAAATGCGGCTTGCATTATAGTTCTCTTGAACAACAATGGTCTATACTAACATAATGCTACAGCTGTGAAGACCCTTAGGGATCCAAACGTATCCCTTTTCAGATTTAGAATGTCTTAGAAGAAGTTAAGGAACCTTCCAAAGCACCTCTTCCTCCTCCAACTGCAGTATCTGCCTCCTTACACTTTTTACCAGGATAAAATTAAAGTAACTCATACTGAAACCAAATAACTTTTCTCCAAATTAATGCAACATGTCTATATATTTAATAAGACCTTGTACACACACTAATGTGATTGAGGGTTAACATATCCTCGTCCTAACCCACCAAAAATATTCCATATCTGATTCCTCCTGGAACCTTGTCACTGACAGAATTCTGACAGCCTCTACAGGGACAGATACACTCACTAAATAAAGGGTGAGCACCTTATGTCAAATATATACCCGACACTTCACTTGCCTCAAGCCAACAGCTTTTCTTCATGCATCCATCAGGATGCCTCTTCTTTATATAAACACTCAAAATTTAAAGTTTCATATTTGAAACTGATAAAAATGTCACTCACGTACCTTGATAAACATTTCATAAACCCCATATATCTTTTACAAAACATCTAACAAGGTAAAATAAAATAAAACCTGGTTTTACATAAGGTATAAGATATGCAAAGTTTTGATTCTGCATGACTGGACTACAGAGGTCACCACTGACAAAAATAATTAGTTCAAAAGTATGCATCAGTTCTAGGGGAAATACACTACTTTTCATGGCTGTTGTAAGGGACCCACGTATAAACGTCTAGTGCGGTTGTTAGTTATGTAGAAGGATGTGAAAATTGAAGTTAGGATCACGGATAAGGTACCAAAGAAGAAAAAGTGCTTATAATATAAATGAAAAGTTACATTTAGCCTTGTGGAATACCCGTTAATATGGTCTATTTAAAGTAGAGATGCTAGAAAAGCTGGGGAACAAGGTAGTCTGCGTGTCAAGTAGTGACATTAATGGCATCAGAGAGTATAGAAATTCAACACTGTGATTTGATCTGGTCATTAGGACCCATTAGAGAGGTACCAAGTCTCTCTCATTCTGGGTTTTGTCCCAGACACTCTCTTGAAACTATTTCTTGAAAACAACCAGTTACTTCCTATTCTCCAAATCCACAGTAATTCCTCAGTCTCTTCTCAAGAATGTAATCACTGCCTCTGTCTTGAAACTCCTTTTGGGTTATTTATTTATTTTTTTCTTGACAGAATAGACTACTGGTGGTCCTTCTGCTTCTATCTTTCCACTTTCCTTTTGAAATTCAGCTCTGACTCCTTAATTATAAATGTTTCACAGGTGTCTGGACTTGGCTCTCTTCTTTGTCCTTTATGCTTTGAATTCCCATGTTTCCAAACACTTTCCTAACTGCAGAGAATACCTCAATACCACATAACTTAGAACAGTGCTTCCTACACATATCTGCTGAGTAGAGGAAAGGAAGAAGAAAGCAGTGAGGCAGAGAGAGGTGATGGGAGGTGCAGTGGATAATGGGGAAGTTTGGAACGTGGAACAGCCAATCCAGGATGAAGCCCAAGATATGGAGATGGAACAGGCAACTGATGTGGATTTGAGGTAACAATCACTTAAAAGTCAAGAAAGAGGAAGGACTCTGAATTCAAGACACCAGGCATATCCCCGTAGTCAAATAATTTTGGAAAACACTGGGTTAAACAAAGTGAAATAGGTTTGGCTTCTTTAAGACTTTATGACGAATTTTATAAGCTAATCATGTGTATTAGAGTCTCCAAGAACAGTAAACATTACTTTCCCAACTGAAAAATGTTTTCCTCTCCGCAGAAAATCTTAAAGGACCAGTGCAATCACTGTTTCATTTTTTTCTGGTTGTGTTTATTAGTATATAATGTGTATCCAGTGCTGCATTAAGTGTTCACGTGCTGTGAGAGATAAAATTAGAAGATTCCGTGGCTGCCTTTGAGAATAAAACATTCAAATTAGGAAGATTAGAGAAAAGCCAAAGATAGTTCATCATAAAATCCTATGAGATCAGACTCCAAATACAGAAGAAAAGACACTGGACAGCAAAATCTAAATGTCACGATTCTCAATTATTTGCCTTTGCTAAATATAGCAACATAAGTAGAGGGCAAATTGAGAAACAGACGAGACAAACTGGGGAAAATACACCAGTGATATTAAACTTCAGCCCAACTCCATCTTTTCTCCAAAAATGACTACAAAGGGAACCAGTTGTGATCTTTAAGGCAAACCCATGTTAGTCAATATTCTAAGTTTTATTTCCACCAGTTAAAAAAAAAGCCATAATTCAATTGTGTACGCATACTTCTCCATAGTTGTGACCAATTATTAAGAATATATGGAAATAGGTCAGTTTCTGTTTTAAAAATAATTTAGTCATCTACAATCCTCATTCTAGTGATGTGACCACATCCTTACTTTGTGGAACAGGAAAGGGTATAGCCTAGTGGAGAGAAGGAAATCTAATTTAGAAGATCAAGTATGAATCCTTGAGGGCAATAACAAAGTCCCTCCTAACTCTTAGGGGCTTGGATTCACGTGAGAGACAGAGGTTTGAGGGGATTGGAAAGACTGTGAGGTGGGAATAAAGAAAGAGAAATGTCTTAAGGAAAACAAAAGACAAATGAAAGAAACAAGGGAGAGAACTAGATTCTCTTTCAAGGACCTACCGTTCCATCCCCACCACAGGCCAGAATCCGCAGATTTGGTACTTTCCTATATAATTCAAGCCTGTAGAGGATACAGAAGGAGAAGTAAATAAAAGAGCATATCACTGTCCATAGCAGAGAGCATGATTCCAAAACACACTAAAACGAAGGGGGGCGTGGAGGGTGTCCACTAGAGAAAATGCATAACCGCGAGAATGGTAATACCTTCAAAACTAGTCACCGAGTAGTCACCAAGTACTGGTTCCAACAATCGGATTAGGGGCTGGCAGCAAATGTTACTGGAATGGGGTTTTAGGGTGTCCTAGTGTTTTATTTCCCATAATTCCTATTAATGTGTCAACGCACATTATTTTCTTCACTAGTGTCAAATTCCTTCTTTTTCTTTCCATTCTTCTCCCTCCTTTCTCAAAGAACATCAAATCTGATTAGCTTTTCCCAGACCTATTTATTTTTCAAACCTACACTTCCCACTCTTACTCCTAGAAAACCTTCTTCAGAGAGATAGGAAGGACACCCCACTAGCATTATTACTACCGCACCCACAATTCCATCTCCCTCTCAACTCACCCGCTGACGCTCAAACCCCCATTTATACTCCTCAGCCCCAAAAGGGAAGATTTACTGAATTTTCTTTATTTTGAATTTGTCTGCTTGAAATTAGATCTTTCCTGTTGTCTCAAGAAAATGCAATGATACTGCCCCTGCTAAAATGTTTGCTTAAGTGACAATTTCAATGGCTCTATTCCAGAAAACATCACCTATTTAAATCAAATTATATTTTTTTCTGATAATAGTTCCTGTCCTGCCATGTTCTTTATGGTTATCTATGAAGTATCTACCTAAAGTCTAACTAAAAATGATAAAATCTTAAGAAAAGTAAATGTAAAAGGGCAAAAGTAAATGTAAAAGGGCAAAAGCAGATTTGCCTTAATACATCTGAATACAGAAAAAACTAAAGAATAAAGAAGTCTTATAGCAAACTCTAGTGGCAAGGAAGTTCATAGATTAAGAGAATGACAACAGAAATTAATTTTCATAATTAATGTTCTCTCGTAGGCTTAAAGTATGTAATTTATCTATTTCTACAGGAATATTATTTTCTAGAAATTATCTGGGCTTGTGTTTCTTTGCCTCTGATATTATTATTTATAAGTAATTATAAAAATAATTAGTATCTCTTTAGCTCTAATGTTTACCAGATGACATCTGAACTACCTTATTAGGTGGATTTTAAAAAGGGAACCAGACAACAGCAGAAATGTCTCTGCTCCTTCCCACCATGTACCCCTCCATGAAAGGGAAGATACAGGATACATGTCATCTACAGAGAGACTTTATTTTTCACCACTTCAAACAAAAAACAGAGAATGAAATTTCTGAGAGGCTCAGACGAAGGACTGAGAAGGAATTAGAATGTCTCTCCCACTCTGGTAGGGAATCCATAGGTATAATCAATTCATCAATCAAGCTCTCAAATGGACACAGATGCATACAATTTCTAATGCAAATAAATGAAAATATTCATAAACAGATATGGCCATTCTCCACAAAGATACACTTACATTCCCATTAATGTACGTCTCCAAAATGGTACATGCATAAGTAGAAAAAGGATGGATCCTTTCTCAATTCAGATTTGCTCATAATGTACAGTTACATGTGTCTAAGCAGCAAACACACTCAGAGTTAACAACTCAGAGGGTAAGTGTTGAAGGAAACTAACCCAATGAAGAGGGAAACATCAGGTGAAGTTTTAAGGGGAGGACAGTGCAGGTGAGCAAGTAGATGAGAGACGGTCAGAAAAATACTTCATGAGGTGATCAAATAATAAAGCTTGACTCCAAAGCAGAAAGTCCTTCTCACTCGCCTAAAATAGTAAGAACCATGGCGGGTATTTCCAGACTTACGCGTCTTTTGGCCCTTCCTGAGAAAGATCAAAGACTTGCCGTGGATTCAGGTACCACATGAACATCTGCAGGACCTTGGTTCCCTGTAAGGAAAAAAAAATGACAATAATAGGAAGAAATTTCCAAATATTACCTGCTCATTTAAAGAATAAAAATAAATCCTGTTCTAAAAAATAATATTGAATTATAAACAGTATAGAGTAGTAGTTAAAATCATGGGCTTTGGCCATCGATATACATAGGTTGAATGCTTATATTAGGCTCTGTCTCACCTGTGTAACTCTGGGCAAGTTCTTTAATTTCACTAAGTTCAGCTCTCTTCTCTTTAATGCAGGAATAAAAATGCCTAGTTCACAGACTTGTTGTAAAGATTAAATGCAATAATGTCTGAGGAGAACATCAAAGTGGTTGGCATGCAACAAATGCTTAATGATTAGTATCTATTGGCTTTTACTATCATTATTTAACGTGTGAAAATCCACATAGGGAAGTTATTAGTCAACTTATGTAATTTAACATTACTTTTTACTTTATTGTGCAGATTATTGTCTTTGCATAATATGAAATAAGGACAGTATTAGCTAAGTATGACTTTATTGAAATAAATGTTTTTAACCACAGCAAAAGTATCTCAGGCTCCCCATACTTAAAATATATAATTTCTCTAGTTAGTGCCATTGGCTCTTACTTTGACATTTTTCAATTTCCATGTATATATCTGTGTCTTTTTCTCTCTCTCATTACCATTTTTGGAGTGTCTTAAGTAACTGTGACATTTATAGAGATATCATGGCAAATACAAAGCAATTCTGGAGATCACTTCTTAAAGTGAATTGAGCAAAAATCAAATTAAAGAAGAATTTTTTTTTATTAAGCAGTATCAAAAGAGCTTTAAAATTGAGTAGGGTGCCTCATTTTAGGTCACTACCAACCATAGCAAATAATATTTGATCGGTTGGGCAGCATCCGTTGCTTATAACTATCATCCCTTTATTAGCTATCATGATTGCGCTTTCTTGAAAATATTCCTAAGTTTGTATACCCATACACTGTATTTGAGAGTCATCCTAGTACAGTAGAAATAGCACAATATTTGAGTCAGAGCTAACTTGGGTGTTCTAACTGGGTGACTGTGAGAATTTATAATCTTGCAGAAATTCAGCATGTAAAATAGGGCAATGTCTACTTTCCAAGGTGATTATGAGAATTAAATGAATCAGTAATAGTTTTGTATCCAGCACAGTATGTGGCACAAAATAGGCCTTTGTAAATGTTAGTCCCTTTCTCTTTTGTTCCTTGTTAATCTATTCATTAAACTACACTTGAGCATGTGAGGGCTAAAGTGTAGTGTATAATTATCACATCGCTATGCCAGTTGTTAACAGAGGCCAGTGTAGGTCTTTTGTTCCACATTTCATCCAAACCTATAATTTAAAAGTTCTGCTTTATCATGTGCTTGCTATAAATTTAGGAATAACATTCTACCCTTAGTTATTACAACTAATGCTTCAGTTTCGCCAAATGACATACTTTGTTTCCTACAAAATCTAGATATAGATTTAGGTACATAATAATAACTAAACACTAAACCATTCTCTTCTTTCCACACCAGGCCTTGGTATCAAGCCAGTTGGGGATTATTTCAAGTAATCTTTTATGTTTCAAAGGTAACACCAGAGTCATTCTAATGACCAATCAGTTTATTAAAAATTTCCAACTGACTTGCTAGGAAATTAATTTTTCACTTTTAGATTCCTAGGGCAATGTGAATTGTGGATGTTAATTACTCCTTCGTTGTCACCTTTGGCTATGGTGTTCGTCTCAATTCCAGTTTCTCTTATACATACAATACTAGGTAATTAACACCTTTCAAAAAATAAAAATAAAAAGTTTGAGGGTTTTTTTTTATCTTCAAATTTCTCTAAAAGGTTTGAATGTCCACACCATTTTGGGTTTTGCTCATTTTCAATTTGTGTTAGTTTGAATACCTAATTCTCTACATTTATCCTTTTGAGAAAGGGGTATTTTTTAAGGCTGACAAGTTTTGCACCCCACGCTTCTAGGAGGTGCCACTTAATGTTGCAGCCTACTGGAATAATGCTCTCTAGAATTGGACAGGGATGACTTTCATAAACATGCAAGGCTGCCCTATCAGAGTTTATATTCAGGCATGATACAATTTCTTATTTTAAAAGTAATCTTTCTAAAACACATTCATTAGCAAAAATGATAAGTGTCTGGATGGAAGTATTGCATTGTTTTAAATCAATCTTGGTGGGTAAAGAAAAGAGACCTAAAACATTTAAGTTAGTTCTACTTACTCTGCTGCTACCTCTAGGATAAGCTATGTAGTGCTTTAATAGAGATAATTTATTGAATAGAATTGAATGGGTTGACAAGTACTAATTCACCAGGAAAAGAGTAACTTATTTCTTTCTCACTGACAAGGTTAAGTCTACTCCATCACTTACACAATTCACTAGCAAGTTTCAAATACTCTCATAGTCATCACATGCTATATGCCTTGTAAAAGCTGAACTTCTGTGCAAGAGCTTTTTTATTTTTCTCTAAATGAAAAAAAATAGCTTACACATCAATTCTAATACGCTCTGGAGAGTGTTCTTATACATATGGTTGTAGATGTAATACCTCAATGACCACAGAATTTTCTAAGGTATTTTGAGATTGGGTATTCCTATGGAATGATAAAACTTTGTTCTTTCCAGCTCCAGGTATCAGGGAACAGAGTGGGGCAGAATAAAACAACCTCCAAGAAAATAGGTAGATTGTTCCAGAAGGAAACGAACAGGATTCATCCATTCAACTACTATGTGCTAGGCACAGTTTTAAGTAAGGGAATCAGGAGATGGACAAGACAGAGAAGATCTTGTTCTCCAAAGGAAGTTCTCTGAATTATTCATTAAAAAAATATAATGGGGCTTCCCTGGTAGTGCAGTGGTTGAGATGGCGCAGTGGTTGAGAGTCCGCCTGCCGATGCAGGGGACACGGGTTCATGCCCCGGTCCGGGAAGATCCCACATGCCGCAGAGCGGCTGGGCCAGTGAGCCATGGCCGCTGAGCCTGCGCGTCCAGAGCCTGTGCTCCGCAACGGGAGAGGCCACAACAGTGAGAGGCCCGCATGCCGCAATTAAAAAAAAAAAAAAAAAAAAAAAAAGATTTGGGGAGTATAGAGAATCAATTAAGAATGGGTCAGCTCAAATAGCAGCACATCAATTGTCATCAAAGCACTGTAACTCTCATGTAGGGCTCAGTACTCTATGTTACTAAGCAAGCCTTGGTTTATATCATGGAGGCATTATCTAGCTCATGAAAAGAACTGTCCAGACAATAAGAAAGACCTGAGGAAAATAACAGTGGGAGGAGGAGGTTAAGAAATCTCTTAACCCAAACAATCCCAAAGGAATACCTTATTGATTCAGTAAACCTGTATTAGGCTCCTACACTGTACCCATGTGCACACCCAGGAGCTCAGGAGACCAGCACAAAATAAATTAGTTCACTAAAGATGGTAAATGCTATGATGAAGATACCTACTGAGATGTATGAGTGGCTGGAGGAGATACTCTAAGTCCAACTATGGGGACTGGACAAAGGCTTCCTATGTATGATATTTGAACTGTGTCTTGAAGATGAGTAGAGTTAACCATTTCTTTTTACATGGAGTAGAGGAAGAAGTTTTAGGATAAAGGTACAAGATGTGTGAGACAGCAAGACATGTCATGGAAAAACTATATTCATTTCAGTCTCTGGACCATGAGGCAGGGGTGGTGGGAGATGAAACTGCCAAAGTGAGTTGTAGATTAAGTCATGTAGGCTATGGAGCTCAGGCTTTGTTTTGCAGGAAATGACAGTCACTGAAATGTCTTAATCAGAGGAATTGGACTTACATTTTGATACATCAGTCTGACTAGAGGCTAAGGAGCTAGACATCTAGGCCCTAGACCTATCAAAAGGGCTAGGTGGCTTGGTTTAGCCACTGCTGTACACTGATGTCTGCTCCTCCAAAATTCACCCTCAATGTGATGGTATTAGCAGGTGGGGCCTTTGGAATAGGCACACAAAAAGATGCCCAACATCACTAATTATTAGAGAAATGCAAATCAAAGCCACAACGAGGTATCGCTTCACACCGGTCTGAATGGCCATCATCAAAAAGTCTACAAATAATAAATGCTGGAGAGAATGTAGAGAAAAGGGAACCCTCCTACACTGTTGGTGGGAGTGTAAACTGGTGCGGCCATTATAGAAAACAGTATGGAGATTCCTTAAAAAACTAAAAATAGAGTCACCACATGATCCAACAGTCCCACTCCTGGGCATATATCCGGAGAAGACTGCAATTCAAAAAGATACATGCACCCCAACGTTCACTGCAGCACTATTTACAATAGCCAAGACTTGGAAGCAACCTAAGTGTCCATCGACAGTTAAGTGAATAAAGATGTTTATATATATATTTATATTATTTTAGATATATAATATAAATATACATTTATATATATACATATACATACACACACAATGGGATAGTACTCATCCATAAAAAAGAATGAAACAATGCCATTTGCAGCAACATGGATGGGCCCTGAGATTGTCATATCAAGTGAAGTAAGTCAGACAGAACAAGACAAATATCATATGATATCACTTACATGTGGAATCTAAAATATGACACAAATGAACTTACTTACAAAACAGAAACAAACTCACAGACATAGAAAACAAACTTATGGTTACCAAAGGGGAAAGGGCGGGGAGGGGGATAAATTAATAGTTTGGGATTAGCAAATATACACTACTATATATAAAACAAACAACAAAGTCCTACTGTGTAGCACAGGGAACTATATTCAATATCCTATAATAAACCGTAATGGGAAAGAATACACAGACACACACACACTAAATCACTTTGTTGTACACCAGAAATACAACATTGTAAATCAACTATAGTTCAATTAAAAAAATAAAATAAAAATAATAATGTTTTTTGATTTATCCCTAGGTTGAGCATCGTAGAAAATAACGTCTTCATTGAGGCTGTCTGTTCAGTATGTAGAAATAGTCTGGGGACTCAGATTGGAAGTTACTTCCTCTCTTTGTCTCCTCCTTCTCCCCACCTGGGTTGACCTTCCCTGGCCTGACTTAGGAAGGGCTGGCCCTGGTCTGGTGAAGCCTGTCCATGAATGGCGTGTGAACACGGTCAGTATGAGCTTGTCCACAGGCTGAACATCTCTCCCCACTATAACCTGTTCATAAGCTCCCTGGCAACTCTGATCCAGGGGTCCAGCTCATGCCATACCTGTACCCTGATTTCACAACGAACAGCATGAGCACCCAAGGCCTGGACCCTCGACTCTCAGGACTGGGTGACCAGAATAATTCTAGTGGTCAGAACACCTGCTTACAGGGAAGAGAGCCAACATTTTATAAAAACTTTAAATGGAGTATAACCCATAAAAACATTGAATCACTATGTTGTACACCTGAAACTGATATAGTATCATTAATCAGCTATAGCTCAATAAAAAAAGGACACTTGCCTAACCGTGAATATATAATCTAAGTCACTGAAAGGTGAAATTCATGACTCATGAATTCTCCTTCATGAGTGTGAAGGAGATGCAGTGTGAAAGCAGGAAACATTGAGAGACATCGTCCATAAGTCTCAGGTACAAACATGTTAATGAGTCATGGGCATCCAAGAAAAATAATAAGTTTTGAAGTTAAAGCAGCAATAAGTGTAAGACAGGGGGCCTATTTCTCAAGCCCTCAGGTTTCCACACTGGGGAGGGCATCATGCAGGAATAAAGTTTCTCTTTCCTGTACTACCTCTTTTCCGCAGGAGGAGACACTCAAAGTTGATATCATAGCCCCTAATTCTAGTGACTATTCCCTCAAATAATTCACATCCCACCAATAATAGCCATGCCACTAACCTCTAAAGCTTTGCAGAACACCCAGTACATGTCTACCTGAAGAGTGTTAGAAAAACAGAGACAATTATTCCGAAGCATCTGTTTAAAAGAGGGATTGTTTAAAAAAAGGACATAAAAGCAGTCCCTATAATGTGTGCAGCTCAACATATTCCTGCCAAGTGCTGGAAAATTTTCGAACACACATAAAATACTGAAAGAAAAAAAAGCTATAGGCATTTTACTTGCCAGCAGATGGCGATATCGTCTAGTTATTTAAAGAACAGAAGCCTAAGCAAGTTTTGTGCATGTGCGTTTTAAGTTTGAAGTCTAAGCTTCAAAAACAGAAGAGGGGAGTGCTTTATATCTAGATACAGATGAGCAGAATAAATCAGTTCTTAAAAGGCAAAAATCAGGATTTAACAACAAGAACAACAAAGTGTTTCTCTACTGATTGCTGTAAACTCTTGAGAATCAGTGTGGTCTCAGCTGTAGCAACAGTGGCACCAGGGAGCGTGTTAGAAAAGCGGGATTTCAGAGCCACCTGCGACTCACTGAATCAGAATCTGCATTTTAACATGATCCCCAAGTGAATCATATGCACATTAAAGCCTAAGAAGAAAACCCCATGATTCTCAACACTGGCTAGACAAGAAAATCTACTAGGAACTTAGACCAGTTAAGGGATCCTGTCTTCACAGGCTCTTAGCATGGGGTGCAGCAGACATCGGTCTTGAAAAGCTGCTGGGGTTATTCTGACATGAAGCGAGGGCTGAGAACCACTTCTCTGAGCTAAGAGATGAGCCTCCTTGAAGAAAGTAAGGACAAATACCATATGCTAACACATATATATGGAATTTAAGAAAAAAAATGTCATGAAGAACCTAGGGGTAAGACAGGAATAAAGACACAGACCTACTAGAGAATGGACTTGAGGACATGGGGAGGGGGAAGGGTATGCTGTGACAAAGCGAAAGAGAGGCATGGACATATATACACTATCAAATGTAAGGTAGATAGCTAGTGGGAAGCAGCAGCATAGCACAGGGAGATCAGCTCGGTGCTTTGTGACCACCTAGAGGGATGGGATGGGGGGGTGGGATAGGGAGGGAGACGCAAGAGGGAAGAGATATGGGAACATATGTATATGTATAGCTGATTCACTTTGTTATAAAGCAGAAACTAACACACCATTGTATGGCGATTATACTCCAATAAAGGTGTAAAAAAAATTTTTTTTTAAAAGAAAGAAAGAAAGAACAAGCTGAGATGCTATCTTTCAAACAAAAAAATAAACTTTCATCTCAAATAAATTCTCACCCACTGTGCTCCTCACACAAAGCCCAGGTAATCTCAGAGACCCTGATATGACTCTTGATGATGTTTTCCTAAATGTGTTCCACAAAAGACCTACATCAGAATCATGGGAGATGCTTGCTAACCGGTAGCATTCCTGGGCCTCACCCCAGACCCACTGCATCAGATTTTATGGGGTGGAGCATTTCTCACAAGTGTCTTCATGGGTTTTATTTACAAACAGTTTGAAAGCCTCTGGACTATAAGAAGGGAGTAAGGGGCACATATTCAAATAGAATTTACCCGGACTGAACACTAGTGTCAGGCAGAAATTTCCTGAATTTTCCTGAAACTGAAAATTCCTAGATAAGAATTCTAATGAGTGATGTTTCAAAGGTTCTCATCACTGAGGATGTCAAACAAATACAGAGGTCATGTTACTAATCTCAACTTGTCTGTAAGGTAAATAGAAGTGAGTGGTCTCCCTTCTCAAAACAGAACATCACACTATGTAAGGCTTGAACACAGAATGCTCCAGAGCGAGAAACTCCAGGTAAGAAAGGGTATGCCCCCCACCCCATTTCTCCTTCCTTGGGTTCACTTGCTTCATTTTCACTGCCACCCTCTGTTCCCCTTTGGCTCTTTGTCTCAACTATGGCTCATTTGGGTCCGAGAGAATAAAAGGAGGAGGGAAAATCTATGAGGAAACAAGATTCAAAGGAACTGAGGAATAAGAAACTCCTTCCTCGGATTGCGTTTTGCCAGATGGGATGGTTTGCTTCATCCTCTGACTCCCCATCCTATGGCTGAATGCGCCCTCATCTGCAATGTGAAGGTCATGTTATGGTCACAGCTCAGGAAAGGCTAGCCCTGACAGGGGAGTCAGATCAGCCCTGACAGTGACTCTGCCCTGCTCTCCACAATCGGGGGATCAAAGCTGTACCATCCTAACACTGAAGAAGGAACCGTAAATATATGAAGCCGCTGGAGGTCAGTTTGAATGATTCTAATTGTAGATGGGTGTTCGGAGTTCTTTACAGCTTTCTCCACATTTCACACTGTGCTTAGAAACAATGCACAATGTTCTTCATATTTATTAGGCTTAGTAAAGAGTTCTACTTCAGAGAGGAACTATATAGAAATTTAAAGCTTTGTAATGTTAATTTTGATTTGGTTAGTCACACTTCTGAGAATCCTAGATATTCCGGAGGTAACTTCATTAGGGCAATGCATTCACAAGCCAAAGTGCATCAGATGACAGCAAAGTCATGAAGCCTTTTGCATCTAACAACTGGTCATTTAAAAAATTTGAATACCTCACTGTGATCTCAAATTCCTCAAACTCATTTCAACCTCTTTCCCAAAATAATTTTTCCCTTTCCTGAAAACCCATCAATAACAAAGCCACTTTCCAGATAATGAGCTGGAAAATCTTGATGTTCTACTTCCTTTTATGTATCCTATTCATCCACGTGCCCGTCTGTCCATTCATCCATGATCCACCGTTAGTCCATCTGTCCGCCCATCCACTGATCAATCCATCCATCCATTGAGCTATCCCTCTATCTGATTTTCTAAATTTTAAAAAAATTTTATTGAAGCATAATTGATTTACAATGTTGTGTTAATTTCTACTGTACAGCAAAGTGATTCAGTTTATATATATATATATATATATATATATTCTTTTTCATATTCTTTTCCATTATGGTTTATCACAGGATGTTGACTATAGTTCCCTTTGCTATACAGTAGGACCTTGTTGAGGGAAGGATTAGGAGTTTGGGATTAGTTAATGCAAACTACTGATATTATATATAGGATGTATAAACAAGGTCCTCTACCCGATTTATGCTAAGTGAATAGACTCCTGACTTATATATAGATATTCTCTATGTGTCTAATTAATCTTCCATCATATTACTCCTTTGTTTAAAAAATATTTTTCAAAACGAAAAACACTTTAAATAGCAAAAAACAAGTTTTCACTATATAAATCCAAAATCCTCAGCCGGGTTTTAAGACACTGCTCCATAGGTTCATTCTAACCTCTAATCACTTTTCTAGTAACTTAATATGCATCCTCTACTCACCATACTGTACTCACAATGAATCATTTTCATCACAACATCCCATCTTCTACACATACTGCTTATTAAACAATTATTTGTTCACTGCTCTATGCCGTATATTAGACATCATAGGTTCAGAGGTGCAGCCCCCGGCATTATGGACACTGTATCGTTGCAGTAAAGGCACACATGGAGCACTTGTGCTGCAATTCACATAATACAGGTGTGTGCCATGGACTATAGGGGCATAGTGTACAGGGCGATTCATTTTGAGCAATAGATCAGAAAGGTGCTACAGTAAAGGGTGAACAGAAATGTGACAAGAGAGGAGGAAGAGGGCATGACTCTAGTTTTCTCTCCTCTGCACAACTAAGTAGTACCCATCTTCCATTTCAGCCACTTCCCTGACACCATTTCCTTATCACTCCCAAGTCACCGCTCGCCTCTGAACTTCCACAGCACTTGCGGTCTGATCCACTCCATTTACAACTCACATATATTTAACGTTGCTCAGATTCTTTTCCCCATTTGCCCCTTTTGTGTCATTAACAAACACGATATCCTTATCACTTAAGCGTCCATGAACTGTTTTCTATTTAGTGAAAGCAGAAGCAAACTTAGATCATCTCTGAAGTCCCTGTCTTTAATAATTTATACAGAGACTGAAACAGGAAGAGGCTGTATCTTAACTGGACCATCCCCTCCTCAAAAGCAGAGATCACCTACAATTTTCTGAATGCCCTAGGGAAAAAGCTTATGATAATTTAACAAAGGCATTTTTTATAAAGACTGTTGTGATAAAATGTATCAGACATGAATTAGCATGTGGTGCTCAGGTGGCCAAAATCATGGAGTTAATTACATTAGCTTTGCTCTGTTCCTCGGTCCCCAACCACACCCCCAATCCTAGTTAGGCTACAGTGAGACCAGAGCTAGAGAGGGGGTAAGATTCAGGGCAAACTGAACCTCACTCCTGAGAAACTCCTCCAGTGGTCGTGTCAGGATCACCATCATTACAACATGAAGATAATCATTTAGCAACTCAAAAGAGCAGAATGTTCAAAATAGATTATTTCTCTGCTTACAACACGTTTCTTTTCCCTGTTCTCTACAATGTTAATACAGACTTTTAACACAAGAATTATTATTAAGAATTTTGAAGAAAGGAAGGAAAGGAGGGATAATAGTTTCTTGAAATTACAAGCTCCCATAAGAGAAGCTTTACTATAATTAACGTGACCTGGAAAAATGCCCATTAACTTTAGTAATAAGAACATCGTTTTGGATCAATCCTAATCCTATGACTCCCCTCCTTATATGGGGTGACTAGACAGTTTTAAATCTTTTAGTTGTTTAGCGTGATACTTCAGGGAATCTTGTCTCAAAATGTAAAATGTGCACTTATCTTCATGGACACAGGAAATATTTTATCATCCAGTCTCACATGAAAAGAACAGAAAATCAGAGCCCACAGAAGAGTATTGATAAGAAGCCTCAGAGAGTGGGAAGAAAACTAGATTCTAGAACAATTTCTATCCTTTAAAGAGCTGTGTACTTTAGATATGTCATTAAATTTAACTTTTCTAAGGCTATTTCTTTTTTTTTTTTTTTTTGAGGTACGCGGGCCTCTCACTGCTGTGGCCTCTCCCATTGCGGGGCACAGGCTCCAGATGCACAGGCTCAGCAGCCATGGCTCACGGGCCCAGCCGCTTCGTGGCACGTGGGATCTTCCCGGACCGGGGCACGAACCCGTGTCCTCTGCATCGGCAGGCAGATTCTCAACCACTACGCCACCAGGGAAGCCCTCTAAGGCTATTTCTTTATCCTCAAATGAGGTTGATAACTAATGATTCTATAGGACTTGGGCAAAGACCAAATGAAACCTGTGAAACGTAATATAGTTTTGCTAGCCTTGCTGGTATCTGTTGTTCATGTTTATCATGAATAATAAATCATTAATCTCTCTTTCCTCTGAAGAGAGGGAAAAAAGCAGTCGGGTCTAAATTACAATAGAAAGAAAGAAAGATAAGTTCATAAAGGGCTTCCTAACTATAGGAGTTGAGAAACCTGAAACATATTAACTAAGAGTTTATAGAATGATCTTTCTTGAAAATCTGTAAGGAAAATATTAGCAGTTAGGTTTTTGAGTACCTCTAGTAAAGCCTTATGTGGAAGTAGAGGGATAAATCCTAGAACCTCTAGGCTTTGCCTAGCCCAGTCATGTGTGAGGCTGTCCCTTGCTGGAGAAACTGGTTGTCTTCCAATGCTAGGCGTCCTACGTGGTGCTATTTTACTCGGTGTTGGGAAATGTGTTTTCAAGAAGGCATCGAAGCCTCCAGGTGAAACTCATGAAAACTGACTTACCTGGTTGCCTCCACTCTTGGGGTTCACAAACACAAGCAAAGGTTTCATGAGAGGAGAAGAGATAGGTTTTATCACAAAAGGGCGACCTTTGTTTTCCTAATGAAGAAAGAAAGCAGAACTATTGAGACATACGTCTGTGACTTGAAAGGCAGCCCCAAAACAATGAAAGTGAGAAATTACTAGCACCCCCCCACCCCCCAAAAAAACTCTGCATCTTGTTTCACAGGACTAACTCAAAGTAAGTGAGACAGTATCTCAAGCTATAACTTGCCCCCAAGAATTAAGCCACGCTTTTGTTTTTATTCTGTATACTCAAAGCGTTCTAGAAACGTTCCAGCTCTTATCTTCATCTTTATAATCTTTGGGATAATACTTCTACAGACAAGTGCAAATGCTCTGATTCTGGAGTGGCAGGAGGTTTCATATATATATATATATTTTAAAGGAATTTATATATTTATTTATATACTTTTATATATATATATATATATATATATATATATATATATATATATATATTAAGGAATAGGCAGAATCCCAGTGTGGTTAGAATAAGGTGAAGGAGAGAGTGGCAGGAGATAGATCAGAAAAACATGCTTGGCCAGGTCAAGTCAGACAGAGGCAGCTATGGAGAGGAGGATGGATCTCACTGGACCATCACCCTCAAGCACTTACTTCAGTTCCTCTTTTACTGGCTTTTCTTTTAAAGCTTGTTCTCTTCTTCTTCCGATTTGAAGCCTTCAGCGAGTTCTGTAGGGAAAGAAGGGACCACCTCAGCTCGCAGGCAGACGGCCCACGAGCTTTCCCATGCAGAACCATCTAGAAGATGACGGCAGCACATGCTGTTCGACGGCATGCTTCTCATGCTTTGACACTTCCAAGCCACTGCTCATGGGTAAGCCACACACAGAACCCAGTCGCGTGCTTCAGAGTGAGCGACTGACTCCCCACCACACGGAGAGGCAGGGACTTAGAACACTGGAGGCTCTCATGGACTCACATAACAACACACGTTATACCTGCCAACCCTCCCAGTAAAAATGGAAGAATCCCAAATTCTCTGAGGGGCTCCAGTCTCCCGCCCAACCAGGTCCGTCTCCCGCCCAACCAAGTTCAAGTTCATCTCCTGGTATGGAGATCACCTATGTGGAAATGTAAAAAAGGAGGCCATTTTTCACGTTTTCCTTTTTGGTTTTTTTGTTTTTTTTCCTCTCTTTTTACTTTTTATAGGGAATGACCTGTTCATAAAATGACTCAACCCCACTGGAACTTTATGATCCAACTCCCCTGTCAGCATTAATGGCTTGGTTATACTATGCAAAGACTCGAGTTACTTATAATAATAGAGTGGGAGTCACTGTTCTTCCTTTCTCTGGCTAAAGACCCATTGGTTTAAACAGTCCTCCCTCCCCTGGTAACATTGATTTTTTTTTCTTCTCATAGAATTGCATCCAACTTGCTGAAACACAGTGACCCCAAATTTACATTCCCAGTCTTTCTCTTTCTAGGGATTTTATGGACCACAACTTTGTGATTATTACAGCTATTTATTCTTAGTATTTGACACAGATGCTTTGAGAAGAACCTCTCTCAGGGGATAGTCACAGCTCACTGGCTGAAGACAAGGCAAAGCCAGATTTAATTAGTGAAAAGTCAATAGTCAATTCGATTGCCATCTTCATAAAGGCAAGCTATTACTACCATGTCACAGAGTTTTACAGAGTGTTGAAAGCCTGAAATACAAAATTCTTAACTTAAAAGCTTATATAAGTATATACATCTGCATTGTTTGAGCAATTAAATGTTTTCAAACAGCTTGAAGAAACTTAGGTATTTATGCTTCAACATTTTAGAGTATCTTTTCTTAGCATTCAAAATAAACCTTAGTCTAGAGTACATATAGTAAAACATCCAAGTTACAAGACTGAAACTATTTAGCTTTTATTTTACTTTCATTTGGACCATGAAAAAAATAAGTTGATCTGTGGCCTGTGCTCACCAAGGATGAAGAAAACTTTCTTGGACCAACATTTGTCCCAAGGTTTTCTTCCCCCATCAGATTGAAAGAGTCTTCGGGTTCTCTGAATCTCCCCAGAAAAGAAATCGGAAGTTCATAGGTGTTCGAGATTCCAGGTGATTTCTCATCACTCACTCTAGACTATACTTCTCCTGCAAACAGATCTCCAAATTTCCAAATTCCTCTTTAAATGGGTGTACTATCGTGCCCCTCTTTGGGAAACTTTTGCATTCTTCGAGTATTTGCTATATTTTGACTACTTTCGGTTTTATTAAAAGGGAAGAAAAATTACTCGGAACCTTTAAACTTTTAATCAGCCAAATATTCCAAGAAGAATGCTGAAAACTATTAGACCAACAGAAGCAGTATCTACTTGATGGCACTCAGTGATGCTCTGAGTGCTGGTACTTGGGCCCCAATAAATATTCTTATTTAGTTTGTTTGGGGTGAAGCCCAGGCAAAGATACTTTTTAAAAGCTCCCCAGAATAGAACAGAATAATCAAATAAAATGAAAGCTCCCCAGGGAATTCGAATGTGTAGCCGGGGTTGAGAAGCCCTGTTTGAAGTACAAAGGGCAGAGTGAATAGCCATATGTACTGTGGTAAAGCCAATCACTGCGGTGAGGAACGTGAGGTGTGGGATCTGCCAGGCTCGGTGTGAATTCTGAACCTCCCTGTCACTTAGATCTGTGACCTTGGCCAAGTCAGTCAAACTTCTGAAATAACAGTTTCTTAATTTTAAAATGAAGTTGATATTACCTACCTCACAGGACAGTTGTGGAGTTTAAACAAGAAAAAGGATGTGAAGCAGTTAACTTGGTATCCATCCCATGAGAAGCACTTCCATAAATGTCAGTTGCCTCATTCATAGCTCTATATCCCCAACACCCAGCACAAATGCCCGGCACACGGTATGAACTCAAATCGTTGTGGAAATAATAAACCAATATTTTTAGAGTTCACAACATTGAGTGAGCCTTTCCTGATTTTGAAAAGGATCCTTAGGAAGTGAGTGATTGTCTCCTAACTTCTTTGCTGTTTTCGTTCATTTAGTGCCAAGAGCAAGGCAGGACCCCAAGTGCTTGAAGGAACACACTGTCGGCCTTGGTTCTTGACAGGACTCAATAATTAAACTCCAAGAGATAGGTCGAATGGACCAAGCTGAGGTTGTTTCCTAAACTTGCCTGATCATAGAAATCATAGTCCTTCAGGTGATTCTGATGATCAAGTATGTTTGAGAAACAGAGGGTTAGAAAAACACATCAAAATAAGGCTTGATGTCTGAAAACAGGGCAGGCGGGGAACTCAACTCTAACAGGGAACAGACACACAAAACGGCCTTTGTTTTAAACACAGATACAAGTGCTTCTGAGCCTCACCGAGCCACACGCATCTGAGGCCATCATCCCACAGAACAAGGAGGGGGCAAAAATAAAGCACAGTGGTTGACTTACAGTACCTGGACGCTTCTATGTGAGCTCTGAGTAAGCTTACAGCCCTACGGATGGTCAAATAGCAAAAGATAAGCAGTATGGAACTTCACAGCGCACATCCAAGTTCCCCAGGCTTCCTTCTGTTCCCGTGTAAATATGTATCTCGGTCTCAATATATCACTTCTTTTAGAAGGCAGTGTAATCCAACGAGGAACAGATGGATGTGAAGGCAGATTAGGGTCGTGTTTTGGCCAAGACAAATCTTCTAGCCTTGCTGATCTACACTATCACTTGCCCTGCCTGGTCAGTACTGTGAGAACTAAACAAAACAACATGCTTTCCAAGAATGTACAAATTATGCCAAGACGTTATTGTCTTGAATTGTTGGTGATACAGTCAAGAAACCTTTAATACTTGTCCTGTGTCCTAAAACAAAGCAGCCCTCTTAACAAGAGCTGCTAACTCAGTGATACAAAGGGTTCAACACTTTCCAAACAGTGAAATACTGTGCTCTCATTTGGATTTTTACATTCTTCTGATTCCAACAGCATTCACCCCCTGTACATTCTGTGCCCACTCTTTTGTTAAAGGCCTAAGAAAAGATAAAGGCTTTTTGTTTTCTTGTACCAGGTATTGGGAAGAATTACCTTGCCACAAAAATAATCCTATCAACACAATCTTTATCCTAGTTAGGACTCCTTCCTGGGCTGTTACAAAATCTTATTGGTGAATCACTCAGCTGTGAATGAAGCCTAATGTACTACTCTTTTTACTCTTCAGGGATTTCCTCAGGTGATGGGATCACAAAGGATCTAAATAATAACATATCTAAAGAGAAAGTATCTCACTTCATCATTCCAAATGAAGCCCTCCCATCATACACTGGACAAAACTCTGATGGATAATAAGAGGGCGATCCATGGACTTTGTCTATTAAAGAACATTCTCACTCTGCCCTGCTTCAGCTATACCATTGAAGCAAAGGTTGTTGTGAGGACAGGTAAGCAGAAGAATCAAGAAAACTCATTCCAAAGTTAAGGACAGGGTCTCCGCAGCTTCTCAGGCGTATTTGGCCAAATCACAGCAAGTATCGCTTGACCTTTAGAACTAATCAAAGGAAGTCACTTGGGCATTGAGGGAGATTGTTCGCCATTGCTATTACCTATCATGGGGTCCCCAGCATTTTAAGATCATCCGATCATAAGGAATAAGGACTAGCATGAAGAAAGGCAATGCAAGGCTAGGCAGGAGTTGATAGCGACATTTTTATAAGTAGACCATTAGAAAGAATATAAATATCCATTGGTAAGAAGTTGGCTTATATAAACTGTAAAATATCCATAGTGTGGGATATATACAGTAGTTTTAAAAAAGAGTCAAATCTGGATGTATTAATAGACTTTTCCCTATGATTTTTTTTAACTGGGAAAGCCAAATTTTAAAGCATTAAGTGGAGAATGATGTTAGTTATTAAAAACGCACACCTGTAGTGTCCCCCCGCCAAACCTTGACCCACAAAAAGTTCATGTCACACAGGTCTTGCTCCAGGAGCTCCAAGTGCTTACACTCGCATTTGAACATCTTTAACTCATTCATCCAGTCAAAATATCATCTGCTAACATTTTCAGTCCAGAGGACAAACACTGACATCTGTAACTTTAAATATAACGTTTACTTTATATCAACAGATTCAGGTTTGGTTGTTGACATTTGGTTTTCTTGTCATTTTAATTCCTTCCAGTCATCTACCGTCCATCATCTTTTAACTTCTAGGTCTAAGTAATCTGGTGATGAAACCCAGCAAATCATCCAGGTAGCCCTCATTTCCCTTACCATCAAACTTTCATGCAGCTCCCAACTCCACAGCTGGTCACGGAGTAATTATCCACTCAGAACCAGCCATCTTTCAACAGAGAAGGAAAATATATGGTTTAATTCCACCTCTTTACAACCCACTTTTCCTGACCATTATACACTCCGGCAGATTTCCTTTACTCTTCTCTCGAGTCATCTGTTTAGACACACACATCACAAATAAAGCTGACTTTATTTGATGACCCATCTTCACTGCTGTTCTCAGTTATGTCCTATCAACTGGCATTGTCCTTCCTCATCCCTCTTCCCAGGGACGCCGCCCACATCCCTCAAAACCAAGCACAAACAACAGATTTTCCACTGAGCCTAGGCTGCTCTCCATGATTGAAGCTGCTCAATTCTGCTTCATGTCTCCACTGTGTTTCTACATCTTAGGTGGCATTTACCTCTCTCCGCCTCAGATGTGTAGGCGTCTCACTGACCAGGGCTATTTCAACCAACCTGTCTGGCCCCTTCCTCTCACCACCATATATGTATCTCTCCCACGAGATGAACGCTGATCAAAAAGACAAACCTTCCCAGACATCTGAAAGCTACTCTTTTATTAAGGATTTACATGTGGCTGAATTCCTCTCCAGAATCCACAAATACCCTGACCAGTGATTTAGATTGTTGTGTCTATTTTCCCCACTGGGGAGTACACTCTTTGTGGACATCAAATGAACATCTGATTCATCTTTGGATCTCTCACTGCATGTAACAGCATCTTTGAATGTGGTTAATTAAACATTTACTTAATTCAATTAAGCCTCGTCTTTATCATTTCTAAGCAGTATCATAGAGAAATATAGAAATATATAAAGGAAAGATATATAAATTCTAAAAGTTGAAAAAACATTTTATCTGTTCTTTGTCTACTTTCCAAATTCTATTTTTTGATCATTTCCCAATAACTCCAATAAATTCTCTAATCTTACTGCTTCCACACCATCACTAACAGGTTGCCACCCATACTCCACACTCTACAAACTACAGTTTTTAGGGTCATCAACGCTCTGGTCCCCAACACAAGGACTTTTCTCAATCCTTGTTATTTTTTTCATGTCTACAGAATTTAACATTGATGATTGCCCTATTTTTCTTTTCATTTTTAATAATGAAACTTTAATGCAATCATAGCTCTCTATCTTGCAGGATTCTCTTCCTCCTCTCACTTTCTGGGTATGGATGTTCCCCCAGTCTTCTTCCATTCTTTTATTCAGTAAATGATCAGGTCTTGACTCTCTCTCATAGGATAGGCATTGTGCTAGTGAACACACAATCCCACTACAGTGTGAAATACAACAGTTACAGTAGTATTTCAAGGTGCACTTGGAAACAGAGTAGGTGCCAGGCTATGGCCCCTATTCTTGTCTATTTCTACCCTCTCCATTGGAAATCTCACCCTCTTTACATCCTCTTTCACCGTAATACAGACGGTTCAGGGATCAATAACTTCTGTCTTGACCCCCGTATGACTACCCACTGTTGCTATCTGCTGTTGTGCGGCTTCACCTGATACCCTGCACCCCTAAAAGTCAACAAGAAGGAAAATAACAAGAGCTAGCATTTGAGTGGTTACAATGAGCCAGGTGCTGTTCTGTGTGTTTTATTTTTTCTTTTTTGGTTCATTAGTCCTCACGAAAGCCCTATGAGTTAGGTACTAGTATTATTTAACCTTTGCAGCTGAGAAACTGAAACAGAAGGGATTAAGTTGAGATTAACCAAGTTATTAAGTGGCAGAGCAAGGTTATGAATCCAGGCAGCCTGGCTTGCAAGCCAGAGCTCTTCAGCACTACTCTATTGCCACCCTGCCCCCAAGCTCATCATACACTACCCTTTACATAGAACTTAGTTAATTGATTAAATTACCTAATGGCGTTGGAGCCCAGAGGAGGAGGGACCACCAAAATTTTAAAGCTCACTGATTCAGCAAGGCTGGCTACAGTAACACAGTAAGGCAGCATGGCATATCATTAAAAGCTTGGTTTCCAGAATCACAATTCTTGGGTTCAAATGCCATCTCAAACTATTCAATAATTATATAGTCCCAGCTAATTTATTTGACTTTTCTATTCCTTACTTTCCTTAGCTGCAAAATGGGACTAATAGGATACCTGCCCCATAGAGCACTGTGATGATGAGATACTGAAGGTAAAGTACTTAAAATATTTCCTAACACATGTAAAGCGTTCAATAAATGTTAGCTTTCATTCTTATTATTACGATGTTCTGAATCATAGAAGATAATAAAAAGGTGCGTGATGAAAAAAATTTTGGACTTTAGCATCCAGACTGTGAACTACTCTCCAAAAAACACCCCCACCAATCATCCACTTAATAAAAGTTGCTAAGATACCAACTTATTATTCTGAAAATTTAAGGGCAAACAAGTAAGCATTTTTTATGTATTTGCTGGTAATAAGGGAAAGGTCTCTTTATAGAAAAATTGTAGCTAAAAAATGAAGAGTAAAATCTGGAAAAAATCACCCTTTAGCAACCCCTAATGAAATAACAGTTTTAGGTAACAATCCTTAATGGATAAAATTATAGATGAAAGACTGACAGATAACTTTATAATAGATGGATTAGGATGACAGCTCCTGAATTCACAGATCAATCTTAACATCACTAAGAGTGAACAACCTGACATTATGCTCCTTTAAAAGCTACACTATAGAAAAAGATACCATTACCCATATAGTCCTTTTGCCAAGAAATTAAACCTGAATCTAATGTCTTTATATCTAAATATTTCAAGAAATATGGGCCATAAGGAAAATCATTTTAAAACACACAAAATTAAAATATGAGATATTCTACAGGTAAAGTGACCCAATTTATTCAATAAATAAATGGCAGGGAAAATAAGAGAGGAGATTGCTATAGATTAAAAGAGATTTAAGAGATCAGTCAACAAAAGGAAGTTGTAGACTTTGGATCCTAATTTGAAAAAATAACTGTTAAAAAAAGATATATTTGAAACAACCAGAAAATATTTTAAGGATGCCACCTCAAATTATTTACTTTTGATGGGTGAGATAATTGTATGTAGTTGTCTTTCTAAAGTGTTATCTTTTTGGGAAACAAAATGAAGCATTTACAGATTAAATGGTATGCTAAAATCTGCTTTAAAATACTCTAGCAAAAGAAAAAAAGGAAGACTTCCACTCTGGAGAAGACAGAGTAAATGGAGTGGGACCAGGAGAAAAATGGATGTGGCTCTGAAAAGGTAACATAGGGATACCTGCGGTGATGGAATTGGTCTGTGTCTTGACTAATCAATGTCAAGATCCTTGCTGTGATGTTATACTATGATCCTGCAAGATGTTACCATGAGGGGAAAATTTGTAGAGGGTACATGGGATCCTTCAGTGTTATTTCTTACAACTGCACGTGAATCTCAAAACAAATTTAACTACAAAAAAGAAAACATGGTGTGGCAGGGGTTAGACGAAACAATAATAGCAGAAAAGTTCAGGGTTATACACTTTTATGTGCAAGTGTCTTATTTAGTTATTTTAATGTTTATTATTATCAGCATTGCAGATCAGTTCCTTTTCAGAAAAGATGAATATAGAAAAAGATGTTTAATGATATAACATACCAATAACTAAGGGTTATTATTTAGACACAGGATGAGAAAAGTATTGATTGAAATGAAGACTAAAAAGGACCTGACCTCAAACAGGAATGTATCAGGTATATGAGGTCTTGGTTCCAGAATTCTGACAGTGAGTTAGAATCTGTATATTTAAATGTAATGTTGAACAAGACACATAGTAAAGAAGTGCTTTTATAGGAAGAGATGAATGAGTATGTTTTGTCAGTAGTATTCCTTATAGGAAAGAAATAAGTGACCAGTTAGAAAGAAGTGACGACTAATGTGTTATTGAATATTGCAACAGCAATTCAGGATGTGAAATGATAATCGCAGAGTTTGTATTTCAAGTCAAATTTCTGTATTATCTGTGGTGTTTCAGGTATAGAATCTGTTTTATGTCTTTATGAACACTAAAAATATCTGTGACACCAAAAAAAAAAAGTTCATGGTTATGGAATTCATTATGATCTTCTCTTTCTCTTCACTTGCTTGAAAATTTCCACAACCAAAGAATTTTTAAAGTTTAGAAAGGTAAACTTAGAATTCCTCTGCAGAGTGGTAGTCTTCTGATTTTTCTGTTCTATCTTCAGGGGCCCAAATCCCATACCACTAGGTCATGCTACACACTCGTGCTAGTTGTTTTCTTCTAAAATACAGTTTTAGTCTATCACTCCTTTGCTTAAAAGGATAAAGTTTACATGAATCAAAATTCTCTCCCAGTCAGGCCTGAGCAACCTTATGCTCATCCCCTACACACCTCCTGCACAAACCTTCCACTGCAGTCAACCTAGTCTCACAGTCCCATGAAGATAATTTTGGACAAAGTTTCCTGGCTTGTGCCATTCTCCTGTTTGTCATTTCCTTCTCCACTGACCTCAATCCCACCCATCTTTAAGGAGGCAGAATGAAATCCACCTGCTTCATGAAGCGCTCCCTGATCTTTTTTTTTTTTTGCGGTACGCAGGCCTCTCACTGCTGTGGCCTCTCCCCTTGCAGAGCACAGGCTCCGGATGCGCAGGCTCAGCGGCCATGGCTCACAGGCCCAGCCACTCAGCGGCATGTGGGATCTTCCCAGACCGGGGTACGAACCCGTGTCCCCTGCATCGGCAGGCGGACTCTCAACCACTGCACCACCAGGGAAGCCCCTGATCTTTCCTTAAAATAACTATATGGTTCTTCAGAGCAAGGATTGTGTATTATATCACAATGCCTAGTAGCCTTCTTGATACCATCAAGGTTTTTGATGAAAAACGTGTTGATTTAACTGAATATTTACTATACAGCACACGGAGAGATTACTGAATTTTAGGGGAAAAACACACACAAAGAAGTAAAAATGTTAAAGAGGTTTTAAAATAACACCAAATTGGAAATCAGTACACCTGAATCTCAGACATAGTACTGTAATTGACTTGCTATGTCACCTTGGACAACTTATTTCGCATCTCGTGACATTCAGCTCTAAAATGTAAAAATAACTAGATGTTTCATTTTTAATGTGTAGATACTGTACTCGCCTCTGGAAAACGGTTCCCAAGGGCTTCCATGGATTGTGATGATTCCTACATGTTACTCATCAGAGGCAAAACTTTTATATAAAACACATGAAGCAAAACAGTGTCCCTGATCCACCAGTTTTTAAATAAAACTGAGTCAATGAGAATACACTACATGATAATTTTGGAGACCATCTGAAGTAGGACTGCCATATCTTTTAAAGATACTACATTCTAGAAGACTCCCTAAGATACCCGCACCCCGGGGGTGGTATAATCTTCTCCCTGTAACATTAAAAGTCTGGCATCCCATAACTTGGAGATGACTATCTAAGATGTACAGTACAAAGGCAGAAACGTTTCTATCACAGATTAGGACCTTGTTGAAAAACTACCAAGGTCTCCCAGAATATAGCAGCAGAGACTCTCCAGGACAGAAAGTACAATGAGGATGGAATACAGAATGAGATTAGATGTTCAGAGGATAAATTCTACTTTGCCTTAAGAAAAGAGTGCTGCTCTCTAAGCAGGCCTTGTGTGCTGGGGAAGGTCATGACCCACAGTCTGCATTCGGGTTGGAACTGGTGGTAATAGCAACCAAACAATGGCACAGAGCGCCCTCACAGCCACTCCCTGGGGCTGCCCAGGCTGGAAGAGAAGAGAGTTGTGTGAGAATCAGCTGTACCCACTACGGGTCCTTAATGAATTCAGGAGAGCACCCATCAAAGAGAACATTAGCACCTGAGTGGGGAGGAAACACTCCTGCTGCGGAACTTTGATTTCTTTAGGAGGTGGAGGCTGGTTCCATGAGAGAGCCCAGCGCAGAACTGTGATGGGCTAATGGGATGCACTGGGAAGCATAGGACCTTGGGGATGAGTGAGCAGAGATTGTAAGAACCCAGAGATTCGTCAGGGGGAGAAAAGCAAGAAGCAGCAGTTACTTTTTCTCTGTGCTGTCCCAGCAGCACCAGGGTTCCGGCAGTTACCTGAGGTTTCTTCACCTTAATGATCCAGGTGGGCGGGACAATAACAGCAGCGTGAGCCCCCAGGGAGCAGGGTTCCTCAATCTGATGCAGCATGAAGCAGGTCACCTTATTGTGAAACTGAAGGGAAAAACAGGCCAGTAAACAATTCTGTGCAAAGGACAACGATGCCACAAGAAGGAATAAGTACATGTATACACACACACACACACACACTCTCTCTCTCTCTCTCTGAGGTCACACGCTCTCCTCACTGCCCAACCAGCCCCAGGAACTTAGAGACCAGATTTCAAATTCATTCCACTTTACAAACTGATAACGATTGATAACAAGAAATCCATCTTACAGGACAAGCCGGCTAAAATTTGATAAGCTTTTAATAGGATATTTACATAAAGATGTTAGAGACTTGGAGGGGTCTATGAAGGCTAACTTTGCACATAATTTTGTTTCACTTGGCTTGCGCTGGTCACAGACTTGGTTGATCTGGGACGATGTCCAGAAGGAAATGAAGGCAAGCAGAAAGGCAATGCCGACCATCTGCCTCACCTTTTTCTATCCATAGATGTAAATCCTTCCCAGGTAGTCCTTCCAGTGTAGGGGGCCCAGGAAAGAAGATGTCTCTTCTAGAGAGTTGTTAATCCGAGAGGGAACAAAAAGACTGCTTCTGCTAGGTTTGTCCAGGACCACTGAAAAAATAATGGTCCTGTCATACTTGGCAAGTCTAAAGTGCTTTTGGTTTTTGAAAGGAAGTAAAAGTAGAATAATGATCATAATGATACCGCAGTTCTAGGAGCCTAAGTTTATACCCCAATGGACTGAGTAACCTTAGGCCAATCACATTTTTTTTTTTTTTTTTTAGATGTTGGGGGTAGGAGTTTATTTTTATTAATTATTTATTTTTGCTGTGTTGGGTCTTCGTTTCTGTGCAAGGGCTTTCTTTCTCTAGTTGTAGCAAGCGGGGGCCACTCTTCATCGCGGTGCACGGGCCTCTCACTATCGCGGGCTCTCTTGTTGCAGAGCACAGGCTCCAGACGCGCAGGCTCAGTAGTTGTGGCTCATGGGCCCAGTCGCTCCGTGTCAATGTGGGATCCTCCCAGACCAGGGCTCGAACCCGTGTCCCCTGCATTAGCAGGCAGATTCTCAACCACTGAGCCACCAGGGAAGCCCAGGCCAATCACCTTTTCAATCATCTTTTTTGGTGACTGTAAAGTGATAATGAGTGGTAACATTTGTTTTCTAATAAACATAAAATCCCCATTAAATTAACATTAGCTTCTCCTTGGCTTATACTTACTATGACCACATAATTTATCATCTTAACTGAAACAATTTTAAGAATGAAAGGGAGCACTGGTAATAATTATGCTGGAACAGCAGACATAAATTAGGGCTGTTTCCGGAAAACTGGCAAATATAGCCACCCCAATTATGTCACATCAGGGAAATTGTCTTTATCGCTGAATATCTTCAAGATCTGACATGATCCATGGCAAATTACTAAAGCAATTACTTAAGCGTGAAATACTAATTAGTAAGATAATAAATAATTCCTCCTACCACCAGTTACTTGTGATCTGCAAACAATTTGCTAGACCAGAGAAATGTCATTTCAATTCCTTCTTTAGAAAGTGATTTTCTTTTAGCAATCCAAATAAACCCCCAAATGAATGGCCATTGCATTTCTAAAATGGTAGGGATCTCAGAGACTGCCTACTCCAACTCTCTCAATTTATACCCGAGTCGTCTCTAATCTAGAGAGACTAAGAGGTACGTCCAAAACTGCCGGACTTTTAAGTGGTAGAGTCAGGACCTGAATCCATGAAACCCAGCTCCCAAACCCAGTTTTATTTTCTGCTGCAGGAAGCACCCATAGAAGGCACTTAATTGTTTGACATCAGATATCCTAGAAGGAATTACCTGTAGTGTTAAAATACACCACCACTGTAATCTGTCTTAAAATGTTTTGTGTTTTCAGCCCTTGAAAAATCACGTTGTAAACCTGGGAAACTCAAAGATATCAATACTTGGAATTGACCAAAACTCTGCCACAGAGGTCAATCGAAAGTTGTTTTTCAGTGATTCAACTGGACTACAGATTAATAAAAAGAGAGCACATGTGTTCACTGTCAAGTGGGATTGAGTTCCCAAATTAAATAACCCTGGATCAACCACCTAACCACAACCTGGCAGCTACAGGGGCACGAGCAGGCACAGCCTTGTCTGAGGCCAGCTTGATGCCATTTGGCAAGTAACATCTCACCAGATCAGGGAAACCAGCAGCACAGACAGAGTTGGGGACCCCTGGGCCCTAAATCTGCTTCTTCCTGTCCAGGTGGAGATACTGCTTTGATGGTATAGTCTCATTCAAGGACTAGGATGGCCTTATGTTTGTGAACATGTTCTTGAACAGAAGCACAAAGATTATTTGTGTAACAATTAACTGAAAGGAGATGGAAATGCCAAGAATAAAAAATGTGCCAGGAGGGTGACACAGCACTGAGCTTTCCAGACCAAGGCGTCCCTACCTAGTGACAGCAGATCCTCCTGACATGTGCGGGCCTAGGGAAATTATGCCAGAGAGATTATTAGGTTGAACCTGATGGAACTGCCAAAATTCAAAAGTTTTTGACCCACAAAAATGTCAGTTTCATGTGTTTCAACTAAATGCATCTTCTGCTCCTGCCCTATGGCTTTGTTTGGCTAGGTAAAGCTGTTGTGTGTAGAGTCCTGATGTTTTCCTTCAAACCCTTACCCTCACTAAAACAGCACAGCCCTTTCTTTTCAGGTTAGCTGTGCAGTGAGGGGACAATGTATCGCAATTATACAGTCATTCAAAAAAAAAAAAAACAGGTGAATTGAGAGATTAGAGCAGACTTTTTCTATAAAAGGACTGGATAGTAAATATTTTAGTCTTACAGGGTCATACTGTTTCTGCTCCAACTACTCAACTCTGCTGCTGTAGCATGAAAGTAGCCAGAGATAATACATAAAGGATGGGCATGGCTGTGCTCCAATAAAACTTTATTTATAAAAACAGGCAGCAGGGCCTCCCTGGTGGCGCAGTGGTTGAGAGTCCGCCTGCCGATGCAGGGGATACGGGTTCGTGCCCCGGTCCGGGAGGATCCCATATGCCGCGGAGCGGCTGGGCCCGTGAGCCATGGCCGCTGAGCCTGCGCATCCGGAGCCTGTGCTCCGCAAGGGGAGAGGCCACAACAGTGAGAGGCCCGCGTACCAAAAAAAAAAAAAAAAAAAAAAAAAAAGCAGGCAGCAGTCAGATTTGGTCTACAGGCCATAGTTTGCCAACTTATGAGTTAGAGTATACATTGTCTAGTTAAGGAAAAAAACAGGTCCATAGGCAAACAAAAAAATGAACCATCTAGTTGGGACAGAGCTGTTAAAAAATGAAAAAAAGATGAGAGGAAAAGTAAATAGGGAAATTACCATTGGATCCTGGTCAGTATATATGTTCAAGTGTAAGAAAGACTTACATTTCAATGAGCATACAGCCAACTATAACAACATCGAAACCTAAAGAAGGATACAAGACCACTCTTATCCTAACATAGCCCCATTATAAAAAAAAGTTGCCTATATCCAAAACAGAAGAACCAAGATGCCTGAATTTCTGTGTCAGAGGGATTATCTAAGGTTGCAATCTCCCACTATAGGAGTCATCGACAATCTAGTGTAGTGGGGAAAACGTGGCGTAGGAGTGAAAAGCCCTCGATTCTAAACCCAGGGATAGAACCAGGAGAGGATTTTCCAATCTGTGATCCCAGGCTTCAGTGTATAAAGGGGTCAATTTATAGTTTTTTCCAGCTCATTTATGCTATAGTTCTATAGTTTTGATCTGTCTTTCTTCCTCCACAGATCCTATGAGAGAGATAGCACATAAATAAGGATAACGTTCCACTTACAGACAGGAACTCCAGCAATGACGTAAGTCGATTTTGATAAAACACGAGCCCACTTTATTTTATCCCCAAACTTACCGCCTGCTTGCACCAGGAACAGCTGATAGCCACAATCTCTTTACTGTGGAAGGAGAATTTTTGCTGGAAGCCCTGGGATGTCAGAATAAGAAACAGAGAATTAAAACCACTTCAAACACAGTATGCATCTGCCCTCCTGAAGTCCAACAAAGTAAGGCCAGGCTTAAGGTAACTGGGATGGCAAATGCCACACTCGGCACTGCGGCATCTCTAAATTCTACCACGCAAGAGTTTCCTATCCCGAAATCCTCTGGAGTGTGAGAGAGGAGGCACCAGCATTCCCTTAACACTACTCAAAGTCAGACACAAAAATCAGCTCGGTGCTTTGTGACCGCCGGGAGGGGTGGGATGGGGGGGAGGGAGACGCAAGAGGGAGGGCATATGGGAACAGATGTATATGTATAACTGATTCATTTTGTTATAAAGCAGAAACTAGCACACCATTGTGAAGCAGTTATACTCCAAAAAACAAAACAAAACAAAACGTTGTTCTTTTTCTCCCAAGTAAATGAGGTTCTGATACATTTTTATTGTAAGTAAAAAGAAAGAGCCACTTTTGGTTCACATGACTCTGTATAATGGTCATCCATCTCAGAGGTTCTATACAACCTGAACATGGAGAACCCACAAAGAGAAATGAGCCATGAGAGAGGCAGGTGACCTAGAAGTGAGAGTCCGGGAGATGCCCCAGGGTAGAGGAGGAAATGCAAACTCTTTCATCATACCCCGGGACGTTGGACTCAAAACAAGCAGCTTTCAATTTCCATTTTTCGCCAGCAAGCAGCAATGAGATGAATGGAATAGCAAACACAATCCTCTTAATGAACAAACAGAATTACTTTTCCATCGAGAAAGGAAGAGATGCTTTTCGGCTGCTTCTGTCCCTAAATAATTACCAGAGGGAAGTACACAGTAACACTCAAGGAATTTTTTTTAGCTTTCCCAAAGCTCATCCATTTCTATCTGCCTGTGAAATCTAAGCCAAACAAAATAATGCAGATCAATGACAAAAAAAAAATCTTAAAACAAGGCTTTTGTAAAGTGATCCAAAGAAAACAGGAAGATGTGACAGGCAGGAAAGCTTTTAAGGCATTGGCTGACTAAGTCTTGCTTAACGTATACAGATAACTTTAAGTTAAAAGAAACCAAAAACTCAATTTACACATTATTAAAAGAAGTCCTAACAGCATTTTTGCGGTCCCCATAATTCCTACCTATCTGCAGCATTTTATATACTAATGAGCTTTCCCTCCTTTTTGGTCCTCTCGCCTCTCTTGGTTTCCTAAAACACATTCCAGGTCTCCTTCTCCCTCTCCAATCTCCTGCATGTGGACATAAGGCCAGGACCAGTGTCAATCCTCTGTGCTCTGCAATTCCTCCTTGAATCCTTCTCTTTTCTCCCCAACCTCAACTCTCACTTCTAGAAACAGGACCTCTTCCTTAACACCGGACTCTCCTGGATTTTGAAAAGTTTCTCCATCAATATCCCTTTCTCAACAACTTAAGTAATAATAGAATCCCTCAGGGCAGAGGAGTTCACAGAACAAGCATGAGTCTGCTCTCCTTACAAAGGCCTGCTTGGAACGTTGGTCCTCGGCTGGCATTCGGGAACTTGAACTTCAGGAGAGGTTCCATGGTTCCCAGAACAGTTAAGGGTGACTCACTGTGCCTGAACTGTTTGTACAAACAGCCTGATGTATGCTGAACACCTGCTTTCCTTCTGGGAGTCTGGAGGCTGGGTATGTGCTAAGCAGGGTATGTGCTTATGTCACCAGCCCCCAATAAAACCTACTCACTGAGCTTCTGATGAAACTAGGAGACAATATTTCACACGTGTTGTCACAACTCATGTTGGAAGAATTAAGCACACCCTCTATAACCGTTAGAAGACTTTTGGAGCTTCCACTTGGTTTCCTCCAGACTTTACCCCATGTGCCTTTCCTTTGTTGACTTTGCTTCATAGCCTTTTGTTACAATAAATCACAGCTGTGAGTAATATACACTGAGTCCTATGAGCCCTCCTAGTGAATACTGAAACTGGGGTGGTCTTAAGGACAGCAAACATACTCATCTCCCCACAATGAGTCCTGCTATACCTCCTCTGTCAAGGAGAATATCATTCCCCCAAGCAAGGATGCACTTTTGTAAAACACACATGGACTGAATTATTAGGACAGGTTGGCGTCCACAGGTTTACTGCTGTGGCAGCCAGCCACAACCTGCACAGCCCCTGGCATCAGTTATCACTGCCTGACAGAAATAGCTTCCAGGGAGGACACCAAGTCCGGTGGACCACAGGGTTAGGTAGAGAGGTCCCTTCAAAGATGAGGCACAAGCTATTCAATGTGAAACGAAAAGGCACTAAATAGGCAGGAATGATTTCACATCAGAGTCACCTGAAAAGTTCTTCCCCTTTGCTCAAGCCACTCGTGATGGACTGAGCAAAAAAAGAGATGAATAAAACTTCTCTTCAGAGCTATAGCTATAGAGCTCCTTCCGCTGTGTACAGAAGGAAGCCAGCAGACAAGAGCAAGCATGCTGAAACTGGGGCAGGGCCTGCGCAGGGACTCCTGAAGACAACCTTGGCTGTGTGGTGGGATTCTCCCACCCTGGATCCCACGTCCAGCAGGCATCATGCCCCGTTGACTGGTCACGTCCCCTCTGGATGTCTGCTCCCTCTGCTAACTTGTCTCTCCACTGATAGTCTGTTTCCCCCTGTGTTCTTCATTCTATCCTGGGCCATGACACCAGGGAAAATGCTGCTGTTGTTTTTGTTTTTAATATCAGCCTCAATCTTAAATACTCAGATGACTACTTCTTTCCCCGAGATTACAGAACAAACTATTCATACTGACATTCAGCGCCATCCATAATCTTCTCAGCCAATTTGTCTACATCAATCTCCCACTCCCAGCCATTATAAATTCCCGTCTATAGTGAGATGGGATTAATTATATTCTACAACATGCTTTATTCTTTTATGTTTCCATTTTTGCCCATTTTACCATTTTTTGCTGTTTTTTTAAATTCCCAACTCACCATTTAGAGTGCCTACCACTATTTCATACACAGCATCTGGATTTTACTTCCACTACAAAATCTAAAAAGAAAATGTTCCAAGATCACCTCAATTCACTGTAACCTCTCCTCCTAACCCTTCAGGCCTCACCACCTGTATCTCCCCTTGGCATCAATGAACAGCTGCCCTAAGTTGCTGGTTATTTTATGTGCACATGTATTCTCTCGCCAATGGAATTACAAGCTCTTTGAGAGAAGTCCTTGTAATATTTCTTACTACACCTCTACAGCTTAGCATAGTTCTTTGAACATCATAGGCATGGCATGAATATTTTCTGATTAATTGAACAAGAACATCACTTCTACCACACTGTAACCCAACTACAAACTTCATGCTATCCAGACTTTAAAAACCTAACCCAAACCACCTGAAAACATGCCCCCTCACTCTGCTCTCATCCAACCGCTCAAGACACAGCAAACATGCTAGGCAAACCACTTAATCCTTTCTGCTTTCTCCCTTCACCTGGAAATGGTAATAAAAATACAAACCTCTTGAACGGCTCTGAGTAGTTATAAGCAAGAAATGAGGCAATGCATTTGAAAAGTTCTTTATAACACAGTACACGTAACTGAAGGAGTCCATTTAGTGCTGGAGCCTCTTCCAACCCCTTGCTGACAAAGTCCTCTAGTGTGCCACGTGTGAATAGTTAGCAATACTCTATTGAGTGGTGCAGAGTGAGAGCATCAGCCCATCCCTCTATTGATTATCGGCCTTCTGACTTCAAGGAGAAACAGATACAGTTCAGCGTAGCCCTGACAGCCAGGCTGAAACTAGAAACAAACAACAAGGCCAGCCACAACTGGGGCACTGGGCACTGTGCTTATGCAGAACTGTGATGAGTCCCTTGGAAATGAGCCTGGTGTAACCAGCTCTACGCTTTGTTTTGGATTCTCTAGTCTGGCAGGGTCACAGTGGCCATGGCTTCACCGTTACTGTCTAACATAAAGACATAAATAGAACCACACTGGAGCCTTCAGGCACCAAGTTCCTACAGACCACCTGCAATGGGGAGGTTTTGGCTGGGATCTCAGCACAGCAAAAAGAGCCAGATTCCTAATTACCCATTTTTAAATTCTGGCCCAAATCTGATATTATGGTACTGACAGATGCCCTAACTGAATTTCAACTGAGTCTGGTTTTTAAGGGCTATTTTGGCTTTGTTGCCTCTTTCTCTTGTGCAATATAGGGCATATACCAAATAGCACTCAGGTTTACAGCCTTGGCTGAAACCAGGAAAAAGGGCTTTACTTGAAACAAACTATTTTATTGCTTACGTGTTTAACTGAGGTTTGAGGGAGGGAATTTCCTGACTGTAGCCTGACTCCCTGTTTGATTTGATCCAAGAGTTGATACTGCTCTTGCCTCCAACACTTTAACCATCACCAACAAAATAAACCTCTCCATATCCACTTGCATATTCAAAGCTCACAAAGTATTACAAAAGGTAAACCCAAGGGAATTATAAGACTAACTTAATATCTATCTTAACACAGAGAACTTCATTTTTGCTCAAATACTCCCTTTCATTTTTGAAAAATGTATATACTCTTTCACACATTTTATATTTAATATCTAAAATGTTCATCCCACATTTAATTAGATGCAAAGTTCATTATTTCTAGAAAAATTTAAAATAAAACTATTATAGCACTTTTGTAAACTTATCCAGTGGGATAAAAATACCACAGCAATTTGATACTCACAATGCAAAAGGAAATTTTTCCCATCGGAGCCCATCTCAAACTGGTTGTGCCGTTCCCATGCAACTGCTTTTAACCAGCAGAAGCTGACAACCAGTGATGACGTTTCACGGTTTGACCAGCTGAAGCTCGTGAGTAGCTAAGACCTTTGAGTGACCTAGGTGCAGAGCCACACCAATCAACCTAATTGAAAACTTTTTTCTAACCAATAGAAAATGACATTTGTTTGACCTTTGAGTGACCCACGTGCAAACGCACATCAACCTAATTGAAAACGTTTTTCTGACTAATAAAAAATGGCACCTGTTTTAACCCATGATCTACAGACTTAAGGACTAATTCTGTCCTATCCAGAGCTCAAACTTCAACCTTTAATTAGCAAAGTCACCATGAACCCATCTCTTTCCTTGTACCTGCAAATTGTTGACTTTTTCCCATCAACAAACTATTCAGCCCAGTTTTCCACAGATAGTTGTACCCTTGCCTGGCAGTGCGAATCACTGGATATTAGGCTAATTTTATAATATGCCTCTTCCTTGGGTTTATCACAGTGTAAAAATGCTACCATTAATACTGTAGTTTATGCAAGATTAGGGTTCATTTACTCATAGAAAATCTAATTTACCTGAACTTCCTAAAACTTCCTATACTGATTTTACTGGTTTTAAGCTAAAATTTTTATAAACACTCAAGATTTTCAAAATGTAAACATACACTGAATTAAAATTGAATTAAAATAAACAATATCTTTATAAATTGAATTACGGTAACCAATTTTTTTATAACTTCTGACAGTGCTGCAACTTATGTGAATCTACAGTTACTTTATTAGAATTATCATTGAAAAATCTAAATTCTTGTCCATTGGGTTTAACTATAATATACTTTATGGCATTAATTAAGAGCTCTGAAAGTTTATCGATGCCCTTATTGTCCATAATATGCCCTCCGTCAAGGGTAATCACTGACTCACGCACATAGATTGACATTTTATTATTCCTCAATAGAGCCTCTGCATCCTTCCATTCTAATGTTGGTAATTACAATTTATTAACCCGAGCCAGTCAGTCTTATTATCCTCAGATGGTTTCTGCTTTTTCCATTAATTTATCTGACAGCCCCTGCTACAAACTATAGGTCATAAATTGAGTCTCCTGGGGAGAGCAGTGCTGGGAAAAGCAAAATTCAGGGCACAGGATTCTCAGCATAAGTTAACACTGTTACTACAGACTCGTCAGACTGTATGAAGAGAGTAAGACATGATATCCAGAACATTGTCCTCAGAGGCAGATGACTTCATGGAAGTCAATGGCTTAACCTTGCAATGAATGCAGAATTGAAATTAAGCCTATAACAATAGTCACTGGTTTACATTTCAACTTAAGTGTTAACTATTTTAACTGTGATGTTTATATTTCATATTTTTATCACCCTTCTGATTCTAGGATAAAAATGCTGTATTCAGATACTTATATTCAATATGGCCAAAAGTGCATACAAAACTTTAACTGTTGGGTTTATATCTTTGTCCTAGAATACCAGGGGAGTTCCTTACATGAAAATATTTACCTAATGACACAACCAGCTACAATTATAATAATGGTCTTCCATGAAAATTAATGTCCATCTCTGACTGCTCCATAATTGAAAAACTTCCCAATAAAAAGTATAATTTTTACGCTGGTAGTATTCACCAAGAAGGTTGTTTTTTGGAAAATTTGTTTTTAACAAAAAACTTTTTTTTTTAAAGTTGATGTTATCACAGTTACCAGCTACAAATCATTACAGATATTCAGAGAAGCCATATAATCTATAATCTTGCTGACAGTATGACATGCCAGGAAATAACTGGCTGTACTCTCCACTCTTAACTGAGGAAAATGCGCTTTCACTGGTAAAACTAATTACACCTTCTTTTTGTTCAAACTTAGACTGTTTTGCTATAACAGCCCCCAGACAACTGAGAAAAAGACTTACAAAATTTGCCAAAATTACCCTGATTATGTCCCTCCTGGCTTCATGAATTTATGTCAAAGGAATATCACCAGATAATGCATGCCTTAGAGAAAGAAAAGATTCTGCTACCTAGCAATAGTTTTGACTTCACTTGGGATTTTAATAGTCAACTGATGGGTTTTCCAGCTGTCCCTAATATAGCAACTCTAGCGTCCCTACTCCACTTAACATGAACTGGTTTTTTTGGTGTTTTTGTGTTTGTTTGTTCAAGTTTCAAATGCCATCCTAGTGTTAGATCTACTCTTCCTGGTAGTATCTCAGATGACCTAATAATCTTTTCACACCAATGCACCCAGCCAGGAACGTGCAGAGGCCGCTCAGAGAGAAAAAGGACTGCATCTCAAAAGATCTAGCTGTATGACCTAACCAATATGTACCAGCAGGAATGGGAAAGTGTGTATGGGACTGGGTCCTGAGAGAGCAGGACAAAGGGGGCAGGACTTAAAGCTGGATAAAAGAGGGTTTCTCAATGTCAGAGCACTCATCTACAACAGAGAATTTAACACATTATCAGGAACCCCAGAAGATGGTGCTAACACTACGACAAACACTAATACTAGAATGGCGTTTGAAAACTTGACCAAAAAAACAGACCGTGTTAAGTGAAGTAGCAATGCCAGAATTGCTGTGATAGAGGAAGAAACAATCAAAATCTCACAGAAATAGGCAAGTTAGAGTTGCCGTGGCATGCCAGGGACAGCTGGAAAACCCATCAGTTGACTCTGTCCTGCAAGAGGGCCTAAAGGATATTCCACTTACCAAAACAATAAGTAATGTGCTGGTGAGAAGGGTGTCATCATCGTTGAGAAGCTCTCCTCTCCTCTGTAGGTTAGGCTTGATGGTAGGAAATCCTACAGAGTGAGCACTCTTGATACCAATTAGTATTACAAAGTTCCAAAATAATAAGGAACATGTGGCAGCACTTAACCATTAAAGCAAGGTGGGTGCAATTACTGCAAGACTGAAGTTCCTGCCATGGGGGCTTGACCAAATGGTTAATACTGTACGACCTCCCAGAGGCAAGATAGATCATCGGATAAAAGATGTATTAATCGATACAATAAAAAGAAATCAAGAATGGAGGATCAAGATATATGAGGGCAAATGCTCCAATAAAGGGTCATGATTTTTTTTTTTTTTTTTTTTGCTGTACGCGGGCCTCTCACTGTTGTGGCCTCTCCCGTTGCGGAGCACAGGCTCCGGACGCACAGGCTCAGCAGCCATGGCTTACGGGCCCAGCCGCTCCGCGGCATGTGGGATCTTCCCGGACTGGGGCACGAACCCGCGTCCCCTGCATCGGCAGGCGGACTCTCAACCACTGCATCACCAGGGAAGCCCAAGGGTCATGATATTTTGCCCCATTTCTGGACTAAAGGAAGTTTTCAAAGATAGAACCCAAAGGGCAAGTTCCCAGGAGAATCCTGCAACATCATAGCAAGAGTCTACGGCAACATTTCCCCAGATTCTATCTAAAAGGATCTACTTGGTCCATTTACTTGGGTAGTTGTACAGTGGGGAGAAAGAAATGTCCAAATATTTTAAAGACTGTTGGGCAAGAGTCCAGGTCAACATGTATACCCAAGCACTGGTGTATGAAGCAGCATCATGGTCCCCTACTAGAGTAGGGATGTATGAGGTCCAGTTTAAAAAAAGGAGTCCTGGGTCAGGGATGGTTTATAGAGAGTCTACTGTCTCCACAAACCCAGTAGGGTTATTTCCCCTGGTCCCTAATTTTATAACTGAACATGCTGGGAGTTTGGCAGAACTCCAATACGGGTTTCTTGGCCTGCTGTGTAAGTGCTGGCATAGTAAGAAAGCCCAAGTGAAACACTCAACCACCCTCCCAGTCATATCTAAATCAAAACCAATGTCACATTCTCAGAAGTAAGAGGTATTAAATGAATAATTTTGTATGTTATGATAATGTTATTGTGTTTATTTATTTATTTATTTTTAAAATTTTTATTTGCGATATGCGGGCCTCTCACTGTTGTGGCCTCTCCCGTTGCGGAGCACAGGCTCCGGACGCGCAGGCTCAGCAGCCATGGCTCACGGGCCCAGCCACTCCGCAGCACGCGGGATCCTCCTGGACCGGGGCACGGACCCGTATCCCCTGCATCGGCAGGTGGACTCTCAACCACTGCGCCACTAGGGAAGCCCCTATTGTGTTTATTTTTAAAAATTATTATCTCTTTATGTGCCACCCTTAAAGACGAAAGGAGGCAGCAGTGGTGTTCCGCAAAATATCCCCATTTAATTCACCAGCTGGGCTCCTACAAAACCAGATATTATAGTGGAGAATAATGCTGGACTACCACAAATGCAACCCAGTATACTCTAATTGTAGCCACTGTGTCAAATTTGGGATCTTTTGGCCTTGAGTATATGACCTATGGTTGTCGATTTAGCAAATGAATTATTTTCCTTCCCTCTCTGAAAGGAGAATCAAAAACCATGCGCATTCACTTGTTAGGGTTCACAGTGTACTTTTACAGCCTTGTGCTAGGGCTTTTAACTCTTCTGAGTCTTATCCAAATATAGTGCAAAGTAACCTGAACCATATGAACATTCTGAAGAATACCACTTGGTCCACCATATCAAAGGTATCATATTAAGGTGGATGAGCAAGAAGTGGCAAGTATATTGGAGGTTTTGGTGAGACAGAGGTGGGGAGATAAGCCCTATGAAGAATCAGAGGTCCCACACATCAATGAAGCTTCTAGGGTTTAGTGGGCCAGGGTGTGCTAGAACATCTTGCCTAATCTAAAGGACAAATTATTGCATTTCACAATTTTAACGACTAAGAATGAAGCACGGTACTCTGTAGGTCTCTTTGAATTCGGAGGCAGTATATTCCACACTTAGGAATACTGCCTCAATCAGTTTATTGGATGATATGAAATGCTGCCAGCTTAGAGTAGAGCACAGAACACAAAACAACTCTGCAGTGGGTCCAGTCTGCAGTGAAAGTAGGCCCTGTCACTTGCAGCAGGCCCCATGCTATTAGAGGCACTGGGTAGGAGAAAAAATGCGCTATAGAGTTGATGACAAGCACCAATAGGAGAATTACAACATAGACCCTAGGATTCTGAAATGAGGTCGTGCCATCTGTAGGAGAGATTTGTATATCTTTCAAAAACAGCACCTGGTACGTTACTACGTTATGGTGGAGGACTACCTGAGTCACCAGGTAGTCATGAGCTGGGCTGTGTCAGATCCCTAAGTCATAGGGCTGTGTGGGCCCAGCTGCAGTTCACTGTTACATTTAAATGGGAATATATGGGATCTGGCACCAGCAGGACTAAAGAACACAAGTAAGACACATGAGTAGGTAGCTCGGACTCCCCACATTATCCACTGTTATAATACTAGGCCTCTCATTCAACTCACACCTATGGAAGTATGGGGATCCCTTATGACCATCTGAAAGAGAAGGAAAACGCTGTGATAGATTCATGGATGGGTCAACTTGGCACATGAGTCCAAGCCAAACGTAGACTACTACTCCACTAAAGCCTACTCAGGAGTTGTCCTGAGGGACAGAAGTGAGAAGAAATCCTCCCAAGGGACATAACTTCAGGGGGGGCAGCTGGTCCCCCACTGTCTGTGAAAAGATAAGTAGCCTGATATAAGAATATATAATGACTTACAGGTAGCGTTGAATGACTCGGCTAGTTGATCAGGGGCCTGGAAGGAAAGAGGAGATCAGGGGAAGAGGCACATGGATGAACATAAAGTGAAGATCACTGTACTGCACATTAATGCCCACCAGAGAGCAGTCATGGTATAAGAACTAAAAACTTAGATATAACAACTCAGACTCCACACGTTGTCATGAGCTGTCCATAGCACTATGGGCTCAGAAGTGGAGTAGCCCTGATGGCCGTGATGAATGCTACGGCTGGGTCCAGCAGCATGGGCTTCCACTACCACCACTGCTACTATCACTGCCTGCCAGCCAAAGATACCAAAGCTGAACACTCAATATGGCACCAACCCTGAAAGGGTACCAACAGATGCTTGGTGGCAAATTGATTACACTAAACTCCTTCCACTCTGGAAGTGGGAGCAGGTCACCTTGACCGGAATCAACACATATTGTAGGTATGGGTTTACCTTTTCCTTCTGCAGGGCCTCAGCCAGCCCTACTAAGCAAGGGCTTACAGAGTCTTTGACCCACCAACACAGGATCTTATACAACACTTTCAGACCAAAGAATACATTTTTGTATTCTTGAAATGGAGGTTCAGGAGTGGGCATATGGCCATGAGATACATAAGTCCTACCACATCCCACACCACCAAGAAGCTACAGGCCTGACAGAGAGATGGAAAGGTCTTTTGAAGATGTGACATGGGCTTCAGCTTTGAGAGGGTATCCTATGAGCACCATCCTCTAGTCTCAGTATATTGACCAAACTCATGATCATTTAATGGTGCTGTGTTTCCATGGTAAAAATACATGGGTGCAGGGACCAAGGAGTGAGAGGAGGAGGAGCCCTGCCTACTATCACTCCCACTGGCCCATTTGGGGAATTTGTGCTTCCTTTCTCCACAACTCTGGGCTCTGAGAGTCTGAATACCAGATAGGGAATATCTCCACCATGGATAACAGGAGGACCTTAAGCCTTAAACTACCACTGCACCAAGTTACTTTGGTATCTTTGTGTCAAGAGACTAGCAGGCACAGGAAGGAGTCACCATCTTGATCCTGATCATTAGGTGGGGGATAGTTATTTGACAATGGAGGCAGTAAGACAATATCTGGCACCCAGATTATCCACTGGGGCATCCTTTCTAATTCTTCAAAAACTTTTGATGGTCAACAGACAAGTGCAACAGCCAAGACCACGGGATCAGACTGCATAGGGTAAGGGTCTTGGTCACTCCACCAAGTAGGTCACTGCTAGAGACTGAATGCTTGTGTCCCCTCAAAATTCGTATGTTGGAACCTAATCCCCAATGTGCTGGTATGTGGAGGTGGGGTCTTTAGAGGGTGATTAGGTCATGAGAGTGGAGCCCTCATGACAGGATTAGTGTCCTTATAAAATAGACTTTTATAGCTCCCTTGTCCCTTTTACCATGTGAGAACTCAGTGAGAAGATGGTCCTCTATGAAAAAGAAGTAAGCTCTCACCAGAAACCGAATCTGCCAGCATCTCAACTTTGGACTCCTAGCCTCCAGACTGAGAAATAAGATTCTGTTGTTTTTAGGCTACCCAATCTAGGGTATTCTGTTACAACAGCCCAAACAGATGATCACCTGGACAAGAAGAGTTAATTGAGCGTGAGGTGACTACAGAAAGAGTGGTTGAGGAAGGAGATGATGAACATCAGTTGCAGACTTAAGACCAGCTGCCAGAGAGAGGGCTGTAGTGTATCCCACTAACCTTCCTCTTAAATGTTTCCCCAGGAAGTCAGACCAACCAGAATCCCAGAGGAACTTTTCCGAACATGTATTTTATGAAGGAAGTGACTCTGAGAAGCACAAGGGACAGACTGTAGTAGATGCTGATGTTCCACCCAGAAAACTCTGCTCCGGGCCTGAGGCACTCAGCTCATTCTCCCAGTTGATAGGAGTGTTGGAGGCTGATGGCTTTCCAAGGAGTCACCTTTCCATCCTTAAGCATTGCCCTAAGCCTGAAAGAGTCACCTTGGCCAAGGACAGCCCACATCCAATGACTGGTCAAGGCAGGGCAACTCTGAGGGGCTATTCCAGATCCTTATGGGACTGTCTGAGGCCTTTGTTGGAGCTGCACTGCAGTTCAACTCCTCCTTCTGTACAATCCTCATGCCTTCTCTTGTGAAGCCTTTTCTGAAGAAAGAGCATTAGGGACCAGAGTGACTAGAGCATCACATTAGCTGTAACTACTAGGACACCGGCCATGCCAAAGACTAGGGAAGCAGTGGCAGTAGCAAAACGTCTCTACAGGTGAGAACTGAGTGACTTAACCACCTGGAGACCACAGCAAGGAACACTCTGCTTCCGAGCCCTCAGCCCCTATCCCCCCCTTTTTACAAACCACTTTGAAGTATGAATGACATACAAAAAAGCTGTACATATTTAATGTGTACAACTTGATGAGTTTGGAAACAAGTATACACCTGTGAAACCATCATCACAATCTGTGCCGTAAACATATCCATCACCTTCAAAAGTTTCCTCCTGCCCTCCTTGGTTACTATTATCTTTTGTGATAAGAACACTTAATATAATATCTACCCTCTTAGAAAAATTTCAAGTATTCAATATAGTATTGTTAACTACAAGCACTATGCTGTAGATCACAAAGACTCATTCATCTTGCATAACTGAAACTCTGTACCCTTTGTACCTCTTCATTTCCCCTTCCCCAGGTGAATCGGGAAGACATTATGCTCAGTAAAATAAGCCAGACACAGGAAGACAAATACTACATCATGTATGATACCACTTATATGAGGAATCTAACAGAGTCAAATGCATAGAAGCAGGGAATAGAATGGTAGCTGCACTTATCTCCTTCCTTGATACTCAGCCAAGGACAGAAAGAAAAGCCAGGCTTCCAGCAGCTATGTGGGCACAGGCTCCATGGAGAGGCTAGATTTCTTTGAACTTGTTGTATTACCCACTTTACATTCTCAACAATCCTCCTGAGGCTAATGGCATCTGGACAAACATACAGACAGGCGAATAACCAAACCTGCCTAACTAGTGAATGGATACTCACCCTTGAACTTCCTTTCCTTGTTCCTAACTCTGCAGGGTCTCTTGAGAGCTGACCTCCAGGGCTCACACATTTTTAAACCAGTAAAGAATGGTGCTTCTTTACTGAAGGAAACATCCCCCAAAGCTCCAGGTCAGTACTTTCCATTATTTTTAGACTCTCTAATCCCTTTCACTATTCATCCATATCTCAACCACACCCCCATGGAATGTCTTAAATCATTTGTGTCATTTTTGCAATACAAAAATGCCAAGGATACTTCCTTTAGATGGGTATATTTCAGTTATTGCACAAGTTCATTTTAAATTCATTTTTAACAATATTCATTACAATAAAGAGTAGTTTTGACATTTTCCCATTTAATTAGTGCTACCTGCAATTTAATTTACTTTAATTATATATGAAAGTACATATAATTTATAGATGAATAATTCATAAGTATGTGGCATGTTTGGTTAGGAAATTGGAAGACTTCAGAAATGTAGACCAAAGTTAGACTATGTATTGTTGTGTTAAAAACCGCTTTCATGGGGCCTCCCTGGTGGCACAGTGGTTGAGAGTCCGCCTGCCGATGCAGGGGATACGGGTTCGTGCCCCGGTCTGGGAGGATCCCATATGCCGTGGAGCGGCTGGGCCCGTGAGCCATGGCCGCTGGGCCTGCGCATCCGGAGCCTGTGCTCCGCAACAGGAGAGGTCACAACAGTGAGAGGCCCGCATACCGCAAAAAGAAAAAAAAAAAAAAAAAAACCGCTTTCATGATTTGATGTTTGAAATTTAAAATTTTTAAGTTTTAAAAAATTAGCTCATTTATTTTATGACTTTTATATATGTTTCCAAATGAAGAAATAAAAGATAAAATTTCAAGTTGCAATGGACAAGCATATTTCCACAACTGCCATACTGCTGGGTTTGGATGGTTCCTTTAAAAATAAAAGGTCAAATTAGCTATAATCATGACTATCTTTTTTCTTTGCATATTGATTTTTTTTTAAGTACTACTAGGGATAACTCAGTGTTGAATAAATCTCGATTGAATGAATGCAATGTGTAGATGTGGTGAAGATCAGTAAAGAGGTACGTTTGCAGAATAATTATGCAGCTTGCTTTTAACCATTGGCCAAATATAGGTTTACACTAAATATGGGCTGGATCAATCCCATTGTCCCTCTGGATCCACTCTCCATCTTTCTCTACCCTGTGTCCTGTTGTAAAAAGTTAACTTTTATGGATTGCCTCAACAATGTCTCTTGTGCTCTGGTTTCTATCGGGTTTGGCCACTGGAGACTGAAGGTGAGTGAAGTTGGGATATTTATTCCCCCAGCTGGTAGATCACCTCAGGCTGGCTAAGTCTCATGACTTAGTCTCATGACCCCTTGAGACTTGGCTTGACCACAGATCCCTGCTGTTACTAGCCTTGAGTTTTTCACTATTCCTTGTAGTTTCTTTTCTGCTCACACATTTTAAATATTCTCTTTATTAAACACTTATCAAATTACATAATTTGAGTGTGACAGCTCTTTCATAATGTAGGACTATGAACGAAAACAATGTAAAACTACGTGATGCTCATAAACGTGGCAGCCTGGTAGTCAGTGAATGTTAAAGCAACTGAGCAACTGAATCACGAGCTGTCTCATCTGATATTCATTATATGACAAACACACTCAGCCAAATGCATATTCAAGGCTTGAGAGAAAATTAGTCTCAAATATTTACTGTTGATTCTAAAAAGTAGAAAGTGAAACCACAAATATTCTTAACCACAAACACTCGCAACCACAAACACTCGCTGATAACCCCAAAAGTTTTCAAACCACTGGTTTAAACATTTTTTTTGCTAAGTAAAGTATTTTTTACCCCATCCCAATGGATAAATTATGGAATAATGTGTATAGAAGTCTGTGTGTGTGTGTGTGTGTATATGGGGAATGGTTTAGAAATCTCTGGATATGTAAGAATGTACAACCAACTGTACTGATGAAAACTATGCATAGCACCAAAGGCTGAAATGAATCTTCAATCCCTTAATCTGTAAATGGAAAGAGAGTCACTCACTAGTCTTCCTCTAATCCAGGGCAGAAGCCAGGCTCCAAAGAAGGGTTATTTATTATCCAGCAAGGAGACACAGGTTTAAGACCATCACATGCCACAATTGCTTGAGTCTCTGAGAATCCATAAGCAGCTGGATTATAAACACAGGACATGAATATAACAATACAATATTATGGGAACTTTACATGAAGAGCTGGGCTCATAGATTTCCCTGTGGAGAGCTGTGATGAGCAGCGAGCTGTGAGTGCTCTGAGATGCCTGCCTGCGGACACTGGGCAGGAAGAGAGACATGGTCACAGCAACTCAGAGTGCAGGGTGTCCAGTTCTTCCCCTTTGGTTGACCATGCCAACAGAAGACAAGCCAGAAAAGGGAGTGAGATACGATGCTAGGGAATACTGGTCACAAGATATATAATGCTTATTGATTTTCTTTTAATAAAATTCCTCCAAATCTATTATGGCTTGAAAGTTGCTGAGGTGGTGCCAGCTACTAGGCTGTCCAGTGAAGGTGTTTTCTCCAAAGCAAAGAACCTGTTCATCCAGATCCTTCATACTGTCCACATCTCTGACCTCAAAATTGGCCATGCCTACCTGTTTCTTCTCTCCTACGCATACACATGCACACATTCTTGTGGAAAAGTTGTAGACAGTCTACAATCCGCTAAGTAAGAGAAAATCCATAAGCCCTAGGGCAACAGCAGAACGGGAAGGAATAGATAGATGGAGCCAGTGAAGGAAGGTCATGTGAGGGTAGAGGGCTGACCTCCTTTTTTCCAGCCGTGTAAAATGGCTGGTAAGCAACTTTCAACTCCTCCTCTCTCCCTCCCTCCTCCTCTTCTTTTTACCTCCTCCCCCTTTTAACCTATTTTGCCTGTCCTCTTTCCAGGCTAGAAAGGAACCAGCTGAGAGTCACTGTGCTGAACTGGAGGAGATAATACCAGTTATAATGGAGGCCCATACCCTTGAGACTAAAGTGTGCCACCTTCCAAAGAAGAGCTTGGTAACCAATGGCTACAGCATATTTCCCTTTCAGGCATTGGGAAAACAGCAACATTAATCAAACTTTTTCCATGTCTCGCTTGCCCTCAACACTACTCAGGCAGCCAAAACTTCCTTGCCTCCCTCTATTGTCAAAAATGCCATACTGGTCAGCTCACCCCAGTGCTTGACCCAAAAGAGTCACATGAAGAAACAAACAAATTAGAAATGAATTAATGAGGAATATACTCTCCCGGATTATCTTGCTCTCTACCAACTCAAAACTTTGCTTTATTGAGACCAGCTTACGTCTATGTAATTTTTTTTAAAAAAATCTTTGTAGTAGGATTCACCACCAGTTTAACTTTCTCTGAGGATCCTTTCATTCCTAAAGTAGACCTCTGTCCATTGAAACAGCCATAATCCAAATCTGTTATAGGGTCAATAACATGGAATCTACAGAGCATGCAGCTGTCAGGTCCCCACCTCACTCTCCCAAGTGGCCCTGCACCCTGAGGGGCCTGTAGCCAGTCATACCTAGAGAGTAGACATAAATCACCACATATGAGAAGGGCATCTCTTTCCAGGAACTGGATAATATCCCAAGAGAGCAACACATTTCCTGCTTCCATGCTGTCCGTCTACCCAGTTCTGCTCAACCATAACATATCAACACAAGTAGTATTGCTCATCAACCTACTGATTTTCTGTTGGTGTTCAAAGAAGTATGACGGGCCAGCAGTCCTCAGGAGGGAGTTTTAGCAAAATAGGAAGTATCCTTTCTTTAAACTATCCACAATGAAATTCACTGTAAAAGTCCATCCATCTCTCTTAAAATGTGCTAATTCCTTGTATGGAGACCACTGCTTCTTGAGTGACTTCTAGAACAAATAAAACACCTCTTAAGGGAAGGGGACCTAGAGGAGGGAGGCCTTTGGGAAAGGAAGGGACGCCCTGAGCCCTGGATCCGGGTGACTGGACTCATCTACCTTGGGTGCTTGCCAAGGCCTGAGGAGCCTCCTGCGATGACCGTGGGGTGCAGGCCCCTTACCTTACCACACTGCTTACATTTTCCCTCCTGCCGACGCCTGTGTACCCAGTGATGACGCACAAAATTCTGTGGGAAAACAAAAGTAAATAAACATGTTTCAATTCCCAAACTCCAAGGTTAGTTTTCTTTTTAATGTTTTAAGAATAAAGATTTCCGCGAACAATCATCTAAGCCCATCTAAGCACAAAAACAAATATGTGTATGTGTGATTTGTTTAACAATAAACATGAACCCACTTGGGAAAATGAAGCCAAATCTCCATCCTCAGTGACCTTTTATATCTGTAGAAACCATTAATCATGCCCTCCCTCTGTGGCTTCCTGGTAACTAATGGCCATAATGAATTCCCGTTACTCTGCTTTCCGTCTAGTAAAACATTGTGCAGATTTGTGACCTTGAGCTGGGGCGGTGGGGGGAGGGTGGGTAACTGAGGCAGATAAAAGAAATATCCTTAAAGAAATGAGAAGGAGAAGGAGAGAAGGACAAAGACATCCCATTTTTTAAACAAATATGTATTTAATGCTTTATAAATGCCAGGCAGGCACTGTACTAAACATTTGAGCCAGAAAGAACTTAAAGAAATTAAATTCTCAGAAAGAAACAGATCTCCTGATTCGGGACTTACATGGTGACAGCTTTGCACTAGTGAAAGTGAAGGAAGAGAAAAGCTGAAGGAAATTGATGACAAAGACAAGAGATGTGGGCATATCGCGAAATTCTGCGATGAGGTTGTATTTAAACTGTCCTTGGATAACCTGAATGAGATCAGCTTCCAAGGTCTATTCTTGGCTTGAGCTGTAGGAAACATGGAAGGTCCTTTTCCTCCCAAATAGAAGCACCCGTCACCCCAGATGTTGGGATACTTTACAAGAGAGAATGTGGTCTTCAGGCCTAATGGTACAGGTAAACCCTAATAACTTCCATATAACTCATCTCTCTCAGGCCAATACACCTAAAATATTTGCTACTATTTTTCTCCTGCCCTTTTCTGAGAAAACATACTTTACCTGAAATTAACATGTGTATTTTCAGGCCACAATCCATACTTTCCCTTTAAAATAGGCCCTTTACCATATATTCAGTTTTCCAACAAATACTTACCAAATGCCTACTATCCAGGCATTGTTCTAAGTACAGAGGGACACAGGAAACAGATCAGTGTCGAGAAAAAAAAATGTTATATCAAGGCATGAAATTCAGAGTGACAAAGATACCTCTAACAAGCATTAGCATTATCAATTCCAAAGTGCCACCTCTATTTCTCTTCGTAACGTCAAACCAATTTAAATTAAAACTAAACAAAGATCCTGGAGGAATAATGGTCTTTTAACTATAATAAGATATAAAAAAGCATAATGGTCCCACTCATTAGTCTAGTTTTTATCTTGCTTGTCGCACTGTGGCAGTTTAATGAAACAAGGACACAATTCTTACATTGTTCTCAGAAAGAAGCTAATAATAATAGGTAACATTTCTTGACTGCTAACACTGTCAGACACTTTTTTAAATGCCTTACATGTAATAATAATTTTAATTTTCATGAGAATTTTCATGAGTATAGGTGCTGTTTAGTTGATAAGAACTAGTAAAACCCCAAGTTGGTAAAATATTGAAATATTTCTGTATTGGTTGATAAATTGCAGTTTAGTGCCCCTACCATCCCCCTGGCTCCTCCCTGGATGCCATACGCCCACCCCCCCACCCCCCAACACTGGAGCCCACTCCTACCTCCTCATTTATAAGCAACTAGAATGTTAATTTCAGGCATAACAGGTCTCCAAGATTCTGGAGCTCTCTTCTGAAAATGAATCACATTACTGGGGCGATGCCATTGGGTTCTCCCACAAGCTCAGAAGACTGGGCTGTGCCCCACTGATGGCGGTTGTCTGTCCAAGCTTAAATATCAATATAAACAATTTTGGGGGCCTATGGCTGCAAGTCCAGAAACCTGCTCAGTTATCAGCATCCATACCTTCAGGTCAGTGAAAAAACTCTACTGGGGATGATGATATTGGACCCTCCATCTCTCTACTTCACAGATGAAGTGCACCACTCCAGCTTTCCACCCACTCAAGTGAGAAGCACTTTAGCCCACTGCCTGTTTAAGAATAAGGGCTGGGGAGGCCTGGGGCCAACCGCTAGTTGTACTCTATCCCAGTTCACATCATTGTAGGGCATGTTATCAGAGGGTCTGACTTGAATTATCATTATCGCCCTCATTTTACAGATGACAAAACTAAGGTATAGAGTGGCGACTTCAAATGTCAGGGACAGAGCAAGGATTCAGACCCAGGCAGGGTGGCAGCACTGTGTTGCAGCGCCTCTCCTCTGCTCTGAAAGATCAGGTTCAAGCTCCTTCAATAAATGATTTCAATGACAGTCAGTAGTGGAAATATTGAATACATAAAAATGTCAGGCAGTATTATGAGAGACAGAAAAATTTACTATAATTGCTGTTAGTTTAGCAGAAGCTGAGGGAGAATGAACAGTATCATTGATGTTAAGAGAAATTCTCTGCTTATTGAGATTATAAATCACCTAATGACTCTCAATTTAAGAATTTAAGGAGGGAAACATTGGAAGAATTTGATGCAATAACCTATGAGAAATCATGGCTGACTCATGGAATTATTTAGCTAGTGACAGCTCTAATCAAAAGATTAAACCAGCAGTTTCCACAAATCAACAATTATTTAGAAATTTTAAGACTGACAATGCATCATTTCTGCTGCAATATACATCGTTTGGTAAGCAGGTTTCTAATACCATGTAGTTTAGTTTATTTAAGGAATAAAAAAGAACTTTTAAAATTGTTTATTTAAATATTTATGACTCTGCAAGTTGTTAAATATTTTTAATACCATCCTTCCTAGGAAATAGGTAGGAAATTAAGGCCCAGATAAAATAACTCAAACAAAAGCACTACTATAGAAACTGAGCAATTGTCTCTAATCTATGCCCCTGATTTGAGATGTCAAGTATCCATCTATTCAGAGGTCTTCTTAGGCCTGATATAAATTTCTTCTATTGCTGCTTAAACATAGCTGGAACAAAGTAAAAGCTGATAAATGTGTGCTGAATTGAATGAAATTCTCAACCTAATTTCTTTGACAATTAAATTGTGTAGTTACCATTTTGGAGGATCATCCATTGTCTTTATCAATTAGGGGAAAGAAACCATTTCTGTAGAATCATCCTTCTTTCCCAAGCACTTAAATTTTTCACACTATTTCCTTTTGACTATTATTTATATCTCCTAAATTATTGAAATGAAATTAGACTCAGGATCTTCACATTGCAAATGTGAGTGTTGATTCACTGCTGTTAAGCTAGCAAAGCAAGGCTGCTGACACCATAACATCTTTTTATTGTTCATCAATCATCTGAATTATTCATACAGCATCTTCAAATACTGGGTAAGGAAAGGGCTATTACTTATGGGTGTTAAAATCTCGGTGATCCATTATTTCAGGGTTTATAGTCAGTATTGTTTGCAGAAATGCATAACACAATTGTTCAATTATTTTCAAAAACAGCCAGTTTAATTCATAGTATTATTCACAGAGCTTTTGAAAGGATCTTAGCAATTACAGCCCAATCCATGCAGCTTATCTCTAAGAAAACTGAGGTCCAGCCAGAAAGGTTCAACTTAGAGGAGTCCAAACAATACTCATTAAAACATTTACATGTATCAGGCACCCCACAAAGCCTAGGGGACAGTGATTAACAGCCCTGTTCCAGAGCCCAGCCCTAGAGACACCATCAAGGGGAGAAGAAGCAGAGGTGTCCTTTGAACCCAGGTCAAACTAATTCTAAAGTGATTGCTTCTTTCATTTCCATTAAGTAAACTACCTAAGGCCTCTTAATTAAGAAACTCCATGGGTCATAATCTGTCATAAGTATCATCTCCAAACTGTCCTCTTAGACCAAGAGTTCTTAGACACTTGGGGAAAAATTAGCCCCTTTATAAATTCATTCAGTCAAAAGATATTCATTGATCACATCCTCTGCATCCTGCCTGGTACAATGAGGTTGGGACAAATTTCACGTGTGATCTCCCAAAGCTTACACTATAGGAGGATGGCAACAAACAAGCAAATAAGTAATAAATAATTATGACATACGAAGTGCTCTGAAGGGTAGAACAAGGTGTTTTGATAAAGAACAATGTGCAACCTACTAACCTACTTAGAGGTGGTCATCAAGGAAGACCCCTGAGGGGCTGATATTTGAACTGAGGTCTAACTATAAGAATCAGCTAGCCATGCCAAGAGATTTCCAGTACAGCAGTGAAACACACAAATGTCAGAAGGTGAGGAATATCTTGATGCATGACTCAAGAACTGAAAGAAAATCCATGTGGTAGCTGGATGGGTTGGAAGAGGTAGGCTGGGTCCAGCCTTATGCAGGACTTTTGACTTTTCATGCAAAGCCAAGGGTATGGTTTTCCTCTAAATGATATGGAAACCACTGAAGAGTTTTAAGTTGGAAAATGATATAATCCAACATTCATTTTTAAAGATGAGTCTCTTAAATCACGGTGGGTTGAAGGGGGAAACTAAAGAATCCTGGAGAACCTATTGTAGTGGTCAAAAGTGAGAGATCATGGTGTCTGAGTTTAAGGCGCTGACAACAGAGATGGAGATACATGGATGGCTTGAAATATATTTTATGAATAAAATTGATAGGGCTGGCAAATGAACTAGCTGTGGGGAGTACCTGAGAAAAGTAATCATTATGACTCCCCCTCACCCATTTTCTCGATCGAGGAGCTGGGCCAATAGTCATCTCATTTTCTGAGGTACAAAAGAATTGAAAAAAATTGTTTTTATGGTGATGGAAATAAAGAGTTTAGTCTGTAATGTATTATATTTGAGATGACTGTGATACATTCAGTGGGCATATCAAATGGAACTCCAAGCGTGGGCTGGAAATGGAAAGCTAGCTGCTGTCAGCCCAGACATGATATGTAAAGCCAAGGGATTGGATGAGCTCTCCCAACAACAGTAGGCAGAACATGGCCCAGTACTAAGCCCAAAAAATACCAGGGAGTGAGCAATGAAAGGGCTACCCAGTGAAATAAGAGGAACATTAGGAAAGATGTCATGACAGGAGAGCATTTAAAGAAGCATGAAATACTGAGTAGTTTGAACACATTTGCAAGACTGAATAAGAACAGAAAAATTTCTAATGGATTTGGCATTAAGGAGATACTGGCAACATTAAAAAAGCAATTTCAGTGAACAGGTAGAGTAAAAACCAGATCAGAACAGGTTAAAATGCCTAGGAGGGGACACGCTGGAAACAATTTACGTAGTAACACTTTCTGGAAGTTTAGCACTGAACACAACGCTGAGAATCAGAGCCACAGTTAAGACACAGTTGGTGGTTAAGGACTATTTTTGTTTGTTTTTTAAGATGGGAGCCGTCAGAGCATGTTTATGATGATGGAAATAATCTAGAAGGAAGGTGGGGAGTTGAAAATGTAGGAATGGAAGAAATAGCAAGTCCTTGATATGAAGACAAGGGAAGGCGCTGAAAGCACTTATAAAGGGTCTGGCTTCATGGAAGAGAAATAATAACAGCAGCTGAAAACACACCCCAAAAATCCTTGCATTAGAAAATTGCACATACAATTACAATTATCTATCCAGAGAGAAAGAGAGATTAAAGGACAGGGAACCAAAGGTAGACATATGGATTCCCTGGTTAGAAATTCATAGAGTCCATCTTAAAAACTCAAAACGGTTGCTTCTACTGTCCTAAATAAAATTTCTCCTTCAACTGAGCTATCACTGAGTTATCTCAACCATTGCTATAGTGCACTTGGGTGACATGGAGGGTAAAACAACCCTATCATTTTTCTTAGATTTCTTCACCCTACATATGACCCATAACTTTCCTCTTGCTGACATAATAGACAAGCACAGTGGGAGAGGACAGTTGACAGGGACAACTCTTGATATTTTCATCTCTCCAAACCTCCACCGCCAGCCTATTCTCTCTCCATGTTTTCTCCCAATCTCCTTATATTAGCCAGTAACAATGAGATCATTCTTCTTCACAGTGTCTTTTTTCATTAACTGTCATTAACACCTCTGTACTCAGACGTCTTCTATTCCTATTCCACTCATTCATCTATTCTCGTAGCTTTAATTACTATCTCGATATGCTGACAATTCACCAATGTCTAACCTCTAGCGCCCAATCTTCCTCATAAGCTCCAAACTTGTCTACCCACTCAGCTTTCTGTTGGGCATCCCCAGCTGGGGCCTCAGGACACCTCAAACGTGAGAGTTCTACAACTGAACTCATTACTTCCCTACCCCATCCTCAGAGCAACTCATTTGCCAACATCTAATTGCTTTTTCAGAGAAGAACCCTTGTTTATTCCGAGCTCCCCTGTCTTTGTGTCCAAACTCCAATCAAGTACTATATCCTGTCAATTCTGTTTCCTTCAAATTCATATTCTCCAATTTTCTCCATCTCAGTATTACTCTTAGTTCCGGTCACCATTACCTCTTGCCTAGATTAGGAGAACAGCTCCTCAATTTTTTTCTCCATGCTTCCAATATTGCTTGAACTATATGGCATTCCCTCCACACTGTAGCCAGAATAATATATTCTGCTTGTAACAGTTTAATGCCCCCTTTAATTACTATGATGATGAGACATTCCACTTGCAGCCTTGCTCACAAGGGCCTTCCTGGTCTAGCTCTGCTTATCTCTCAGGTCTCACGCCTTCCTCATATATCCTCTCACTTTTGTGCTTGTGTGCCTGTGTTCTGTCTCAAAGGCTGTCACTCACCTCCTAGCTAACCCCCCACCATTCACTTAGATCATCCCTTTGGGTCTCAGTTTAGTTGCCACCTCTTCCAGGAATTAAAATGGACCAAAAGTCAATAAAATGCTATTTCTTTCTTATCTTTTCTATTCTACCACCTCCTCCTCCCCCTACTTTCTAGTTCCATTCAATAAGACCTTAGCTCCCCAATACATTCTGTGAGAAGAAGAAAGGGCAGTAGACACACACTGAAGAGACTTGGGGATTTGATTGATTGTATGTGTTGATGTATCGAAAAGAAACTGATGTGGAATAGAGGGAGATGCACTTTATTTTTTTTAATCCCTAGTGAATATCTATGAATCCGATGAATCAATGGGAAATAAAAGGTGGTATTTGAACCAGAGCTCTGATATACTTACTTCTCTCGGTGATCTTGAGCCCCCTTCTCGAAATGTTGGTTTACATCGGAAATTAATCTGTCATTTAAAAAGAAAAGTGTATTATATTAGAGATAAGCACCCGACCAGAATAAGTTACCTGAAAAAACCAACAGTGACAGATATTGAGACTACAGATTTAAAAAACCCCTCAAAGCATAAGGAACATAGTCTTACACTATTCTTAGTCTTTTGAAATCATCACCTTAGATAATCCCAAGTGATCCTGTTATCTCCAATCCATGACTCTGCAGTCTCACTGATGAAATCAAAGTATCTTTAGACAGTAATGCTCTTACACCATAAATTTGAGAAACTGAGATAATAAAGAGGCAGAAGAAAAATATATGGCAGCTGAAATCATCCAGCTGTTTTAGATTTTAAAAGTAGGAAAATATAAACTTGAGAAATTTTTAATATGATGAAGATGATTCACAAAAATACACAAAATTATTCTTCAAGCATTCAGCACTCCCTTACTTTTAGATGGGGAGGTCTCCCTATACATTTACATCTTCTTTAGCTACTTGATAAGGTGAAAGAAGTGTAGAAATGAAGTAGGAAATGAGTAAATGGAGTTGTACAATATTACTAGTCATTCCCACAAAATATCAGTTGGCAACAATTGATAATGTGTCAGTAAAACTAAATGAATGTCCCCGGGGACTAAAATACTTCAATACATTTACACATGGCAGCTCAAGATAGATAATGCACAGAGAATCCCACGTGGAAAAGGGGCAGGAGGCATGGAAGGAAGAGGACAGCAGACAGCTCACTACTGGAGCCTTTCCCTTGGCCCCGATGTTCAGATAAATGGACTCTGCAGAATCCACTTCCTCTGGAGGAAAGACACCACCAGAATGTCACTTCCAGCCCCTCCCACACATTAATGCTGTGTAAGCAGGAACGCTGCTCAAAGCAAGGAACTGAGCTTCTGGCCAGGCTCTCTCCCTTGTAGCCAATTTAGAAAGAAGTAAACTTACAAAGGTCAGAAATGTCTAAACAATGATTTTAAAGAGCTATGGAATTTTTTTTCTTTAATACGAAACATCTTGTGGAAAATCCCATGGGTGAATAACAACGTTGGTTATTGTGAAGAAAATTAGTACACATGAGGCTTTTCTCTCTAACCTTATTATTCCTTTTCCTAAGAATCAACATAAAATGATATCAAATTATACCTCAGCAAACAATAAAGTGAATGAAACTTTAGCATTGTCCTTCCATCCTTTCATTATTAACCTGGTGATAATGCTGGACTTCCAGGTTTTTAAAAGAGCATTGTTTTCAAAAAGTTGAAAATGGAAACTGACACCTGGTCTTTGAAGTCCAAACACTTGCAGGGTAGCAAAAATTGCAGCAGGTGGCGCTGTCTCACCTTTTCTAACTGTTCGATGCAGGCGGTGTGGACGACGATCTTACAGACAGCACACTTCCTCCTGAGAGCTGATTTCTACAACAGACAATTCAAAAGACAAGAAATGTTAACGGTCTGTTCTGAAGAGCTCCCTGGTAGTAAAGAGAGTATACATAAATGAAGCAAACGTAAACCAATTTAAAACTTCATCATAAACATTCAATAATCGGACAAACTTCAGCAATAGTACTCTTACCTACTAAGTAACTTCATATCCATGACTGAGGGTGGCCTAAGATTTTCTCTTTAAAACAGAATTATGCTAGCTGCTGTATGCTGAGTATCTACTATGAACCAAGCTCTTTATTCTGTACTTTTCTTAGTTTCATAACCTAACATTGTAGGCATTATTATCCTATGTTTTTTCACGTTTAATAGTTAAGGGGTAGGGCCAACAATCCAACATAGGTCTAGGTTCAAAACAAGCATGGTTTCCCTACAGCCAAACAGTCTACATTTCAAGGGGCCATCCCCTTGGACTTTTATTCCCAGAACAAATCTATACAAAGCTACTTGGTTTCTGCCCAAATCTTCTAGAAGGTAAGAAGACAAATTTAACTTTTACAAGTCACCATCCTTATCACCATCATCATCATCATCATCATAGCAGCAGCAGCCCAGTAACAGCAAAAGCAGCTAAGATGAATTTAGCACTTTCTATGTGGCAGGTATTCTTGTAAGCACCTCACAGATAGTAACTCATTTAATCCTCACCACCCTAAGAAATAGATACTATTCTTACTGCCATTTTACAGATGAGAAAACTGAGGCCCAGCAAGGGATGTGCCCAAGGTCATATAATTAGAGCACAGCGGGGCCAATTAGTCTGATAGCAGGCTCATGCTTAAAAGCATACACAGTTTGGCCTCCCTGACAGTCCGTACCAGTTAAAATTCACAATAAAAATATTCTCTGAGGTTTATCTTTTTTCTAACAATAAAAAACAAGCAGCAGGGAAAGAGAAAAAGGGGTGGAAATCTCGATTCAGTGCTGACGGTGCCATGTAAAATCTGAGCCAGAAATGTTCAGGTCTCTCTATGGAGAACAGGCTAAAAGGTGGATCTGCAGGAATAATTTGGGGGTTTGAGCACTGAAAGAAACTTATTGTAACAAAGCCAGTCTGTGACCCAGCCCATCAAAGCATCCGAGTGTGAAAGGCCCGAAGTCCCTGTCCTTAAGAAAGACACAAGACTCAGCTTCCCCTACTGAGGACCAGCTTCCCCTACTGAGATAGGATTTTTAAGCCAAAAATTGAGGTGTGGCTGCTACCAAGGAGCCTGGAAGGACTGCAAACCAGCACCTTGGAAGGCACAGAATCAGGAAAGAATCTGTAGCCTCCCGCCTCCTTGGTGGTTCCACCCATTCAGCACGGAGTCTCCGCAGTGCCACCAGCCACCAACCAAGCATCCAGAACACTGCAGTCAGTACCGCAGCAACAACACGCGTCGTCTTGATACCCACTGACTAAGGTTTAGGTACCCTGCTTGCAAACGCTTTCATCACTCTTGGCTTTCCTCTGCCTGAGGAAAGAACATGGCCGGTAACCTTACGTCAGCTCGGCAATCAATTGATTTGGCCAAAAAGGAGGATAAGGGAAACCCAGGCATCTAGCTACACTATTGAAAAGTGCCTTGGCTCAACTACTAAAAAGGAAGCTGGGGGAGGTGGGGAGGAAGGGGAAGGGTGGGAGATGGGGAGGGGAACAAGAAGAGTGACAAGTACTAAAAGCAGCACCAGCAGTGGCGGCATCGCTCAAGGCGACAATAATAAAATTCTAGGTTTGCAAATATTTTCGTGAGCTAAGTGCCCATAAGAAGCAAACTACTGTTGCTCTCCTGTTTATTCTGGATCTCCTGGTGGGGATCACTGCTGTAGCACCACCCACAGCAAATGCATGGGGCTCCTGAGTGAGTCCTGCTGCTCAAGAGTTATAGTGATGCTCAGGAGTTGATTTCATTCTACTCATTATCCACTAAACCCCTAGTAGATTTCACTGCAGGCAAGCAAAGCAATGCTCTCATGGTAGCAACCACGGATGGGCTTATTTAAGGCCGCCTGAAAAATCTCCTTCCTTACCAGTAACTCCTGCCCTGGCCTAGCCTTGTGCCTGACCGTGTGCTCTGCATTGGGGCCTACAGAGCTCCAAGGGCTCCTTGAGGCTCCTACGGAGTCACTGGGGATGGTGGGAAGGGACAAATGTGTACTTGCTGAAGCCAGAATACCCCTTCCTTGCCTTGTTTTCCATCTGGATTCCAGGTCAGAATCTCCTTTGAATAGGGATCTTGCCTGGAAGAGTTCGAGAACCTGTGGCTTAAGACTGTCCTCTCTCAGCTTCCTAGGGTAACGTGTATCTACACCGATATCATTCATGTGTAATAATTCAAGTGCAATGTTCTACAGATGATAATATATGAAGAAAAGTGCTTTATGTTGTAAAACTAATTTTATTTAAACAATGTTAAATTTTAAAAGGCCCTCATAAGGCATGCTTCTATGCCTTCTGAGGCAGAATATATAAAACCATAATCTGAATTTTTGTTTATAATCACTACAACATGATGTATTTTACTACAAAGAACAGTCATTTTTCTGCTTTCTGTCTTTCTATCAGGCTAGATAGCCTTTCAATGTTATTGTGTCTGACTTTAGTTGCCCTCAGTTTCTTAAATGACAGCTTCTAAACAGCTTCTAATCTGATAAATCAGATAATTAAGGTCTATAATCACATGCAAAATTAAGTGAATAAATTCTGAATGAAGGCCTCAGGTCTTTTTCCATATTAGAAAAATACATGGATTTTAGTTTCTCAACTGATGAAAACTGCTCCAATGAATCAGAAGTCTCAACTGCTGACTCCTTGGTTTATGACTATGCTTTAATTAGTTAAAGTTATTTGAAGTAGCTGGATAATAAGCTTCTGGGCAGAAACTGTTCAATTAATGCTTGGTTATGTTCCAATTTTTATTTGCAAGATTTAAACTAAATATAAAGATAAAACACAGGAATCTAGACATTCTCAATACTGTAACTACTCACTTTTTCTTTAAAAACTCTTAAGTCAATACTTCCTTCACTATGAAAAATGATAAAGCAAGAAAAGTCATTAAAATTAAGTCAGCAGGTTAGTTGTTACTCTTCATATCGGGACATAGCTGTTATAGAACCTAGCACAAAGATACAATTTTAAAAATAAATATGGCCTGGGACCCAAACATGCTTAAAAATTAACATTATAAAAGTTTAATAATTCACTCTCATCAATGAATTTAAAGGCCAATTAGGCTTACTGCTTCAAATATCAAGTAACCTTAGTGTCCTTACTAAGGGTTTCCTGATTTTGTCAAAGGAAATCCATTAATTTGTAAGTGTGTGTGTGTGTGTGTGTGTGTGTGTCACATCTGTAAAAACTAGTGGAGGGGGCACATCTGTGAAAACTAAGACAACATAGGCTATAACATAAATTATATCCCATTATACTCTGATCATAATTTACTTATATAATAATGACACAATGAATGATATGTTATGCTTTAGGATGGTGGGCGTAACCTAACCAGCAGACTAACAGTGATTGTAAGAGAACACACTCAAAGTTCTGACTTGGCCCTATATGTTTCCCATGCTGTGGGCACTGCTGGCATTCCAAGCAGTGACAGTTCCTCACCAAACTTCAGCTCATATCAAGTATGGAAGTAAAACTGTTACAGCCTTAGACCATTGGCTCTGGGGATGGAAGCTGGAGCGGGGACAAAAGGACCAGAGGCAAGCAGTGGTAGAAAGTATATAATTGTCCCTGAGAAACAGTTTAATATCTAATCCTATCCCACCTACCCACTTCCTTTGGTCATAAGTCCCTGATCCATATGTACCACCAAGCAAGCTATATGTTCTTCCTTTGAACAAGAGATGTGATTTCTGCTAAGTAACAATGAATATCTGGTAGTAGTTAACAACGTTTGATTCTAGAAGAGAGGGAGGGAAGGAAAGGCTAGGAGAAAGAAAGGGAAACCTAGTTTCACAGGTTTATGATTTCTGACAGGTCAAGGCCTCCTTGCTGCCCAAGGAAACTTAAATTGAATGCCACCCCTCATAGTCTGAAGTTTGACCCCAAGAAGCATGTACAACGAGGCTGGCTGAGCCCCTTCCCAATAAGCACACACCAAATCTCATTTTTCCCTGAAGATGGTCAAGTAATCCTGCCTCTGACCCCACCTCTCCCACTGTATTCTTAAGGACACCACCCTCCCCCCAACACACACACACACACACACACACACACACACACACACACACGTTTAATCACCAGAGATCAGAAGCGGAGAAGTAGGAGGAAATATTTAGTCTCCAGAGCTGACATGGCAACCCTTTCTTGGCCTCCTGTCTCAGGAGACCTCAGGGCCAGAGCCTGCTGCTGGCCACACAGAAGTATTGGCCTGGCAGCATCTCACTGCAGACAGAGTTCCCAGACATGGGCTCACAGACGCAGTGCAAGGAAGCACTGCTTCCATCAGCCCCGCCCTTATCATAAGGCCACAGTGACAAAAGGATGCATGGCCAGGGAAGGGGCTCCAGGCAGGAACCCAACCATCCTGGGAGTGGGGAAGGGGGCACAGAAGGCACTAGGGGAAGGACAGGATGGAGCGCCGAGTGGTGAAAAGTCAGGAAAAGAGGGCTGGATGAGGCTGGTGGGATGAGCTTCCTAACTCAGGCTCCCCGCAGCTGTCTTCTTCCCAGTAATTCTCGGCCTCCTCACCTTTCCCACGTCAGAAGAATCATGGTGAGAAATAGAAACTGAGCGCTGGGAGTCAGGCAAAGGCGAGACAGCAAGTGGGGCAAGAAGAATGTTATCTTCCCTTCTGGACACAAAGCTCAGTCTACAGGGGCGCTGGGATGGAAGCGGGAGACGGGGCAACAGGGCCCAGGCAAGGCTATCCTTTTCTTCCTCTCCAAGGGTGGGGTGAAAGGACTGCTGGGTAAAGTGAAGGGAAGGAAGCTTCCTTCCTAAGCCTTCAGAGTGTCAGGAATTCAGCGTCCTTTCAGTGGGGATTGTCCCTACGGGCAACACGAACAAGAGCATTGCTGCTGTATAATCCCAGGTAAATGAAAACAAGAGTTCTTTGATTTATTTTAAAACCTAATTAGAAGAAATGACAAGCATGCTCGGCAAGTTCTACTCCTCTGGGGTGTCCAGGATGCAATCTGTAAACTGGTATTAGGGAAAAAGAAGACATTATCTGGAAGTTCCATTCATGTGGTTTCAGGGCCAAAGCACGGGTTCCATCGCCACTCACGCCGGCGCCTCTTTTCCTCAAACAGAATACAGGCCATTTTGGACAAACCAAGAGGGTGGCTGGCTGACGTGCCAGCGCGCCCCTACCGTGGCTCCCTGCTGCGTAAGTAAGTCTCTCCAAGACGGCAGGATTTCAAGAGCCCAGACCAGGGAACAGAGATGCCTCACGCCAGGAGGAGTCTATGCCTGGGGGTGGGGTAGAGGGGGGAATCTCAGAGCTGTCCTCAGAGGGTCTCCTGCAGGGAGCCCTCACTCTGTGTGAAACCCTCAGCCTGGGTACTGCTGCCAGAGTCAAGGCCTTCATCTGTCAGGGTCCCAGGTGTCTGTGCCACGTGTCCTCTGGACAGGGCTCAGTGAGGGCCGGATCCCTCTGAGACATCCCCACTGCGTCCCCACCCTAGATACTAAATGATGCCAGAAGTACCTCAGAATATACGAAAGAAAAGGGAGCAGGGAGCAACAGGAGGTGGAGGGGTTGGGAAGGGGGTCACGTAAACAAGTAACGAAAATACTCAGCAACACGCAAATACACATGGATGCGCCTAAATCTGCACATGCCAGCTCTCGGGAATCAGGATGGTCTGAGATGTCCCACGTATGAACTTCGCGTGTAGCTGGAACAATGTCAGCATTCTGAGTGCTGTGCAGGAAATAAAGAGAAAGAAGCTTCTGTCCTTCCTGGGAGAAGCTGGCACGCCACTTGAGGTGACACGGAGGACTTGAAAGAAAAGGTCACTAACAAGAGAAGACCGTGAACGGCTAAATGCTGAATGAACAGCTCAGACAGTAAAAGCTGTAATCTAGAGCAGGGTAAAGCCCCACAGGCTGACTCAGTAAAAAGGACGTAACACCAAAAAGAGCAAAGTCTTGAATTGGGCCTTAAAAAGATGTAATATTTGAAAGTTGAAGACACTCCAGCAGGGAGAGGATTCAAAGTCTCTTTACATAGTAGGCACTGATGCCTCCTAAAAGGAATGGAGCTGGCTTTTGCGTGTCCGATGGGGCACTGAGCCAGGGGCTCACAGGCGTCCATCTGCATGAGTCACTGGGCACCATGTTTAATGGTGGTGTGTGGAGGCTTCTCTGTGTGCCTGGTCGGGGGGTCAGGTGGAGGAGGGTGGGGAGTGGGAACACTGGCTGTGAGTCACGAGGGTCTCAAAGAGAAACGGCAAAGCAGAACTTTTCCTGAGAGGACCTGGGTTACAAAGTATAGAGTTACAAGAAGATGGAGATTCCTCTGTATTTCCATTCTGCCCTAATCCAACACTAGGAACACTGCCTGACACATATTAGGAGCTCAAGAGACATTCTGGCAGGGAGGGAGGAGGGAGGGAGGGGGAGGAGGGAGGGAGGGAGGAGGGAGGGAGGGAGGAGGGAGGAGGGAGGGAGGGAGGGAAGGAGGGAGGGAAGGAGGGAGGAGAGGTGAAAGGGCTTGCAGACTAGGGCTTTCTCCTCAGTGTAAGCCCCCAGCCCAACCCCAGTCTGGAGAACTGGTGGCTTTGGAATTGAGACAAAACCCCCCTAGGACCCAGGCATTTTCAGGATAGGCAATCCCAAAAGAAGAGAGAAAGAGGCATTCTATAGGTGTTTGAGGGACAGAAGACCTTCATAAATACTAGAGGGAAAACGGGGTAGAGGCTTCATGGTGAGTACAGCTGAACAATTTTTGTGACCACAAATGTGACGTCTTTGGGGGAATTCCAGAGATATCGAACGGGAAGGCTATCTTGCAAAAGGCTGAGGTCTTACATAAATGGGTGGAGTTAAGAACAGGAAGCCTGCATTACTGATGCTCATGTGATCCCACCTATGTCTGTAGGCTAGTAAGACTCTGGAATATCTACTTGGGTAGTAAGTTGTGGGGCTGCAAAGGATTAGAGCCAGCACGCAGGCCAGCCTTCCCAAACAGAAGTCCCGGCTGGGCGATGCCGGTCAGGCTAGAAAGGTGGATTGGGAAAAGACTGCTAAAGCCCTTAAATCTAGAGTGAGAAATACAAATTTGAACCTAATAGGCAATGGGGCACTAATAATTTTTGAGACTCATGTGGCCAAAAATAATAATTCAATCTGGTGGCAGGATGCAGCACTATCTGAAAGCAGGAGGAGGAAGACAAAAGGAAATGAGATGATTGATATATTAATTCAGTCAACCAATAAATACTGAGCACCTACTAAGTGCCTACACTGTCCCAGGCACTGGGGATACAGTAGTGAATAAAACATGGAAAAAAATTTGTTTTTATCTCATGGAGCTTCCATTCTCCTGGGAGAGACAGACAATAAACAAGTTAGGTAAGTGCGATACATAATACGCTGATAGAAATACGTGCTAAAGAGAACAATTAAAGCGAGAACGGGGGCTAGGGGGTATCAGGGGCAGTGGAGAGTTGAAGTTGGGACAGGTTGGCCAGGAAAGCTCTCACTGAGGAGATACATTTTAAGAAACACCAGGAGGGGGACTTCCCTGGCGGTCCAGTGGTTAAGACTCCATGCTTCCAGTGCAGGGGGTGTGGGTTCGTTCCCTGGTTGGGGAACTAAGATCCCGCATGCTGCATGGCATGGCCAGGAAAAAATATAAATAAATAATTTTTTTAAAAAACGGAGCTACAAAGCAATACTTTAAAAAGAAGAAGAAGAAGAAGAAACACCAGGAGGAAGTGAGGGAGTTGGCCATGTAGTTATCTGGGGGGAAAGCACTTCGGGCAAAGGGAACAGCAAGTGCACAGCCCAGAGGCATGAGGACTGCGGGATGTTTGCAGAGTGACCAGGAGCCAGGGTCCCTGGAGTGGAGTGATCTAGGCGGAGATGAGGCCAGACCACGACGGCAGGCCAGGTCACACAGGGATTAAGTAATGAACAACAAGAACCTACTGTAGAGCACAGGGAACAATATTCAATATCTCATAATAACCTGTAATGGAAAAGACTGAAAAAGAATATATCGATATATATAACTGAATCACTTTGCTGTGCACCTGAAACTAACACAACATTGTAAACCAACTATACTTCACTTAAAAAAAAAGATTTTAAGTCATGAGAGTTCACTGTGGAAATTCACATATCAGGCAATGAGCGCCTGAACTGGAGTGATGAGAATGGAACAGAAAGCAAGGCAGAGAAGCAAGAGCGATGAACTGACGGAGCGCGGCCCTCTTTCCATCGTACGCAGGTCTCCGGAAAGGTGAACACAGATTTCTCACACCTGGGCCTCATGTCTTTCAGGAGAATAACTGATATAGCCAAGAACGGCTTCACTCCTACTCTGCGGTCAGCTTGCTGATTGTGTGCACACCAGCTGGCTACACCTACCGCACTCTCGTGCTGTGTTATGGTCGGCATTGCCTCCGAAGTACTGCAATAAAACTCACTTAACCTGCTCTTCAAACAGCTTTGATTGCTCTGTTCTAAGGAACACATTATCTGGAGCACTCTGCATATGAAGTGTTTATGCTTCCAGAGACACCTCCCCTGAGGAACCACAGATGTGCCCATGTATCTGGGGTAGGCAGGGTCCACCCGAGCTAAGGCACAGAAGGGTCTACTCCACAACTTCCCTAGAGACACAGAGAGAAGGAGAAAAGTGCCACTGTTCATCATTGTTTGGACACGGATAAAAGCTTTCTATGTCCCCAACAGCCAGTACATTTTATATTTTTCATCTGAAGAGAACAAAAAGAAATCTTAGAGCAGAAAGCTGTGGGAAGGGAAAGGACTTTGTGAGCTGAATATGAGAACCAGAACAACCCATGGGAACCTTGCCTCATCCTGAAAAGCAGCCCATCAGGGCTCACAGGAGAAACAATTCAGGAAGAACCAAATGAGTAGCTATCGTGTTAATTCAAAGCTAAAGTTGATGGCTGGTTATAAAGAATGACACCTCACTGTGTTTTGACCACGGGATTAGGATTGGAAGCAGTGGTGGTCAGAATGGCACAGGTTCATTTTAAGAGGGGAAAAAAGGTGCATGCCTGTATCTCAGTAGTTTACCCTTACACTGAAATTCGTACCAAATCATTCTCTTTAAGAGTGATTCAAAAGTGGCTTATATCAGTGACTTTAGCACATTTTTTAAATGAGAAGAAAGCGATAGGTACAAGGCTTCTCTAATGGGCTTCAATAGGAAACTACCACAGGACTCTTAGGAGATGTCTACCTCTTGGAACTTGATTGGGTAACAGGCGTACACAGCTACTATCTTTTGTACATCTACATAAAATTCAGGTACAGTTATTGAGACATAAACCAAATATACATTGCAGCTGTTACTTATGAAAAGGATGATGAATGGCCTGCTAAATCTGTATTGGCTGGTACAAGTTTAATGGAAAGATACTAACACATGGCTGCCTCCAGAGCCAGGATGTGAGAAGCTGCGAGTGCCCCTCATTGACTGGTCCAAGATTGCCGCCCTGGTTAGGCATTCCTTCTGCCCGCTCCTGCATGGCCATGATGCATTAATAAAGGGTTTCAGACTAATGAACCTCAAGAACTCTTCAGAAATCCATAATTCTATTTCCCACTGCTGGTTCTCATTTTACCCAAGCACATGCCATATGTCCATGACTACTATTACTGACTGTCTCTGTACTTTGTTACGCTCATCTCTTGTTTCACTGTGTATTTTCTTCTGCCTGCTTGTCTTTTCCTCATTTATTTTTTCCCATTTGTTTCCTCTGTGCTTCTCAGCTTTGGTGTCAGCGGGTCTGACCATGGCCAGACAACAGCTTTAACTTTATCATGTGCTATCTTCCTGCTTTGGTTCTTTTCAGCTGCTTTTATGGCTGCTCCCTGTTCAATGTTTATAGTTTCTTCAAAGTTACCTCAGATCAAAGCTTCCATGTATCTTATTGTAGGTTAACTGAAGTGTTTCCATATGTACAAAAAATGTACATAAATATGATTACAAGTATACAGGCACTAATAAATAGATATTCACACAATTAGAGCCCTACACACACGAACACATGTGTATTCCCAATTTTCCAGCAGATAGGTATGAGTGAGGGTGGGCTGGTCGTATCACAGAAGTCATAATAGAGACAACAGGAAATGATGTCTCAACATTGTCTGAATTGTCTAGTTCCAAGGTAGCATATCAAGGGCATAGCAGAGATCTGAAGCTGAATGTAAACTAGAAAACACCAACCAAAGTTTGTCTTTTAATACTTGCTAGTGTGATAGCACCGTATATGCCATCTTACTTGCAGCATGAATCCTAATATGTTCTCATTATGAGTTTACTTTGTGGAAACAGATAAAGTTGGTTTTTTAAAGTTCACAGCTGAAGATCTCTAAGCAATGATTTAGAGACATTTGCTTTAATCTGGAAAATTGTGTCTACTTAAGAAGCCATATCAAACCATGGTAAATTACCTATCCTTTCACTGCCATTTCAAACATCCCAAGCTGCTGATGACACAATTAAGTCAAAGTCTTTCAGCCAATCTGCCCCAAGAAGACCACCATTTCAATCATAGTTCACCCAACACTGTATCTCCAATTGGCCATGTGGTTTTCACTCACATACATACAACTACTGGTACCATTTTTCAATGAGGACATCATTACCACAGACAGAATATTTACCAGGAGGCTAGCAGTATAATATATACATTATGTGCACTAGAGATACAGCTCACTTCAACCATGCCAACTGGGTACCATTCACCTGCTTTATAGATAAGGAGCTGAGACCCTATGAGATTGACCAACTTGCCCAAGACAGACTGGCCAGTAGAACCTAGGTCCTTCTGACTCAAAGCCATCTCCTTCTATTACATCTTACTACTTTCCTCTCATTTTACTAGTGACAGGTTTGGGGAGCAGGACTGATAAAGCTAGGTAACCATGATGTTCGACATGGCTGCTTTAGACGATCTAGTCTCATGGCAGCCCCAAGGGGATGGACTTACGACAACCCTACCATGACCACCTGTGCCAAGAATGGTCAACAGCAGTCTCTCTCCTCCATGAGAATCAAATAAGAAGGGCATGACACAGGCTAAACAGGACTTATAACCCCGCAATAGCCTGTAGTAGTGAATGTGGAATCTCCCTGTGAAGAGCCTTAAAAATAAGGCAGAAATTCAAACGCCCTGGATTCTAAGTGTAATGATACTTAAATGGCAGGGTTGATCTGGTGACAGGTGTCTGTGTGCGTGTCTTTCAAGAATCACATCACTGAACTCATTCATTCGTTCTGTGGAAAAGGGCAGGATAACTCCTCAGGGCAGTCACTGTTCTCAGGGCTGAGGATCCAGGAGGGCACAAGACAGGCAGCGTCCCGAGCTAAACGGAGCTTATGTTCTGATAGGGATACAGACAGACAAGTGAGGAAGTGATTTTTTTTTAAAGGTTAGAAAGTGATGTGCACTAGAAAAGACTGAGAGAATGGAGAAGGGGCACAGCTGGGCTGGCTGTTTCACCCTCTCTTTTACTCGGTGAGAGAGAGGGGCATGATTACAAGGCCCTCCAAAGTTAATACCCTGGCACTGCCTTTTGGGTTTCAGTTTCTGACCATCCTCTGGAACCACTTTTACTCAAGGAGGAATGACCCGAGTAACCAATTTTTATTGAGTGCTTGCGCCTGGCCATGTGGTTCACTGCTATACGTGCTTTATCTCATTGAAGTTTCCAACAACCATAAGCAGCAGGTATTATCGACATTTTACAGATATGAAACTGAGGCTTAAAGAGGTTAAAACAATGATGCATGTCACACAACTAGAAAATCCCAGAGCCTGGATTCAAAGCCGGGTCACTTGATTCCAGAGCCCACACACCACCTCGAATGAAGACATCAAAGCAGGCTTTGCCATTTCCTTCTGTCTTTAAAACATTACCTTCTGCCATCTGTATCTGCCTGGCATATGAGGTAAGAAAAACAACAAGAAAAATCTCCTAAAAAACAGACAATATCAACCTTGGGGTCAATAGTAGTTCTGGGTAACTGCTAAAGTAAACGATGCTTCAGCCGAGATTGGGGCCTCTGAGCAATAACAATGTTGGTTAGAATCTGTTGTTCTGGGTGCCCGGCACTGGGAGACACTGGAAGAAGGGAAAGCCCTTCTATACACCTGGGCATTGCCTAGGCGATATGTAAACCCTACACTGAATCCCATGCAAACTATCTCTATTAAGTGACAGAACCGTACCCATATTAAACAAGAAGAGACCCGCTCCACACAAGCACACACCCACATACAAACACACAAATGCAGCCTCAATCTAAAAGTATCGTTGCAGAAGAGATGACAACCATTCTCAGAGGCTCAAGCTCTAAAAATAAAATAAGACAGACAGACAGACAGACGGCTTAATGAAAGTTTAAAACAAAGGCAAAAGAACTGCATAAAGAGAGAGAAAAGTGAAGAAGCCCCACCACAGTGATTGAGTCTCTCTGACTTCTGTTTCCTTTAAGTGGGAGTAAACTGCCCCAATGACCACCCCAAAGGGTCGTTGTTACTGACCAACACTGACGAGGAAAACTGCATTGCGTGGATATTTCTCAAATAGTTTCCCACTGAATACTGAGATCTCACGAGATGACAACGGGTGTTCTGTGGGGAAAATAATGGGTTTTCAACAATCATCCCTTCCCCCAAGCAAACAGAGAGCAAATCCTGTATCCCTACCGCCTTTCTTGGAGCTTCGGAATACATGTTTGATTATCAAAGGTGTTCAGTGTTTTCTAAACTTATTCCATCACAAGCCATTTTTAAGGAAGAATATTCCATATTGCCTTTACAGGAGTTCAGTGCTCTCTAGAACACGATTTTATTTTTCTGAAAGCAGACTGTGCAAATAGACAATGGTACTGCTGATGCCGCGTCACCTAGGAGAGTGGCAGAGCCCTGCAGTCCCCTGGGCTCCGTATCTTATCACTCTCTCTAGTGCACGAACTGGGCAGGGTCAGTATTACAAGCTCCTCAAGCACAGGGATAACGCTCTAAGCCAAATAATTACAATGATAACGTTAGCTGTCATAATAACAATGGCTACCTGAGGGCCTGCCCCATGCTAGACCCAGTCCTGTGTGTGCACTTGGACGATCTCATGGACATTCCCGACCATCTGGCCAGACACATATGGGCAACACCCCTTGCACACACAGAAACACCCCACCCCCTTCCTCCACTCACATCCACTGGCTCGGGGGTCAGGAGCAGAGAGTCTGTCTGAGCAGATGCTTTTTCAAAGCTATTTTTGTTGATGGCTCTGCTCTCCCCGAGTCATCTGGACTCATGAGCTCCTCAATATCTTGGTGGTGGGAGGTGCCTCGGGTAGAGAGCGGCCTTAGAAGCGCCGCGGAGATGGCATCTTCACGGCTGGCACCCAAACAGCTTGGAAGGCTGGCTTAGGCTTCTGGGCTTTGCTGCCACACTCACAGCTCCCTCTGCGAGCCCGGCCGCCATCTGGAGCTGCGGAGCGTCAGTCTGCCGTGCTGGAAGACCAGGGGCAGCAAGCGGGAGTGTGTGTGGGGGGGGGGCGGGTCCCAGCGCAGTCTGAGGCTTGTGTCCAGTGTTGGTGCTCTGGGGTGTCTACCCACCAGATCCGAACGCACAGTCAGAGGTCCCCAGCCACCTGTGCTGGGGACCAACTCTCTCATCTCACTCACAGTGCACAGATGCCCACAAATCAGCAACTGCATGGGCCACTGTCCAGTGCTCGCATCTTCTAGAGATGAAATAGACAGGGCTGTCACCAGGTTCGCCATCTTTCTTCTTTTTTAAAACAACAGAAAGCTGAAAGTTTCCTTCAAATAGGGCAGAGAGCTACTGCCCTTGTACTCTTCTTACAAGTTTCTTCCAAAACCCAGGGACGTAGCCAGCATCCTTTCGAGCAGATGCCGTGATGCCCGATTACAAGGATGAGGCTTCTGACCCAACAGTAAGAAGACACAGCCTGTGAGATGTTTTCCAGAATGAGTTACTTTGATTTGTCACGCTCAGCTGGTCCCACCCATGACCTAGGGAGACTATGCACATTACACACAGCAGAGAAATGACAGGAAAAGTGTAAGAGTCTCAGTGTCGGGGCATCCCAAACAAAAGGGCTTGTTGAAACCAAAGTCCAACCAAACTACTAATTAGCTCATTCAACTTAATGACATTGAAATATAAGCAGGGATAGGAGAGAAGGAGGGAGGATATTAACATGTGTCAACTACTTTAATCCTCCTGCCCATCCTGAAGAGCAGATATAATCATCACCATTTTACAGAGCAACCTGAGACTCAGGGCAGCAGGGCAGAGCTAGGATTTCTATCCAGACCTATTTGTCACTGGGTCTGAGTAGCCCCTCACTCTCCACTCCCCCCCTCCCCATCTCACCTGACCGCCCTAATGCAATTCATTCATTGACTTAGTAAAACTATATTTGTTAAGCGCTGAGCAGTATTGGAAGACACCTTAGAATTAAGGTCAGGTGTTACAGGTGGGTTTGGCCATTTTTGCCAAACATGACCCACAAGGACAAGAGTAAAGTAAAACACACAAACAAAACGATAACAAAAGCAAAACAGTACCCATTAGCCTACCCACAAAAAGAAGGTGACTGAAGTACATTTAAAAATAGAGAAGATATAACTGGTAACAGCATTCTGCAGTCTGACAGCTCCTGTTTTCTCTTACCCAACCTATGCGGTCTCCCTCACCTTTCTACCTACTCTATTCCTGTAGTTCTCAGCTTCTGGCACCTACCTGTCTGTCTGCTCACGTATCCAGAAAGCCACATACCTCTCAACTGAAATCCTCAATCAAGCCTGATTTAAATGTACCTGTGTGAGTGCATCTGAGAGCCGTGTGCAGGCATCTACGTGGCCAGGTAAGGTAACTCACCTTAACAGAATATCTTCTGTCTTTGTTTCCTAGGGCTGCCCTAACCAAGTACCACAGCCTGGGCAGCGTAAAGCAACAGAAATGTGAATCCTCTCATAGCCCTGGAGGCTAGAAGCCTGTCGTCATGGTGTGCATAGGGTTGGCACACCTCTGAGGGCGAATCTGTCCACGCCTCCCTCTTAGCTTCTGGTAATAGCCTGTGATCCTTGGCTTGCAGCTGTATCACTCCAATCTCTGCCTCCGTCATTACATGGCCTTCTTCCCTGTCTACCGTTGTGTGTCCTCTCCTCTTCTTATAAGGACGCTTGTCAAAGTGCATGAGGTCCCACCTACTGCAGTATGACCTCATCTTAACTCATGACATCTGCAACAACCCAATTTTCAAATAAGGTCACATTCTGGGATCATGGGGGTTAGGACCTCAGCAGATTTGGGGGGTACACGATTTATGGCATAACAGCCACTGTACACCAGATGCAGGGACCAGGCCACTTCATTTGGTTCTGACGCTCTCTCTGTGAAGTAGATCAGTGGCTCCCTACCCACTATGTGTGACAGCACGTATGTCTTCTGTAGAGTTTGCTTGTTTTTAACATATTCATGCCTGGTCCCACTCCCCAGAGATTCTGATGTGGTCGATCCAGGCTGGGAACCAACCATTTAAAAAAATAAAGTTGAAATAAAGCTTCAGAAGTCACTACAATGCTCATCCAGGAATAAGAATCACTGAGGTCTAAAGATGTTAAAATTAAAAAAAAAAATTTTAATAAAAATAAAAATAATTAAAAAAGAATCACTGAGATCAATCTTAATAACAATACAGTAAATCAGGAAATGGGGGCAAAAAGAGGCGAAATGATACGCCCAAAATTCAGTGAGTAACTAGATGGAACAACAGGTTTTCAAGTTCAGGTCTGTCTCACTCAGAGTCCCCTTCCTTCCCACCACCCATGTGGCCTTTCTGTGTCTACGTGTCTCTGGGCAGGTGTGACCACGGTTGTTTGTACCTCTACATAGTGACATAGGCAGTGTCTTTTAAGTGTAAAAATTGGTGTGCACAGGTATGTGCTCTATGGATTCTCAGGGGAGGCATGAGTTTCTTTGGGAACAAATACGTATTTCGCTAACATCTTTGTATATCCCATCAGCCACCAGAACGATTTCTACAGAGTGCACCCACTGTGATGTTGTCAGACGAGTGATGTTGGAGGAGGAGTGACTCCATCACTGAAGAGGTGCCTTTCACTCCTTCCTCTATTTCAGCAAAGCAAACGTCACGGGTGGAAGTTAAGAGAAGGGAGAAGGGAGAAATCAGTGTGGGTTGAGTAGACAGAGGCGGCTTTGTGGAAATGGGGCTTGAACACAGTATTGAAAGATGAGTTAGATTTACGTAAGTAGAGTGGGGAAAGGAAACCTTTACAGGCAGGGAGGGGAACATGGGCGAACTCAGAGGCAGGAATGAGCTTTGTACGAGGGAGAAGACAATCATGAGACAGGCATGAGCAGTGTACGCGCTATGAGCCATGACGTTGTCAATTACAATTAACTGTCACCTGTCACTCTCAACTCGGTCTGAAGTTTCTGGTACTGGGTACCCAGCCCGTAAACACTTGGAGAATAAATGAATGAAGAAATGTCCATCAAAATAAATATCACGGGGCTTCCCTGGTGGCGCAGTGGTTGAGAGTCCGCCTGCTGATGCAGGGGACACGGGTTCGTGCCTCGGTCCGGGAAGATCCCACGTGCCGTGGAGCGGCTGGGCCCGTGGGCCATGGCCACTGAGCCTGCGCGTCCGGAGCCTGTGCTCCGCAACGAGAGAGGCCACTACAGTGAGAGGCCTGCGTCCCGCAAAAAAAAATAAAACAAACAAACAAACAAACAAATAAATAAATATCACGAAACAGAAGTGTTCCTAGCTGGAATTTTATCTGTTTCCCCCCCATAATCATGATGGAAAACAGTGATCTTTCTACTCCAATTTCATTACTTTTGCATCCCTTTCTTCTCTCCAGACCAGAAAAAGAAACAGTTACTAATTTGGGGACTGCCACTGGTTTGGGAACAACTTTAATCCCATTAAATATCTATTCACAGACATTCTGCAGTGTTAAATGTTTCCACTGGAGAATATACAAGAGGAAGACCTGTAAAGGTCATCTGGTTCAGCCCTGAGACTTTGGAGCAAGCTCTCCTACAACAGTCTTCATGTTCTATGTCGTCACTGCCGTCCTTGCAACGCCTTCCAATATCAGCCCCCAAATGTCCATCCATGTCTGCCAGCAGGAGGTCCTGAATTTGCAGGCTGGCTTTGGTTTTAAATAGACTATTGCACTGTCCCCATACGTTGTGATGGTTTCACAGAAGCCATTTTCACCCTCAAATCTGTCCTGGTTTAGACAATATGGTCATGCTTTATAAGCACACAGACATTTATAACATGCGCCCTGAGTTTCAGTTGAGAAAACAGACACACACACACCCCCATCTGTCCTTATGTCCCTTCTTACCTAACGCATGCCCTTTGGTGTGCTCATGCCTGTCTCGTGATTGTCTTCTCCCTCGTAAAAAGCTTATTACTGCCTCTGAGTTTGCCCATGTTCCTCTCCCTGCCTGTAAAGGTTTCCTTTCCCCACTCTACTTACGTAAATCTAACCCATCTTTCAATACTGTGTTCAAGCCCCATTTCCACAAAGCCGCCTCTGTCTACTCAACCCACACTGATTTCTCCCTTCTCGCTTCTCTTAACTTCCACCCGTGACATTTGCTTTGCTAAAATAGAGGAAGGAGTGAAAGGCACCTCTTCAGTGATGGAGTCACTCCTCCTCCAAGCACTCTGCCTGCATCTTGTTTAGAAGCCAGCAGGTAGCACCCGGTTATGGTAATCTGGTCCCAAACCCAACAGGTTGGCTTTCTTCAAAGGTGATTCTTTAAAGAAATGAGAATATATCATCTATTTACATAAGCTTTTTTTTTTCTTACGAAACTGTGTTCAATACTAAGAAAGCTGCAAATAAAACATTTAAACTGGAGGCTGTCTTGGCGATCTCCTTGCCTAACCTCTTACCCAAAGCAGAGGTGCACCCCCCTTTGGCATCCTTGAAAGATGGCCACCCAACTTATTCATAAACACTTCCTTTGAGCCCATCTCTCCAGGCATCTTGTTCCCCTGTTGGGTGTCCGAGCTCTGATCGTTAAAGTTCTTCCTTAGAATACAGTATTTGTCAAAGTCAAGTTTGTGGACCATCTGTACCATGATTATTTGAGGCGATTGTTAAAAATCACAGGTTGCCAAATCTAACTCCAGACCTACTGAATCAGCATTTGGAGCAAGGATTTAAAACGTAATCTACATTGTTAACAGGTTTTCCAGGAGACATCTATTAGACCAAAGTGTAAGATCGACTGTTAGAGTCAGTGGATTCTCTATCTAGAACTTAGTTCTACCTTCCTAACAGGGGAGAGCAAGACACCTCCCTTTTCTTTCCAATGTTCATTGCAGCACTATTTACAATAGCCAAGACAGGGAAGCAACCTACATGTCCATCGACAGAGGAATGGATAAAGTAGATGTGGTGTATATATATATATACACATACACACACACACATATACATACAACGGAATATTACTCAGCCATAAAAAAGAATGAAATAATGCCATTTGCAGCAACATGGTTGGATCTAGAGATTATCATACTAAGTGAAGTAAGTCAGACAAAGACAAATATCATATGATATCACTTATATGTGGAATCTAGAAAGAAAATGATACAAATGAACTTATTTACAAAACAGAAACAGATTTACAGACTTTGAAAACAAACTTATGGGCACCAAAGGGGAAACATGGCAAGGTGGGATAAATTAGGATTTTCGGATTAACATACACACACTACTATATATAAAATAGATAATCAACAAGGACCTACTGTATAGCGCAGGGAACTCTACTCAATATTCTGTAATAACCTATATGGGAAAAGAATCCAAAAAAGAATAGATACATATATATGTATAAATGAATCACTTTGCTGTACACCTGAAACTAACACAACATTGTAGATCAACTATACTCCAATATAAAATAAAAAGTTAAATTAAAAAAAGATACTTTCCTTTTCTTCATGGCAGCTCTTCTAATGCTGGAAGATGTCATTTCTCCTTTCTCTCATTAATACTCTTTTGCAACCCAGGTTATTTCACTCTTCCTTCTACTACAAAGTTCCCCACCCTGAACCAAGTTTAGCACACTCTCCTGGGTCTTCCCATTGCCAGTGTCCTTCCCAAAACGTGATGCCAGAATGAAGTGGAGAGAGTGAGCTAGATTTCTAACGCTTTTACTACATATTGATAATTTTGTGAAGTATATCAACTTACACTCCCACCAGCTGACAATGAGAATACCAATTTTGGTCTAAACTAGCCAGCAGGTATTACCATTTTGTAAATCTTTAACAGGCACATGACGTTGACTCCTCATAGCTGTTTTAATTCGAGTGCTTTTGTTTATATTTTCCATACATATATTGGCCAGCGGTAGTTCTTTTGTGAATCGTCTGCTCTTGTCCTTTCTGGGTCCCCCCTGCCCCCTTTTAATTCATTATGCCCATGGCTGGGGCAAGTAAGTCCTTTCAATGCATTATCTCATCTAACCCTCAAAACAACATTCCTCCCACTTTACAGGTAAAGAAACTGAGCCTTCAGGAACTTATAATGAGGAAACACAGTTAGGTCTTCAGCTTCCTCACCGCTTTATGCCTTCATTTAATCCATGTTTTTTGGAGGAGAGACCTTCATCCTCCAGACACTTTGTAAAGTGAGTTAAGAAAGCCAAGTATTTGGGATGAAATTATGAGGAAGATTCAAAAGAACATTAGAAATTTTCGTAATTCTATTACCTCCTTACATCTCCCTCATATTTCCTTTTTTTGCTACTTTTCCTGGCATAGAGGTAACAGTGACTGAGTTAGAATCAATTAGTGGGCAGCAATGCTATTTACTGATACAAGGTTTAAGGCAGATGTAGGTACCTGTTCGTATTTTTGCCAAGAGAGGTACCATGTGGCTGACCCTAAAAGAGCGTCAGAAAAGGATCAAAGAGAGTAATCTGGAAATAAGGTAGAACTCCATAACAGATTACAGCCCATCAGTTGACAGCAGCAGCAGTGGATAATAGTTCAAAAGTACGTACACAAGAAGGATTGGCTTTCATTTTTTCCATTTTATATTATCAAGACCAGTGTTTACACAATTAACTAAGATCCAAATGTTAATTCATCATTTATAGCATTTTAGTCTAATCAGCTGAGCTTCTCTTGGTTTTGGTTAATTTAATCAAATTTCATGCAATTATACTTTAATCAAAAATACATATGCATACAGTTGAAATGATATTTAAATCAACTGAATTTACAACCAGATTAAAAGAAATGCAAACAACGAAGTACAGATCTGAATCGGAAGCAAAATTAATTTAATCCTCCTCCATTTTTCTACCTTGAAGGTGGCCAACACCCAAAGGTCAGGAGTTCTCAATGTCACACAGTCAGTGATAACACTGAGATTCAAATCCAAGTTTCCTGACTTTAAATTGAGAGCCTGTACAACTGAGTCTTTAACTGACATTTAACTATTGCCACCCTCACTCAAACAAACCCTGGTCTTCCAAACTCTAATAAAGTTTTCCAAACAAAACCTATAAACTAGGCGTCAAAACACCTAATGCAATTTAAAAAATCTTGGCTCCCCAGCTTTGAGATTCCAGGCAGCCTAATAAAAGTCCCTTGGGGCTATTCTTCTATAGACGTTGGCAGAAACTCAATTTCGTCATTATTTGTTATTCATAGAAACATATATATTTGCAATTCCTAGGTTCTACATTTTGCCCCAAATCTCTCTTTCACGTTATAAACAAACATAACAAAAAAGAAAAAAATTATTAGGTCAATTATGATGCTCATTTCCCCAAAATAAGAAAGAATACAACTTTTCTTTCTTCTTTACTATTGTTAGCTTCCCATTACTCTCTTTTTTATTTTATTTTTATTATTACTATTTTTTTTTTTTTTTTTTGCCGTACGCGGGCCTCTCACTGTTGTGGCCTCTCCCGTTGCGGAGCACAGGCTCCGGACGCGCAGGCTCAGCGGCCATGGCTCATGGGCCCAGCCGCTCCGTGGCATGTGGGGTCCTCCCGGACCGGGGCACGAACCCGTGTCCCCTTCATTGGCAGGCGGACTCTCAACCACTGCGCCACCAGGGAAGCCCCCATTACTGTCTTTCTGAACCCATAATTTTTAACGACACAAAAATTTTAAGTTCACTTTCTCAATACTAAAATTTAGTTCCTCCCAACTTACAGCCTGGCAACCATGCTCTTTTCATGGAACACAAAGAGGATTTAACATTTAAACACTGTTCCAAATAGGGACAAAGCAAATTTTAAAAAGCTATACACTCTGATGGAGTTGACAGTTGATCACTTATATAGTTTCTAGAATTTTCTCATCTGGAGCCTAGTCTGAATTATTTGTGAGCCCACACCCACCACCAGACCGGTGTTTGCACCCATCTCTACCTTCACCCACCAGTAATGTCGTCCACCACACACGCTCCCCTACGAAGGAGTGCCTTTTCCCACAGAGACCCTCCCTCCACCCACAGGTCTCTCCCCACAGGACACTGCTCCATGTGCAAGCATCCCCGTCATGCACACTCACCCTCTCCCCCACCCCCAAACACACTAACAGAAACCAACACTGTTCATCATCACAAAGTAGCACCTTAGCCCAAGGTTCGACCTGCAGAATCAAGAAAAAACCTAAAACCATTCAACTGACCCCTCAAAAGCCATGCTAACTTGATAAACTGTCAGCTGTCTCACAGGGACAGGCTCTTTCAAAGCTCTCCTTGGAAATTCAGGCGTGGTGATCCCCGCTGCCTTCAGACTCAACTACCTGCAAGGCTCCCCCCAGGAAGGCCAGAGCACAGGGGTCCCGGGTGCACACTCACTGCAAATCTGACTTGGCAGTTCTCCTCCCCCAGGTAGCACAGGTCTCCCGAGACGTTGGTCTCCAGCCACAGGTGCTCTCCATTCACGGCATTTTCCTGAAAGGAAAAGACCCACCTGACTTCAGTTTTCTTTTCAGGCATAAAGGGACGGGGTGGAGGGGGGCAGATCTCAAATTTAGATTTTGGATGCAAGAAAGTTAGTGAACCCAAATTGTCTAAACCCTTCTCATTTTACCCCTGAAAATACCTCTGAAATTGGTCCTACCAAAATTCTAGAAACGGAAAAAGGTGTTTGGAAAAACTCTGGGCAATAATTAATATGTTAAGTCCAAACATGCGTTTACCCATGGATGTGGTCATCTTTGAAATATGTAACAAATGAGGGGCAAAAAAAAAACCCTCAAGGTATTCAATCTAAGGCCTTATTCATCCAGGCCCACTGCAGAGTTCATGACAATTGAGACCAAAATTCTATTAAAAGTCGACTCTCAGCAAATAAGCTGAGGAGGAGAGTAGTATTAAAGTACTTTAAAAGCTGCTTGAAAATACATTTATATCAGTAATGGATAAATTATACTTCTAAACCAGGAGCTTCTTATAACTTAGTTTTAAGTCGCTGTGTAGTCAAAGCATAATAAATTACTAATTCAAACATTTTACCAGCTCAATAGGGTCTTCGTCCAATTCTAAATTCTTCAAATTGAATGATTTCCCTACTTCTAAAAATATTCACATACTTAGATAAATAGTTATCTAAGGCCTACTCTAGGCCTTGCAAGGTGCTGGAGCTGGGATACCCCCAAGTGGCAAACAGAGAATAGCTGTAGGTTTGGAACCCTAAAAGTCTTCAGATCATGATGGATGAGAACAAGATAAATAAATTAGTTAATTAAAAGGCATTTCTTTGCCAGGTATCCTCAAGAAATCAAGCTCCACAAACTAAAATATTCTACTACTGGGAACTTATCATCCAGATTTAACTTATAACCATTTATAGAATTAAATCTCTTTTCATTCTTTTATTCTCTAATTCATTCAATAAACATTCCACACACCTGGTGCCAGGCACTGGGTTAGTGCGCAGTAAAATCTAGCAGAGAACATGGAAACTAAACACATAATTATAGCAGCAAATACTATGGAAACTTACTACAGCAAAAATCCCACCAACTCTTTTAAAAAGTGAAGTATAAAATGTTGCAGTGGGGAAAAGGTCAAAAATCCTTGATAATACCAATCTAGGCAGGCCCAAAATTAAGTCCTGGTAGGCCAAGTAAGGTGGGCAGGAGCAGGCAAGCCCAGGGAGTCAGAGACTTGCGAGACATCAGTAACTCACTGGGCTGGCAGGCTTCATCCACGCTGGGCCAGGCCAATTGCCCCTGCACACTGGAGACCCTCTACGAGCGCTCAGAAGCTTGCTGATAAGGATTCAGGCACGGCAGGACTGCTAGGATGAGCTAACCTCACTCCTGAGTGGGGATCTGATTAGAAAGCCCGACATTAGTAAGAGAAGAAGGAAAGAAAAAGGTGGGGGCTTCCTGCCACAGTGGATCGAGCACACTTGTTCTCAAATTTAATTGCTCATTACAAGGACCTGATGGGTTTTGAAGAACACCTGGCTACCAGCCCATCCCCAGAAAGTGTGCTTTAACTAGTCTGAAGTTTTTAGCAAATATTTGCAGCTGTAAGAATGGAAATACCACTTACTGAAATTCAGGGAGAAGATTACAGTAAGAGCAGATTTAGGGAGTAAGTCGAGTTCAGGTTTTTGTTTTATTTTATTTTCCATTGAGTTATAATTAACATTCAATATATTAGTTTCAGGTGTACAACACAGTGATTCTATAGTTTTATACATTATGAAATGATCAGTGCAATGAGTTCAGTGTTGAGGATGTAAAATTCCGAGATGCTTATTAGACCTTCAAGTGGAGACGTTGAGAGGGCAGTTTTTTTATGAGTCTGAAGTTCAAAGAAGAGGTATGTGCTGTATGAATAATTTGGGAGGCAACCGTTAATTGATGGCATCTAAAGCCATGAGAACTGAATGCAAAAATCTAAGGACTAAATGTGGATGGAAAGCTCTGAGTACTGAGCTGTGGAACATTCCAATACTTAGAGTTTGGGAATATAGGAAAGATCCAGCAAAGGGGATTGGGACGGCGTGGCCACTGGGGTACAAGGAAAACAAAAAAGAGTATAACGTTTCCAGGAAGAAAGTGCACCTAGAAGGTCTGTGTCAAAAGCTGAAGAATTGGCCATTGGATTTCACCATGTGAACATGTGAAGTCACTGATGACCTTGACAAAAGTACCAACAGTTGGATGAGAAGGAAGAAAGCCTGATGGAATTGGGTTCAAGAAATAATATTACTGACTCTAGTTTCAAAATGTGTATGAAACCCAATTAATGCTCACCACATCTACTGTTACCACCCAGTCCTCCATTATCTCTGGCTTGGAATAGTCCCAATAGCCCCCTAACTGGTGTCTCTGCTCCACTCTTGTCTCCCCATGGTCTGTTCTCCACAGAGCAACCAAAATAATTACCTCAAAATGTAAATCTAATCAGGGACTTCCCTGGTGGTGCCGTGGTTAAGAATCCACCTGCCAGTGCAGGGGACACGGGTTCCATCTCTGATCCAGGAAGATCCCACATGCCGTGGAGCAACTAAGCCCGTGCACCACAACTACTGAGTCTGGGCTCTGGAGACCACGAGCCACAACTACTGAGCCCGTGTGCCACAGCTACTGAAGCCCACGCGCCTAGAGCCTGTGCTCTGCAACAAGAGAAGCCACCACAATGAGAAGCCGGCGCACTGCAACGAAGAGTAGCCCCCTCTCGCCGCAACTAGAGAAAGCCCAACGAAGACCCAATGCAGCCAAACAACAACAAAAAAAGTAAATCTAATCAAATCGCTAATCTGCTCATAATAGCTATCTATGTACTCAGAAGAGTGCAAAGTCCTCACTTACCTCGTCCCTGGGAGCCTCTCTGACTTCCTCTCCTGTCTCTCCGCAATCTTGTTTCCCTGTCCAACTACCTCATTTTCTCTCTCTCTCCCTCTCAGGTGCTGACCTGCCATTACACTGGTCTCGTATTTCCCAAGCAGACTAAGGAAGCTCTCATCTCAGGTCCATTGAATTTGCTGCTCCCTTGACTAAAAATTGCTTACACGAGACACCTGCATTGTGCATTTCTCATTTCATTTAGATCTCTGTTCAAATGTCCCCACATCAAAGACTGTTGACCACATATTCTGTTTACTGTATCCAAACTTCCTATTCTTCTTCATTCTGACTTATGTAGGTAATTTCTATTTACCTTTTGGTTACCAGATCAAGTGTTATTTTCTCAAAGAAGCCATCACTGACCCCAAAATCGAAGTCATTTTTTTAGTTACTCTCATAAAACCATGTTTCCTTCCCATGATTTATCCCAACTGGCACTTATTCATTCATTGGCATGATTATTTGATTCGTGTTTCCCTCTTATGCTAGATTCTAAGCTTCATATGGACATTAAATGTCCAGCACTTAACTTAGCACCTGGCAAATAGTAGGTGATAAATAAATTTGGGGAACTGAAAAGATGAGATTAAGAATCAGTGAATGAATCACATTCTTGTTATATGCAATTCCAAGGAGTAGAAAGGATAATTTTTTTTTATCTGTCCATAAGTTTGGAGTCACAAACTGTGAGAAGTAAACATGGATGCCTAAGAGACACGACGGTCTTTCAAAATCATGAAAGAAACAGAGGCCATGAAAGAAAAAAAACAGTCATGCAAGGAAAACATGAAACATACCTTTTCTTAGACTACATTTTCCCCATGCCTCATCCTTTTCTTGTACATCTGTCTTGTTGACGCATCAGAAGGAAGTAACCTTACCCAAAGAGAGGTCTGGCCTTTGCCCTCAACTATAGGAAGGTAATCTCTCTAAGTGCCTGGAATGTCTTGCCTGATAAGAGTATCTTTGTTTACCTGGGGACCTTGGGCCATGCCAAATATTCTAAAATAGCAGTGACTTATGGTGAGGCATATATCAGCTCATCCTCCAGAGGGGCAAGGGGCTAAAGTCAACCATGCAGGTGGTTAACCGTGTCTACATGACCAAGCTCCGACTAAAATTCTGGGTACCAAGTTTCAGATGAGCTTCACTGGTTGGCAATATGCCGTATGTATAGCTGTACCATGGTTGCTGGGAGAAGTTATCTCTGTCATAAATCCACCGGGAGAGGACAACTGGAAGCTCCTTGTGTAGAAATTTTCCGGACTTTGCACCATGCACCTCTTTCCTTGGCTGGTTTGAGCCTGTATCCTTTCACTATAATAGGCCATAAATGTCAGTATAGCGGCTTTCAGTAAATTCTATGAGTCCTTCTAACGAATTTTTTTTTTTTTGGTGGTACGAAGGCCTCTCACTGTTGTGGCCTCTCCCGTTGCGGAGCACAGGCTCCGGACGCACAGGCTCAGAGGCCATGGCTCACAGGCCCAGCCGCTGTGCAGTATGTGGGATCCTCCCGGACCGGGGCACAAACCTGTGTCCCCTGCATCGGCAGGCAGACTCTCAACCACTGTGCCACCAGGGAAGCTCCTCTAATGAATTATTGAACATGAGTGTGGTCTTGGGGATTCCGGAACCTGCAAGTGAGGATGATCTTGGGAACTCCTGAACTCGGCTGGGTGGCATTCACACATGAATAGAAAAATAAACTGTTGTGGTTTTCTTCTTACACTTCTGATAAATCCTTATCCAGTTCAAGAGTAATAAACATGAGCTTTGGAGTCAGATAGACTTGCTACCTACTAGCTCTATGACCTAGGGTCTCTCTAACTTCCCTAGACCTCAGTTTACTCACCACTAAAATTGTAATAATAATTGTACTTCCCTCACAAGATCACAATGATGTTTAAATGTGAAAATGAATAACGTTCAATGCCTTGCCCACAATGAGAAGTTAATAGGTGTTCAATATAGTTCTTTTTTTAAACATTTATTTATTTATTTTTGGCTGCATTGGGTCTTTGTTGCTGCATGCAGGCTTTCTCTAGTCGCGGCGAGCGGGGGCTACTCTTCGTTGCGGTGCGTGGGCTTCTCATTGCGATGGATTCTCTTGTTGCGGAGCACAGGCTCTAGGTGCGTGGGCTTCAGTAGTTGTGGCATGTGGGCTCAGTAGTTGCAGCGCACGGGCTTAGCTGCTCCGCGGCATGTGGGATCTTCCCAGACCAGGGCTCGAACCCGTGTCCCCTGCATTGGCAGGGGGATTCTTGACCACTGCGCCACCAGGGGATTCCCTCAATATATTTCTTATTATTATTGTTGTGGTTAGTCTCCAGTTTTCCTTCTTCCTTCCTAATCCATAGGTGTTGGTATCATCCAACATCTGTTTCTCTCCTGGGTCTTTGTAGTCAAGACTGCTAGCCATTCACCAAAATCATTTTTCTCTTCTTCCTGAACACACAGCTAGACCTTGTTACCCAGACTCGCTTGTGATTGGATGTGGCCATGTGACCCAGTTCTAACCAATGACACATGAACAGGAGTGACATGTACTGTTTTCAGACTTGGCCCATTAAAACCTCCCTCCCTTTTCCCATACTGGATACCTGGGAAGTTGGCCTTTGGGATGATTTTAGAAGGCTTCTAATGACGCTGTAAGAGCAACTGTCAGTCCAGGTCACTGAATAACTATGTGAACAGAGCTCACCTGCCACCCAACCTGAAATAGTCCTGGTCTGTTACACAAGTGAGAAATAAAGTTCCCTTGTATTGAGCCAGTACATGATTATTTTATTTATTGCAGCCTAGCCCACCCCAACTAATATAGGCCTCTTCTCTTTGCTCACAGCTTTGTCTGCATTTCCTTTCATTGTCTACATTTACTCCCAAGTTACCTACCATGCACTGAACAGCATGTCTAATCTCTGAGCCCTGGTTTCTTCTGCTCTGAATTCTACTTCTGACATTCTCTCTGATATTTCACACTGCTGTAAAATTAACTCCCTTAAAACATAGCTGTGATTATGCCTCTCTCTTGCTTAGGAGGCTAAAAAAAATCCCTATTATTTATAAAACAAAATCTAAACTTAATCCCATGTACTAGACCTTCCATTAATGGTACCAATCTGTCTTTCTTATTCACCTTCACACATTCTATTCTTTTGTCACTCTTCTCTAAATATAGTCATATTTTCCTTTTCTGTGCCATGTTTTTTTATTTATTCCATTCTCCACACCCAGGTACCTCTTTCTCTCTTCTTTACACATTCATCTTGAAATACCATCTCAAACAGTATATAACTCAGAGTATCCGTCTCTGCCAGACAGAAAAAATAGTTCTGTTTCAAAATGAAGATAACATTTCTTCTGTATTAGTGAATGTTGAAACAAGTCTCTGTAGGTATACATAGATTTATATAGCTCAACCTATCTATAGATAGATTTAGCTACCTAAGAGTAGAGACCCACCTATGTAGATACAGACAGGATTTCTTGCTCTCAAGTTCTACCTGAAGTCCTAGTAATAAATAGTTATAGGTAAAAAGATACAAGTTGTGGAGAGGGAGTGTTATAGACCGAATGACACTTACAGATAGAGCACACTGACACCAGAAGCAAATAATCTACACAAAATGAAGACATTTGCTTGTAAAAAATGTTTTGAAACAATAAGACAATCATACATATGTATCACATGTAAATATCCTTACAAATTCAGAAAGGGAAACAAAAATCTGGACTGTCTCCCTCTAAAAGTCTTCAAGGTAATAATAGGTAAAATCTGTCCCAGATGGTTTAGATATGTTGTCCAGTAAGCATATGGCAACTGAGCACTTGAAACGTGACCAATTGAGATGTGCTGTCAGTGTAAAATTCACAGCAGATTTTGAAGACTGACTTAGTCTGAACAAAGAATGTGAACCATCTCACTGATCATTTCTCTATTGATTATGTGTTGAAACAGCAATATTTTTATATATTTGGTTAAACAAAATATAATATTAAAATTAATTTTACCTATGTCTTTTCACTTTTTAATGTGGCCACTACAAGTTAGGCTTTGTTGATGGCTCATATATATTTCTGTTCAACAGTGTTAGTTTAGATAATCACTTACTAAGAGGCAAAAGATTAGACCTAGGTACTCCTCACTGACCTGTGAAGCTGTAAGAGTCTATGATTTCTCCCAGCAGCCAAAGTGATTTAATTTAAAATTATCACAATTTTAGAAAATAAAAGATTAGTGAGGGCCTGAAAACATGCTAGATATGTCCCACTATTAACATGGCTGACCAGGTCAGGACCTTTACTAATTTATGGTCGGTTATCTCCTCCTGCTCTGCTTAGCAATCTGATATCTTGATTAAATGGACAATGTTTTTTGAAATGAGGATGGAAGTGGAGAAAGATATCAGGGTATGAGTCATTACTGGTGATGACACCCAAAATTACTGGTGAAAACATGCTAGATATGTCCCACTATTAACATGGCTGACCAGGTCAGGACCTTTACTAATTTATGGTCGGTTATCTCCTCCTGCTCTGCTTAGCAATCTGATATCTTGATTAAATGGACAATGTTTTTTGAAATGAGGATGGAAGTGGAGAAAGATATCAGGGTATGAGTCATTACTGGTGATGACACCCAAAATTACTGGTGAAAACATGCTAGATATGTCCCACTATTAACATGGCTGACCAGGTCAGGACCTTTACTAATTTATGGTTGGTTATCTCCTCCTGCTCTGCTTAGCAATCTGATATCTTGATTAAATGGACAATGTTTTTTGAAATGAGGATGGAAGAGGAGAAAGATATCGGGGTGTGAGTCATTACTGGTGATGACACCCAAACCTGAAGTTAAAGAGCAAAGGCCAAGAGCTTGTAAGGAAGGCACAGGTCTGCTTGGAGCTGCCATCTGAAACAAGACTAAAATGAGAGCATGCGCGTGTGCATACAGATACACACACACACACACACACACACACACACACATACACACCTGCCTCCTCCTGCCTTTTCATTCAAGGTTTCCAAAGATAAAATGACCTAGTTTCATAACCCCATTTAAACCAATCCCACATGAAGACTCTGCTTCCCTAATCTTGTCTCTGAACCAAACAGTGAGGCAGTGAACCCACTGTGCTATGTTTTACCTGCCCAGAAGAAAGCACTCCTTTTCTTAGTATCGTCAACCAGAGGAAAGGAAAGGTGGTCTGGATTTAGGATGTGGGTTTGTTTGTGTTGAGGCTCTGTTTTCCACAGCCCTCAGTCTTGGAGGAAATTTTGCAACGAGGAAGGCAAAAATGAATTGAAATCAAGGATGCTATGTTGAAAACCAACATGCTTTTAAAGAAAGATCTTGGTGGCTTTTCTACCATTGCTTTGAGAGTTGTTTAGGCAGTGTAATGGGCAAAAGCAAATTACAGAACAGAGGACACAGAGTGAAGACCCACATCCTATGTTCTCTGCTCTAACACTAAAAACAGGGAAGAAATCTCCACGTCCAAATTAAGTCTCTGTTGCATGGGAGGCATGTGACATTTAAGAAAAGACACACATTATCTGTGCAACAGACTCACTTCGAAGTGGGCTAACTCGCTCTAAACTGGAAGCTTGGATTCCAGCCCAGGAGATGAGACTATTTTTCCTTTTTGAGCACTACTCCCTTCCTTTCTAGCAATTTAGCTTGTTTTCCCCAAAACTGGCTTGGCTGACGTTCATGGCATGGTGTCAAAGGGAGCAGCCCCTGTAGGTTGTCACCATGAAAGGGAAGAGAGGATACCATTGGGAGGAATGGGAGGATCAAAAACGGTGCGTGCTTTAAGTCTTAACACAATGCACTAGATTAGGAAGGAAATTTAAAAAGAGTTACTTGGGACTCAATAGCATACATCCATTTATGTTTCAAACAGGTTTTTGACTTGTGTCTACCAAAGCCTTTCAGGAACCGGAGATAATCTGAGTGCCCATCAACTGCCAGCGAAATGTCCCTTTCTTGCTGATTGAGCAAAAAAGCTGTAATCAATTCATAGCTGACATCTACTAGACAGCTACTAGGCCTACGATACTGTGCTGTCCACTGTGAAGAAGATAAAAGAAGCAGAAGACATTGATCCTCCCTTCAAAGTGCCTGAAATCTTACTAGGACCTAGAATAAGAAAGTCAACCAAAAAACATGAATTTGGCTCTAAGACATGCACTATGGGTAGAGGTTTTATGAGGGATCAAAACAGAAAGTGAATAAAATAAACAGAACCAGTTCAACCAAAAAAAATGAGCATAGCCTGGCTGAGAGCAGGAGCGAAGTCTCTGTAGCAAAGAGCCATTTTCACCTTGGGTGAAACTGACTGTCCATTGTAATCAGTAGAAAACCCAGGCTCTGTACTGAGGCCTGATCTGGCTACTCCCCATCATTAAGCCTTCCATCCCTGCATGAAGGGGAGGGCCTGTGAGCAAAGGTCAGCAAAGAGTCATCAAGGAAATGACACTGTGGGGGGCAGAGAATCCCATAAGTCAAAATAAACTATATGAGTAAATCACAGCAAAAGAGAAGTTTCTGGACTTCAAGGAACAGACTAAAAAGAAGACAGAGATAGTATATATCACTAAGTAGGGAAATGAAAATGGAATACTTCAAGGAAATTATTAAGTTCACACACCCAGAGCATAAACTGACTCCTGCAATAGTCCTCCCACAGCCAAAATGCACAGGTGCCTACAGTGCAGGCCCACCTGGGTCTCAGGCCCCCCACAAGCAGGCGACTCCTCAAAGCCCTTTGCTGGAGGATGTTTAAGAAACAATTGTGCCCCTTCTGCAGACTTTGATACATACTAGAGTCAAAACAGGGCCCTCTAGGTATCCTACAATAAGTAGAAACTTGGGACTAAGATCCAAATTCCAGGTTCACCCTGATTTATCTTCAACTTCAGAGGCACCATAAACAGCTTTTGCATCTGTTTTCTCACTGGTGAAATGAGGAGAGGGGAGGTGACATGAGTCAGGGGGTCATAGTACTATAGGCCTTTGAGACGACCCTCAACCCCTGAGCCAAGAGGTGATGGAGCAAAGAGAATCTCAACCTGAGAGTCAAGGGGGAAGAACACAGAACAAGGCAACTCTCTGCAGCTCTTCTCCACCCCTGTTATGCCAGAAGCATCTCTTAGCACTCCTGGGGCCCCTTACCTCATCAAAGGCAAGAAATTAAAGTTCCTCCTTTTTTACCTTAATTTTTGAATTTCTGTCACCCTTATCATATGGGAGACTCTTAAGAGGCTCCAAGCCAAATCAGTGCTCAATAAATAGTAACAGTAAATAAGTAAAGATTGATCATTTTAGGGGCTTCCCTGGTGGCACAGTGGTTAAGAATCCGCCTGCCAATGCAGGGGACACGGGCTTGAGCCCTGGTCCTGGAAGATCCCACATGCCGTGGAGCAACTAAGCCTGTGCGCCACAACTACTGAGCCTGCACTCTAGAGCCCGCGAGCCACAACTACTGAGCCCGTGTGCCACAATTACTGAAGTCTGTGCGCCTAGAGCCCATGCTCTGCAACAAGCCACCGCAGTGAGAAGCCCGCGCACTGCAATGAAGAGTAGCCCCTGCTCGCCGCAGCTAGAGAAATCCCGTGTGCAGCAATGAAGACTCAACACGGCCAAAAATAAAAATAATTTTTTTTTAAAAGATTGATCATTTTAATCCATTTAGTCCAGAAAAGTGGGCTGATAGAAGAAGAGCAGTGGTCACGCTGCTTTTTTGTAGAGAAGCAGACAAGGGAGTAGAATAAAGAGAATGGTAGTAGGTCAAGCCAGAGGACTAGTCTTATACTTTAAACCGAACAAAGAAAAGCCTGGTTTAGCTTCTTGAACAAGCAGGCAAACTAAAGTAACATAAATGAACTTGGTGTAAAGCACTTAGGTTAGGAAAAGCCAAAAATTTAGAAGCAAGGGCAAGTCTCAGCAAAAAAAAAAAAAAAGTCATTGAAATGTTTTTAACAATCTGCTTCTTCCCCTCTTCTGAGAAAAATCGTTTACTTTTACATGATTGTCTTAAGGAGGTATTGGGCTGGCTTCTATTTGCTAACAGCAATATTAGCCCACAATTACAGGGATTTTTTTCAGAGTCACATCTTACAACTCCTTCCACATCAGATCTCTAAATAAGCCCTGAGATGGAGTGTCTTCAGAGAAGGCTTTCCATTTTACCTCCACTGTTAAACATCCCTGAAGTGTTTCCTGCCACCATGATAATTCATCAGGCCACCAAGACAGGGTAGCCATAATCAAAGGAGCTGAAGGGTTAAAGATCAGCTACGCACCCGGCCATACTTCCTATCTGCTCTTCCTGAACTGTGTACTGCAGTTCACCCACCACCAGCCAAAAATACCACTGTGATGAAATATTAGAGTCTATACCTCTCTACAGGAATCAGAAAAATAATACCTTCTAGTCAAGCTTTGGCTCAGGAAGGAAAATTCTTTTGAAGAGCATTTTCTGGTAACTCTTTCCAACATCAAATGGGGATGGAGGCGTCCTTCCTCACAACCCCAGTGATGCTCTCTGTACCCCTCTACTCTAGCTGTTGCTGCCCTGTATTTTAGCCGTCAATGTCTCTTCTGCCCATGGCATCCTAAGCTTCTTGAAGGCAGAAACCATATCTTTCTCACCTCAGAATCCTAAGGAACTAACACAGGTTCTAGAACAAAGCAGGTACTCAACAAATGGTGATCCATCAACCAATTTGTCAATTACTTTATTTCTGAATAGAAAACCTGCCGGCTGTACCGTTTACAAAGAACTTTCACACTCATTGCCCCATTTGATCTTAACAACAGCCCTGAAGTCCCCCTTAGGGAGGGGTCACCATTGTCCCCCTCTACCGTTGAGGACCCTGAGGCTGAAAGAAATCAAGTGACTTGACTAATGTCACAAAAGGGGCAGAGAAATGATTTAATGGATGTTTCTATCTAAATGATATAAACTCTCTCTCATTAGAATCTTGCATCTCAGATAGGATCCTACTACTTTGGATCAGAGGATTTGGAGCACCATGGATATTAAACTAACTTTTTGGGGTCCCTGTAACACACTCTCATCATTGGCCCATGCATATCCCTTTTTTATTTAATTTACCTGTTTGCTTATATATTTAATTCTTTTTAAATTATGTAAGCACTGCTGTAAATATATTCTATACCCTCTTATGGTTTAAGAGTTTATTAAATAACTGTCCTGGAATAAAGGGAAATTCGAGGAGAGGAACAGTCTTCCTGAACACCAGCTCAACGTACACAGGCGCTACTGGAGCACTCTCGGACTCCATCAAGGAAGAAGTTGCATTTCAGTTAAATCCAGTCTTTTGCCAGGTACTTCATACATTGCATACGTTGGTATGTGTCCAGAGTATAAAATAAGGATGTTACTAAGTGTGTTCTTGGGAAAGAGGGAGAAATATTATAGTATTAAAGGACATTAAATCATAGCCTATGTGCTAAAAATAAAATTGAGTTTAAAAATTCCTCTCCTTCCCCCCACCCTGCCATAGTCTTTCTTATGGGAGGAAAAGAACACGGATTATCCCCTCTGTTCAACTCAACCAGAAATGCTAAACAAGATTCATCGTTAAGACCAGACTGGCAGAATCTCAGAGCAGCCCTCCTCTAGCTTCATACTGTTTCTTACATTCCTTCAGAAAGGGGACAAGGCCTTTCAGTCCACAGTTAAAAGTGTCTTCAGCCAAGAACTTGACTCACCGAAGTCTCTCAATAAAAAAAATTCAGATGGCAATCTTCAAGGTAACAGTTTTTGTAGATGTCTTTTGGGTAAAACATTAAAATCAGCTAATATACAGCAGATGCAAACTATTATATATAGAATGGATAAATAAGTTCCTACTGTATAGTGCAGGGAACTATATTCAATATTCTGTGATAAGCCATATGGAAAAGAATATGAAAAAGAATGTATATATATGTATAACTGAATCACTTTGCTGTACAGTAGAAATTAACATGACAATGTAAATCAAGTATACTTCAATAAAATATTTTTTTTAAAAAACCAGCTAATATACCCACCCCGCTGATATGAGACCCATCTATCTTTGGGTTAGGGGAGGAAGTATAGCAAACAGGAGGACATGGAGTGCCTGGAATGTAAAGTGAGGTCATCCTCTCGCAGGAAAAGAATAAAAAAAAGAAAAAGAAAAAAAAGGACCAAAAAAGAAAAAGCAGCTTGAGCTAAGGAAATCAAACTTGGACTTTGTGATGTCCCTAAGAGTAAACTCTATTCATCATCAACTTGGCAGGGACCAATAAAGCATGTGCACAGAGGTACTTTTTATCTCACAGCTGCAAACCCAGGCAATAGTGTTTCAAAGGATTCATGAAGTTTTTATTTTAGTTTTCAATACGACTGACTTCATATAAAGGAGCTATGTTCTTAGGAATCTGGAAATGGAGCCAGGGCTTAGATACCCAAAGATGGATCAGTGAACAATATTGAAAATTATTAAGTCTTGTTGTAGCTACAGGAATCATGAGGATGAGAGAGACGCACATGCAATGGAATGATGTTGAAATGAAACAGCCGACACCTACACTCCAGTCCAGAGTCGCTCTGGGCTCCTTCGCTGGCCCGTTTGCCACAGGAAGGCTGAGGGGATGTGCAGGAGCCAGGTGCTGCAGGCCCGCCCGGGAGATTGCTTTCCTGCAGCAAGAAGAAACACAAAGGAAAACCAACATCAGAAGGTAATACAGAGCTAAACAGTTCCCGTGGGGTAGAAACAATGCCTGACTTAGTCTTCCACATGTGAAGACCTTTGCAAATGTACTGGAATATATCTCTCTAAAGTGCATGGTGAAGACAGAGGGTGGCAGGTCTCAAAAGACAGGGAGATTGAGGGGACCACCTTAGGGTGATATCGCTTCAGGACCAGAAGTTAAAATGTAAGCCCCTATTCAGGGCAGAGGGCGGAATGCAGGTCTCTGTGTTTACAGAAAAGGACCTAAGGCTGGGGTGGTCCCAATTCTTAGACAATTTTAAAGCTGCCAGAGACTAAGCAAGAAAAGCAGGCTCATGAGGTTTTCGATTGAAATTCCTCCATTTCCCATCAAAGAGCTCTCCAAGCTGGCTCCCACCCCAAATTCAGTCTTATGCATCTCAAGAACATCCTCCCTTACCCTTGCAGAGGAATTCTACACATGGCCTGAGGTTCTAAATGGGAAAAGACCGATTTGCATCCTAGAAATCGCACACGCTGAAAGACCAATATCTTACCAAGGTCCGTGGTAGGAAAAATCCAAAACACATGGGTTGGATTTTAGGTTTGTTGAGTGTAACGTAACAGAATTTGGGTCAGAAAGGAGCGAATGAATCAGGAGAGGTTGAGAAAGTCGGGCCTGACACTGGTCTGCAAAGATAAGAAATCAGAGGAGCTGCTTTAGCAAAGCAAACATGACTGTTGCTGAGCAAAGGGAAAGGAGGAGATAAGAGCCTAGTAGAGAAAATGAGGACAGCAAGATAAAGGAAGAAAGCAGGGATCACCCACAGAGAGCTTGTGGTACCATCATGAATAATAGAAGTCCAATTTCTGAAGAGCTCCATCAAAAATGTCAGACAATGGTCTCAAGTTTAAACGGGAGTGCTGATTTGTGGATTAACTAAGTGGCTCCCTGAGCGGGAGAGGAGTGTTCCTCTCTGGGAGGGTCCACGTGTGCTCTGAGAATGACATGAGCTAGAATCAGGCGGGCCTTTGTGATGCTGCAGCTCTGAGTCCTGAGTGGGTCTGAGCGGGGTGTGGGGGGCAGGAATCTGCGCTTACACATGCTTCCCAGGTGCTTCCTTCTGTCGCTAAAGTCTTCACACTGCTCCACGGGAGTGCAAAAAGATTTTAATCTAAAACGGAACCAGAGGATTTGAAATGGAGAGTCTCACACATGTGCCCTCAGGCAAATGAAACATAAGAACTAAGAGATGGATTTCCAGTAAATGCCTGATTTACAGGAGACAGAAACTTATCCCTCAAACAATGAACATTCGCCAAGAATCTCTCCCCATCCTCAAACCGATGAACTTGCTGCTTGGATTCTGGCTGGACTCTCCCCTCTTTGCTCTCTTTGACCATAAGACCAGTTCGTCCGAAACTATCAACAGATTCGCCCATAGCTTACTATAGTTTGCGTGTCCCACAGTGCGCTTCCTCTGCTATTCCCATATAAACTCAATTTCTGGTCATTTGAGCTTGCTTCAGTTTACTTCTTTATTTAGGCTGACAGAGCAAGAGAGGGGGCACTACCTACCCCAGGCCTATCAAGGGGGAGTCTCAAGGAAAGCACCAGCCACTTCATTACCTACTTTACTTGCCTTAGCTCTCTGCAGCCTGTCTCACAGGATGTAAACACTGTAGTAAGAACCCGCCATTTCTGACACTACACCTGCAGAGGCACCAAGTCCCCAGGGAGGCCCAGATGCTCATACAGAGGAACAAGGCTACAGACAGACAGTGAGATGGGGAGAGGAAGGCAGTGATGGCCAAATATATGGTGAATCCCATCATAACCCAGCAGAATCCAAGCTTTATTGGACTCTAGAAGACAGATGATCTCCCTGTACTGTTCACTGATCTCTGCAAATTCCACCCATTCGTGCAATTTGTAAAGGTGAGCAAGATGAACAGCAGGACCAAACCCAAGGAAAGGCTGGGGAGAATCCAGAAGAGAACCCAGGATTGTATAGCCAGTAATCAAGGATCAAGTATGTCTGAGAGTTCAGCAAGTGTCCAGCCTTCTTCTTCTTCCCCTTCCCCTTCCCCTTCCCCTCTTCTTTCTTCTTCTCCTTCTCCTCTTCTTTCTTCTTCTCCTTCTCCTTCTTCCGCCCCTCAGTCCAATGTATATTCCATTTTGCTGAGCCATAAGGAAAGAACACTGGAAGCTTCTTCTTCTCCTCCTTCTCCTCCTTCTTTTTTCCTCTCTTTCTCTACACAGGAAGTCCCAGAAACACTGGATAGGTCTTCAGTAGTTGGAAGTGATCATATCAAGCTTGCCAGTAGCCTATATTCAGAAGCTCCCAGTACTGGGCAGCAAGGCCATGTACTTGCTTTATATAATCCCACAAAGAGCCATCACAGGCTATGCAGGCCTTTAATGAAGACGGTCTGATGACACAATATTTTTCTCCCTCACTTTCATCAAGGCAAATAATTAACAACATCCATTTTGGCCCTTCAATCCAAAGTATATGGCATTTTTTTGAGCCAAAGGAAAGAACACCGGAAGATTCTTGTACGGTGAGACTTCGTCCCCCAGGCATTTTTTTCTCCACCTGAGTTCAAAGAACTCCTTTAGCATTTTTTCATTAGTACTTTTCTCTGGCTTTGAAAGATCCTGTATGGTGATTCTGAGTCACAGTTTTTATCACAAGAAAGCCAGATCTCTGTGGAGTCTGAATCTACAGGTTTCACTTTTGATTTCCTAACAGACACCACAACCTAAATTTAAGTGTTCTAGCAAAAAAAAAAATACCAAATGGTGCCTAAGCACAAAGCCTTAGAATAGCTGAAGATTCCTAAATCTTAGGTGAATGAGAAAAACACAAATCCTTCATTTTTTCATCAACAGCCACAGAGAGTTGTGATCAGAAAACAGAAAGAAGAGAGGAAATAAAATTCTGTTGTCACAGTAGAAACCACAGGAAAAATGAGTTTAATTCATCAGAAGTTGGAGACTGACCACCAAAACCTGATTACTCTTGCTAATGAGGGCTGCCAGCAAATTGCTCAAAGAATCAAATTAGGATGCAAGGGATATATGTGTCTCTAGAAGAGCAATGTGGCTATAAGATAAGAGACATACTAACATTTAACCCTGGATAAGCCCTGCAATGAAATTACAGTCAAATCATACTCTCTCCCAGCCTGTGAATAGAAATGATTAAGTAAGGGCTTTTGTTGATTATTTATTCCCCATTGTGGACGCAAATTTAAGGCTGGATTTTTGTAACATTAATAGAAGAAAATTGTATATCTACCACACATAGAAACATTAATTGGGGGGAAATAAATAAGAAACATCAAAGTGGCTGCCAGTTTGTAACTGTAAATGGGCCTCACGAAAGGACATTACATAAGAAAGGGAACACATATATATGGAATCTAAGGGGAAAAAAAAGGTCATGAAGAACCTAGGGGTAAGAAGGGAATAAAGACACAGACCTACTAGAGAATGGACTTGAGGACATGGGGAGGGGGAAGGTAAGTTGTGACAAAGTGAGAGAGTGGCATGGACACATATACACCACCAAATGTAAAATAGATAGCTAGTGGGAAGCTGCTGCATAGCACAGGGAGATCAGCACAGGGAGATCAGCTCGGTGCTTTGTGACCACCTAGAGGGGTGGGATAGGGAGGGTGGGAGGGAGGGAGACGAAAGAGGGAAGAGATATGGGAACATATGTATATGTATAACTGATTCACTTTGTTATAAAGCAGAAACTAACACACCATTGTAAAGCAATTATACTCCAATAAAGATGTTAAAAAAAGAAAGAGAACAGGAAAAATACATAGAGGTACTACAGGGGGTGGGACGTAACTTCTGATTATAGCTTTCCATTCTTCTAAATAAGGGGGTGGGAGAGGACTCTTTTTTTTCCAATAATTCACACACATATACACATTTTGTTCCAAAATAAGAAAGCAATTTCATTATTTCTCAGACCTCAAATAAAATTAGTATAAGTTATTTTTCTATTTGGATTCATCTTGGCTGCAAAAGACGACATTTAAGAGTCTGGTAGAATTTGATGCATGTTGGAGTGGTGGTTATGCTGCAACGTGTTCCAATAAAAAAATCAATGGGGTGTCAACTTCCCGCTCTTTCCTCCTGCTCAGAATCCTCCCGAACCCACAGTCAGTAAAACCGTGAAATGCCAATGATTCCTTCTATTAATTTTACAACACTTTGTCGGAGAATGACTATAATGGCAAAAAAAAAGTCTTTGAAAAAGAGAAGCATGATAATAACGGTGAAATAGACATTGAAAGAAAATGTTCTAAAACGGAGTTTCAGGTGCACAAAGTCAAGTTAATGTCAATTACCTGCCATGAGAGACCTTGAACATATTTAAAGTATGAAAGCCATCATACATTTTAAATAGCATTCTATTATTACCTTCACTTCATTCAGTAAGACTATAAACTCTTAAAGGACAGGGCTCAATTCATCTACTAATCTTATTATGTTCTAGCCCAGGGGTAGACACAGCGTACATTCAATGAATGCTTTCTGAGTTAATGAGTGAACTTGACCAAGAAGCTAAGCAAAACAGCTTGCTGATTAGATCAAGGGCTGAGAAATCTGATTAGGGTGATTTGAATTATATCCCAGGCCTTGCGTTTCAGTGATATTCTTTCCCGAGAGAGCCAGAAATCCCTCAAAGCAGCTCTTTAAAGATAAAGGCAAAGAGAGGTAGAATCCAGTGTTGAGAAGCCTGAAAGAACTCAAAACGGCTTTGTGATCAACATTAAAATGGAATCTTTTGCTACAACATTTGTAAAGGGCATATGATACTGTTAATATTTTGGTAATATATTTATCAAAAGAAACATGCAGCATATACTCTTCATAAACAGAAGCTTTTCTTAATTTATGGGAAAACACATAAGTAAGTGGTTATTTAGCCAGGATACTCTCTAATTATCCATTTTGCAAATTTCCCTCAATTCAGTTTGGTTCTCCTCTTATTCCAGGTTGATGTGGCTCCCATAATCAATCCATCTCCATCTTGCCAACTCCCTCTCCCAGGGATGTTGCCTGTGGGAATAGAATGAGGACCCCGCCTGCTGGGAGGAGACACTCCAGTGAGTCAGGAGGTCCCCTAAGCCATGAAGTCTCGTAAAACAAGCAACTTTCACATTAAAGATTGGTGAACTCATCTCCTTGTTCTAGAAAAGGAACCAGCTGCCTCAAAAGTTACTCTGTACCTTGGTTTAACTCCCCAAGTACCTCAAGCAAGATCTTACTTATGGTGCATGGTGGTGTCTTTCCCCCGATTCATTGGCATTAACTTTGCCTATATTCAGAGCAGCCCACAATGCTTCTAGGCTGATCCAGACAAGCTGCCTGCCATGCTAAGGAGAGTCTACTCAATAAAAAATTGTCTCACGCCCCACATAAATTCCAAATATCCCACCATAGATTTATGTAGAGGAACAAACCTTGTGTAATTTTTTGAGCCTAAATCTTAATTCATTTTACATATGAACACAGAGTAATTTTTGACAATCTTAACGTATATTGACATTTTCAGGAATATAATTACCATTGAAACAAAGGTTGGCTTTAGTTTCCTAAGGGTCAAAAGTCATTCAGAAAATCACCACTGGCATTGACTCTTCAACATGTTATACCTGTATTACTCTACAGTTGTAGCTGTTACTTTCACAGTGATTGTCCAACAGCAGTGTTCAACCTCTGCCTGCAGTGGGGCTTGAGAATCAGTCGATTTAAAGGCCTTCCAGGTATTTCTAGCATGAATCGTGGACTACATAGAACCACTGTTCTACATAGATGTACAAGCATCTGACCACTTCATTATGTCTGCTAATGTGACTAAGCCCTGGCATTTATATACTGAAATATATTTATTCATTCAACAGTGTACTTACTACTGAACGTCTATTTCATACCAAGCACTGTTCTAGATGTTTAAGATACATAAATGAATAAAGCATATATATATTGCTGCCTTTGTGAAGCCTCTAGCAGGAAATACATTTTGCCAGGCACTGTTTCATTTTACATTTCTTATGTATCCCTCACAATGAGGTAGGTACATTTATGATCCCCTAATTTACAATTTAAAAAATTATAGCACAAAACGGTTAAGCTACGTGTCCAAAATCACACAGATGGGAAGAGGTCCAAGTGAGATTTGAATCCAGGCATCTTACTCCAGATTATACATACTTAACCATTACACAACCCCACACTTGTATGAAATGGTGAGAGCACATACTTACATAGCAAGAGAGACATATGATGCAATTAGCCTCTTACAATCCTAATTCTGTAACTGCCTCAATTATAAGTGTCTGATCTCCACAAGAAGAACATAAGCTTCTAGATAGAGGCAAATTTGGGAGGCATTAGATCGCACAGGTTGAGAACACACCCTACCTTACCCATCACCAGCTATGTAGTCAAGTTGCTTGACCTCTCTTAGCCTCCATTTCCTTCTACTTCAAATAAGAATAATACTACCCAACTCAGAGTGTAGCTAGGATCACTTTTTTTTTAACGTGTGCAGGATGCCTGGCACATGGCATGCACAATAAATAATCACGGCTATTGTTATTCTCTCAGACATACTGGCTGACCCCAAAGCTAGGTATGTGGGAAATCTCTGAATAAATATGTGCTTTTTATTCAATTGCTCTCAAATATTCCAGGTTCCCTGGACTCTTCTGTTCATTCAGTAAACATTTGACAAGCCTCCATTACGTGTCAGGCAGTTCAAAGGGGTTACTCAAACACGAGATCCTTCTCCCAGTCACGGTAAATAATTCCACGGTTGCCAAAGGAATCATTCTTCTTCCTCGACTTGCCTAACCGCCTAGAGAAAAATTAAGCAGCACCACACTCTCCCTTCAGACAAATTTACCAACATATTTTTTTTAAATGCAATCCAAATGTCATTGGAATTATTTCATTATATTCATGTAAATGAGCGCAATACCAAAAAGGCATTTGTTTGTTTAATCTGTAAAGCAGACTGGTAAATGCCCCTGAGAACTTGTGAACCCACTGTTGGGATTTATTTCCCAATCCTAATTCATTATCTCACATTCTTAAAGCAATGCTGGCATGGGGCTGGTGTGGGATGTGGCAATAAACCTCATTTTTAAATGAGGCAAGATTTCTTTTTTTTTTTTTTTTTTTTTGCTGTACGCGGGCCTCTCACTGCTGTGGCCTCTCCCGTTGTGGAGCACAGGCTCCGGACACACAGGCCCCGTGGCCATGGCTCGCGGGCCCAGCCGCTCCACGGCATGTGGGATCTTCCGGGATAGGGGCACGAACCCGTGTCCCCTGCATCGGCAGGCGGACTCTCAACCACTGCGCCACCAGGGAAGCCCAAGATTTCTTTCACTGGGATTCTCTCAGGAGCTGATGATATTCTTCTCCTTAAGGTATCAGTTGAGGGGGGAAGTAAGCCTTGGGAATGGAGAAGAAGTAATCAAACTGTTTGGAGTTGAATTGTGTTCCCCCCACCAAAATTCATCTGATGAAGTCCTAATCCCCAGTGTACCAGAATGTGACCTTATTTGGCGATAAGGTCTTTACAGAGATGATCAAGTTAGAATGAGGGCCTTAGAGTGGGCCCCTAATCCAATATGACTGGCGTCCTTATGAAAGGGGAGATTTGGATAGACACGCACATAAGGAGAACGCCATGTGAAAATAAAGGCAGAGATCAGGGTGATGTGTCTACAAGCCAAGGAAGGCCAAGGATTGCCAGCAAACCACAGCATCTAGAGGAGAGAGGCCTGGACCACATTCTCCCTCCCAGCCTCAGAAGCCCCTCCCACAGGCCGGCACCTTGATCTTAAACCTCCAGCCTCCAGAACTGTGAGACAACAAATTTCTATTGGTAAGACACTCAGTATGTGGTACTTTGTTATGGCAATCCCAGCAAATAGACATCTTTAATAGCAAATACACACATTTCAAAGCTAGGCCCACAATTTGGATTTACTATGACAGGGTTTGGCTAACTTCAAAATGTTGACTTCTCCCTTCCAATTGCCCCTGTGAAACTTTGGGTACCTTCCTATCATAATTCTACCCTTCAGAAACTAATAATACTTAAACAGAAACACATTCTTATGGAAAAACCACTGTCAAAAACAACATTCTCACACAAATGGTGAGCATCCGACAAAGTTTTATTTAACTCATTAATGAGGTAAACAACAGGGGAGAAAAATGCAAAATCAAAGTGTGTATAAGAAATTGTATATGACAAATAGACTATTTATTATAGAAAGGAAATGCCTAAATAGACTGCTAAATCTGCTGTAACAGTAGTTAACTTTCTGCAGGTTAATAAGACCTTAGCCCCTGTGGCATTAACTTTTCTTTGATCTATAAAATCATGACGCATCAGCTTTTCACAGGTTAACCTCTAACTTTATGGGGATATAAACTGCCAGCACCTCTATCAGTTGTGGATAATTAATCGACTCTACAGAGACAACAAAATTACAGTACCCAAGAGTATCAGGTAAGAGTCAGTTACTAAGAAACAAGGTTCTGCTTCTATTGCAGCAGGCTAATTAGAATATGCTCTAATAAAATAACGTTTTAAAAAATCAAACAAGACTCCTTTTTCCATCATCAAAATGGGGGATAATTTCATTCTCACTACTCATGGGTCAAACTATTAATCAGAATTTGTTGTGCAGCTTCACATATGTCTGGAATATTCTGGAAAATCTCATAAAATACATGATCTTACTCTCCAGACAACAATAATAATAATCTATTGGGCACCTAGTATGCATTGGACATTATTTTAACCATTTTCTCTTAAGCTGGAAACCAATGTTATCAAGTTTACTGGACGGTTTTTGGGGGAGTGAGGGCAGCAGGACTGGCAAAATAAGAAGCTCAACTGTGATGCGATTCTAACAGAAACCTCAGTTGATCTCACATAAAGTTCTGGAGCCAGAATGGCCCTTCAGAGCTGTCCCAATTTCAGGCAGAGACAAGACTTTGAACCTCCACATCAACCAGTCTTTGGTTATGGGCAGCCCCCTGGAAGGGCATAACACAGGCAAGAGATTCTTTTATGCTGGGGCAATGCCTGGGAACCATCAGCAGCCAATACTCCTTGAAGCTGGAAAAATAAGCACCTTGGTCCTGAGAAGGCACGTGAGTAGCCATCACGGCATCCACTAAACACCTCTAATACTCCTGACAAACTTACGAAATGGGTAATTTTATTATGTCCATTTTACTGATGGAACAACTGACATTAGAAAGGTTAAGGAACTTATATAAGCCATACAGCTCAGAAGTAATGAGGCCAAGACTGGAGCCCAGATGTCTGGTTCCAAAGGCTCCATCAATCTGCATTCCCTCTGAAAGGGAAAAGGAGGGAAGAGAAGGGAAGGCAAAGTAGGAGAGGGAGGGAAGGAAGGACAAGATGGTACAAGGACTGGGCATGCAGTGGCTTGAAGTGACCCATGAAATGCTCTGGTGTGGTGGGCGGGGGCAGAAGGGCCTTTTAAGAACACAGTCTAATGTCCACTTGGAAGTTGTAATGCTGTCATGGAAGTATGTCCTTTACCTCTGCCGTATTTCCCACCCGCTCTTATATCTTCAGGGAAGTCTACTCCTGGCTTAAACGCAGTGAGGTTTTATGAATGTGGAAATTGAAGAAGGGGCTAAATTTTACATCTAGGTCAATGAATATAGAATCGACTGCCTACTGGGATAGAAAGATAATCCGAAATTGAGCAAATTTAGAAAACGCATGAGACTGCGAACAGAAATAACCTTAAGAACATAAGCCCTTTGGGAATCCACAGAATTTAGGGGAAAGTATTTAGATTTCCAGAGGGATGTTCCCAGTAAAACTAGCAACAGGAAACGCTTGTCTTTACAGCCCCCCTCCCCATTTCCATGCTAGGACACTTCCCGACCTCCTTCCAATTTCCCGTCACCCTGGCACCTTTACTGCTTCCACCGCAATCTTGTTCAACTGGTAATGCCACTGAACAGATAACCCAACAGTTTTGTCAACTGAAAACACTTTAGGATATTTCCCTCATAAGGGTATGTACAGTCTCTAAAGAGACTCATGGAAATGCAAAAACCGTCATGATCCAAAGAAATGGAGTCAAATGATATTCAAAGTAGTTAAAATAATTTTCCTAAGCTACAATCCAGAATACTGTAAATATAGATGGGGTGAGGGTGGGGTTAGAGGCAGAGACCTACTGCCTACTTTGAGACCAGCCCTAGGCATGATGGCTAGGTTTACAGAGAAGCTCAAGAGCATGTGTCTTCTCCACTTGTATCAGTAAAAGAAGTGTCCTGGCAAAAAAAAGAACTCACCTCAGATGGTTCAGATGAAGAGACCTCCATAAAGGAATTACTTAAAAGTAAGGTTAGGGAATAAACCACTCCCTGATCTCGAGACTTACATTCCTGATCTTGAGACTTACAATAAAGCTAAAGAACCCAGGAACATGTGGTATTGAAGAAAAGAGATGTCAAAGCACCCAGAGACTAGAGAGCTGGTGAATGTTTGTCTTGGTGCAGTAAACCAGAATCAGTAACAAATCAATGTACATCTCAGCCTTCTCTTTAGCAGACAAAGGAAGTCCAGGCTCATCAATCTCTTCTCACATTTCTTATTTTTCAAATCTTTTAGTCACATTTGCAACTCTACCAGACTTCCTCTGAAATCAACTTGGCTGTCAGCTGTACCTCTGGGTCCAAGGTAGAGGGCAAAGTACCTTACTTAAGGGCAAATAGCTAGTTGGTGGTAGAGCTGGGAATAGAAATCAGGTCTCTTCACCTCAGCCCAACTTATCTACATTATCACTGTATGGCTTTTGTCCATCCCATCCAGCTTGGCCAGCAAGTGTACATGTTCTTTCCATTTTCCCTGCCCCCCTAGCAACTAACTCATCACTACCCAGATCCTCATGCTTCATATGCATCCTGCAGGGCTACTTACCAAAAACGAAATCATGACTAAAACTTTCAACAAGGTAGAAAGAGAAAACAAGTCTTCAATCTGATAAAAGGTATGTCTGAAAAATACACAAGTAACATCATACATACATAACATTTTCCCCCTAATATTGAAACAAAGTATGTCTATTCTCACCACTTCTATTCAACATTGTACTAGAAGTCCTAGCCAGTATAGTAAAAGAGAAAAATAATTAAGAAAAAAAATATATATATATAGGGAAGGAAAAAGTAAAACTTTTAATCTGCAGATGATATGATTGTGTAAAATCATGTAAAATCCCAAGTAATATATCAGAATTAACATGTGAGTTTGCAGTCATAGTGTCCAGAAGCCATATACAAAAATCAACTGTATTTCTATACGTAAGCAATTACAAATTGAAAACTGAAATTTTTTAAATACCATCAAACATGACATTCAAAAAAGTGAACTATGGGCTTCCCTGGTGGCGCAGTGGTTGAGAGTCCGCCTGCCGATGCCAGGGGACACAGGTTCATGCCCCGGTCTGGGAAGATCCCACATGCCGCGGAGCGGCTGGGCCCGTGAGCCATGGCCGCTGGGCCTGTGCGTCCGGAGCCTGTGCTCTGCAACAGGAGAGGCCAAAACAGTGAGAGGCCCACATACCGCAAAAAAAAAAAAAAAAAAAAAAGTGAACTATTAGGTATAAATCTAAGAGAATATGTATAAGACCTTATACTGAGAACTACAAAACTTTACTGAGAGAAATTAAAGAAGTTGTTAATAAATATATAAATATTTGCATAATGAAAGACTCAATACTGTTAACATGTCACATCTTCCCAAAATGACACATGGATTCAACACAAACCCTGTCAAAACCCAGCTGATATTAAAATGTATATATTAGAAATGAAAATAATACACAAAGTAGTCAAAAATCTTGAAAAAGGAGAAAAAGTTGAAGGACTTGCTCTACCCCATTTAAAACTTACTATAAAGACAAATCAAGAGCATGTGACATCAAAGAAAGAATTGACAATTAGATCAATGGAAAAGAATAGAGATTCCAGAAATAGAGCCACACATGTATGACTTCAAAAGCGGCACTGAAACATCAATGGGGAAAAGAGTATCCTTTTAACAAATGATCTTGAAAACAATGGTTATTCATACTGGAAAAAAATTTAATTTGATCCCTATCACACACTGTATACAAACAATGCTTTAAGAGGATTACAGATACAAACCTAGAAGGTAAAACTATTAAGTTTCTAGAAGAAAATATGACCTTGGAGTAGACAATGATTTTTTTTTTTAGATAGGATGCAGAAAGTTCTAGCCATACAAGAAGAAGTTGACAAACAGGAAATCATCAAAATTAAAAACTTCTACTTATCAAAAAAGGTATCAAAAGATACTTCTCACTCTGCATTCCCATTCCTGTGCCAACAGTGGAAAAGGCAGAATCAGAACCTCTGAAAAACTGCTCCTTCATAGAAGCAATGAGAACACTGGCTAAATTGTCAAAAATCGTTATTTTTCAGAACTCTGGAAATTACCAATTGATCGGATGAGGTTGGCAGCAGCACTGGCCTTGGCTAGACACAGGGCAGGCTGAGCTCCTCGTCTTGGACCTATGGTAGCTTCAGTCTGCTCCACTGACCAGGGCGTAGCCCACACTGCTCCCTCGGCCTTAACCATCCCGACCAAGATTTTGTCTTCTCGCCCACCTGATGGCAGGATGGAAGTTGCATCAACCTGCAGTCTTCTAATGTCCAGGGTTTGTTGCTGTTGTTGTTTGCCTCCAGCACACCCAGGATATATCATTGTGATGATACTAACAAGACTGCACTTGCTCCACCAAAAAAAAAAAATCAACTACGTGTTTCTGAGAGCCTGAGTGGGATCAATCTTTAAAAATTTTAGGGAACCAAGAACATGCGGGGATCCCAACATTTGCCCCCATTTTGCCTGGCAGTCCCCCACCAAGTCATCTCTTCACAATTTTGTTTCTTCTACTGGATGGCCTGGCAGCCAAGTCATGAGCTAAGTGTATGCCCTAATGGGGGTTTTCTGCCAGGCCTTTGTGCAGACACCCCCAACTTGCAGGACTATTCTCTCTGAGCCCTCTCCCTTTCCCCCTAGTAGCAACTAGAGAATGAGAGAAGCAATGAAACTTTCTTCACTAACATTGTACTCTGAACAAAGCAACATCTTCTCTTCTACCCTCCCTTTCTATCGATTTACAGGAATGGAGAGAAGGGCTGGGTAAAATAATTTTCTGATCTTAGCCCTCCCAGGAGGTGTCTAATCTTAACCTCTGGCAGCTCTCCAAACTTAGAATGTGTGATCCTTGGTGTGCTCGTGGTCTTCAGCTTTGAGACTTGGCCATAAGTCCAAGGTAACCAGAAAAACCTCATTCAGTAAGGGCTTTTAAGAAAGGGGGAGGCGGGGGCTTCCCTGGTGGCACAGTGGTTGGGGGTCTGCCTGCCGATGCAGGGGACACGGGTTCGTGCTCCGGTCCGGGAGGATCCCACGTGCCGCGGAGCGGCTGGGCCCGTGAGCCATGGCGGCTGGGCCTGCGTGTCCGGAGCCTGTGCTCCGCAATGGAAGAGGCCACAACAGTGAGAGGCCCGCGTACCGCAAAAAAAAAAAAAAAAAAAGAAAAGAAAGGGGGAGGCGGTATATTTAGGAAAAATAAAGTGAGTTTCAGAATCAGACTCTTAGACATTCAGTATTTATATTCAATGCCTACTATGTACTACACAGAAGTACAATGAATTGCTGGTTGTAGAGAAGTAAACAAAATGCTCATGGTCCCTCCTCTTGTTGAGCTTATGACCCTGGTACAGAAAACAGATGATAAATAAGTAAATAAACACGTGAATTATTGCTGAGAGATACAATTGTTATGAAGGGACTAATAGGAATAAGTGGTGCAGGAGGGGAATGACGGTGATGAGGGAAGCTACCAGGAGGAGGTGACAGAAGTAGGATTTAAAGTAACCTGGAGTCGTAACCACCTGCTAAATATATGATCTACCTATGACTTAATGTCACTTAGACTCCATTTCTTCATCTGTAAAACAGGAAGACTAATTTACACTACATGGGGTTGTTGTGAAGATTTAATTAAGTAAGAATATTAAAGGCACCTTTTTCCTGTTACTTTCCTAGAACACAATAAAGGTTTTAAAAAAGCGTCTAAGGGCTTCCCTGGTGGCGCAGTGGTTGAGAGTCCGCCTGCCGATGCCAGGGGACACAGGTTTGTGCCCCGGTCCGGGAAGATCCCATATGCCGCGGAGCGGCTGGGCCCGTGAGCCATGGCCGCTGAGCCTGCGCGTCCGGAGCCTGTGCTCCGCAACGGGAGAGGCCACGACAGTGAGAGGACCGTGTACCGCAAAAAAAAAAAAAAAAAAGGCATCTATTTTCATTAAACAGGATTCGCATTAAGTGGAAACTGAACTGGACCAAAATAAAAATTAAAAAAAAAAACAGATTCAACACTTATTAACTTTATAACTCTGGGCCAGCCACGTAACAGCGCCAAGCTTTCTTTTCCTCAACTGTGAAAGTGAGAAGACAGTACCTTACAGAGTATATGCGGCTATAAACTACTTTATAAAATAAAAATATTTATTCGTAAAGCTCCAGTGTCCTTGATATGATAAAGTAATGAACATTCACTCTTAAGCAGAGGTGGATTTATCATGAAACTAATGAAGCTTAAACTTTAAGGTGTCTCACTTGTATATGCCACTGTGAGTCACAGAATTTTGCATGTGGGAGAGTTAGACAAGATGCAGTGAGGGAGTATTTACATGTAAACATTTCTGGTGTATTGTCTAAAGAGAACTCAGGGAAAAACAGGGGCTAAGTCTCAAAGACTCCATTCATGCATCTACAGGAAAAATATCTGTCTTGGATATTGGTACCAAGTGAAAGAAGGAAAAAAATCTTCCCTGAATATTTGGCTATAAGCTAGCCTTTACATAAGTTTGCTCCCTGGGCTGTCCCAAAGACTACCCAAATAATTAGTCTGAAGTAGGTATGGGTTAATAAATTTCCCTGAGTGTCTAAGAGTAAATACAGGTCCTCCCTAGAGAAACCAGTTTTAAACGAAGGTCTCAAAAGAATTCCAAGAAAGTACCAAGACACCTGAAATCTCTATCAGAAATCACGAACACAGGAGAATAAAAAGGACTCAGTGAGTACAAGCCAGCAAAAACAACAGACTCTAGAATACTAAAATGGTCATAACTAGAATATAAAACAACTATGTTTGGTGTCCTTAAAGAAATAAAAAAAGGGATTAAAATTAAGATTAAAGAACAAGAGACTATAAATAAATAACTATATTTTTTAAAGAATATAGATAACCTTTAATAAGGAAAACTAATTAAAAGCAAATAATAAATGGGTACATGGTATATAGAAGCAACAGAAAAGAAAAATTAGCAAACTATAATGCAGATCTAAAGAAATTATCCAGAATGCATAATAGAGATAGAAAATAGGAAAGGAAAGTTAACAGATGTAGAAAACAACGAGAAAGTAAATCTAACATATGTCTATTAGAGTTTCAGAAAGAGAAGAGACAGAATTGGGCAGAGGCAAACTTAAAGACATATTAGAAAGTCATCAAAACACCCAAAAAAGAGGAGGTCTTTGTTCACGTGTTGGAAGACTTTTTAAAGATGTCAGTTCTCCCCTGAATGATCTATGGATTCATAAAATTCCAATCAAAATTCCCATAGGCTTTTAGGTGACTTGACAGACTAATTCTAAAATTTATATAGAAGAGCAAAGAACAAGAGTAGCCAAGGCTCCAGAAAAAAAAAAAAATGGAAGTAGGTCTAGCATTAACAGATATCAAGACTTGTTACAAAATGTTAACAATTAATACAGTGTGGTATTAACCCAGGAATAGACAAGCTGAGCAATGAAACAAAAAAATGAGATTCAGTAACAGACCAAAAAATATATGAAAACTTGATTTATGACAGAACTGGCATTGTAGAATAGTGAGGAAAGATACATTTTTCAATAAATGGTCCCTCAAAAATTGATTATCCTTACAGAAAAAAAAAGAAATTGGACCCTACCTCAAAGGATACATAAAAATTGATCCCAGGTAAGTTAAAGATGGAAATGTGAAACACAAAACTAGGTAATGTTCAGAAAATAATATAGGAAAGTATCCTTTTATCAAAGGTGGAGGTGAAGTATTTAATAAATAAACATATACAAAAATGCAGATAGTCTAAAATAATTTATAAATTTAATCAAGTAATTCTGTTTATCAAAAGCACTATGAAGAGAGTGAAAACACAAGCCAGAAAATAAAAAAGATATTGCCCATTTGTATTAATTGACAAAGGATTAGTAGAAATCAATAACAAAAAGACCACCCCCCAAAAAAAAAAACAGAAAAAAGAAGTGAAGAAAGATTTGAACAGGTACTTTACAGAAGGGGAAACCCAAATGGGGTGGGGGGGAGAGAAAAAAGAAAACATGCTCAAATTCATTAGTAATCAAAGAAATGGAAATTCACCTCCGGCCCCCTCTCCCCCATTCATTCTTTTCTCTACCACTGTGAACCACTCTATACACACTGGCAAAATTTTTAAAGTTTATTTTTAATATTAATTCTTGGAAATATTAATCACTGGAGAGAGAGAGAGCTTACATACTGTTAGAAGGTATACAATATGGCACAATCACTTTGGGAAACATGTGGTATTACCTAGCAACACTGAAGATGTACATAGCACAATAATTACCAATTACACTCCAAGGTACAGACCCTAGGTATCTCTGGCACATACTCACAAGCTGGTATCAAAAACATTATATCAGCACTGTTTATCACAGAAGAAAATAGAAACAGCCCAAATGTCCAATGAAAGCAGAATGGATACATTCACAATGTGAAATAATACTCCATAGCAATGAAAATGAATGAGCTACAGCTCCACAGAACAAAACAGATGAAACTTGGGAAGAGCAGTGATTGAAAAACACCAATTCCAGAATATGTACAGTTGTATCTCACTTACACTACATTTAAAAAACACAAATAGGGACTTCCCTGGTGGTACAGTGGTTAAGAATCCACCTGCCAATGCAGGGGACACAGGTTCGAGCCCTGGTCTGGGAGGATCCCACATGCCATGGAGCAACTAAGCCCATGCGCCACAACTACAGAGACTGCACTCTAGAACCTGTGAGACACACCTGCTGAGTTCACATGCCACAACTACTGTAGCCCGCAGGCCTACAGCCTGTGCTCTGCAACAAGAGAAGCCACCGCAATGAGAAGCCCGCGCACTGCAATGAAGAGTAGCCCCTGCTCGCCACAACTAGAGAAAGACTGAATGCATCAACAAAGACCCAATGCAGCAAAAAATTAATTAATTTATTTAAAAAAAACCACAGATAGAACTATGCTATGTATTCTTGAGAGGTGGCGTGATGTGGAGGTTAAGAGCACACAAAACTGCAACCAGACTGCCTGAGTTGGAATTCTGGGTTACTACATTTACTATTTGATTGGACAGTTATTTAGCCTCTATATACCTCATTTCCTCATCTGTACAATGGGTCTACCTACCTCTGAAGATTGTTCTAGGGCTAAATGAGTATATAGCACCTACAAGTGTTTGGCACATAGAAATCACTGTATAAAAGTGTTATGCCGCCATCATTAAAGATATAAATATTTGGTTAAAAGAATAATGAAAAACAAGGGAATGATAAGTAAAAACTGCAGGCCAATTAGAGTACATTCAAGGATGGATTAAGGAAAATACCCTGGTGGACGTCAGAGGTTATGGTAGTGCCCTTTGTTATTAAAATGGGTACTGAGGGCTTCCCTGGTGGCGCAGTGGTTGAGAGTCCGCCTGCCGATGCAGGGGACACGGGTTTGTGCCCCGGTCCGGGAAGATCCCACAGGCCGCGGAGTGGCTGGGCCCATGAGCCATGGCCGCTGAGCCTGCGCGTCCGGAGCCTGTGCTCCGCAACGGGATAGGTCACAACAGTAAGAGGCCTGCATACCGCAAAAAAAAAAAAAAAAATGGGTACTGAATTTTCAGGTATTTGTTGTGTTATTATTCTTTATAATTTATAAACACTTTATAAATATTTTGTCATATTCTATGTTTTCTCCTTCCAATGAAAAATACTTTTAAAGTTTGTAAAATTAGAAATAAAGGGGAGTTTAAACAGTCAAGTTATCACTGTCCATTCAAAGCTGCCACCCTAGAAAATAAACACAAAATTACACTCAATAACAGATGGTGTTTTCCTGAGATTACAGTACCTTGTTCAAAACATTAGCAATTTCTCTTTTTGGGAAATGCCTTCTAAGCCTGCAGCCTTTCTCTTGAGCATTCTAAATGTTGACAGTTCTCATCCTCTGAGGAGAGATTTTATTTTTATCCAAACAACAGCAAGCGATTTGAAACCAAGCTTGATAGATGAGATGGGTGATTTTGCTCTATGACAGATAAGTGAGATAATAGTGTGTTTCATAAAACAGTTTCTCGAAGTAATTTCAAAAAATAATGGATTTCCAGGCTTAGCAAAGTAATCAAGTCCAACCTCCCTCACAACTCGGGGACTGGTTCTGCCAGAACCCTGACAAATGGCCAGTCAGCTTCAACTTAGAATTTACAAATAACACAAAAGTAGACAAAACACCCCAGAGCATGGGTGGTGATAGGCATTGATACTTACCCATTAATCTAATTGTCACATTTTCTAAATGTATAATCTTTTGTTATATTTTACTGGTTAATATCGGACCATCGTTTCCGTTGATAGGTATCAAAATCTGATTTCTATTGTCAGGTGCATTACTTCTCTTTCCCAGAGGAGAATAAGTTGATAAGCATTCATGTATGATTCACCTAAGTCATTGATGAAAGTAGCAACGAGGTCATAACCAAGTACAGAAATCCTGCTCAAATAGAAACCTGCCTCCAGTTGGGAATTAATTAGTAATATTTGTGGGAATGGTTTCCATCTAGACCATAGGGAAATCATGAAAAAGGATCAGATGCACTGTTAAAATTTAGACACGAATTGTCTATGGAATTTCCTAAATCTATTACTGTAATAACCCTGTCCAATAAATGAAATGAGGCTAATTACATATATTTATTTTATTTACATATATATGTATATAATGTATATTTTATTTATGTAATATATATACTTTATTTACATAAATTTTATTTATTTATTTCATGCTAGTTCATTGTGATTTTCCTTTCTAAGTCTACATAAAATATCTGTTTAAAGACTCTGGGGAATTTTCTAGAGGTTGTCATTAAACTTATTAAGCTACAATTTCACCTACAGTTTTTTTTTTTTTTTTTTTTTTTTTTTTTTTTTTCTTTTTGCGGTATGCGGGCCTCTCACTGTTGTGGCCTCTCCCGTTGCGGAGCACAGGCTCCGGATGCGCAGGCCCAGCGGCCATGGCTCACGGGCCCAGCCGCTCCGTGGCATATGGGATCCTCCCAGACCGGGGCACGAACCCGTATCCCCTGCATCGGCAGGCGGACTCTCAACCACTGCGCCACCAGGGAGGCCCTCACCTACAGTTTTGACAATGAAATATTTTCCTATCACCAATCTTCCAGAAACGCTACAATATTTACCATAAATATTGCTACCAACGCAATATTTTTCAGACGTTATTGGTCCATGGTCCTATGATCAAATTTGCAAACTCTCTCACTATTTGTGATACAATTTAATTAAATGTGGAAACCTTCCCTCTTCAAAGAAACTAGGTTGATTTAAAATATATTCTTTCTGATTTTAGATTCTTTTCTATTATCGATATTTATTCATTTCTTCCAGTTTGAAGATAATTTCCCTTCCTGGAATTACCTGAAGCAATATAAGCAAAAATCCAATTTAAAAATTTTAAAGATCTACAATTCTAACATTATTTTTTTTTAGGATTCTTTTAAGGATATATAAGTGTTAAAAACACCCAACACATACTTGCTTTTAAATATATATTTTAAACAATGCAGACTGTTCTAAGGCAGTTTTCATCTTTAAAACTGTGTGCCCATAATTGTTACTTTTAAATTTTTCTTCTATTTCTTTGTACCAACTTTTAGACATTTATCCTAGATAAAAGAGAATGATTCAGCACAGGAGGGAGACAGAGAAGTGGCAAGGTCAAGAGAAGCAGGGGTAGGGACGGGGGAAGCAGCACAGGTTGCCCAAATTCCATGTTAGACCCTGGTTCATGAAATTGAACCTGCAAAATAAGATGCAGCCAGCATTCCATAATTACCACACAAATTGGTCCTGAATAAGGTCCTTCCATATTACTATTTATTTCAATCCACCTCGTTATAAAACTGAATGTTTGTGTCCCCGCCAAAATTCATGTGTTGAAGCGCTAACTCCCAATGTGATGGTATTTGGAGGTGGGACCTTTGGGAGACAATCAGGTTTAAGTGAGGTCATGAGAGCAGGGCCCCCATGATGGGATTAGTGTCCTTATTTGAGGAAGAGATCAGAGCTCCCCGCACCCCGACCATGTGAGGACACAGTGACATGGTAAAAAGGTGGTCTGAAGGGCTTCCCTGGTGGTGCAGTGGCTGAGAGTCTGCCTGCCGATGCAGGGGACACGCGTTCGTGCCCCCGTCCAGGAAGATCCCACATGCCGCGGAGCGGCTGGGCCCGTGAGCCGTGGCCGCTGAGCCTGCGCGTCCAGAGCCTGTGCTCTGCAACGGGAGAGGCCACAACAGTGAGAGGCCCGCGTACCGCAAGAAAAAAAAAAAAAAAGGTGGTCTGCCGACCAGAATGATAACTTTATCAGGAACCAAATCAATGAGCACCTTAGCCTTGGACTTCCCAGCCTCCAGAACTGTAAGAAATAAATTCCTGTTGTTTAAGCCACCCAGCCTAAGGTTTTTTGTTTTTCCTGTAGCCCAAGCTAAGACACACTATAAGCATGGTAAAAAAAGACATCTTATTGAAATTAAATGTTAGCTATAAAATTACTCCCCTGCTTAGAAACAAAGTAACTCCTTGTGTTCATCAACATTAAATCCATACCCTCGACCTAAGCTTTGAGCTGCCCTACCCACTGCATCCCCACGTCCAGTCATGCAAGAGTCTACCTCATCAATCCACGTACGTAGTCTATCAGCTAAAGTAAATTGCTCATTCCCATGCCTTCACAAATATTAATTCTTCCACCTGAAATGGCCTTGCCCCTCCCTTCTAGCTGTTCATATTGTTCTCCTCCATTCATTCCTCCTTCCTTATCAGAAAACAAAAATAAAAATAACTACAGTAAAGACAAATAAACACGCGCCCTCTGTGATTTCTCATAATGGAATCACCCCTCGCTGCCCTGCTCCCTTCCACATCTTGCTTCTTGGTGGAAAGCAGGAGGAGGAAAGCTTAGATCAGTGGTTTGGTGTTAAAGATTCTGTGTTAAATGGTGTGGGTAGGACCCGGGCCTTGATATTTGGGAGACTTTCCTGGGGAATTGAATGTGCACCCAGGAATGAAAGCCACAATGCTTCCCAGTCCAGCTGAGCACAGGGTCAAGGGCTAAGCTCTGGACACATTCTCTTAATTAGGAGTCATCCACAGGCCTACCAACTTAGACTCTCTGAGGCTGAGGCATTTGTATTATTAAACGCTTCTTGCCAAACCTAGACTGAGAAACTTGGGCCAAAACAGTACATCAGCCTGATGGTAGAGCAGGGTGGAAGGTTCTAAGGCCCACTGTCCTCTTCCCCTCCCGTTTTGAAGTCCTTTAAAGTACAGGAACAATGCCCCTTTTAACATCATCCAAAACATCACTTGGGTATTCTATGATGCCCTAGAGGGGGGTCATTATGAAAGCCCCAGCTTCACCTAGGGTGGTTCTACAGTACATGCCCAACAGAACAAGCAAGTGTGGGCACATGCAACAGTGCCCTGTTTTGTGCAAAAGAAGAAGAGGAATATGTGAAACAACAAAGAAAAACGTGTGTTACTCAGAAGTACTCTGTGCTCCCTGAAAAGCAACCACACAACCATGATACCACCCTCAACTTATTATCTCAGTGGTTCAGCCAGTCTGCAGGGAGCACAGAAAAGGGAATGAATTCTGCCTAGAAGAGGGTGCAGGTAAAGCTTCATCGAGGAGGTGGCACTTAAGCTCAGTCCGAGAAGAATTTAACCAGATGAAGAATTCGGTTCAAAGCTTGCTAGGAAGAGGGGAAAGCCCCAAGCTGCAACAGTGAATGTCTTGTTCTGGTACCAAGAATCACCACTGTGCTCACATGTAAGGAGTATGAAGGAAAGAAACAGCACGAAGCTAGATGGCTGAGGGAAAGAGGATGAAGCCTTGAGTGGCCTACTCAAGAGGTCGCAGACAATGGGAATCACCAAAGCTTTTACATCAGAGAATCCATTACCACTCTGGTCTCTGCCAAGTCCTCCTTATTCACAACTTTAAAAGAACCACAATAGAATGTTCAGCATTACAGTTCTCTGGGAATCATGGAGCATCGTACAACTGTCTCATTGTAATTTTGTAACATCTTCAGACAACCTAAACATTCATGAAAAGGTTCACTGTCAGAATAAAAATTGCAAGAAAGGTCTTTAAGTGACTGTAAAATTTCCTAAGAAAAGCTTGCAGACTCTTCAGGCTCGTGATCAATCCCCACAGGTATCCCCAACTGCTATCACATTCAGTTGCTATAACAACCTGCCACTCACATCTACTTTACACCAGTAACCTAAAGACAGCTGGATCCAGAAGAGGTTAACTCAAACATAAAGTAAAAGATGCTCGGTGCTTTGTGACCGCCTGGAGGGGTGGGATGGGGAGGGTGGGAGGGAGGGAGATGCATGAGGGAAGGGATGTGGGAACAGATGTATATGTATGACTGATTCACTTTGTTATAAAGCAGAAACTAATTAAAAAATAAATAAATAAATTTAAAAAAAAAAAAAAAAGATGCCAGTGGAGGAAAACCCAGCAGGGAGGTAATTAAAAATGAAATCACTATTCTCTTAATGAGCTTTGAAAAAGCAAATGATAATGTAGACCCTTGAACACAGGCAGCGTGTGTTGAAAGACTGAAAGGTACACCAGGAATGAACATTTTATCACAGACCAAGAGAGGGTCTCTTTTCCCAACTTCACTTCCATCCACTCCCTCTCTGCATAAATTCCCAAAGGCCCAAGTGGGTACTTCCTTAACCTTTCTCTCCTCCAATTTAAACAGGCAGGACTACCACTACTGACCTATCCCTTTGCCTCTCCCTCTGAAACAAACAGAAAAACAACCAGCTTTCCCAGCCTAAGCAAATTTTTTCCATCAATGTTGATGTTACTCCTTTCCTGCCTGACTCTTGCACATCAACATCCTTTTGTTCACTGAAAACTTTACCCTCTCCTTCCAGACTGGCTCTTATCTTATGGAGCTTGTCCTATTCCACTTGTCCTATAAGGTCAGTTCACCTTTCTAACCTTTCTTATTAAACTATAGAACACTTGGGGACAGGAACTGTGTCTTATTTGGGGCCATAACGGGACCAGCAAACAGTAGGTGGCCAATTTTGTGAATGTGATCAGAACTGCCTGAAGAAATTTTGCCCCATACACAGAAAAACTCCAAAAAGGTTGCTTTCTTCAATTTGTTGGTTTAGAGCCTGTGGGATGTGGGAGGCCCTATTATTTAATCCTGGTCAGAAATGGCTTTGACGTGCTTTTCTTGGCTCTCAAGAAGGAAACAGAGGGTTTCCCTGGTGGTGCAGTGGTTGAGAGTCCACCTGCCGATGCAGGGGACACGGGTTCGTGCCCCGGTCCAGGAAGATCCCACATGCCGCGGAGCGGCTGGGCCCATGAGCCATGGCCGCTGAGCCTGCGCGTCCGGAGCCTGTGCTCCGCAACGGGAGAGGCCACAACAGTGAGAGGCCCGCGTACCGCAAAAAAAAAAAAAAAAAAGAAGGAAACAGAAAAGAAAGACTGTGGCTTTTTTCTCTTTCTGTAACTTTAGAAGAAACCAGACTTCTATTTAAAATGAGTAGTTGGCATTTTGGCTGCAGGAAACATTTCTCAGCATGATGAAAAATGAAATAAAATCAAAGAGCAGACAAGCACGTTTTCAGTGACATCAACATTTTCTAAGGTGCTGTGGACCCTCTGTAAGGCTTCAAGATGTGTCCGTTTGCTCATTTACCTTGAAGTAGGCACACAGCTCTGTAACAGCTACACTATATGTATGCGGGAGGTGGATGAGTGTGTGGACGCACACTTGCACAGAAATGTTTATTATTTCGATTTTGCTCTTAACATTTTATGTAGCTATTTGGAAGTGTTAAATTTCCATGAAAATTAATGAAAAGAGGAATATTATGTGGGTGGGGACGAGGCATGAAGAAACAAAACATGAAATTCCAACAAGGGAATATGATGAACAAGGGCTTCACACTTCACCTTCTCCTGAAGCCTTCGCATCCAAAGCCCGCTGCCCAGTGGCCACTTCTGGCTGAAAAAGATCATATTGAATACTTACCAAACCATTTCCACATACGCTGCCCTTGATGGTGTTAAATTTCCCCTTAGCATCCTCTGTGCAAATGACCACTCCACCTTGTGGCTGTCGCAATCCACCAGGGAAGGAGAAATCGGGAGCCCTGTTCTCTTCTACCAGAAGAGGAGTGCTCCCCAAAGACAGCCTTCTCCGAAGTGCTCAGGGCGCAGGCCCACCCGGAATGGGAGTGATGACTCATCAAGCGGTCCTGCCCACTCACAGCATCTCAAGTGAATGAAACGAGAACCAACTGGACCGGATGATGGCTCCCAGCCTTGGGAGGATAACAGGGAAGAGCAATTGAGATCTACTTTCTATCAGACAATACATGAGGAGTTTTTTTAAAAAAAGCAAGCGCTAGGCAGTATTATTAGTATTGATAGATGAGCATGATGAGGTCCACAGAGGCCATGTCACCAGTTAATAATGGATAGAGCTGGGATCTGCACCCACAGGGTGGCCCTTTGGAGGGGAGACGCCCACCCTGCCAGGAGGTGTGACGTGAGTGTTGGGAGGGTAGGCTGAGAAAGGAGCCAAGGCCAGCGAGGAAGAGGCCTTGTAACTAAAAATGGAGGCCAAAGACTTCTGTCTGACTCAGGCCCAGTCTGTGGGACTCAAGAGCTTTCTCAGCAGGACACACAAGGTTCCAGGCAACACAGCTTCAGTCACAGTGTCACGGCCTTGAAAGAATGTGAGACTTGCTCAGGGCGGCAATACCCAGGTGTACGTGGAGGGGAAGCCGTCTGAAAACCCAGAATGTCCAAGGAGCAGTGCAGAAGGCATGGGAAAATCATAGTCCCAGGAGGCTCATCATTTCTCCAAGTGAGAACAGCAGTCTTTGGGCCTCTGCCCGTGGATCCCACAGCCCTGAGCAACGAAGGGGAACAGAAACTCATACCGGAGGGCACAAGTGACCCCGAGAGAGCTGGGAGGGGGACTGTGCGATGGAAGGTGACCGCCGTCTCACATTAGCAAAAACTTCCCATTTGGAGGGACCTGTGGCAACGTGATCACAATGAAAAAGGACCCGATTTTTCAACAGGATGGATTTCTGAATAAAATACACGAGGGCCATGTGCGTCTTTCACTTCGTCGGTATTTTGGTCAGCGGAAAGTCCTTGGTCTTGGCACAGAGTATCTTAATGTCTAGATTTTCTGCATCCATTTGCTATCCTATATCCACCTTTAAAAGATGCTGCTGAAACTTAAACAGGGTGTAAAACCTGAATCCACATGAAATGTGCCCTAAAATCACCCAAGTATTGTCTGCGGCCCAACTAGGGTTCTTGCCTCAAACACTGTGTTGAAAGGTATGTGTTGTCAGAGCCCTCGATGGACTTGGAGCCACATGAGGTGAAGTGGGGACACAGCCGCTCCTCCCATCAGGGACCACCTCCATGGCGGGGGTCTCACAGCAGCCTCCTCAGCCAAGAACTAGCTATAACTGTCTCAACTTTTTCAGGAACATCGCTTAAAACCAGATGATTTTCCAGGAGAGCCCTGTTGCATTTGATCAATAAGGCACAGAGTTTAAGAGCTATATGTCTCCATTTTCCCCTTGAACAGAGCCTATCATTTTCTTTTTTTTTTTTGCGGTACGCGGGCCTCTCACTGTTGTGGCCTCTCCCGTTGCGGAGCACAGGCTCCGGACGCACAGACTCAGCGGCCATGGCTCACGGGCCCAGCCACTCCGTGGCATGTGGGATCTTCCCGGACCGGGGCACGAACCCCTGTCCCCTGCATCGGCAGGCGGACTCTCAACCACTGCGCCACCAGGGAAGCCCTGGAGCCTATCGTTTTCTAAGCTGAATTCACCAGGGATTTCCTGTGGAGCCACGCTCCTCCACAGGCCCCCATGCTGAACTGGAGAAAGAGCGGGCAAATGAGGCACTCGAAGGGTTCATCTGAGGCTGGCTGGAAAGGCATCATCCCTCAGTATCAAGGTCCCCAAACTACTTTGAGTGGAATCACGGGGGGTGCTTGTTAATCACAAATTCTCAGCTCCTAGAGGGATTCCTGGTCCAGTGGTTTTGGGGGGTGGGGTGGCCATAAATTTCCAATAAACTCCTCAGGATGTTCTGATGCAAGCCGTCCACAAACCACACTGACCGGTGCGGGAAAAATGTTGCTCCAAAGAAAGAATGAGCGTTTATGGAATGCCTACTCTGTGGGAGTATTTCATACAGACATGAGCACACTCAACCCCCATACCTGCTCTCTGACGTGGACAGTGCTATTGTCCCCATTGTACTCATAAAGAAACTGAAGTTCACAAAAGTTTTGTAACATGCCCAAGTTTACACATCTAACAAGATGCAAATAGAACTTGAACCAGGTCTGTCTATGTAAACCCCAAAGTCAAGCACTTTCCCCCATACAACATGGGTTTCTAGGACTAGCAAACTCTGTGGACAGGTTGAAGAATTGAGACCTAAGAGGGGGTACTGGACTTCAAATCTGGGGAAAAAGTAAATATCCTACACCCTTGGAGATTGTTGGGTTTCATATTTTTGGTGTCACCTAAACATCCAAGTGTCTACTTGTTTGGCCTTCACAGGAAATAGGAAGACCCTGGCCCACCACTTTCTCCCCTGGGACACACCATATGCCTCACTACTTTTTATCGAATCCACCCAACATCACTGTTGTCATTGATTATGGCAACCGGCAGTGACAGAAAGACCAACCAAGAGAGCTCGAGAGAGAAGAATCTCCCAATGAGAATCTGAAAAGAGAAACTTAGAAGTTGATGCATTCTGCTTGGACTCACTGTCAGGACAGAGGAACAATCCTATGCTTCATTCCTGCTTCTCTCTGCACTTATAATGGCATAAATTAACATCCTCTTCAGAGACAATTATGCTAATCATTCTGACAAGGCCATCACAATGCTAGACTTTCGTCTCTGAGAGGATGATTAGCGAGGAAAGAAAGATAATCAGACAGTATAATAAATGTATTTTTATTTTATAGGTATATATGTATTATACTCTCGATTATTTGTTACTGGTTTCCTACAGATAGAAAAGGAATGAAGAGAAAAAGAACTCTCTACCTGGAATTTGCCTTTAATTTGTCATTCCCTTTCCTCAAGGCTTATTTTTAAGGTTTTCTGACACCCATACAATGCCAATAGTGAATTTTATTACTGAAACCATAAAATTTTCCAATTCCAAGCCCACCTAAAACCCTGGCAAATTCTTTAAAAAAAAAAAAAGTCACCATCCTGGCCCTGAAACATTTTTGTGGATGCGCAGATAAGTGAGGGCTGGTGAAGTCTGCCCCGTCTCAAATTACCCCAATTACTTATAGAGATAGAATGGAGAGAACTCCAGAATGACAAATTCCACCTAATATTCTGGTCCTGCCTGTCATTCTTCTCGCTTACACTGTGCATTCATTTTGCAGAATGTTCTCATGTGCCCAGGCGAACAGAGGAAAACCTCAAAGCTGCACTGCACTTCCACATCTACTACAGGACACAGAGCTCCTCCCACTTTTTAAGGAACTAATATGATTTAGAACTGGAGGTGTAATCTAAAATTCATCAATCTTAAGAATTTTCACATTTTACATCGAGTCCTTAGAGTAATTTGCAAAGTGAAATTTTTGGTAAAATTATTAGATATTTCAAGTTTCATTTCTAAATCCAGATCGTCTCCTTCAAATCTTAATCCTGTATGTGTGCACTGATCCCTAAGGTCAATTAATTACACTCATATGCTGTCCCTCCCCTACATACTATTTCAAATCTCACATTTATTACATTCATATTTAATTTTGCCTTGGAATTTATATAGTTTAAATTTGTATTGTTGTAGAGGTTTTTAAGTGGTTATAAACTACTATCATGCTTGCTTTATTCCCATTTGCTTCATCATATAACTATCACTGCATTTTCAAGTCTCCATGATGTATTTTTAAAATTTTATTACTTTAATAGTTAATACATGAAGATAAAAAAATTAGGTAGCAAAAAAAAGTAAGTTTCCTTACTACTATTAGCCTCCAGTTTTCCAATCCTTTCACAATTTTATGTAAAATATTTACTTAAAACAATTTTACAGATCTTTCCAGAACCTGTAATGCATTTACAAGTGTATATGTATGTGTACAAATAGATTTTTTTTTTTTTTTCCAGTACACAGGCCTCTCACTGTCATGGCCTCTCATTCAGTACACAGGCCTCTCACTGTCATTGCGGGGCACAGGCTCCGGACGCGCAGGCTCAGTGGCTACGGCTCACGGGCCCAGCCGCTCTGCGTCATGTGGGATCCCCCCAGACCGGGGCACGAACCCGCGTCCCCTGCATCGGCAGGTGGACCCTCAACCACTGCGCCACCAGGGAAGCCCCAAATAGATTTTTATAACATAAATCATAGCATACCATTCACTGTTCTGAACCCTTTTCTTTTTACTTCACAATGTATCTTGGTAATCATTATTTAGCAGTACATAAAGACTTGCATCCTGCTTTTTAACTGCTGCATCATATTTCATTGTTTGGACATACTGTCATTCAGTCATTAATTTACCAGGTGCACAAATTCAGGGAGCCCCTCACATTCCCTTCTCAGGGGCTGTGCAAGGCCCTGCTCTATATTGTTTCTAATCCTACTACACACAGTCCTGCAATAAATACCTTTGGAAATAAGGCCTGTGTACATGTACCATTAACTATTTGATCTGTAGAATGAAACCCTAGATGTGAAGTGACTGATTAATCGATCCCTCTAAATGACGCCATCTACACCTCCCTCTTCCTCACCCCATCACTGAGTTCTGTTGATTCTACCTCAAGTCTATACTACCTTTGCATCACCTCCACCTCCACCTTGGACCAGGTCACCGTCACCCCTTTCCTGGGCTATTGCAAGACCTTCCAAACTGGTCTCCCTGCCGTCCACCTGCCTGCCTCCCAGCCCATCCTCTACAGGGCTGCCAGTGTGACTGTTAAAAAATGTAAATCTGTGCACCTAACATTCCTGCTTAAAGCCGCTTAATGTTTCCCTTTGCCTAAGGTAAGTCCAAATTCCTTCCACAGCCTCTCTGGCCCTTGCTTAATAACCAGACTCATCTCTTACTCTCTTACACGCCCACTCTACACTCTGGCCATACTGAACCTCTGTCATGTCCTTGATGGAACTGATCACAATCTGACCCTTGGCACATCTGACTCCATTTGCCCAGAACACTAACTCCTGTATAATTCAACCCTCCATCTACTCAGCTACTCCTCCATTCTCAGTCTTCAGCTTAGACATACAGCATAGTGGTTAACAGCACAGGCTGTAGAACTAAGCTGCCTAGGTCTGCCTCTACCATTTACTAGCTGTACACTCAAGATAAGTTAATCTACTTCTCAGTGCTTTGTTTTTCCCCATCTGTAAAATGGGACTAACAATAGTATCAACCTCATAGATTTGTTGTGAGCATTAAATTGGTTAGTGTGCATAAGGCACTAAGCATGATAGATGGCTCATAGTAAGTACTCAGTACCTGAAACGTATGATTACTCTTATGTACCCTCCTTTGAGAGGTCTTCATGGACCCCTTAGACAAGGTCAGATCCTTTTATCATAGTATCCCTGCCATATGAATGGGTCTAAAGAGTAGAGGAAGATGTACTAGTGATTAACTTACTAATGTGAATGTGGCTTCATCCATTCATTTAATCATTTATTCACCTACTTGACACATATTCATATGTGCAATCTCTGCTCCAGGCAGCATGCTAGACACCTGTGAGCACTGGCCAGACTCACTGCCTTCCCAGGGCTGCCAAAGTAAGAAACTGAGCTCCCTGATGATTGATTTTGCTATTCAGTCAGTTAATATTTACGGCACTAATAGTTAAGCCTCATGGTCAGGCGATCTTCTGGATGCAAGACATAGAACAGAAAAGCCCAACCAAGCCCCTCACTGAGAAAGCTTTCTGTGGGATAGAGACTCAGACAACAAACAAACACACTTTTAACATAGAGTTAAACTGTGATGGCAGCAATGGGGAACAAGAACAAGAGCAGAGTAAGGGAGGCTGTTCTAGATAAAGTGTTAGCAAAGTCCTTTTGGAAGAGGTGACACTTGAGCAGACCCTTAGATGAAGTGAGAGAGAGACAAGGTCTATTTGGTGAGAGGTAACTCCAAGAGCAGAGTCCCTCAGATTTCTGTCTTGTTCAAGGACAAGCAAGAATGTCGGTGAGGCTAGACCTCAATAAGCAAGGGTGAGAGTGACAGGAGATGAGACTGGAGTGGCATTTGGGGCTTTCTAAGTCAAGATGAGGACTTTGGATTTTCTGAGTCAGAAAGGAAACCATTAGAGGTGTTTGAGCCAAGAAGTGACCAGAACAGAATTATGTTGTAAAGAATCACATTAGCTGGTGTGTGGAGAATAGATCTGAATGTGTGTGGGAGGGGACAGGTATCATCAGAGAAACCATTTAAGAGGCTACTGCAATAATCCAGAAGATGGTGGCTTGGAGTAGAATGGGAACAGTGCTGGTGGTCAGAAGTAGTAAGATTCAAGATACATCTTGAAAACAGAGCCATCTGCTAATGAACTAAAGGAGGATTACGAGACAAAAAGAGAAGCCAAGGATGACTCAAGGTTTTAGGACAAAATGGCACATTTACTGAGATGGGGACACTAAGGGAGGGCCAAGTGTTGGAGATGTGGAAACCAAGCATCTAAACAAAGATGTCAGGTAGGTAGTTTGGGGTTCAGGAGAGGGGTGAGGACTGGAGGTAACATTTGGGAGTCCTCGGCAGATAAATGGTATTTCAAGTCATTGGGCCAGATGAGGTTCCCGTGGGGAGCAGCTGGGAAGAGAGAAGAAAAGAACTGCACCCTGGGGTCTCCAGCCATTACAAGTTGCAAAGGCAAGATTGTTCTAGCAAAAGAGGCTAAAAAGGAGCAGTCAGGGGCTTCCCTGGTGGCGCAGTGGTTGAGAGTCCGCCTGCCGATGCAGGGGACGCAGGTTCGTGCCCTGGTCCGGGAAGATCCCACATGCCGCGGAGCGGCTGGGCCCGTGAGCCATGGCCGCTGAGCCTGCGTGTCCGGAGCCTGTGCTCCGCAGCGGGAGAGGCCACAGCACTGACAGGCCCGTGTACTGCAAAAAAAAAAAAAAAAAAAAGAGCAGTCAGTGATGGAGGGGGAAAGTCAAAGCAGAACAGGGAATAACTATTTACAGTTATTAAGTTATAGAGGTAAAAAACGGGTGGGAAGTGAAAAGGTACAAAAAGGATTCCTGAAGGAACTCATCACAGGTATTCTGCTGGCATCTGCCCCCTCTTTATTCTTTAATGCCACACCCTCCCAGAGCCTGTGGTTTTTCTTCCATGCCTACTCCCTATGCTTCTTTCTTCTCCCCATTTCTACTGAATCAAATATGTGTGTGTGTGTGTACCTATGCACATGTGTAATGCTTGCATTAGGCAGCCAACAAAACAACTGGTCAAAAGATATTCAACCTAGAGGAGAAATGATAAATCAGTGGAATTGCTGGTCTTCTTGGTTTTGCTGTTTAAGAAGTCTTGAGATTGACATATACACACTACTACATATAAAACAGATAACTAATAAGAACCTACTGTATAGCACAGGGAACTTACTCAATACTCTGTAATGACCTATATGGGAACAGAATCTAAAAAAGAGTGGATATATGTATATGTATAGCTGATTCACTTTGCTGTACAGCAGAAACTAACACAACGTTGTAAAGCAACGATACTCCAATAAAAATTAATTACAAAGAAAGAAGTCTATAGCTCAATATACTTGAAATATATTCTTCTGGGCAGAGAGACAAGTCATATCACATTGACAAATGGTCAAAATAACCAAATTTCCCCTCGTCCAATCAATCTTCCCTCAATTATTTAAAATTTCAGGCCTATAACATCCTCCCTTTGATTTTCCTTATTATGTCATTATGTCCCTGATGTGACCTGACGTGACGAGACATCGCAACAACATTAAATCCTTGGAGCTTGCAGGAAAGCTTCCCCTCAGCTTGAAAAAAGAGAATCTAACAGAGGTATTTCTATTTAAAATAACTATTTAAAATGTTGTGTAATTTTTTGAAATAACTTTTGTGATATTTTTCTCATTATAAAACATAAATAGGGCTTCCCTGGTGGTGCAGTGGTTGAGAGTCCGCCTGCCGATGCAGGGGACACGGGTTTGTGCCCCGGTCTGGGAAGATCCCACATGCCGCGGAGCAGCTGGGCCCGTGCACCATGGTTGCTGAGCCTGCGTGTCCAGAACCTGTGCTCCGCAACAGGAGAGGCCACAACAGTGAGAGGCCCACGTACCGCAAAAAAATAAATAAATAAATAGATTTAATTAGTCCTAGCAAATTAAAAGTGGTGGTAAACTAATCTGTTTTCTTTCTTCCTATACTTTTGTCTCTTGACTTCTGATAACAGACTCTATTTCCGTTTTTGTTTTTGTTTTTTTTTTGGTATGCGGGCCTCTCACTGTTGTGGCCTCTCCTGTCGCAGAGCACAGGCTCCAGATGCGCAGGCCCAGTGGCCATGGCTCACGGGCCCAGCCGCTCCGCGGCATGTGGGATCTTCCCGGACCGGGGCACGAACCCCTGTCCCCTGCATCGGCAGGCGGACTCTCAACCACTGCGCCACCAAGGAAGCCCTCTATTTCTCTTTTAAGCATACATTTCCATGTAAACTAAACCAAAAGAGAACAAAATGGCAAGTTTTAAATTTCTCTCTGAATCTAAATCTCTTATTATACTCTTTAAGTCTACTGACAGATTTTATTGGTCCCAACCTGATATCTTTCCTTTGTTTGGGGGGTATTACCAAGTACATCATCTCTGTTTTTATGACTGTCATATAGTACCTAAAATTAGTTATTAAATAAAATACCCCAATTCTCATCAAATGTCAGCTGTTGTAACATGCCATATCTGTGGTCCAAGAGACTCTTTTAAGCCCCAACTCATGTTTCCTACTGCCTGCTTTATATCTCACCTTAAAGATTCCCTACCATGCTCCAAACTGAACGTCTGGTCCTTCCTCCATCTCAGTGGTCCTTTCATCCCCTCAGTTGCTGAGAGTCCTCCCTATGGACTCCATCACCCTCAACCTCCACAACCGACTGTCACTAAATCCAGTCAATTCCACCTCTACAGTATGTCTTAAAGCTCTCCATTCACTGCATCTTCTCTGCCCCAGCATCAACCCAAGGCATCCGCACCTACATTACATACTGCAAAAGCCTCCTAACTGGTCTCTCCTCTTCTATACTTTCCCCTTCCAATCCACATCCAATCTCAAAATACTTTTCTCATAGACATCATTCTGAAAAATAAAATCAGGTAAGATAATTCCCTGGTTATCAAAACAGCACTGTTAGACCAAAATCATTCATCAAAGTATAATGGTACTGAATTAGGATGTTAGTTGCTAAAAAGAGCTGAGAGTTCCAAAAATCTAAGAAAACATGCAGATTTTAATTTAATAATTCGCACGTGATATGGTCATGAACTTTCTTCTTCTAACTATGAATTCTTCCGTGGAGGATCAAGGATTCACATATAAGGCAAAATCATCAACAACCCTTTCTTTTTTTTTTTTTTTTCCTTTTTGCGGTATGCGGGCCTCTCACTGTTATGGCCTCTCCCGCTGCGGAGCACAGGCTCCGGACGCGCAGGCCCAGCGGCCATGGCTCACGGGCCCAGCCGCTCCGCGGCATGTGGGATCCTCCCAGACCGGGGCACGAACCCGTATCCCCTGCATCGGCAGGCGGACTCTCAACCACTGCGCCACCAGGGAGGCCCCTACAACCCTTTCTTAATGAAGAAGTCAGCTAAGAATGAGGAAAGACTTTCTAAAGCTTTGTCCCCTTAAAAAATACCTTTTAGGGTTCAAGAATTCTTGATATATCACTATTGACCTCTGCTATTGACCATACAGCTTTATGAAAGATGTTGATAGTATATCACTTTCTCTGTTTTAATCTCCTCAAAAAGTCTTATCTTGTGCGTAATGGTAAAGCTTTTAGGACTTCTCCTGGGAGTCTATTCCCCATTCCTAAATGACCTCACTACTTTGTTATTACAGATCTGATAAAAACTCTGATGAAACACTTCTTATATGTTTCTATTTTATTTATCGAAGCATCTATTTATGCATGTTGTTAGTTAAGGGTGCTGCTGTTTTCAAGATGTACAAAAGAAAACAAGATGTTATCTCGTGAGGAGGAGACGTTTAGCCCCCAGAGCTACTTCTTAATGCCATTTCCATGGAAACAGGACTTTTTCCCTTAACTGCAATGACATTAATAATCAGGTGTCTAAAGTCATACAAAAGGGAGAAAAGGGGACAGAAATTACCAGCCAATCTTTCCTATGTCAATGGGGGACACAAGGATCATTACCCTCATCTGGGACAAGAGTAGATGTTCAACAAGTTAATCTTTCATCATATTTTCATTTCTAAATACATCATAGGGCAACAACAACAAAAAAGTTGTCATCAAAAGAGAAGATTCTGAGTAAAACCACTCAAGCAACAACCAAAGAGCCCGCGCTTAATCCCACTGCTCCTCTAAGAAGCCCGTCCACACCCATCATGTGCCACCCAGAGCCAAGCACAGAGGGCATCTGATTAAATGCAGAAGAAAAGGGTTTCGGCAGGGACTTCCCTGGCGGTCCAGTGGTTAAGACTTCGCCTTCCAATGTAGGGGATGCGGGTTCAATCCCTGGTCAGGGAGCTAAGATCCCACACGCCTCAGGGCCACAAAACCAAAACATAAAACAGAAGCAATATTGTAACAAATTCAATAAAGACTTTAAAAATGGTCCACATCAAAAAATCTTTAACACACTTCCGGGTAAGATGGCGGAAGAGTAAGATGCGGAGATCACCCTCCGCCTCACGGATACACCAGAAATACGTGGAACAACTCCTACAGAACACCTACTGAACGCTGGCAGAAGACCTCAGACCTCCCAAAAGGCAAGAAACTCCCCACGTACCTGGGTAGGGCAAAGCAGAGAGATTTCCGCACAGAGGATCGGTGCCGAGCAGCACTCACCAGCCCGAGAGGCTTGTCTGCTCGCCCGCCGGGGCGGGTGGCGCTGGAAGCTGAGGCTCGGGCTTCGGTCAGAGTGCAGGGAGAGGACTGGGGCTGGCGGCGAGAACTCAGCCTGAAGGGGGCTAATGTGACACAGCTAGCTGAGAGGGAGTCCGGGAAAACTCTGGAGCTGCCGAAGAGGCAAGAGACTTTTTCTTCCCTCTTGGTTTCCTGGTGCGCGAGGAGAGGGGATTAAGAGCGCTTCTTAAAGGAGCTCCACAGACAGGCGCGAGTCGCGGCTGAAAGCGCGGAGCCCAGTGATGGGCGTGGGACGCTGGGGCTGCTGCTGCCGCCGCCAAGAAGCCTGTGCGCAAGCGCAGGTCACTGTCCACATCGCCCTTCTGGGAGCCTGTGCAGCCTGCCACTGCCGGGGTCCCGGGATCCAGGGGCGGCTTCCCTGGGAGAACGCACGGCGCGCCTCGGGCTGGTGCAACGTCACGCCGGCCTCTGCCGCTGCAGGCTCGCCCCGCACTCCGTGCCCCTCCCTCCCGCCCGGCCTGAGTGAGCCAGAGTCCCCGAAGAGGCTGCTCCTTTAACCCTGTCCTGTCTGAGCGAAGAACAGACGCCCTCCGGCGACCTACACGCAGAGGCGGGGCCAAATCCAAAGCTGAAACCCAGGAGCTGTGAGAACAAAGAAGAGAAAGGGAAACCTCTCCCAGCAGCCTCAGAAGCAGCGGATTAAAGCTCCACAATCAACTTGATGTACCCTGCATCTGTGGAATACATGAATGGACAACAAATCATCCCAAATTGAGGAGCCAGGAGTCAGTGCTGTGCCTCTGAGGTCGGAGAGCCAACTTCAGGACACTGGTCCACAAGAGACCTCCCAGCTCCACATAATATCAAACGGCGAAAATCTTCCAGAGATCTCCATCTCAACACCAGCTTCACTCAACGACCAGCAAGCTACAGTGCTGGACACCCTATGCCAAACAACTAGCAAGACAGGAACACAACGCCACCCATTAGCAGAGAGGCTGCCTAAAATCATAAAAAGTCCACAGACACCCCAAAACACACCACCAGACGTGGACCTGCCCACCAGAAAGACAAGATCCAGCCTCATCCACCAGAACACAGGCACTAGTCCCCTCCACCAGGAAGCCTACACAACCCACTAAACCAACCTTAGCCACTGGGGACAGACACCAAAAACAACGGGAACTACGAACCTGCAGCCTGCAAAAAGGAGACCCCAAACACAGTAATATAAGCAAAATGAGAAGACAGAAAAACACACAGCAGGAGAAGGAGCAAGATAAAAACCCACCAGACCTAACAAATGAAGAGGTAATAGGCAGTCTACCTGAAAAAGAATTCAGAATAATGATGGTAAAGATGATCCAAGATTCTATTTCCAAGATCCAAAATCTTGGAAATAGAATAGACAAAATGCAAGAAACAGTTAACAAGGACCTAGAAGAACTAAAGATGAATCAAGCATCGATTAAAAACACAATAAATGAAATAAAAAATACTCTAGATGGGATCAATAGCAGAATAACTGAGGCAGAAGAATGGATAAGTGAGGTGGAAGATAAAATAGTGGAAATAACTGCTGCAGAGCAAAATAAAGAAAAAAGAATGAAAAGAACAGAGGACAGTCTCAGAGACCTCTGGGACAACATTAAACGCACCAACATTCGAATTATAGGGGTTCCAGAAGAAGAAGAGAAAAAGAAAGGGACTGAGAAAATATTTGAAGAGATTATAGTTGAAAACTTCCCTAATATGGGAAAGGAAATAGTTAATCAAGTCCAGGAGGCACAGAGAGTCCCATACAGAATAAATCCAAGGAGAAATACACCAAGACACATATTAATCAAACTGTCAAAAATTAAACACAAAGAAATCATATTAAAAGCAGCAAGGCAAAAACAACAAATAACACACAAGGGAATCCCCATCAGGATAACAGCTGATCTCTCAGCAGAAACTCTACAAGCCAGAAGGGAGTGGCAGGACATAATTAAAGTGATGAAGGAGAAAAACCTGCAACCAAGATTACTCTACCCAGCAAGGATCTCATTCAGATTTGATGGAGAAATTAAAACCTTTACAGACAAGCAAAAGCTGAGAGACTTCAGCACCACCAAACCAGCTTTACAACAAATGCTAAAGGAACTTCTCTAGGCAAGAAACACAACAGAAGGAAAAGACCTACAATAACGAACCCAAAACAATTAAGAAAATGGGAATAGGAACATACATATCAATAATTATCTTAAATGTAAATAGACTAAATGCTCCCACCAAAAGACACAGATTGGCTGAATGGATACAAAAACAAGACCCATATATATGCTGTCTACAAGAGACCCACTTCAGACCTAGAGACACATACAGACTGAAAGTAAGGGGATGGAAAAAGATATTCCATGCAAATGGAAACCAAAAGAAAGCTGGAGTAGCAATTCTCATATCAGACAAAATAGACTTTAAAATAAATACTACTAGAAGAGACAAAGAAGGACACTACATAATGATCAAGGGATCGATCCAAGAAGATATAACAATTGTAAATATTTATGCACCCAACATAGGAGCATCTCAATACATAAGGCAAATACTAACAGCCATAAAAGGAGAAATCGACAGTAACACAATCATAGTAGGGGACTTTAACACCCCACTTTCACCAATGGACAGATCATCCAAAATGAAAATAAATAAGGAAACACAAGCTTTAAATGATACATTAAACAAGATGGACTTAATTGATATTTATAGGACATTCCATCCAAAAACAACAGAATACACATTTTTCTCAAGTGCTCATGGAACATTCTCCAGGATAGATCATATCTTGGGTCATAAATCAAGCCTTGGTAAATTTAAGAAAATTGAAATTGTATCAAGTATCTTTTCTGACCACAATGCTATGAGACTAGATATCAATTACAGGAAAAGAGCTGTAAAAAATACAAACACATGGAGGCTAAACAATACACTACTTAATAACAAAGTGATCACTGAAGAAATCAAAGAGGAAATTTAAAAATACCTAGAAACAAATGACAATGGAGACACGACGACCCAAAACCTACAGGATGCAGCAAAAGCAGTTCTAAGAGGGAAGTTTATAGCAATACAATCCCACCTTAAGAAACAGGAAACATCTCGAATAAACAACCTAATCTTGCACCTAAAGCAATTAGAGAAAGGAGAACAAAAACATCCCAAAGTTAGCAGAAGGAAAGAAATCATAAAAATCAGATCAGAAATAAATGAAAAAGAAATGAAGGAAACGATAGCAAAGATCAATAAAACTAAAAGCTGGTTCTTTGAGAAGATAAACAAAATTGATAAACCATTAGCCAGACTCATCAAGAAAAAAAGGGAGAAGACTCAAATCAATAGAATTAGAAATGAAAAAGGAGAAGTAACAACTGACACTGCAGAAATACAAAAGATCATGAGAGATTACTACAAGCAACTCTATGCCAATAAAATGGACAACCTGGAAGAAATGGACAAATTCTTAGAAATGCACAACCTGCCAAGACTGAATCAGGAAGAAATAGAAAATATGAACAGACCAATCACAAGCACTGAAATTGAAACTGTGATAAAAAATCTTCCAACAAACAAAAGCCCAGGACCAGATGGCTTCACAGGCGAATTCTATCAAGCATTTAGAGAAGAGCTAACACCTATCCTTCTCAAACTCTTCCAAACAATATCAGAGGAAGGAACACTCCCAAACTCATTCTACGAGGCCACCATCACCTTGATACCAAAACCAGACAAGGATGTCACAAAGAAAGAAAACTACAGGCCAATATCACTGATGAACATAGATGCAAAAATCCTCAACAAAATACTAGCAAACAGAATCCAACAGCACATTAAAAGGATCATACACCATGATCAAGTGGGGTTTATTCCAGGAATGCAAGGATTCTTCAATATACGCAAATCAATCAATGTGATACACCGTATTAACAAATTGAAGGAGAAAAACCATATGATCATCTCAATAGATGCAGAGAAAGCTTTCGACAAAATTCAACACCCATTTATGATAAAAACCCTGCAGAAAGTAGGCATAGAGGGAAGTTTCCTCAACATAAAAAAGGCCATATATGACAAACCCACAGCCAGCATCGTCCTCAATGGTGAAAAACTGAAAGCATTTCCACTAAGATCAGGAACAAGACAAGGTTGTCCACTCTCACCACTATTATTCAACATAGTTTTGGAAGTTTTAGCCACAGCAATCAGAGAAGAAAAGGAAATAAAAGGAATCCAAATTGGAAAAGAAGAAGTAAAGCTGTCACTGTTTGCAGATGACATGATACTATACATAGAGAATCCTAAAGATGCTACCAGAAAACTACTAGAGCTAATCAATGAATTTGGTAAAGTTGCAGGATACAAAATTAATGCACAGAAATCTCTGGCATTCCTATATACTAATGATGAAAAATCTGAAAGTGAAATCAAGGAAACACTCCCATTTACCATTGCAACAAAAAGAATAAAATATCTAGGAATAAACCTACCTAAGGAGACAAAAGACCTGTATGCAGAAAATTATAAGACACTGATGAAAGAAATTAAAGATGATACAAATAGATGGAGAGATGTACCGTGTTCTTGGATTGGAAGAATCAACATTGTGAAAATGACTCTACTACCCAAAGCAATCTACAGATTCAATGCAATCCCTATCAAACTACCACTGACATTTTTCACAGAACTAGAACAAAAAATTTCACAATTTGTATGGAAACACAAAAGACCCCGAATAGCCAAAGCAATCTTGAGAACGAAAAATGGAGCTGGAGGAATTAGGCTCCCTGACTTCAGACTATACTACAAAGCTACAGTAATCAAGACAGTATGGTACTGGCACAAAAACAGAAAGATAGATCAATGGAACAGGATAGAAAGCCCAGAGATAAACCCACGCACATATGGTCACCTTATCTTTGATAAAGGAGGCAGGAATGTACAGTGGAGAAAGGACAGTCTCTTCAATAAGTGGTGCTGGGAAAACTGGATAGGGACATGTAAAAGTATGAGATTAGATCACTCCCTAACACCATACACAAAAATAAGCTCAAAATGGATTAAAGACCTAAATGTAAGGCCAGACACTATCAAACTCTTAGAGGAAAACATAGGCAGAACACTCTATGACATAAATCACAGCAAGATCTTTTTTGACCCACCTCCTAGAGAAATGGAAATAAAGACAAAAATAAACACATGGGACCTAATGAAACTTAAAAGCTTTTGCACAGCAAAGGAAACCATAAACAAGACCAAAAGACAACCCTCAGAATGGGAGAAAATATTTGCAAATGAAGCAACTGACAAAGGATTAATCTCCCAAATTTATAAGCAGCTCATGCAGCTCAATAACAAAAAAACAAACAACCCAATCCAAAAACGGGCAGAAGACCTAAATAGACATTTCTCCACAGAAGATATACAGACTGCCAACAAACACATGAAAGGATGCTCAACATCTTTACTCATTAGAGAAATGCAAATCAAAACTACAATGAGATATCATCTCACACCAGTCAGAATGGCCATCATCAAAAAATCTAGAAACAATAAATGCTGGAGAGGGTGTGGAAAAAAGGGAACACTCTTGCACTGCTGGTGGGAATGTGAATTGGTACAGCCACTATGGAGAACGGCATGGAGGTTCCTTAAAAAACTACAAATAGAACCACCATATGACCCAGCAATCCCACTACTGGGCATATACCCTGAGAAAACCATAATTCAAAAAGAGATATGTTCATAGCAGCCCTATTTACAATAGCCCGGAGATGGAAACAACCTAAGTGTCCAGCATCGGATGAATGGGTAAAGAAGATGTGGCACATATATACAATGGAATATTACTCAGCCATAAAAAGAAACGAAATTGAGCTATTTGTAATGAGGTGGATGGACCTAGAGCCTGTCATACAGAGTGAAGTAAGTCAGAAAGAGAAAGACAAATACTGTATGCTGACACATATATATGGAATTTAAGAAAAAAAATGTCATGAAGAACATAGGGGTAAGACAGGAATAAAGACACAGACCTACTAGAGAATGGACTTGAGGATATGGGGAGGGGGAAGGGTAAGCTGTGACAAAGTGAAAGAGCGGCATGGACATATATACACTACCAAACGTAAGGTAGATAGCTAGTGGGAAGCAGCCGCATAGCACAGGAAAATCAGCTCAGTGCTTTGTGACCGCCTGGAGGGTTGGGATAGGGAGGGTGGGATGGAGACGCAAAAGGGAGGGGATATGGGAACATATGTATATGTATAACTGATTAAATTTGTTATAAAGCAAAAAAAAAAATAATAAAGATGGAAAAAAAATCTTTAAGAAAAAAAAAAGGATATGGGCAAAGAAATATTTCTTTGTAATTTCTTTGTACAGACCTCTGTAGGGCTCTATTTACACAGTGACAAAGGAGCAGATGAAAGAAGTAGAGGAAAACTCAAATGACTCAAATCAGAATGTTTACCAATTTATGAACTTCTCAAACTGTACATCCAACATTCAAGTGACTAAATTTTTTCTTTTCATTTTCCCCCAGATGCTCACTGTCATGTCAATAGCCTTGAGTCTGAGGAATGAAATAATTTGCAAACCATGAGGAGAACCACATGTAATTTTTCATAGCAAAAGCTTAAAACAGAACATTTTGTTTGTGGTCAGAATTGGGAAGCTAGGAAACTATCTTGTTATGATTAAACCCTTTTCTACCCACTTCTTTCAAGATCTGCAAGACAAGTAATCCATCAGACCAGAATTAAGGACAAAGAAGGGGGAACTGGCTTGGGGTCTATCAATCACAGGATGATCCAAAATCACATGAGTACAATTTTGTGAATAAAAAATTTACAAAAGTTTGGAGGTACTCCCTGTAAGACACAAACAAAAAAAAATGTTGAACTGACTAAAAATTGCATGGTGAAAATGGCAAATGTTACTCTTTAACACAGTTTTCTGGGATATCTGGTCAATAAACATGTAAGTAATTTGGTGTTTTCTTCAAAACAGTTATTTGGGGAAAATTTTAAAGGAAAAATTATGGCATGTCACAATGTGGTCCAAAATAGTGGCGATGTTTCCTTCAGATGTACACCCAGAAGTGGGATTGCTGGATCATATGGTAGCTCTATTTTTAATTTTTTTGAGGAATTGCCATATTGTTTTCCATTAGTGGCAACACCAATTTATATTCCCACCAACAGTGTGTGAGTATTCTCTTAATCAGTATCTTACAGAGCTATCTGCACCCTCGTGTTCATTGCAGCATTACTTACAATAACCAAGATATGGAAACAACCTAAGTGTCCTTTGATGGATGAATCAATAAACTGTGGTATATATACACAATGGAATATTATTCAGCCATAAAAAAGAAGGAAATGTGCCATTTGTGGTAATATGGATGAACCTGGAGGGCATTATGCAAGTGAAATAAGCCAGACAGAGAAAGACAACTACTGTATGGCATCACTTACATGTGGAATCTTAAAAAAAAAAAATCCAATTTCATGGAAACAGAGAGTAGAATGGTGGTTGGTTGCCAGGGCCTAGGGAGGGGGAAAATGGAAATGGGGGGGATGTAGTTCAAAGGGTACAAACTTTCAGTTATAAGAAGAATAAGTTTTGAGGATCTAATATACAGCATGGTCACTCTAGCTAATAATACAGCATTGTATACTTTAAAGTTGTTGAGAATAGATTTTAAGCATTCTCACCATAAAAAAAAAATTTAACTATGTGAGGTGATGAATGTGTTAATTATCTTGATCTTGGTAATCATTCCACAGTGTATCTGTATATCAAATCATCACATTTTACACTTTAAATATATGCAATTATATTTGTCAATTTTTCCTCAATAAAGCTGGAGGGGAAAAAAAGATTAAAAAAACAATGGCAACAGCGAAGTTCCTTCCCACCTGGGGAAAGTCACAGCTCAGAGTCCTGCTGGCTAACATCACAAGGTCTCAATCAGCCCTCAACCCCACAGGCTCAGAAACGAGGCTTTGTCAGCACATTAAAGAATCCTCTCCCACAGCTGAGACTGAGGGATAAATCCAGAATGCTAGTTTATGAATTTCTATCGAGAAAAGATCCACACAGGGACATGAATTTTCAGTCTGTGTGAAAAACATTTTACCTCCAGCATGATAACATTCTTTTCCTTCTTGGGAAGCCAAAAAAAAATAAAAATAAAAAAAGAATGAGGGTGGATAGAAATGAAGGCGAGTTGGAAGCAGTAAATGTAAGGGCTGACATCCAGCCCGGCCTCCCTGATCCAATGCGCCCATCTGGTCTCTGCCAGTGCAACCCAAGAATCCAAAAGCATCCTTTTGCCAAGGTTCCGTTTCAGCTAATCAGGGCTCAGAGAGGCACCACCAGCTTTGTCCCAGTGTCTTTTCTGTTTTCCCATGGTTAATCAACCTCATTGTTTAGCAACACATTCTTCCATTAGATATATTAATACTTTTAATCACATTCAAGTCGTCTGGCTTGCAGGGGAGCCATTCTGTAGCTTTCAGGTGACTTTGTACATTTCTCTATTACAACAGATTTTGAAGTCTAATTTCAGCAGATCATCTCATGTCCTTTATTTGGAAATTCTGAGGGGTTAGACCAACAGGTCTGTAGCTCCCAAGGACTAACAATAATCTCATTATCCCAGTTAGTTCACTTTGTTCAAATTAAGTCTGGCTCAGAAAAGATAAAAAGTTATTTTTGCTGTTGTTGTTTTTTTAAAGATAGCTGTTCATAAGAAATTAAAATCATTGAGAAAAAATGGAGTAACTGACAGAGGGTTGCCAACTTATTTATTTTGCTAAGAGCATTTAAAAGAAAAAAATACCACCTACTAACACTAAGTAAAGATATTTCAACCCAAATATAGGAGAAAAGACAGTCTCAGGATAAAGGAGTGCCCTATAGGGTGGTACCCTTAGTTTCCCCACTTTTCTTTGCATCATGCGCACCTCTTTTTATTCCAGTGTGGTCTGGGGGCGGGCACAGGATGGTAGAACAGCACTTGGGAAACCATCCTCAATGGCTCCAACACTCCGAGAGCCTCCTCCCAGACCTCAGGGCAGGATGTGGCCCAGAAACAAGGGCATCTGCTCTGTGCTCCAAAGTCTCCTAGCAAAGAGATTCCCAAGATCTTCCTATATTTAAGAAACAAATGTGACACTCTACAAAAACTAACACAACTCTTAGGTTTGGGAAGAAATTTACAAAAATAATATATGGTATTTCAATATGCCTACTTCTTTCCTTCCTTCCTTTCTTCAAAATGCCTACTTCTTTCCTTCAGAGCTGAACTTCTGGGAAGAGCAGTCCTCACTTACATGCCTGGATCCACTCGCATCTGGCCTCTGCCCTCTCGCGCCACTGAAACAGCCCTCAACAAGGTCATTATTAATCTTCTAATGGCTAAATCCAATGAATGTGCTTCAGTCCTTATAAGATTAAAGTCTATGCCGACTACTTCCTTTTTCTTGAATTTTTCTTGGCTTCCAAAACACACCTCTTCATCTCCTTAATGGATTCACATTCATTGCTTAAATCAGGGATGGAAAGGAGAATTCATCTTCCTTACTGACATTGATCAGTTGCAGTGGGTTCTAAGAACACTGTGCTGAGAGATTTCCAAGAGTGTTGAGCTTGATGAGCAGTGTTTCCCATGCGCATGAAAGGAGGCACAGGACAAAATGCATGCCAAACAGTTTTTAATCTCATTTTAAATATTGGTATCCCCCAGAGTTTTATCTTTCACTCCCTTCTCATCCCTGGATTATGTCATCTGTGCCTATGGCTTCAATAACCTCTCACACACTGACTCCCCACGTCCCTGTTTCTAAACCAGAAGTCTCCCTATGTTAAACTATCTATTAACCTGGATATTCCACAGGCACTTCAATCCCAGCATGTCTATAACTACATCATCTTTCCCCAGAACCTGCTGCTCCCCCAGAATTCTACACTTTGGTTAATGGCACCACAGTTAATGGCACTTCTGACCAAGCCCACAAATTGGCAGTCATCCTAGGCTTCTTCTTTCTCTCACTCCTCATTTCAAATAGTCCCCAGGTCTTGTCACCTTTACAGTTGAGTTCCTCTCCTCCTTCCTCTCTACATCACCATAGTTCGGTTCCTTACCAGCTGTTGCCTGGATTTTCGTGATGGTTCTCTAACTGATCTCCAATCCATCCCTCACAAAATATGAATGTCACGTCTTTGCTTTAAAAATTCCTCAAGGAAGGCCTCCCCTAGTATTTTGAAGACATTTTTCTTTATAACTTTACTGAGGTATAATTGATACACAATAAATGGCACGTATTGAAAGTGTTCAATTTGATGAGTTTTAACGTACACGTGCACTCATGAAACCATCACGACAATCATGGTAATGAACACATCCATCGCCCTCCAAATTTTTCTCGCATTTCTTTGTAATCCCTCCTACGTAGCCTGTATATGCTCTAAAATCAGACCACCTGGGTAAAATCCGCATTCCAAAACTTCAGAGCTGATTTTGGGCAAGTCACTTAAGCTCTCTCCATCTCAGCTTCCTCATTAAAGTAAAAAGGGGATAATACTACTACCAATCTCATATATGTGTGACGAGGAAAATATAGCTAAAACTTCAGAGTGCTGAGAGGAACTTCCGGTGGCTCCCATTTCACTAGATTAAAAGGCAAATCCTCTAAAATGACCACACGCAAGGCTCTGTATGATCTAGCGCCCAACAGCAACTGTTCTGCACCATTGCTGCTCCTTGGACTGCAGAGCAATTCCTTACCACAGGGACTTGATGCCCCGCTCTTCCTTTTGTTCAAAACATTCTTCCCCAGGGACTTCCCTGCTGGCCCAGTGGGTAAGACTCCATGCTCCCAATGTAGGGACCCCAGGTTCAATCCCTGGTGGGGGAACTAGATCCTGCATGCATGCCCCAACTAAGAAGTCTGCATGTCGCAACTAAAAGATCCTGCGTGCCGCAACAAGGATCCCATGTGCTGCAACTAAGACCCAGTGCAGCCAAGATAAATAAATATTTTTTTTAAAAAAAGAACAAAAACATTCTTCCCCAAACTTGCCTGGCTTGTTCCCATATTAATATTGTATCTCTGTTCAAAATGCCAAGCCTTTCCTGAGCAAATTTTTACCTTTTTCCCAGCCCTCTTCTGTTCACTCCGCTTCTTCCGTTTTCCAAAGTGCTTATCACCCTCCAGCTTCCTATGTATTTGCTCATATATGTATTGTCTCCCTTCACTTAAACATAAGCTTCATGAGAACAAAGACTTTGCCTCTTCTGCCCATTGTTTCTCCAGCATTAGGTTCATACTGGGTACTAAAAACAATTGTTGAATTAACAGTGCCTCTGGCACATAGTAGAGACCTAACAAATAGCAGCTATTATCAGTAATGTGATTGTCATCATCATCATCACATGTGCCCTAGCACCACCATACCTAGGGAACAACCTCCAACTCTAAAAGAAACTGGAGACCAAACCCTTTCCTCCCCAAATCAGGCACACATCTGCATTCTGAGGATAATGCCATTGTGTCAAGTTACATTTCTCTGAAGTCCCTGACATTGTCTAACCTTGATTTCTGGAACTAGCTGCTTCCTGTAATGTTTACTTTCTCAGCTTCCTAAATCTGGCCTCACCACTGAATAAACCACAGACCTTCTCTTCAGAGCTTAGCCTATTTGACCCTCAAGAATCTGCCAAAATTAACCTCAGATTTTCTGGTCCCCAAAATAAAAATCCACACCATATGTCAATCCTAAGCTCTGCCTGATGAGGTCTTCTCTACAACTAACTGTTCCTACTCTACTTGGACCATATAACTTTAAGTGAATTATATATTTTTATGAAACAATCTTTAATTCATATAAACACTTTTGTGTCTTAGTAAAAGTTTCCATCTTCCAGCGATACTTTAAAACCCACTCACAGCTCTTGAGAAAACCTGCAATTCTGTCATGTGTAATACTGATTTATTTGCCTAGGTGACAATTGCTATGCTGATATTAGCTATGCAAATACTACCTAGCAAACCAAATAGTGATCTCACAATAGTATGTACAATCACTTTTCAATAGATATTTGTAAATATACATTTTGTGTGCCTTTCATACCATGGGGCCTTATAGGCAGTCAATGAAGATATATTAAATTGAGTTTGCTTGCGTTGTGGAATCTGTGTGATAGAGCTCTAGTACATAATCCTGGGTCATTTTAAACCTCGCCTGATTTGCAATGCCTGAATACTTTGCATACAACATATTTGTTAGAGCCAAATATTCTAATTCAGAGGCTCTCACAAATATAATACACTAAAAAAATGTTCATCAGTTTATTTCCTTCTATCAATGCTTTTCACTATGATAACTGCCCTAGAGCCTGTGATCCTAACTGCCTTAAACCACCAACCTCTCTTCACAGTTCAGTAAAGCTTAGTCTTAAAAGCAGTTCCCGGGATCTGAGAGACACCAGTCTGAATGATGCAGACTGTGTGAGTCATCCAAAGCCACTACGATATTTGCTCCAAATCTCCCATGTACCACGTCTTTATCTATTTGGAAAGTTTCAGATATTGTTCCTACATATGGGTGGACTTGCTTCAGTGTCCTTCCTCACTTCTCCCAACCCACCTTTTGTATTATTATTTATTATTTAATAGCTGTATCTCCAAATGGCCTCCCCCCTGCGTTGATTCTCTCTGCAACACACACAAACATACACACACACACACACACACACTCACACAATGACCACTACTCCTCCCAGCCTGAAAACATTCTCAAATCTCACTCATCCTTTATAAAGAAGGGTCCTGTAGCTACATCCCCCGCCCCCACTTCTCAATCACTCCTCAACCCACAGCAATCCAGCCTCTAATCCCAAATCCCACTGACCTGATCTCACCAATGGTCTCTGTGTTGGTTAATCCAACAGACGTTCCCCAATCCTTATCTTATTTAGTATCTCTACAAACTTTGGAAATGTTTTGTGTGTGTGGTAAAATACACATAAAATAAAATGTACCATTTTAACCATCTTTAAGCATATGGTTCTGTGGCATTAAGTACATTCACACTGTGTGCAACTATCACCACCGTCCATCTCCTTCCCCCAGCCCCTGGCAACCACCATTCTACTTTCTGTCTCTATGAATTTGATGACTCTAGGTACCTCATATAAGTGGAATCATACAGTATCTGCCCTTTTACAAGTAGCTTATTTTCAGTTAGCATTATGTCTTCAAGGGTCATCCACATGACAGCATGTGTCAGAATTTCCTTCCTTTTTAAGACTGAATAACATTCCACTGTATGTGTGTACCACATCTTACTCATCCATCCATCAACAGACACTTGGGCTGCTCCCACCTTTTGGCTTGGGTATACTTCCTTGGGAAACTTTTATCCTTCCTTCCATAACTATTGAGAGACATTAGGGTACATTATCCTTACTAAGCATTAAGGATAAACCAGTGTACAAAACAAAGAATTCTGTTTTCATGGAGTTTACATTCTGAGGGGGGGAGACAAACAGTGAATAATAATTAAGTAAAGCATTAACATGAGAGCTGCAATTTTAAATAGATTGGTCAAGATAGACCTCATTGTAAGGGTGGCCTCTCAGCAACGATTTGAAGGAAGTAAGGTGGTCATCACTTTGATGCTTTCACACAGCACTTGTGACATGATTATCTACCCCCATCTATGTCTCCATATCAGGGCTTCTGCCTATGTGTTCAAACCTACCTTCTGCCATTCACTACCTTATACATCATGCTTTGGTGATATTAATCTACTTTGATTTTTCTTTACAAACCATCCATTTTTTCCTCTTTTCCTTGGTTCATACTGTGCTGTTACCTAAAAACGCTCCCCACCTTTCTCTACCTGGTTAAATTCTACTCATTCTTCAAGACTCCACATCAGGAATCATCCTTCCAGAAAACCTTCTCTGAATACGCCAGATTTGGCCAAATAGCCCTTTCTCGTGCTCCCTGGGGACCCTGAATATACCTGAGTTTCAGCATTTACTTCCGTACAGTTATAGTATCTCTGAGGTACATGGTAAGGTAGTAAGGTTTTCCCTTCAACATTTTATTTAAAATAAATTAATATTTCTTGATGGTAGAAAGGCATCTCTTAGGTATTTAGATGTCTACTGAGTAGCAAGCCATTTTCTTGGGATTAGGAAGTGCCGCAATGTAAAAGTGGTCACTATGAAGAAAGTGGACCAAATTGCAATAAGGAGCCCAAAGGAATGTGGGGAAGGAAAGAGGTACAACCTCAACTCTCGGTCTTACAAATTTAAAGTTAAGGACACTGGTTGGGACAGACCAAGGGGTGGGGGGCTGAGCCCCCGGGCCGGCTGCAGTACACGTGTCAGTGAGGCGTGATGCTCTCCTGGACCCTGCCCCCTGGCACCGTGACTACACACCAGGAACAACAGCTGGAAATGAGCGAACAACTGTGGCCTGAGCCCTCGGCACAGGGCTACACACACACATGTTGTACACAGAGCCACTTGACTTTCACATGGCTCTCTTCTCTCCTTCCCTGCCTCAGCTCATTCCAACTTCTCCGAAGATAAGCCAAAGGAAAATTCACAGAAGATCATTAATGTGGCCTCGCTCTCTTAATAAACATCAAAACAGATTTTGCAGTCTGAGCAATATGGATGCTGAGAACATCCATAAGCCATTTCCAATATTAAAATAGAATATATTCAGCAGGCAATCTCTGCCAAGATAGGTTTTGGCAAAGGGCAGCCTAATGTAAGGCTTAGGCAAGGGTTTGGGAGACAAATAAAGCTGAACTGCCGACCGGCTCAACCTCTTACTAGCTGTGTGGGAAAGTTATTTAGCTCCTCTGTGGCTTATATCGGAAAAGGCAAATGGGACGAACAGTAGTCCTTACTTCGTCAGGTTGCTGTGAAGGATAAATGAGAGAATCCAATGAAGTGCTTAGCAATCAGTAAATTTAACTTTGAAAGTGATCAGCTGAAAGGGAAAACACTTAAAACCTTTCTATATGAGAAGGTCAAACAGCAAACCCACAAATAGCATACTGTTTGTCCTAAGCAAAGCAAACATCTAGGGAAAACACTGGAAGCACTGGGAACTTGAGATTTACCATATGGGGTCTTCTGCAGGTTACAAAAATAGCTTAATTTAATCAGAAACCCCAAGCTTCCAAGAGGCCTGAATAAATATGAAGATGAAATAGATTTTGTCAATCAAGACCTTGTGTCAGGCTCTCCATATTAGACACAGAAATATGATTAACTTAACCAGAGGTCATATGGACCACAGGACAAGACAAGCATTCTATTCAGTTTTTTTCTAATATCTGCCCTCAGATCATTGATAATAGTGGCTTTAAATAATGATCTTTGTTTGTTGTTATCTCTTATAAGTCAGTATGAATCAGAAGTTTGAACAATCTGTGGAACAACTCCTAAAAACTTAGGCTAATTGGTTTCGGAAATTGGACTGAACCATTGAGTAGAACACGATTGGATGGCAGGAAACAAGACAGTGTTTTAAAAATGTAGACCCCCAAATACTTAGTTTCCTACACTGGGCCTGTGTACACTCACCCAATAGTGTTAGCTATAACTTGAAAATATTTCGATGTGCCTTATTTTAAGAAAATATACACGCAAAATTTCAAAGCAGAGACATCAGAAGATAATGATTTGCATTAGAAAAGATTCTTGATTTACAGGAAATATTCATGGAAGGATTCCTGTGAATAGTAAGATTCCTTAGAATATGAGAAACACTAATTCCAGGAACCGAATCTGCTTCTATTACGTTAAGATCTTATGGAAAAACCCTAACGAACTTTTTGGCCAACCCAATATACAGTTGTATCTGTATCGATGAATTTAAGGAATTAACAAAAATAACTAAAATCTTACTATCATAAATTGGAAAAGCAGGAAAAGATCTTGAAGATCATGGACACTAACCCTTTCATTTTATAAAAAAAATGGTCTGTTTCAGCAGGTGAAGTGACATCGCTGATCATCTGGAGACTGGAAGCCAGAAGCTTGGGACTTGGTCCTCCAGGCACTTCTCATCACCCCAAGCTGCATCTCCTTTTCCCTACATATTATTTGGACACTGTATTTTGAAATGCTTCTAAACATCAGCTGTCAATTTTTAATAAGCTAAGAGCCAGAGCTCAAGCCTCCTATAGACTACCCTCTTTATGAAAGGGCAGATCAATCTGGAGGTAAACGAAGTGTGGCAGAAGAGATATGCCAGATTGAAAAGGCCCAGCCACATGGGAACTAATTTCACACACAACATCACTGGCAACCTGAGGCTTCACTGCACGGGAGCCATGAAGAAATAGGACCATTAATTTATCCAACCGATATTTGTTGTTTGTCTATGTGCCCCAAGCTCTCAGAGTAACACAAGGAATAAGAGAGAAGCAGTCCTTTACTATCCATCAACCGTGGCAGCCAATACTGATTGAGGGCTTCCATGTTCTGGGCACGGTGCTAAGCAATCACATAGTTTACCTCATTTAATACACCTAATACACAGCCTGATGAAATATGCCCTATGGTGATCACCATTTTTCAGCTGCAGAAGGAAGCACAGAGAGATTGAGTAACTTAACCAATGTCACACAGCTACTAAATGACAAAAGTGGAATCTGAAACCAGACCTCAAAGTTTCCACCCTTAGCCAGTGTGCTGGATTGACTCCAAGAGAGTGGCAGGAGATGCACATTAAACACATACCTGCAAATCATTATTTGCTTTACCACTGTAATTAGTTATACAAAGGGGAACTTTAAGTTACTCAGTCCTTTACAAGAAGGATCTAGTCATTGTCACGTAGAGCTATGTGCACTACCAGACTCATTCACTACTTGCCAGTGTTATAGTAACATTTACCTTCCAACACAAAATGCCGTATTAGTAAAGTACGCTTGTAGTAATGCGGGGGAAAGCTGTGTTTACAAGCTTTAAGCATTAACCACTGACACAAACCTGACTTTGTCCATTCAAATTCTGGCTGCCAGAGGAAATGTCCTTTTGTATTGATGTAAGCTTGAAAATGGGTCTTCAAACCACCCAGCCCTGTCTTGCTTGAACACTTTTTTTTTAATACCAGAGAAGGTGGGGTTTTCTCTTTTCTTTTCACATCCAGTTCACTAACTACTCATGGTGAAATTTGCCAGACTTTAACTCTCTTTTCTTTGCTACAATTCTGAAAATGCCCATCATCCATCAAACCAGCCCATGCAGGTCTGGCTTCATCTTAGTGATTCATGCCCATAACCGCAAGAAAAAAAAGAAAGATTCACCCCTCATCCCCCAGGTCTGCTTGATTTATGTCAAATGAGGGCAATTAGTAGGCATATGGACAACCTCATCTACCTAATGGAAAGCTTACTCCCTCACTCAGTCATGTTTTCCATCCAAATCTGTTTTAAATGAACTGGGAAAACCATGCAGAGCCACTTCATACAATGCACAGTTAGTGCATCACAAACAGGGGATCGGGATCTGATACCCAGCCTGGGCTCAGCCCTCCAAGCCATGCGCTGGCCTGGCTCTGTGTCCACCTCAAAGAAGGGCATCTCTTCCTCTGCACAGACCTCAGCTTCCCGAGCCAGGTTCCCAAAGGCTGCGCTCTCCCGTGGTGCATTTTTGTAAATTCACACCAGGTATCTTATAGTTTAGCCAGAGCCACAGAATTACCCAACCCTGTGAAAGTCATATCTCACTGGCTCTCATCGTCTTCATCTCCAAAGTGAAAAGATGGACAAAATAAATTCCAAGCCTCCTCCCATGTTTAAAACTCTAAATATAAAAGTTTAGGCTTCCCTGGACTTTTCAGAGATGCAGTGTGATCTGCCTAAGAGGGGCAAAAAAAAAAAAAAAAAAAAAAGGCATGAACAAGAGATCCCAGAGGCTTCCTATGGGATCTTGGGCAGGACTTCTCTGTGGATTCCATCTCTAGCTCTCCTGAGAATTTCCCAAGGGGCTGCCTTAGATATCTCATCCCTCTCTTCAACGGGAAGAACAGAACCATTTGCCCAGCACCGAGTGTAGTCAGAATGGCCAACGAGAGGGTAGCTATGAAAGCGTTTGGCAAATGTAAAAGGTGTTACATAGATGTGTCAGCTAGGTCCTCCCAGAGGTGTTTATCCTCCGGATTGTCCAGGGGAAGTTCTTTTTGGTCATTTCCCTCCCAATGCCCTTCTTCTCTATCTTTCCTATTTGTCAATAGAGTATATGAGAGGGAACATCTGCTTTCCAGTCTATTTTTGCCATTTGCAGGATCGAATTGGCCATCCAGAGAAGGTTGACACTGAGGTCTTCATTATTCCTCCTGGTGTTGCCCAGTGATTCTGCTCCACCACGACTTTCAAGGTTGTAGCAGGAAAGGAAAGGCAACAACTAATCAGTTGCCTTGGAATAAAGTTAAAGTTAAGCCCATCACCATATTTTATAGTATATTAAATCTGGGCATCTCCTCTACTTAAAGCCCTACAACAGGATTTGGAAATTGTGGACTCTAACAAATTCAAACACAAACTCTGTTTACGCAGTCTGAGAAACGGACCACAGAAATTCACATTCTTGGGAAATAAATTTAAAATATCTTGGCTTATTAATTCTGGATGAAAGACCAGCTTCTTCTGTCTCCCACTTCTGATTTTATTCACATCACCCTGGGGAAAAAGTGAGACTAAATCAGTACTGTTTGGCATGAATGCAAGATGTGTGATGTGAGGAATTCCCACAGGGAGGATGCCTGAGGTCAGGCTGCAGAAGATATTCCCCTGGGGCATCAGCCTGGCTGCCCTGTGTCTCCACTTCAGCCCCCACCAAAGCGTTTCGGCAGTGGCAGGTATACAGAGAACATCCATCAAGCTCTCTCTGGGGATTCACCACAATCGCTCCTCTCTGCCTCAAAACTGGAGACTCAGAGACTGTCTTGCTGTAAGAAATGGGGAAATTACCTAGACAAGCCCAACCCTTCTTTCCCTCTACAACAGTCAGCCCCAACCTTGGCTGCTCAGTGTGTTCAAAAGTGGTGCAAATATTTAATGAAGGAAATATCTCTGGAAAACTTCTATGACTTGCTGGTGTCATAATGCTCAGCCTATGAGTATAATTTTTTAAAAAAATATTTATTCATTTATTTATTTATTTGGGCTGCACCGGGCCTTAGCTGTGGCACACGGGATCTTTGTTGTGGCATGTGGACTTCCTAGTTGGGTCATGCAAACACTTAGTTGTGGGATGCATGACGGATATAGTTCACCGACCAGGAATCAAACCCGGGCCCCCTGCATTGGGAGCATGGAGTCTTACCCACTGGACCACCAGGGAAGACCCTGTGACTATAATTTTAAATAAACATCCACAAAATTCAACACACATTTATGATAAAAACCCTCCAGAAAGTAGGCACAGAGGGAACCTACCTTAACATAAAAAAGGCCATATATGACAAACTCACAGCTAACATCGTTCTCAATGGTGAAAAACTGAAACCATTTCCACTAAGATCAGGAACAAGACAAGGTTGCCCACTCTCACCACTATTATTCAACATAGTTTTGGAAGTTTTAGCCACAGCAATCAGAGAAGAAAAGGAAATAAAAGGAGTCCAATTCAGAAAAGAAGAAGTAAAGCTGTCACTGTTTGCAGATGACATGATACTATACATAGAGAATCCTAAAAATGCTATCAGAAAACTACTAGAGTTAATCAATGAATTTGGTAAAGCAGCAGGATACAAAATTAATGCACAGAAATCTCTGGCATTCCTATACACCATTGATGAAAAATATGAAAGAGAAATTAGGGGAACACTCCCATTTACCATTGCAACAAAAAGAATAAAATACCTAGGAATAAACCTGCCTAAGGAGACTAACGACCTGTATGCAGTAAACTATAAGACACTGATGAAAGAAATTAAAGATGATACAAACAGATGGAGAGATATACCATGTTCTTGGATTGGAAGAATCAACATCGTGAAAATGACTATACTACTCAAAGCAATCTACAGATTCAGTGCAATCCCTATCAAACTACCAATGCCAGTTTTCCCAGAACTAGAACAAAAAATTTCACAATTTGTATGGAAACACAAAAGACCCTAAATAGCCAAAGAAATATTGAGAAAGAAAAATGGAGCTGGAGGAATCAGGCTCCCTGACTTCAGACTATACTACAAAGCTACAGTAATCAAGACAGCATGGTAGTGGCACAAAAACAGAAATATAGATCAATGGAGCAAGATAGAAAGCTCAGAGATAAACCCACGCACATATGGTCACCTTATCTTTGATAAAGGAGGCAAGGATATACAATGGAGAAAAGATAGCCTCTTCAATAAGTGGTGCTGGGGAAACTGGGCAGCTACATGTAAAAGAAGGAAATTAGGACACCCCCTAACACCACACACAAAAATAAACTCAAGATGGATTAAAGACCTAAATGTAAGAGACACTATAAAACTCTTAGAGGAAAACATAGGCAGAACACTCTATGACATAAATCACAGCAAGATCCTTTTGGACCCACCTCCTAGAGAAATGGAAATAAAAACAAAAATAAACAAATGGAACCTAATGAAACTTAAAAGCTTTTGCACAGCAAAGGAAACCATAAACAAGATGAAAAGACAACCCTCAGAATGGAAGAAAATATTTGCAAACGAATCAATGGACAAAGGATTAATCTCCAAAATTTACAAGCAGCTCATGCAGTTCAATATCAAAAAAACAAACAACCCAATCTAAAAATGGGCAGAAGACCTAAATAGACATTTCTCCAAAGAAGATATACAGATCACCAACAAACACATGAAAGGATGCTCAACATCACTAATCATTAGAGAAATGCAAATCAAAACTACAGTGAGGTATCACCTCACACCAGTCAGAATGGCCATCATCAAAAAATCTACAAACAATAAATAATGGAGAGGGTGTGGTGAAAAGGGAACCCGCTTGCACTGTTGGTGGGAATGTAAATTGATACAGCCACTATGGAGAACAGTATGGAGGTTCCTTAAAAAATTACAAATAGAACTACCATATGACCCAGCAATTCCACTACTGGGCATATACCCTGAGAAAACCGTAATTCAAAAAGAGACATGTACCACAGTGTTCATTGCAGCACTATTTACGATAGCCAGGACACGGAAGCAACCTAAGTGTCCATCGACGGATGAATGAATAAAGAAGATATGGTACACATATACTATGGAATATTACTCAGCCATAAAAAGAAATGAAATTTGAGGTGGATGGACCTAGAGACTGTCATACAGAGTGAAGTAAGTCAGGAAGAGAAAAACAAATACTGTATGCTAACATATATATATGGAATCTAAAAAAAAAAAAAAAAAGGTTCTGAAGAACCTAAGGGCAGGACAGGAATAAAGACACAGACATAGAGAATGGACTTGAGGACACAGGGAGGGGGAAGGGTAAGCTGGGACGAAGTGAGAGAGTGGCATGGACTTATATACACTACCAAATGTAAAATAGATAGCTAGTGGGAAGCAGCCACATAGCACAGGGAGATCAGCTTGGTGCTTTGTGACCAGCTAGAGGGGTGGGATAGGGAGGGTGGGAGGGAGATGCAAGAGGGAGGAGATATGGGGATATCTGTATACGTATAGCTGATTCACCTTGTTATAAAGCAGAAACTAACACCATTGTAAAGCAATTATACGCCAATAAAGTTGTTAATAAATAAATAAACAAACATCCAACATACTAAATCCATGTAGGATGAGAATGCTCTCATGCAAAAGCAAAAAAGACTGGACTCTTGGGCCATATCCTCCTTGTAAGGCAGCTGGATACTAGAAGTAGAGTGGGCTTTACAAGTGGCTCTGGGTCCAAATCCTAGTCTGTCATATTCTGAATAATTTGGCAGATTAGTTAACCTCTCTGAGCCTCAATTTCCTCATCTATAAAAAGGGCCAATAAATCTCTACTGGAAGGGTTATTTTGAGAATTAGAAAAATACATTTAAAGAGGCCAATAGAAGAGTCTTCCCAGAGTGGTAGGACATGACCATTGTAACATGCTGCTAGTCTTCACCTCTCCTTTCTTGCCTTCCAGCAGATCAGAAATCCCAAAAAGGAGACAATCGATCCAGCAGCTGCTGTGTACGTGGAAGGTCGTACTGTACAATCTTCTTGACTTTAATTAGTAAAAGACAGCAGGTATACGAAAGTCAGCCCGCCACGGGCACACTATTCTGTACATAAACATCGGAGGTATTACTCACTCCTGCACAGTTTTACAGATGCCTCTTCACACCAACTGGATATCTGCAATGCTTAGAGAAAGTGCAGATGGACAGGTGAAGTGCAGAGGTTTGAAAAGAGGGCATGTAAAAAACCTTATCCAACCAAAAGGAGAAAGTTAATCCCAAGAGGTTCCTTCTGGCTTATCCCAGCTTCTGATTCTTAATATGTCTTGTCCCTCTGTACCTTGATTCCTTCGTGTTCAGATCACAGAGAGGTCGTGGGTTACGCAGAAAGATTTCGCTGGAAAGCACCACCCAGTGCTCCAAGAGGCATCTGTGTCCGAATGATAAAACCCAACAAACCACAGGTGCCAAATGTGCATGGAATAGGCCGGCCAAACATGACTCCCTGTGCCCAAGTACCTATTTGAATCACTAAGAATGACAGTCCCTCCTGGGTTTGGGGTTGAATCTAGTTGCGATAACTATCTTGACAAATTTGGACACTTGCTCCAATTTCATGAATTGGCAACGTTGGAAGATTTGGAAAACCCAGTCAATAGATCTAACACAAATAAAACCTCTTGATTGTAGCAATGCTGAAAACCATAGTAGTTGCTATATAATAACAAAGCTCTACATTTTGTTAGTGTTTTTACATCTACAAATATAATACATAATCATAATCTTGATTCTCTTGAAAAGATTCCTGTCGAGAATGTACATTTGCCTTATGGATAGCTGGAGAAAAGTTATTTGTGCACAACAAGCTTTTAGTGGCCCAAATCACAATCTCACCAAACCTGTACTAATTAGAAAATCAGCTATCTGTTCTTTGATAATGATCTCCCATAAATAGTTCCTGCTTGAGTCAGATTTACAGCATACCTCCTTCCAAGGAGGCAAAGAGACAAACTCTCTCATACGCTCTCATATGCCACAGGCAGTTCTTTGGCTCAGGGATCGTTCCCAAACTGATCATTGCCATTCCTCTTTTCACCCCACCCTCCTCGCCCACCTACTGCCATTCCAATTCTGTCAGCTGTAGCCTCCATAAGGAAAAAGAAGAAAGAAAGGAATAGAACTTTAAAAGCCTTCCTAGGTAGGGTCCCCCTGCCTGCAGAGCAGCAGCAGAGAACCTCGGCATCTCTCTGGGTAGAAACAGAGCTTCAATCTAGGAAGTGCCAGCCAGCCTGGAACTCACTGCCATGGCCAGGTATGCACCAGGACGTCCACGGGCGCTCCGCATCACCTCCGCTCTGCCCCACAGACACACAGGACCTTAAGAGGCAGAACCCTGTGCATGCAACAGCGATTTCCGAGGCAGAGACACCTCCGACGCACAGGACGAGATTAACATGCAAACCGCAAGCACAGGCTCATGGAATGAAAGCCCAGGTATACAAACAGCCTATGTTTCACTCAATAAATAGAACTGCAAGAAACAGAATAAGTTACTGAGAAGAAACCTGAAGTTGGAAAGGAAAAATTAAGTGTGTGAGTGAGGAAAAAGGACTTGATCCCACAAGTAACCACTAACAGGACTAAAATTTTATATATAATGGAGTTTACTAAATAAAATAATACATGGGAAGATACGGAATGGAAAATGTAAGGCTGTTTCCTTATAATCATAATACCTAATGTAAGGGAGTTCTGGTGGGAACAGTATTTTAAAATTGTTCTAAAGCTGGAAAAATATCCACTTGTAGGTTTCTGCCTTATAAAGCGAAGCAGGCATAGGGGCTGGGAGGGGAGGTGAAGGGGGGCAGAATTAGCCTTTGTTATGGCAAGGATTGCTTTAGTAGGCCTTTTATTCAGGCAGATGGAAGGCAACAGGTACCCTCCCATTTGGAAAGCCTGAATTCAAAGAAACCCATTGTAAAAACATATTAAGTATCTATTTAATAATGGAAATCGACTACCCTAACAGAACTGTGTCTGCAGAGGCAGAATCGTGCTTTTGTTTTTGTTTTTTTTCCAAAGTTTGATTGAGAATTGATTAATCCTTGAGATTCTGGTTTGTTCTTGAGCTACTGTGTTTGTATCGCACAGGCTTCTGCTCTCCGAAGATGGAGCTGGAGCTAGACTATCAGGACTGAGGTAAGGCTTCACCCTCCTTCTCCTGCCCCTAGAGGAAAGGCCACAGGAAGGCAATTCGGACTTGTCAAAGCACAGTCTGCATGGGCTGCTGGTCCCCACAGAGGCATGATTTGAGCCCAAATAATCCAGATTTGGATTAAGGCACTGCCAATGATATTTTCAGGGACACGGGGGCCAAGCCACACTGTGAATCTCCCCTGGAAGGAAATGAGTTTCTCCCTGGCAGTCATGCTGGGAAGAAGTAATCCAGAGTTTTTATAAAAATAAATGCCTTGAAATAGGTCAGGAAAGTCATCCTCTGTGTCTCCGCAGGCCATTCAGTCTGAAGACCCTCAAGCATGTAGGGGCTTGAACTAGTCCCTACCGTGGGGGGCGGGTGAGATGGAGAAAGAAATGAGCCCCGGAACCAGGAAAGCAAGAGACTTTAAAAGTGAGACTCTAAAGTGAAGTCTGAGGCTCCACGAGTCCAAACACATCTGGTACCAGCTGTGAGCTGTTCTCTGGGTCTTGCCTGCTTTATCTTCAAGGCTTCAGCACGTTCTTATGAACTGAGCCCCGTGGTGGCTGTCCTGACAGGAACTAGGGAGCACGTGAGAAGAGGATGCAGTGGTGGTGACCGGGGGAGGCGGGGCAGGCTCAGCAAGTCCTTCAATAGCACCAGCGTCAGCCAACAGGTGAGATGTGGGGACCAGAAGGTGGAACTCTACAAGACCTCTTAGAGAATTCCTAGGAGGCAGGACTCAACAAATTCCTCAAAATCACTGAGACATATTCTGAAGGAAATTTATTTCTAGTCACTTGGCTAGTTAGGTTCCTTGTCTTAAAAATTTAAGATTAAAATCTAAGCTTGATCTCATTTTTTTTTATCACGGGCTGGTGAAAGCTTGGACTCTACCAGCATTTGTTGGAGTTACTATTATTAGCCTCTGTCGTAAAAACTGCTAGTGCTCACCCATTCCTGGGTCCCCTTTTCTTCCTTGGTATTCAAAAACTTTACTTCCAGCCCCTGTACTTGAGTGAGGCTATAGGCCTCAGCACAATGGCATGTGAGCAGAAGTGCATCTAACGTGTAACTTCGATGTTGAGGTGGTTAAGAGCTGGGTGCCAACGCCTGGCTTTCTTTGCCTTTGCTGCGCAGACATTAAAGATCACATGCTGAGATGGAATGGTAGCATCACAAGAAGAAGGAAACCTGGATCCCGAGTCCTCAGAGGGAAGATGGCATTCCACCCCTGCCTCCCTCCCCCTACAACTTGACTCAGACTTTGTGTGAGGAAAACTTACTTTTTTGTTGTGCTAAACCAATTAGATTCCAGGGTTTATCTGTTAAGGCAACATACTCTAAGGAGTCTGTCCTAACAAATGCAAACCCATTTTACAGACAAGGATATAAAGTCTTTAAAAAACACTGAAAACACAGAAAAATCTACAAAAGAAAATAAAAATTTCTCATGGCTTCCTCTCTCCCAAGAAACAATACTATCGATAGAATGGAAGAGGTCTATGAGACAGAACTATTGTCTGTTTCATGGTCTGTTTCTGTGCCAAAAAATACTTGGCACAAAGTAGACACTCAGTAAATAGTTGTGGGATGAATAAATGACAATTTTGTGTACTTCCTTCAAGTCTTTTTTTCTATATACACATGTATGAAGAGTATATAATAATGGTTACATTTACATCTTTAAATCATATTCTGTATTTCAGTTTTGTAACTCCTTTTGTTCATTCCAACCATAGATGCATTTATATTTGGAAGTTCTTAGAGGGGTTAGAAGAAAATACAGTGAAAACAGCATCATATACGGAATGATTTTGGAATGTTTTGTTCCCACAAAGTCTGATAGTACGTATACTGTTTATATACTATTAGAAATTCATTTTAAACCCACTATTCCCAACCTAATCCCGTCATACAAATCATGATCCAGTTCTTTAAAAACCTTTAGAAAAATCTTAATAAAAACTGAGAGAGGGTGTCTTAAAGACACCTGATAATGAAAGGAAATTATGACTGGGATTATTAACCTTTTATGATTTACAAGTTACTGGTTTCTTCCAATAAAACTGTCCAAGAGCTAATGAAAAAAACTGAGTTGGATGACAAGATAACTTAGTGTCCTGCCTTGCAGACAATAACAGCAACCCATGATTGTATCTTCAGAACCAAATATTGACACACAGGTTATGACTACAGGATTATTCATGGAGACAACAGAATACACTATTTGTAATTGGGATGGATGGTTGCCATATCCACAGCGTGCTCATCAAATATTTAGGAATGGAATCACCTTTTCTGACTCTAGCATTCTATTATCAATAAACTTGTAAAACAAGATTCCCAACTTCATGTCAGTGAAAACAAAAACAGCTCCTCTGTCTTCTGTCTTTCCATGTTCAAATCATAAAACACCTATTCTTTGTTCCTCAATTTGCAAAACTCAGAAGAGCACAGCACTAAAATAAGGGCAGGACCCTGTTGCTCTCTGCCCTCCCTCTCTCCTTTCCTCAGCTAATACATCTGCTATCATTTCTGTAGACACTGTTAACTTTCCCCAAGCAGGGTATCCCCTCAAACTCCTGCTGAATTCCAGCCCTCAGGCAGCAAAGGCATCAAACTGCCCACCCGGCCCATCTCATCCAGGGTCTAAAGCATTCTTATTTTCTCTCTCCTCCTCTCTCAATGTCTTTTCGGTTGCTTTAAAAAATCCTGGTTGTTTTTACAACTTTAGCTGAATAATAATAATCCATCAGCTGTAGGCAGAGGCTGTGAGAGGGAGAGGGGAAAAGAGACTGAAAAGGAGAAATTATAGACTGGATATTTGAGCTTAAAGGGATGTTAAAGTTCATCCACTCCAAACTCATCATTTTGCATATGAAGAATCAGGATCTCGGAGGTTAGCCAAAATCCAGCCCTGATTCCACTTCTGCAAATATAAGAGCTATGAGAATGGGGACTTGGTCTCTTCATTTTATCTCCCTCTAGAACAGTGCCCATGAAACACTGTTAAATCATCAAAGAAGTGGAAAGTTCTGACTCCAGACACAGCTGGGGTGGGGCTGTTCCCTGCAGCAAATGGGCCCTTGGGTGGGACCCACGATGCAGAGTTGGACACGCTCAGTGGGGTTGGGTAGGAGCTGCAAAGCCGTGGAGCACAGCACAGCATCACGGGAGAGCAGAGGCCACAGCACCAGGACACAGCACTGGCTTCAGGGAGCCCTAGCAAGAGGCGACAGGACAGGAGATCGTGACAGTGGAGCCTAAGATCCAGCAGAATCAGGAAAGGCAGGAAAGAAGGCAAGCCTCAGAGAGGCTAAGAGAGGGGACCCTAGTCCTAGAGGAACCAGGGGGGAGGTATTAAGAAGGCAGGGTTTCAGCTGCAGGGAAAGGAAATGGAAGGAAAGAGGTGCACAAGAGGTGCAGAGCTGGTGAAAAGGTGGTGCCGGAGCTCAGACCCGGGCTGCCCGCTCCAGGTCCAGTGCTCCCCCAGGAAACAAACACCCTCTCCACTGGTGAAGCACACTGAGAGGTGAGACCCACAAGGGGAGGCTCCGTGTCTCTTTAAATCTCTGTCGCATCCCATGTGCCTGGAACATAGCAGGTGCTTAATAAACGTTGAATGAATGAACAGACGACTATTCGTGGACAGTTAAATGGAAGTTCAATTCCCTGCCCCAATACCTGTGGGTCATCTTCTCACCTATCCACTCCCTCCCCCACTCCTAACGTTGGCATTCCGGGCACTGACCAGCAGCTGTAGGAATACGGAGGGCACTCGAAGAAAGCAAAGCGCCCAGCCAGCCCAGCCCAGGAAGGTCTGCCCCGAGGAGCAGTCCCGCAGGGCAGCCAGGGGAAGGTAAGTTCTCACTGGCTTGTCACTATTTCATTCCCTCGTCTGTGACCTTGGGGATTCTGGAGGACCAAGGAAAGGATGGGCATGTTAATGAAGGTCTTTAAGACAATGAAAGACTTTATGCTGATATTTCCAACATGTTCTCCATTTCTTAAAGTTTGAGAAAAAAAGCTAGTAAAATTTAGGAAAGACCAGGTAGTCAGAAGTCCTAGTTTCCAGAGACAATTTTATACAACTAACTAGATCTCTTGGCCCCAGTTTCTTCAGCTGTAAAATGAGTGGGAGGTGATCTCTAAAGGTCAGTCCTAGTTCCAGACTCACTTCGGTTTTAATTCATATTTTTGTTCCAAAGGTCCAAAATGGGGCATTTCTGAGTCTATGATAACTGTGAAACTCATGCCAATTAACAGGCTAAGTTTCTTCCTATGCTTTCTTTGGAAAAAACAAACCTCCCTCGACCACAGAAGCAAAGGCCTACTTTGGTGAAGAACTGGAGGCTGCAGATAAAGGTCTCCTTCCCTCTTACAGGGAGCAGGCAACACCATCATTTCTTAATTTCCATTCCAAAGTTTCTACCTACTAGATTGGGCTAGAAAAGTCATTTTGCCTCCTTTGAACACCAAAACGGCGTGTATTTTTCTACAGCCACTATGAGAACCTGTCAGACAGCTTAGTTATTTTAGCAGATTTCTCCTACTGGACAGTTAACTCTCTGAGGATAGGACCATATTCCATCCTCCTGTGTGTCTCTCACTGCACCTGACAGGCTTCCTTTGCACTTGGGGTCGGGGGGGAGCTGTAAATATTTGCTGGGCATCTTTTCATATTTTTTTTTATTATATGTGTTCCATACATGTTTCAGGTGTCTCTCTCTTCCTTGTCTGATTGGTTTAGAAGCTCCCTGAGTACCAGTAATGATCATGCTTTCATCAAAGATCCCCTAAGTATTTAGTATCACTGTAGACGTTTTGAAAGTATGTAAAGGAAAAGAGGAAATCAAACCAGAGCATGGCAACCTATGTCTATTTGAGGGTCAAATACTAAACATTTTAGGCTTTGCAGGTCATAGAGTCTCTGTCACAACTACTTAACTCTGCACTTGTCCTACAAAAACAACCATAGTCAATATATTTTTACATATATGAGCATGTCTATGTTTCAATAAAACTTTATTTACAAACCAGGCCAGATTGACCTGTGGGCTGTAGCTTTCCAACCCATGAAGTAAACCTTGGAACAAAAAAACAAGCATAAGAACAATTTAGTGTCATTTTGCCAGTCTCGATGAGCAACATTGAATCCCATATGGACTCTTAAGGAGCAAGTTAAGAAAACAGACAATAATAACATGATAATAACAAAAGGATAAATTAAAACAATATCTTTCAGTTTACTGACTATGTGTAGGCACTAGCCAATCATTTAATATTATGTACATATGACATATGGATTTAAATATATAACCACATACAATCTATCACTATGTTTCAAAATCATAAGCCCTGCAACAATAAACTTTGGACTAAAAATCTGGCTACTTCCAAAACCTATCCCCATAAGAAACTTCCCCTAGCCTGTTCCAAAGAGATTTCTCCCTGAATAATAGAAGCTGGGAGAAAACAAAGAGGAAGAGGTGGGCAAATTATAAAAACCTGTGGGTGGTGAACTGCCATCACACAAGAATAATATAATCCACACAAAAAGAAAAGAAAAACCAGATCTCACAATCGCCACAAAGGTGTAAATGGGGGGTCCTCGTTCATAAATTTCAGTCTGTAAAGAGGAAACAGGAAGGTCTAATATTGATCAACTACATTTTTCTGCTACAAAAAGTGGGAAGTTCCTCTTTACTCACCAGCCATCTGTGGACTCTGACCCTAGCACTGGGCACCTGTTTTGGTTTCTGCAGCTTCGACAGAAGAGATCCATCCACACCGGACTCATCATTCCAAGACAGCCAGGAGCTATCTCACATGTGTGTACTCAGGCACGCACATGCACACACACACACACACACACATTATCCGCCTGGAAGCTTGGAGCTCTGTCTCAGAGTAATCATCTCAACCCCTCCCCATGAGTCCCTAAATAATAAACCAAGTTAATCCTGAGTGGTCTGACTACTGAGAAGAGGAGAAAGGAAAAGATAGACTGGCTCTGCCAAAAGATAACAAAGGCTGCAAACTGATCCCCAGCCCAGACGTTCTCTGGCGCTAGACACTGGTCCAGAAAGTGGATTAGCTGGGCAGATGGTATTAGGCTTGGAGCCTGGATCCCTGGGAGAGCCTGCCAGCAACTGCTGGAGGGCACACCACATACACCTAGGAAGAATTCCAGGCCTGTCAGGACCCAGCCGCCCTGTCCCCAAGGAGTCTGCGCCCACACGCAGCCAGGGGACAGTTTAGTCCCTCGTTGCCAAAAGGAATGGAGGGGAAGCAGGAAGAAGAGAGTGGAGAAAACTTAGAGAAGAATGGGTGTGAGGTCTGAGCCAGTTCACACCAAAGGCAAGGCAGTTAGAACGTTTAGTGAATTCACTTTCCGTTCTCTGACTCAAGCTCAATCTTTCGCTCAGATTCACAGGCTGAGGTGGACAGAGGATGTGGGGACTGGAAGGTGGTACCAAGAGGCTATAGAAAAGGCAGAAGTCCCTCTCCCACCGCCTTCACAAGCAATTCAATTTCTGGAGCTAACACAACAGTGACATCAGCATCGTTACAGCATAGCAGATCTGGCAGCAAATCCCCCCAGCTCCCACAGAGCAACCCCAAATGGGTGGCAGCTAAATGAGAAAATGACACCAGGGCAGCCAGTCACACTGAAGTGGGATACTCGATGTTTCTGTTACCGTATTTTTTTTAAAGGAGAAAGGGGAGAAGGAGGGGGAGGGGGATGGGGAGGAAAAGGACAGCATCCTTGCTGGTACAGAGAAAACACACGGGTCACCCTGGGCACTCCCGTTTCCGTCCTCCCGCTGCTGCTTCACTCCCACCAGAAGTGCTCCAGGTGGAGGGAGTCCAGCCCCAGCCTCCTGCACTCCCTCTCCCAGGAGCTCCCTAACTGGGCCTCATCTCCACTCATCCTGTGGCTTTCAGAGTATAACAAAAATGACCTCCTCTGCGCAGAAATCACCGTCTTCACATGCTGCAACTTGCATTTTCCGAACGGGCTTCTCATACGTAAGCAGACACAGGTTAAAAGGGCAGGAGTCTGCCGGCCAACCAGCTCCAGATCTGCCTCTCCAGCCGTCTGGAATCATCCTCTGTCTTCGATGCAGCAATAAATGTCTATTTTACCCTTTTCATCTGAGCTGTCCCCGTGTGACCTCCACCCCCTCTCTCTCTCTCACCTCAGGGCACCTGCTTCAAATAACTTCCCTAATGTTGTCATTCACCTCCTGGATAATTGATAGCATGTCAAGCTGATGCTGAGAAAAGAACAAGGTGGTCAGACGTGTGCCTACTATAAATAGACCCACGACATGACCAGCATTTGCCAACTTTTGAGCAAAGAAGGCAGAGGCAGAAACAGCAGAGGGAGGCAGAAGCTTCCCCCGGGTCCTTGGGAGAGCTGGCTTCGCACAGGCAGCCACAGCCCCGTAGAGTAGCTTCAGCCAATAGCAGAGGGCCGGGCAGGTGACGCCTCTCCCCACTGGGAGCAAAATTAAAAACATCACACGTGCGGGCACTTGGAGGCTGGTTGGACAGAGGCAGCAGAATTGCTCAAACAACACATGCCTTAACACATTTGCCTTCTTCCTCCCATATTATCTTTTTCTCTTTATGTTTTAGGCACTTAGGCTCTGCATTTTGCTCTCAAGGGCATTTCTGGTTCAAGGCTTTTATATACAACCACTCACATGAGTAAACCAACGTGTATTCGGTACCTGGGCAGACCATGCATGAGGGGCAGGGCAGACGCTGCATATAGAAAGAGGAAGAATAAACTAAGGTCTCCAGGATCATGAGGCATTAAGCAAGAATCCTTTTGTCTCAAGTAGCAAAAATCTATTCAAAATAGAAATATAAATGGAAAAATGATAAGGATGTAAGGCCTTTCACAACACTTCCTAGTAAGGATTCACAACCAAACGAGGGGGCCAGCCCAGGGCAAAGATTCGATCAAGGGTGTTGCCTTCCTATCCCAGCCTATTTTTTCCATCTAGCCTCATGACGCCTGCCTTTGAGAGAGATGGAGATAAGAAGGGACAGAGAACAAAAGCAAGTGAATGAAGTTTTTCAGGCTTAAATATTACTTGTATGTCTAGATTGAGATCTTTGTCTTGGTTACTCACACATGGAACAAATTGGAAACAAATCAATCTGACTGCTCTTGATTTTTGGAGGGCTTTGAACTGCCAAATAAACAAGTAGAGTCTGAAAAGTCCTATAAATGCCCATCGTTCAAAGAAACCCCAGCTTCCCCAAAGCTCCACCAACAAGAATGAGGCTGTGAAAGTTGTCAGGCCCTGGGGAAGGTCACCCTCTCCTGTGCCCCTTCACATACGTCCTGGAGAATAGTAGGCAAAAAGGAAGGTGGAGAGAAACTTTCCAGACACACAACCAACTGCAATCACCGCAAAAAGTCATTACATTTCAGGATCGCAGAAGCGGACTGCATAAACTCCAAGTGCTGGGGTTTATGAGCACAGCAGCAAACTGGAAAACACTAGAAATCTGAAGGAAAAGGCTTGGGTCCATGGTCCGGTTCCTAAATGGGTGACTGAGAGAGCCCCTGAACCTTGCAAAAGGAGGTCAATCATGGAAGGTTCTTAGGAGAGGTCTATTTTGAGCTGGCCTTTTTGCCAAGCACATCAGTCAAACAAAAGAAGAAGTTCTTCCTTGACTCAGTCAATCGCCAACAATCAGTGACAGAGCAGAATCAGAGCCGAGAAAGCAATAGAGCCACCAGTGTACATACGTATCACCAATAAACCTGTTTCCCGCAGAGGCCTTAAAAACCAAGCAGATAGGAGATCTCTCCCTTGTTTCCAAGCAGAGCATCTCATCAATAATCCAGACAGGAGATAATATGGCAAGACCTGCTGTGCTCTCCCTGCACGACCTCAGGGCCCCCCGTTATCACAGCCTGAGTTCACGCCTAGGAAAGGATGGAAATACACCCCTGGCTGCACAGCCCTTTTCTGATTCATTTGTAAGCTACACTAATAATCCCATGATGCAAACACAGGGGGGAAAAAAATCATTTGGGAACAGTCAGAAAGGTTATTTTTGCAAGACATAAGGGAATGATTATAATGATTTATTAAAATCTTACAATGTGAGAAAGTAAGATCGGCAAACAAAATCCAATTAAGGAATTCCAAATAAAAAGGAATTGAACTCCTCCAGCCTGAGGTTGACAAAGAAGCCATTCAGTAAAGAGCTTTATATGCTAAACTTAGCTGGGTAAACCTAGTTATTTTCCATGCAGTGCTGTTCTTAAAAGAGCTATTTAACTTCATCCATCTCTAGGATCTGAAAGGCTAGGTATTCAGACTTGTGGAGGTTTTTTTCGATTTAAATGCCAATTCTAAAATGAACTTCCCTCAGAAAGGACATTGAGTAGATTTAAGAGTTGATTAACATAGTGTTCGTAAGACCGGCTCCTCGACATCTTTCCCCTTCCCTCCCCGCCCCTCTCCCCTCCTCTCTCTTCCCTTTCCCAAAACCTACCCCTTCCGTTTTCCCCACCTCTCAGTCAGGTCCAATCTACCTACCTTCTTTCTCTCTCAACCATGTGGGCCCCCTCTATTTTGGACGTGTTTCTGCATATATAACCTGTCTGTTTATTTTTTTGTTTTATATACTTCCTTTTTGTATTTGTTGCTTCTCTGGAGTTTATCAATAAACATGCTCCAGGATCTCAAAAGCAAAGAAAAGAGAGCTGCCCTTTGAGTCTTCCAAACTCCCTTTCCTGGGTACCCACACTCTCTTCTGCTCCATTTACCACGGCATTCACGCCTTCATCCATCTGAGGTCCGCAGGTTTCCCCCTCCCCACTGCCAGGAAACCTCTCACCAAAGCCACCAGTTCCGTCCCAAGGGCGAGACTCTATCGACCTCTCAGTACCATCTGCAGCTACCAGCACGGGTAACCACATCCTCCTCTTGACCACAATTTCCTCCTTTGACTCCCCGACATGATTCACTCCTGATTTTTTGATCCCTTCTCCTTCCCAGGCTTCTCGTCTTCCTTCCTTAACTCTTAGGAATCTGTGCTCAGTCCTCCTCTCTTCCCCCATGGTTTCCCTAGAAGTCACCCAGTGTCGTGCTCTCATGACTCCCCTGTAATGAGGAGACCCAACTTTTCGTCTTGGTCTGAGACCTCTCTCCTGACCAGCTAGAGGTGAACAGCTTGCATTCAACATGTCTAAAATGGTACCAGTTATCTGTCCCCCGACCTGTACTTCCTAGGAGAGCAAATCCTTCAAGCCAGGACCTGGAAATCAGCTTAATACTGCCCTCTTCTTCATTCCTTACATCCAGACACTAAACCCAGCCAACCCTCCCTCCCCTCTGTGGCTACCAGGCTAGTTTAGGACAATGTCACACCTGCTGGGTGTTCCTGCTGCCGGTGAGACTAGACACATTGCTCCTGCCCTAAGATTAATCAGTGGCTCTACATCAACAACAAGGTAAACCTAAGCCCTCTGACATGTCCCTTCTCACGTTTCCCTCCCACCTTCTAGCTACCCTAAATTATTCGTAGTCTCCCAAAGGCAGAAAGCTCCTCCATCCCTTCCTGTCTATTCTTTTCAGGAGGAAGGAATGCATCTACCTTCTCCTTTGACTGGGTAATTCGTTAAGATATATTTCAATTGTTATCTGCTCCATGAAGCCTTCTATTATGGACTGAATGTTTGTGTCCCCCACCCTGCCCCAATTCATATGTCGAGGCCCTACTGTGCATGTATTCGGAGATGGGGCTTTTAAGAAAGTAACTAAGGTTAGATGAGGTCATAAGAGTGGGGCTGTGATCCCCTAAAACGAGTGTCCCTTATAAGAAGAGACACTGGGAATCTCTCTCTCTCTCCTCTCTCCCTCCCCCTCTCCCTCGCTCCATGGGCACACACCGAAAAAAGGCCACGTGAGGATACTGCAGGAAGGTAGCTGTCTACAAGCCAGGAAGACAGCTCTGATCAGAAACTAAACCCTACTGGAACCTTAGTCTTGGGCTTTCCAACCTCCAGAACTGTGAGAAAATAAATTTCTGTTGTTTAAGCCACCGAGTCTGTGATGTTTTGTTATGGCAGCCCGAGCAGTCTAACCCACCTTCCTTAATCCCCTGTCCTCTCACCCTGGGGAGAGCTGTACAACCATCACTTGTACAACTATCCATCCATATGACAGCATCCACCATGCTGTAACGCGATGCATGTTCACATATCTTTCTCACCTACTAACTATAAACTCCTTGAGGTCAGAAACAATGTCTTACCCACTTTTGTGTTCTTCTTGGTCTAGAACAGTATCCAGCCATAGCAAATGTTCAGTAAATGCTTGTGAGATGAATGAATGAACTAGTAAATGAAATGAGTAAAACTGAATTTCCTATTTGCATCTGGGTTGACATGTGGGCGTTTCTGTGTGCAGATGGGTGGGGGGTTGTATGTGCATGTACGCCTATGTGATGAGATGGTTTATTTGTAAGGGGTGACCATGTGAGTTGATTGATGTGTTTCATATTCAATTGTAGAACCATTTCTCTATTCCCTCCCCAAATCCTCCTGAATTCCTAATGCGATTCCCACACAAAAATCGCCTGACCTCATTTTTTATCTGGGTCTTCCTTGTTTTCTCTCGACTTGGGGTACTTAGCCAGTTACCTCCCACTGCACGTGGTTTTATTCCCTTTGGCTGGTACTGACAACATGAAGCCAGACTGAAGTCACTGGTTCAGGAAATCTCTAAACCAATGAGATCTCAATGTAGAGCCTGTTTTCCCAGGGCTCTGGGAACTCTTTGCATCACTGCTGGACAGATATACATATTCATGAGTTATCATGTAGCTGAGAAGAACAAGATGATTATATCCACCCGGCAGAAGTCAGTTTTTCTTAAAAAAAAGGGGTCGGGGGGAGTTAGGCTTATAGTAAAACTGGTGAATTGTGCATACTCTCTCCAGCTTGGAGACAGATCTCCTCTACACCCTGGGGAAATCAGTCCTCATTACATTTTCTCTTTTCACAGCTATTTATGGCAGCTTGGAACAAAGAGCTCAAGTCCTGTACCTCTTGTTTTAACTTTCCCTTATGCAAAAGAACCTTCTTTTCCCAACAGCTTGGACGATACATGCTTATTTGGAGGGAAATGGATATGGATCTGCTTTTCCATTTGGAAATGGATATGGATCTGCTTTACCACCACCACCACCCCCAATCAAAATGGCAAAATCTTGGAAATGACAACTGTGACACTAAGTCTATGGCACCAACATGATTCTAAGAGCTCCTGAGTGAGACACGGGGCTCAGATCTCCCTGAGGTTCACTATGCACCTCGGGCCATGGCCCATCCCAGGAGTCGGTCCAGCATGTGTTTCCGTAGGGAGAGCTGGAAGGGAGAAGTCTGTTAAAAAGGGAGAAGGGGTGGACTCTCAAAGCCCTATCTGCAAAGCACTTTGCCAGACTGAGAGGAAGTCTGAGAGGTCCTTCCCAGCAGAGCTGCTGGTACTATGTTGTGTGAGATCACAATGGGTGTGCTGAGGAGATAGTTAAGCCAAAAGCATCACTTGTAATCATGACAATTTCTTACACTGTCCATTCAGATGCTCTGATCTTACTCAGAAAGGGACAACTGCACTCACGTATTTTTTAAAACATCCACATTCTACTTGATAGACAGTCTCAAGCAGCTATAGAAGTCATTGGACACACAGCAAGGGCAAAAGACTTCCAAGAAATTCTTAGGTAATTGCAGACCTGGGCTGGGCAAAGAGGCTGCATTTAATGTGAACTCACCAACACACGAACACACACATACACACACACACACACACACACAGACTCTGAGCATCCTCAGAGGCAATGAATGCGGACCACGCCCAATCCTCTTCTGTACCTCGGGTCAGGAGTCCTGCTTGTCCTCAGGGGTGCCTCCCTTTCTTTGAATCAGCTGGGCCCACCTCACCTGCCATTCCCCCTGCTCCCCCCATCTCCTTTCCCTTCCAGGCTCTGTTGGTGACTATGGTGATTTCTGTAACAGCCAAGAGCCCTGAAGGGAGGAATGGCATTTTCCAAAACTCTGGGCTTATATGCAGCCAACTCCTTCCACCTCCCTGCCTCCTGTCCAAATCCTAAGTGCCTCAGCTGGGAGCCTGTTGCCATGGTTACTCTAATCTTTGTTTGCTTGGCTTGTTAAACAAGCTGACTTTGCTCCAGCCTACCTCCTGGTGGCCCCACCTCCATGCCCTTCAGGGCTTCCCTCCCTCCCTCCGTCCCCATCCTTGGGTACTTCCTCTCCTGAGGGATGAAAGGAACGGGCAGTGATCACTGCTCCCTTCCCACCCCTCCAGTCCACCAGATCTTACCAGGAGGGTTTTCTTTCATGCTCCTAAATGGAAAAGTACCACTCATGACAGAAACAGACAGTGATTGAAAATGAAGGTTCTACACACATTCCAGAAGTGGAGGGGAAAAGGAGGAAAAGGAGCCAGAAGGGCTCCTTTAAGTGAGAACTATTTTGCTCTCTTCAGTGAGAACTATTTTGCTTGACAAAAAGAGGCTGGTGTCTTGGAAAAGTTGTTTGACAGGCCTGCTGAGGTTGGCTGATGCCAGTCCACCCAGCAAGCTACCCCCAGAATAAGGCCTTGCACCCTATGCTAAAGAGACCGTCCCTCACATCCCTTCCACATCCACACATCACATCCCTCATCCCTCCAGGCTAGAGAGATGACATTCCTTCCTCTGGTCCAGGGCAATAATGCCCTTCAGGCTGCCCTGGATTCCATAATCTTCTGACCCCTTAGGGATATTTTTTTCAACTCTATTGAGGTATAACTGACAAACGAAAATTGCAGACAGTTAAAGTGTACAACCAGATGCTCTGATATATGTATACATTGTGAAATAATCCCCACAGTCAAGCTAATCAACATACCCATATGCTAACATAGTTACATTTTTCTTTTCTTTCTTTCTTTTAGTCTTTCTTTTTTGGGTCTTTGGGAACCCTTAGGGGTCTTAATTCAACCAAAATTTCCTCAGTCTCCTGAATCTTAAACCAATTTCTTTCTACTTACTCTTTCCCCTCAGCATGTAAACACAATTTCCCATCTGAAGACAAAATCCCCCTTTGACCCTCTGGTTACCGCTCACTAGTCTTCCTTTCTGGAAGCTGTCTCCCTTCCTATCTCTATTTCCTTGCTTTGCATTCAACCCACTGACAGTGGTTTCCTCCAGGAGCATGGCAGAGCCCAGGTTACGAAGAACTTCCCTGTTGTCAAATTCAGTGGACACTCTTTAGTCTTCTAGCCCTTGTAGTCCCTAACAAGTGGCTGTCATGGTTAACAAACAGGATTCTGGAGTCCTTTTACTTATTTTCAGCTTTGGCCCCAGCATTTATCAGCTGCGTGGCTTGCACCAAGTTATTTAACTCTGTTGCCTCAGTATCCTCCTATTTCACTGAGGTAATAACAGTACCTACCTCACTCGATTACTATGATGATTAAATGAGGCAACACATGTAAAAAAAACAAAGCAGTGCCCATTCATAGAAAGCACTAGAAAAATCACTGCCGGCTCTTATTATTATCCGAAGCCTCAGCAGCATTCAGTGTTGCTGCTCTTCCTCTTCTTGAAACCCTCTCCCACTTGCTTCTCCTTCCCCTGTGTCTTCCTCCTCAGATTCCTTTGTGAGTACCTCACAAGCTTTCTGAATATCTCACAGAGTTCTGCTCTGGACCTTCTGCTCTTCTGACTTTAAACATGATCCCTGTGCAACCTCAGTCATATCCAAGATTTTAACTACCATAGTGCGTGGTCGACCATCAAATCTCTACATTCAGCCAAACATCTCTGCTAGACTCCAGACTCATATATCTAACTGTTGGGTATCTCCACCTGGATATCTCATAGGCAACTTGAACTCAGTTTAATCAAAGCAGAACTCTTGGGGACTTCCCTGGTGGTCCAGTGGTAAAGAATCTGCCTTCCAGGGCAGGGGACGCGGGTTCGATCCCTGGTCGGGGAACTAAGATCCCACATGCCGTGGGGCAGCTAAGCCCACGAGCCACAACTACTGAGCCCACGCGCCTCAACTTGAGAGCCCACATGCCGCAAACTACAGAGACAACACGCTCTGGAATCTGCGCACCACAGCTAGAAAGAGAAAACCCTCAACTAGAGAGAAGTCCATGTGCCGCAGCAAAAAGCCTGGGCACCGCAATGAAAGATCCCACGTGCTGCAACTAAGACCCAATGTGGCCAAAAAAAAAAAAAAAGCAGACCTCTCCATCTGTCTATTCTATCCCAATGAATGGTACGACCTAGTAGCCCAAGCCAGAAAAGCGGTTTCCCTCAACCCCTCCAGCCAGATAATAACCAAATCCAATTAGCTCTACTTTAGTCTCTTGCAAGCCCATCTAAGCTGTCTGTTATTAATGACTTTTTCCAGGCACTCAATATTTCAGGCCTAGATTATCAAAAGTATTTACCCTTCTCAAATCACTCCTTACACTGATGTCAGAACAACCCATTTTAATGTTGACAGGATCATGTTTCTTCCCTGTATTAAATCTTCAATAGCTCATCGTGACCTATAACAGTATTTCCCAAACTTAATTGGGGTTTTCTTACAAATATCTGGGTCCCACCTTAAACTAACCGAAATCAGATTCTCCAAGAGAGACGGTATTTTTAACAAGTGCCTGTTGATTCTCAGGATCAATAAATTTGGAAAAGGCTGGCCTCTAAGATCACAGAGCACGTCCTTTGGGTTACAGCTGTTCCTCTTTAGAGAATTCCTAAGGTCACTCTCACATTCTATAATCCAGCAGCAGAGAACAAAAAAGTGAGGGAAATATGTAACACGTCTCTCCATTCCTGTCCTCCACCACTGATGGCCATTGTCAACTGGTTTTCCATGTTGTGTCACACCCAATCCCCACTGCTCCTGGTCACTACACCATTATTAATGCTGCCCCCTGAATGTGGAACAGCCTCACCCCAACGTTGATCACACAGCCAACTCCTCCTCATTCTTTAAAACTGTTCAAATATCACCTTTTCCAGGAGGCTTGGCTTGGTTCAGTAATTTTCCCCACGCCCACCCACCCCAAGCCTTCATGAGGTTCATGTCATCTGTGCCCCTCCAGCATCCTGGCTTACCCTCATCAACACACCATTACAGGATACTGTCTGCTTCCTGTTCTCCCTTCTATAGGTCACGATTTTCTAATCCCAGCACCTAGTCCAATTCCTGGCAACCAGGGAACTTTGTATTGTTGACAGAGTGACAAAGAATGATCTCAGTAGGCTTTAGCGTCATTGTCCCAACCATTCAGATCTCTCTGAAACCTTATCATCAACCAAAGTATTCATTATCCCTCCCAACTTCAGATCACTTAAAATTTTGCGTTCCATGTACTTTTTATCCTCATCTAAGTGATGATACAAAAAAAATCTCAATGCACAGAGTCCACAGGAGAAATCTCTCTGCATGCCTGTGAGGTATTGGTTGTAAGGACCCTGGAGAAGTCATTCAAATGGAGACGATGCTATCTGAACATCCCTTTATACAGCTCATATTTATTGATCTTGTCCAGGAAACTTTGGGTGGAAAGTACCTGACACAGACACTGTCAAATGTCTTGCTGAAGCACAGATATACCATACCTGCTGTATTTACTCTATTTAAGGCTTTGCAACTTTTAAATTTCTTGTAAAGAAATTATGCTACTCGGGCAAGACATTCTCAGAGAGCCAATATTTGCATTTAAGGATCACTCCTTTCCTACCCAAGCACAAATTGTCTGTTTCATAACCTGTTCAAGAATGTTTTAAGGAAATTATCTCAGGCCCTCTAATCTATAGTTCTCTCATTTTTTAAAACCTAGAAAATGTCTGCCTATCTCAGCTTTCCAGCTCCTGTCCCATTTATTATCCATGATTCTCCAAAGATTCTAAATAGTAATTCAATAGCTTCTCTCTGTTATCTAGAATGTAATTCATCCAGGCCACACGGCTTGAATCATGTAGCTCAGGCTGGTGTTTACTTACACCTTCCTCGTCTGGAGAGAATTTGAGAAAAGGGAACGAGGACTAGCTTTTTCCTGTGGTTAGTTGTGGGTATATCCTACAGTTAGGGGAATATCCTGCAGTTTCCTTTAAAGACTTAGACTAATTAATTATCCATGATTTTTTTCAAGCAGAGAGGTACACACAAACACACACACACACACACACACACACAGGTTCTGGAGTCAGAAAGACCAAAAGTAAGAATCCAAACTTCATCATCTAGTAGCTTTGCACCCCTGGGCAAGACTATGAACCTCTATGAGCCTCAATTTCTTCAAGTTCAAAATAAGAAGAACAATAATGCCATTTTTCAGAACAGCTTTAAGATATCCATGAGTTAATACGAAGGTACCCGTAAACGGTACCTGCTACTGAAACTACAATTAGACTGTTTTTCAAGCTATATGAGTAATTTTTAGCATGTGATTCTTGATGTGAAAGGGTCCAGAACATTGTCAGGAATCAAATGGTAGGAAGAATTAAACCAATCAAGCACAGCGATGCAGGACTTCCCTGTATTACCTGCTGAAAAGTATTCATCCATAAATCTCAGCCTCCTTATACATTTGATGTGAGCTTCACACTGTCTGACTAAAAGAATGAAGGAAGCCCCCCTGAATCACGGGAAAGCAAGGATGCTCCATAGAAAATAAAGAAAAAAAAAAAAAAAAAAAAGACCAACATAGACAACCTAGAACAGAGTGAGGCGTTGGCAAAAGCAGACCTGTTAGGGTCAGACCCTGCTGAGAGCTCTAAGATACAGCCTAGAAGCCAGGAGTTTAAAGAGCAGGTGAGCTGTGTATAGCTTCCAGGTAGCAGGCAAATCCTGCTGCACCCAGTTCTCATCTCATTAGGTACAACTGTCTCGGCTGTGCATGCCCCCAAACACTGGTCCCCACACCTGAAGGCATTCTAAGGAACATCTGTAGTGGAAACACACAAATCTTTCTTGGCTTTCAATGCCTTTTATGATTTTTGCTTCCTGTTTCAGTTTTTAGACACAGAAACAGCTGAGATGTCTATTAGCTCTTATTTAGGTGCCCAGGCCTTCAATGACCTCACTTCTTTATGGGCTCAGGTCGGGCTTGGATGAATTAAATTGTGAGATATAGGAAAGAACATGAGTCCTCACAGGCATCAACTGCTCAGCCATCACCTGGGATGCACCCTGATTCTTAAACCTTTCTATGTGTCTGTGGTTGTTGAGGTGTATTCAAGTTGTAACCAAAAAATACCACTTTTATTTTAGCCTTCTGAAATAGGAACTATTTTATAATTAGTCCAGGAATTTTGATCTGCCTTTCATGGGGAATTGTTTTTTCTTCAGTAAATTTAACCTTTTTCTCTAATCTCCTTTCACACTTCTTTCTTACCTCCAAGATAAAATTCTTCTATTTGGAAAATTAGAAAGCACAGAGTTCTTACGTCCAGGGTCACCCATTCTCACAGGGCAGACTTCTTCCTTCCTAAGAAGAGTCACTTTCACACGTGAAAATTAAAACCAAGAGAGGATCACTTAGCATCTCCCTAACGTGAGCCCCTGGATTAAGGGACCCCTACCAGTCACAAGGTCCACTGTCGGGTTCTTGGGCACAGTGGTGATTGAATGGTCAGTGGGAGAGAAGTCGGAAGGGAGAGAAGGGTTCCTCCCTGACCTGCCTGGATGTTTACTTTCTTCTCAAGGCAAAAACAGAGGTACCTACCCACCCAGGAGGAGCCACTCTTCTCCATGGGAACTGCTGGCACAACATGCCATGCTATCTGCCCCTGGTCCCCAGTACGGCCTCCACCCACCACGGAGCAATTGTCAGCCTCTTGTAACAATGATAAAAGCGTGCCGTGATACCCCTGACCAGTAAGGACAGAGCAGTCTGGGCCTGAGAACCAGAGCCCTAAATAAGTGACAGGTTGTCTAACTGTTTTGGCATTTGCTCCGTGTTTCTGTATCATTAAAACATCTATTTTAAGCCTCTAAAGGTGCCAACTGATGGCTCCTGGGTTGACTTTGATGGGCTCCTACCACAGATCGGGCAAATATTTAATAAATGTGCTTTGCTGCTCATCCTAGATGTGGATGATGTCACTCTAGAACAGATCATGTTTCTTAAGGGGCCCCATCCCTGTTCAGACTCTGCAAGTCCAGGGCGGCACCCTGGGAATCAGTCTTTTTAAGGCACTCCCTGAAGGACTGTAGAATTATTGTTCCCAGTGAACAGACTCTCACACTTTAGTTTCACAAGGCAGAAGGAACCTTCTGCACTCTTTTTGCTAAGTATGCACATCTAAAAGAATCTGGGAAAGGCCAGGATGGTTTCTGGTTAACTTGCTTCAGATACCTCCAACAGTGATTGTAGCAATGCATCACTTGTAGCAGTTGGTTAATAAGTTCTTAAAGTTCATTTAGTTCATTTCCACCCAAAGCAGAAATGCTGGTCTATAACAGAAGTATATCTAAGCTCTGCTTAAGTGCCTCCGAGGGCAGGTCATTTACCACCCAGAAGGCAGTTTTCCTGTCCAATAGCACCTTTCTTCCTGGTTTGCCTGGGGTGCCAGTGACAGTCCCATTTTAGATCTATTATCCTGGTGTATTTAACAAGCCCCCCTTTTGCTCTCAATGTCCTGGTTTGGAAGATAATAGAGTGACCATATCATCTACCTACAGCACAGGATAAACTTTAGATCCCTTACCCTGAGATACAAGACGCTCACCACCTCCTCCCCACCCACCTCCTCTCTCTCCCATCTCGTCATCCAGCGCTTCCTGCCACACACCGCCTACTGCCACCACGTAGAAACGCTCTCCTCTCTCCATTGCACACACACAGCCACTGAGGAACAGGTAGTAACTCGCCTAAAGTTATGCAGCCAATAAGTAGAAGACAGTTTTCCATCTATGGTTTCCATCCAGTTCCATCAATGGTTTCTCCTGAGATGCCACTTCCAGACCCTCAGGCCCTTTGCTAATTGACCTTCTCAGGCAAACTCTTATTTTGCTCTATCTAATAAAAGACACACCAGCAAACATGAGGCTTCAGGGGAGTCTAACCATCGAAGACAGTGTTACTTCCCAGAATCAATACATTATGGTTCCATTAATGCAGGGTTTTAGTTGCCTCTTCAGATTTAGCAGCTTCTTTGAGCTTTAGTCAAATAAAACCTAAATGTCTTTTCTCTACCAGAACTACTGCCAGTAGATTTTTTTTTCTCCCATCATTACCATTGATTTTTTTAACTCCCAAATAAGATTTTACATTTATCTCTTTGTAACGTCATCTAGTTATTTTTAACCCAGCATTCCAGCATATCTAGATCATTTTGAGAAGGGTTTTTGTCACTGATTACATTGGCCATTCTTTCCAGCTTTGCATCTATTAAAAGTTTGATATGCATGCCTCTTGCGTCTTCTTTCAACCTCCTGGCAATGTTACTGGCCAGGGCAAGTCCAAGAACTGGGAATCTCTGGGACTTCCCTGGTGGTCCAGTGGTTAAGACTCCGTGCTTCCATTGGAGGGGGCACGGGCTCAATCCCTGGTCGGGGAACTAAGATCCCTCATGCCATGTGGTGCGGCCAAGAAAAGAAAAGGAAAAGAAAAAACTAGGAATCTCAAAACGATTTCACTGGTGATGTTCCTTGTCTGCGCCACCACAGTCTTCCAATGGGCATCCCTGAAGAAAGCACTCTCTTGCCAAAGTTTACAGCCATTCCACCCCAGCCTTCTACAATGAGATGTGAACATGGGGATCTTCCTAGAAATGATGGAGCAAATCACACTGTGACTAAATGATTCAGCCAAGTAGTCCTCAGGCCTGGATTGACTCTAAGGACAGGCAGAGTGTGGTATGGAGGTTTTCAGAAAGGTCCTTAAGCTCCAAAGCAGTCCAGCCTTCCAACTGACTAAGAAGAGAAAATTCTTTATTGGAGTTTCATCCCCAAAGCCTGATCCTTGTTCCTAAGAGAAGTTACACTTAGACCTTAAGCCAATATCAGGCATTTGTACCTCAGTGTGATACAGAAAGATTTTCAAAGACGACCCCTGAAAGGAAAAGGCCAAGAAAAGCCTGGTTGAACACAGGTTTCCCTGAATGTCAGATCTAGCTCCTGAATCCTGACAATCTGCCCTTTTCATCTACAGATAAAGGCAGGAAGAGAAAACAGTTAAGGGATCACTCAGGATTTATAATCCTGAGAGAAAAGGAAGAAAGGTCTACATCAGGAAGCTCCAGTAGGAAGAACAGTGAACCACCCTGTTGGTCCAAAACAATTACTGCAGGATTTTCCAGCCTAACAGGAAGACAAAGCAAACTCCAGAAAACAAATTTTTTCAACAGTGATGTAATCTGGCTTCCATTAAGTATGTCATGTTAGCATGGTGTTTATCTCTGCTCCCTTCCCAAAATGCACTGTAAGGCGAGTGATTAAATTTAAAAAGTAAAATTCCACAAGGACATAGAGAAAAGGAGAAGTGATAACAGTAAGAAGGAAATGTCAACAGTCTTCCAGAAGACGGACATTGAATAAACAAGTCATTACCAACCTATTAGAATAAGGAAAGCTAAAATTCTCAAAGGGCAAAGCCAAGGAAAGAAGCCAATCCACACTGTGGGCCCTCGGCAAGGCTGAGGGACTGGAAGTAGTGCCGTGGACGTCCCATAAGGCACACAGAACCCTCTTGACCCCCACTCAGCGTCAGGACAGGACAAGAGGTTTTCCCCATCAGGACAGGAGACGAGAGGTTTTCTTTCTAGAGAAATTAAAAGAGGGGTGCTCAGGAACAAGACACACAAGTGGGGAGGCTTGCGTGGATGTGAGGGTGGTGCAGTGGCAAATGTGAGCCTGCAAAGGGAGAACTGAGTGAAAGTCAACACCCATAATAAGATCTCTCTGTCCCTGCCCCACGCTTGGATCCCACAACAACTGTGGCAGGCACATGTCCCCAGGAACAAGACTGGAAGATTCTATTCTGGGTAATCTGACCTGCCCACGTGAAAAGCTTCCAGATGATGTAACTGGGGATCCTTCAGCTGAACAGATCTGCAGATCCCAGATCACTCATCAGTGAGACCAGCTAACTGGAGAGCCTGGGTCCCCCTCAAGGCGCATCCCATCAGTTCCTTAGAGCCTTCCTATCTATGTGAACTGATTGCCACAGATCTCCTGACAAAGCTACTAATATGAAAGAGAGGACCAAAACACACAATCAGGATGAAGGAACTGAAAAATCAACAAAGGAACATGCCACAGATAAACAGTTTGGGGGATTTAAAAATATCACAAAAGAAAAAGTCAACAGAAGAGTTAGAAGATAAAGTTCAGGGAATCTCCCAGAATGTAGGACAAAAGATAATGAAAATATAAAGGTAAGAGAATTAGAGGATCAACTTAGCACACCCAGCTTCCAGGTAGTAGGAGCTCCAAAAAGAAAAAAATATAAAACAATAGTGAAAAGAATGAAATGACAGTGAATGAGATGAAAGGGAGAAGAAGAAGTGAGAGTGTACATATGGCTCCTCTATGAACATGTATAAAATCACAGTAATTTAAAGAGTGTAGTGGTTCAAAGCGGACTCTAGAGCCAGATTTCCTTTGATTTGAAATCTGGCTCCACCAACAACTACCTGCATGACTTTGAAGACGTGATTTAAACTATGTCTCAATGTCCACATCTGCATGAAAGAAAAAAATAACACTACCTACTTGATATTGTTGTTACAAAGATAAGTTAATAGGTGTCTAAAGCTCTGAAACAGTGTCTTGCATCCAAAATGTACCCAATAATGTTAGCTATTATTTAAAGTGTTATATAATATTACAGTACCAATGATATGATCACTAAATTTAACCCAAAACTTTGATGTAAATATATGAGGAAGAGAGAGAGGAACAGGAAGTATGTTAAATGGGACTCAGGGGTGTCAGTCTAAACACTTATCATTCATAGAAGCCAGTGTTATAACATGTTATAATGTCTCTGAAGGGCAAATCGAGTAACAGTAGCACAAACATGGTATTTAAAAATGAAGAGGTAGAGAGGGCAGACAGCAGAAGCAACAAGAACTACAATCCTGCAGCCTGTGGAATGAAAACCACATTTGCAGAAAGACAGACAAAATGAAAAGGCAGAGGACTATGTACCAGATGAAGGAACAAAATAAAATCCCAGAAAAACAACTAAATGAAGTGGAGATAGGCAACTTTTCAGAAAAAGAATTCAGAATAATGATACTGAAGATGACCCAGGACCTTGAAAAAGGAATGGAGGCAAAGATCAAGAAGATGCAAGAAATGTTTAACAAAGACCTAGAAGAATTAAAGAACAAACAGAGATGAACAATACAATAACTGAAATGAAAAATACTCTAGAAGGAATCAATAGCAGAATAACTGAAGCAGAAGAACGGATAAGTGACCTGGAAGATGGAATGGTGGAATTCATTGCCATGGAACAGAATAAAGAAAAAAGAATGAAAAGAAATGAAGACGGCCTAAGAGACCTCTGGGACAACATTAAACACAACAACATTCGCATTATAGGGGTCCCAGATGGAGAAGAGAGAGAGGAAGGACCCAAGAAAATATCTGAAGAGATTATAGTCAAAAATGTCCCTGAAATGCGAAAGGAAACAGCCACCCAAGTCCAGGAAGCACAGAGAGTCAGGCAGGATAAACCCAAGGAGAAACACACCGAGACACATAGTAATCAAACTGACAAAAATTAAAGACAAAGAAAAAGTATTAAAACCAACAAAGGGAAAATGACAAATAACATAAAAGGGAACTCCCATAAGGTTAACAGCTGATTTCTCACAGAAACTCTGCAAAACAGAAGGGAGTGGCAAAATCTATTTAAAATGATGAAAGGGAAGAACCTACAACCAAGATTACTCTAGTCAGCAAGGATCTCATTCAGATTCGATGGAGAAATCAAAAGCTTTACAGACAAGCAAAAGCTAAAAGAATTCGGCACCACCAAACCAGCTCTACAAGAAATGCTAAAGGAACTTCTCTAAGTGGGAAACACAGAGAAGAAAAGGACCTATAAAAACAAACCCAAAACAATTAAGAAAATGGTAATAGGAACATATATATCTATAATTACCTTAAAAGTGAATGGATTAAATGCTCCAACCAAAAGACACAGGCTTGCTGAATGGATACAAAAACAAGACCCATATATATGCTGTCTACAAGAGACCCACTTCAGACCTAGGGACACATAGAGACTGAAAGTGAGGGGATGGAAAAAGATACTCCATGCGAATGGAAATCAAAAGAAAGCTGGAGTAGCAATCCTCATATCAGATAAAATGACATGGAAATAAAGAATGTTACAAGAGACAAGGAAGGACACTACATAATGATCAAGGGATCAATCCAAGAAGAAGATATTACAATTATAAATATATATGCACCCCACATAGGGGCACGTCAATACATAAGGCAACTGCTAAGAGCTATAAAAGAGGAAATCGACAGTGACACAATAATAGTGGGGGACTTTAACACCTCACTTACACCAATGGACAGATCGTCCAAACAGAAAATTAATAAGGAAACACAAGCTTTAAATAACACAATAGACCAGATAGATTTAATTGATATTTATAGGACATTCCATCTGAAAACAGCAGATTACACTTTCTTCTCAAATGAATACAGAATATTCTCCAGGATAGATCGCATCTTGGGTCACAAATCAAGCCTCAGTAAATTTAAGAAAATTGAAATCATATCAAGCATTTTTCTGACCACAATGCTATGAGATGATAAATAAACTAGAGAGAAAAAAAACATAAAAAACTCAAACACATGGAGGTTAAACCATACATTACTAAATAACCAAGAGATCACTGAAGAAATCAAAGATGAAATCAAAAAATACCTGGAGACAAATGGCACTGAAAATACAATGACCCAAAACCTATGGGATGCAGCAAAAACAGTTCTAAGAGGGCAATATATAGCAGTTCGGTCCTACCTCAAGAAACAAGAAAAATCTCAAATAAACAATCTAACCTTATACCTAAAGAGACTAGAGAAAGAAGAACAAACAAAACCCAAAGTTAGTAGAAGGAAAGAAATCATAAAGATCAGAGCAGAAATAAATGAAATAGAAACAAAGGAAACAATAGCAAAGATCAATAAAACTAAAGGCTGGTTCTTTGAGAAGATAAAGAAAATTGGTAAACCTTTAGCCAGACTCATCAAGAAAAAGAGGGAGAGGACTCAAATCAATAAAATTAGAAATGAAAAAGGAGAAGTTACAATGGACACTGCAGAAATACAAAACACCCTAAGAGACTACTACAACTCTATGCCAATAAAATGGACAACCTGGAAGAAATGGACAAATTCTTACAAAGGTATAACCTTCCAAGACTGAACCAGGAAGAAATAGAAAATATGAACAGACCAATTACAAGTAATGAAATTGAAACTGTGATTAAAAACCTTCCAACAAACAAAAGTCCAGGACCAGATGGCTTCACAGGTGAATTTTATCAAACATTTAGAGAAGAGCTAACACTCATCCTTCTCAAACTCTTCCAGAAAATTGTAGAGGAAGGAACACTCCCAAACTCATTCAATGAGGCTACCATCACCCTGATACCAAAACCAGACAAAGACGTCACAAAGAAAGTAAAGTACAGGCCAATATCACCAATGAACACTGATGCAAAATTCTCAACAAAGTACTAGCAAACAGAATCCAACAGCACAATAAAAGGATCATACACCATGATCAAGAGGGATTTATCCCAGGGCTGCACAGATTCTTCAATATATGAAAATCAATCAGTGTGATACACCATATTAACAAATTGAAGAATAAAAACCATATGATTATCTCAATAGATGCAGAAAAACCTTTTGAGAAAATTCAACATCCATTTATGATAAAAACTCTCCAGAAAGTGGGCACAGGGGGAAACTACCTCAACATAATAAAGGCCATATATGACAAACCCATAGCAAACATCATTCTCAACGGTGAAAAACTGAAAGTATTTCCTCTAAGATCAGGAAAAAAACTAGCATGTCCACTCTCACCATTATTATTCAACATAGTTTTGGATGTCCTAGCCACGGCAATCAAAGAAGAAAAAGAAATAAAAGGAATACAAATTGGAAAAGAAGAAGTAAAACTGTCACTGCTTGCAGATGACATGATACTATACATAGAGAATCCTAAAGACACCACCAGAAAACTACTAGAGCTAATCAATGCATTTGGTAAAGTTGCAGGATACAAAATTAATGCACAGAATTTTCTTGCATTCCTATACACTAACAAAAAAAGATCAGAAAGAGAAATTAAGGAAACAATCCCATTCACCATTGCAACAAAAAAAATAAAATACCTAGGAATAAACCTACCTAAAGAGGTAAAAGACCTGTACTCAGAAAACTATAAGACACTGATGAAAGAAATCAAAGATGACACAAACAGATGAAGAGATATACCATGTTTTTGGATTGGAAGAATCAATATTGTGAAAATGACTATACTACCCAAAGCAATCTACAGACTCAATGCAATCCCTATCAAATTACCAATGGCATTTTTTACAGAACTAGGACAAAAAAATCTTAAAATTTGTATGGAGACACAAAAGACCCTGAATAGCCAAAGCAGTCTTGAGAAAGAAAAACGGAGCTGGAGGAATCAGACTCCCTGACTTCAGACTATACTACAAAGCTACAGTAATCAAGACAATATGGTACTGGCACAAAAACAGAAATATAGATCAGTGGAACAGGATAGAAAGCCCACAGATAAACCCACACACATGTTGTCAACTAATCTATAACAAAGGAGGCAAAGATATAAAACGGAGAAAAGACAGTTTCTTCAATAAGTGGTGCTGGGGAAACTGGACAGCTACATGTAAAAGAATGAAATTAGAACACTCCCTAACACCATACACAAAAATAAACTCAAAATGGATTAAAGACCTAAAAATAGGCCCAGACACTATAAAAGTCTTAGAGGAAAACATAGGAAAAACACTCTGACATAAATCACAGTAAGATCTTTTCTGACCCATCTCCTAGAGTAATGGAAATAAAAACAAAAATAAACAAATGGGACCTAATGAAACCTAAAAGCTTTCATACAGCAAAGGAAACTATAAACAAGATGAAAAGACAAACCTCAGAATGGGAGAAAATATTTACAAATGAATCAATGGACAAAGGATTAATCTCCAAAATATATAAACAGCTCCTGCAGCTCAATATTAGAAAAACAAACAACCCAATCCAAAAATGGGCAGAAGACCTAAACAGACATTTCTTCGAAGAAGATATACAGATGGCCAATAGGCACATGAAAAGCTGTTCAACATCACTAATTATTAGGGAAATGCAAACCAAAACTACATTCACACCAGTTAGAATGGGCATCATCAGAAAATCTACAAACAACAAATGCTGGAGAGGATGTGGAGAGAAGGGAACCCTCTTGCACTGTTGGTGGGAATGTAAATTGATACAGCCACTATGGAAAACAGTATGGCAGTTCCTTAAAAAACTAAAGATAGAACTACCATATGACCCAGCAATCCCACTACTGGGCATATACCCAGGGAAAACCATAATTCAAAAAGAGATATGCACACCAATGTTCATTGCAGCACTATTTACAATAGCCAGGACATGGAAGCAACCTAAATGCCCATCGATAGACGAATGGATAAAGAAGATGTGGTACATATATACATTGGAGTGTTACTCAGCCATAAAAAGGAACAAAATTGGGTTATTTGTAGAGGCGTGGATGGACCCAGAGACTGTCATACAGAGTGAAGTAAGTCAGAAAGAAAAAAAACAAATATCATATATTAATGCATATATGTGGAACTTAGAAAAATGGTACAGATGAACCGGTTTGCAAGGCAGAAATAGAGACACAGATGTAGAGAACAAACGTATGGACACCAAGGGGGGAAAGTGGGGGGGGGGATGAACTGGGCGATTGGGATTGATATGTATACACTGATGTGTATAAAATAGATAACTAATAAGAACCTGCTGTAAAAAAAATTTTTTAATCATCTCCTGTAACAGGCATAAGCAGAATATTACTGATTTTTAATAATCAAGTGGCTCTCAGTCACTTGCATGTTAAAAAAAAAATGGGGCTTCCCTGGTGGCGCAGTGGTTGAGAATCTGCCTGCTAATGCAGGGGACACGGGTTCGAGCCCTGGTCTGGGAAGATCCCACATGCCGCGGAGCAACTGGGCCCGTGAGCCACATCTACTGAGCCTGCGCGTCTGGAGCCTGTGCTCCGCAACAAGAGAGGCTGAGATAGTGAGAGCCCCGCGCACCGTGATGAAGAGTGGCTTCCACTTGCCACAACTAGAGAAAGCCCTCGCACAGAAACAAAGACCCAACACAGCAAAAATAAATTAATTAATAAACTCCTACCCCTAACATCTTCTTAAAAAAAAAAAAAATGAAGAGGTAAACAAATACCAGAAGAAACAGCTAGAAGAATTGAAAGTTGCTGTTCCCTGCAGCCCTTGGCAGGGCTCAACAGTGGGGAGGAGGGAGTCACATGAACATCAGTAGTTTATTTTCATAACCATTTAAAAACACACATATTTAAGTAACTCTATCACACTGAGCTGAAACCCAGAGGGGATGACAATAGATGACTCTCCCCAAGCAGCTTCTTCAAAAGCTGAGCACTGACTCAGAACAACAAACAAATGTCTTTCCAGCTGCTTCAAACAAAAAGTAAGTGAAGGTCATGTTCCAGGGGAAAGGGAGGTGACCAGACTGCTGAGCCTGCCTCCCCTCTTCCCCACCCTGGTAAAATCTTGCTCTGCCCTGTTGCACCCAGGTGCCCTGAATTTTTTCCCATCCCTCCTCAGGCCTGGCCCTTGTATTCTTTTTTTTTCTCTTTTGCCACAGGGCATGCGGGATCTTAGTTCCCCAACCAGGGATCTAACCCGTGCCCGCTTCAATGCAAGTTTCGAGTCTTAATCACTGGACCTCCAGGGAAAACCCCCAGCCCTTGTATTTTTGCCTTCCACCTCCCAAGCCAAACCTTCCCCCAGCCCCTCCTTCACACAAAGGGACAAAAGAAATTGCTGCAGCTTGATTGAATGGCTGTTAAATTGTGCTCTCAAATCTTCTGAGTTTTCTATTAAATGGTCCATATGGTGGTTTCATCAGAGAAGCTAACTCTTGCAGAAAAATACTTCTTTTATAAGATGAAATGTGGGCACTCTGTATTCTATCTGAGAGGCACGCTGTAATAGTTAGCAGTGCCAGCAGATGAAAATACCAGTTACTGTAAGAGATTTCTGAAGAAGTCAAGAGGGAAAGACAATTTTGTCTTCTCAAAAAATGGAAAGTGGGTCAGGACATTCTGAGAAAAGACAGGATTTATACATAGGGATTCATCACACTGATTATGGAGCCCTACTACACAATAATAATCACGCTTTCTGCTTCTGCCACTTTCAAGGGAGAAATAAGAGCAGATGCAGGAGAAGCCAGAGCACGTTAAACACGGTAGATCAATTCTGGCTCAGGTAGAATGCAGCTATGGAAGTTGAGGACAAAGTTCTGTAAAAAGGTCTTGACCCCAAATGTACCTGAAAATTTGGAGCTAAAGTAAAAGTTATCTCAACCAAAGAAATGGGTTTAAAGTGAGCTGTGAAGAATTAGTCTACAGACTTGTGGTTGCCAAGGCAGAGGGGGAGTGGGGGAGGGATGGACTGGGAGTTTAGCATTAGCAGATGCAAAAACTATTATCTATAGAATGAATAAACAACAAGGTCCTACTGTATAGCACAGGGAACTATATTCAATATCCTGTGATAAACCATAATGGAAAAGAATATGAAAAAGATTGTGTGTGTGTGTATATATATATATATATGTATATATATATATATATACATATATATATGTTTAACTGAATCACTTTGCTGTACAGCAGAAATTACCCCAACATTGTAAATCAACTGTACTTCAGTAAAATAAATTTTTTTAAAAAGAATTGTTCTAATCAGTCAGTGAAGATTAAAGCAGATAAAAGCAGTACCATTCCCTGGTTGATAACGATTAAATATTTGTTTTAACAAGTATGGGTTTTAATAACATTTTAGGCATTTTTAAGGTTTATTTATTTAAAAATTTAATATCATCATATAGTCTTGGAGTGAACTGATAAAACATAGGCAGTTACCTACTCCATTTATTTAAGGCAATGTTGAATGAAATAAGTAGAAGTTGAATCCGTATGATCATCAACTTCTATTTTGGTATAATTCTGCTTTTTATTCCCAATCTGAGTTTATGTTTTATCTTTGAAGTCATGTTCATTCATTTTTGCACAAACCATTTTCTTAAATCTCTAATAAAGTATTTACCTACTAGTTTGTGAAAAAAAGATTCATATCATATGATATGCATCATACCTATTGCAGATATTTTTGGTGTTGTGGAAATCACGAACCCATAAAATTAAACCAAAAAGATTTCTTCGTACCAATTTCAGTAAATTTTCTCTTGAACAAGACAGAGGAATAGGTAGATATTACAAAACATGAATCTTTATTTCAATGCTATTTTAATGCTATAGTTCAATGATATTTTAAAAATCAAAATGACTTGGTACACTCTGACGATATGCAGTGATGTTGCTTTGCTCTTTGAGGAAAGTGAAGCCTCATTAACTACTGAACAAGCTGATAGATTTACTCAAATCTGTCTACCAGACCCCAGATAAGTCTGGAAGCTTTGTCAGGAAAACCAGGACTTAGGGCCTGCGACAGATGCTTGGCTTGCCTCTAACTCAAGTTGGGAAACACCTTCTAATAATAAGACGACATTGCTCTTAGGTGCACCAGAATCATTGGAAGTCAGTAAAAACCCCTGGCTGTGGACATAGGAGTTGGCAGATGTGGGCTTCAGGGAATAAAGAATGTCCTGGTACATGCACAGCCTTATTCCGATTTATGATTTAGGTCCACTGTACACTGCTGTGCACTCATGCCCAGAGAGAAAGTAGCAAGATAAAACTCATGACTGGTTTTATGCCTCTCTCTTTGACTCATTCTGGAACCTTCCATGTTGGCGAAGCTTAGATAAAATTTCATCTATTCTTTTTCCACTAAAACCAAAATTGTGTTCTTTAGAACGCTGTGGAGATACACTCATCATAAAGATAGAAATTAGAAGTATGAATAGAACATCTGGAGAGGAAGATGCTTAACTCTATGGCAACCTCTCTCTAAGCCAATATCATATTATTTAAATATGCCTTTGGCCCGTTCTGCCTCTCCAATTAGACTGTGAACTCACAAGCAAGAGTTAGTCCTTATTCATCCCTGAGCTGAGACGACCAGCACAATGTCTGGCACAAGGCACTCAACAGATTTTACTTAAACTGAACTGAGCCTACTTAAGGGAGGTATCAAAGACTTCAAAGTAATACATACATCTGATTTTAAAGAAGAAAGCATGCAGAATGGTTTATAATGAACAGCCTAAGTCCCCAGACCGGCTCCTGGTCCTACTCCCCAGAGGCAACCACTCCTAACAATGAGAATTTGTTTTTAAGGTTTCATAACATTTATTGCTAATGCAAACAAAAAAAAAAAAGAAGAAAAAAGGATGCCAGTTTCAAATTATTCATGTCTCTTTACTTAAATAGACCTCAAATATTTAGAAACACGGCTGGCAGTTATTCCAAGTTGTTGTATTCATACCTCAACAAACATATATTGTTTGCAAAGAAAGTGGTGGCATTTCTGTTTTCATACTTTTATTAGTAAAAACCAGCTTTCTCCCCACCTTAGGATGAAGGAGGCATAAGCCAGTGCAACCCTAGAATTAGTGGGGCCAGAGCACATCAGAACTAGACAATGGGGGTGGAGAGAGGAAGGGTGAGTCAGTGTCACAATGGGGTAAAATGCTCTGAGTTAATGCTGCAGGATGGGGAGAATTGCCAGATGCAGAGATCTGCTCCCCTGTTTGCTTTCTCTCAGTAGACGCCATTCTGTACAGATGGGGCCCACAGGGCAATCGCATTATACCCCATTTTACATCTACAAACTCCATGACAGCAGCTCCACATTCTAGGGAACCATCCTTTCATTTTGAACCAGTGAAATAATCTGCAAAGTCCCTTGGAATTATTTATAATGGGATTTGTCTTATATTAGCAAAAATAAGTAGGAGCATAAAATGATGCCACATTTATAGCACATAATGGTAGGAAACACTCTGCAAAGGCATGACAATTTGGGGAAATCCCCACTCTGATCAGAATGAATAAATATGATTAACTTGCAGAGAAGATGCTATTAGGCTCTTTGCCAAAGAAACAGATTACTGCTTTAGAGAGTCAGCCTGCAAAGGTGACCTGACCCCCTGGAGGTGCTGGAGCCCTGAAATAGCCACCCTGAGGGGTGCCCGTGTGATGGGGGCTCCATGTACCCAAGGGAGCATACAGGAACTGAGCAACAAGATACTGATCAGGAAGCTGGGCTGAATGGGTGGCTGTTCATCAAGACAAGAGACCAATTCAGGAAAATTCTGTTGGCAGAATCCAGATTTAGATACTTCAACATCACCTTCTACCTAAACTAAGGAGAAACCCAAGGCTCAGAAAGAAAAACAAACAAATAAATAAGGACAATCAAGGAACAAGAAAAATGGGGCTTCCCAGGTGGCACAGTGGTTAAGAATTTGCCTACCAATGCAGGGGACAGGGGTTTCCGGGAAGATCCCACATGCCGCAGAGCAACTAAGCTCGTGTGCCACAACTACGGAGCCTGCACTCTAGAGCCCACGTGCCACAACTACTGAAGCCCATGTGCCTAGAGCCCGTGCTCCGCAACAAGAGAAGCCACTGCAATAAGAAGCCCGCGCAACGAAGAGTAGCCCCAGCTCGACGCAACTAGAGAAAGCCCGCGCACAGCAACGAAGACCCAATGCAGCCAAAAATAAAAACAAATAAATAAATTAATTTTTTAAAAAAGGAACAAGAAAAATGAAGAAACTGATGTTTTCCAAATTCTTAATGGGGGCCGAGGTTTTACAAAATTAATCTGAGTTAATCCTCACTCCAGTACTATCCTGCAGGCATTATCTTCATTTCCTAGGTGAGAAAACAGGCTTACAGAGTCTCTGTAACCTGCTCAAGGCCACAGAAGTAATAAAGTGACTCAAATCCAAGACTGACTCTAAATCCAAGTTCTTTCTGTCACGACAGGGTAAATATCTAGAAGGTGAGAAAAATCATATATCTAAATGCACAGACAGTATACATGGCAATACCTCTGAGGTTTACAAATGAGTAAGCAAAGTCTGGAGATGGAGATGGAGACTTTACCAAACTTTTTTCAGTCACTTAAACTTACTTTTGGGTACCTTAAAATATTTCCTGGGTGACTAATTTGGGCCAAAGTTTTAAAATACTACTAGGTTCTGGCAAAAGGATCATTGACATTCAGCTGAAATTTTGGTTCTAGAAAATTAGCTTTGCTTTACAGAGCGGTTCAGTAACAAGAACGTGTCTGTGCCTAAGTTGCCTGGTGGGCCCGTGCCCTGGGCTGGTGTCTCCAGCTGCCTTGAATCAGGGCAGTTATAACAGTGCTCACCTACCCCTTAGAGACATGCTGATGCACCTTCTAACATCAGAGGGGAAAGTAATTACTACTTTAAAAAAGACAAAATGCCACTTTATATGAAAACAAAATAGCGAAGTACACGCAGCATTTGATACAGGCCTGCACGTGGACTGTATTTAAACTCTCCAACAGATTCAATATCGAATCAAACAGAATTTACGGTCATAGTTTGAGCAACATGAAAAGCACCTTAAAAACATTTCCACTGGTTGAAAAGAGGACTAATCTTAACTCCAATTTTCCAAACTGCTTTTGTAAAAATCAAACTTTGAAATAGGTCAGTCAAATGGAGATTTTTCTCAGAAAGTTACATGTTTGTGAAAACGGAGTGAAACTAGAAGCTTCAGTGCAACTTCCACTACATCAAATCTCTAACTCTGGAGGGTCTTTTCCCCCTACTGTAAATAAAATTAAAATGTTCACCCTTATGTGCATGAATATAATAAAATTGCATCTGCTCTTCTGCGGCATGTTCAGGCACCCAGAGCACACACATGTATCATCCCCTCCCATCCACGCACACACAATAAAAAATAAAATTGAACTCAACCTTCCCCCCATCCAGGGGTGTTTTTCTTTCCAGCGGTCCCACATGTCTGAGTAGCTGATAGTAGCGAGTGCTCACAGGTCACCTTTACCAAATGGCATCTCCTCCATGAAGACCACCTGATTGGTGGGGGAACGTGGTTGTCAGGTAGACTAGCACCTCCACATGCCTTGTTCCCTCCTCTTCTCTCCCTAACTCCCTTGCGCTAAGGTCCTCTATGAAAAGGAGGTGGGATGGGCTTAATAAGAGAATGAGAAGGACGAGCAAGCGTCAAGATTTCTGTGATGTCACAGGAGCGTTATTAGTGGCCGCTCACCATTTCCGAAAAGACATGAAAATTCTTCATCTGCCATCAAAGTCTATAAGCTATTCTCAAGTCTTTCCATTCAGCAGTTTTTCCAGGCACACAGCTTTTTTTTTTTTTTTTTTAAACACACTAAGCTGACTCAGACGCACAGGCAGAAGTCTTCTGACTCACTTCTCTCTTCCTTCTTTCTTTCTCTGCTTTTCTTTGTTTCTTTTTTTTAACTCCTTGGTTCCTGGAAATGTATGCTCCACTGAGGGTCAGTTCTTCTCATCTAAGTGGGGAAATCAGGTGAAAGATCCAGCAGGGCAGTTTGTGGTCTTTAATGCTCAGAAATATGCAAATGCTAAGCATCCTTGGGAGGACAATGAGGAAACAATAACACTCAAAGGATTTTTCTTAAAGTTTGGCAGACAGACACTCATTCCAGGAGGGTAAATGCTGACACTTCTCTGGACCTGCCGTCTTCCCTCTTCTCCCTCACTTTCTACCCAGGCACCTCTGCTACTCTTATTTCTTGCCTACTTAACTGTGCCTTTGATCTGGGGGTCTGTAGATGCATAAATGCTTATGTACACACACATACACACATATACACATATAATGAATTTAAGGCATGTGGAATATATACAGGGTTGATATACATACTTTATACACTGGTACAGCCATATCCTTTGTTAAACTATTTAAAGACTTCCGTATCAATGGGGAAAGAGAAATCTTCTGCTTAATTAAGTCCACAAACCACTCAATAACACTGTCCAGTGGTGGCCACAGAGGTGGGTGACTGGACCAGGAAGTAGAGCTAGTGCAGATGCACCTGGAACCTAGCATTGATGGGACAGTGGGGCAGGTGGCTTCCAGGGGTGATTCCCTGGGGGCCAAAGCACCAGCTGCCTATGTCCGAGCATTCAGGTGTGTGTCCAGCCACCTTCTGGCTATAACAAAACCCAGGGCTCAATGACTGATATTCAACAATGCAATAAGTGAATTGTGGAATAGATTAATGTGTTTCCTATTTCAAATCATGGTTCATACAGGGCTATCACTTAGCTAGAGACAACTGCACCATACCAACTAGAAATCAATAAATGCTCTGGAAATTATCAGAATGATATGATGAATGATTTGCCCTCTAACTTATATCAGTTGGTAGGCACTTATATATAGTTCAGTTCACTTAAAGAATAGAAGAGAACATATTTTTAAGTGATGAATTATGTATTTATTTATATTGCCATACTAGTGGGCAAATATTTTCATCATCTTGCTATATGTAAGCATGTGTGTGCATTCATAGATGCTTAGAAAAAAATATGGAAGGACACACAACACAGCAAATGGTTAAGTGCAGTTACCTCTGGGGCTGGGGAAAGAGATGTTTGGGGAGCAGATGTATTTAAAGGAGAAACTTTCTATTTTTATACTATATTATCTATCCTATATGAATAGTACATTTATTATTTTTATAATTAAAAGTTTTTTAAAAAGTGTACATCCACATACGCACTTGCAAACACACAATCAACTAGTCCAAGTGAACTTAATGGAGGAAGTGGATTATCAGTGCCTTAAGGAATGATAAAAGGAGAGGGCCTTGTGAGAAAGGAGAGGCATTCGAGGGGCCACGTGTACTGCCGGGAGGCTTGAAGCAAAAGTGGAGTGAACATAGGAAGGTAATGTTTTACAGATTAATCCAAGGGGAGAAGGGAAAAATAGAAGAAGAAAGGGGAGAATAATGAAATAATCATTAATTGAAAAAAAAATAACCTTTGAAAAAGTGGGGAAGGAAGGAAGGAAGGAAGGAACAGGAGAAAGAGGGAAAGAAGAGAAAGAAGGAAAGACAGAGGAGAAAGAAGGAAGAGAGGAAGGGAGGAAGTGAGGGTGGGAGGGAGGAGAGAAAGAGAAAAGAGAGAAAGGAAGACAAGAAAAAGGGAGAAAGAAAGAAAAGTTGGTTGACACGTCCAAGTAAACGTGCAAGGATTTTGGCTCCCTGTGTCTGGCAACAGCAAGAGAAGCTATGGCCAAGGTTTGTCAGTGTCCCCTGTGCCATATTGCTGGCCATGTAGTTTAAAGCTTCATGAGATGCTTAATTTCTGAAATCATAATCAGCCTTTTCCTTTGTGTCCACAAAACTTTAAATAGCATCTCAATAAGTGAAATCTTTGCATCATTGGTTCTTTATTTATTTTGTCACTGCTTTCTACTTATAGATGTCTTTTCATCTCTTTAAAGGATTATATATATATATATATATATATATATATATATATATATATATATACACACACACACATATATATAAATCTTGACTTGATACTTTTTCTGAGACTCCTGTAAGGCTTTGCTCTAGATAATTGAGGCATTTCTGTGGTTCTACCTTTATCTTGTTAAATTCATACTGGCAATAAAATATCCAGGGCCATGAGCAAGAGGACTGAGGGAAAATAATCTAGGATGGTCAGGTACCTACAATTTACAATTTGCATTTACAATGCAACCATATTTTGACTATAAAGTCCATCCATCCTCCTTGCTTTCCTTCAACAAGAATACTAGGTGATGGACAATCAAAAGTAACTAAGACATAGACTCTTCTCTAAAGGAGCTCACAGCCTCAATACTTGAGGTAACAAATAAGGGATTAAATAATTAAATACAAATTGATAAGCTCTACGACACTAACATATAGCAAGAAAAATGGGAAAATAAGAAAGCATGAGTAACACAATTTGGGGACGTTTTCCATAAGGGTTGATGCGTTGAGCTGATTTTTGAAGGACCTTGGGAGGTAGCCAGGCTACGAAGAAGGCAGAGACATTTCAGAAAGGGACCATTATATGTGCAAAGAAGGGGAGACTTTCCAGGGAAGGGTGTGTCTAGGGAATGCCTAATGGTTCAATAAAACCAAAGAGCACATGAGATAAGTACGGAAAATCTAGAAAAGAAGAGGGGAAACCAATGAGGATCAATGAAAGCAATGAGGAGCCTTTGATGGGCTTTAAATTAGGGAATGGTTTGCTCACATTTACATTTTTCTTTTTTTTTTTTTTTTTTGGCTGAGCCCAGTGGCATGCAGGATCTTAGTTCCCCGACCAGGGATCAAACCTGTGACCCCTGCAATGGAAGCAGTGGAGTCTTAACAACTGGACCACTAGGGAAGTCCTGTGCACATTTACATTTTTGAAAGATCACTCTGGGACCATGGAGAGATGGATTAGTGGAGGTGAAAGGGGAGGCAAGGAAATCACTGTATGGTAGCTGAAGGAGGTGTTCTGTCTTTCCTAATAGTAGAGTACCTTGGTTATAACAACTGTTCCACAAATACAATGATGAAATCTAGGCAATTTTTTTTAGCTACTAAAAATCACTGAAAAGTGACCAAAGTCAGGCAAAAACTGGAGCAGAGATTGCCATTAAAAGGGAAACTGCAATGGATAGAATTTACAAGTGTGCAAATTTTTGCCTGAGAGCACTCCCAATCCACACATAGCTGGGACTGCAGGAAGCCTCAGCTTCCTTGCTTGACTGGGATGTCAGATGACTTCAGGGAAGGCAGAACTGCCAGAAAGTAACAGGGAAATGTTGGAAGTGAGGAAGTCACAAAAGGAATGAACACTAAAATCTGCAAATAAAATACCCCCAAATGGGCTTCCCTGGTGGCGCAGTCGTTGGGAGTCCGCCTGCCGATGCAGGGGACGTGGGTTCGTGCCCCGGTCTGGGAAGATCCCACATGCCGCGGAGCGGCTGGGCCCGTGAGCCATGGCTGCTGGGCCTGCGCATCCGGAGCCTGTGCTCCGCAACGGGAGAGGCCACAACAGTGAGAGGCCTGCGTACCGCAAAAAAAAAAAAAAAAAAAAAAAAAAAAGAATAAATAAATAAAATACCCCCAAATCCCTAGCTAACCAATAAACTATGCATGCAAATTAACCAGTTGAGTCAATGCAACCCAATCATAATCCCAGCAGGGCTTTATAAATAAAAATTGACATAATTCTAAAGTCTAATTGGAAACGCAAAGGATCTAGAACAGTAACATAATCTTTAGAAATCTTTAGATTGGTAGTTTACACTACATGACTTCAAGACATCTTTAATCTAGAGTGCGAAATTGGCATGAAGATAGACAAATAGATCAAGAGGATAGACTAGAGAGTCCAGAAGTAGATCCACAATTATATAGGCAATTGGTTTTTGACAAAGTAACCAAAGCAATTCAATAAAGTAAGGAAGTCTTTTCAACAGATTATGCTGGAACAGCTAGATATCCATATGGAAAAAGATATCCTCATCTCATACTATGCACAAAAACTAATTCAAGATGGTTCATAGCTATAAATGTGAAAGCTAAGATATAAAACTTTTAGAAGAAAACACAGGAGAATATCTTCATAGGGGATAGGGTAAAGATTTCTCAGATGGGAAACAGAAAGCAATACCATAAAAGGATAATAAAATTTTTCTGTTTAAGAAAAATAACACTAGGAAAATTAATAGGTATGTATCAGATTGGGAGAAAATATTCACCAAATATATATCCGATAAGAGATTTATATCTAGAAATTTTTAATCCTATAACTCGCTAATGAAAAAATTTTTAACAAAATAGGCACAAAAATAAAAGCTTCGACAGACACTTCACAAAAGAAAATATGCGAATGTTGAATGAGAAATAATGCTTTATATCATTAGTCACCAGGGAAATGCAAAATAAAACCACACTGAGATATCATTCATTAGGCACCCACCAAACGGCCAGACTTAAACACTGATGATACAAATGTTAGTGAGGATGTGGCACAACTAGAACGCTCATACCTTCCTAGTGGGAAGTGAAATTGTACTTCTGGGAAAGATCTGGCAGTTTTTTATATAAGTCAACATAGCCTACCCTTCGATCTCACTGCTAGGTATTTATCCAAGAGAAACGAAAACATATGCCCACAAAAAGACTTCAAGAATGTTCAAAGCAGTTTTATTCACAATAGTAAAAAATCATAACAATGAAAATGTCCATCAACAGGAGATTCACAAGCAAACTGTGCTTTATTTATATAATGGACTAGTATTGAGCAATAATAAGGAATGAACCATTAATACAAGCAACTTTATGGATGAATCCCACACACATTACGTTGAGTGAAAGTCAGGCACAAAAGAATATATACTGTATGATTCCATTTCTATGAAATTCTAGACCAGGCAAACTAAACTAAAATTTAAAAAATAAAAACAGTGATTGCCTCTGAGGGGCAGAGAGTTTGACTGGAAAGGGGATGGGAAGGGAAGAGGGAACTTCTGGGAAGATGGAAATGTTCTGTGTCTTCATACAGGTGAGTTTTACTCCAGGAAAGATGGGCTGTGGATTCATGTATCCAAATTGTATATCTAAGATTTAGGCATTTCAATGTTTATACATTTTACTCTAAAAAAAAAAAGAACCTCTAAAATCATCATCATCATCATCATCAAGCAGGAACTGGAATGTTAGTTCAGGTATTATGTTGATGACTGTCAAAACTAGGTTATGATTAGAGCGGGGTTCTATGATGGTTACTTGAATTATTGCAGTAATTCAAGTGAGAGATGATGAAGGCCTGAATTAAGGAAGTGGCAGGGAAGTTAGAAGAGATGAAATAAGTCTGACTGCTATCCAGGTAGTGACTGGTGACTGACAATGAACCACTGAGAGAGGTATGAAAAGGGAGGGATAATTCACAGATTCCAAATTATCCATATAGAACTGTATTTCCATATCATTGGTTTCCATAATGGTCCTCTATACTTAAAAACATTATTTTGAAAGGTGTCCATAGACATCACTAGATTGCTAAAGGGGCACCAACGGCACATACGAGCTTAAGAACTTATAGATGACTCCCAGGTTTCTGACTTGAGCAATTAGGTGGATTTTCTAGGTGCCATTCATTAAGACTAAAGAGAAATTACATGAAGATAGATGGGTATTCTGGATCGAGAGTGCGGTTCAGAGTAATGATGTGAGTTAAGTTTGTAATATTGTGATCAGAGAAGCCCAGTAAGCTGCCAGATAGATGGGTCTGCAACTCAGGAAGAGGTCTGGGCTACAAAGAGAAATTGGTGAGTCGTTAGCATGGGGGAGATCAATCGTTGTGAACTGAGTTCCTGTTTGATGCACAGCTTCTCATCTAGGAAGACCCTGTCTACTTGGGAGCTATGCACACAACCCCCACAAACACTGCCTGGTTCCACCCTTGTCATCCACTGAATCCACCCTGGAAGCAGCCTATCCTGCCTCAATGTAGCAAAATTCTCTCCACCACAAGATGGGAACGTTTAAAAGAAATGAAGGGAGAGAAATTATACATATGTATCAAGATGTTCCAATGAATATTCTTTCTGAAGCATCAAGAAACAATAGATAATGAATTTTTAAAGAGGAGCTAGACCACTTGCAAAATTTGCCAAAGAAGGTGGCTACAAACTGTTTATAAAACTCATCACTCCTTTACCACATCAAGGGTATAAAGGGATCAAGAATTGGACATCTTGGGAGGGATTTTTCAAGGCAGCTGTTGATGTGTTGAGAGCGCACATCCCTCTGACCAAGGAGGGTGGTGGTTAGGCTTGCTTGCCTCTCCATCTCACATCAAGAGGAGCTTTAAGAGGCAGACAAACATCTGTCCTCAGCAGTTCATGCAGTTTGGGAGACACATAGATTTGTGCCTGATTCACAGGTGAAATCTAGAAATAGAGATGGGCTTGCTGGCTGCTTTGATGGTTCATCCAGGAGAGGTGGCTGCACTTCCAGAGTCTGCAGAAGCAAAGGTTGCTTGAGGGTCCCCTGTGGAACACAGTGTGGACCATGTACTAGAGACAGCCATATCTGGGCTGGCTTACATGCTCCTCCACTGCCTTTGGCTGAGATTAGCTGGACGTGTTACCAGGAACCTAAGGGTTGAGAAAACTGTAGCCAGGAGAGCGATGCATTGCCCTGTCTCCAGGAACTGCAAATAGGAGATGCTCAGCAATGAGGGAGGGGAGACTGCAATAGAACTCCAAAGAGAAGCCACCTTAAATATCTGCTAGATCCAGAGAGCGCTGACACTAGAAAAACAATTCTTTACTAGTCACGTAGGAACTTAACTGTTTCCTCCCTCCTCCTCTCTCCCAACCCAACTTCAACTTAGAGAGGTCTGCAATGGAGTCACTATGAAAAACAGTATGGAGGTTCCTTCAAAACTAAAAATAGAGTTGCCATACAATCCAGCAATTCCACTCCTGGACATATATCCGGACAAAACTCTAATTGGAAAAGATACATGCACCCCAAAGTTCATAGCAGCACTATTTACAATCGCCAAGATATGGAAGCAACCCAAGTGCCCATCAACAGAGGAATGGATAAAGATGTGGTACATATATACACAATACTACTCAGCCATAACAAAGAATGAAACATTGCCATTTGCACCAACATGGATGGACCTAGAGATTATCCTACTAAGTGAAGTAAGTCAGACAGAGAAAGACAAATACCAAATAATATCACTTATATGTGGAATCTAAAATATGATACAAAGGAACTTATTTACAAAACAGAAACAGACTCACAGACACGGAAAACAAACTTATAGTTACCAAAAGGGAAAGGGAGTAGCGGAGGGATAAATTAGGAGTTTGGGATTAGCAGATACAAACTGCTGTGTATAAAATAAACAACAAAGTCCTACTGTATAGCACAGGGAACTAATTCAATATCCTGTAATATGGGCTTCCCTGGTGGTGCAGTGGTTGAGAATCCACCTGCCAATGCAGGGGACACGGGTTCGATCCCTGGCCCAGGAAGATCCCACATGCCGCGGAGCAACAAAGCCCATGCGCCACAACTACTGAGCCCACGCGCCTAGAGGCCGTGCACCGCAGCAAGAGAAGCCACTGCAATGAGAAGCCAACATGCAGCAACGAAGACCCAACACAGCCAAAAATAAATACATAAAATAAATAAATTAAAAAAAATATATATATATATATATATCCTGTAATAAACCATAATGGAAAAGAATATGAAAAACTATATATATATATATATATATATATATGCATAAAACGGAATCACTTTGCTGTATACCAGAAACTAACACAACATTGTAAATCAACTATACTTAAAGAAAAAAAACCAGAGAGGTCTGCAACAGGCCCGCAACTGGGACCAACAAATAGGAAGCAGGGGTAAAAGAGCAGTGTGGGCATATATATGGAATCTAAAAAAAAAAAAATGGTCATGAAGAACCTAGGGGCAAGACAGGATTAAAGACGCCGACCTTCTAGAGAATGGACTTGAGGATACGGGGAGGGGGAAGGGTAAGCTGGGACAAAGTGAGAGAGTGGCATGGACATATATACACTATCAAACGTAAAGTAGATAGCTAGTGGGAAGCAGCCGCATAGCACAGGGAGAACAGCTCGGTGCTTTGTGACCACCTAGAGGGGTGGGATAGGGAGGGTGGGAGGGAGGGAGATGCAAGAGGGAAGAGATATGGTGACATGTGTATATGTATTACTGATTCACTTTGTTATAAAGCAGAAACTAACACACCATTGTAAAGCAACTATACTCCAATAAAGATGTTAAAAATTAAAAAAAAAAAAAAAAAAAAGGGCGGTGTGGAGAAGGGGAGAGGCTGATCACTCCTCCTCTCCCTGACTGCAGCAGGCCCGTGGCCGGCCCCAGCTGGGGAGGGAAGAAGGCTCCATTCTAAACCAAGTCTAGAGCGTTTATTATTCCTTACCTCTGGAAGTTTTAGTTACTGAGTTAGTCTGGTGTTTTACAACTGAAAGTTTTGGGGGGTTTGTTGGTTTGTTTTTGTTTAATTACCTAAGAGTGACCAGCAGCTCCAGGGAAGGACATGCCCCGTCATGCAGGTTTGAAGAATGAATGGAAACAGAAAGCAAGGCTGTTTTAGGATTATATCCCAGGAGGCTGCTTCCCCTCCCCACAAGCCTTCTCAGATGGTACCCAGATTTCTAGCTCCCATCCGCATTTCTTTCACTCCTGGGCCCATATTTCCCACGGCCCACTAGGCAGTCCAATATGGTGGGGCGCCTCCAAAACTCACCACGTCCCAAGGTGAGCCTTGCCATCTTTTACACATCTCCATATCCTTCCCAACCCAACCTGCTCCTTTCCCTTCATTATCCACCCAGCCCACACACCACCAACAGAAATATCTTAAACCAGAACACTCAAGTCGCTCCCCTGCTTGAACTTTTTAGTGGTTTCCAGTATGCAAAATCCCAGACAAAACTTCTCTCGGTGGATCCTGCCTATGTCTTTGGACTGTTCAACCACCACTCACCTGCCTGTTTTTAAAGATCTTATGCACAAAGCCAAGGGCTCCCTCACCACTCTAACTCTATTCTTGCTGGTCCAGAGGTGCTTGGAATGCCCTACGCACCCCCGGCGCTTTAACTGGAAAATGTCTGTCTGTCTTCAACTCAGCCCAGGTGTCACCTCTCTTTCAAAATCTTTCCTATGCTCTCCAGGCTGGAGAGTTAAGTGGGTTACATACTTCTGCATTAGCATTTATCAAATTTTATTTTAAATATCTCAGTACTTAACCATTTGCCCTTCCCTGTGCCAATCAACCAAGCAAAACAATGTTCTTTGACAAAAGCCTCCTTTTTGTTTGCCAGCGTAATGCTTGGTACAGAGCAAGTGCTCACAAATATTTGTTTAACTGAATTAAAGTCCTTAGTGACTTCAAGAAGTTTGTAATTTGAAAGAAGAAATGAGAACAGGGATTCTATCTTATTCATCTCGAACACAGAGTAGGCCTCTATATAAGTTTGGTGAACAAATAAACACATAAATGAATAAAAGATCAGATAGAAAGTAGGGTATCCCTAAAATGGAGCAGATAAAGATGACAGAAATTTAATGGAGAGAGATAGGAGCCCTTTCTCTTTTTCATTTCTTACTCCAGTACTTTACACTGCAAAGCTTAAAATAAATGAATGCAAAACGGTTGGAAGTGGAAGAGGTTTTCTTTAAAAAAATAAAATAAAAATAAAAAGCCTACCACCCACTACCCATGCTGCCCTCCCACCAGAATGACTATAGTTTCTGCATCCCTAATAGGATTGTTGCAGTTTTGAGAATGTTGCCATGGTAACCAACCTCAGCCCTTCCCCTAATATAAGATAAAATTTAGCAAAAGAAATAAATAACAGACGCCCATAGAAACATTATCAGACCTTTCCATATAAATAACCTGGGTAATTAAATGTTTCAAAACAGAATATTTAGAGAGCTGTGAGGGGAAAAAAAAAAAAGATTCTACAAAGTTTATTTTTAAACAAAGAAAAAAAAATCCCAAAACATCAGCTGGAATGCTTGGCTGCCTGCATGGTTTCAAGGAGTCACAGTTTCCAGACTTGCCTGGACAAGAACACAGGCAGAACAGAGAAGCACGGGTCTATATTTTGATGCACAAGCAACATTCCTATCAGGAACTCCCAACCCCTATTCTGAGGCATCCTTTCAACATATAACCAAAAGACCTCTCCCTTTTAGATTCCCCCAAACACAACTAGAGGCACATGGAAAACATCTGTAGTGGACCCCAGTACTACTGCCTAGGGAACACCCTTATTTTGCTACAGCCATGCTCCCTTTTCCCTTTGAGAATTCTCTAGGTGACTTGTTATCTATAGAAGGAGTCACAAATTTGTTCTGTAAGGGGCAAGTAATAAATATTTTAGGCTTTGCAGGTCATCCAGTCTCTGTTACAACTCCTAAACTCCGTTGTCAAAGCACAAAAGCAGTCAGTGACAATACATAAACCAATAAGCATGGTTGTGTTCCCATAAAACTTTATTTACAAGAACAGCCAGCCCAGATCTGGCCCAAGGGCAGAAGTTTGCTAACTCCTTATTCATAGTATTCCTTGCAAATCCCCAGTTTCTATGTATCACAGGAAAAACCGTAGCACCAGCCTAGGCCCGCAGGAAAGCCAGGCCCTCAAGAGTACCCCTGCACTCAAAGGGAGGGGAAAGGGATCATGGTATTGATGATCCTAACACTGACTCTGGAAATGACCTCAATAAGCTATTAAGAGAAACTGTGAACTTGCCTCCTGTGGGAATTTCAAAAGCCAAATAGAAAACCATCTGTCAGGGAAGGGTAGATAAAATGCTCCCTGCAACCCACTGGAAGCTGTTCTACTTTAAATGGATAAGAAGCCTGGCTGGCTGGCTGGCGTGCAACCCAGTGACGCATCTCTATTCAATAAAGCAGTTATTATCAATCTGAAGCCTGGAGCAATTTCAACCAATTTGCAAATTTGGATGATATTCTGAAGTTCCTTTAAGTTCTAGAAAGAGACTTGGATGCAGCTGGCGGAACAGAAAGAGCAGGACTCAGGAGATGGATGGTGCATGTTTCTCCACTACCTAGTTATGTTACCCGGCAAATCCCTGAGTGACGGTTTTATCATCTGTAGAATGGGCATAACAGGGCCTGTTGCTGGATTTGTGAAGGATTAAATTAGATAACCTATAAAGAACACGTGCTACACAGTAAGGATTCAGTTAATGTTCGTTGCATTCTCTTTAAGGGAGCAGGCAAACCTCCAGCACTTGGCTTAATTTTATCTGTTCTCTCAGAAAGATATCACTTGGGTTAATGTTGCTACAGTCCAAAGAAGAATTTTTTTTTCTCCTGGCAAACTGCTGTAGGAGGAGCTATGAGCAACGCTTAAACAACTCATTAGCACAGAAACCAGCGCAAGTGAGCAACAGCATATGACAAGCACCTCACTCAGGAACTCATCTCAAAACTCACAAACCTCGGCCCTCTCGATCCTTCTCTCTTTGTATGGGCATCTGTCTACCTCTGAGTGATTGTTTTTCTCTCCTTGTTTCCTTCTTCTAATCCATCCTATTTCTTCCCCTAAGTTCCCTCCCTCATCTTTACCAACTGGCCATGATATGAGCTAGAAGTATATTTACCTAATAGTTTTGCATTCCCTCTCAATTACCTAAATTAGATTGCACTTGCTTAAGTGTGCCCGATTAACCTTTTTAGTGAGTCAGTGGCCTTGATATAGAAAGATTCTACACCCCTGTTCAACAGTCTTTGTGGCAAATCTCTTCCAAAAGACCCATCATTATGAAGCACTAAAGAAAAGGCTTGTTTAATGGCAAAAGGCAAAGCCAACTTGGAATAGAAGGATCCAAAGATATCAGAAGATCTGGATGTCATGTTTCTACAGACTTTTCCAAGTGAAACTAAGACATTTAATGGTTGTAAGTCCCTATAATCCTTAAGTATGAAAGTTAGCTGCCACCATATGTGGAAACTTCTCTTTTCTATCACAGAGATGCTCCGGTGATAAGCAAAAAGAATTTTGGATACTTGAAAAGAGATGCTAGATATTTTAATTCCCTCTCCAGCCTTGCTGTCTATTTTAATTCCACTCTCCACTTTGCTGTCACCTGGTGATGGGGCAGAAAAAGTTCCTGACTTTTGCTCTCTGGAGCAAAATGTTCTCTGGAATATTTTATTTAGAGGTGGGTGAAGAAATATGAGTGAAATATGAACCACTCAATCCTTGCCCCCTTGCTTCAATTATTCTGTCAAATAATTATGAAACTTCTAGAGATTCAGGCTCATGCATAAATGTTCAATGTATTTCAGCATGAAATAAAGTAGTTTAGCCACTATTAAATTGGTTGTACCAAACATCTTAGTGATCACACAGAGAAGACAAACTATTTAAAAGGGCTGATTTAAATATGGCAAAGAAAAGAGGGTATCTTTCTCACTGATAGTCCTGCTTTGAAGTGTGAGCCATAGGCCTAGAACGCACTGGTTTACTAATTAACGCAAATATTTACTGGGCATCTGCTGTAAAACACAGACAGGGAGAGCTGTTTTCCAGGAATCATGAATATACAGATAAGAATCCATTAGGGTGGGAGTGGACAAAGGGATAAAGAAAGAGAAAGAGAGATAAAGCTAATTTGGAGAGTAAAAGATGAGAGATCAATAACCACTTTCCCCCAATCCTCCATGGGGATTATTTTTACAATACATGTCAACAGTAAAATGTGATTTTATTTAGAATCAATATATTTCATTCCTACATTGAGAGATAATTTATCTCCCATTCACCCATTCATCAAACATTTATTAAGCATCTGTTACAAATAAGCACTGAGTTGGGTGCTGATTTTGAGGACCAGAAGTGCCACTTGACAGCACCAGTAGGTCCTTTCTTCCAGGAAATAATAGCTAATAGCTAACAGGTATTGAGTGTTTACCATGTGCCAGGCATTTTCCTAGGCAACTTACAAGAATTAGCTCATTTAATCCTCACCATGAGGATTATGAGAGTGGTCAAGAGTATTTGTTGTTACTACTATTGCCTCAGGTCATTTCTCTCTTTTATCCTTTCTTCTTTCTTGTCAATGTAAGACTCAAACTGCTTGATGAGATTTCTCTCCTTTATAATACCAGGAACTTTCAGAAGCAAACATCCTCTGTCCTGCCATTACCTTGGTCTACGTCTACCTGCCTGCGTTTCCTAGATTATGAAAACAAACCCCTACCTGGTCTACCTAACTCTATTCTCTTCCCCTTCCAATTCACCTAGCGCTTTACTGCATCTTAATGACTTTCCAACACCACTTTTTCACATGGTTCTCCTGCTTAAGAACATACAACATATAAAAAATTGAAAGGTGCTACTAATGTCTATCATATTTCTCCAAGTTTCTTTCTCCTTCATGTGTGATCTCTACAGTGTATTCTCAAACATCTGCATATCTGGAAGAGACAAGAAGATTTTGGAGGGCTTCTGGAGTTTGAACATGGTTATTTAATCCGTTAATCATTTTCCTAATAACAACCCTGAATAACCCTCCTTCCATCCCCTCATGCCTTATTGAAAATTATTCAACAAATTTAAATACAAACCCTTACCAAGCTTTCAAGGTCCCCATCATGTAGTCTTATCCCAAGAAATCTGTATCAATTCCCATAATTTTTATATAAACCCTCACCTCCAATTAAGCTAATCCTCCTACTGTTCAGTTCACAGAGAATTTATAGTGCACCTACTCTATGCCAGTCACTGAAGATATATATAAGAGAAAGACAACTTATGCCCTCAAAATTTTACAGTTTGGAGATCTGCCTATGATAATTCCCACCTCTGTAGGGTGGCCCATATTCTTTCATCCACTTGATATGTACTCACCTCCTCCCCTTATTTTCTTCAAAGCCTAACTCAAATAATGCCTTTTTGGACCACTCCAGCTCAGATGGACTGTCTCCTTTTCTGATATTCTTCAAGTTCAACTCTTTATGTCCACTATCAAGAACTCTACAAGAAGGACAAGATTGTACAAAGACTGGAATTCTCCAAAATTTTAGGGAAGCAGATAATACACTTCTGAGATTTAAGTTGATAAATATCAACATGAATTAGAAGAGGCTAGCCAATTGCAGGAATCTTCCCAGAACAACCATAGAAAGATGTAAAAATTCCATAGGCATGTACTTCTCAAACTTTAATGTGAACACAAATCATCTTGTTAAAATGCAGATTTTGATTCAGTAAGTCAGGAGTGGGATCTGAGATTCTATATTTCTAACAAGCTCTCTCTGGGGCAGTGCTAATGCTGTGGTTCCTGAGATACACTTCAAGTAGCAAGTAGACAGCAAGCATATCTCAAGGGTCCCCAGACAACAGCTCACTATCGACAAGTCAATCCCAAAACCCACTGCCACAATTAGGTTCTGCTGGCTTTATTAGGGTTCCAAGCTGAGACTTCCACTCTGACTTCATTATCAGCAGCAAACATCCCTCCCCTCTTCCACGAGCTCAAAGCTTGAGGGAAATATCTCATCATGGTGGATCTTGTACACAGACAGATGAGGTACAAAATTCCCCTGGAGACATAAATATCCATCTCTCCAGAGTAGGAACAAGCACCAGACTTAATATCCTTGTAGCATACCCATTTCCATTTTTCTGATTTTGTACTCACCAAACAATTTTCTGGTCTGAAATTTGTGTTTCAAAAGCAGTCCTGGTATTAAAATCACCTAGGAAGAAGAAACACTTCCAGAATGGTGCTTCATAAAAGCAATAAGAGGAGTGGCAAATATGGTCAAAATTAACATTTTCAAAACACTGGAAATTAACCAAAGGGTGGCAAGAAAAATGGCTGATTCTCTAGAAGAATAAGGTCTGTGGCATTTAAACTTCCCTATATCCATCTCCCTCCTCCCAGGCCTTCAGGAGCCTTGAAAATAAGCACCTTTAAAGACATGGTAGCTGTGAAAACCTGTGGCCCACCAGCTCTTGGAGAGAGCAGAATGGGTCTGGAGCTCCCCCAAATGCCCCATCCTAAGAGAATAAGAACTATTGTCCAGCAGCTCCGTGGGACAGAACCATTCACAGAACTTATCTTTATTTGACTTAACTCAGATATTATTAAGTGAGGAAATCCCTATCCCTGGAGTGTTTTACTAAAAGAATCAGGAATTGTTTAACATCACAGCTACCTGAAGTAGTGATACCAGTTGGGGCAAACAAAAAGCTGACCAGAAAACTTAAAATAAAAATCTGGGGGGCTTCCCTGGTGGCGCAGTGGTTGAGAGTCCGCCTGCCGATGCAGGGGACACGGGTTCGTGCCCCTATCCCGGAGGATCCCACATGCCGCGCAGCGGCTGGGCCCGCGGGCCATGGCCGCGGAGCCTGTGTGTCCGGAGCCTGTGCTCCGCAACGGGAGAGGCCACAGCAGTGAGAGGCCCGCGTACCGCAAAAAAAAAAAAAAAAAAAAAAAAAAAAAAAAAAAAAAATCTGGGGAATGAGATGTCCATAGAGGGCTTTGGAAAACTCTGACATATTCCTGGGAATCAAGAAAGCCACGTGCATGTGCTAGGCTGTGCATATTCTCAGGAAAGATCTGAGAAGGCCCTGATCTCTCATCTGTGGCTGATCGAGTAGGAAGTGAAGGCTAAGGCAGAGTTGTAAACTGTCAGAGCACTGAAGGCACGCCTCAACTCACATATATCTGCAGCAAAAGGATGGGAGACTTATTAGTTGAAGGAATTGAAGGAAATACCTGTCCAATCATTAGCGGACCACTAAACTAACCAAGCAGAGACTTCCGAACCTGCACACATAAGGAATACAGACATTACAAAGTTAATAAAGTCACTAAACATTGATAACAATAACTACTACAAGCAGCAACAAAACAAACTGATTTCCAGAAGTGCCTCATTATATTATTTTAAAAGTCTAGTTTTCAGCAATTAAAACAAACAGGGAAAAAAGGAGACACATAATGAAACAGGAAAGAATGGCCCATAAATCAATAGAAACTCTCCCTGAAAGAGCCCAATGTTGAACTTACTACCCAAAGTTATAAATGAGCTATTAGAAGTATGTTCAAAGAACTAAAGGGGGCTTCCCTGGTGGCGCAGTGGTTGAGAGTCCGCCTGCCGATGCAGGGAAAACGGGTTCGTGCCCCGGTCTGGGAAGATCCCACATGCCACAGAGCGGCTGGGCCCGTGAGCCGTGGCCATTGAGCCTGCGCGTCCGGAGCCTGTGCTCCGCAACGGGAGAGACCACAGCAGTGAGAGGCCCGTGTACCACAAAAAAAAAAAAAAAAAAAAAAAAAAAAAAAAAAACTCAAGGAAATCTTGCCTTAAGAATTAAAGGAAAATATAAGAATAATATCTCACCAAATAGACAATATCAACAAAGAGACAGAGATTATGAAAAGGAGTAAAATAGAAATTCTAGAGCTCAAAAATACAATAATATAAATGAAAAATTCACTGGAAGGGATCAACAGCACAACTGAACAGGCAGAAGAAAAAAATTAACACATCTGAAAATAAGCCAACTGAGATGATCGAATGTGAGGAATAGAAAAAGAAGAGAATGAAAAAAAATAGATAAAGCCTCAGAAACCTGTGGGACACGACAGCATATACCGAACACACAAAATGGGAGTTTCAGGAGAGGAGAGAGGAGGGTAGAAAGAATAGTTGAAGACATAATGGCTGAAAACTTCTCAAATGATGGAAAATATTAATCTACACATTCAAGGAGCTCGATGAATTCCAAGTAGGATAAGCTCAGAGATCCACCTAGATACTCAGTAGTTAAACTGTCAAAAGGAAAAATGCAAACAAATCTTAAGAGCAGCGAAAGAAAAATGACTCATCAAATGCAAGCAATCTTCAATAACATTAACAGCTGATTCCTCATTGAAAATAGGGAGGCCAGAAGCCAATAGGATGACATATTATTAAAAGAGGTGAAAGGAAAAAACATTGTCCACAATGTCAAATCTAGCAAAACTATCTTTCAAATTGAAGGAGAAATTAAGACATTCCCAGATAACTGAATACTGAGAGAACCCATTACAAGCAGACCTACCTTACAAGAAATACTGAAGGGAATCTTTCTGGCTGAAATGAAAGGATGTTATATGGTAACTTGAATACCCATGAAGAAACAAAGACCACCCGTGAAAGTTACCACATAGGTAAATATAAAAGACAATATTAATGTATTTTTTTCATAACTTTTTTTCTCTCAGATTTAAATGGCAACTGTATAAATTAATAATGATAAAATGGTGTTGGTATGGTTAGAATGTATAAAGAGGTGGTTTTTATGACAATAATAGCACAAAGGAGGAGGGAGGAAACAGAGCTACATAGGATCAAAATTTTTGCATACTACAGAAATGGAGTTATTATTAATCAGAACTAGATTTTTTAAAAGAAAAAGTGTCAAATGTAATCCCCAGAGCAGCCATTAAGAAAATAACTCAAAAATGTATAATTAAAATGGAAGGTAATTAAAATGGTATGCTAAGAAATGTATATTTAATGCAAAAGAAGGCAATAATGAAGGGATACAAGAACAAAAGAACATGAAGATAGGTCTCAAATCAATAACCTATCCTCCCACCTTAAGTAACTAAAAAAGGGAAAGAAAAAAATAACTAAACCCAAAGCAAACAGAAGGAAAAAAATAATAAAGTTTAGAGCAGAAATAAATGAAATAGGGCATAATCAAACTACAGATAGTAGGGAAAACCTGCAAAATCAAAAGTTGGCTTTTTTGAAAGGATTAATAAAATTGAATATCCCTCAGCTAGGCTGATCAAGAAAAAATAAGGAAGTTTCTAATTCAGGAATAAAAGAAGGACATCACTACTAACCTTACAGAAATATAAAGAATACTATAAACAACTCTACGCCAATTAATTAGATAACCTAAATCAAATAGGAAAATTCCTAGAAAGAAACAAACTAATGATACTGACTCAAGAAAAAAGGAAAAACCTAAACAGACCACAACAAGTAAAGAGATTCAATCAGTAATTTAAAAACTCCTCTATTAAGGTCTTCTGCCCATTTTTTGATTGGGTTGTTCATTTTGATATTAAGCCTCATGAGCTGTTTGTAAATTTTTCTCCAGAGAAGACATACAGATGGCCAAGAGGCACATGAAAAGATGTTCAACATCACTAATTATTAGAGAAATGCAAATGAAAACTACAATGAGATATCACCTCACACCAGTCAAAATGCCTGTCATCAAAAAAATCCACAAACAGTAAATGCTGGAGAGGGTGTGTAGAGAAGGGAACCCTCCTACACTGTTGAGGGGAATGTAAATTGGTACGGCCACTATGGAGAACAGTACGAAGGTTCCTTAAAAAAATAAAAATAGAGCTACCATATGATCCTGCAATCCCACTCCTGGGCATATATTCAGAGAAAAACACGGTCCAAATGGATACATGCACCCCTATGTCACTGCAGCACTGTTTACAACAGCCAAGACATGGAAGCAACTTAAATGTCCATCAATGGATGAATAAAGAAGATGTGGTACATATACACAATGGAATATTACTCCACCATTAAAAAGAATGAAATAATGCCATTTGCAGCAACATGGATGGACCCAGAGATTGTCATACTGAGTGAAGTGAGTCAGAAAGAGAAAGTGAAATATCATATGATATCAATTATATGCATATGCAGGATCTAAAAAGAAGGGATACAAATTAACTTATTTACAAAACAGAAACAGACTCACAGACTTAGAGGACAAACTTATGGTTACCAGCGGGGAAGTGTGGGGGGAGGGATAGTTAGGGAGTTTAGGATTGACATGTACACACTGTTATATTTAAAATGGATAACCAACAAGGACCTATTGTACAGCACAGGGAACTCGGCTCAGTATTATGTAACAACCTAAATAGGAAAAGAATTTGAAAAAGAATAGATACATGTATATGTATAAATAAATCACTTTGTTGTACACCTGTAACTATCACAACATTGTTAATCAACGATACTCCAATATAAAATTAAAAGTTTGGGACTTCCCTGGTGGCACAGTGGTTAAGAATCCACGTGTCAGTGCAGGGGACATGGTTTGATCCCTAGTCCAGGAAGATCCCACATGCCGCAGAGCAACTAAGCCCATGTGCCGCAACTACTGAGCCTGCACTCTAGAGCCTGTGCTCCACAATAAGAGAAGCCACCGCAGTGAGAAGCCCACACACATCAACAAAGAGTAGCCCCTGCTCGCCACAACTAGAGAAAGCCCACTCGCAGCAACGAAGACCCAACACAGCCAAAAATAAAAAATAAATAAAATAAGTAAATTTATTTTAAAAATTAAAATAAAATAAAAAGGTGAATTTTATGATATGTAAATTATATTTCAATAAAGCTGTTATAAAAATAAAGGCAGTCCAACTCCTCATAAGAACATACTGAGTTCAATTATTCTGCCTAGTATCTATTCCTTTAAAAGTAATCATTTTGACATGGTTCATTAGCTTTTGGCTAGACTGTTAAGAAATCAATTGCCTAAGTAAAAACGGTAAAAATACATTTCTGAACCTCCAAGAATTAAAGCCAGAACATTCAGGAGCTCAATCTAAAATAGTAAGGCAATCAGCCTCATCCAACTCAGTCAAAGGAATGCTTGAATAAAAGAATGACCAAATGAGAGATTAGTTACAATACCTCCCAAACAACATTGGTATTGTCTGCTGTTCCATCAGATGCATCCATTTTGAATCTCTAAGTAGCTTTCAAATTCACTGTGATTACAAAAAATGTTTTGGTTTTTTTTTTGAAATTTCCCTCTGTACTGACCAGTTCATTACTAGTTGTAAGTGTTCAATGACAGAAATCACCTGGTTCAATTCTTCAGTGTGTTTATCTCCAGATGACCATTGGGAATAGAGCAGGAAGAAAATACCAAAGGTAGCAGGGGTAAATAAAGGACATGGTTGTCTTAGTTAAATAGTTCCAGAACCTTCATAAGGGTAATGAGAAATCTCAGGTGCCCCAAAGATTTGAGGATCCCAATTTCCCCATTGTAGAAGGTAGCAGGGTTGGGAGTGAGCTTATTGCTCAAGAGAATTCACAGACATCTATTACATCCTTAGGACAAGTTGGAGCGATACACTATCCAGGTGGCTTCCCACTGGTTTCAGGAAAGGAGTAAAACATACTGATGTTCATTTTTAATAGGTATAAAACTAGACCCAGACAAGATTGGCAGAGCAGAGATTCAGCTCAGGCTTATTGGTATTTAAGTCTTATTTTTGGACTGTATACTCTTTGATATAATCATTTTATTTTTAATTTTTCTGCCCCCATCCAGGGCCCATGATGACCAATCTAGTTGATGCCCTTTCTGTAGTACAAGTGTCAGTACTCTTTGCAACTTTTCATTTTGCAAAATGTTTCATTCTATTCTGTTTAATGAAATCTTGTACTTCTATCACTCTTATCCATGGTTTGTCATTTTTACTTCAGGGGCCTGAGAAACTTTTGACAGGGCATGACTCATGGGTCAGGATGAGAAGAGAAGGAAGTACCAGCTGGTGCTTACAAAGCTGGAAGGGCAAATGCCCCCCAGATTTCAAGACAACCTCTGACTTCTTTAACTACTTTACATTTATACTCTCCTACTCAACATGGAGATGTCTTTTATCATTTTCTTAACCTTCAAAGACATTCTTGATGCTGTTTTGAACATACAAGAGAGAAGGCGAAAATAAATGAAAAAAGGAAAGGAAGAAAAAGGAAGATGCTAGATGGATGGATGAATAACAAGAGAATGAAGGAAACCACCACCTCTCCCAAGCCCATTTGGCCTTGCCTATTCTGCTCCCCAGAGTTGGAAATGCGATCTGTTTTCCTGAATGTCATGAACTGCTAGAAAAAAAACCAAGGTTGGAAGGAGCCAGGAGGAACAGACAGCAGAAAAATAAACAACAATATCCTTTACATCAGCACAGCTATTAAGTATAATACAAAAAGAAGCAAACAATAACAAAAACATTCACCCATTAGATCTCGGACCAGAAAGCTTGGGACCCTCCAGTTCCCAACCATGTGATTTGGAAAAAGTCACATTGTAGGCTTCAGCTCTCAGTTTCTCCAACCACAAAATGGATAATAATTCTGACTGCCTGATCGCCCTGCCTGCCGCCCCCTGCAGGCTGTGATCCAGGTCCGCACAGAGGGCCCTGTGAATCAGGACGAAGATCATCCCCCTTGATGACGTATCTTATTCCTGACCCTGAATGGGAAAGACAGGGGTGTGTTTCCATGCCCAGGCATGCACCACCAGGGTGAGGGCAGGAGGAAGAGGATTAGTAAATGTCCTGGAATAAATAAATACGGGTGTGTGGCTGGGAAAAACACTGTCCGGAAGAACTGCAGGTCTTGGTTCTCTCTCGGTGGGAAAAGCTTTAACTTTAGGATGTGCTCCCTATCACCTCCTGGGAAACTTTATACAAAAATGTCTTTTTGAAAGAACTCCGTTTCAACTCTGAATTTACCGCATCTCTCCCTTTCATCGTTGACTTTAATCCTTTATTCCAGTTGTTCTCACACCTGAAATCATAATCCTTAATGTGTGATACCATAATTGTTGCTAAGTAACCCAGGTGTTGGCATCACTAGGGTTATAGTTTTGGGGTAAGGGTGTGTGTGAGATTTGCCCATTGGTGTGTATAAGCTTCTGCCCGGTGAGGAGAGAGTCTTCCTCACGCGAAGGGAGAAGGTGGTTTGTGGAGACGCCAATTTTCCAGAGTAAATTCCATATCAGTGCCAATTACAGAGGTGCCTTTCTCTCCTACCTGCCTCTCTCCTCCAACTCTTTCCCTTGCTGGGAAGTAGTTTATCTGCAAGTCAGAGAACATCTGAATGCTTGGCGGCTCTGACTACACATTTTATTCTGGCCTTTATTTAATTGGGTTTCATTTAACTGGTATCTACTGATACTCATTAATACAACTTGTGAAGCACTGTGCCAAATTTTACAAGGAATAAAAAACAGAGATGAGAAAACCCTCAAGAAACTTATAGTTTAGTAGGTAAAACAAGTACTACAAGTAATTCATACAAGGCAAAGGAAAATAAGGTTCACAAGATAAATAGCAACACTACAAACAAGAAAGTCCAAATGTGAGTCAGGTCACTTGCGTTAAGGAAATTTCAGCTAAGACATCCTGGAAACATAAGTGGGCATTTAAAATATTTCCTCATTTAGAGAGAAGGGATGGAGGGATCCTAGCTGAGAGAAGAACATAGGTGAGATAAAATGAAATTCAGGTCGTAGTGAGGAGACCTGAGTTTTGTAACACAGAGCTAGATAAAGTTTTCATACAAGGAAGTTATAAGAATGGAGCTCTATTTTATGATTCTGATATCAACAAGTATACTAAATAGATCTTCAAAGGGATCCTCACCACGGATTTCAATTTTTTTCAAGAGTTGAATATACTATTTATATCACCAAAAGTTTATTTGTACAATATTCTTTTTCTTGTTGATGTTACCTGTCTCTGTTGTCTACCAACCAAGATAATCCACCTCTCACATTTATAGACAGAGATTTAATATAGAATGACATGTTGAAGACTCTGGAAATTCTTCCCTGAGCAAAAGTATTTCCCCCATTTACCTATGAATTTCTTACACAAATGCCATTTCACCTGCAGTATCTTCTATTAAAATACAAATACTTCTGCAGATGTAACATGCTAAATCCACATCAAATATTCTGGAGAACTTAGTAAGCATTAAACATATTTTGGAAAAAAGCAAAGGTTTAAGAGCTAGACATACCGGGGTCCAGATCCCAAATCGAATACTTACTGACTGTTTGATCTTAGCTGAACGGGATAAATAGCCTGAGCATGTGCCTTTCATTATCTGAAAAATAAACTAAAAAGCAAGTCCACTTTGCAAGATTATCTCCTCTGAGGCTCGAGTGCCATACCTCCTATATGAAATACCTTTCAAACAGGGAACGCTCAATAACTGTTTTGTGAAGCACTCAACAGTAAGTACTTGGTTCATCTTCTCTCACATCTCCAGCACCTAGCAAAATGCCCGGCATACAGTGGGTGCTTAATGCCTGATTTTGATATTGTTGTACAAAAAGGAAGCAAGGGGGCATTGACTTTGGACTTCCACCTCTACCGCCTCCCCACTGGATATGTGAGCTTGAGCAGTATCTTAGCCTCTCTGAGCATCAGTCTCTCTTCAAAAATGAAGAAAATCACCCCTTTACAGTTAGAGTAAAGAGATTCTATAAGAAAAGTGTCTGGAATGTTCTAGGCATATAAATAAAGGCAAGTTTTCTCTGCTCTAGCGGGATGTAATTATGGGCTCTCTGCCCTGTTTCCTCTCTGAAAACACGCATTCTGTCCTTTTAAGGAGTCTCCTTGGCCCCCTGCTCATCCATTTAACATAAATAAAACTATATCTGCTATTATACATTATCTGTAAGAACAGGGCAGAGCAATTTTGAATTCTTAAAGAAAAAATATAAAATTTAAACTTTTTGTTGTTTGTGTGCTGGGTGTCTAATATTGATACTGGCTGCGAGAGGATGTGAAGAAACTCCTCCCGGACTAAGGGCTTGGGTGGACATAGGAAGGAAAGGAAATGAGGTACATTTTTCCTTTTGTAAAGAATCATTCACTAAAAAAATGATTCACAGCATAGCTTTGCCTATCCACCAAAAGAAACGGAAGATGATGTTTATCCCTTGAGGGTAGAGCAAAATTTCTGTCTGTTTAATCTAATCTTACTTGGTGGGCTTATGGAGTTGAATGGATATTCTTTCCAAACCCTCATCCATGTCTCCTTTTCTATGTTCAACTTAAATTACTCGTTTTCTAAGTCTGCGTTTTCAGCTGTGTTTCCACCAACTCATTCTCAAAGAGAGTAAGTTAAGAAAAACCCCAGAAGCAGCTGGGTTGTATATTACCTACTTGTTTATACATCCCTGTCATTAAAAACTACAGGTTGACACACATGGAAGACTCCTCTATTATACTGACGCGTGTTGAACACTATTTTGCCAAGATGTTTTAAAAAGATAATTTCACTCTGTATGCCTTCTCCCTCATTTTATTTATGTTTTTTTTAACATAATAGGTGCTGGTTTGTGTACACCTCCAGTAAATCTGCTTCTTTGTCTTTCAGCTGCGCTTGGGGGAAGTGAACGCTGACTCACATCGGGTCTGACATCTCTATTGAGCGTGACAGCATTCTCCTTACCTGCCTGACAATCTCCAGTGCCATTCCTGGTGCAGGTCTGAATGGAGAGAAAGTGCCTATCATCCCTATGGTGTCCAGTGGGGTGGGGAGAAACAGGCTCCTGGCCAAAGGGGAGCCACCCAGAGCATCATGAATTGTTGAGGCAACCTGCTGGCTTGAGAGCTTCCTGGATAAGGTTCCAAAGAGAAACAGCTGTGGTTCGTTCCTCAGCATCTGTGAGACAATGATTTGTGGCCATACAGTATTGCCCCTACTAGAAACAATGGAAAAAAACCACGTTCTTCAAGGTCAAACAAGGGGAATGCATGAGCATGCAACCAGGCAGACAGATACAAAAACCTGCCATAAGCTCCTCTGAGCTCAAAAACTGAAATGATTCACATCTATTCTTGCTCTCATCTCCAGCATTTCTCCTTTTGAAGGGCCCGCCTTCATAATTCGTTCCACTTGTTCTCAGATGGGCAGAATCTCTTAGAATTTTATAATTGGAAATACTTTCCAGATCACAAAGGTTCACGCTCTCATTTTAAAGATACAAAAACTGAGGCTAAGAAAGGCGAAGGGACTTATTTGAGTTCACACAGGTCAGCCAAGGCTGGGCCAGCATCAGATCTGTGGCCCCAGGTTGGAAGGAGCTAAACAAAGCATAAGATAATTTCTGTGATACGAAGTGATAATACAGGCTGCACTTGAATTGAGTAAGAGCAAGGAGACAGGGGACTTCATTTCCTCTTCTCACCTTCATCTACTATAAATCACTTGTAAGCAAGAACAACTGTGCAGCCTCCCTTTTCCACCCACCCTGCCCACCCCCTTCTTTAGCATTCTGACTTACCGGATGAAGGCCCCCACCTGAAAGACAGGTGACGGGGGAATGGTAACAGTGGGGACAGCTGCATGGGGGGCTCTCACTGATGGGAGTGTATGCCAAGTGACTTGAAACTCGCATTTCATTCTGAGAATCGCTCTGAGTCAGGTATTGTTATCCCCCCCGTTTGCAAATGAAGAAACTGAGTCCAAGAGAGGTTAGGTAACCAGCCCAAAGTGATGGAGACAGGATTTGAACCCAGGCCTAGCTGATTCCAAAGTCAATGTCACACTAGACTGGGGAAAACCAGGCACTGGACCTTTGCTTCTGTGCTCAGGACTGAGATGAGTAACACAGCCAGGCGTCTCATCTGCCCTCCTCCCCACCAGGCATGACTTTATCTAAGTCAGTAACCCAGCAGGGCCAAGAAGTGGAATAAAAACTGTATAAAATCGCTACAGGGCTCCATTTCCACCCCACAGATCAATCATCACCACCAGCCTATTTGCCAGAGGATACATGGGAAGGAGAAGGAACAGGACCATGAAGGTACTTGCTTCCCCTACCCTATGAGCCCTAAGAACAAGATGCTCATACAGTACAAGGCACAAATGTAAGAACTATACCAAACCTCCAAACCCCAGGTCACTGGAATAGCTTGCTGTGTGCTAGATGATTTGTTCTGTTTAAAGAAGAGATGTATTTCACTTTTGATTCTACCTGTGAAGATCCAAAATATTGTGCATCATGCAGTACTGAAAGTATATCGGTTTTCCAAATGCCCATTTGTAAATACTAGGACTCCAAACTTTCATCCAAGAGCTGTTTTCTTTTAGGTTTAGATGCCTGAAAAAAATACATAATGATGAAAAGCTACTAGGAATCAGTAACCCTTCCAAATGAATTTTGTATTTTGCATAATAGCATCTAGGAACATTTGGAACAAAGAAATATTACATTTATGTATGAGCTACATAGTTTATCCAGTTTGAAGACTATATTGGAAGTGCAGATGGATTGATGGACCCCCTGTAATGATCCAGCAGCTCACAGGAGAGGCCTAAGTGAGTCACCATGAAAGTCAAGTCCCCAAGCATCCACTAGACCAATGCTGCTCAAACTTTCATGCACTCGTGAATCTGGAAACCCTTTTAAAGTGCAGATTCTAATTTGGCAGGCTGGGGGCCAGGCCTGAGATTCTGCATTTCTAGCAGGTGATGCTGCTGTGTGTGGACACACTTTGAGTAGCACGGCCCTCATACTAACCCCCACTCATCAACTCATACACCTTCTTGCCACCATTTTTCTGAAAGGGTCACTATAGGTGTGTGTGTGTGAATGTAGCTCCTGAAAAAGTGAATCTCATCTCCCGGGCCTCGCTAAATCCCCCTCACTCACTCCCACTGCGCTTGTAGGCCAGACTTCTGTCACACAGCCGATTAAGCTTTCTGCCTGTGACTGCATCACTGCTGTTTTATATGCATTTGTGTGGATGTCGGTGGTGTTCACTTGTAATCTCCTTGAGAGCAAGGACGATGCAGTGGTATATATTGTCCACAGCCACTAACATTTCAGCCACTAACATTTGCTCAATAAATGCTGGCTGGTTAATAAAGTATCTGGATGAGAAATATATGCATCCTGGTATGGATATGAAAGTGAAACGATTTAGCATATGAGTGAAAGAAATATACATATTAATTAATCACTATTTCAAAAAAAATGGTAGGTGCCATTTATTGAGTACTTAGAGTCAGGCACTGGGCAAAGTGCCTTTTACATTATCTCATTTAATGTCACAAGGACCCTAGGAGGGAAACTCCAAAGTCCATACTTCAACAGAGTGCTGCTGCTCAGTAAGTGACTCCTATGTACCACAACTCAGTTAAAATCTGGTGGATGATCATAGAACAAGGTACCCTCCTGTTCTCCAGGCAGTTGCAGGCACAAGTAATGAGGCTGCAATATAACAAGTATAATAATACAGGTCAAGGACAATAGAAATAAAAGCAAAAATAAACAAATGGGACCTAATCAAACTCTAAGCTTTTGCACAGCAAAAGAAACCATAAACAAAATGAAAAGACAACCTACGGACTAGGAGAAAATATTTGCAAACAGGAAGACAGACAAGGGCTTAATTTCCAAAATATAAAAATAGCTCATACAGTGCAATAACAATAAAAAAACAAACAAAGCAATCAAAAAGTGGGCAGAAGACCTAAATAGACATTTCTCCAAGGAAGACATACAGATGGCCAAGAGGCACATGAAAAGATGCTCAACATCACTAATTATTAGAGAAATGCAAATCAAAACTACAATGAGGTATCACCTCACCCTGGTCAAAATGGCCATCATTAAAAAGTCTACAAACAACAAATGCTGGAGAGGGTGTGGAGAAAAGGGAACCCTCTTACCCTGTTGGTGGGAATATAAATTGGTGCAGCCACTATGGAGAACAGTATGGAAGTTCCTTAAAAAACTAAAAATAGAGTTACCATATGATCCAGCAATCCCACTCCTGGGTATATATCTGGAGAAAACCATAATTCAAAAAGACACATGTACCCCAATGTTCACAGCAGCACTAGTCACAATAGCTAAGACATGGAAGCAATCTAAATGCCCAGAGACAGATGAATGGATTAAAAAGATGTGGTATAGATATACAATGGAATATTACTCAGCCATAAAAAAGAATGAAATAATGCCATTTGCAGCAACATGGATGGACCTAGAGATTATCATACTAAGTGAAGTAAATCAGACAAAGACAAACATCATATGATATCACTATGGAATCTAAAAAATGATACAAATGAACTTATTTACAAAACAGAAACAGACTCACAGACATAGAAGACAAACTTATGGTTACCAAAGGGGGAAAGGGGTGAGGTGAGGGATAAATTAGGAGTTTGGATAAACAGATACAAACTACTATATATAAAATAAACAACAAGGTCCTACTGTATAGCACAGGGAACTATATTCAATATCTTGTAACAACCTGTAATGGAAAAGAATATATATATGTATATATATATATATATATATATATATATATATATATATATATAAACTGAATCACTTTGCTATACACCAGAAACTAACACAACATTGTAAATCAACTATACTTCAATAAATAATAATAACAATAATAACACAGGTCAACGCAAAGTGCCACAGGAAGAGAGAGACAGCCATCGGGAATGTTGGGAAAGGCTTAAGAACTGACTTTTGAACTGTCTTAAAATACACAGACCCAAGCAGAGAAAGAAAGAAGGGCATAGAAGGGGATGAGAATGCATGTACAAAGCAAGGGGGTGTAACAGAGCATGGTAAGGTTGAGGAGGCCCCAGAAGCTTGGCGACATAGTAGAGAGAGGAGCATGGGCCGGTGGTTCCCTCTGGGGAGGTGGAGGTGGTGAGGCGGGGAAGAAGTGGTCTCTGAATCACCTGGGGGCCTTTCTTAAATGGCACATCCCCACCCCAGGAACGTGGTGTCTCCCTTCCCCATCACTCCTAAGCTTATCAGAATCTCCTGGGGAAGCGAGTTTGGGAATGGGAGGTTGGCAAGCTCCATCAGTGGTTCAGATATGGCTAACGTGGGGGGAACCACTGCAGAGGAGGGACGATGAGGTCAGGACTGGGGGCTTTATACCCCAGGCAATGGAGGAACAGGGCTTTAGTAAAGGGGAAATGACAGAATTGAATCTATTTTTAAAAGATGCAGAGTACCGATCGGAGTGGAGAAAACGTGGAGACAGGGAGAACATGAGGCTTCCAAAATAGCAATAATAAAGATAATAATAGCATATTCTTATTGATGTCCCAGGCACTGTCCTAATTTAATGGTGTAATCACAGATTTGAGAGCCTGACCTAAAGCAATGTCTGGAGGAATGAAAAGAAGGAATTGCTTCAAGAGAGATCTCTAATTGGGCAGGATGTGTGCTTAGGGTTATAAAGATGGATATTTTGTCATCAGGCATCAGACTGAAGGCTCAGGCTGTCCTAACCCCTGTCCCTTTCCCTCTCAGCACTTAATAACGATAGGATAGATAATCTTAGGTGTGTCGTGATGGGTAGAAGTTTAGAGCTGAGGAGAGTCTCCACGGTCAGAAAAATTACAGTTTAGTTGAAAACACGTAAGTTTGAAAAAAAAGAAAGTGAAAAAACTTTCCAGAGCCAGCAGCAGTTTGGATGCTATGGCCTCGGCCAATTCATGAGCAAGAGTCCCATGCATGTCCTGGGTTTGCTGGGTACCCTGTGCTACTCTCCCAGAGGGCCTGCTGCAGCCGCTGATGCGCCACGGCAGGGGCTGTCTCTCACTGGGGGGCCCTGATGATGGAAGATAGTATGACTTAGAGTTGAAATAATAAAAGAATAACTGGCAACAGTAAGTTCAGAGAGAGTCAAAATATTTCTATAATGCTAATGGCAAGTTCCCTTCAAATTAATGGTTTTATATAAAACTCATTCATGAGTCATTTTTTGAGTGGCCGCTACATGCCAAGCAAAACATTAAGGGCTCAGGCAAGGAAATGCAGGGAAAAAAAAAAAGTTTAAGAAAAAAACTAGACTATAAAGCTACTGATCAAGTTTTATTGCCCCCCAAAACATTTATTATTAAAGTCTTACATCTTCTCATACTGCCAGACAGACTTTACGGTAAAGATAAAACCGAGAAAACAAGTGCTGTCAAGGTTACGTCTTGACTGGTCACCAGAAGTGCAAGCCCTGGACCTGGATCATTACATTAGCTGGGATGCAGTAGGATACACTGCAGACAAATAAGACATGGCTCATTTGTTAAAATAACAAGAGTTTATCTCTAGTCCACACTGCCTGTCTATACAGGGTTGGCTGGGGGGGGGGGGTCTCTGGGACCCAAGCTGACGATGGAGAATGTTGCCAGTACCTGTGGAAGAAGGGAAAGACATCTCTGGAGGGGCTGGCATTGGCAAATAAACATTCCAGCTGGAAGTGTCATACATCACTGCGGATCACAACATATTGTCCAGAACTAATCACCCAAATATAAGGGATCCAGGAAGTACAACCTACCATACTCCCCGAATGGGGAGAGCCAGAATATTTGGTGAACAGCACCAGCGAGCACCAGGGACACGTGGCAGAGCGGGCCCTATTTTAACAGACCGTGAGCCCAGAGATTGAGCTCATGCATCAGCCTTGATCAGACAGTCTAACGTGATTATTGTCAACAGATAAACTAAAATGGTTCCTGAATTCTGCTCCTGAAGCAACAGTGTGCTACCCAAAGATGAAGTGATAAAGAAACGGGATGGATCACATGAACTTGCGCTTAAAGTGATTAAACAGTAACACCCCTGAGCTACTCCTTACCTACTGCTATCAGGAGGCTCTTTAATGTCATTACACTGGAAAAGTTACGGGCTTTGCAAATGGCGAGATCCATTCTAAGCACCATTCTGACCAAGAGCTGACAAAAAGGGTTTAATACACCTCCTCCCATCACTCCCAACCATAATCGCAGCCTGCAGAAGCTAAACTTCCCCCGGGGCCAAAAAATAATTTCCTGACCAACCTCAGAAGAAAGCAAACACAAAATACTCTGTTAGAAAGACCAAGAAGTGCCAGCATTTTGCAAAGCCTATGAGAACTGAAATCTGCCATGTAAATCCCTTTGACATTGGGAAAAACTGAGACGATATAAAGTCTGATTGCTCTGGCAAAGCCAGATAGGGAGCAACTCTTGAAGTATCTCTCTGTGCTCGCTTTGTTATAGATGTTACTTTGCTCTGAATCTCTCACAACATCCTGTCCAGTAACTGTCATCTTTAGTTTACAGATGAAAACTCTACTTCAGGCAAGTGGAGTGGCTTGTTCAGGGTCCAACATCTCATAAGTGGTAGATCCCAGGAAGATCCCCTTCACTTCCCATTCCCCCAGGCTTCCGCTTTGCAGGAGAACCAGTCAATTGTTGTAAAAGAGGCAGTTTATAATAATGATAAATAGTGCAGTCTCTGCGCACAGAGACCTGGATACGAACCCAGCTCCAAGTCTTTGAGTCGCCCGCCATTTAACTTGCAGCTTCAGCCTAACTGTAAAATGGAGATAAGCCTCCCATCATATAGTTTTTATGAAGAATAAGTAAAATTATATATACTGCTTTGGACGGACCTGGTACATCATAAGTACTCTATAAATGTTGGCTATCATCATCATCACCTAAGTTCTATATCCTATAAAACTGAGAGGCATTTAACTGTAGCAAAGGTTATACCCAACCTCTTAAGCAGTTTCAAGCACATTTTACTGGAGTCTCAATGATAGTAAAGGGCCAAAGCAAAATGACTTGATGAAGAAACCCTGCTCTTTCAATTTCAAGGTCATGATACTGAGCCCCTAACATGATCATCATAACTAAGATTTTATATCATAATGTGCAAAAGACATCATTCCAAGCCCTTTGTGTTTATTAATTCATTCAATCCTCACTCACAATAACCCTATGTGGCAGATTGTATCATCATACCTATTTTACAGATAAGGAGATCAAGGCCAAGGGAGCTTAAATAACTGGGCTAACTCCATACACCTAGGAAAGGGTAGAGTCAAGATTTAAACCCAAGAAGCCTGACCTTAACGCCTGTGCTCCACCCACTAAGCCACGCTGCCTCTGTGTTCAGCGCACAGTCATATTTGAGGCAGTAACAATCCAGGATGTGTTACGTGTGTAACATGAAAGGCTGTAGCCTCCCAAGTTGTTGATGCATGATGAATTGAAGCACAGTAAGCATAAGTTGTGAGATCAGTCAACACTGTGAGTTGTGAGAAATGTAAAGAATTCAAGACGGCAATGCCTCAAACAATGATTCTGTGAAAGTATGCAAGGGACACAACTCGACAAGCAATCAGAAGGAAGGGAGTCCCTCTTGTTAAGCAAAGGAAATAGGCCAAGGATGACGCTGATAGGCAGGATCCATCTACATGAGAACAGAGACTTGGGGGAACCAGCTACGGTGCTCAAAAGTGACTGTGCTAGTTCATGGGCCTCATCATCAATGCCAAGACAAAGAGAAGAGAGTCCTCTCAGGAGCACCCGGACAATACAGAACAATTGCATATGGGTCCACATCAGAGAAGAAGCTGAAAACCAATTCCTGACTTGGCCTTTGATTTCTTATTTGGCTTTGGCAAACTCAGAGTCTTCTTTGTATGCATTAGGGTAAGTGAGTAAGGATGAATCCAATGCTCATATTCCCAGGGCAGATTCAGGTCAGGGGAAGGGACAAAAGTCACCATGATCCTCACTTTGGGTCATGTCAGATTGGGGGTACAGGGCTGTGGATGCCAAGACTCTGGGAATCACCCCCTTGGGTGCTGAGTGGGCCGGTGCTGACTTTACAGCATGAGACACCAAGGATGTCTACCGTGCAAGGAACTAAAGCAGAAAGAAACGGACCTCCGCCCAACTTCACCCTCCACCTGGAGGACTCCTCCCAAGCACCTACCATGTTTATCGCACTCTCCAATTCCAGACCACTTTGCAAAGATGGTGGAAAGTCCTTAGCTCTAAATTTCAAATCCTAAAACAGCTCTTATCATGAGACCGAAGGAAAAATGCATTTTGGGCAAGATTCTAACCCATTCAAATGTAGTGATTTTTCTCCAAACTGAATCTTAGCATTTCAAGCTGTGCATTTAATGGTGGCAAAACGCAACTTCCTGGTTCAAGATATTCAATAACTCTAATAGTATTGAGTGAGATATGGGCAAATGAGACTAATAACTGGATATAATTTGTCTTGAAATAATCCCAGAAGTGAAAGCCCAAGGGAAAACATGTTCCTAATGAGGCAAAATGGATTTTTGCTAAACACAAAAATAGTGCAGGGCACATTATTAAACCCCAAAAGGCAGCTTTGCTACCTCTATGAATCAATGGTTTGTCCTTTCAATTCTCATTTTGCAAAGGCTCTCTGCACTGGGATGACGCGTGGATATGGAAGTACAATGAAGGATGGAGGGGAGAAATGAGGACAAGAAGCCACCAGAGCAGGATTACCCCCACTCACAAAAGCCTTTACAAGGCCTTTTCTAATAGGGCTCTCCATTCAAGAGTTAAGAAAAACACTCAGCACTGGAATGGAACACTGTCAAGTGTTCTTACGAAGTAGGGAAATGCCAAAAAGGGTTCAAATTCCATCATCAACTTCTTCCCTTTTAGAAAGGGTGAGTCTTTTGCACTCTTAAGCATTTGACAGCTTCCAGCTTCTCTGACTACATGGATTTGAGCTGCTCCAAGCAACCTGGCACACAAACTGAGGCTTGGAATTAGATAAGAAATGCCCCAGACTGTCTAAGTATTATTAAATAGTATAAACCTCCCTACAGAACAAGTATAGAGAGAATTCTGAGCCTACAAATAGTCCAGAGCCAGAACAAAATACACGGGTAGGTCATTTATACTTAAAAACAAATGGTATACTGGTTTTAGGTCAAATAGGTTGTATAAACTGAAAGAAAATCCTTGGGCAGCAATTTCCTGTCTCTGGATTAGTCAAGACGTCTCCAAGTTTGGACAATGGAAGATTAAGCTTCTCCTTTGCTATCTCAAATCCTACGGCAAACAGGGAAATATCAATAATTACCCAAAAGATTTGTTCTCTTTTTGTCTCCCAGTGAAAAATAGCACTAAATAACATTGGCTTTCAGTTCATTAAAGTAAAATTATTTGTTTTATTACTTTTCTTGGGTATTTATAGATTCTTCCCCTGAATCTTTCAAAAAGTCATCCTCCTCTTTCTCGCTGGAGCACCACAGAAAAGCGCACCTGTGTGAATGCACTGGAGAGCAAGGAGAATGCAAGAGCCTTCCACCCTGCACACCCTCCATGTGAAGCCAGGACAGCCAACACCCTCTTTGAGTTACTGGTCCAGCTTTTTTCCCCCAACCTCCTAATTTATCACTCCTTCCATCTTTCCCCTTGGTAAGTATAAGTTTGTTTTCTATGTCTGTGGGTCTATTTCTGTTTTGTAAATAAGTTCATTTGTATCTTTTTTCTTTTTTCAGGTTAAGTGATATCTGAAAAAATATAAGTGATATATTTTATAACTGATATCATAAGATCTCTGTCTTTGTCTGACTTACTTCGCTTAGGATGATAATCTCTAGGTCCATTCATGTTGCTGTAAATGGCATTATTTCACTCTTTTTTATGGCTGAGTAGTATTCCATTGTATATATGTACCACATCTTCTTTATCCATTCCTCTGTCAATGGACATTTAGGTTGCTTCCATGTCTCGGATATTGTGAATAGTGCTGCTATGAACGTTGGGGTGCATGTACCTTTTCAAATTATGGTTTTCTCCAGATATATGCCCAGAAGTGGGATTGCTGGATCATATGGTAGCCCTATTTTTAGATTTTTAAGGAACCTCTATACTGTTCTCCATAGTGGCTGCACCAATTTATATTCCCACCAACAGGGTAGGAGGGTTTCCTTTTCTCCACACCCTCTCCAGCATTTATCATTTGTAGACTTTTTAATGATAGCCATTCTGACCTATGTGAGGTGATACCTCATTATAGTTTTGATTTGCATTTCTCTAATAATTAGTGATGTTGAACATCTTTTCACATGCCTGTTGGTCATCTGTTACGTCTTCTTTAGAGAAATGTTTATTTAGGTCTTCTGCGCATTTTCTGATTGGGTTGTTTATTTTTTTGATATTGAGCTATATGAGCTGTTTGTATATTTTGGAGATTAATCCCTTATTGGTCGCACTATTTGCAAAAATTTTCTCGAGCTACTCGTCCAGCTTCTGCAGGTGGCTATGGTAATAACCTAACTGCTCCCTTTTCAGAAATGAGCACACTGGTTTGCTTAAGAAGTTGGGAGGTCAAGTCTACTGTGAAGTAGAGAAAAAAACCCAATTGGTCTACAAATGTCTTCGTTCTCTAACGTGGGTTAAAAACAAATTCTCTAATGAAATGGTACATTATTTCTTTCAATAAACATTTACTAATTCATGTATTCAATATCATCTGTTTATTGAAATCCTACTACACATTAGCCACTGAAGTTCACACTAAGGGCACGGATATGAAAAAAAGATGAGGATCTAGGCCTAAAGAAGCTTACAGCTTGCATGGCAGTCAGAGCACTAGCTATCGCATATTATCTCTATAACATTACTTATCACACTGAAAATTAAACATACGATAGAGTACCAGAGCGAGAAAGAATTAATTCTACAAAGGAGAGACTACAGAAAGAGATTTGCATCTAACCCAAATCTCAAAATGTGATTCTACTCCTTCTTATGGGCCCTTACATGGGATACACCAGTGCCCCCTGGGTCCTCTTTTCTTCTCATCCTACAGATTATCCCTCGATTATCATGTTTGCTCTCATGATTTCTGTTCCCATTGCACAATCTACACATCCAGCCTGGACCATTCCCTTGAATATCAAAGTCCTTTTCACACTGGTCTTTTTTATGTTGATGGCTCACAGGTACCTCGTAGGCAATAATACTGAAAATTCATCATTTCCCCGTCCAGTATAGCTCATCATCTTCTACTCTTTATCTGAGGTGCTAGTTCCACTAACCAACCAAATGTGAAACACAGAAGTCATCCTTGATTCTTCTTTCGTTCCCAATAAATCACACTCGATCATTAAGTCCTCTTAATTTTATGGGTTTTTTTGTTTGTTTGTTTGTTTGTTTGCGGTATGCGGGCCTCTCACTGTTGTGGTCTCTCCCCTTGCGGAGCACAGGCTCTGGACACACAGGCTCAGCGGCCATGGCTCACGGGCCCAGCCGCTCCATGGCATGTGGGATCTTCCTGGACCGGGGCACGAACCCGTGTCCCCTGCATCGGCAGGCGGACTCTCAACCACTGCGCCACCAGGGAAGCCCAAGTCCTCTTAATTCTAAATCCTAAAGATTTCCTTCATCCCTCCATCTCCTAGCTCTGCCCTTGTCCATCTCCTTTCAACTAGACTGGCACAAAAGCCTCTATTGACCCATCCTCTGTGCAGTCATTTGAATAGTCTAATTGAAAGGCAAGTCTGAAAACTTCACTCCCTTATCTAAAACCTCCCAGTAACAACCCATACAAGTCATGAAATGGCAACAAGTCCTCCATTTTCAGTACTGACTCTCTGCCCTAAGCATTAGCCTCCAGGGCTCACGGCTTCCCCATGAAGGTCCTCTCTCTCTGCATAATTTTCTCACGAGAACTTTCCAGCCTTTCCCTCCCAACTCTACCCTTCCAACCTCTCTGTTTTACAAACTCAGTTTGACTCAAGTCTTTTCTTCCAGACATAGCTGCACCTGCAACTCAGACAAGAAGCCTCTCTTGCACTAGCATCTTCCACTGCTAGACATCAGTTCCAGCCAGTCCCATGCCAGCTCCATCTTCTGGAAACTCAACTTACACAAGAGTGCCAAGTCCCTATTATGGAAGAAAAAAAAAATCAAGATATTTCTTTCTGGGTTCCAGCCTAACATGGTAGCCCTAGCTCTCTGCTATTACCTAGATCTACCTATTGCCCCAGTTGGAACCATCCTTGGCTGGGTGGAGAGGAGACCAAAGCCTTCAGAAACAGGTCCCCAAGCTCTTTCTATTGCAATACCAGCAGCCCCCGCTGACAACAGTGCAGCAACCTCCCTCCCTACTCCACTCCTCATAACCTAATAGTGCCCTCCTGTGTCGGGCAATCCAACTGCACGTGAAGAAGCTATAAACTCAGAACCCAACGCGCTCTGCCCCATTAACCCCAATGGCCGTTCCCTCAAGTCGTGAAATGTATTCAAAACCCAGAGATCCACCTCACTTTTGTCCATAAGGTGTGTGCACACCAAGACTCACTGAGCTCCAATGTGTAGTTCCACCATTGGGAAAAAGAAAGAAGAGAGAGAAACTCTTCTTTTCTGAGGAGATGATCATCTTCCTCCCTCGTTTCCAGGTTGTTGACAGCAGGAACCACCTGGCATCCCAGCAGGGCTACACTAGACCAGCCATGTTATCTGTGGAGGGCAGGTCAGGGCCTCCCACAAAACATAGGTTGGGTTGCTTGGGCAGGAACTAGAAAAGGACCCAGCTGTGAAGTCTTAGTTCTGAGAGCTCCAGAGCCACCAGGACAGGAACCTTGGAGATGCAAGAGGTGAGCAGTCTTACAATAATGAGGAAGCAGCCTTGGAGGCCAGGGTTTGTTGTATCTCTCTCTGAACCAAAGTGCTCCCTTAAGTAAGAGCACCTGGTCATCAGCTTTGACCTGTCTGGGTCATTAGACACCCTCACTAGGGTAGCACGCTCCATCCCTGGCAAGACACCAATCTTTTCATTATTAAATCTTTTATGTCCACCAACTACCCACTCCCTGATTTCTATCCACCTGGCATCTCTGATTTGGGGCACATTCTTTGAAACCCTTCAAATCCAATTCACAAGTCCCCTTCCTACCCCCCCCACAGTAATAGCCGTAATGAGCATGTATGGGTACACAAATATCACATGAGGTGATCTTATACCTCCCTAGCACTGCCACCTGCTAGATGCATAATCTTAGGAAAATACTTAACCTCTCTCAGTTTTCTCATATGTAGAATGGGAATATTCATAATGCCTACCTCTAAGGTTGTTGAGGGATTAAATGAGTTAATACGTGTAAAATACTTAGAACAGTGCCTGGTATACATAGTAAAAATAAATGTTAACCCCTGTTATAATTCCAGCACCACAGAATCTGTATCCAACATGCTGCATTCCTCCACCCAGAACCCCCAGATATCAAATTTTTCCAAGGATTTGCCTATGTTCCCCGTACTATGCTAGCAGCAGCAAACAAATCAAAAACCTCATAGTGTTTATATTTTAGGGGGGAGAGACAGATAATGAAAAAAAATATGATATGATATCAGATGGTATCAAAAAGCACAAAGGAAGTAAAACAGGGTTACGTAATAAAGAGTGACAGAGAAGAAGAGACAAGCATTTCTATGACAGATGGGGCGGGCAGCACAGCCACTAAAGAAGTAACTTTTGAGCTGAGACTTGAATGATTCAACCCAGACATGATGAAAAGATCAGGAGCAGGGTTTCTCAGCCTTGGCACTGCTGACATTCTGGACCAGGTAATTCTTTGCTGTGAGGGGCTATCCTGTTCACCGTAGGATGTTTCTCAGCAACCCTGACCTCTAACCTCTAGATGCCAGTAGCATCTGCAAAGTCAGGACAAAATCACCCTCACTGAATAACACTGAAATAAAATGGTAACATGGTTACCATCTTGGTCTCATTTCTTGGCCCAACCTATCACTTTATATTCCTGGATTATCAACTCTCTTTTAATTTTCTATACAATCAAGTCATTTCCCACAGCTATGTCTTTGCTTGCGTTGACCTCTTGACCTTCTCTCTCTCTCTCTCTCTCTCTCTCTCTCTCTCTCTCTATATATATATATATATATATATATATATATATATATGTCTGTCTGCTTACCTATCTCCCCCTACTAATACGTGAGATTCTCATGGTAAGGGAATGGACATTATTCGTTTGTGTTTGGTGCCTAAAACACACACTGGGTGCTTGACACACCCTAGGTGCTTAAGAAATATTTGTTGAATGAATTACTTGCTGTGCCCTCAAGGACACTACATCATTTAGAGACCAACAAGATTTATACAGACATAACTCTAAAAGAATACTAAAAATGATATGTGACATAAGAGAAATAACTGTTATTAGAGTTCACAGTCAAGAAAAATTACTTTGCACTAAGTAGTTTACTCATTTGCATAGAACAAAATAAATACTATATTGTTAAATTGTGACTCCCCCCACCCCTGCCCTCAACACAGTGCTATAACCACTGACCATGGTCATAATTTCACTGGTGATCAATAAAGGCCTCACAGACTGGAAGTGAGGATGCTTGTGGTTCATACTGACCATCACTCCTACTGGAAAGCCAATCTGGAGGTACCAGCAGATTATTTCAGTGCTAAGAGCTTGAAGAATACATGGGCCCGAGCTGCGTATCTGAGTGAGGCCAGTGTTAAAAGGTACCTGCTGGACCTCCCTGGTGGTGCAGTGGTTAAGAATCTGCCTGCCAATCAGGGGACATGGGTTTGAACCCGGGTCCGGGAAGATCGCACATGGCGCGGAGCTACTAAGCCCATGTGCCACAACTACTGAATCCCACGCGCCTAGAGCCCATGCTCCGCAACAAGAGAAGCCACCGCAATGAGAAGCCCGCACACCACAACGAAGAGTAGCCCCCGCTCTCCGCAACTAGAGAAAGTCCACGGGCAGCAATGAAGACCCAACACAGCCCAAAATAAATAAATAAAATAAGTTTATTTTTTTTAAATGCCACTCTTCTCATTAAATATTAAAAAAAAAAGTACCTGCTGACCTCTTTCTTGCCCAGCCTCTTTAAGATGTCACATCTACTAAGTTTCTTTCCTGTATGTGTGTATCCCAGACCTCTCTAGCCACAGCAGAGCTAACATTAGACGTGTGTACTCGTTTGAAGGTATCAGTTGTGACAATCAGTGTCCACGCCCACACTTTACCAGCGTTTCCATATTTCAAATATCCTTCTTGGCTTCACCTGTATTTGTCTGTCAGACCATCAGTGACATTGGTGACATTGTCTCAGAGCCTGAGAACTGAACCACATAGAAATCCTTTATCCCTTTCACTACAAAGATGAACTAACTGGAAAGTATTTTGAGAAGATGGCTTGGCTAGTGCGCTAAAGACTCTCAAGACAAAATCAAAGAAAATACATCCATCTCAAAGGCAAACAGGCAACCCGGAGATTGGAAACTGCCGTGGAGCCGAGTCAAAGTGTCATGTGGTTCCAGAAAACAATAATCCCCTGGGGTTTAAAGTTCAACAAGCATAAACTAACATTTAGAAGTCCAGGAACGTGTCATCAACACACAAGTGCATTCCTAAAATGGCCCGGCTGGAACATTCAGCTAAGGCTTTGCTGTCTGCGTGGTTCCCTAAGCTAGTTCCTACAACACTGTTGTTTGTATACATTTCCATCTTCCCACCCCTACTCCCACCAGATTCCTACTCCAAATGTGAGTCAAAACTCATGAAAAACTCAACACAAGTGTATTACACAAAATTCATGTACAGGTAGTTTTTATTTCTGTGCTTGTTAACAGCTAATAACACAATTAGAAAAAATGCTAAACTTTAAATAACTTTTTTTTCCCCTCCAATGCCCTAACCACAGCAAAGTTATTACCAAATAAAACTATTTCAAAAAAAAAAAAAACCATCCCAGCTGCACAGAAGTGAAAATTTCCATTGGACATGTAGAGATTCTGAGGCACAGACAGGTCAAGTGCTTTAGCCAGGGTCAAAATCGTGATCAAAGGCTGAAACAGGACTTGGAAATTTCAACTCTAGCTTCACTGAGGACCTGCTGCTCCAAGACCCGCTTGATGTTACCTCTTAACTGAGTCCGGCCTACATTTAAACACCTACTCACAGACGTTATGCCAGATAACGCTCCTCAATGAAGCTATGTTCTCAGACCCACATCTTCATACCCACACAGAGAATCCGAGAATTTCAGACGGCAAGGGATCCTAAAAATCATCTAGGCCAGCCTTTTCATTTAGTAAATTAGCACAGTTCTCCAAGCCCACCACCAGCCCTCACCACCAATAAGGAGAGGTCCAAACACACCTTACGATGGACAGAGTAGCACCCTCCACCCTCTGACCCTGTCTATTTCTAGATGCATGGCCTGCCAGTCCACTTTCACCTGCAACCTAGGACCAACAAACAACTTGCCTTTTCTAGAACACACCATACTTTTTCAAACCTCCATGACTATGCTGTCACCACTCTAGAGTACACTTCCTTGTGTGCCTCCAGAATCAAGCTTCAGTGACCGGATCGAATGTCACCACCACTATAAAGCATTCTCTGACCATTTCAGACAGCACTATTGCCCCTTCTTCCATCAGCCCATGATGCTTTTTACATGCTTCTGACATAGTTCATTTCTCATCTGGAACTCTGTGTTGTTTACAATCTGTCTTCTGGCACTGGAAGATCAGTTTCTTGAAATATTGACACCATTTCACTCATTTTCGTCATCTTTGCATCTAGGCTGGCACTCGGGGACCTCTTTATCAAATCAGAGAAATGAGATAAAGAGAAATAGGGAAAAAAAGGCAGAGGGTGCTAAAGTCAGAGCATTTAAGAAACTTGCTCAAGGTCACCCAAATGGACCCATGGATTCCACATCGGGGCCCTGTCACATGGGGTCACACAGACCAGGAGGCGCAGAGTCACTTCCCCATCTACGCAACAGCCCGCATCCACCTCCTTCCCTCCTTCCCTCTCCATCAGAACATAGTTTCTGGTTCTAAGCAGAGTTTCTCACCCACAGTTCTGCCACACTCTGGTGGGGACACTTGCAAATGACAACAGCTGAGAGAAGGTTGAACCTTCCAGAAGCAGAGAAGAGCAGCTGAGGAGGGCACTCAGGGGAACAGTTTAGACGGGAGTCTTCATGCGAGGCTGCTGGGCAGACGCTCAGGAGGCATAGATACACGCCCTTCTCCCAGCAGTTGCTACTGGGACCACGATTCCACCAGCAAACCCCCTTCCTCTTAACCTTCTAGCATACCAACCTCAAGGACAGTGTCTCTGGGGGCCCTGGGTCTTCTTGGCTCCCTCTCCAATGTCTGGGAAAGCCCCATGACTGAGCACGGCCTCTCCTACTTGCAAGGAAGGCCAGCCAGAAAACCCAGCCAAGAGATTAGCCAGCTGGCAGCAGCTCCGGGCTGGGCCTGTCTGAGTCCAGACCAGCCTCCCGGCACTGTGCAAGGGCCTCCCTGGCCCGGAATCCGGGCTTTGCAGTCCGCAGCCGGCCTCCCCTGCAAGTGTCAGAACGATCTGCCCTCCCGTGGGGCCTACAGCCCAGGGACAGCAGCTCCACCCCAGCCGCTGCCAATTTGCACCTCATTAGCAACAGCCTCTCCCCAGTGATGGGCCTTCATAAATTCCAGACTGAGCACCTCGTTGGTGCTAAATGAACTCTGGGGTGTTTGGGGAGAATGGCATCTGAGCTGCTAGGACAAGTCTGAGGGCTTCCCAGAAAACCAGGGGAGCACAGGCTACAGACAGAAGACAGACAGGCACATTGAGTCTGGCAGAAACCAGTGGTTCAAGGTTGGGAGGGGCTGACAGTCAAAGGGATAGATGGAAACTTTAGCTGATGGCTGCAAGGCACATGGTGAGCTGAAAGAATGCAACAGGATTGTGCAGAATGCAGAGGGGAGTCACAAGAGGTACCTCCTCCACTTGGATGCTTGAAAGATGACGCAAAATTACCCATCCCTCCTCTGGCACAGAGAAAGTTAAGAGAGGTGAAACACCTGTGAAACTCCTAAAAGTTTTTTAGAAGCAAGAGGCACTAAGGGCATTATTGTCTGTTCAAAAATTCTAAAGAAATACATTGACTTGTCTAATTTTCTATTGTTCTTACTGAGGAAGAACAGAGCGAGAACTTTCAGGTCTCCGTGATGAAATGGGCACACACCTTTACCCCAGCTCCCTCCAGAAACTCCCACTGAAATGAAAGTAAAGGAAATAAAAGACATAATGTCACAAGAAAAAAGGAAAAGGCGTGATGACAGCAAAAGGGATGACGACAGGATTTCGGGGAGCCTGGGAAGTGAATGGGGTAGAGGTAACCATGTGGAGGCAGGGCAGAGAAGGCTGGAAATTAAGTGCATGAAGGAGGAAGAAAAAAATCCAGAGGTGGATTCACCCTGCAGAGCTCCAGAAAAGGTCAGGAACTTGAGGCACCAAGTACCACTGAAGGGGAGGGTAGGAGAAGGGGCCGAAAGCCTTCACGGAGACTAGTTAGAGTCCCATCCCGAGCAGCCTGGTGGGTCTTCCTGGCACACACAGCCCGGAGTCTGGAGATGTAGTTTCTAAAGAATCTAAGCCAGAGGCGAACTAGAAACACCAACCACAACTGGGTGTGAGGATGAGACCCTCCACTGCAAGCTGAGAGATCAACTGAAAATCTGTACAATGAATAATAAAAATTCCAGCCCCAGAGAAATACCAGTTAGATGTTAACATCTTCAGAGGAAAGTGGAGCATTCTTCTCTGAGGAAACGGAACAGAAAATATTAATGTTTAGTGTTTTCTCAATAAAACAAACCAGGTCCCCAACCAATCGCTTCACAGTGGAGCTTAATGGTCTAACAAGTTACAAATATAAACACATGGAGCTTCCATTCAGCCTTTGGGGCTGCTCTCTTCAATGTGACTGGATCATCAGACATTTGAATAGAGTCTCCAACATGAAAAGAAGATACTAAAAAGAAAAAATTTTCTGAAGAAAACAGAATTATTACAGGGTTAACAAAGCATCCAGAAACTATCATTAATATCCTCAGAGATAAGAAGATATTAAAGCCATGAAACAAGAATGGAATGCTATAAAAATGAGCACTAGAAAGCAAGAAAGAGCTCTTAAAAATTAAAATAGGACCACACAAAAAAAGAAAATCCAATAAAAGAATGGAAAATAAATGAGGAAATCTCCCAGAAAGCACATAAAAAGAAAGAACTTTAATAGAAAAGAAAATCAGAGGAATAGTCCAGAAGATACAATAGCTTTTTGATATCAATTCCAGAAAAAAAGCAATTGGTAAAATGCAGGGGAAGAAGATATTCTCTTTCACCCTCAAAACTAATACCAGAAAATCTCTTAGAACTCAAAGTTTTCAGATTGAAGAGATCTAAAAAGCCCCCAAGGGAGGGTGGGAGGGAGATGCAAGAGGGAGGAGATATGGGGATATATGTATATGAATAGCTGATTCACTTTGTTATACAGCAGAAACTAACACACCATTGTAAAGCAATTATACTCCAATAAAGATGTTAAAAAAATAAAAATAAAAAGCCCCCAGTACCGTATATATATCTGCCATGCTAAGGCACATCAGTTCTGAAATTTCTAAATAGTAGATATAAAGAGAAAAAAAAATGTTTAACCCAGAGAGAAAGAAAAACACAAAGCTGAGAATCAGAATGGAACTGGCCTTCTCCAGTGCAATTATGGAATCAGAGCACCAACAGGGAAATGTCTTCACCATTCTGAGGTGAACTTCTTTCCAGTCTAGAACTCCATACCCTGAAAAACTCTCAATCATGTGTGAAGGTAGAAAAAAGATATTCCCAGACATGAAAGGACTCAAAATATCTACCTCCTATGCACCCTTTCCCAGGATGTGTCCCACTTCCTGGGAAACTTTTTCAACTCAGTCGTCTAAAAATATGATGAAAGTTCCTGGAAAAAACCCATCCGGGGATGTGGTTTTGTTGTTCTTGAAACTGTTGTGTGTTCCACCAAACGAGGTAGAAATCAAAGGAGAAGATATGAAATCCAGGGAATCTAGAAAATGGGGGATTCACCTATGGGAAACAGCAATGAGAAATCAAGAAAATGGTAAAAAATGGGGGTTGTGCTCCCAAGCAGTCCAGGAGGCGCGAGATAAAGGAGGGAACCGGGAGGGCTGCCAATAAGAAAAATAAGAAACTGATACATTACTTGACACGTTTAAATGTAATTGAAAATCTATGTTTCTGTTAAGAAGTGTGTGGAAGAATGAGAAATAAGCCCACGTAAAAATAATTTTTAAAATGAGACCAATAATACCAGAAAGGAAATGCCTTCACTAGCACACTGCGTGGCTCAGTTGTGCATGAGATTTACAACGTCAATAATACAAGCATTTATGAACAATTTAAATAAAACTGTGAAATGAAGATATTGGAAGGATTAAAGGAGGTATACGTGCAGGTGGGATAAAAGAGAACTAAATTCCTACCTTCTCGTAGGAAACAGTTGAGAAAAATTACAAAACAGCACTCAGTGGCATATTATTAAAAACATAAATGTAGACTCCAGAGGAAACTGCTAACATATCATAGCAGCCTTGGGGAAACGGGAGTACAGGAGGGAGAGGGAGAAGGGAACTGCTGGGTTGGGTTATAACCCTGTGGTTCTAGTTAACTATTAACCATGCGTTAAACCATGCTTATGGATTACTTTGTTTAAATATGTACTATATTTTTAACCTAAGCAAAAAGTTGGCTGATCCTCACATACCCGCATTTGAACATCTCCAGAATGACGTGTACCCTTAGCAAATGTAAGCTCCAGAGCCCTCAAGAAGAAACTGAATTATGAGACATAATAATTCACATTCACAAGGTCTTCACATTCACAAGGTCTGAGACATTCACAAGGTCTTCACATCACTCCATGGCAGATGCACACAGGCGATTCAGCACGGTGGTGGAATAGTGATATCTGGCATTTATATAGTACTTCACAGTGTACAGGGTGCACACATCATGCCATTCAGTCTCAACAAATATGCTGTGCAGGAGGCATCACCAGCCTCACTTTTCAGACGAGGACACTGGCGGTCGGCAAGAGCGAGACCTATCTGAGGGTTAGCAAGTGACACATGAACAAGCAGACCCCATTTACACTCACACACACACCCACACACACCTCCCCCCAACACACACTCAGGAGCAGGTAGTAGTATTTTCTAACATGGATGGATAGGGACACATTAACCGATTTGGTTTTTAATTTTAATTTTATTTATGCCTTTCTCAATCTGGGGCAGTGCGGGGTAAACATTTTTGAATGAAGGCTATCAGAAAAAAACAACAAAAAACCATGGGTTATATTTCTTTTTCATTTTAAACAAAACTGGTTTCATTGAGTAACATGCAAAGAAGTAGGAAGTTCTGCATCTTAGAACTTCCTAAAGTTCTAAGTAAATCGAATAGAATTATGACATTGCGTGGTAGTCACTACATTATTAATATCTAGATTTGGTTGAAAAGTAAAGAGAGTATCCTAATCGTAAGCCTGAAGTTAGTTTGCAGGCTGTATCCTCACATCAGACAGCTCACCTGGGCCAGTGGGCCCAAGACTGCTCATCTTGGCCCGGAGCCAAGATCCTATTCTTGCCTGCATCTTAATACTAGTTTGATCTCAAAGTTGCTCCCTCTTCTACCCTATTTTCCTCTATTTTCCATTTATATGAGAAAAAATGATGATTTTCCAAAATGCAGGGCATGAGCCAACTCTCACTCAGGCATTGCGATGAGATGTACCTAATGCAGAGGATAAGCTGGACACTGTTTTAATCCTTCAGGAACAGGCATGAAAGCCAGGGGACAGAATTTGCCACCCTGACTTTCCACCACAACACTGCACTCCATTTACTGAAGATTAGGTCTGAAAGGAGTGTGCAGTTTGCAGCTGAAAGCACATCTTTCCTAGCTGCAAAATTATCTGTGTTTCCATTAACTGGTCCAGCCAATCTCTGCTCACATAATAGTGTTAGACAGGAACACAGCCCTCTGACAGGGAACAATGTTTAAGCTGCTCGACTGCTATTTTCTAATAAATTCAGAATACATATTTCTCCATTAATGTGTTCAGTGATTTCTAGGTCTTGGAATCTGGGGAAAAAAATCTTTCCACTTCATTAAAAAAAAAATTCCGGAGACGTGAATTTGGGGAGTTTCTCCAAACACATTAGAGAGAAATTCCTCAGCTCAGAGGCGAGCCAAATTCCCAAGTTTTCTGTGTAGTCACCGTTTCGAACTTAGGACAATGTTGTTTAGCTGAAGTCTTAATGAGTGACATCAAATCTAACCACTTACTATACGACTTTATGTAAAACTGAGTTTCGTGTTCAGACTCTGAGGACATTCTCCTTTTCCAGTCTTTCCCAAACTCTCATGAATTTGAGAGTCACCCTCCTTCCTCCTTCCGACTGTCCCAGAGGCATGAGAGGAGCGTGGCTCTCGGCCATCATGGCCACTGCAGAGAGAACAGGGATCTCCCTTCCCTCTTCACGCCATGGGCGAGGCAGGGAAGCTCACGCCCACTCTGGATGTTGAGTGGCAGGGCAGGGGAGAGGTGTCACTTCTGTAACAATGACAGTGGCTCCAGAACAGGCCCTGGCAATGAATCCAGGGAGAATAAGGACTTCCCCACCTTTGGGCACAGAGCATCACCTCTCTGCCCCAAAACTTCCAACAGCTCTCTATTAACTACAAAATCCCAATTCTTCCAATGGTGTTCAAGGCCTTCTGTAATGAGCATGTAACTTACCTTCCTCGCCTGGAGTTCCACTACATACCTCCATGCATAAAGCAAAATTATTCCACGATTCACACTGCTTCCCAAATACAACACACGTTTCCACCCACCGGGTCCTTTCTCATTCAGTTCCTGCGGCCTGGATTGTCTTCCATACCTACCCTCCTGCGTCCCATCTCTTCCTTCAATCTCCAAGAAAACAGCTCCCAACCGAAACTAACCACTCTCCCCTCTTTTGTGTTCCTACAACCCAGATATGATCATGGGCATCACTTTATGCCTGCTGTTTACCTTTGTTCAAGCTGCTGACGTCTGACAAGTACAGAGTAGAAAGAACTCCTAGTAAAAAGGTCTTTTATACATGGATTTCTAGGTAGTGGAACCTGTTTAAAGCTTCCCCTCCTTCAAGATATTCAAATGATCAATGGGGGGATGCTGTTCAAAAGAGATTACAAATAAATGGACTGTGTTTTGAAATTCTGTTTCTAGTTTGCCATTTAGAACTTAGGGTATGTTCATGCACCTCTATGTTCATAGCAGCTCTATTCACAATAGCCAAGACGTGGAAACAATCTAAATATCCATGGACAGATGAATGGATAAAGAAGATGTGGTACATATATACAATGGAATATTACTCAGCCATAAAAAGGAATGAAATAATGTCCTTTGCAGCCACATGGATGCAACTAGAGATTATCATACTATGTGAAATAAGTCAGAGAGATACAGACAAATACCGTATGGTACCACTTATATGCGGAATCTAAAGTATGACGCAAATGAACCTACCTACAAAACAGAAACAGACTCACAGACGTAGAAAACAGACTGTGGTTGCCAAGGGGGAGGGTGGGGGTGGAGTGACGGATTGGGAGTTTGGGATTAGCAGATGCAAACTATCATATATAGAATGGATAAACAACAAGGTCCTACTGTACAACACAGGGAACTATATTCAACATCCTGTGATAATCCATAATGGAAAAGACTATGAAAAAGAATGTATATATATGTATAACTGAATCACTTTGCTGTACAGCAGAAACTAACACATTGTAAATCAACTATACTTAAAAAAATGAATGTTAAAAAAAAAAGAACTTATGGTATGTTTTCTGTATTGAACCAGTGGTATGAACAAAGCCACTCAGCTATCTCCACCTAGCTATGTCCTCCTCCTTCTTCAAGGCACTATCATCTCCTCCAGGAGATCTTGGCCACACTCCTCCTCTGGCCTCCCACACCCTGCCCCCAGAATCCTTCTATCTCTGTGTTTATCATTCTGTACTGTTTCAGCTCAACTCGTTGCGTTGCCTCTCTCCCTCGCTAGACCATAAATTCTTGATAACAGAGATTCTTATTTCTCTTTTATTTCTAGCACTTAGCATAGTATTTAGCACACAGTAGGCACTCAAAATATTTTTTGTTTCCCCAATAAGTTATAAGCAACTTGAACCAACTTTAAGGGAGAAATCATATACTATTTAACTTTGGATTCCTCACCGAGGGCTTGAAATCGTGCTTTGCACGTGTAGCGAGTGAGTATCCCATGACTATTCTTATCAAATAGGTACATTTTTATCCAGGGAACTGCTTATATTATAAAACATAGGTGAGAAAAACCCAATGTTTCTCCCAGTGACACCTTTTTTTTTTTTTGACACCTTTTTTTTAGTACTTTTTTCTGATTTTCAATATCAAGACTTCAAAGAAAGCACTCAGTGAGGGGGAGAGCCTCAGAGACGGCTGAGATTCATGTATTTCGTTTCTCATCTCTACAGCTTCTCTCCTTTTCCATTTCTCATCATCCTCACAAATTATCTCACTCCCTTCGGCAGGAGATGCACGTTACTCGGGCTATTTTTAGAACACCCTTGTATGCAGTATTGGCAGTTCAAAGCACCAGAGAGAATCCACACAAACACACAAGGATTCTCCTGGGGCTTTTGCTTTGTCCTTGAAACTCTTTTCATAGCTTTCTAAGGTCTTTCCTGTAGGAGCCAGGTGAGCCACATTAAAGGTTTAAGTCCAGGCTTTTACTTCCATGTCTCCCTGGTGAATTTACAATAAATACTGAATGCCACGGGAACTAATGTTAAGAATAAAACAGGGCATAATAAGCAATTTCTCCATGACATGGACGGAATCTGAAGCTACACGTCCATACTCCAAGTTTACACCCTGTATCTTGGGCCATGCCCTTGCCCGAATTTCAGGAATCTACAAGTAGAGAAGCAGTACTGCTCTTCCCCCACCCTTCACTCTACCCCCAGATGCAACTAGTACAAGCTGAGCTAAGTATTTTCGATGACAAAACAGCCAGTGCATCCAAAAGTCACAGAACATGTTCCCTCTCGCACAGAGCCATGTGTGTCTGGCAATGCAGGGGAAGATGCAGTTTATAAAGAAAAGAGAAGACAAACCCCATCTCTACCCTTGTGAAAATCAGTCACCACTGTAGTGAGGAGGGGAGGAACACATGACAAGCAGGATGATGGAAAGCACTCAGAATGTCTTTCCCTTTTTCCCCATCTACAATGCTCTCGCCTTCCTAGCTATACCTCTAAAGTGTAACTTCTTAATTATGGAACTAGACTTCTTAATTCAAGGACTGTGTCATTCAAGGTTGTTGTTTAAGGATGACCAGCTAGAGGTTTCTGTAGGTTTGATAAATTAGTGCCTTGACACTAATCCTTCAAAGCAGCACCATTCAGTAGAACTTTCTGCAATGATGAAAATGGTCTACACTGTGCTGTTCAATAGGGTGGCTACTAGCACCCATGGCAATCAAGCAGTTAATGTGTAGGGAGTGTGACTGAGGAACTGGATTTCAAATTTCATGTATTTAACTGCTCTTGAGAGGCGCATGTGTCTCGTGTCCACCACGGAACAGTAAAATGCTCTCCTCTGGACAAAATAAGTAATCTTCTTGACCACCAAATATAGGCTTAGCCAAAGTACAGATGGACTTCTTTATCAGCTCTGTTGCAACTCACTAAAAGAAAGTTCACCCAAACCTCTCGGACAAATAGCTTAAGTCAGTGTTAGAAGAGCTGACCACAGGCATTTCTCTATCATCAGTAGGGTCCAGGGGAGGGCAGGACAGGCATAAGTCTGAAAAATAGAGATAATAGTAAATAGTAGTTGAGAGAGAGCTTTCCCTTTCTTATTTAGGAAAGAAGAGAGAAATAAAGGGAGGGAAGGAGGAGGAATCTTGAACATTCTAGAAGTGTTTGGTGTCTAAAGTAAATATAAAACATGCCAAATAAACATTTAGCCAAACTGAAATGACGAATCTTAAGTGAAATGTCTGCAAACTAAGCAAAACTATGGAAATGTCATCAGTAATTTGTTGAATTGGCAGCCTGGAAATTTGGCTTTTGGAATGAGTTTTACAGCAATTGGCCTGCACCCATGCAAATCCATATACTCATGGCAACCAGTGGCCACAGCAAGGGAACTAAGTCCCCCAGAGCCATACCTACACTTGTGCAGATGGTGTCTTGCACTAAGGCATCCAGTCAAGGGTCAGATGGAGATTGAAATCCAGCCTAAGTGCCACCCACCATATGCCAAATCCTAGCTCTTGAGCTGACAGAGCTTGGGATTAAGGGAGAATTTTTGTTCATTTGTCCACCTAGACTTGAGATCTGTTTCCAATTCTAACAAAGACATCATATGCGCTAGTGGTGGACCTGGTTAGACCACATTTTTAGTTTACTGCTCAGTTCTTATAGAGAAGGCCATATATGGATAAACTAGTATGCTGTCAAATTAGGAATAGCCAGAAAAGGGAAGGTGATTCAAAATCACCTTTAGATAAGAGATAAGTGAAGAATAAAAGTGGAGATGGTTTAGTCCAAAGAAAAGAGGGCTAAAGAAAAATATGATACCTGACTTCAAATATTTGAAGACCTATCATATAGAAAAAGGAGGAGGGGAATTCCCTGGTTAAGAATCCGCCTGCCAATGCAGGGGACACGGGTTCCAGCCCTGGTCTGGGAAGATCCTACATGCCGCAGAGCAACTAAGCCCGTGCGCCACAAATACTGAGCCTGCGCTCTAGAGCCCGCGAGCCACAACTACTGAAGCCCACACCCCCTAGAGTCGGCGTGCCACAGCTATTGAGCCCACACGCGGAACTATTGAAGCCCGTGGGCCTAGAGCCTGTGCTCCACAACAAGAGAAGCCACCACAATGAGAAGCCCGCGCACTGCAATGAAGAGTAGCCCCCGCTCGCCACAACTAGAGAAAGGCTGCACGCAGTAATGAAGACCCAACGCAGCCATAAATAAATAAATAAATAAATATTTAAAAGAAAGAAAAAGGAGGAGGGTTATCCTGAATATGCCCCAGAAGTGAAACTGTAATACCAGTAGGTAAGAAATAAAGGAGTCCATTTTGGACTCAGTATGGAGACAGCATGGTATAATAGGAAAAAATGTGAGCTTTGGGTGACCTAGAAATGAGTCTGAATCCTGACTCCATCAATTAATACCTCTTTGACTTGAAACAAATTGTTTCCCCTCTGTAAGATTCAGTGTCCTTGTCTGTATAATATAAATAACTAACTCAGAAAGTTTGGATAATTAAATAAGAGAACAACAAAAACGGAGGCATAAAGTACCTAATTCATGCTAAATATACAGGAAGTGGTAATACTTTAGTTTTTTCTATGACAACACTTTCTAACAATTAGATCTAACCAACAGGATCTCCCTAATGTAGCCAAGAACTCCTGGCATGGAAGAGAGTCACCAGGAGAGGCTGGTGGACTTTTTGCAAAGATATTTTATCAGTTTTTTTTTGTTTTGTATTTTTAGTTGCAAAAAATAGAACCCAACCCTGGTTAACTTAAACAAAAAGGAACTTCACTGGAAAGATGTTGGATAGTTGACAGTTCAGTAGAAAGGCTGGTGATCCATGGTTGGAAAGGACAGGAACCAAGGCAGCAGGAACTGCCCTGCCGGGGCACTGCTAATGGAAATGAACAGACTGGCACTTCCTTTGACAGTCCTCTAAGAGGCCAAGTCCAAAAGAGTCCATGTCCACGCTCACGTCTCATGCCTTAAGGAGGAATAAGGGTGGTGAAAGGAGCCGCCTACAACAACCCCCAAAGACCTCACTGCCTTCCACGGTACAGAGCCAGGCACCGTGACGTACAATCCCACAAGACTGCACACAACAGGGCAGAGATAATTCCCAAAAGGAAAACAGGGTATATTTATACATTTATACGAGCGTACGGCCCAGAATAATGCTTAAGGGCACTAGCCAGAGTTCTTTTGGCATTCGAATCCTGGCTTCAAAGCTCGCTATCTGTGAGGCCCTGGGATGTTACTCTGTGCCTGTTTCCTCCTCTGTAAAACTAAATAGCAATCACACCTACCTCATAAGGCTGTTGTAAGAATTAACAGAAATATTATATGCAAAGCACTCAGCACAGTTCCTGGCACACATAGTAAGGCCTCATAAATGCTGTTATTATTATTGGTATAACCATTAATAATGCTGCGAGTACTCCACTGAGCACCTTCCAGATATGCTTTTTCTGGGAGACACTTAGCATCTTGCTTCTCTATGGTTTCATACCAGGCCAGGAAGTCAATTATTTTAGTCCTCTCCTCCCCCGTCCTTCTTGACTTGATTTTCCCATGTGGATAACGGGTTCCTATAGTGCCAGAGATGCTTCACCAAAGCTGTTTTGAGTGATTGTAAAAAGTACACAATGAAATATATGAGAAGCACTAATTGCTGGAGATATGCTGAAAACAGCCATGCTACAGAACCCAGCACCTCAGTGGAAATAACCGTTCACCATTTGTGAACAACGTTCGTCCATGTGTTATTTCTTCCGAAGATGACTTTTAGTTCCTGGAAGAGGTACTTTGCCATAAATGGGAGGGTAATTTACTAGAAGTTAAAGACCAGTTTCCAAGCATCCCATCTGCTCCCGGAAAGAGGTATTTTCTCCCAAATGGCCTGGAGAGAAGGACTAAGGGGTGATGGTGTGCAGTGCACTGTTAGAAAACAACAAAGTTTGCTCTCTGGAGACAAGATACTTGTCTAGATACATACAAGTTTCACCACAGTCTGTCTAAGCTAGAACAGAGATGGCGGAAATGCCTGGAAAGGCAGGACCCTGAGCTCCCACACGTGGATCATGCAGCCTTCAAAATTAATGACAGTGCAACTAAAAAAAACAGATCACCTGCCACCTTTGTACTCTGACATCTCCCCTTTCACACTCACACTTATAGGGACATTAAACACATCTTTTCCTCTAATACCCCGACCCTTCTTCCTGATAAACTCCACGACTTGTGCTAGCCTTATACAGTACTTTCTTTTGTCTTCATTTTTTATGTTTTTATTAAAAACATTTATTCTTACTACAAATGGAATACATGGCGATTGTGGAAAATTTAGAAAATACTGAAAAGTTTAAAGCAATGAAAGCCTATCATTTGACTTTTGTCTTCATTGTAAGAGTCTTGAGTTGCCTGCAAAATCTCAATACAATGAAATCTTGGCCACAATCCAACTCCTTGGCTGCAACCAAATTTTGCGTTACGCCATATTACTTCAAAAAACAGAATTCACAACTATCCAGAGTATTCCATCAAGATGTTACCGGTTTACGTCAGATATGGCCTCAAAAAACATACCTGTTCGGCAGTGCTTCCAAATCCTTAAGATTGCTGCCCACTTTTAATCACAGAACATGGGAGTGTGGCTATTAGGTGATCAGCTATATTGAATTTTCTCCATATATTCAACAAATGTGTTGAGGCACCTATTTCTTCTCCTAAAATCACTGAGCCACAGGAGCATATGCTATATGGAGACATGAAATGCAGTTGCTATAAAAATGAAATGCTATTCTGGGAATACCTATGTCATTCCTTGAGCCGAATCTCCTTTACAGTGAAATGGCTGCTGTTTAGCAACTAATGCAAAGGAAGAGCCTCAATAGTTCTCTATCTTCTTCCCCCCCCCACCCCCCGTAGGAGGAGTACTAAACATCTACCATCATGCTGGTGGTGCCACTGCAGGGTTTTCACATAAACAGGAAGAGTCATGAGGATGATAATTAGGTCATCATCCTCGTCAGTGCAATATGGACCTGGTATGCCAGCCAGTGGTGGATTCCAACTTTGTTCACCATGATGAACAACTGAGAAAAATTCAAGTAAGCAAAATTAACAGAAGTGTTGCGAACTCTCTTTCCAAAGAGCAGTGCAAGGAGGCAGGGCACTGAAGTGAAGGGAACATGGGACTTCAAATCCAAAAACTAGACTAAGCCTGGCAATGCCCCGTCACTGGCATGTGACTTTGGGACAGGCACTTAGTGGTCATGGCTGTTTCCTGTACTGTACAAGGTCTATGAAAACAACACCTGCTCTACCACTCTACCTGTTTTGAGGGTAAAATTAGATCAATTATGTGAAAGCAATTTATAAATGGTAAAGCTCTAAAAGCACCAAACACATTTTTATTATAAGTACCTAAATTTAGTCAGTATTAACAATTTAAGAAATCTGTTTTCTTTAAAAAAATAAATTCCCTTAGATTTTGTTATAATTCTGCACTGGCTCATAGAAAGCTTCTGTTTTAATCTTTAAATAGCTTTGACGTTTATTTTTGAACTAGAGATTTATTTTGCTAAGGAATTCTGAAGGTTTTCTTCAAATGTGAAAGAATGACTCAGGGTTTTTAAATGATCCTTTGGAACTTTCTAGGTGTCTATAACTACACACACGAATATATTTATGAATTCTAAAACATGCTGTTATGGAAACACTTATATTCCAAGTACCTGAAGCCTGAATAGGCCCTTCAGTTAAAGGAGAAAGACTCAACTCTTCTTAGAATATTAAAAAAAAAAAAAAAGGTACCTACTATGCCATTTCAGCCACACAAAGTGCACATAAATTGTTCCTAACTTCTTCACTAGACCCCAAGTCACTGAACTATTACCTACCTCCCTTCAAGTTCCACTCTGATTACAAGAACTCATAAGGTCTTGTCCTGGAGGTGGAATTGGAATCCGTGAGTACCAGGCTATAATCCCTGCAAATCATTTCCTGGCCCCAGAAAACTGGATTTATTCCCCCATTCACACAATGGAAAATTCATATAGTTTTAAAAAGAACCACCAAGGAAAGCTCAGTCTTGGCCTCCTTACAATTGCCAGTAGCATGTAGCTATTCACAGAGCTGAGTCTATGCTTGAACAGGGAAGGAATTCTTGTTTTCTTAGCCAATCAACCTTTGTAAAGCCAATCAGCCTTTCTCTCTGTCCTGTGTTAGGACTGCCTGGGCCCACCACGATGAAACACACAGCTCTCTCTTCTCAAGGGATTTTGGTCTAATAAACTACTAGATGGTAGAAATATGGCTATTTGCACACAGGAAATGGAAAAGGGTGAAGAAGAACCAACGTGAAAAACTGTATTAGGGAGGCAATAAGCAAATATGGGCATAGATCTAAACTCTGACATTTAACTGGCTTTGTGACCTCAGGCAAGTTGCTTAAAGTCTAAGCCTTAATGTCCTTATCTGTAAAATGGAAATAATAATAGTTCCTACTCAATTGAGGGTTAAATGAAATACTATATATAAAATGTTTAACAGCTCTCGACACAGATTAAGCATTTCATAAAATCAGTAACTTGTACTAATTAATATTCACACAAGTAGGTAGGTAAGTAAATTAACACTTGCAGTCCAACTTGAACCAAGAAAAGCTTTTTCCTTCTCTTAGCTGCACTTCAAAAGAACTTTGGAAGTACACAGGCTGTCTTTGTAGTCTCAGGTAACAGTCTACCAATGGCTACTGGGAAGGGTGAGAACAGTGATGTCTGTTGCTTTTTGGTCATTGGGAGAAAAGACAGGGTGCATTGGGAAGGTAGGTGGCCCCGTGGGTGTTCACTCTGCCCAGGAAGACCATGCTCTGCAGCTTTTGGGGTTCAGGGTTCTTCTGCTTCCTGTCTAACTTCAGGTGCTGAAGACGATGCTTCCACTGGAGAGAAACAAAAATACACTACAGCTTACTGATTGAGATGGGGCCAATTTAAAAGGAAGAAACTGTTTTAAATCAGGCTGTCTTCTTAAAAACCTCTAAAGGGAGTGCTCTCTGTCTGAGAGATTGCCTGAAACCCTGTCATGTACATAGTACAATGATAAGAACAAAGTCCTTTCAATTTGAAGAATTTTCCAGAAGTTTGTCTCCAAGTGATACACAGAACCCTTTCCAACTGCTTCCAGTTAAGCTTACGTAAAGCTCCTTTTTAAAAAAATCTTTAAACAAATTGCTTTCAAGTGTTTTTAAAACAAAAATTAATTTTTCCATAAAATTTTGACATCTTACATACAAAGGAATGACACATTTTAAAATGTTCTTTGGACCTTGCAAGAAGTCTATTTTCTGGCTATTTCCCGAAGATCTACATGATACACAAAAGCAACCAAACTGCCCTATCTTTGCCTTTTGAAGAAAAAAAATGGATTCACTTCCTCAGTGCTTACTTCACAGTCCTGAGCCAGTTTTATTTGCTCAAGAAATATTGAATAATCTTCTAAAATTAAAAAAAATAAAATATGTTGTTTGGTCTGGCTGAGATAACCGATAGCACATCCCAGAAGGCTGCGCCTTCCATTTCTGAAATAATCCAGGACAGGTAGCATCTGGGAGCTTTTTTCTCTGATTGCCAGGACACTGCAGCCAGCCATTGTCTGCACATACAAAGAAGACATCATCCAGCCAGGCCAGAAGAGACATAACCTCTTTCCTGGGGTCCCTGGTGACAACTCTATTTCTAGTACCTCTGGCTTTATCTACTTGTCTATTCCTGACACTGGGAAGCTCTGAGACCCCTGTTCCCCAGCCCTCCATGTCTGGCTTCCTGCTCCCAGCCGACCAGCTGGGCTGTGGGCTGCTGTTCCCTGATTCCTCTGCTCACTGTGCCTGTCTTCTGCGACCTTGGCCTTCTGCCTGATCCGATTTCCAGAGCACTCGGAAGCAGCTTTCTCCTCTTCACATCCTCTAGTACGAGTGAACTAGTTTTTAATAAGTTGTGAAAGGAAAAGTACATATTCTATACCTTAATGAATGCCAAGCCTGTAAATTAAATTTCCTAGGTGTATATCTATCTCATTTTCACATAATCTGAATAATTTTATCACTAGCTACCGACGTTTGATGAATGTTCAATATTTTGAAGATTAAAAAAACGGGGAGTTCCCTGGTGGCGCAGTGGTTAAGAATCCACCTGCCAGTGCAGGAGACACGGGTTCGAGCCCTGATCTGGGACGATCCCACATGCCGCAGAACAACTAAGCCTGTGAGCCACAACTACCGAGCCCACGTGCCACAACTACTGAAGTCCATGCCCCTAGAGCCCGTGTTCCGCAACAAGAGAAGCCACCGCAATGAGGAGCCCACACACCGCAACAAAGTGTAGCCCCTGTTCACCGTGACTAGAGAAAGCCCGCGCATAGCAACGAAGACCCAACGCAGCCAAAAATTAAAAATAAATAAATAAATTTATAAAAAAAGAAAAAAGAATAAAAAAACGAAATCTGCTCCTTTAACTGGGCTTAAGTATGGATGATACCACCTTAACAAACACACTCACAGCACTTACTTTGTGACAGGGAGCATTATCAGTGTCAACCTTCAAACAATCATACAAGGTAGGTACTACTGTCATTACCATTAGACAGGGAAACTAAGGCACAGAGGCGCTAAGTAACTTGCCCGTGGTCCCACAGCAGGCAGAGGTGGAGAACTGAACCCAAGAGGTAGGACTCCAGAGCTGGGGTTCTTAGCCACTACTCTACTCTGCCTCTCATAGAATTGAAGAGTAAGAACAGTAAGATTTGATTGTGGTTTAATTATTACTGTTTTAAGCTTTGAATGTTTCCCCCTTCATCCAACAAAAACCAGACCATTAGTATTATAGCTTAACTTAGAATTGGTTCCTTATTTATGAGTCTGAAAATCTAAAGGCCATTCTCCACTTGAGCAAAACCCATGGAGGTTAGGCACAAGAATTCTCCAAGTCCCCATCTAAAAGCCGCTGCCTTTAAAAAACGGTAATTGCTCCATTTCAAAGGCTCACAAAACCTCAGGGCTGGAAGGAAAAAACATTAAAATTAATCTGCAAAGAGCCTTCTTCCCACCTCTACCCAACCACAGCTCCCTCCCTCAGCCAATACACACAGCCCTGATGGGTTGATTTTTTCTAAAATTACCCAAACAGTGCTCATGCCACCTCTCTGAACCCTACGGATGTCAGGAAACTCATCAGCCATTCTTCAGGGGCTTTATATGTTACGTGAATAAAAAGGAGCTGGCACATTTTCAAAGACTTTGTTATTAAACAAGTTAAAAACAAAACAAAGGTTTAGTTTAGAGTCACGAAGTTGACTGAGGAATTCTTCCTAAAATAACTTTTCCACAGCAGTCAGTCAGGTGAGTTGGAAGGAGAGAATGAGTGAAGTAACAATACAGAACAGAGGTCATGGGGGTTACCTCGGGGTGGCTGGACCACGGTCAGGGCAGATTCCGGGAACATAGGGCAGCCATCTTTCTGCACGTTCTAAGTTCTACTCACAGAAGGACAAGTCAACAGAACATTCCCCGAGGAGAAAATCAATGATGCCCCTTGGAAAGGGATGAGACAGACAGAGAGCTGGAGAGCTAATTAGTGCTACTCAGAAGGCAAATTAAGGCCTTTTCTTTGACAAGCTGCAAATAGCTGGTTAAGCAAGAGATTCTGCCACCCCTCTCCAGCCTCCAACAGCTGGCCGAATGGCTGGCGCAGGTACTCACACAGGAAGTTGTAAACAGAAACAGTCCTGGGCCGTTGCACAAAGTGTAAATGAGAAAAAGGCAGACCTTTCTCTGAGTAAAAAGGAAAAATCACAGTTGAAATGGACTGGGAATGAATAATACAGTAGTTTATTTAAAGAAGGCAATTAGGGCTTCCCTGGTGGCACAGTGGTTGAGAGTCCGCCTGCCGATGCAGGGGACACGGGTTTGTGCCCCGCTCCGGGAAGATCCCACATGCCGCGGAGCGGCTGGGTCCGTGAGCCATGGCTGCTGAGCCTGCGCGTCCGGAGCCTGTGCTCCGCAACGGGAGAAGCCACAACAGTGAGAGACCCGTGTACCGCAAAAAGTAAAAATATAAATAAAAATAAAGAAGGCAATTAAATTCATTCATTCAATAAATATTTATCCAACACCTACTGAGCAATAAGAACAGGATTCAGAGATTCAAATGATAAGGTGCAATTTTTGTCCTCAAAGGAGCTAACAACTTAGCAGGGAAGCAAACGACATTTAAAGTTAACTCTGTGCAAGGCACCGTGCCCAGTTCTCTACCTAAAGTAACTCATTTAATTCTAACAAACCTCTAAGAGAGGTATTACTATTACCACGTGAGCCTCAAAGGGGTGACATAACGGTCCCAAGATCTGCTAGAACGTGCCAGGTTCAAATCCTAGTCTAATTCCCAGGAGATAAAATTACAATTCAGTCCTAACACAGCTGTTTAAAAGCATCATGTGAGGACAGGAGAGGACCAACCACCTACCACAAAAAGTGGACCCTTTTGAGTTCAAGCCTAAGGAGGAGTTTGCCTGATGAGCAAGCCAGGGATGAGTTATGGGAGCGTTACGTGCAAACAGACCTAACTTGGCGTTTTTCTTTCTTTAATCTATATTGCAAGGGTTTGTCATGCCTTGTAACAGGCCCAACATTCCATCCAGTTCAAACAATTCCAACCACTTCAAACCATTTGAAATTTGCCCATTTTTATAGTGATTTCAAGCAAATTCAACTTCAAAGAAACATAAAAAGCCTAACAACTTAGATTTTGCTTTGCTCCTTACCTTCTTCCCCGAGCTGTCCATTCATATACCAACATTAATGCAGTAACTACTGTCCTAAAATGACAGTTATAGGGTCTCAGAAAAAATAATTAGGATCAATGTTACCAATATAACACTGTATAAGAAAGCAAATGTCACAGCCCAACATGTAGGCAACAGTCCTTCCACATGTTTCTGGTCTCAGAGCGAGTGCTTCTGAACCCACTTCAAGGACACCTTTAGGTTGGGTAAGGAATGTGTATCCCAGATCCCAGTCCAGAAAAGCCTGGAAGGTGCAGCTAGCCTGGACCCTCACTAGGAGTCCTCATTTTCTCCGATTAGAAAGTAGAGTTCCAAAGACCTAGTTCTAGTCTAACTGAATCTGACCCTATGAGGCAATGCTGCTGTTGCCACAGCAGAAATGAACACCAACAAAGCTCCTATCAACTTCATCATCCCTTGATGCCACAAGACACAGGGCTGTCACTCTCCCATGTGAAAACTAAGCCTCTAAAAGATCAATTAGAGCAGATTAAGGACTCTGGACAGTAGTTCGAGTGCAATCTTGCCTGGTGTGTGCCTTGATGGAGGAAGTGTACACTTAGTCAAGTCCTAAGTAATTACTGAGGAAGGAAACAGTAAACTGAAACCAAGTTTTGGGGTTTTTTTTTAACATCTTTATTGGAGTATAATTGCTTTACAATGGTGTGTTAGTTTCTGCTTTATAACAAAGTGAATCAGCTCTACGTACACATACATCCCCATATCTCCTCCCTCTTGCGTCTCCCTCCCATCCCCCCTGTCCCACCCCTCTAGGTGGTCACAAAGCACCAAGCTGATCTCCCTGTGCTATGCGGCTGCTTCTCATTAGTTATCTATTTTACATTTGGTAGTGTATATATGTCCATGCCTCTCTCACTTTGTCCCAGATTACCCTTCCCCCTCCCCGTGTCCTCAAGTCCATTCTCTACATTTGCATCTTTATTCCTGTCCTGCCCCTAGGTTCATCAGAACCATTTTTTTTTTAGATTCCATTCATATGTGTTAGTATACAGTATTTGTTTTTCTCTTTCTGACTTACTTCACTCTGTATGATCGACTCTAGGTCCATCCACTTCACTACAGATAACTCAATTTCATTTCTTTTTATGGCTGAGTAATATTCCATTGTATATATGTGCCACGTCTTCTTTATCCATTCATCTGTTGATGGGCACTTAGGTTGCTTCCATGTCCTGGCTATTGTAAATAGAGCTGCAATGAACATTGTGGTACATGACTCTTTTTGAATTATGGTTTTCTCAGGGTATATGCCCAGTAGTGGGATTGCTGGATCATATGGTAGTTCTATTTTTAATATTTTAAGGAACCTCCATACTGTTCTCCATGGTGGCTGTATCAATTTACATTCCCACCAACAATGCAAGCGGGTTCCCTTTTCTCCATACCCTCTCCAGCATTTATTGTTTGTAGATTTTTTGATGATGGCCATTCTGATTGGTGTGAGGTAATACCTCATTGTAGTTTTGATTTGCGTTTCTCTAATAATTAGTGATGTTGAGCATGCTTTCATATGTTTGTTGGCAATCTGTATATCTTCTTTGGAGAAATGCCTATGTAGGTCTTCTGCCCATTTTTGGATTGGGTTGTTTGGTTTTTTCATATTGAGCTGCATGAGCTGCTTGTATATTGTGGAGATTAATCCTTTGTCACTTGCTTCGTTTGCAAATATTTTCTCCCATTCTGAGGGTTGTCTTTTCAACTTGTTTATGGTTTCCTTTGCTGTGCAAAAGCTTTTAAGTTTCATTAGGTTCCATTTGTTTATTTTTGTTTTTATTTCCATTTCTCTAGGAGGTGGGTCACAAAGGATCTTGCTGTGATTTATGTAAAAGAGTGTTCTGCCTATGTTTCCTCTAAGAGTTTTATAGTGTCTAGCCTTACATTTAGGTCTTTAATCCATTTCGAGTTTATTTTTGTGTATGGTGTTAGGAATTGTTCTAATTTCATTCTTTTACATGTAGCTGTCCAGTTTTCCCAGCACCACTTATTTAAGAAACTGTCTTTTCTCCATTTTATATCCTTGCCTCCTTTATCAAAGATAAGGTGACCATATGTGCGTGGGTTTATCTCTGGACTTTCTATCCTGTTCCACTGATCTATATTTCTGTTTTTGTGCCAGTACCATACTGTCTTGATTACTGTAGCTTTGTACTATAGTCTGAAGTCAGGGAATCTGATTCCTCCAGCTCTGTTTTGCTTTCTCAAAATTGCTTTGGCTATTCGGGGTCTTTTGTGTTTCCATACAGATTGTGAAATTTTTTGTTCTAGTTCTGTGAAAAATGCCATTGGTAGTTTGATAGGGATTGCATTGAGTCTGTAGATTGCTTTGGGTAGTATAGTCATTTTCACAATGTTGATTCTTCCAATCCAAGAACATGGTATATCTCTCCATCTGTTCGTATCATCTTTAATTTCTTTCATCAATGTCTTATAGTTTTCTGCATACAGGTCTTTTGCCTCCTTAGATAGGTTTATTCCTAGGTATTTTATTCTTTTTGTTGCAATGGTAAATGGGAGTGTTTCCTTAATTTCTCTTTCAGATTTTTCATCATTAGTGCATAGGAATGCAAGAGATTTCTGTGCATTAATTTTGTATCCTGCTACTTTACCAAATTCACTGATTAGCTCTAGTAGTTTTCTGGTAGCATCTTTAGGATTCTCTATGTATAGTATCATGTCATCTGCAAACAGCAACAGTTTTACTTCTTCTTTTCCGATTTGGATTCCTTTTATTTCTTTTTCTTCTCTGATTGCCGTGGCTAAAACTTCCAAAACTATGTTGAATAATAGTGGTGAGAATGGGCAACCTTGTCTTTTTCCTGATCTTAGAGGAATTGGTTTCAGTTTTTCACCATTGAGAATGATGTTGGCTGTGGGTTTATCATATATGGCCTTGATTATGTTGAGGTAGGTTCCCTATATGCCTCCTTTCTGGAGAGTTTTTATGATAAATGTTTGTTGAATTTTGTCAAAAGCTTTTTCTGCATCTACTGAGATCATCATATGGTTTTTCTCTCTCAGTTGGTTAATATGGTGTATCACATTGATTGATTTGCATATATTAAAGAATCCTTGCATTCCTGGGATAAAGCCCACTTGATCATGGTGTATGATCCTTTTAATGTGCTGTTGGATTCTGTTTGCTAGTATTTTGTTGAGGATTTTTGCATCTATGTTCATCAGTGATATTGGCCTATAGTTTTCTTTTTTGTGACATCTTTGTCTGGTTTTGGTATCAGGGTGATGGTGGCCTTGTAGAATGAGTTTGGGAGTGTTCCTCCCTCTGCTATATTTTGGAAGAGTTTGAGAGGATGGGTGTTAGCCCTGCTCTAAATGTTTGATAGAATTCACCTGTGAAGCCATCTGGTCTTGGGCTTTTGTTTGTTGGAAGATTTTTAATCACAGTTTCAATTTCAGTGCTTGTGATTGGTCTGTTTATATTTTCTATTTCTTCCTGTTCAGTCTTGAAAGGTTGTGCTTTTCTAAGAATTTGTCCATTTCTTCCAAGTTTTCCATTTTATTGGCACATAGTTGCTTACAGTAATCTCTCCAGATCCTTTGTATTTCTGCAGTGGCAGGTGTTACTTCTCCTTTTTCATTTCTAATTCTGTTGATTTGAGTCTTTTCCCTTTTTTTCTTGATGAGTGTGGCTAATGGTTTATCAATTTTGTTTATCTTCTCAAAGAACCAGCTTTTAGTTTTATTGATCTTTGCTATTGTTTTCTTCATTTCTTTTTCTTTTTTTTCTGATCTGATCTTTATGATTTCTTTCTTTCTGCTAACTGTGGGGTTTTTGTTGTTCTTCTTCTTCTTTCTCTAATTGCTTTAGGTGTAAGGTTAGGTTATTTATTTGAGATTTTTCTTGCTTCTTGAGGTAGGATTGTATTCCTAAAACTTCCCTCTTAGAAGTGCTTTTGCTGCATCCCATAGGTTTTGGGTCATTGTGTTTTCAACATCATTTGTTTCTAAGTATTTTTTGATTTCCTCTTTGATTTCTTCAGTGATCTCTTGGTTATTTAGCAGTGTATTGTTTAGCCTCTATGTATTTGTATTTTTTACATTTTTTTGTCCTGTAATTGATATCTAGTCTCATAGCGTTGTGGTCGGAAAAGATACTTGATACGATTTCAATTTCTTAAATTTACCAAGGCTTCATTTGTGACCCAAGATACAGTCTATCCTGGAGAATGTTCCACGAGCACTTGAGAAGAAAGTGTATTCTGTTGTTTTTGGATGGAATGTCCCTATAAATATCAATTAAGTCCATCTTGTCTAATGTGTCATTTAAAGCTTATATTTCCTTACTTACTTTCATTTTGGATGATCTGTCCATTTGTAAAAGTGGGGTGTTAAAGTCCCCTACTATTATTGTGTTACTGTCGATTTCCCCTTTTATGCTGTTAGCATTTGCCTTATGTATTGAGGTGCTCCTATGTTGGATGCATAAATATTTACAATTGTTATATCTCCTTCTTGGATTGATCCCTTGATCATTATTTAGTGTCCTTCTTTGTCTCCTGTAATAGTCTTTATTTTAAAGTCTATTTTGTCTGATATAGAATTGCTACTCCAACTTTCTTTTGATTTCCATTTTCATGGAATATCTTTTTCCATCCCCTCACTTTCAGTCTGTATGTGTCTCTAGATCTGAAGTGGGTCTCTTGTAGACAGCCTATGTATGGGTCTTGTTTTTGTATCCATTCAGCCAATCTATGTATTTTGGTTGGATCATTTAATCCATTTACATTTAAGGTAGTTATCGATACGTATGTTCCTGTTACTATTTTCTTAATTGTTTTGGGTTTGTTTTTGTAGGTCTTTTCCTTCTCTTGTATTTCCTGCCTAGAGAAGTTCCTTTAAGCATTTGCTATAAAGTTGGTTTGGTGGTGTTGAATTCTCTTAACTTTTGCTTGTCTGTAAAGGTTTTAATTTCTCTGTCAAATCTGAACGAGATCCTTGCTGGTTAGAGTAATCTTGGTTGTAGGTCTTTCCCTTTCATCATTTTAAATATGTCCTGTCACTCCCTTCTGGCTTGCAGAATTTCTGCTGAAAGATCAGCTGTTAACCTTATGGGGGTTCCCTTGTATATTATTTGTTGCTTTTCCCTTGCTGCTTTTAATATTTTTTCTTTGTATTTAATTTTGATAGTTTGATTAATATGTGTCTTGGCATGTTTATCCTTGGATTTATCCTGTATGGGACTCTCTGTGCTTCCTGGACTTGATTGACTATTTCCTTTCCCATGTTAGGGAAGTTTTCAACTATAATCTCTTCAAGTATTTTCTCAGACCCTTGCTTTTTCTCTTCTTCTTCTGGGACCCTTATAATTTGAATGTTGGTACATTTAATGTTGTCTCAGAGGTCTCTGAGACTGTCCTCAATTCTTTTCATTCTTTTTCCTTTATTCTGCTCTGAAGTAGTTATTTCCACTATTCTGTCTTCCAGGTCACTTATCCGTTCTTCTGCCTCAGTTATTCTGCTATTGATTCCTTCTAGAGTATTTTTAATTTCATTTATTGTATTGTTCATCATTGTTTGTTTGCTCTTTAGTTCTTCTACGTCCCTGTTAAGCATTCCTTGTATTTTCTCCATTCTATTTCCAAGATTCTGGATCATCTTTACTATCATTACTCTGAATTCTTTTTCAGGTAGACTGCCTATTTCCTCTTCATTTGTTTGGTCTGGTGGGTTTTTACCTTGCTCCTTCATCTGCTGTGTATTTCTTTGTCTTCTCATTTTGTTTAACTTACTGTGTTTGGGGTCTCCTTTTCACAGGCTGCAGATTCGTAGTTCCCATTGTTTTTGGTGTCTGACCCCAGTGGGTGAGGTTGGTTCAGTGGCTTGTGTAGGCTTCCTGGTAGAGGGGACTGGTGCCTGTGTTCTGGTGGGTGGGGCTGGATCTTACCTTTCTGGTGGACAGTGCCACATCTGGTGATGTGTTTTGGGGTGTCTGTGAACTTAGTATGATTTTAGGCAGCCTCTTTGCTAATGGGTGGGGTTGTGTTCCTGTCTTGCTAGTTGTTTGGCATAGGCCATCCAGCACTGGAGCTTGCTGGCCATTGGGTGGAGCTGGGTGTTAGCATTGAGACAGAGATCTCTGGGAGAGCTCTCACCGACTGATATTATGTGGGGCCAGGAGGTCTCTGGTGGTCCAGTGTCCTGAACTCAGCTCTCCCACCTCAGAGGCTCAGGCCTGACACCCAGCTGGAGCACCAAGACCCTATCAGCCACATGGCCAGGTATGCGGGGATTTTCTTGCCTTTTGGGAAGTCTGAGGTCTTCTGCCAATGTTCAGTAGCTGTTCTGTAGGAGCTGTTCCACATGTAGATGTATTTTTGATGTATTTGTGGGTAGGAAGGTGAACTCTACATCTTACTCCTCCGTCATCTTGAAGGCCCCCCTGCAATAGGAGACTCCACTGAAGATGCCAACCTCTGCAAGAGTTAGAGGTGCAGAGGCATTTTTTTCAGAGGGTTTGCAGCTTGCTTTTTTTTTCTTTTCCTTTGTGCTTTGTCTAGTTTCACTTGTTCACGAGGTGCTTCATGCAGAGGCCTCACACCCAGCACTTCAGATCAGAGTGCCTAGTAAGAAATGGCTGCGCTGACACCTCCAAAAGCCAAATTTTTAAAAACCTCCTTTCCCCAGCTCAGTGTGAAGGAAGGTCTTCTCCAGGCACATGTCACCAAGAAGGCAGGGCTCCCTTTCCACCTTGCTCCCCATCCAGGGATATGGTTTCACCCAGGGAGGGGCTGGCCACCAGCACTTCTCATCTCCAGCCTGCAGTTCTGTCTTCCAGAAGCACTATTCCAGGCAGGCTTGGACAAGAGAATCTGTCTTCTTTCCTCAACTCAACTCCCATGCACAGAGAGGAAACTCTAGTCCAGGGGCAGTAGGTGGAGAATCTAGAACGAAGGTTTTTATCTGATCCTGAAGTCTCTAAATATGAAACAAATGTGTAAAGAGCAGACCAAAAATTTTAAAAATAAAATAAAAGTATTTACAAAGGAGGATGCTTCATACTGATATTCAGGAAAAGAAAACTCCCCTCCCCATACAATATTGATTCCCATGCAAGGAAGAACAATGTCCATGCTCTCCTACTTGGCTTTCAACATTCTAATAGTCTTTCCTTAAAATCACAATCTTGTGTTGCAGGATAATACTCAAAATGGAAATACTTTGTTCTTATCAACCTGTAAAGAATGAGAGACCCTTTTTTACCTTACAGCATAATCTAAGAAGTTAAAAGCTCCTTGCTGCTACTTTTATCTCATACCAAAAACTCCCTTTCAGGAAGGTCTGGTATTACCATCCTGGTTTATAAGTAGAGAAACTGAAGCACAGGCATTACTATCTCATAAGTAATGGTAACTGTCCAGTCCTCCTTACAAACAAAATCACACTTCAACATTTATTCTGTGCTGCTCAAAGAGGTACAGACAGGCCAGCTCTTCACTGGATCTAGGTTCACCTACACAACTCCTGTGTAGTTTTTATTAAAAGGCATATAAAATTCTAACCTGGGTATCTTCACAGACATGGCAGGTGTCATGTAGGTGGTTTTGTTCTCAGAAGCAAAAGCAATATATTTTCTGGTGATCATGAATTTATATTCATTTCTATCTCAGAAAGAGTACAGGAGTTACTTAAAGTTATATGGTCAAAGGGACATGGTCCAAAGAACAAAGTATACAAGAGCTAATAAATAATGACCTGTGATATATTACAGAAGAGGTAAAAGAACAGCTTACGCTACACACACACATGCAAACCCAGACACCCAAGGGAAGAGTTCGAGCCAGAAGTGAATGGTTAGGGAAGCATAATGGGGTGTAAAGAAAATGTCATTTAGAGTCAGATCTGGGTTTAAAGCTGCCTCTTACCCAAGGTCTAAGCCTCAGGTTCATTTGTTTATAAAATGGAAATAACCATAATCACATCATAAAACTGTCATTGAATAGTAGATAAGATATAACATGCAAGAATACTTAGTGCAGTGCCTGTACACAGAAGACAACGAACATCAGCTACCTTCTCCTTCCCCTCCCCTGCATGTTTCTAAATGATTTTTTTTTTTTTACTGACTTAAATGGGAATTCTTATAGTGGTTAAAAAAAAACAGTTCCTACACATTACATAGTCATCGGCACATATGTATCTGTTGCAGCACCATAATTTGCAAAGAAAAAGGAAGTAGTAATTTTAAGAGAAAAGTACCAGCTCACTTGCACTGCCTTCTAAAACCTTCAGCTTTACAATCTACCGAGACTATTTGCTCTAGGGGAGCAGAATCTGAAATAAAGGAAAAATTCTCCTGAGAAAAATGGTTCCCAAAAAAAGAAAGAGAAGATAATGAGGGGAAATCGAGGGGTATATAAAGGAGTTTATTTTACTTAACAAAGTAAAAGTCGAGCAAAATGAATAATCTGCCTCCAGAAATGGTTATTTAAAGGTTTTCTGTAAAGGGCTCTGGTTCCTAAAAAGACAGGAGTCATTGCATATGCCCACCCACTCCTCATTTATTTTTAAACCCTAGCTTATATGTTCCTTAGCAACAGAAGAAGCAGAGGAGACCCCCACACACACACGCACACGCACACCATCTCCCCCAGCCCCCTTCTTCTCTCCTGTCAAGTGTCATTCCGCAAATACCCATGTTCTTCTAAAGATTTTTTTGACCACCTGCAGATCTCTTCTTCCCCACCTCAAATGATCCCCCTTACACAGCAGCCATACTTCACACCCTAACTCAACCCCTTCACTTAGATTCCATTCTGTGAGGTCTTCCTGACCCCTCTCCATCAACTTCCACCAGAAGCCATCCTCAGATGCCCCCCAGAAGTGAGGGGATGTGGTCCTCACTGAGAAGCCAATGCCCAGCTCCAGCCAAAGCTGCTCTTTTCTTTCAGACCATTCATTAACCCACCAGCGAAATGGCCAGGCCCAGCTACATCTGAGTCCAACATAAATGGCTGCCCTGGTGAATGGGTAGGCCATTCACCATGATTCCAAAAAAGTCATCATCATCATCAAAATGGAGACGCTCTCCAGGTTACCCAGGACAAACACGTGCCCGATGAAATACCTACCTTCTGCTGTCTTTCCTCTGACTTTGGGACTGCCTGGCCTTGTTCGGCTGGGCATGGCTTATGAGTTCAAAGATCAATTGTTCAGCCTTTGGAAAAAAAGAGCAGCGCAGCAATCCTCAGATATTAGTGTGCTTATGCATTGCCTGAGGAGCCTGTTAAAAATTCCTACCCACAGAGAGTTTGATTTTGTAAGTGTGGGGTGGTGGGCATTTTTAACCAGCCACCTGAGGTGATGCTGTTGCAGGAGCCTTCCTGAATTGGGGACTGTAAAGCTTTATTTAAAAGGAAATGATGTTCACAAAGTGGGATCCACCTCTGTGGATTGTAAGGCAGATGCGGTGTTATCCTTTTGCTAGAAAAACACCGTGTCTGGGTCGATGTCTATGTTTGCGTGTGCACACCCTTACACATGCATGTGTGAGCATGCAACCCAGAAAGCCATGGCCTCACAGAGTACTCATTTCCAAGAGAGAGGCTCAGGGAATGACCCCTGCCAAGAAGCGAGCTGAAATGATTTCCCTTGCAAACTCTGGCTTTGTAGCCCTACCCAGTGAGGTGTCACGATGATGAATACCAACGACACAGGAACGATTCTGGGCCCAGGAGCCCAGACCCACAATGTGCTCTGCATTATCAACTGTCCCTTCCAACTCGCAGTTCCTAAATTAGGCTGAATGTAGCCCCTGGTCCCCTAAGGGCCAGACAGGCCATCATAGCTAAGAAGTAGAACTGCCTGTGTCCTAGCATACCTCCCTAGAGCTACCTCACTCTCCACCACGTGTCTATTTTTAGAAACCAAAAATATAAAAAGAAAGATCCATTTCATCCTGATCTACATGAGTAACTAAAAGAGCAAGTCAGGTAGGAAACTCCCTCAATGCACCGTGAACAAAATGCACATGGGGGATGAGGGAGTAACACCCTCCCCAGGAAGGCCGTTTCGGAGTCGTCAGGAGCACATGCCCTAGTGACCGGGGCCTCCAGTCCAGGCAATGCCAATGGGGATCCCGGTGATTCACACACATGCTCCCAGAAATACAACACACACCCTCACAAACCCACACACCTCTGTCATCTGCTTTTGCTTACATAACACCACATGGTGTGACAGGCTTAAAACTTTATAAGCACTTCTGGAAAGGACTGCTAACTTAAAATGAGGAGGGTCACAAGGATGCTTTTATTGACCCCTTTTCAAGAAATACTCCAAGGCCAAGGAAGTGCACATCTTTGTAATTCTGTGCTTACCACCTCAACTTTTAAAATTAACAAGCAGTAAGGGTCTCCAAAACTCTCCAAATCTACCAATATCTTTATTCTTGCCTTAAGGTGGGGGGCAGGGGGGAGGAGAGAACCTACTGGATCCTCATTTCTCATTTGTGAATCCTGACACAATTTGGGGTAGTCTTTTGGCGTCATTCGGTGGCCATTTACCCCACACTGTCCTTGTCTTGTAAGTACACCCATCCTAGGGGCAAGCACGGCCCCATTCTCTCCCCTACCCCTTGCTTGCCAGCAGGCTCCCCAAGTAGTCCTTCTGGGCACACCCAGGAGAGAGGGAGAGACCACGTGTACGTGTGACCCTCCGGAACCAGTTGCGTATCTACAGACACAGATTCACAACGACTCTTCCTTAATGGGATATTTCAATGCAGGTCCAACTTCCATAAGGATTTCTCTTCAGGATAGAACGCTGTTCTTTCTGCCTGTCCGTGATCTCAAGTATCAAGTTAGTGCCAAAGGTTCACCCAGTAAAATCGGCAAGGTAGGGGGAGTGGTTGAAGATGACCCCGGCGTAGGGACAACTTTGAGGACTTCTCTCAAGAAAACCTGGCATATGTGTGTGTGCACCCCGCTCCCACACACACACACACACGCATTTTTACTGTTGTTGTTCTGACCTCAGGGACCCAGTCTTCTCTCCAGTTCCGGGGGGGAAACCTGGCGCACGTAGCTTCCCTCCAGCCCAGAAGGATGGGAATGAGAAGTGAACACACAGCCCAGAAGGGGGAGGGAGAAGGAAAGAGAGAGAGGGAGGGAGGCAGAGAGAGAGAGAGAGAGGGCGCCAGGTGCCCCCAAGTCCGAGGAAGCGCCTTTCGGGGGCGCAGAGCGGGTCTCGCGCCCCGCGGCGGCACCTGCCTCCCGCTGCCGGGCTCGCGTTCCTACCTGTAAGAGACCTGCTTCCGGAAAGTTAAGTTCCGCAGCTTCTCCTCCAGCGCCTCGTCCTTCTCTTTCGGGCCGGCGGCCCCGGGCTCTTCCAGGGCAGCGGCCCCAGCCGCCGCCGCTGCCCCCGCGCCCCTCGGGTCCACACCGCCCTCGGCGCCCAGGCAGCAGCTCCCGGCGCCGCTTCCGCTGCTGCTGCTGCCGCCCGTTGCCCCCTTCTCCTCCGCCGCCGAGGAACTGGGGTTCATGGCGACCGCTCCGGCGGCCGCGGAGGGAGCCGAGGCGGCGCCGCTGCAGAAGTCGGACAGACGAACAGCGCTGACGGCGGCCGCCACCGCCGGAGAGCGAACAGGTCTGCGCGCCGCTGGCAGGGGCGGCAAATGGCAGCCCCTTCCCGCAGCATCCATCCGCGGCGGCCCCGCACCGGGGCATTGTGGGAAACTCCGTGCCTCCACTCCCCCTCCCCGACCAATCAGAGGCCACCTCCCTCCGCCTGCCCCTCCCTTCCCGCTGCAAACCCGCGCCCTCCCGCCCCCCTGGCCTTTTCCTAAATCGGGGGCACCGGCCAGGGCCGAGCCTGAACTCTGCCCTGAGGCGTCGGGTCGCCGGAGAGGTGGACAGAGGGCAGGCGATGAGGAGGCGTCGGGCTTGGGGCGCGGACACTGGCAGCAAGAGAGGAGAGCTCCGGAGGGAAATTCGGAGGACAGCGTGCCGCACCCCGGTTAAGACACGAGGAAGCGGAGACCGGGAAGGGAGAGGTGCCCTGCCCAGGCAGCCGGCCCGGGAGCGGTAGCGCCCACCTTGGTCCCCGTCCCCTGATGCCTGATGTCCGGGGCGGCATTCTCCCCACCGCCGCTACCCGACCGTGCAGAGCCGGAGCCTGGCAGAAGCCTCCCTACGTGGGGAACCTCGGGGGGAATGCAGCGGGCGCGTGGTCGGGGCGAACCTGGGAGAGAATTCGTGAGCAGGGTACATTAAGGGATGAGGAGGAGGTCCAGTTTAAGATGCAGGCGAAGCGCCTACCTCCTCTCTCAGGGCGAGGGCTGGGACCCTTTCATCCCTGAATCCCCCAGCCCAGAGCCTTCCTTACACATAGAAAGATCTTCCTAAACAGCTGTTCATAGATTGAATCGGATCACAGGCCCCTCGGCGAAGCAGAAAGACTGAGAGAATCCAGGAGGCAAAGTGAGGACGTGAGCGCTGGGCGCTGCCGCGGCAGAGCGGAAAAGAAAGGAAGGGCCCGCGCGAGGAGGGGCTTCCCACCTCCGCGGACCCCACTGTCGACACAAAGCCAAGCTTGCCGTCTCTGCAGATTTAATTGTCCACCGGTCTCTTGTTTTTGTTTCTAAGGTTACTGAAAACTCTATGAGGTTTGAATGCTGTGCAACAAAGTGTGTGAGACAGATAGTTTTCCAAATTAGGAATTTTCACGCAAGAATCACTGCTGTCAACAAACACGAGAAAGATTTATACTGAAGGCTAAGTGTAGTAACCAAAATACATACGTATTCAATACATGGACAGGCAATGAGAGAACCAGACCAGGGAAGAATTTCAGGTCGGTGTTGCTGACGCCAAACAAGTTGCTTGATTTCCCCCCACCCCTTTATTTTCTCACGACTAGAATTAGGAGATTGAATAAGATACCTCAGATCTCTCTCAACTCCCTCATTCTGTAATTTGCTGCACGTGTACATTATAATAAGCCAAGGGTCAGGGCATTTCCAGAGTGAAGTGAGGAAAGGTAATAATAATAAAAATAATTTAAAAAACAGCTAGTAGTTATTAAGCCCTGGTTTTTACATGATGGATGTTGTGCTAAGCACTTTGCGTGCCTATCTCTGTGCTTTTTACTCTACCCCTCAAATGTATGCTCCCCGTTGCTCAGGCTTATGCAGCTAAAAATTGGCAGAACCAGGTATTACACCCAGGGTGCCTGATTATAGGTCTCTGCCCCTCACCCCTCAGCCCCCCGCCACCCCCCATGCAGCGTGCTCCATTTTCAGAGGAGAATGGGCATGTTAGGTGCTTCAACAGTCATGTTAAATGAGATCTGAGACGAACTAGTGTATCGTAACACCAAGGAAATGTCATCTTATCTGAATTACTAGACAGCTTCCTAACTCCTCCTTCCTGCTAGACAGCTCTCCATATGCTCCTCCAATCAATTCTCTAGCTCAACCCCCCAGAGATTTCGGATATGTTTTCCTCTACCTAAAAGTCTTCCAATTACATTGTATTGTCATTAGGGCAAAGTTCAATTAACCCCTTCACTGATTTTCAAGGCCACATTAGTGGGTGGTGTGCCAGCCCTGCCCACTTCCCCTCCACCCTGTCCTGATAGTGTCACTCTGAACTGGACTGTGTACCAGTCCCAGATGCTCTCTGCCCTCTCTGCTCCCATCTTTGCATACGTGGGTCCACTGCCTCCTTTTCTGAGTTCCTCCCATCCCTAATATTAGCCTAGCTAACTACATGGAAACGACCTAAATGTCCATCAACAGCTGAATGGATCAGAAGATGTGGTATATTTATACAACGGAATACTACTCAGCCATAAAAAAGAATGAAATATTGTAATGCCATTTGCAGCAACATGGATGCAATTAGGGATTATCATACTAAGTAAAGTAAGTCAGAAAGAGAAAGACAAATACCATATGATATCACTTATATGTGGAATCTAAAATATGGCACAAATTAACCTATCTACAAAACAGAAACAGACTCACAGACATAGAGAACAGACTTGTGGTTGCCAGGGGGAGGGAGGTGGGGGAGGGAAGGACTGGGAATGTGGGATGAGCAGATGCAAGCTATTATATATAGGATGGATAAACAACAAAGTCCTACTGTTTAGCACAGAGAACTATATTCAATATCTGGTGATAAACCATAATGGAAAAAATATTTAAAAAAAGAATGTCTATACATGTATAACTGAGTCACTTTGCTGTACAGCAGAGATTGGCACAACATTGTAAATCAACTATATACTTCAATAAAAAAATTAAATTAAAAATTAAAATAAATTCAATTTTAAACTATAATATGATGCCATTTTTTAGAATAAACAATTTGAAAATAGATGGTATTGGCTAAGGAGGCAGGAAAACCAACACTTTCTCAAATTGTTGGTAGAGTTTGGTATAGTCTCTGATGGGAAATTTGGAGAGATCCACCAATATTTGAAATGCCAACCTAATTGACCTAGCAATTATGCTTCTAGGAATCTGTTCTCTGATATCCTTGAAAGTGTACACTAAAAATTTAAGACTAATAACAATGTAAATGTTTGTTAATATAGGACTACTTACTTAAATTATCTTTCACCCAAATAATGGAATTCTCTGCAGTCATTAAGAGGAATAAGGCAAACTGATAAGATATTGATATAAAACAATCTCAAAAATATAACTAAAAGAAAAACAGGGTTCAGAGTACTTAGTATGCTACCATTTACAGAAAAAGAGAGGATAGCTACAAACATAATATTTCAGGAAAGATACATAAGAAAACAGTGATAATCAGTCAGAGTTGAGTGGCCTTAGCTAGAATCTTGAGTTTTGCCTGATTAAATAAATATATACCAACAGGAGACAGAATGTCTTCCAGGCTAACAGGAAAGCCAGATGGAGCAATCAGGTGTGTGTTTGCATGTTTAAAGAGTGTATTAACACAGCCACTATGGAGGTTCCTTAAAAAACTAAAAATAGAACTACCATACGACCCAGCAATCCCACTACTGGGCATATACCCTGAGAAAACCATAATTCAAAAAGAGTCATGTACCACAATGTTCATTGCAGCACTATTTACAATAGCCAGGACATGGAAGCAACCTAAGTGTCCATCAACAGATGAATGGCTAAAGAAGATGTGGCACATACATACAATGGAATAATACTCAGCCATAAAAAGAAACGAAACTGAGTTATTTGTAGTGAGGTGGATGGACCTAGAGTCGATCATACAGAGTGAAGTAAGTCAGAAAGAGAAAAACAAATACCATATGCTAACACATATATATGGAGTCTTAAAAAAAAAAGGTTATGAACAACCTAGGGTCAGGACAGGAATAAAGACGCAGACGTAGAGAACGGACTTGAGGACAGGGGGAGGGAGAAGGCTAAGCTGGGACAAAGTGAGAGAGTGGCATGGACATATATACACTACCAAATGTAAAATAGCTAGCTAGTAGGAAGCAGCCGCAAAGCACAGGGAGATCAGCTCGGTGCTTTGTGACCACCTAGAGGGGTGGGATAGGGAGGGTGGGAGGGAGATGCAAGAGGGAGGAGATATGGGGATATATGTATATGTATAGCTGATTCACTTTGTTATAAAGCAGAAACTAACACACCATTGTAAAGCAATTATACTCCAATAAAGATGTTTAAAAAAAAAAGTCTACCAACAAAAATGGGCTGCTACACAAAGGAAAATAAAGTTAAAAAAAAAAAGATCACTGAACATGCACTCGATTTTAAGACAGAGAGAAAGAAATAAACTTACACCAGAGAAGCACAAATAGTTCCAGCATAAGACAAATGAATTCTTGTTGTGGGGTGGCCTTCTGAGAAGTTACTTAAAATATCAGTTATCCTTTTAGACAATTTATTTTCCTTCTTGTTTTTCAGTGGTCACTAAGCAACCTTGTAATTATTCTTTCAACTTCTTAGTTACCTTGACTCTAAAAAGTGGAATCCTTGGGCATAGGTCAAAAGCACTCCAATCACAGGAAAAGAAATTGACATTCAGGTTTAAAAATATATCATGTATGATTTGGAGGAACGTAAGTACATAAACAAGAAAATGAGCTTCTCTGGGTATACTGAAACACGCTGCTTCTCATCTCAGACCTCCCCTGGAAAAAATCTCCATCACTGGACCCAAAGCCATGCCCCACTATTGGGCTCCTTACCTTATCTTTCTATTATTAATTACTGTTCCTTCTAACATAGATATCAGCACAGTCTTACATACCAAACTTGAGTCTCCCAAATTTTAGGCCTGATCAAAACAGCCTCAAGCATGAAATTTTAAAGAAAGAAAAAAAAATTTTTTAGAGTTTAGATCAGCCAGCAAGACAAGTAATAAAGAGAACATCATGTCTAACATTTTTAAAATGTATGTAGTGATTAAGAATTTTCAGGAAATAATACAGCATCATTTATTTTTTTAGAAAGCAAGTAACACACATAAACCACACAAAACACACATATACCACATACACACACACAAACACATACCATTTAGGGTCTAAGTTATTTAAAGACCATTCTAAGGTTAATAGAGCTTTGGAAAATATTGTCAGTAAAGGAAAAAATTAAAGGAAGTTTCCAGGTTGGAGCTGACGTGTGTAAGTTTAGTCCTGCCTACCACCTTTATACTTCCTGCTTTTGCTCCCTGGAATGCTCTACCTCAAAGATTCCCAAACTTTCTCAGTTTACAGAACACTTAGCATCTCAGTAATTATTTTTCCTGGAACCTCTAGACCAAAAGAAGAACCGAACACTTAGGTTTATTAGGTAGTTAAGTGCTAACGATTTAATAACCATTTATGCCTCAACAACATTCGTTGCTGTTTAAAAAAGTGATACATATAAATTGAAAGGAAAAAGATAATGTTTGTATTTCATCCTTAAATAGCCCCAATTACTTACTAATGAGATAGTAATGGGCATGATACAACTTCTCAAACCTTGGAATCATAATAGATACCACTTTGCTTTTTATCAGAGCAACCACTGAACACCCAGCTCTGCCAAGATAATAATGTCAGTGAAAATAATGTAGCATGATCCAGTGTGGAAACTGTCAACTACCTATAGTAATTTGCATGGTGTCTAACAGAGGTTGAGTATCACTGCCCTGAAATTTTTAAATATCCTTCAATGTCCCTGTGAATTCACGGCAGAGACCTGAGCTCCTCCACGGCATTCAGAAACCATGGCTCTACCCCAATATTTTTACATGATGTTTGTTTTTGCATGGGTTCCCTAGAAAACACATTCTTAGGCAAAGTTTACAAGCCAAGGCTTTACGGAGAATTGTAGTCCCAGGACGTTATGAAGGGAAAAGAGAAGTAAGGCAGAAAAAGAGGGAAAATAAATTCAAGGTGGTGAGTATGAGATGGCTGCATCCTCACAAATAAACAAACCTTGTTGCTTGGTCACCAGAACTTCATCCAGACAGAACTTACATCATCACTGTATCTGGGAATTCTGTCTGCAGGAAGAAGGGGCATTTCTCTGCCAGTTTCTTCCCGTCTCCTGACTCCTGTCTCTCACTGGTTGAAGTTTGTCCCTTAGGGAATTGACTCACTCTCCCTTCCAGGTTATGTTCCTGGGGAACCCAGCATCCTGCCACACAGCCGGACTTAGTCCTTTCTGGAAGTGATGGGAGGAAACTCTAAAACTAGAGACTGGTTGAGCCTGAGCATCAAGTTGTTGAGCTTCCTGCCACTCCCTGAGTCCAGCCCTTCTTGGGGGAGGCTGAGACAGCTGGCAGAGGTAGGATATGAGGCAATGTCAATGTCCATGGTGGAGGCTTTCCATTAAGCAGAAAAGAAACAATAGGTTGGGGGGACAGGGGAGGCCAATCATTCTGGAGACGCACATAAACTGGGTCCTGGAGACTCTGCTTCTTCTCGTCGTTCAGGTCTTACCTCTCATGTCACATTTTCAAAGAAGCCTCCCTGACACTTCCTAAAATGCCCTTCTTAGCCATAGCTGACACAAAACTGTGTGTTTTTTTCTTAAATTCATAGCACTTCCCACTGTCTACATTGTACTATTTACTTCTTTGTTTTCTCGTCTTAGAACATTAGAACATGAGCTCTATCTTAGCTAATGTCTTCAACAAAACTACGAGACATACAGTAGGTACATTAAAAATGTTTATTGAATGAATGAATAAATGTTATCTAACATTCATGGGCCTAGAAAGAAAATCAGAGGGCCAGTCAGGAAGGTGCTGGGATTGTAAATTTACTAGGCAATAAGGAAAGGAGAGATCTGTACGAGGACTGTATTAAAAAACCCAAGATTCTCAGGCTTACACTATTGCATACAAAATATGAAGCTGCCATACAAAATATGGATACCTGTTGAAATAGAATGGAGAACAATCGTTTAGGTTCTATTGATAGGAATTAATAGGAACTTATTAGCATGGGCAGTCTCTAAGCTAGATTTAAATTAAAATAGAGCTATTCTTTCTCCAGGATGAAAGGGGTCTTAAACTCATCCAATCCAGCCTTCCATCCACGCACAGTACTCCCACAGCATTCCTTCACATGATCCTTTTCAGCCTTGAACAACAGAAGTTATGGGGAGTCACTACTTTCTAAGACAGCTCAGTCATTTTCAGCAGGGTATGTCATTTTCAACGGGGTATGTCATAAATTTCTTCTCAGTTTTCGTTATTATTCCTTACTCTGTTTGTGCACCCAGAAGACATAACATAATTTACAATGTTCTTGTACTTGAGCAGCTGGTTTGGGGGGCCAAATTGAAGGAATTAACATTTATTTTCATTAAATTTCCCCTTGCTGTGTTCTGACCATCATTCACCCACCCAAGAGTCTTGGGGATCTGAAGTATGTCATTCATTGCATTCACAGTCCCTCCTGACTCTCTATCAACAGCAGATCTGATCTGCAATATACTGTGAAGTTGCCGATCAACTTCCTGAAAAGAATAAGGTCAGAAACAGAATGAATGGTGTACCGCTAGAAACCTCGATCCAGGCTGATAGTCATTGGTTTTACAGGCAACCACTAAACAGTGATATATACTGTTCTAGGCGCTAGCAATTCATCAGAGAAAAACTAAAGACCTCTCTCTTTCTGCTCTTTTGGTGCTAAACCTTCTAGTGGTCTATTAATCAATAACTTTTGTGAATAGTTATTAAAATCCAAATTAAAATATTGAGCTGAACTTTTATCTGCATTTCTCTATTTGTGGACAAATTTCAGTTGAGGGACTATGTGCAGTACTCTATTTCTATTACATTTCCCCAAAGTATCAGACAAGAAACCCTATCAAAGAAAATGAGGCTAATCTAATGTGACTTTTTAATTAACCCATCTTAATTTCCAAAAATCATATCCTTCTTTTTTCAACATATTACAAACACTTCTTCAGCCTCTCCTATAGAAACAGTATGCTAATGCTGAGGATTCAAAGATAGATACAATTCAGTAAGTTTCCTGAAAGAGTTTACTATTTAATTGTAATAAATGAAAACCATTTCCTTTCTTTTTTACTGAAAGTGATGAAAGCCATGTGGCAGACCCCAAAGCCTTTTTATTCAAAATCATTCATGTCCCCTTTCTCCCTCATCTTCTTAGACTACAGAGATATACAAATAAAATACTCCTTCCCAAACTGCCCTGCAGTGAAGTGTGACTATGTGACCTGGTTCTGAACAATGAGATTGAAGCCAAAATAACCAGATGAGGGAGGCTTCTGGGAGAATGTTTTACTAGTACAGAAAGATAATTTGCCCTTTCAGTCCTTTGCCCATCTTCCTTCTTCAATTCAGTGCCTAGATGTGTAATAGCCATTTTACAACCATGAAGATGCAAATCATTTACTAAGGATGGAAAAGTCAGTTGTAATGTGCATTGGTCCCTAATGACTTCCTTGAGGAGTTGCTAGCCCAAGACAGTTCATCTATTACTAGACTTTTTATTATAAAAGAAAATTAAACTCTTATCTGTTTAAGCCACTGTTGACTGGATTTTTTATTTGCTTGCAGCTAAATGCATTTCTAACTTTTAGTTGGCACAAATGAATTCAGGAAAAAAATCAATATATTGGTTGAAATATTCATAATAACCTAAATCAAATGGGGTAGTTCAGTTAGAGCTCCCTCCCCAATTGTATTTTGTGAATAATTTCCGAAGTTAACTATGAAGTTAATAATATTACTCTTTAATGAAATCATTCCAATTCTAAAATGTATCTTAAGTAAAAATCCCAAGTAAGAAGAAGTAAGGAAAGGAAAATATTTGTTGTAGAATGATTTATAATGATGAGGAAGTGATCTAACAGATAAACAATAGGAAAATAAGTAAAAATTTCAATGTCCATTGAAGGACTATTATGCAGATCCCCCAAATAATAGTTATGGATCCATGCAAATTTGTCATACAAATTGCTGACGATGTACTAAATGAAAACACTGCAATATGAAGTTGAATAACATCATTATTGAAACTATATAAAATATGGGTATATAAGGCAGAAAAGGAATGCACAAGTAGAAAAATAATTGGTTTTGAGATGACTCAATTTTTTCAAAATTATTTATACTGTTACATTTTATACTTATAATTGTAAGACATTTTAGAAGATAAATACTATTTTATTAAATACCATGTTCTTTCAAAAATATCTTTTTGTATTCCTACCAGGGACAGAGGTATCATAAACTTTTGGTTTAGAATCACTGTAAATTTAAATAGATATTTAATTTAAATAAATTTCATAAAACATTTTAACTCAGAAAACAGATGAATTTTTGTAATATTAGGAAAGCTCATTAAGATTAGAATGGTTACTCTCAAGAATGAACATGAAATGTAGAGTCAAATGACTTAAACAAATTTGATTTTGTTTTCATTTCCCTTGCATGTCATGGACAACAAATTTATCTTAATGATTAAGACTGTCTTTTGCACAACTAAAAATGGCAATAATACGATGTCAGAGCTGGGAGGAATTTAGGAGATTATCTGTTCCCACCTTTCATTTCAGAAATGAAGAAACACCTAGAGAAGTTAAGTGACTCACCAAAGTTCACATAGCTAGTCAGTGGAGGACAAGGATAGTGTTCAGGTCTTCTTTATTCATTCTCCACAATAAACATTTATTCATTAAATAAGCATCTATTAAGTAGTCACTCTGTACTGCTATACTGGACACTGTGCTAGGTACTGTTTTCAAAGAGAAGTTGGGGATAATACACCACTCTGTGAGGATCAGAGTCTTGTGGGGTGAACAACAGGATAATAATTATAAGCAATATTGACATAAGTGCTTTATGTTCTACTAGATTCCAAATGTCTTGGAGTATGATCTTGGAGGACCTAACAGATGATGTCTGAGGAGCCCAGGGAAGAAGAGACTTTTGCCTTACTTCTGAAGATTTAAGTGGAATTTCACCGTCCAGAAATAGTATATTGCAAAAGTGCAGAATAATAAAAAGAACCAGGTGTGCTGAAAAATGCCAAATACTTTGATATGGCATAGACTTAGAATGGAAGAGCAAGGGAGAAGTGGAGGTAGATGAGGCTGGGGGTTAAGTTACAGACACTTTGAGAAATCCTTCTATTCTCTGAGGATTTTGAACTTCGTGGAATAAGCAAATAAAAAGTGCAAATTATTCCTAGGGAGGAAAAATAGTATAATTAGATTTGTTTTAGAAATCTATAGAGGTGCGAAGGACAAAACTGAACAGGAAGAGGCAGAAAGACAAGTTATGAGGTTATCGAAATAGTTTGTGCAAGAAATGCTAAAGACTTGAACTAAGGCAGTGGCAGTGGTCTAGAAAGAGGAATAAATATCTGAGAGATATTACTGAGATAGAACCAAAAGTATTTAACAAATTAATTATAGATATTGAGGGAAATGGTAGAATCAAAGTTGAAACAAACAAATAGTTCTAGAAATTTTAGGCAAATTATCATAACACAAAGAACCTAATGGAATTTAACATGGTCTTTTCTATATGTCATAAATTGTTGCTCAAAACTTCCATATCTAGTATATCAAATTCTGGCTAATCAAACACAAGCTATGCAAGGGAGAGGTTAAATCAAGAATGCTTGTTATATTTACCAAGACTGAATTATGAAGAAATAGAAAATCTGAACAGACCAGACCTATAACTGGTAATGAGATGCATTGGTAATCAAAATACTCTCGGCAAAGAAAAGCCCAGGACCAAAGGCCTTCATTGGTGAATTCTATCAAACATTTAAAGAATTAATACCACTTCTCCTCAAATACTTCCAAAAAATTGAAGAGGAGGGTACAATTCCAAATTCATTCTATAGGGCCAGCATTACCCTGAGTCAAAGTCAGACAAAGATACTATAAGAAAGTTATAGGCCAATATCCCTGATGAATATTGATGCAAAAATCCTCAACAAAATACTAGGAAACAGAATTCAGCAACACATTAAAAGAATTATACTCCATGACCAAGTGGAATTTATTCCTGGAATGTAAGGATGGTTCAACATATGAACATCAATGTAATATATCACATGAACAGTATGAAGGGGGGAAAATCTGATTACCTCAATTGGCATAGAAAAGGTATCTTATAAAATTGAACACCTTTTGATGATTTTAAAAAAACACTCAAGAAACTAGAGATAGAAGGAAACCTCAACATGACAAAGCTCACATATTAAAACAAACAAACAAACAAACAAAAAACCATAGCTAACATAATACTCAGTGGCAAAAGACTAAAAGCTTTTTCTTTACAATCAGGAAAAAGACAAGGATGCCTGCTTTTGCCACTTGTATTCCACATAGTACTGGAAAGTCTAGCCAGAGCAGTTAGGCAAGAAAAAGAAGTAAAAGGTGTCCAAATTGAAAAGGAAGAAGTAAAATTATCTCTGTTTGCATACAACATGATCTTCTGTGTAGAAAATCCAGAAGATTCCACATACAAAAAAAATTGTTAGAATTAATCAATCAATTCAGCAAAGTTTCAGGATAAAAATTCAACATGAAAAAATCAGTTGCATTTCTACACACCAGCAATGAACAATCAGAAAATAAAAGTAAGAAAACAATTTTATTTACAATAGCATCAAAAAGCATAATATACTTAGGAATAAATTTAACCAAGGAGGCGAAAGACTTATACACTGAAAACTACACAATGTTGTTGAAGGAAATTAAAGAAGACACAAATAAATGGAAAGACATCTTGTGTTCACAAATTGGAAGACTTAATATTGTTAAGATGTCAATACTACCAAAAGCAATCTACAGATTTAATGCAATCCCTATCAAAATTCCAGGGACACTTTTTGCAGAAATAGAAAAATTTACCTTAAAACGTACTGTGGAATTTCAAAGAACCCTGAATAGCCAAAACAAGTTTGCAAAAGAAAAACAAAGTTGGAGGTCTCACACTTCCTGATTTCAAGTTCGTTACAAAGCTATAGTAACCAAAAGAGTGTAGTACTGGCATAAAGGCAGACATATAACACAGTGGAACAGAAAAAAATGCTCAGAAGTAGACCTTCACATATATGATCAAATGATTTTCAACAAGGGTGCTAATATCATTCAATGGATAAAGGATAATCTCTTCAACAAAGGTCATTGGAAAAACTGTCTATCCACATGCAAAAGAATGAATTTGAACTTGCTTAGTCAGCCCTAGTTGTTGTAACAAAATATCATAGGCTTGGTGGATTAAATAACAGACATTTATTTCTAACAGTTCTAGAGGCTGGGAAGTCCAAGACCAAGGTATCAGCAATTCGGTTCTTGGTGACAGCCCTCTTCCTGGTTTGTAAACATCCTCTTTCTGCCTGTATTCTTACATGGCAGAGAGAGGGAGCTCTGATGTCTCTTCCTCTTCTTATAAGAACACTAATCTCATCATGGAGGTTCCACCCTCATGACCTCATATAAAACTAATTACCTCCCAAAGGCCCCACCTTCTACATTGGTGGTTAGGGTTTCAATATATGAATTTTGGGAGGACACAAACATTCAATCCATAACACTTACACTTATAGAAAAATTAACTAAAAATTGTTCAAAGACCAAAAAAGTAAGAAAGACCTAAAACTATAAAACTCTTAGAAAGAAACACAGGGGGAAAGTTTCATACCATTGGATTTGGCAAATATGCCCTAGATATGACACCAAAAGTACAGGTAACAAAGTAAAAATAGATAAATTGGACTCTATCAAAATTTAAAACTTCTGTATATCAAAGGACAGAATCAGCAAAGTGAAAAGGCAACCTATAGAATAACAGAAAATATTTGCAAATCATATATCTGATAAGGGGCTAATATCCAGCATATATAAAGAACTTATACAACTCAGCAACAAAACAACAAATAACTTGATTAAAAAATGGGCAAAGGACCTAAATTAACATTTCTCCAAAGATGATATACAAATGGCCAACTAGCATATAAAAAGATGCTCACTATCACTAATCATTAGAGGAATGCAAATCAAAACCACAATGAGATTTCATCTCATATGCATTAGAATGGCTACTATTAAAAAAATTTTTTTAAACTCAGAAAATAACAAGCTGTTGGTAAGAATATGGAAAAATTGGAACCCTTGTCCACTACTGGCGGGAAAGTGAAATGGTATAGTCACTATGGAAAATACTGCAGCAATTCCTAAAAAAATTAAAAATAAAATTATAATATGACCCAGCAATTCCACTGCTGGGTATATATCCAAAAAGAATTGAAAGCAGGATCTCAAAGAGATATTTACACACCGACATTCATAGCAGCACTATTCACAATAGCCAAGAGTTGAAAGTAACCCAAGTGGATGAATGGAAAAACAAAATATGGTCTATACATACAATGGAATATTATTCACCCTTCCTTAAAAAGGAAGGAAATCCTGATATATGCTACAACATAAATGAACCTTAAGGCCATTATGTTAAATGAAATAAGCCAGTCACTAAAAGACAAATACTGTATGATTCCACTTACTTGAGATACCCAGAATAGTCAAATTCACAGAAACAGAATATAGAATGGTGGTTGCCAGGGGCTCGGAGGAGGGGGAAATGAGGAGTTATTTGAATGTTAATGAATACAGAGTTTTAGTTTTGCAAGATGAAAAAGTTCTGGAGATTCACTGTACAACAATGTAAATATACTTAACACTACTGAAACATATAAATGATTACAATGGTAAATTTTATGTTATTCTTTTTTACCACAATAAAAAAAAATTTTTTAACTGCTTGTGGAAATCCTCTGAAACAAGGGTTTAAAAACCATGTTTGAGGGAAAAAAATAAATTAAAATAAAAAATTAAAATAAATTTATGCTGAGACCACAGATTATTAAATCTGTCTTTGACTTTACGTCTCAGACCTTGAGCATGGAAAATAAATTCTCCTAAGAAGATGAGTTCAAATGAGTAGGAGTCAGGTAGGGGCAATTGCAAGGCAAGGGAAGAAATAATTTCTTGATGGAGCTTCTACACTAAGATGCAATCCCTGTACCAGATTTCAGGACGATGGAGCTTGCTCTTTCCTCTTCATTAATCAAAGATAATGAAGAGTTACAGGGTGGAATTTCTTGCCAAAGAGTTTTCCATTTTCTACCTCCCTCCCTCCGATGATGCTGATTGGAATGAGAAAAGTTCCCTGAGGACAAATGTTCGTGCTCTTAGGACCAGAGTTTGCTTGCAGCAAAAACAGAGTGCTCAGAGGTCTGGTTTTGTTATTACTCACAGTCCCTTTGGTAGCCGAGTACAGTCAGCAATACTCATCCAGGCCAATCCACCATTAGGGAGCTGCAGTGGGAACGTAGGCATTTCCCCTTTTCTTTCAAGCGAGTCAGGTCTTTAATTGGATTGCGGTAATGTGACCTTCCTTGTCCAACATTGCTATCCAAGGGGTGTGAAAGCAGCTCCTGTTACATTTCTTTGAACTCCTATTTGACTCATAGTTTATACTACTGTTTCTCAGTCTTCTCTCATATACTGAACTCTCTTAAAGGAAAAAAGATTCTTATAGACTCCCACAGATTCATTTAAATTCTTTCTATCATAATTTTAATTATGTTTGGCAAAACAAGGCAAAAGTCTTTATATTAGTTATAAAGACCCCCCCAAATTTCAAATACAATACAAAAGCCCACAACCCAAGTATTCAAAATCACAATATTTATGTGTGATGAATAACACTGTTTTCCTCAAACTGAATCACCACTTTCAACAGGAATATGGTTGTGTTTGCTCCAGAGCAGGCTCTTGAGATGGTTGCTTTGTGACTACTCAGCTCTCTGGTCATATTTCTATACTGAAATTACTATTAAGCCTTTGCTCATACAGCCCATTCTGATGCCACTTGGTCTTACTTAGCACAACGGTGTCATATACATAGTAATTCCACCTCTATTCTTTGCTCATTAGCCCACAGTCACAAAACAGTGCTACTTGGTGATCGGTGTAAATAGGGCTCCTGAAATTACAGGTCATTTCGTAATGAGAGGTAATCCAAGTCATGCAGAATTGACATATACTAATTTTTTAGACAACCATATAAATTAAAACAAAAAAATTAACTTTGAAGATAAATGACAGAAGATTTAGTTTCTTGGAATCAGTTGAGGAACATTATAGTACACTTCCCTTAGCATCCACTTAATGTATTTCATTGTTTCCTATGTATCTCCACCAAGTTAAAGTGACAGCAACTTAAAGGCAATAAGTTCAATGGTTCTATGGCTTCTCCTATAGAACCCAATAAAACTATGCCATTGCCACAAATTATAATTGACCAGCTATTTGCGTCAGAAGTTGCTGAACTGATTGATTAAGGTTTCCTGAATGTTTACTCCTTTGGAGTCTGTACCAGTCAATTTATTTTTTCCAGTTTTATTGAGATAAAATTGACATATAACATTGTCTAAGTTTAAGGTTTACAATAGGTACCAATTTATTGAGTTAAAGAAGATATTATTATTGGGACCAGGAAATGCATTCAGTCCACGTGTGGGCCATTTTGAGACATGAAGAGAAGTTCTTCTGGCTCACCATGGGTAGTGTTCCATTGACCACCTGCATTCAGACCATACCACCTGAGCACTCAAACTTGTTGACTTCCTTTCAGTTGGAAAATGGGAACTGGACAAGAAAGACAACTATGAAAACCTATACCAATCCTTCTATTGTCAAAGCCCTTTGCAGAAGGACTTTGTAGTGGAAAGGGTGCTGGGTGAGAAAGCCAGAGCCCTGCTTGCTCTATCTGTACCACAAGTAGTTGTGTGACCTCAGGCAAGTCACCTAACTCCTCTAATATTTAGTTATCTTATTTACAAAATGAAAGAGTTGAAATAGAAATTCTCTAAGATTCTTTCTTACTCCAACAATATAATAACTATGAATGAGGGGGAAACGGGAGAGTTGAGGTAGGCTGCCACCTTATCCTATATTTTGCTGTCCTAGAGCAGCCTGAATAGTGCCCTTACTACTGAGTTGTTTCATTTTTCTCTCCCGTCTCTCTCTTTCTCTATCTTTCCCTTCCTTCCTTCCCTTCCAGATGGTGATCAGCCTCAGGGAAGAAAGAGGAATGGCATCAAGAACACTTTCAAAGGGTATAACCGTAGACCATCTTAAACATACGCATGTGTTCCCCTTCTCTCAGGAATAGATATGGCTCTTTTGATATTTTTCTGTCTCTGAAAGTAATTTCATGCGAATTTGCCAATCTGAATGTTGAATGTTTTCCAAAACATCACTTCATCAAAGCTAATGGGTAACTGTGTCTGGTAGTCAAGAGCTCATTGATGTGTTTCCTGTTCCATTACTCAATAAGCATTAAATAACAACAACCGAAACACTACTATTAAAACCACTCTGGAAGAATTCTTTGAGATGGGAGGAAGTAGGAAAGAAGAGGAGAAAACACATTATGCAGAAAGTTGTAACTCATACAAAAGGAGATGCATTTGTTCCCTAGCCCTAAAGGACTTTTGATTTGCTTTGAGTGTTACTCTGGCAGGTGATGAGGTGGAAACTTCTTCCCTCCCGTAGGGATATGTAATCACATTGAACACACTAGCTCCACCGTGCTGGTTAAATTGACGTTACTCTAAGAGAAGATATGGTGAGATTTAAGAGAGTTCAGAAGCAAGTAATGAAGACTATTAAAAAAATGGGGGAAATGAAATGAATTGGACATGTTTTATGAGTTGAAAAGGATGAAGCTAATGGCTAACTCAACTACTATCTTGTGGGAATATTGGTATGGCTGTCAGGGGACAAAGCTAAAGAAAACAAACTTTCTGTATCCCTCTAATAAATTTTTAAATTCAGAATTTCTTTTGATTCCAAAAACTCTAATTTGTTCTTTAAGCAAATAACCTTAATAGCCCTCATTATATTTTTTATTAACATTGTTTTCAGTTCTTCCATAGAAAAAACCTAATGTGATGATTCAGCCTGAAGTCCCCTTTTCAAACATCTCTATCTCCTTCAATGGCTAGTGATAAATGGCTGGTGATGTTTCTTTGCCTACATGTGCCAGCCAGCCTGTGGTATCCTTAACACCAGTGTAGTCGGGCTGTTGGGCCTCTTAGGTAGAAGTAGTCAAGAAGTGAAAAGTAAGGAGGGTATCATTTCTCCCTCCAGGAGGCCTGCAGCAAAAAGCCTGGTCAAGAAGGGAGTACCATGAGCACCCCTCTGGTGCAGAGGGATTCTGCCAGAGTAAGTAGGAACAGGCAGCCTCTCTCCCAGCCAGCTCCATAAAGGTCCATTGGCTCAGCCAGTTGGTTACCCAAGGCAGCTAAGCAGACGACAGGCCTCCTCTGCAGCTTTCCGGTGTAGGGACCATCCTGTCTGGTATAGTTATCTGAGCTGTCCACCAGCTTCCTAATTTGGGGGATGGTCCTATATGGACTGTCTATCAAGTTCCAACGTTTGGCCCCAGTTACTTTAGCAGCTGAGTTGCCCACGCAAAAAGCAGAAAGATTAGGGAGTCTGAAATCTGTACTCAAGTCATCATATTCCCCAAACCCATTCATCTAACCTAGAGCTTGAGAAAATGATGGGGAAATGTTACATGGATTTTGAGGAATTCTTGGTAGCCCTAAGTAATTTACTGATTTCTTTCACTTTCTGTTCCACCCACAATTTCATGTACCTATTTTCATTTCCTCATGCTTGTCTTGGCCACTTACATTTTTCCATGCCAAAAAAAAGAGAAAAGTAAACAAGAAAACCCTACAGATTCTTTCCTCCTCCCTACCTGCCTATTCTTTTGCATGTAGATAGCCATTAAGGTGGATAGGAATGTTTACAAATTTCAAAATGTGAGTATCTCAGTGGAAGCATGTAAGAAATACTGATGGCTGAACTTCACCTCAGACCAAATTACTCAGACTCTCTTGGAATGAAGCCCAGGCATCAATATTTTGAGAAAAACTTCCTAGGCAAATCTAACATATAGTCAGGTATGAGAACCATTGATCTGGAAGCTTGGTTTCTCCTGGGGACCACAATCTGGGCAGTTCCCATGAAGTGAATGTTGGTACCTGATAAAGTAACATAGTTCCCCAATGGTCTTGCAGCATAAACCAACGGTGTTACAGTAGTTTCCAGACGGGAGAGCTTGGGGGTGGGTAGGGTCATTAAGGAATGTTTTGTTGCAGCAGTGGCAATTCATAGAAAGTTTAAAATTACAGGTATAGTTCTACTCTATGAGGAATCTCTGTCTAGAAACCTTGTATACACAATAATAATAATTATAACTAACTCTTATGTGGTGTATACTATGCGACAATTATTAACATATTACTTCTGTTAACTCACTCTATATTCACAATAACCTGTAAGGTAGGTAGTATTTTTATCCCCATTTTGCACATGAAGGAACTGAAGCAGAGAGGCTAAGAGACTTGCCTGAGACACTAAAGTAGTGCACTGTAGAGTCAGGATTTTGAACTCTGTCCGTCTCCAGGATCTCTGCCCTAAGTTGGCCAAAAAGTTCATTCGGGTTTTTCTGTCTTACAGAAAAGCCCGAATGAATTTTTTGGCCAACCCAATAACTCTAAGATAGGAGTATATCTCTGGGGCCAAATCCCATTATAAAACCACTTGATTCATCTGTGATTCCTTAAGCTGAGCTCAACATTTCCTGTTTTCCAACTCTATTTATAGGTTCTAATATTGCTATTTGAAGACAAATCTGTTTCACATACAGGCATACTTTATATTATTGTGCTTCACAGATATGGCGTTTTTCACAAATTGAAGGCTTGTGGAGCCAGACTCTCAGTGCTATTTGTTCAATAGCATTTGCTCACTTGGTGTCTCTGTGTCACATTTTGGAAATTCTCATAATATTTCAAACTTTTTCAGTATTATTATATTTGTTATGGTGATCTGTCATCAGTGATCTTTGAAGTTATATTACTACTATGACTCACCTAAGGCTCAGATGATGGTTAGCATTTTCTAGCAATAAAGTATTTTTTAATTAAGGCATGGACTTTCTTTTAGACATAATGCTATTACACTCTTAATAGTATATGGAATAGTGTAAACATAACTTTCATATGCACTGGGAAACCAAAAAGTTTGTATTACTTGCTTTATCATAATATTCACTTTATTGCTATGGTCTGGAACTGAACCTACAATATCTCTGAGGTACGCCTGTAATAAAGGTCTTATATATATAGGATTACAGGATTATATATAATCTAGGATTAGGGCTGGAAAGGCCTCATAAATCAACACAATCAGTGTTGCCCCTGCATTTTATGGATGGCAAAACTGAGGGCTAGAATGTTTGAGATACTTCCAAGGCTACACAGCTCATCAACTTAACTCCTGGCAATGTGGTGGATTAGCTGTCCAAAGACATTTCCCTTGGTATAGACCACCTATGGTTCTGGATAAAAGATAAATATTTTTTTAATGAATGTCTGATTTATTCATTAAAATCGTTCATTAAGCTGATCCCTTGTTAACTAGAATGGATGTTTAATGAACTGTGGAGTTGGGGAACAGGAGACTAAACCTAAACAGGGTGATAAATTGGAATGAAGACCCACACACAGCCAAAATCCCTGAAACATTGCATCTACAGTGGGAGATCTAGAAAAAGCCCACACCACAGAGGAAGTTGATAGGGTTGACTGCAGTGTGGATGCTTGGTGAGCAGTTAAATACAATACAGAAAGGGGAGGAGGAGAGGCAGGAAGAGGAAGAGAAGGTGGTAGAGGAGGAAGATGAGGAAGAAGAAGAAGAAAATCTCCTCAGAAAATTTCTCATCACATTGGTGTAGCTTTGGGGTCAGAATTCACACTTATTAAATGAACACAGCTAATTACCTGAACACAAACTGGAGATTTAGTTTAAAGTAGTGCCAAGTAGGTAGAGTCTTGGTACCTTGGTGCCTTGCTTTTATCTTGGTACCTGGTAAGATAAAAGCAGATTTTCTTTGGAGGAACACAGTTTAAATCTAGGTCTCACTGCATTTCCACAGAAGAAGTTTCAAAAAAGATGAATTCACAATCAAATTTCACAAAACCCATAAAAAGGCAAGGCACCATAAGCAAGAGTCCACAGAAAAACACACTGCAGAATCATCCTGCCCAAAATTCAGATCTGGGAACTATTAATACAGAATATAAAATAATTATGTTTAATATGTTTAAAAACAAAAGAAGATATTGAAAGTGTGATATAAGAACAAATGACCATCAAAACAACTAGGCATTTTCTAAAAAACCCAATAGAGTTTCAGGAAAAAAATAATTGAAATTAGAACTGTTGTAGACAGATTAAGCAACATGTGATAGACTCAAAGATGAGCCATCAAGGTTCCCCTTCAAGGAAGGACTTATTCAACTGCAAGGAGTACGGTCATCAGTCAGCCTCCAGCTGTCACCTCCTTCAGAGTTTGCCTCAGATGTGGAAAGCTGCCTTTGCCAAGGTCACTGGAGCAGGCTGTATCCAGTGACTAAGCGATGAAGGATACAAAGACCCTGTTGGTTCCATCCCAGTGCAGGACAGCTCTGACAGGAAATATTCACTTCTGAGCTCCCTGATGGATTAGCCAAGGATTTTTTTGGACTTCACTGCAGTTTGCTTTTTCCCTCCACCCAGTCCTTCTTCTTTCTCCTTCCTTTCACAGGTTTTGATCCCTAATAAACAGCTCATACCTCAAACTCAATTCTAGCATCTGCTTCCAGAAAACTCAACCTGTGGCACAGCAGATTAGACACAATTGTAAGGAGACTCATTAACTTGGAAAATAAATATGAAGTGATAGCCGACAGGAAGACAAATATGAGGGTTAAGATACTGCAGATAGAATAAGGTCTGGAACAAGAGTAGTCAGAATTCCATAGGAGTTAACAGAGGGAAAAGGGAAGAGGCAATATTTGAGAAGACAATGGCAGAGAATTTCCAAAAATTGATGAAACATACCAGTCCTCAGATTAAGGAAATACAATGAATCTCAAGTAAGATCAATAAATAAAGCACTGAGTTTATTATTAGACAAAGAAAAGATCATAAAGCAGGCAGGAGAAAAGGCCAGATTACCTTCAGATAATCAAGAACTGATTTCTCAACAGCAAAGTAGGAACCCTAAAGACAGTGGAATCAAAATATTGAGAGAGAATAACTGTCAATCTAAAAGTGTCAAAGAGGGACTTCCCTGGTGGTCCAGTGGGTAGAACTCTGTGCTCCCAATGCAGGGAGCCCTGGTTCGATCCCTGATCGGGGGGCTAGATCCCACATACATGCCACAACTAAGAGTTCTCATGCCACAACTAAGAGTTTGCATTCTGCAACTAAGAAGTCCGCATGCCGCAGCTAAAGATCCTGCATGCTGCAGTGAAGATCCTGCGTGCTGCAACTAAGACCTGGCACAGCAAAAATAAATAAATAAATATTTTTAAAAATAATTAAAAAAAATAAAAGTGTCAAAGAAATGGTAATTATGTGACATGATGTAGGTGTTAGCCAACATGGTAATCATATTGCAATATATAAATGTATCAAAACAATACATTATACACCGTAATGTTTACGCAATGTTATGTGACAATTATACCTCATTTTAAATAAAATAAAATTGTATACCCAGCAAAACTCTCTTTTAAGATTTATGAAAAATTAAAGACAATTACACACAAATTAAATCTTAGAACAAGACCCTCATCTAAACCTTTTCCTGTATAACCCTTAGCAGGTATTTTTAAAATTCTTTCATAGCTGCCTGATCTGCAGTACCTGCCTCTCCTGCAACTTAAAATTTTTTCCACATCTTATAGCTTTTTGAAATGTGTGAGCCAGCCACACTATAGCTTTTTGAAATGTGTGAGCCAGCCTGCGCTAGCTGAGAGGGGTTTAACATTATCCTAACCCTGGGTAATGCGACCATAAATTTCTTTGGCTTCCAGCTTCATAACAATGATGTCTACTGTGCTTTTTTTTTTTTATCAATCCTCATCTCATGAATCCAGAAACTTAGCTGCTCTTCCACCTTTTCCATAGCTTCATCACTCATAGATGTGACTTTAGCACTTTTCCGAGTAGACTCATGTCCAGGTCAGGATTTCCTCTTCCTTTTTCTGAATGTACTGCATTGTGGATTTATTAGCATTGACCTTATAGCCAACAACACTGTAACTCAAGACTGAATGAACCTTCTCTAACACATACTTTCTCCATAAGGCAAATCACAGCTTTTTTTGCACTTAGTAACACAGACAGAATTTCAGCACTATGCTTGGGGGCCATTTTAAACAGCAAAATCACTCCAGAAAGCACAAAAATGCAGAAGACATGACACTAAATAGATCACAAAAAGGACACTTGTATACTATATGAGTGCTGAAATAAGAAGGCAGAGTGTCACCTTGTTCAACCTTCACCGGGTTCACATGCATCAGGCAACTCACATTTTTCGCCGTCCTGCACAAGTTCATGAATTATCATGAAAGTGCTGTGAGGACTGATTTCGGGGATACAAGTAAATTTTAATGAGTAGACAAATTCACAGATAAGCTCTCTGTAAAACATGAGGACCAGCTGTACCACTAAAATATTGCACAAAAATTTCATGAAAATTGGAGAACTGCTCAGAATTAAGGAATGCTGAGGTTCTTAGGTTGCTCAGGAGGACAGTAAACATACTGATTAATTTTAAATGTTTAAGTTAAATGTTCATGAAAAGACTAAAAACATTATGTTTCAAAAGAATAAAAAATGTGTCTTAGTTCAGTCATAACCACAACACGTCATTTTATACCCATCAGAGTAGCAAAAATTAAAATCAGATCACATTAAGCGTTGGTGAGAGTATTGGCAAACAGGAACATATATGTTGCTGGTGGAAGTGTAAATTGATACAACCATTTTGATACAGTTTGTCAACACCTAAGAAGGCTTATGATACGTATTTTGAAATGCGGTACCCAGAACAGAATGGACTACCCCACACGCGAATCAATTAACTCAGGGCAGAGTGTACTCTTGCTTCCTGTGACTTGAGGCAGATTCTAACTTTGCACTCACTTCACAACAGACACATTCCAAAGTGTCAACAGAAACTTTTAGATATATTGCCAAGCCAGAGCTTCCTCAATCTATGATTGGAAAGGCAAGGTTTTAGACCTAAAAATAGGCATTCCATTACACCAAGTGGTCTGCCTCTATCTGCTACCACCTACTTCATCCTCTTAATTTTGCCTCCATGGCTTCTGTGATCAGGTATCCAGGAAAGGCAAAGGGAGCAAAACTTACGTGTGTGAAATGCCATGCGGTCCTGATGGGAGGTCTCCTCTTTGCCATATCATCCTCTCCCACTTTTCACCCAGGACATGAAAGTGGGACTTCTAATATATTTTTAATCCCAGATTAGAAATTGTTTCAAAATTTGGGTCCAAAGTTCTGGCTCTTGTTAACAACACCTACCCTTTCAGACATGCAGAGCTACATGACCTTGGTTCGTGCAGAAACTCAGGCACCTCTAGAGCAATGAAAACAGCATCAGAGACCACTGCAGGCTTGGCAATGTCAGAGGGGGATGGAGTTTGGGCAGAGAAGAGGAAAACTCACTCACGGCCAGTCCTTGGTGCCAAATAGAACACAGCTTAAGCCACCAGAGACAGAATAAAACAGAGGGGAGGCATGGGACGAAAACAGGAGGATGAAGTAAACCAAGTACTGAACGATTAGACTCTCCCCGGTGCCGTTTCCCACCATGATCCCAGAATACCTGTACAGTCACATTCCCCTGTCAGGACATAGAAATATTTTCCTCTTAAGAAACTTCAGGGGCTTCCCTGGTGGTGCAGTGGTTGAGAGTCCGCCTGCCGATGCAAGGGACATGGGTTCGTGCCCCTGTCCGGGAAGACCCCACATGCCGCAGAGCGGCTAGGCCCGTGAGCCATGGCCGCTGAGCCTGCACATCCGGAGCCTGTGCTCCGCAACGGGAGAGGCCACAACAGTGAGAGGCCGGCGTACCGCAAAAAAAAAAAAGAAACTTGAATGGTCCCAGGTATTCAAATACTACCCTTTGGGAACCCTAACAAGAAAACACTAACTTATCATCCTATCTCCTTAAAGAGAGAGAACTCAGTCAGTTTTTTTAATTGAAGTACAGTTGACTTACAATAGTCAGGTGTTGTTCAGGTGCACAACACAGTGATTCAATATTTTTATAGATTATACTCCATATAAAGTTATTATAAAATATTTGTTATACTCTATGTGCTGTACATGAATGCTCTTTTTTTGAGAATTTAAAACATTTTTATTGGGACCCTCAGAAACATATAACTTTTAAGTTGTGACCCAGAACAATGCTTACATACACACAAACAGAACTGAAATTAATGTTACATGGAACAGTGTTAATCTCTACTAAATGCATTCTGATATTTTCTATTTTATTCAGTGAAATTCCATTCTATCCCATTCGATCCCAACCTCATTCTACTCCATTCCATTGTTTCTCTTTTGTAAATTGTTGGTTAAAAATACATGAAATTGATTTCCCAGCCCTTTGGCCCTCAGTTTGAAGAACACTAGGTTAAACAAAAATGAACATTCACTTACCCTGACTCTCAAATTTATAACTAATCATTATACATCGTCAATGTTGTCTTATGCATGAGAATGGACAATAGCCATTCAGATCTTTGAGGAAGGCTGGTAATATGAAAGAGAGGCCAAATGGGGAAAGAAATGCGTGTGTGTGTGTGATGGTGGTAAAATTCTTATATACCATGAAAATAACTCACAGTAAGAGTCTAAAATTGATACATAAAATATTAGAACATAAACACATTATTTACAAATATAGAAATAAATGCAAGAAGAAATTTAATTTGGTTACTTCCAAGAAGTAGGACTGGTGGATGGAAAAGAGATAGAAAAATGGACTGCTATTTTTCAATAAAAGCTTTTTAGTACTCTAATTTTTTTAGCTATGGACAATATCACTGACAATATCATTTAATTCTGAGTATTACATATTTCAAATTTTAGTTGTATTGCAGGAAAATTTTGTCATGGGTTTCAATAGCACTATTTCCACCTCTCTCTTTTCCCTGTTACACCGTACATGCAGACCCTGACTCTCATTGACCTTTCCTAAAGCACCCCTCCTGGTTCAATCTATATCCCCTGTCAAGTACTGCCCCTGGGGTAGGATTGCATGGAATTATGTATGCAATATTGCACATACCATTTCAACTGTATTTTCTTTTCTGCATTCATTTACAATTTAAACTATCTCAAACCAGGATAAAAAGTTATATCATCCATTGAAAGCATTTAAATGATAATGAAGCCAAGAAAGAAAATATTGGGGGGATTAGAGGCACCTTTTCCATCCTGGTGGTCTCTAAATATGTAGGTGATTATAAATTTACATTTCTTCTTTGGGGGGAAGTTGTTTTCTTTGAACCAGCCCAAGCACATGGACTTCTCATGTACCCATCAGGAAATTCAACTTGCCATCTGTCTTGCAGTAATATTGGGGAGGACATTAGTTACGAACACGCTGGCAGCCCTGATTCCCAAATGCTTTTCACTTAAGAAACAATAAACATTTTGAAACAGACTTCTTGGAGAACAGCACAGCAGCCTCTCCAGCAGCTTTCATGGTACCCCTCAATGGTTATTTTTACTCCTCCATCGAAAAATGACAGCATAGAGGGAGGAGGGGGAACACATGGGCTCCTCCTGGGGTGAGAACTCTTCTTTAACATGGCCAGAAGATCTAGCAACAGCTGTGCCCATTGGAAGACAACATCAACTTGTGCGACCTGCCCAGGCTCATCAAATGATGAGGGGAGGCATCAAGTAAGCAGCCTCGCAAATGGTGGCTTGGATCATTTGCAGGAAAGAACTGAAATGAGCCATCTGCCTTCTTTTCCCTTCCCTGTAGAGACAGGAGCCTTTGGGAATGTCCCAAATTCTGGGTTAAAAATCAATCCTGAGAATTCCACGCAAAAGAATATGGCAGTGCCACCTTGCCAAGTGATTCCATTAGAGAGGTAATGGATGATAGCTAGAGCCTCACCTGCCCCAGATCAGGCATGGTTAAAGGAACTAGTACTAGGCTGGAAATCAAGGCAGCTGGTTTGTGATTCTCCTCTGCACTCATTCACTGTGTAACCTAAAGTGGAGCCATTCGTGTCTCTAACAGCCTCCACTTCCTCAGCTGAGCGACAGGGACGCTAACAATTGCTCCACCTTCCTCGTGGACGATCAGCAAGTTACATTAGAAGGCATGAGGAAGCACTTCATGGAAAGCACAGGGTCTTAGGCAAGGGGGATCATTAAAAAGATTTTTAATATAAAATTTGAGATGAATGAAGATTTATCTCTGGGACTAAGGAGAACAGAGCCCAGATTGCAAATTGTTTTTTCCTGTAGTGCCTATGAAGGCAAGCACTGGGTAGACTCCTCCCCCACTGACAGCCCAACTGCCCCCTACTCAGGCCTGTCACGTCCTGTCCCTCAGGGTGAAAGTAACCACCTTCCTCACCTCCTAGTCCCACCACCAGTACAGTATCTTTTCCTTTATTCCCTCTGTCACGAATCCCAGAAAGTCAGTCACCATCTAGTCCAGAGGCTGTCAATTCAGACGACGGAAGGACCAGGTAAGTGACATAAATGAGCGACGCAGCCTGGGCGTGGGAAATGTGGCCAGGCAGAGATGACCTACACCATCTAAGGGCCACCATTATTCAGCTCCTGAAATTGCCACGTCTTCAAGTCTTTCAAGAGAATATGGAAATCTGGAGTTGTGTGAGAAATCTTTGAAGGTTGAAAGTTAACCAGCAATATTTAAATGTTTGAATCATCATAGGGCCAAACCAGAAGCATTTGTGCATGAGCTGAAGGTTTGCAACCTTTGATCTAGGCTAACTCCTGTATTTTTACAAGTACAAATTCTCAAGCCCTAAAAAACAGCATAGTGTAGTTCAAAGACTATGTACTTGGAGTCAGCAAAGACCAGGGCTTAAATCTCTCATCAGCACCTAATTTGCCATATGGTAATTTGAGGAAGAGTTTTAATTTTTTGAACCCCGATTGCCTCAACTGTGAAAGGGGATAATTATATGTCCTCCATAAATGTTCTAGAGGAAATGAACAAGATCACAGATAATACATGAAAATCACCTGGTACATAATAGGCACCCAGTAAGTGTCTCCTTTTCCCTCAAGGTCAACAAGTTAATGGTATTACAAGGCAAGAACCCGTAACCGTTATCTCCTGAATCCAACCTGCTTTCCCCCCCCCCCACTGTATCCCATGGTTCCCTTGCCTGGAAAACTTTCCTTTTCAGAGACATGAGGTATGATTCACCCTGGAAACTGAGCACAGGATTAGCGCTCTAGATACCTGCGTTCTGATTTACTTCTTTTCCCATGAACAAGCCCCATCAACCTGTGTAGGTCTCATTTATTTTCTCTGAAACAAAAGTGACAACCACTGTAAAATGAGACGATAAATCTGTGTTACATTGCTCTAAATAGTAGTAGGCCCATCCGTGAAACCCAAATGCCTGTGAGTCTGGGATCAGCCTCCGGTTTGACATTCTGATGCCCAAGGAATGTGTTTTAAAATGTAGGTTTTATTATTATTTAGATGTGGTGAGGCCAACAGATCAGGAGACAATTGCCATTGAAAAGACAGTTTGTTTGTAAAGAAATAAAATAAAAGCTTAAAAGATGTTCATCTTTATCCAAAAAGTGATCTATAAGAAGATTTAGACTGCATATTAATTAGCAGAGAGGTGAATCAAGTTGAAAGAATATGGAACATTATCAACATATTTACTAATAAACATTGAGTATTTTTTAAGTTCATGTCTTATAATTTCCTAGATTCTCCAAAGTAGACAAGCTTTAAGATATTGTTGCAATTTGTCCTGTATCAGTTAACAGATTTCAATACACAGTGGGTACTTACTAAATATGTGATAATGATTATTACTTTTAATTAAAGCTGTTGAATTTTTTTTTTTTAAAGTAGATTGTTACTCACAGTCTCCAAGGTGAGGGAGCTTGCCACACCACGCAGGGCCACACAGGGAAGCACCAGGGTTGGTTGCGAGGCAGAGGGAGTGAGAAAAATTAGGCAAGAGGCTTTACTGTAGTTTCTGCGGAAAGGAACAAGCAAGGCAAGGAAAGTGGGTTTAAAGGTGGCTAGTGTGAAAAATTTCAGTGGGCTCTGAGGTATAGCAATTGTTTCTAGTTGTCTGGTACCTCGCCATGGTGATTAGGTGATTGGGGGGGTGGGGTAGTGAGCTCCTGAGAGCCCATAAAGGAAGTGGTTGGGGAATGGGCTGTGGATTGGTTGGCTTGCATATGAAAGTTGTACTTATAGACAAGTCCTTTACTTTGTCTAGTGATTGGCTACCCTTGTGAGGAGCAGTCTCTCCCGGGTCAGCAAGGTCCCAGAGGTCAAAGCATTGGAAATACGGAAAATACTAAGGCACGATTAATACTGAGTATTTTCAAACCAGTGAGTATTTGCCCCCTCCACACACCCCTGGAAAGATATCAGAATGTCAAGGAGGAGGTTTCCATTATAGGCTCACAGAATAAGAAAGAGGGAGGGTGTATGACTAAAATCCTCCACTGGGAAAGGACACTTGCATAGGAACAGAAGAAGAGAAGGTCAAGGTGCTCAGAGAAGAAATGCAGCAGGAGATTAAAGCACCCATGAGCTCAAGGAAGGGTTCGGCATTCTGCTGAGATTAAAAAAAAAGTTGGCAAGGGGGGCGGAGGTCCAGGTAAACACAGTCCATGGCCTTAGTCTCTAACATCTTGGATACTCTTTCTAAGGCTAAATGAAGCCCCACTCTCTCTGAGTAGAGAAAATTAAATTTGAATACAGAGATTGCATTGGAATAAAGATGATTCTGCTTGAGTGCGTTGACCTTTATCAACCATTTCATCAGAATTTCTGGAGCATGAATATGTGTTAGGTGTCCTCTGCAACTGTTCACATGAGGAAGGATCCTTCTCTTCTGCATCAGGTCCAAGGCATCATCCTCAAGCATCCCGAGATGGGGAAAGCAAAATCAAATCCATGGAGTTCTGAAATCTAGTTAGAGAATAGTTGTAGGAGACAACGAAAATAGCAGTCAAGCAGCATAAATCTCCAGAGAATACTGTTTTTCTTCCTGTGACTGACTGAAAAAACAATTACATTTCTCAATATTCTTGCAGCTGAGACTTGGATTCAGTGCTAGATAACATAAATTGCTGGTTTGAGGCTCTTCTTTCACTTGGACTAGATAATCAGGAAAGAATGGTTAGGCACACATATGCAGATCCAGGCTTATATGAAAAGCTTTTAAAAACAGAGTATCAGGATTTTCAACTTTCACTATTTAAGAAAAAATATTTTATTTGCAAGAAATAGAAATACAAAAGCATAACAATTTCAATTCATTTTTTTCCAAACTAAATACAAGTATCCTACAAAGCATTTACTTTTTTTGGTATTTACTTAGCTATGATAAAGAATAAAAAGCCATAAAAAAACAGCACGATATGACAGATAATAGACTCACAATGTATTCAGACTTAAACACTGCTGGTCTGTATAACATGTTACCAAAGAGAGGAAAGCCCAGCCTGTCAGCAGAGACATTAAAGCTCATGGTTGCTTATAGTCCAGAGTCTGCTCAGCATTGTTTAAAAAGGGTCGCTCACAATTTGTCAAAGAGTGCTGGTGTTTTTCATAGACTCAGACAGTGTTTCATCTGAAAGGGAGATTTGCTGAACAGCATAGGCCATGGGTCCACGGTGCAAAAAGTTCATTGTTCTCAGCCAGCTAGTGAGTAAGGAAGAGGAACAGAGAAACAGCTAAAACCGCTGGTGGTGCTTTTCCAGGATGCAGAGGCTGCTAGCTGGAGCTCACAGACGATTGGATGAACCGGACAGGAGATGAACATCTCCAGCATGAGGCAAAAACCTGAACTTTGCACAGCAGGGCCAGCCTAGGGAGTAGGCACTGCATTCCCTGCCCAGAGGGCCTTAAAAGTTTACAGCGTGTTCACACAGAAAGAGATCTGCTCAACCTGATCCACAAATTGCTGCACTTTCCATATCACTTAGCTGTTTATCCATCTCACAGTAATTAGTTGCCCTTGTTTTCTCTTTCTATAAAATTAAGACTTATTTAGCACAGCACCCAGCATCTCGTAGGTGCTCAAGAATTATTTCCCTTCCTTCTAGAAACCAAGACAAAATAAAGCATTCCCAGGTTTTATATTGCCCAAAAGGACAAAACGAAACAATACCTAGTTTTGTCCTGTGGTAGGTGCTGACCCTTTGTCCACGGAGACGTGGAGCCTTCATCCTCAAATGCATCAGGTTCCTCTGAGCTGAGAAAGTGTTCTGCTCTGAGGATTTATAATCCCAGCTGGCCATTTTTTGATGTGATTTTGCACCTCTGCAAGATGGGATTTTCCTAATGGACATAACTCTGTTCCTTTTCTCCTGATGTGCAAATCTGATCTTGGCTCACTTTTAGGAAACCATTTTTGAGCCTTTGGAAAAAGTTCCTTTTCCCATGTCCACCTCAGTCTAGTACCACAAAGCTGTATATAAAATCTCCCAGCCCCTAGGTAGTTCTCAGTCATCCTGGATTCAAATATAAGGCACATGTAAGACACAAACGAGTGTCCAAGATGAGGGAGGAACGTGTGTGCGAGTGTGCGAGTGTGCATGTGTGCGCGTGCCTGTGCAAAAGGAAGAGAGAGAGGGAGAGGGAGAGAGAGAAAAAGGAGAGAGAGAGAGAGAGAGAGCTGGCACATGGGTCTTTTGAAGAGCTACTGATTAATGAAGCTTCCTCAGCCCCCTTATTCCCCAATATTCACTAGGGCCTTCTGCAACACTCTTCCTTGGGAGTGAATGACTGACTCAGTGAATGACTGAATGAATGAAAAATCTGAACTCTGTCTCTGGCTGCTTCACAGCCCCCTACTCTCTCCGTAGCTTCCCTCCCAGAGGGGCTTATGCGATCACGTCTCCTAATTGTCTCAGCTGAAAAGCATTCAAAGAAAATGACTCTGACCAGGGCACTACCTGCTACTGGTCTGTCTCACAGGTCCTGCCTGCACTGCAAGCAGGAGAGCTGGTGTCTGTAATAAAGGTTCCTCAAAGACTGGATTCAACAGAACCGAATTAGTGACAAGAGCTCTTGGCAGAGAAGGTGGAGACTAATGCCTTCTCCTCCGTCTACCATCTCCCCACGTTAGCAAGGCCAGCACGGATGCTCCGTCTCCTCGACGGGGAGAGGGAGATCTCTGAGTGTGCAACGCGCTCACGTGACACGTGTGTTCGGAGGAGCTGCCCCTGAAGGGCCTCTGATCCTTGTCTTTTGCTTGGTGTGAGGACATAGGAGGAAGGAGGCACAAAGTGCTAAAAAAATTTTAATAAAACACCTCTGTCAAAAATTCTGGACACTGACTCACTGCCAGAATAAAAGTGAAGCAATGCAAGACCCCTGCTCCAAGGGCACACGAGATTCACAGCCCTCTCTCGGCATTCAGGCTAAACCGAGAGATTTAGGAAGAAAAAAACACGGTACTTATAGTTGGTTTGTAAATAAGTTGAGCTAAAAGCTGCTTTCACAATCTACAAATTAGGTCTTTAAATCAAAATCATTTATATTCATAAAAAAGTTATCTAATTTTGCCTGTACTGGTGTCAAACTCATCCCCACCTCCTGCCCAAAAGGAGCAACCTAGTTCAGCTGTCAGATTCTTATATAACACTACCTTTATGTGAGCTAGGCTCCAGAGTCCTAACACTTCACAGAAATTCTTTCTTAAACCTGGCACTGAGGCCTTTCATTTACAGGATGCATTTCTAAGTGCAAAGTCAAGAGCTGTGAATAGAACCTCACTGGGGGGTCTGGGTTACTCAGGTCTCATCCAGTAAAAAAGTACGTGTTCTCTGAACTTTTGCAAGACATCTCCTCCACTAAGCTAATCAAAGAAAGGAAAGAGGAAAAGCTGTTGACATAATGAAAAATATATCAATATGTTTATCACTAACATTGATTCTTTATGATTGATGGTTGTGCTAACAGTCTCTTATTTTCCAAAACTGAGGTTTAGAAGCCAAAAGGCTGCCACTATTTGGCACCTTCAGGGCTAACCAGGTATTACTGACTCACCTATGGGATGGCTCTGGGGAGGAAAACAAATCCACTGACATTGTGGGCTTAACCCTGGAACAGAAAAGGTGCACATACCCATTAACTCTTTGGAACCCATCTGGTATTATCCAACTCTTCTGCATCCTCTTGACTCCATTACCTCCTCCTAAAGGGATAACTGTTTAGTTCCCCTTACTGGCCCACGCAAGGAGCAGAAGGCAGAGGTCTTTCTCATAATAGCAGCAATTGGCCCTTGGATCCCCTTACGATGGCCATGTGAGCTCTCAGGCTGATGTCCCTGGTCTCTAGACACAGATTCAGTCGTGGGAAGAACGGTTTCCCAGAGATCAAGCCCTGCTGTATGGAGGGCTGCAGACAGTGATGTCAAGCAAGCATAGGTCGGGGAGGAAATAAAATCCTCAAGGCACTAAAGACAGGCGCTCGGAGTTTGCTGCCCTTTTCCGTCTCCCTCCTTATGCAGAAGAGCTGGTTTTCTACTCAGGCTAATCCAGGAGACTTAAAAACCCGATCTGGTTCCAGTGCGTCAGGTGGGTAAGCCGACCCATTCTCACTGACATACAAAAGCTTGCCTTTCTTATCGTCCAAATACTACCTGAGTTAATTCTATATTCTTACCTTCTTAGCCGCCCTCTCCCTCCCCACACACACAGGCTGCCTGTGTCTGATAATTACATGACATTTTAAAGAGAGGGATGGGTCAGTAGTGGCCCATGGTTAGCAGACACCAGCCAGGCCCAAGAGGGTCTAGAGCAGAAGAGAAGGAGAGGAGAAGGCAGAGAGAAGCAGAAGCGGGGCGCATGCTAGCAACCTTCCTCCTGCACAGCCCCGCCGGTCTCAGCCCTCTCTGGCCAATGGAAGGGACAGTGAGAGGCGTGCAGAGGACCGAGAGGGCTGCCAGGACCACTGCAATCCTGATCCAGCTTTACATCAGTGCTAAGAAGATGAATTTGGCCGTCTCCCAGCCAGAACTCTCTCCATCACAGTAGGGAGAGAGGAATCACTGACGGTGAGCCCCGAAGGTACCAGATCTGCTTATGAGGTCTGACGGCAAATGCTAATGACACCAAATCCTGTGTCTGCTATGGAACAGAAGGCCCAGGTATAGCTTAATCTCTCCTAAGTACAGGTTCCAATGACAATGTAGATGAGAGACAGAAACGGAGACAGAGTGAGAGTTAAAGCTAAGGGTGCTCCAGCTACTACTAAAAACAAAATACAAAACGTGAGCAAATTTCTTACACGAAATCTTTTACAAGCTAGGGAAAAACATTTAAGGGGAGTCTTCTACATTATACAGTAAAAAGTCAATTTCCATCTCTTATTTGTATGAAAGAGGAAAGTTTTTTTAAAACTACAAAAGTTACTTTTAATCATTAAAAAAAATAAGAGTAGGTTGGGGGATTAGGTCGTGTCTCTTTGGGTGAGCTGCAAAGTAGCCAAACCTGACTATAAAAGGTAAGACTGTGGATACACAAATGTCACCTACTCTGACCCCAGGAACAGGCCTCAGGCTCACCTCCTGTGTTGAGGCAGAAGAGGAGGGGGAAAGCAGAAGTGTCAGGGGAGGTGGAGAAAGACAAGCTAGCAGGGTTGTCTGAAACGCCTGCTGTCAGGGACAGGGCTTCCCTTCCCTGTTATGGGTATGGGACAGAAAAAGCATCTATCCACAGAGCCCCAGACCTGAGCAAGGCGCTGCTCCATCTTTCCCTCTGAGTTCCTTCTACAGGAGGACACATGCTTAGGGAGATTTCCCAACTATAATTACAGGGCTCCAGTAAAAAAGAAGAAAAGAAAGCAAAACATGGCCTGGAAGGATTGGGGATCCCAGAGCCTAGGGTGCCCTCCTCGCTCCAAAGGCCAACAGAAGACTTTGCTAGCTTGGAGGGAGGCGTCCGGATGTCTTCAGTGTGGTTGCCCAGGGAAGCCTCAGCAAGCTAATAAATACTATTTACACATGGGGAGGAGAAGCCAAGGAGGCAGAACTAGAGGTGTGTGGGGACACAGATTGTGGAGAAATCCTACAAGCAACATGATGGGGCAGGTTTGCCTGGAGTAGAAAAGCCTGATTCCTTCAGGCATTGCACTTGCGGCCTGAGAGTATGAAGGGGACGCCTCGCTCCAGCTCCAGGGCCGGAGGACAAGTCAGTGGGGGCTCAGAGCAGAGCGGCAGGAGAGACCCAGGCTGAACAAGGCAGGACGTCAGTCGGTGCTTTGCCAGATTCCAACAGGCATCCTGGTATTTTTGTGGCTCGAGTTGGGGTCTCGAATGAACAAGCGTCAGCTCTTCTTCAAAGAGGCGGTCACACCCACCCCGGTGAGAAGCAGGCAGTATATTTTTGGCACTGTCGGTAGAAACAAGCCTGCTCGCCCCACCCCTGACCCTAAGATAATTTCCTATGGCAGTAAGCAACAGGGAGGGAGAGAAACGGGCTCCCTTCTGCAGGGAGGGACGTGGGACTAGGGGAGGCGCTCTCTCACCGTGGGTGGAAATCCCAGGCTGTCCTCATATGCAAAGCCATGACTGCACGTCCAGGTCTTTGGTCAAGATTGGGTGGCAAAAAGGAAAAGCTTATGACAAAGGTGGTTTGGAGACATAAAGGTAGAGTGAGGAGATAAAGGGAGGTGGCGACGGTCTCTTTAGAAGGTGGCGTTCACTCTTCTGTCGAGTTCTACAACTTTTAGTGTTTCATTCCCCTCCAGTTTGGTGCTGACCCTGCGAAGGCATCAGAAGGAAAAAGAGGTCTTACTACCAATTGCCTCATGCTCGGTAGGATGACACAATCATTCCATGACTGCGACTCTGCAGGCTGGCCCAAGCATGCTTCTCGTCCTCTCCCCCGTTCCCGAAGTCTCCCGCTACCAGCCTATCCGTCATCCACATTCCTGCCTCTAGCCTCATGCCAAAGGAGACATTCCAGCCCGGAGGATAAACATGGCAGTTTGATACTGATTTGTTGTACATTGCTTTAAATGATTGTATTTCTTGAGGATGGTTAGTTACCCCTATGCTAAACTCTGGGAAGGAGAAAATAAAGGATAAAGACTGATCCTTGGTCTAGAATAAATATTTTTTAAAAAAAATCTAGATAAAGGGGCTTCCCTGGTGGCGCAGTGGTTGAGAGTCCACCTGCCAATGCAGGGCACATGGGTTCGTGCCCCAGTCCAGGAAGATCCCACATGCCACGGAGCGGCTAGGCCCGTGAGCCATGGCCGCTGAGCCTGCGTGTCCAGAGCCTGTGCTCCGCAATGGGAGAGGCCACAACGGTGAGAGGCCTGCGTACCACAAAAAAAAAAAAAAAAAAAAAAAAAAAAAATCTAGATAAAGATGAAATCTTTATAAAGATTAAAAGATTCTAGATAAAGACTAAAAAAAAAAAAACACCCAAACTAACTTGAAATAACAGTAAATATCTAACAGAAAATAAATACATTATTAAGTTATGTAACAGCCTAGAAAGTCTCTAGGCATTCAGAGGAGGGCTATGAGGGCTCTGGTATCAGGAAGACATCCCAGAACAAGAGGGATTTCAATGGGGCCTTGAATAGCTGAGACAAGAGGAGAGAAGATTTGTGTCATGAGTCAAGTAGTCGAGCAGCTGAGTCTTCTCTACTCCTAGTGGCAGCTCTACAGTTTGCTAAAATAGGAATAATAATAATGTCTAACCTCTTCAAGTATTTCAAAGGATTTACTGTATATGTCATATTTACATAGTGCTTGAAATAATAAGCGCTATAAATAATAATAATAAATAATAAAGCACTACATGCATGTATAATATAATGTAAACATATAATAGTATATATAACTACAAACTTTCCCCTGCAACATTAGGGGTAGGAAACTGAAGAATCTGAAACAAACTCTTTCCCACTTGCATTGGAATAGCATAATTTCTGGGAGGCACAGAGCCAGAGTTCAGCTAGAGCACGAACCACACCATGTATAACCAGGATTGGATGCAGACGCTCCTTCCCGTGCCACTCGGTGTACCCAGGTACCTCCCCAGCATGACAACAAAGCCCAGCAGTTGTACAAGCCTTTGTGTTTACACAAGGACTGTTCCTCATAACTATCTAAAGGAAACGCCTCATGGAGAATTGGAGACAAATGTATGTTGTATTCAATTTGGAAACACATACATGCACAGTGCCTCTCGAAGTGTCCTTCAATATTAATATGTAATTATAACTATATAATTATAATTAATGCATGTTTATTTACATATAAATCCTAAAACTATATACTGACATATAGCATGACATATATGTATCTCTAGCTGGAAGGAAGCTGGGGAATGTCTTGAGGCTGCATTTGCATAGCAAGTACACTGCTGTTACTGGACTGTATGTTTGCTTGTGAGGCTTTGAGGGAGGAAGGGAGTCAAACCCTTTCCCCCGACGCTCGGAGCCACCACTGCCAGCTCCCCAGTGGCGCAGCAGCCACGGGGCCAGCTCACACCAGGTCTCTTCCCCAGTCTCTGCTCGGGGCAGCTGTTCACAAGCAATAGACTCTCCAGAGTCCAGGTGCTGGAAATAGGTCTTGAAAAAGCCGAGGGTTGGACTAGGCCAGTGGGAAAGTCTACACCCCACACTGCACGTTGCTGACACATAACCTATCATCGGTGCCTTAGAGGAGGTGAATCTGTATCTATTTGACTCACAAGTGCTGCTGCAGCTCCAACAGCACTGACTTCTCCAGGCTGGTCTCATTTGATATAATGAAATGGGGAAGATCCACGTCAGGCCTGGACTCCAGCCCTGATGCCCTGAGCAGGGAGGAACCTCTGTCCCAGTGCCCAAGCTCCCCAGCCGAGGCCGAACTGGACGGCTCCTCCAGGGGAGAGTGTTCTTCATAGATCAGCAGGTTCCTGGATCTCACTAAGAACAAAGCAAAGTGACAGGTGTTACAAGAGACCACAAGGGTACATCACATCCCCTCACTCGATGCCCAGGGCTGGGAGCAGATGACAATTCATGGGTTCTTGTTGCCCAGGACAGAGGGTGCCAACTGGAGTTGGCTTTCTATAAAGGCTTCAGGATTTCAAAGTTTTGTGCATTGAAAAATGATACCAATTATAAAAAGTCTGGAAGAGCAATAGAAAAGCAAATAAACAAGAAGCATACTGCCACCCCACTGCTTTGAAAATAAAACTCCCCTCCATGCCCCGCCCCCAACCATCTGGGGGAAACAATTCATGGAGAATAGGAGTCAAATACTTGGAGATGTCCAGACGCAGCTAAAATAAGCATTCCCAGTGAGTAGGTCTTGCATAGGGAGAAGGTAAAAGGGCAGAAAACTGTGTTTTCATTTAAAACTGGAGAGAAGACACACAGCCAAAGCCATAAGTCAAACAACGGAGACATGCTCTTTTGTTTTATAGGATAGTTGCATAGCTAGATGGCTCGTAGCAATTTTCTACAACAGAGAAACTATGCTCCCATTGGCTTCCAATTAAATTTAGAGATACATTCTCTTAGGGAAAAAAGAATTTCCCGGGAGACCACTGAAATTATTTGGTTGAAATGCTAGCCTTTCTGTCATATACCTGGCAGGGATACACCTACCTTACAAAGACCACAGATCTTTCAGAACCACAAAATTATGCCTACCCCCCAAATCCAGTACCCCCTAATTCCACCCTTGTTCTTACTAGTGTATCTATTTTATGATCCCTATATATCACCTCTTTATTTCCTACATACTTGAAAGAGATCATTGATCTGGGTGAGACCATCACTTCTGACACCTGATTCTCCAAATTTTCTAAATCTTAGGCATAATATTTTGTAAGACAGGCTGATTCTTTAATTTCCTTTTACAGGTGCTTACTATGGTCGCATACAATTCCACTGAGTTGAATTCCTTGAAAATGTCATGGAAAACTTAATGTTCCCCCCACTCCTTCCCCCCAAATGTGCACCCCTCCCCCTTATCAGAACTCAGAAAGAAGACATCAGAATTTGCCAGGGAACACAGTCTAGAGTAGTAGTTTGCAAACTGTGCTCTGCTGAGCTCTAGAGAATTCCGAGGGGTGTCTCAGCCCAGTGGGTGAGTGTCACAACGGGAGACCCAGCAGCCTGGGCACCAGACACCCCCATGGCTCTCTTCCTCCCTTCAATGGAAAAGCTACACTTTTACCAGTTCTTAAAAATTAGACTTTCATAGGTAAACAGAAGCCAAGAACACTTCCTGCAATGTCTTGGCGGTCACAGTGATAACAGTTAACTGCAGAGTAACTAATTCAGGGGCAGATGCTTGTGTGGGTCTATTCAATGAATGTTTTTTATGGGGGAGAGGGAACAGTGATATTGAATTGCCTTCTCCCAAGGAATGGATATATATGCATTTTTATGGATAAATGATTTTGAGACCACTGCTCTGTACCCAGGGAGGTTTATCATACAGCTATTCTAAACCAAGTGGTTTAGTAAAGTCCTCCCATCTAAAAAAAAAGAAATCAGACTCTCAGATAAGATTTCTTTCAGAAAGTTAAGCTTTGAGAAATGAAAGAGAAAAGAAACAAGCCACCTTCCAAGTTGCTGAGTGCTGTCTTACCAATGGAGGCTGTGTAGGGCTCCGGCATGGAATGCTGGCTGGGCAGGGCCATCTTGGTGGCAGAAGGATAGGGCCCATAGCCCTGAAAGAAGGTGCCGAATGCAACGGCAAAGCATAACACAACAACCTGCAGGACGAGGAGAGAAAGTGGAGAGCCGTCAATTCCGAGATCCACGGAGCAAACCTTTACACCTGCAATACCTGGGAGGTCCCGAAAGACAACCCCCCTCCATCAGGCCAGCAGACCACACGCAGTCAATCACCATCACATCATAGCGGAGAAACAGCCTCGGAGTGAGCTGTGTGGTCCCTCGAACACCCCAGCACTTGGATGTGGCAAGCTGGGGAGAGACTGGAGATTGGGGAGTGGGCCGGGGCAGTGATGGTGCTGTGCCTTCAGGAAACTCACCATGAGGCAGGTGCCAGTCTGCGTGCCAGCCAGCTTGCAGGTGCGAGAAACCTTGCCCATCACCAAAGTCTGAAGCTTCTGCAGCTGCTGCAGGAGAGTTCTGCAAACACAACGAATCAAAGCCATGAAGGGCGTCTGAGAGACAAGAGAATGCCTGTGGGTGATCTCTGCCCCAGGCTCCAGGGAAGTGGCTGTGGCTTTGCGGCTGAATTTGAACACAGTACCAAGAAAAGGGTTCCTCTGGTGAAGACACATATGCCCCTGTCTTCCAGCACCAGAGTCGTAGAGCTTACGGGGCTCAGAATCCGCCCACGTGAGCAGCTTGTCCATTCTGTGCTGTTCTCAGTAACAGTCATCTCTATGCCCCAAATCACCCGTGATAATCCCGGGATTTGTCTGTCAGCCATTGAGAAAAAAAAATAAGCAAAACTTGGCTGGTGATGGTGAACCAAGGAGAATTCGTTCACCCAAGATGCAAGAAAGGAGAAAAGCATGAAGAAGATGCCGGTGCTCAGATGGCAGATCTGAAGAGAGGGAGAGAGACGGAGAGGAAAACAAGAATGGCGGGGAGGCAAACAGCCATGAGCACCTCAAGCCTGTGGCACTTGAAGGCTCACAGCACCTCCACAGGCAGAAGTGAAGCCCAAATATGAATCGGGAGCAAAGAAGCCTGCTCAGCTGGACACACCTTCAGAGCCAGGATCTTGGAAGCCATCCTCTGATGCAGACTCTGATGTTTCTCCAGGAAAAAACAGAGCAGGAGCAAAAGAGAGTTGTTCTATCCCTAAAAGTGGACAGCTGTGCACACCCTTGCAAGGGAAGGGTTTGAGGATGAGAATAGTATGTTCTGCTCTGTGTGACATCAGGTCACAGGAGAAGCAGATGGTGAATTTCTTTGCAAATTCTGAATAGTGCAGCCACAGAAAAGGATCTCACAGCACACACTCCTGAATTAGAGCCTCGGGGATGAATTCTGCGTGAGCAGAAGCAGAGACTGCCCCTCGCCCCCATCCCTCTTCTCCAAGCCCAATGCACTCGGCAAGGTGCAGAGGTTTTACAAGCAGATGCTTTTTTCTTGGGTCTCAAAGATTTTCAGAAAATTCATGCTGTGATGGAACACTAGAAAGCCAGACAAGTTCGCTGAAAAACACCGAAAAGCAAATCACTCATTTGCAGAAGAATTCTGGGCTTTGGCAGATAACTTGCCTCCACCATAGCCCATCTCCCGAACAGCTTCCAAGTGCTGGAAGGACATGCAGGTTTTCCCAAGTTTGCAGCTTCCCCTGTGACCAGTACCAGCGAAACAAGTTCTCTCAGGTTTAAGCCAACTAAGGACAGGTTGGCAGTAAGACTATTGCTTTTAGCAGTTCAATGGATAAGAGCAGAGGCAGAATTGGAGCCCACAGCACGTACAGCGAAGGCTTTCTGAACTCAGTGACCCCATGTGGTCCCATCTACACCGTATTTTTACCTTGTACAGTGGTTTTAATTTAAGCAAAACAAAACCATTCATCCCATTATTTCATATCGTTAAATTCTATTAATATGGAGGTCTTTTTAGTACTTAGTTGTATGTTTTCTTGCTTTATGGTTATCTAGAAGCATAATCATAAGTAGTATAGACTGGTTTATGTTTCTGTACATTCAAGCAACACGTTCTTTAAAAGAGTTTTGTGAGTTACTCAAGGCTGAGAAATACCAATAGCGTGATTACTGTAAATTCTACTTTAGGAAATTGTGTCGTTTGTGACAACATGGATCAACCTGGAGGGCATCATGCAAAGTGAAATAAGCCAGATAAAGAAAGATAAATACCACATGGTATCACTAACACATAGAATCTTTAAAAAAAAAAAAAAAAAGTTGAACTCATAGAAATAGTAGACAAGCAGTTGCTAGGAGCTGGGGGTGGGGAAATAGGGAGAGGTTGGTAAAAGGGTGCAAATTTTCAGCTATAAGATGAATAAGGTCTGAGGATCTAGTGTAAAATATGGTGACTCTAGGTGATAAAACTGTACCATATAATTGAAATTTGCTAAGAGAGTAGAACTTAAATGTGTTTACCAAAAAATAAAAATAAGGTAAATAGGTCATTAACTTGATGTGAGGAATCCTTTCACAACATATACATGTATCAAATCATCACGTTGCACACGTTAAATATCTCACAATTTTGTCGATTACACCTCAGTAAAGATGGAAAAAAAATAGAAGTTTGCAGTTAAATGATCGTATGATGCAGCAAGTTTTTTTCCTCATCACACTTCCTTCTCCCAGGACCTCCCAAGAGCACCCCATTCTTACTGGCTTGCACGGCTGCCTTTTCAAAGCTAAGAGCTGAGTGGCACACCCACTTCCTGGGTGAGCGTTCCTTCTGGCAGAGCTGAGATCTAGTGGGCAGTGGCACACATTTTATTGACAACATCCTGTAATGCCAGCCCCAAAGCCCTCTTTGGGTTCTCCCTGCTGTACTTCTGGAACACGTGGGGAAGATACACAGGTGAGCCATAGATAAGACCTATGCTTGACCACGTGGCACAGACCTTTTCTCTCATATTCTGGCCTCCTCCTGTGGTGCCAATCAACAGGGTCTTTGTTACCAGCTAAACTACAGAAAGGGGCCTCACTGTTTCCTTGGTGGCCTGCTGAAGAGCCACGTCTGTAGTGCTGGCTGCCACTTCTGATGGGCACCCCAACTCCCATGGGGCACCCTGCTGCCTGTGCTGGCAGCTTCAAGGTATTGAAGCTCAGCTGTGCTCTGTGCCTGGAGGAGTTGGTGGAGGACATTCCTCTATCCAGGCTTCCATTAGACAGCAGATTTCCAGATGTTACCACAGCCATTTACTTTTGCTCCAAATCCTTAAGGTGTTTTCAAAGCAAAATCGCCATTTCCATTTTTACCAACAGTCCCCATTTACCCACAACCTTCCTGCACCTCCTCCCTGCCCAATCCCTGCCCTTTGTCCAGTCTTCAGAGCATGAACCACTGAGAAAACCAATTCCACACAATACTCGGAATCACTCCTCCCTTCCAATTTCTGATTGTGATCGCGAGGCCTGGGACCCCTTCTCTAGGATGAACAGTCTCCCAGGAGGCTCCACAGCCTGTTCTGAAGACAGACCTCTGACAGGCCAGACACACCTAAACCCCAATGGTATAATGCCTTAGGCTCAAGTTGGGAACCCCAGCTATAGGTGTAAAGTGCTATCAGTTTGGAAGAAGGACCCTCTAAGTCTGGCTGGGCGAGCAGGAAGGGCTGTATCTTTACTAGTTGTGTGGTGCTTTACTTGGCATTCATCAGCACATCCTTTCCAAACTCAAAGACAATTATATTCTGAATCCACTGCAAATGAAAATGGTTGTTTAATGGCCCCTGATTTCTAACAGTTTATAATCCAGCTCTTTAAGATGAGCAAACATGTAGTTCAAAATAGATTTTTCAGTTTGAAATTTTGGTGGAAAGCGACAGTGAGTTATAATGCGCTGTTTGCTGCTGCTTCTCCTACTCGGATTAGCAAAGGTGAACTCGTGGGAATGATGACACTCTGAAGGCCCCATCCATCAGCAACAGAGGGATTTCACCCAAGGAAAGCAGGTTAGCTCATCCACTCCCCAATGTCTAAATAGATTTCCATGATGTGATAAAGTTTGGGAAATTCATAGACATTCATACAACAGAAACACTCATTTTTGTCATAAGGAAAGAAAATTATTAGTGATTGAGTGTCCACTGGCTGAGTTCTAGAACTTCATATACTGAGATACTATGTAAAGGTTTCAAAGACATGTAACCAGGAACTAGAAGACCTAAGATGTAAACCCAAACCTATCTGACTCCATAGCTCACATGCTTTCCAATTCAGCACACCATGGTACCCAAACCTATAACCTAATAAAATTAATGATCAAAAGATTTCTTAGTTAAGTAGATTTTTCTTAAATCCAGTGATATTAACATCTTATTGAGGGAATGCCCTGGTGGTCCAGTGTTTAGGACTCGTTGCTTTCACTGCCGAGGCCCGGGTTTGATCCCTGGTCGGGGAACTAAGATCCTGCAAGCCGCGTAGCGCAGCCAAAAAAAAAAAAAAAAAGCATCACATTGACAACAGCACAACCAAGAGATGTGTCCACCGTTAAATAAGAAAAGATTACAGTGACCAAACTGCAGACAGTGACCAAACTGCAGACAGAAGTGAATCTGATGGCAGTGAGATATATACTAACAAAGTTTCAGTGATCTGATACAAATAAAAGCAATAGGGTAAAATAAACATTTCCTGGCAGATCTCTGGATATACCAAAATAAAGTGCAAATGATGGATAAAAGAATAATAGGTATTCCTTAGCCCACGTCAAGTGTCAGGAAGTCAAACCTGAGCTTTGTTTAGGAGAATGGAAGCTATAAGACCTGTCCCTCCACTGGACACCAACAGAGCTGATGAGATGGCTTTAGGATTACTAAATCAGTAATATTCGCCAGAACACGGCGATAAGCTCCCAGGAAGAGAAACCTGAATTTAGATCTCAGTACCATGGTTTTTAATCACATTCCTTAAGTCCTGAGTTCAGGCACTTAGTCAAAGTTAATTCTCTTGACCTCACCAGCTAACAGAATAATGAGAGAATCCCCTTCTGGGGTACTCTGGGTTTGCTGAGACAAAAACACCTTTGCAGAGTGCTTGCTATTTCTTTCCACTGATGACAGATGAGTCTCTTTACAGGAAAGCCTGGACTCTCACAATTGATATGTTGGTCTGAGATGATGTGGTACTTTCCCTGATGCCATTGGGACAGATGCCATGGCCTGAAGCATTGGGAGCTTGGATGACAGCTGTTACTCTGCTTGCATAAAGGGCTGGCTGGAGAAAAGGCAGCCAACAGATGAAATGGAAGAATTATTTTAAAACTAAAGCTATAAAAAGTCAATCATAGGACAGACTCTCTTTCCAACAGTGCATTCAGAGCTCAGTTTAAACTTCTCCTTTATTACTGTATGTTAAATCATCAGTGATCATGGATAATTATGGCTTAATGAATTCTTGGGCTTCCGGGAGCAAGGTCTTAATTTAGAGAGATGTTTATCTGGGCCAAGACATTTTTCACAATTTGTTAAATTGGAGGGTCCAACACTTGATTGAAAATGTGGATTTTGTCCTGTGGTGAGATGTAAAAATAAACCTTATGGCTGTCCTCACACAGCTCCTAGTAAAAGAGCAGTTAAAGGCAGCTGCCAGCCTTGCCCAAAATAAAGCATCACCCTGTATCTTGGGAGGCATATCAAAGGAAATTGGGCAAAACATTCAAAAGTAGCCAAGAGTGTGAGACACAATCTTATAAAAACTGGGAAATGCATCAACAGCCTCATGTGTTTTCTTGTATTTGGTTTAATTTTGTTTTCTTATGTTTCTGTTATTTAAGGGAAACAGCAGGGGTTGGTGTGGGGAGGGAGCGAGAGAGAACGAGCTAGTGATACAGTTACTGCATCTTATACTTTGAACATTCTAGTACCTAATTTCCCACTGGAGTCAGAAACTAGGACCCAGGAAAAATAATAAACTGGTGGTTCCCAATTACTTGCTGTGCCAGGAGCTTCAAATCAGGTCCTCTCTATAAACACAATTTCCATCAAATCCTGTAATACACCTTACTCAGAAATGGAACTAGCTGGGCTGTAATGCATGTGTGCACATTTGTGTGTGTAAGTAAATCACCCTCTGGGTGAATCAGCCTCCCACAGGAATGAAGGGACTTTTTTTTACTTATGGAACTACTTAGAGCAGTAAGTTCTAAATTCCAAATCATGAACCATTGTCGTGGGTTGTGAAAACAGCTGGGGTGTGACTGGTGTATTTAATGAAACAGAATCAAATAGAACACACAATATCTGAGGGCATCACACAAAGTAAATAAGTATTCCTTTGTGAAACGTTCATATTAGTGATGAATGTGATGTGTATGTATGTGTGGTGTGTCTGGGTCACTATACAACATGTAAAACAATATGATCAAAAAAGTCTAAGCTACTTATCTAGTGCACACATGCAAAAAAATTATATGAGTGAACATTAGGTGGCTTCATGATGGAAGAGGCAGGCATCCATGTCCTTTCGAAGCAAAACCCCACCTGAATCCCTCCCCACCCACCCCAGTCTTCTAGAATTAGTGTACAAGATCAGAGGGTTAGGAGAGAGGTGTCAAAAAGCAAAAACAGGGACTTCCCTGGTGGTGCAGTGGTTAAGAGTCCACCTGCCAATGCAGGGGACAGGGGTTCGAGTCCTGGTCTGGGAAGGTCCCACATGCCACGGAGCAACTAAGCCCATGCGCCACAACTACTGAGCCTGCGCTCTAGAGCCCGTGAGCCACAACTACTGAAGCCCACGTGCCTAGAGCCCATGCTCCGCAATAAGAGAAGCCACCGCAATGAGAAACCCGCGCACCACAACGAAGAGTAGCCCCGCTCACCACAACTAGAGAAAGGCCGTGCGCAGCAACAAAGACCCAATGCAGCCAAATAAACAAATAAATAAATAAAATTATTTAAAAAAAAAAAAAAAAGCTAAAACACCTACCTCAAAATCCTCAGGCAGAGGGTGGGGAGGTGGTAGGATATAACGTTAATAATAATTCAAAACATTGCATAACAATATTTAAGGAGACTCTTGAACTACCTCAAAGACTTTTAAATACTAAAGTGCAAACTCTTATACAAAAGATAATCACATTCTGCTAAAATCCTAAACTTTGAATAAATACTCATTTATGTATGATCTTTCACTTAAGTTTTGAAAGTTGTTCGTGGGGCTCTGGCCTAAATTTTTTAAAATACAAATTATCTCCTTTCTCTTACTGTGTAATTGCCACATTATAAGGAGGTTTATTTTTCAGGGACCAGAGGGCACTTCTGAAATATTCTATCACCTACTCACCCAGGAACACAAGAAAGAGAGAGTTCTAGAATGTTTTCTGGGGCTGAGGAATGTCTAACTTTACCATGGAATCCTACTAAAATGCCTTTGTAAACTCTCTGGGAAACTTAGTCTAGTATCCAACAATCCTTTGAAGTTTGTAACATTTTCAACTGAAAAGAAAGCTTATACTCTTCACACAACCAGAAGTTAGAGATAATGGAGAAATGAAAAGTGATTTAAACCAAGATAAAGGTCTACAGAGGGTCACTCCTGGACGTAGGTCATTCCTGAGCACTCTAACGGCCTCTCTGTGCACAGCAGGAGAGAGGGACCAGCTGATTAGTCAGTCGAACAGAAGACTTCACACGTGGAAGACACAACAGTGAGGAGGAAGCCGACAGACAAAACTGGTGCAAATGGATGCAGCTGTGCGGCTACACAAACAAATGAGGACAGCACAGTCAGAGCCCAGTGGGCTTGGCTGGAAAGACCGCCATCAGGAATCACATGTAGATTTTAAAGAACAAGAAGAGTAGAGACAGAGAGGAGGACTATAGCTAAGAGGAAGGTCAAAGAGGAAAACTAACGAATTCTTGTTTCTGATAACAACACAGACAGGACAAGCACATCCCTCACCTTCTGTGAGGTTCGGAGAAAGAATACCAGTGAGGCCCACATCCCATACATGTCATACATCCTAAGGTTTCTCCTCATCCTACCTACCCCAAGCCAGGCAAACACTGCCCATGGGTACCCCCGACACCTGCTTTGTCGAGCTTCCTCCAAGGCCAGGTTAGAGCCCCAGACAGATATATCGCCTTGTTCCTGCTGACTCCTCATCCCATGGGGAGGGGCGTGGCTAGGGGAAAGCCAGAGCAGGGCCCCCTAAAACACAGATCCCAAGCTGGGTCCTCTTGTTTGGAACTACGGTTGACCCCGTGCTGGGAAAGGCAGCGGTCCTTGGAGAGAGAGCACAACAGCGGCAAAAGAGACCGAGGTCAGGTCCAGTTGAGAAAGTAAGTGGCTGAGTTCTAGTCCCTGTCCCACCTCTAAATGGATGATCTTAACCTCATCAGCCCTCAGTTTCCGCTTCTGTAAAAGGAAGTGATTAACAGTTAAATGAGATGATGTCTAAAGTACATTTCAAGTCTAAGCACCTATGAGTCTACAAATCAGGGCTGAGGAGAGGGATAGTGGCTCACAGCCCTATAGCCTACAGCACGAGGGCAAAATTAAAAATGAATGGAGCAAACTGGGCCACAAACACCTAAAATGGATGGGCTGGGCAGTAGATGTGCATCACTTGTGCAGAAGAAAAGGCTAGAAAGTGGGGGAAAGACAGGGTCTCTCAAGAATGAGACATGCAGCTCGGAGAGGCGAATGATAAGCAAGGAAGGCCAGGAAGACCCTCCGGCGCCAAACATGGCCTCACCTGGACTTTGCAAAGTGCAAATGTATATCCTGATTGAGCACAGGAAGAGGGCCTCCTGGGAGACCACTCACTCTCAGCTCACACATTTCCTGGTGGCGTGCGATTCGTGGATCGCCTTAGCAAAGAAGTGTGAAGGTGCCTTCCCACTGCTTCGGCTGCTCTTAGGCTCCTGGGGTAAGGCTGCAGAAGTCTCCTCTCCTGTCTCCATCCTCTTCCAGCTTCCTGAGCTCAGATAATAGGGGCTTTTTTGCCTAGAAGCCAAGAGCATGCTAAATGGCTGCTGCTGAGGAGAGTACTAACCGAAGAGTCGGGATTGATTTGGAATCTGAGGGCTCATTCTCATCTGGATAGATGGAAAGTCCCTCGTGGGGGGAGCAGAGAAGTGGTAAAATGTAAAGAGGTATAATTTGTCTTTATTTTGGTCCACGTACCCACTCGCCTTTCCTGCCACATCGTGCCAAATGAAACAACGGCACACGAGGTCTCCCACCCCACTTCTGGTGACCCAGGGTCCTGTCCACTTCTCACAGCCATTTCTACCTCTGCCCAGCTACCTCCAAAGGACGTTAATACAAGAAGCATGAACAGGACACAAACACAGGTGTGTGTTCACTGGGCCCTACCCTGTACTTAGCTCAAACACTGGGTCACTCACACGGTGTGACGAATAAAGGGTCCGAAAATCTCCCCTTACCACGGGCCCCAAACACCAACTCCTCCTGACTGGTTTAGGGCAGGAGATTGCCACGGTTCATGTTACAGTCACTCTGGCGACTGCAGTGTCCTCTGGCGAGGGGAGGCCCTTGGCAGGAACAGAAGAAGAATGGAGAAGAGGAAGTCGGGGGCAAGGAAGGCCCTTCCTTGTGTGAACAAGAGCGGCTCTGCTTTTATTCCCTGACTTCTCAAGCCAAAGCACATTAAAAGCTGCTGGACTGAGAGATGATGACTATAAGAACTCCCTCATCAGACTATCTGTGGGAAGATTGCCGGTTAATCAAGTAGCAACCATTTCCATCATAAAAGGTTGTCTACCAGGAGAGGTAAGTTTGGAAGAGGGAAGAGATGGCACTTGGGCCTCTGGGGGAACCACAGTGGAGGCTCCTACAGTCCAGGGACAAGGAGAGCACCACTAGCATAAGATAGACGGTGTTCTCAGTCGAGGTTCCAGCAGGCTGAATGGCTGGGAAAAACTTCCACAGTCAGTGAAGAAAACAGAAGGAAAACCACCACTGGCTCTCAGGGAAGAACGCCAGATATGCTGACCCCAAGCTCAAATATGCATATGCTCCCGTAACTCATAACTCATACCAATATCATAATAAAAAGGCTGTGGCCATTATTGTAAAACATAAAAAACAATTGCAAAACACGGACTGCTGTTACATAGAATCAGATGTGGTTTATGTCAGGGCTCCTCAGCTGACAGCTCTTTATCGAAATCTGAAAGAAATAGGATTCTGTAGAAATATATTGACTGATATGGAAATATATACCCAGTGCTTTTTGTTAAATGGAAAAGGCTCTTAACAGAGGAGGATGTACAATACAAATACATATATATACAAAATATTCCAAAATGTAAACATCTCTCTAGGTGAAAAGATTGTCAATTTTTTCCCTTTTTAAACTGTATTTTCTAATTTTTTATACAATGGGCATATATTACATGTGTGGGTTTTTCTTTTTAAGTTTAGAAAAATATGATAGAGCAGGGTCAGCCTGGAGAGGGGAGGAGAGACCCTTTTTCCCCCCGGAAAGGTGGCAGCAACCCCGTCTCATCACAAGCACCCACTGCTCTTTGTGCCTCTGCTGCCCCCGTGTGGCTGTGGATAGACCTGACAGCCAGAACCCCTAGCCTAGACCCAACCTGGACCAAACTCCACGGTTATCTTGGATGGATTCTTCTTCCCCTGTTCACCAATTCATGACCTGGATTTGTCCCGTTCATGAACACAGGACTTCTGCAACAGCAAGTGCTAGGACAGGGGGGTGGGAACACTATCAGCTCAGGATGCTAACAAGATGGATACAGACGCTGGTGGGGTTCAGGACCCTGAGAACCACTCTGGCAGGTGTAAAGGTGGACATAAGAAGAGAGGAAGCCTCAGGAGACTAATGGCCAAAGGCAACCATGAAACGGGAAACCTGAAGTCGTACTGGAAACCAGCTCCTTTGCCTCAGGGGATCAAGGTGATACCACATGGAGCTGGTGACATTTACTTACTTCTGTTGTTTGTCTACAGAGCACTAGAGGTGACTGCCCTTGACTTGCTGTATGAGCACACATTCCCAGAAATGCAGAGGGAAACCCAGCGGGGTCACAATGTCCACTTCTCCTGCGGATGGTATTTTTACCTTATGACTAGATTAGCCTGCTGTTTGAGCAACAGACCATGAAGATTTAGAAAATGGGAGCCAAACTTCAAGTTATTATGAAATGACATGCAAATAGATTTACCCTGATCCCTTAACATTTGCAAAATTGTTACTAGGCATTAGTGCTAAGCCTTAAAATGATGAATTAAAATTTTGTTTACCTAAAAGTCAATTTTTCTCTGCTTGGATTGTCAGATCTATAACAACTAAGGGCAACAGGATCCCTTGACTAATGAACACTTTAATTTTCAAAGCATAGGCAGGCTCCATGAGCGCGCGCGCGCGCACACACACACACACACACAAACACACACACGATGAAACTCCCCAACCGCCATTTCTCAGCCCTGTACCTTAACCCCTTTCTCTTGCATATGACCCCGGGTAAACTCAGTATGCTTCTCCTACATCGAGGCTCCAGGACCAGATTGCCTGCCTTCAAATGCAGCCTTCTAGCATTTTACTGCGTGACCTTGGGCAAATCACCTAACCTTTCTGAGTCTCAGGACCTCCTTTATATAATGGGGATAGTAATAGGACCAGCTCATAGAGCCATTAGAAGGTTAAATGAATTAATATCTATAAAATGCTGAAAACAGTACCTGGCACAAGAGGTGCTAGAGGAACAATCCTATATTTATTTTTCAAAATGGGCTTAAAATGTAATTAATTAATTAACTTTTAAAAACAGTAATTAAAAAAACAAACTTGGTTTTCTCTCCTTTTTTTTTTACTAAAAAACACCATTTATTACTCAAATTGGGTGACAAAAAAGTGGTCTGGCCCTCTTTGTCCACCTCTAAAGTCTGATGTCATTTTCAGGAAAATCGGACTCATTGACCTTATTCTTTTCCAAGCCTCTTCCTTAACCCCCTCATCATAGCCCTTATCAGAATCAGCCTCTTCATCAATCCCACGTATTTTAGGAAGAGAAAAGGACATGCATGTGTGTGTGTGTGCACACACGCACACACACGGGAGGAACAGGTGAGAGAAGTGCGACTGTCTTGAGCATCCTGACACAACTATCCTTTCAATGTCATCTCCTCCCCTTTCCTCCCAGCTCTGGCCCTGGATCTCCCCCTCTTTCCCCACCTTCCATCAGGCAGTTGTGTCGGTTCCTCACGCCAGGGACCCTCACCTGTTGGTGTTCTCCAGAACCTCCACCTTCTTCCGAAGCTCCGAGTTCTCCGTTGAACAAGACTCCACCCTACAGAGGAGAGAGAGAGAAAAAAAAAAAAACTTAGTTTTTTTATCAGGGGAGCAAACACTAAGCCAGGAGCTAGGATGGAGGCAGGTGGGGTTCAGAGAAAAAAGACAGGGAAGCAGCTACTCTAGGGAGGTGAGGGAGAGAACTTGGCCAACCTGAGTTGGGGAAAAGAGTGAGAAGACAAAAGAAAAAAGAGAGAGAGGGAGATGGGTAACCAGTGCCTCAGTAATGGAAAATGAATAGGGACGGCACAAAACATAAACTTCTTTTAGGGTGTTCCAACCTTGATTTCTCTCGACTATTCCCTATGGCTCTCAATGTCCATCACAATTCTCCCTCTATGCTACAGGGTCTGGATGCTGCTGGCTGTACTCTTGACCTGAAGGACTGACAGGAAGCCAAGGGGCTTGGGGCAGGGAGAGAGTGAAGGACAAGAACCCGGGGCCTCAAGACAAGGAATCCAGGTGCCGGAGCAGGCATGCCCCAGAGAGGCAATAAAGAGATTTTCATCGAAACATCTTGACCCTGGATACCCACAGACAATAACAAACAGAATGGGACTGCTTAATGCTCTATTACCAACACCTAAATCAGGAGGAAGAAACACTGACTTTCAGTAGGAACTTAAGAACCAGCCAGGATCCACCAACCGCTCCTCTCACCAGACACACATATAGATTCATTTCTAGGTCCCGGGACTCATTCCCATCTTAAAATGGCATTAGTTTGCCAGATGGGAACTATTTTCTAGGGCTAATACAAAATTGTATTTAATTTACGTTTTTCTAACAGCCCTCCTGATATTCCAGGCTATTCAGAAGAGCAAAAGGTGCCGTCAAGTGTTTTTGTGAAAAGTCACTCCCCTATAACACAAATTATAGTGGACGGAAAAAGAAGAACGCCAACCTGCCTTACTTACTTCATCCCCTGTTGCTTTCTCTAGCGTGCGAGGGATGTGGCCAACAGGAATTGATTAATTAGCGCCTCTCCTCTGAGGAGTCCAGGAATATGCATGAATGTTAGCATTTGTACTTATTTGAAAGGAAGCCTTCAGGGACTTAAGGACCCTTGGTTGGAAACTGTGCGGTACAAATGCCTACTAAGACTGAATGTATTTTTTATCACCTGCCAGATCAATAAGATTCCCCCTCTAAAAACCACTAGGTGGCAGGCAAAACACAGCTGATAAACCAACGGCCTTTGCTGGGGTCCAGACGGAGAAATTGAACCCCCTTCTCATAGAAAGCAGGGCCCCCCACCCCGCACTTACATTTCTCTACATGAATTGTTCAGTACACACAACCACTTTGGCAGGAGGCTTACTTTTTCTCCAAACTGTCCATGTATTCCTTCTTCTTCCTCCTACTTTCCTGGGCAGAAATCTGCAATGGAAGGGGAGAAAAAAGGATTATGTTCCAGCTATCTCAGTAAACCAGTATGACAAGAGGCCATGAGGAAAGAAATCACAAAAGCCCTGCTCACTTTTGTGGCCACTTGCCATTTGTTTAACCTACTGGCTCATCTACTAATCACCTCTTCTGCCTTCCCTGGTTTCAACCAGCTGATATTCTCATCTACTTTCCAACACACTAGGCCCCCAGTGAGAAGGACAGTGGTCCAGGAGTCAGACTGGAACATGTGGGTCACGAACCATCTGTATGGTCTTAGATAAATGATCTCAATTCTGTGGACCTAGTTGGCTCAACTATAATACATAATATAAGCCAGTTGGGGTTAGTCGTATAAAAATTCCCTGGCGGTTCTGCACATGGACAAAGAATTTTAACTCTAAGCTCTTTCCTTCCTCTCTCTTTGTCCCCTCCCTCCTGCTCTGCCCACGCCCTAGCCATGCCCCAGGGCCTCTGCACCCCTGATCCCCACTGTAGGGGCCTAGGACTAGAAGACTGCTGGACCCAGGTATAGAACAGTGGTCTGCAGAATTTTTTATCAAAAACCTCTATCAAGAAAAAAACTTAAGCAAGCACCCATAATACATTTACATGCATTCATTTATAAATTATATACATGCCTACTAGAGGGAAATATTGTGTATCTAATAAAACAAATTTTAAAGGCTGAGATTTTTTCAAAGCGTAAATGGGAGTTCTAATATTTTCTTCCCACCCCTGTATGGGTCATCTTAGGCACCACAGAGTGTGCACGCCCGACCTGGAGGTCCACTGACCAGAAGATGTATGGGGAGGTCTGGGGGAAGACAGGGGCAAGCCTTGGTCCCCACAATGGGACGGGCCAGTGTTGGCCACCAGGAAGGGAGGGTGGGCATGATGGCCGGGTTTGCTCACTGTCTCTGCTCACAGAAGTACCTGGATTTGAAGGGCTCACCTTATTCTTGATTTTCCTCCGGATTTTCTTCAGGGCCTTCTCCTCAGATTTTGTCAGGGGCAACTTGGTGGGGATGGGATAGCCCTCGGCGATCAGGGTCCTCTTCTCTTCCTCCGTCAGGACCAGGGGGCCTGATCCCTGCAGCTTCTGTGCAGACCAAGGAGCAGAAAAGGGTCAAAGAGGAAAAGCCGGGCGCACCGGAGAAACACCTCCTGAGGGATGAGGAGGGTCTGTTATGATGTCTTGCCAATGGCTAATGGAAAAGGAGGCCCATCTCTTTTGGTGAGAAAGGGGCACTATGAAGTGGAAACAAAAATGCAGAAGACACTCGTGTGAGTGTTACAACCCAAGGATTATAATATAAGGGAACGGGTAAAGAAACCTCCACCCATTATTTCCCAGAAAGTACGCTGCTGGCTAAAACATCAAAATTAAAGGATACAATTCATTTCCCACGTCCCTAGAGATTTCCTGTCCTCGGAGTGATGAAGGATTCACTTGGAACTCTGTTTGTGGAAAGTTTTGTTGTTCTCCTAAAGATGCCACTTTGCAAGATGCTCTCTATACACTAGGAGTTGCTTCTTGACCTCTGCTTCCAGCTAAGGGGCCAGGGCTCCTAGGGACACACCTGCAGGCATGTTCCATAGAAGTCACTGGTCAGCACAGTCCCAGACTGTCCATCATCAGTGGAGATGAGAACTGTAGCTCATCTCATTTCACCCATATTAGGACAATGTGTTTATAATTAGTCAAATAAATGGAGTACCTACTGCATATTAGCTCCACATTAGATGCACGGAAGAATCAAAATGAACTCCATCTCTTAAGTAGCTAATGATCGAGACCGAGACTGAATTGAAACACGTGAAAGAATGAGAGCAATTAAGTGCTAGACTGTAACATTCACTCAAGGTACATTAAAAATAGGAAGAAGGAGAACGCTTATGTGAGTCCGTGTGATAAGGGAAGGCTTAGGGTAGCAGACAAGGCTTGAATGGGGCGTCCTGAAAGAAAGGGAGTGATTTACACAGAGGAGGGCATTACAACAAAGGCAGTATTGTAAAAAGTAACTGAAGAAGCCACTCTGTGTAGGGGGCGGGGGTGAAGAGTTCTGGAAGCAGCGGCAGGCTGGGCACGGAGGAGGGTGTTTGTACCCAGCAGAGGTATGAGGGCTTGATGCCAACAGATAATAGGGAAATAACACAGATACTGAGCCAGGGTATGATATGGGAAGGATTTCCTCCATGACCACGTGGAATGGATTAATTGTGGTAGGACCCACAAATCCATAGGATGGACACTATTTCAGTAATCAAAGGAGTGAAGGGTAAGAGGAGAGAAGGCAAAGGTGGAGTGGAAAGAGTTAATTCCCTGGCCCTCGGTAATAGATATATAAGAACGTGGCCACAGATCTAGAACTTTCTGAGTTTCTGACACAGACGGAACTCAAATTTTCAAAATTATGTTAATTAATACATGATTCTTCTAAGAATTTTTAAATAATTCATTTCATTCAAATTTGCTCTATGTGATATTATAAATTCAGTAAGGCTGACTAATTTTTAAATCCTCATAGAAATCAATCAACTATTCAGAACAATGAGAAGTTAATTATCTAACCCTAATTTTTTTTAATTAATTTATTTTATTTTACTTTTGGCTGTGTTGGGTCTTCTTTGCTGCACGCGGGCTTTCTCTAGTTGCAGTGAGCAGGGGCTACTCTTCACTGTGGTGTGCGGGCTTCTCATTGTGGTGGCTTCTCTTGTTGCAGAGCGCAGGCTCTAGGCGTGTGGGCTTCAGTAGTTGTGACACACAGGCTCAGTAGTTGTGGCTTGTGGGCTCTAGAGCGCAGGCTCAGTAGTTGTGGCGCATGGGCTTAGTTGCTCTGTGGCATGAGGGATCTTCCCGGACCAGGGCTCGAACCCGTGTTCCCTGCATTGGCAGGTGGATTCTTAACCACTGTGCCACAAAGGAAGCCCTACCCCTAATTTTTATTTGGAAAAATTATATATGTGAGGGATGAATGTTGACTCATGATTTCTATCCTGAGTCACTGGGTTAAGAGTTGCACCACAGACAAAAAAGGTTAAATTATATTTTTGAGCTTTAGACATCAACGCATTTACCTTCAGAGCAAGTTTTCAGTTCACCAAAGATTGCTTATTTAAAAAATAAATTATTTCCTATCATAGGTCATAAAGACCGCCTAAACTGATGATAAATATTTGTGATACAATTTTGAGAAGAATAACAACACATTTTTATTCCTCATGTTTGTAGCTATAAAAAAGAAACGTGAATAAAAACTGGAAGTGTGCAAAGGAAAGGAAGAGAACGTGTTAGCATGATGAGGTCACAGGCAGTTCTTAGAAAATGTTCTTTAAGACTGTCATCCCCCTGCTTCAGCAATTACACTTAAAACTTCCTACAGGCTCCGAATGGTACCCACGCTGGGTGAAGGTCCGAGTGACAGAATGGGGGATGGGGGTGCAGGGATGCAGGGGACACTCACGTGCGGTGCGGTGAGGAGTGGGGAGCTGGCAAGTGCCGAGGGGGCCCGCGCTGGAGCCCTGGCGGGGCTGTGGGTCTGCGGCAGGCCAAAGGGGTGCAGGCGCGGGCTGGGGCTCAGGCTGCCCTCTGAGTCGCTGCTGTGGCTGCTGGGAGGGGTGGGCGGTAAGTGCAGGTGGTCCACGGAGGCTGAGGGGAAAAGAACGGATTGCATCCATCAGGGAGCAACAGAGCAGGACTTGGGGCAGTTCAACATTCAACATCCCTACAGCAGAACTCAGGACAGCCGAACAAAAGAATGAGGAATCTCTGCGTGTGGATATGGAAAGGCCTCCAAGATGTATTACTATTAAGGTTAAATTTTAAGAGTGTTTCTTTCAAAAAATTTGAAAGGTTGAATTATTGGGTTCCAAGTCCTCAGTCCTTGATATGACCTCGTGGCAGGTGCTCTTGGCTTGATTTTCAGGCTTTATTTTGGATACATTTTTGGATTGGGTTTTTCAGTTTTACTTTGGTCAATGGGGGTTTCAGTAGATGTGACATTATTGTCTGCTGGTCTCAGCCTATAGAGGAGGGGAATAAATCAAGGTGCAAAACAGTGTATAAAGTAGCCCTCCTTTTGTATGAAAAAGGAGAGAAAGAGAATACAGACCCCCATTTGCTTGTATCTTCGTAAAGAAACTCTGGAAGGTATATAAGAAACTAATAAAATTATGATGTAAAGGGGGCAGGGGTAATTACAGTAAGTAGGGACGGTGCTGGCATAACGTTCCCTCTCTTCATTTCATATAGTTTCCATAGTTTGACTTGTAAACCATGTTAATGTATTAGGATCTTTTTTTTTTTTTTTTTTTTAATAGCAAAAGCAGGGAGCCCATGAGTGTTTGAGAAAAGCTCATTTGTTTCTGGAGGAATGTGCATGGTAGGGCCCATAGGCCAGATGCCAGGCATTCTTGATTCAGATAATACCCAATCCATCTGTGGATAGACAGGTAGGCATTGGAAGACAAATTGGGGGAGGGGTGTCTCCCACAGAGTCCTCCAGCATCTAAGCGCACCTCTCCTCAGGGAGACACCCACACACTCTGCCGGGGCCTTTGAGCCTTAGCCAGTGCCAATCTTGCATCTCCAGGGCAGGAGGGATGGGTTCCCGAGGGAGGAATCCACTCTGGAGTTCAACCTGACAAATGAGCTTTGGGGTCTCACACTTTTTCTGACCTGCAAATCTTCACGTTGTGCTGAAATACCTTGACAGCCAGCTGCTGTTACTGAGCCAAGGAACATGACCTTGGGTAAACCTTTCACTCCACACCCCCCCTGGAGCCCCCAGGACAACAGAGCCCTGAGTGCAGCGGCTCTGAACTGGGCAAGGAGCCTGGAGGCCTCATACACACCTGGCCTTCCTCGGCCAGAGAACAGCTCGGGGCCATGGAAAGGCCTCGGTCTCCTGCCTGATGTACTGTGAATGGGAAGAGACTTTCTGACACACAGCTACTCACCTAAGAGAAAGGATCCCCCCACAGCTGCCTTTGGAGGTGACAAGCTGCAACCAGACGGCTCTGTCGCCCACTGAGACACTTGAATATCCTAGGTAACCACAGGTGATGTGTCTCTCTCTGCCACGCCCCGTGCCTACTCCCATTCACAGCACACTTTTGTTCTCTCTCTCTCTTTCTCTAACCTATCTCTTTTCTCTTTCTAACATACTGCTTTTCACTAGATGCTTCTCTGCCCAAGAGCCCCCTGGTTTTTTAGAGTCCATGGGCACTCTTAAAGCTAAAGAATATTCTAAAACAATCCTATGCATCTCCACTGCCAACTCTTCTGCCACCACTTCCAGGCAGCTAAGGAGGGTAGGTATGCGCCTTAAACTTATGTGCTCACCTAGGAAGCAGTCCCAAGCGTGTTAACCAAGTTTTTCCCAATGCCATGATGACCTATGGCACTCTGTGGTGTCAGATGAATTAAGCAAGGAAGCCATCAGACTGGGGTGGCTCCAGTGCTCTGGTGGCCCTACGTAGGCAAACCAAGATCTAAGCCTCTAAATGCTTCGAGGTTACCAGACTGAAACCTAGGACAACCGGTCACAAACAGCCAACTTGGCTTTAAGTTATATCCAATCAATAATTTCCTTACTTTGGGCTTTCTTGGTGGTGCAGTAGTTAAGAATCCGCCTGCCAATGCAGGGGACATGGGTTCGAGCCCTGGTCCGGGAAGATCCCACATGCCGGGGAGCAACTAAGCCCATGCGCCACAACTACTGAGCCTGCACTCTAGAGCCTGTGAGCCACAACTACTGAGCCTGCGTGCCACAACTACTGAAGCCTGTGCGCCTAGAACCCATGCTCCGCAACAAGAGAAGCCACCACAGAGAGAAGCCTGCGCAGCAACGAAGAGTAGCCCCCGCTCGCCGTAACTAGAGAAAAGCTTGCACGCAGCAACAAAGACCCAAGGCGGCCAAAAATAAAATAAAATATTTAATTTAAAAAAAATAATAATTTCCTTACTTTGCTTCCACCTTTTCTTTATAAAAGTCTCCCCCCAGCTCCTGTCGGTGGAAACTTGTAACTGGTTTGGCGCTGCAGAATGTAATTAAGTTTTGCTCAAATAAGCTCTTAAAATTTTTAATTTTTTAGAGTTTATCTTTTAACAATGTTTATCTTTTAACCATGGTAAACAAACAAACAAGCAAACAAAAACAACACAAAACCCAGGAGCGGCCAAACCTAACAGGGGCTCCCGCTGTCTGCCGTGCTGAGCGGTTAGTCTGCAGAACTAACCAAGAATACCAGAGCTCACTTGTCCCTTTCACTAGGCACAGCCCTAATTATTCTAATACCTTTCTCCTTTCCCAGCAGAAGGTGCTCCACAAACAATGAAAACGGCATGGCAGGAAAAGTGAAGCAGACTCGAATCTCCTCTTACTTATTAAGAGCTACTGCCCTGGCCACAGGTGCCTCGGTATCAGATTTCTAAATATCACTTGAAATGTTGCTCTTGGATTACTTACTGACAGGGCTGGGGACAACCGGCTACTTTGCCTAGAAGCCCTGTTGCATTCAAGGATATTGAATTTCCTCCTCTCTGTATATCTAGGATAATGAGGAAGGACGGCCATTTACTTTACCCTTGAAACGTTTCTCCTCCAGTGATCCCAGATTCCGAAGCCACTAGGGGATTCACTGGTACAGTTGTGACATTTTCTGAAGCATATTGCAACATAGATTTAAAAAGCAAGATGTATGTGATAGTTGTAACCAGTGTCACAAAAATGAAAGGAATTACTTTGGAGCAGTATATAAAGCTGAAAGGCACTAAAACGTATATCACTCAGTGAAAAGAAATACTGTCTCAATATGGATTTTAGTCAGTATATCTAATTTTAAAAACAGAATCCTTTCTTTACTGATGATAAAGGGTAAATGCCAACCTTGATTAAGTTGTCATGGATCAAATCCTGAGTATGTTTCTGGTGGAATGAAGGTAGACTTTGTTTCCGTGAGTACTGCTACTATGTAACATCTGCACATTACATCTACACCGCAGCACGGGTACCCTTCCCATGGTAGCACAGATACCCTTCCCATGACAAGTGCATATACTAATTTCCTATTTGTCGACCACACCAATGAGCTACCCTTCTACCTTTCTAACCTTGTGCCAAAAGAATAAATAAAAAGGGAGGGGATGGCTTGTCTGAAGGCACAGAATTAAGAGCAGGATCTGTGCAAAGTAACCCAATTAAAAAGGCTGAGAGGGACTTCCCTGGCGGCACAGTGGTTAAGAATCCACCTGCCAATGCAGGGGACATGGGTTCAAGCCCTGGTCCGGGAAGATCCCACATGCCACGGAGCAACTAAGCCTGTGTGCCACAACTACTGAGCCCAAGTGCCACAACTACTGAAGCCCGTGTGCCTAGAGCCCGTGCTCCCCAGCAAGAGAAGCCACCGCAGTGAGAAGCCCGCGCACTGCAACAAAGAGTAGTCCCCGTTCGCCACAACTCCTGAAGCCTGCGTGCAGCAACGAAGACCCAACGCAGCCAAAAAAAAAAAAGAAAGAAAGAAAGAAAAGAATTAAAAAAATGCCGAGAGAGCTTCCTAGACTCCGTGAGACTTAGGGGTCTACGTTCAGAATTCCTGACTATGGACTTCATACGGGACAAGAAAAAGACTGACACAGAGAAAGAAGAAAGTGAAAGTGTGATAACCCCAAGTGTGACACTACTTAATTCTAAATGGATGGCAAGAAGCCCAATAGGATGCAGGAACAAAGGAGGCTCCTTGCAACAACTGTCGTCTGAAATCAACATTTAAAAACATTGAATTGTTCAGACAGATAAACCATGAATTCACTTCACAAAGGGTTTAAACTAGAATTGTTGTAAGTAGGCCAGGTTCCTTTCTGGATATGTCCCTATTTGCCTCTGTGGATCATCACTCCAGGACAGGGAGCTGGGTTTTATCCACACGAGGGCTTGAGGGCAGCGGTTCCCTTGTCCCCTTGTCAGCACCCAAGTCACAGCAGTCTATGAACATGCTGAAAAGTCACCCTGCCTAGGTATACAAGGTAATGATTTAGCTGGAAAAACTTAGCTTTCAAAGTTTGTATTTACAATCAAGAACAGAGCTATTTCATAAAGCAAGTTCTGCCTTTGGTACAGTCAAGCCCAGCACTGTCTCGCACATTCCCCATCTCTTTAGACGGTGCACCCACATCTGTTAACCCAAAGGAGAGAGTGGACAGACCTTCCTTAGGAGAGAAGTTTAGGAACTGATCCACTTCATGAGGCTCCAGCTTAATCTTAGGAATAACTGTCTGGCACGAGGAATCAACCTAAAGGAAGAATTTCAAACACAGTTTTTAAAAACCAATAACAAACCTGAAGAAACACCCCGGAGAGTTATTTGTCATATGTGTCTTCCTCCCAGGGCAGCCCTGCTTCTCTGGGGCTGGCGAGGCCCGGCTGAGTGCAGGCTGCTTCTTGGACAGGGAGGTGTTTTAGTCCTTAACCTTTCCCTCATTGCCAAACCTGGCAGTACAGGTGACGGAGCCCTCAGAATTCTAAAATTAAGAACCCAGGGCTCGGGAGTTCCCTGGTGGTCCAGTGGTTAGGACTCAGCACTTTCACTGCTGTGGCCTGGGTTCAATCCCTGGTTGGGGAACTAAGATCCCACAAGCCTCATGGTGCAGCCAGAAAAAAAACAAAAACCAAAAAACTCCAGGGCTCACTTATCAGTGCTTTCTTTCTATTGTTTTTATGGACTATAAAGGCCTTTTATCACAAAATAGTCTGGTACATTTTTAAGGGTCATGGCCTCCAGCAGTGTGTCCTGCGGTAGGAACTGTGTGAACCCAGCTGCATCCATTCTCTCCGGGTTCCTGACAACTGACAGCAACTAACCATGAAACACTGAGTACAGGAAGGAGGAAAGGTATCTGGCCCGTGCATGGGGAGCAAGGCCATGACCCTGTCCTTTCTTAGTGACATGCTTGAAAACGAACTGAACTAAAATCTCATGGAGCAAGGAGACTAATACAGACTCCAGAAGCCTAGTCCGATTAACAGACTCAGGTAGCTATTGAGAAGGGAATTCTCAATAGTGCAGAAATGCTCTGTCCACAATCCCTCATCTTCCACACGCATGGAAGGCAAAGAGCACAGGAGTGAGTACGCAGCAAAGCCTTAGTGGCCCCACCACTGCTGCGTTACCTTTTCCTGAACAGGTAGACCACTATACCTCGCTCAGAGGAGATCTGACTTAGAGACCGTCAGTGGAGTCATTGTTTATAACCTGTGACTTTGAACTTAAGGAAAGTTAGGACTGGATTCCAATATCTGGAAGAAGATGTACAAGTATGACTCTGGTCCATCACCAGACACTGAAATACCCAAAGAGAAGGTGGAGTAAAACTAAATCTTACTTGCTGTAGGTGTGGAACTGAGCAAGGAAGAAATTCCAGATTTCTTATGTTGTCCACGGGGAATACATTAGGAATTGGTAGGTGGGAGATCCCTGAATTAAGTCAGGGCAACTGAGCACTACACTAGGAAAGTAAAGTATTACACAGGAACTAGCATTCCCTATTGCCACGGCACAGAAAGCCATGGATCGCATCATCATCATAACCACTCCCTTTCCACTGGCTTAAAAATCAGTCCCAGGGAGAATTTTTTTTCCCCGTGGCTATCTATGTATTTTTTAAATTTTGTAATAGCAATCATAGAAAAAATGAAATGAGACTTGCTACCAATTTTTCTGGAAATGCCTTTAAAGGAAGTGATATAAGCAATGCTGACACCAAATCAACATATCCTAGATATATACATAAATACATTTTTACATACATACATACATATATAGTTATATATCTTTAAACATATACAACCACTAGCTCCAAAAAGATTAAATGCCTTATTGGAGAAAGAGGATCCGTATCTTTTGATCCAATCTGTTTATATGGAGGAAAAATGAGTATACCCCAGTGTTCATTTCCAGAGGGGGTTCCTCCTTTTCAAAAGGGGTAGAGATGGCAGTGATGGTCAGAGTGACAGACGGAACTAGTCCTGAGGGCGGCTCGTCCGTGATTGGCTCTGTCTTGATGGTTGTTGATGGAAAGTCTGTAGACAGGTACCATTTCTCACTCTCCACTTCATCTGTGGGAAAAAGATAAGCACACATGTGAATCTGTTCAGGGCATCAGGTATAAGTAAAACAAATGGCACTGACCTTTCTCCTCAAAAAAAAAAAAAAAAACTCCAACAAAGAATTATTGTGAGTAGAATAAAAGGAAATAAAATGAGGATGTGAGAGAGGAGATAAATGGATGAAGAAATGAATGACAAAGTGAGAATCTATACTTGCATTCACTTGAGTGTAAGGATGCCTAAAGCAACTCTGGAAGGATACATATAAAAGAAAGAAACTAGGCTCTCTGGGCAGAGAAGGAAGGAGACTAGGTGGATGGGGAATAGGATAGGAGAGAGAATTTCAATGTGTAGTGTTTTATACTTTTTGGTTTTCAAACCAATTAATATATTATCTAGAAAGAAAGAAAGAAAAGAAAAAGAAAGAAAGAAATGCATTTAAAAATAAGAAGGAAAGAAGTGAATGGTTGACAACCAGGGTCTCAGGAAACAGGACTGGAGACAGGTCTCTGTCCTTCTCCCCAGTGGATGGTTATTTGTTTTCTTCTTTTTCTTCTCACTCCCCATCATTGGTCCTAGTCTGCTTCTCTACAGCGCCACTTATGCCTTACACCTGACCTAGACTTCCAGAATTTTACTTAGCCCTCTAGGAAACTTCAGAGTTTGTAACAGACATCTGCCCTTTGCTGAAATGGATGAAATGCTCATCCAGAGGAAAGGGCGGCATCTTGCCAAGTCTGGTCTTGGCTTGCCTCTGGCTTTCGTGACGATCACGGGCCTGGGGATCACAACAAAGCAATAGCAACGAACAGACAGAAGCACCTCCATCACTCAGTGACATTCTCCTGGGAGCCTGCATGGTACCCTGCATTTCTTACCAAGTTACATCAGAGCAGGTACCTCAGCATAGCCCTGGGAAAGGAGGGAGGAGGGCAGGAAAGGGAACAATAGCAAGAAGGCTGCAAACAGGTGCAGAACAAGAGAAAACAAGTCAGAGATTCCCAAAGTCAGCATTCCTCACCTTTACCAGTTTTACTAAAACAAGACTAAAATAAAGCAAAGATATGCTCCCTTGCTTTATGAAAATGTTTAAACACACACACACACACACACACACACACACACACACACCCCAGGTGCTTCATGAACTATTACTGTCCAGGGGAGCAAAGTCATTCACATTATGAATTATTTTACACTCAAGAATTGGGCTCAACTTTTCTTATGAAAAGGTACATGAACATCATTCAGAACTGTCAAGAGGGCAGTGAAGAGTGGGCACGGAAGCTAAAAACTAAAGTTCGCAATTGTTAAGGTTGTATTTCTTTTTTTTTTTTTTTTTTTTTTTTGCTGTACGCGGGCCTCTCGCTGTTGTGGCCTCTCTCGTTGCGGAGCACAGGCTCCGGACGCGCAGGCTCAGCGGCCATGGCTCACGGGCCCAGCCGCTCCGTGGCATGTCGGATCTTCCCGGACGGGGGCACGAACCCATGTCCCCTGCACCGGCAGGCGGACTCTCTACCACTGCGCCACCAGGGAAGGTTGTATTTCATAAGCAACTTCCTTCAAACACAGGGAAAGGTTAGATTCACATGCACCATGGAAAATAATTTTCCCCCAAATCCAATTTCTAACTGACTCAGTTAATTATTCCAGCCCCAATTTATTTCCTGAGGTCAAATAAAGACGGGCAAGACTTAGGTTGGTTGAAGGTGTTTGCTTTTAGAGCTGGTTCTATGGAGCTGCTGAGTGCTACGGGGTGATGGAGGATTTCCATCATTCCCGGGGTGTGCGCCACATCCTGGCCGAGCGGGAGGGGCAGGTAACAAAGGTCCTTTTGAAGGCAGCCAGAGGATGGAGACCACACTGTACTTGATGCAGAACCCTGCTGGGCAGATGGGCCCCCCAGCTCAGCTTGGGGAAGCAACTGGATGAGGAACCAAATGAAGCACCTAACACCACTCCCAGAATGAGCTGAGGCATGAGGTCTCTGCCACCTGTAAGGAAGACACACTTAGGACAGATGTCAGGAGGGGCTGGAGAGACAGAGAGCACAGATCACATTTTCTCCACTCAGCAATGATGTGTTCATACCTCTGCCTTGTCAGCACTTACAGCCTGTCCACACTGAGCAATATTTACCCCTAGCAGAGACTGGAAGAGAGATAGTAAGATGAAATATAGTCTCAGTATATATTAAAATTAACAGTTAAGGAGGCATCCCTGAGGAAAAGGTCACATGCAATTACCAGGAAATGGTGAGATAAGGCCAGATCCCATGGCTGTGTGGTTACAACTACTGTGATGAAACATAATTCACAAGGCACAATAGGTAAAAATAAATACAAAAAGCAAATACAAAATTACAAGCAAAATAGAGGCAGGTAATGAAATTAGTTCTTCCAATCTGGCTAAGCCATTCTCAAAGCACACACATTCATAAAATAGGTCAAGATAGTTTATATTCCTTTTTGTTTGTTTTTTGTTTTGTTTTTTTGTGGTACGCGGGCCTCTCACTGCTGTGGCCTCTCCTGTTGCGGAGCACAGGCTCTGGACACGCAGGCTCAGCGGCCATGGCTCACAGGCCCAGCCACTCTGCGGCATGTGGGATCTTCCCGGACTGGGGCACGAACACGTATCCCCTGCATCGGCAGGCGGACTCTCAACCACTGCACCACCAGGGAAGCCCAAGATAGTTTATATTCTTCACGCTCAATGGCCTACACCCCTATTTTAAAATTTTTTATATAATCTTTGCTGTATCAGAGATGGACACTGAAGGACAAATAATGATATGTGAACTATGAAACAAAACTTCCCCTGAACTCTTGCAAGAGAAAAGCCCAAGGAAGCTGCCTCTCCTACCCTGAACCTTTTGGGGACAAACAACTGGTGTTGCCTTCATGCTTCCATTTCAGTACGGCAATTTATTACTCTACCTTGAAAGATGTTTTTTGAATTAGAAAGAAGTTTAAGGCCATCAACCTCAGATATGTGTTTTTATAGATGAGGAAACTAACATGCAGGCCTAAATCACACAGCAAATATGTGGCAGAACCCAGATCTCCCGATCCATTAAAGAAACAACTAAACATGTAGATAAAGATGTGTGCACAGGGACTTCCCTGGTGGTCCAGTGGTAAAGAATCTGCCTTACAATACAGGGGATGTGGGTTTGATCCCTGGTCAGGGAAATAAGATCCCACGTGCTGTGAGGCAACTAAGCCAGCACGCCACAACTACTTAGCTTGCATGCCTCGACTAGAGAGCCTGTGTGCCACAAACTACAGAGCCCACGCACTCGGGAAACTGCGCACCTCAAATACAGAGCCCACGTGCCCTGGAGCCTGCGTGCCAGAACTAGAGAGAAGCCCTGTGCCACAACAAAGAGCCTGTGTGCTGCAACTAAGACCCAATGCGGCCAAAAATAAAATAAAATAAATAAATATATTTTTTAAAAAGATGTGTGCACAAATATGCTCACTGCAGCATTATTTATAATCACAAAACACTGAAAGTAACCAAAAGAGTAAGAAGGAAGGGCAAAGTGAATGAATTAGGGTACATCCATACAATGGAAATATTGTGCAGCCAGTAATGTTACATGTTTAAACCCTTTTTAATAACAAGGCAAAGAGTTATGATAGAATATTAAGGAAAAAACCTGAATATAAATTTATGTACTATTAATGAAGAAACTGATAGAAAAAAAGACTGAAAGGAATTATGTCAAAATAGTAAAAATATCTCTGGAGAATAATTCAGAACATGAGTGACTTTTTTTTTCTCTAGTTTCATACTATTTCTAAATTTCCTATACTGGGAATATACTGTCCCTGGATGATCGCACATGGACATGGCCTGCTTCTGCCGGCTCTGCTTCATATTTTATGATGGTAATTATTAGGTAGAAGCCTTAGTGGGTCAAGTGGCCCCTTTAGAGTCCCTTGACTTAATAAGAGTCAATGAGTACCTTAATATATGTTATAAATTGCATAACTGGCTCCAGTTCTTCAGTTGTCCCTCTATCCCTGTCCTTTGCCATGTAATTTTGCAGTGCCCTCCCACTGGGGACTAATCCCTACCCTGGGATTGGCCACATGACTGGCTTTGGCCAAAAGGATGTTAGCTTTGTAACACAAGTCAAGTCTTGAAATGCACTTGTACAACTGAACTTACGCACTTGTACCTTTGCCATCACACTTATGAGAAGGATGTGCCAGGACAATCTACTGATCCCAGAAGGAGGACAGACACATAAATCAGAGTTGCTCCCAGATGAGCCTGGCCAAGATCAGCTAACTCTCAGCCTTAGACATGTGAGTGAATCTAGCTGAAATCAGCAAAATCACCCAGCTGCCCCTGACCCTACACGCCTAAATCAGCCCACCTCCAGCCAAGGCACAGACATGTGAACTCTAACAACAAATGATGGCTGTCAAAGCTAATGAGTTTAGCGGTGATTTGTTATGCAGGAATACAGCTGGCTGATACAATACAGCTGCATGTATATACAAGAAATTAAATCCATTCCATCAGAATCTATGGCAACAAATAGTTACACCTTGTTCCCATAATAATTCCTCTAAACCACCAACGGTGAACCATATCAATAAATATTTGTAGACTGACTGATTTGATCTACCAATTATATAATAAAATAAATGATTTCAGTTGAAGAAAGTTAGCCAGAAGTTTGGTGAGAACATTCCAGTGGCAGTTGAAATTAGAGAAAACAGCTTTCATTCTGAACTACTAGGTATTGGCTTGTACTCTGTCCCTCAGTGGAAATAAAGATCAAATTGGAGAAAACAAAATGACAAATGTAACCTGTGAGGTAGGGGGTTAACAAAGGATAAAGGGAAAGGGAATCAGCAGAATATGTTACAATTTTTCTACGTGACCTTATTTTTGTAGTTTTATTTCACTGGCAAAAGATCAGCAGAGTACCATGGCTTAGAACTTAGATGGTTGAGTTATTGATAAAACTACAAAAACGGGGTTTCCCTGGTGGCGCAGTGGTTGAGAGTCCACCTGACGATGCAGGGGACACGGGTTCGTGCCCCAGTCCGGGAGGATCCCACATGCTGCGGAGCGGCTGGGCCCGTGAGCCATGGCCACTGAGCCTGAGCGTCCGGAGCCTGTGTTCCGCAACGGGAGAGGCCACAACAGTGAGAGGCCCGCATACCGCAAAAAAAAAAAAAAAACTACAAAAACAAGATTCAGTATACACTCTATATACTGTCCAGTTTCTAATACTTGAAGCTCAGATAGTGAGTGAAAATTTTTTTTTTGTAAATTGTGTCTATATGCCTTTTAAGTTTCATTTCAGAAGGAAAACATCACCCAATAAGGTCAGTAGTGCACTGTGGGGAGGAAGAAGCACAACCAGCATATCATCTGACTTTATTTAAACAGCTTCCTGGGCTTCCCTGGTGGCGCAGTGGTTGAGAGTCTGCCTGCCGATGCGGGGGACGCGGGTTCGTGCACGGGTCCGCGAATATCCCACATGCCGCGGAGCGGCTGGGCCCGTGAGCCATGGCCGCTGAGCCTGCGCGTCCAGAGCCTCTGCTCCGCAACGGGAGAGGCCACAACAGTGAGAGGCCCGCGTACCGCAAAAAAAAAAAAAAAAAAAAAAAAAAACTACAAAAACAAGATTCAGTATACACTCTATATACTGTCCAGTTTCTAATACTTGAAGCTCAGATAGTGAGCGAGAAATTTTTTTTTTGTAAATTGTGTCTATATGCCTTTTAAGTTTCATTTCAGAAGGAAAACATCACCCAATAAGGTCAGTAGTGCACTGTGGGGAGTAAGAAGCACAACCAGCGTATCATCTGATTTTATTTAAACAGCTTCCTGGGCTTCCCTGGTGGCGCAGTGGTTAAGAGTCCACTTGCCAATGCAGGGAACACGGGTTGGAGCCCTGGTCCGGGAGGATCCCACATGCCATGGAGCAACTAGGCCCATGCACCACAGCTACTGAGCCTGCGTTCTAGAGCCCGCGAGCCACAACTGCTGAGCCCACGTGTCACAACTACTGAAGCCCGTACACATAGAGCCCATGCTCCACAGCAGGAGATGCCACTGCAACGAGAAGCCTGCACACCGTAACAAAGAGTAGCCCTGGCTCGCCGCAACTAGAGAAAGCCCGTGCACAGCAACAAAGACCCAACACAGCCAAAAGTAAATAAATAAAATAACTTTATAAAAAAATAGAAAATGAAATAAAATAAACAGCTCCCTATCAAAGGTCAGACTCGACTGGTAAATTTCCTCGGCATCACCACTTAGCTGTCAGCAAGAAAATAAAAGCAAGCCACTGTCTCATGGCAATGAGTCCTTCATATCCAAGGATGAAATGGAGTAGCTTTGAGCAATGGGGCTAGATGCTGAGATTACCAAGATAGCAGCTAAAAACCCCACAAACCAAAGCCAACATAGAGGCAACACCAAAATGCAGGTCCTCAATCATTTCCACATGTGCTGCGTAAATAATGGCACTGAATAGATACTGATTCCTGGGAAGGGGGAAAAAAGAGATTAAACTCTAAATTGGGAGTATGTAGTATCTTTATAAATATGTCTTATATATGTGTGTGTATTATATATATATATACACATACACTCATATACATATGTATATATGGTGTGTCTGTGTACTTTTAAAAAGAGAAATCACATAGGACAAATACCACTTACATGATATACAGATATATGTACCCATTAGCTATTTATATAATGTCTAAAGTAAAAAGGAAATTTTTGTAAATTAAAGAAGTATGCCTCATCTAAATCCTTCAGCATTTGATAACTGTGTTTGCCCTTTGAAAAATTTCAAAGGAGCTGGCAAATCTTGGCCGACTTTTGATGTAAACATCTCTTAAAGGAAAATGCTAAGGCTGGGTTCTGGAGGCTGGGAGAGGGGCAGGAATGCAGTTGAATATGTCAGAATCATATTAAGCTGTAGCCCACCGCACGTTCAGACAGAAGGTAGGCGCCTGCCCACCCAGGGTCCCCTCCCTGAGTGCCTGGACCCTGAAATCACCTCCAGTGGTGAGTGGCATGAAGAAGTGTTGAAAATAGTAAAAATAGCAAACACTGAACTGTGAGTGTTTACTATGTGCTAAGCATTATTCCAAGTGCTTTAGATATATATTAATTAAGTTAATCCTAAGAGTGACCCTGGAAGGTATATACTATGATTACCCTCATTTTATAGACAAGGACACTAAGAGATTAACTCCCTCACCCTACGTTACCCAGCTGGTATACAGCCAACCTGGCATCCACACCCAGGCAAACCAGACCCACAGCCCTGCTCCTGGGCCCTCTTGCATAATGCTTTGCAAGAGATCAATGATGAAACAGATCTCTAGCCAAAAGTGAGTATTCTTCAATTAATGTTATTTTGAGCCCATAATTAGCCACTACAAAAGGTACAATATTGGTTCTTTCTATACTTCTCACCTTCATTTATATGGACTCCTAATCCAATGTTCCTGAGGTTAAGACTTCCAGTTTAACACCAGCAAATAATAGCTAAAATGTTCTGAGAGCTCTCTGTGTGCCAGGCACCGTCCTAAATGTCTTCACGTATTTACACAGGTTTCTGTGATTGATGCGATTTCTCTTGTACACCTCCCTCACTCCATGCTTTCTGTGCTTGTGCTTACAGAACCTCTTTCCCTTACTCTGGTGTTCATATTGTGGCCAGCTGATAAACTATGTATTTAATTATGTGGTAATTTACATAAGGCAATAATAACAAGAGCTAATATGTATTTAGTGTTTACTAATTGCCAGGTGCTGTTATAAATGCTTAATACATACTAACTCATTTACTCCCCCCAAAAACAGCACAAGGTTAATTATTATTACTATTATTCCCATTTTAAAGATCAGGAAAGGGCTCCCCTGGTGGCGCAGTGGTTGAGAGTCCGCCTGCTGATGCAGGGGACACGGGTTCGTGCCCGGGTCTGGGAAGATCCCACATGCCGCGGAGCGGCTGGACCCGTGAGCCATGGCTGCTCAGCCTGCGCGTCCGGAGCCTGTGCTCCGCAACGGGAGAGGCCACAACAGTGAGAGGTCCGCGTACCGCAAAAAAAAGATCAGGAAAGAAACACAAGAGTTGAACCACTTGCCCAAGATCACACCATTAGTAAGTGGCAGAGTCCAGATTCCAATTCGGGCAAGTTGATTCCAGAGATGAATTGCTATACTCCTTCTGCATTTGGCATCTCAGGTCTTCCCATAGGATACTGTGTTTAAAGTATTCATTGAATAAATATCTGTGGAGCAAATGACTGATTTCAAAAGATTTACTTAGTATATACACGCAAAAAAACCTTGTGTGTACATTTCTTTTCCTTCATGAAAATTAATGACTCTTACCCATGAATAGAGTAAGTTTAACGCTAGATAGCTGTACATATTGCTTTCTTATACCATTCTAGCATTGCAATGGCCAGGCAAACGAAGAAGTCATTATTTCACTTCTAAAAAGGGGGTAAGTATCATTATTTTCTTAACCTGTTAGAAAAAGATAATAAAAGGTAATCTCAAAAGGATGATGAATAGCAAAAAAGCATACACCACTAGCCCAGGCTTCAGAGTCGGAAAGGAAGGCTCTTCCTCTGCTTGTCTACCCCAAGCACATCAGGTTCTTTCTGTAGCGCATCCATGTCAGGGGACCCAGCTACTCTCTGTAGGTAGATGACAGACATATCTGCCTTCTTTTTACCCTAGAATCTACCCCTCTAAGACAGCTCAGACCCATGCTCTTTTCAGCTCAGACCCACAGCTCTAATCAAATGTGATGAAGATACAGTTATTTTTCATCTCTCTGTGACTTTCTTTCCCAGGTCCCACGGCCTTGGAATATTTCAACATCAAGAGGTCTTCCCACTGCAAACAGGAAACCTAAGTCACGCATGACTCATCTCTGCCCTTTATTCAGCATACCCGATGGTGTATGCTAATACTGCTTTGGGTTTCATCTAATCCTTTCAAAGTCCATTTCTTCTTTGCCATGGATGGTACACGCCTTTCCACTTCTCCCTGCATTGCTATATCCATGCACACCTTCCCTGCTCTGGCATCATCAGCCACGAGACATCATTTTCTTCTTCTAGTCTCCAAAAAAAAAAACACCATCCCACTTTCCTAAGGCCTTGTTTCCCATTAAATGCTGAGTCTCCGCCTTCCATCAGGCTACCTCATACCAGCAGCATTGTTCATGCTTAGCTCACAGAGTATTGTTTTCATTCCCACCTATGAAAACAGCTCCTTAAACTTAGGATATCCACACCAAGCCAATGTACCCAGCCATCACTTGCCCTACTCCTCTAGAAGTGTAACCAGGCTAACCTGAAGGAAGATGATTATTATTTATGTGCTGGTCCCTCTCTAGACCTGGAAGAGCCACAGTTATAGTCCTTTATTCTACCCAAAATAAAGTTACCTTGACTTGTGCATGGTGCCAGTAGATCACTTATGTATTAATATATTTTATGCTGAATCTGTTGATATTCTATATTATTTCCAACTTGGTTCTTATATCATCTTGGAGGATAGGGGCCATGTCTAGTTCTCTCTGAACAGCCTTCATCCAGCACCACTAAGTTTCTTCTTTAGGAAGAAGACTGAAATTAACTAACAAAGCAAATGAATACCTAGCATCCCAATTTAATTACAAAGGAACATGACCAAAATAGAGTAACTCATGAAGATACCCTCCAGGTGGTGAGGTGCAAGATTTGGTCATTCACATATAAGCTTTTTATTCTTCAATCTACTTGGAAGCTTCTGCTTATCTCTTTATAACCTCCTTACTTTTTTTTTTTTAAAGAACATAAAACCCTGCTTAGCAGCCTTAATCATGGGCAGAAATGAACGAGCTGAATGTAGGATGTCTTTCTGGTGGTTCTGAAGGTCGAGCCCACATTCCTAGGACTGGCTCCTGTGGTTGCCAAACTTTGTGAAGTTCTTTAACTCAAGTGTTTCAGAGAAGTCTACAGTCAAATTCAGCCCTGAAGACAGATGACTCCTGTGTAATCTTAGACTAGTGTTTCTCAACCTTCTTTTGGTCACAGACTCTTTTGAGGATCTAAAAAAAGTTATAAATGTTCTCAGCAGGAAAACTGACAAATGGTGACAGTCCAAAATTTTGCATATAATTTTAGGGGTCTACAGTCCATCTGAAGAACATGATACACTAACAGGATAAGAACACCTACATTTGCCCAATATAGTTGGCCTGTGGTTCAAGGAGGGAGGAAGAGGGAAAAGAGTGAGCAAAGAAAGAACAAGGAAGGAAGGAAGGAAGAAGAGAAAGAAAGAAGGATGATGGTGGGAGAGAGAAAGAGAGGAGAAAAGGGAGTAAGAGGGAGGGAAAAAAAGAGAGAAATCCAGTAAACTGAGAGAGCGTCTGTACTTGAACTGTTTAGCTTATCACTTTGTTTCAGGCTTGGAAGCAGTTACAGAAGAATTGCATTTAATCTCAGTAAAACTGGACAAGAAGATTGGAATCATTGGCTTCCTGAGATATAATGAAATACTATCCATCACTAGAAATAAGAATTCCTAGTTTTGCTTAAGCTGTTTAAACAATGCAAAAGATGAAGAATATTAAATTTAATGCAAACAGGAATTTTTTTTTTTTTCGGTGCGCGGGCCTCTCACTGTTGTGGCCTCTCCCGTTGTGGAGCACAGGCTCCAGACGCGCAGGCTCAGCGGCCATGGCTCACGGGCCCAGCCGCTCCGCGGCAGGTGGGATCTTCCCGGACTGGGGCACGAACCCATGTCCCCTGCATCGGCAGGCGGACTCTCAACCACTGCGCCACCAGGGAAGCCCCAAACAGTAATTTTAAAATGCTGCCTATTTATGCGTTGCCTAAAGAACTATCATCCTCCTCGATCAGGAAGGCAATCTGCTTAAGAGAGCATTGACTCCAGAGGGATCTTTGTGAATTAATCCTCCTGTAAGGCGGATGCAAATTGGGGTTCAAATGAATCAAATAAGTCTGTTCCCAAACATTTGTATATCCACAGAAAAACAACTGAAGCCAGGAACTCGACAAAGCTTTCCTGGGCAAGTTCCTCATCCATTCATGTACACTGCCTACCTTTGATTTCACACATCCCAAATGGTTCCCATCCATGTTCATTATCCCCTACTTATAAAAGTGCTTTTGCTGGGACTTCCCTGGCGGTCCAGTGGTTAAGACTCTGTGCTTCCACTGCAGCGGGCACGGGTTCGATCCCTGGTTGGGGAACTAAGATCCCGCATGCTGTGTGGCTAGAAAAAAACAGCTGGCATAGAAAGCTTTAACTCAGAGAGAAACTGGTACTTAACAAAGATGAACTGTGGATCAGAAACTCTCTGCAAAATATATCTGACCCACTGTACCTATTCTCAGCAAATTACCAGCATGGCCTATTGCAGTGTTGACTTAAAAAGTTGCACAACCTAAAAGTTGAGAATTATGTTTCATTCGGCGGACTTTCTGAGGACTTAAGCCTGGAAAAGAGCCTCTCCGATAGCTCTGAGGGACTGCTCCGAAGAGGTGAGGGAGGAGCCGGGATATACAGGACTTTTTGCAACAAAAACCAGGTAGTCGGAACATCAAAAGATTACTGTTTATTGAAGAAAACCGGACACTTCAAGGAAATGAATTTAGCATTTTTCCCTGTGTGGGAAGATGCAAGAGTCTGGGCTCATTGAAATCATTCCTTTGATATGCACCAGAACTCTCTAGGGCCAGGATCCTGCTTTTTTCCATACTGAATCCCCTCGGGGTGCACAGTCTGGCTGACGGCTTGATGGCCACAACATCTTTTGTTTATTGATACAATACGGCAAGCGACACATTCTTTGTGCACAGCAGTATAGCACCTCTAAATGGAAGAAGGGGCCAGATTGGGGGAACGGAATGGTGTGTGCTTTGGTCTAACGATAAGACAGCTTCCTGGAAAAGATTGACTGATCATTTCTCCCCACACTAAGCTATCAGTATAGCTGGCACCTATGAGTTCCTTTATGCTGCATTTATACTGATTAGCATTAAAAAGCAAAGAAATAGTGTTATCGGGAAGAGAAAGGGACCCTCAACTTTTGGAAACCTGCTTATTTGCAAACATTTTAGTCGGGGCCTTGGTTTAGAAGAATCAGTGTCCTAGCCCTCTGCCCACTATGTGCTTCCCCTCCGACCATCACCAATGTTTCAATTCTACTCAATGATTTAGGGCCCAAACGAAATTCTGCCTTGTTCATGCAATTCTTCCTGTGATCTTCACTGGGCGTACACTCTGTCTTCCGAACTTCTAGTTTCTTTTCCTTTTGGGACACTGCTCATATTCGGTCTGATCAAGTATTGGGGTACAAGGCATTTTCCCTAGAGTCTGGGTGTAAGTTTTACCATCGTTGTCTCACCAGTATCTACGACAGTGCTTGACACACAGTAGGTGTTCAACAAACACGGAAGTGAAGGGGAAAGTTGCCCAGATTGTTTAGGCCAGCTCTAATCTGCATAGTCTAGAAACAAGGCTGCTGAACGGCTGACTAGCTCCACAGATGATAACAATATAGGTATTGCTATATTGTTATCACACTCCTGACACAGGGCCTCTGCACTTGCCTTTTCCTCTGCCTAGAAGCCTCTTAGACCTACACCTAGTTCTTTCCCTCATCTGCTGATCTTTGCTCAAATACTACCTTCAAAGAAAGGCCTTCCCTGTCTATCCTATTTAAAATCTCAACTCCCCCACTGCTATGGTTTGAACGTTTGTGTCCTCCCAAATTCATATGCTGAAATCTTAATGCCCGAAGTGATGGTAATAGGAGGTGGGGCCTTGGGGAGGTGATTAGGTCATGAGGGTGAAGCCCTCTGTAATGAAATTCGTGCCTTTATAAAAGAGACCCCACAGAGCTCCCCAGCTCCTTCCACCATGTGAGAACACAATGAGAAGTCTGCAACCAGAGAAGGTTCTTCCCCAACCATGCTGACACCCTGATCTCAGACTTCCAGCCTCCAGAACTGTGAGAAATATATTTCTGTTGTTTACAAGCCACCCAGTCTGTGGTATTTTGTTATGGCAACTTGAATGGATTAAGAAACTCCCCCCTCCTCCAACATCTCCCTATTTTTTTTTCTGATTTATTTTTCTGTATATCACTGATCACCATTGAATAAATATACATAGTTTACTTCTTTACTTTTTCTTATTTCCTAGTCCCCCCTCACATCCTAGAATATAAACTCCATGAAGCAAAGATCTTTATAAATTGTGCTCAGTCTTTATCCCCCAGTGCTTAGGATAGCCGGTGGCAGATTAAGCACAAAGTAGGTGCTCAGTGAATAGCTAAGGAATAAATTTTTTAAATGAATCACAAAACACCTGTAAAATACATACCTCTACCTGGCACTGTGCTTGATCCTGCACAAGACAACTGCTAGAAGCCAGGAAACTGTAACCTGATCACAAATACCTGCAGCCCAGTGTGTCTGCACAGTGATGGGGCACGCAGAGCAGGTGTCTCCCCTGATGTATCACCAAAGGCTGGAAACATGCTTCTTTCAGTCTCCTATACCTTCTCCCTTCACCACTCAAGAACCACTAAGAGAATGAATGGCTACACTGTAAGGCACTGATAACATGTGATAAAGGAGTTCAGACATGGAAGAAGCCAGTTTATAGACATCACTATGAGAAGAAGTGTGGTGGTCAGCTTCTAAGACATCCCCCCAGTGATCCTGTTTTTCTGGCATTCCCGTCCTTGTATGGTCCCCAGACACAAGGAATCAGGACTCCCCTGTGTGACTGACAGAGTAACTTCCACAGCTGGGTCAGAAAAAGTATTTTAGCTCCTGCCGTGGTGTCTTGGCTCTCTCACTCTTTGGAAAGCACCTATGCTCACCACTACACCACCAACATATCCCTCACTCTTTGGGAAGCCAGCTCCCATGCTGTGGTGATACTCAAGCAGCGCCATGGAGAGGAACTGATTCACCAGCATCAACTTGCCAGCTATGTAATGGAACCACCTTAGAAGCAGGTCTTCTAATCCTGGAAAAGTCTTCAGATAACTGCAGCCTCAGCCAACATCCAATTTCAACCTCACGAGAGAACCTGAACCATGTGGACAAAGAATGCCACCTGCCATATCAGCAAACAAAGGATGTTGTAGCCATCAAGCCCTTAGCCACTGCATCTGTCCCCAGCTGTGCACCCTGAGGGGATTCAGGATGGGAAAGGACAAGATACTGGCCTTAGATAGTTAAGGTGCATATCAAAGGAATGATTTCAATGAGCCCAGACACTTGCATCTTCCTATACAGAGCAAAATGGTAAATTCACTAACTTGAGATGTCTGGGTTTTTTTAATTAACAGTAATCTTTTGATGTTCTGACTACCTGGTTTTTGTTGCAAAAACTCCTGTATATCCTGGCTCCTCCCTCACCTCTTCCGAGCAGTCCCTCAGAGCTATCTGAGAAGCTGCTTCCCAGGCTTAAGTCCTCAGAAATTCCGCCAAATAAAAAAACATAATTCTCAACTTTTAGGTTGTGCATTTTTTTTTCAGTCAACAAACAGAACCACCTAAGTGGGCCAGTCCTGAATTCCTGATCCACAGAAATCATGAGAGGTAATGAATGATTACTACTGCTTTAAGCCACGAATTTTGGGAGATCTGTTACACAGCAGTAGATAACTAATACAAGAGGTATTAGAAGTGACTTCCACAAAGGAAGTAGGGCTTGAAATAGAGACATCAAAGGAATTGTAGGAATAACAGAGGCAAAGCAGTAAAGAGAATACAGGGAAAACCATGAGCAAATGCAGATACAAATATTAAACAGAAACCATACCCACATAGAACCTCAGGATTGGAAACAAATCTTAAAGGTCAATTTAGTCCAACCTTTCATCTAGTGCTAGAGTCTACTTTAAAAATAAAACAACTAAGGCAGGGACTGCATGAATTTATCTAAGCTAAAACCCCGAAGAAGGCTGAGTCCTTACAGTGGTCCTCTGTGTAATGATAAAATGAGGAGTATGTAGTCATAACAGAGACCATATTCCTGCATTTGAACTGAGGTCATTCCTGGAAGTGATTTAATAAGAAATTGAGGGGGATGGAAGATGGAGTGCAGAGGAGGGGAGAAGAAAGACAAAAAGGAGGAGAAGCAGAAGAAACAGAAGCAGGAGAAGGAGGAAAAGAAGGGGATCAGGAAGAAGAACAATAACAACTCTACAACAACAGAAGATGAAAGAGGAAACACTGATTTATTGAAATGCTGTGTGGTGGGCACTGTCCTAAGTTCTTTAAACACATCATCTCATTTTACCCTCAAAACAGCTCCACATCCTCAAATTATTTTAGCTCTACTTCTTCCCTTCCTTCCCAGGAGTCTTCCCCTCACCCTGTTCTCCAGATTTGAGGTAGAGAAAGTGGACAAACCACAGAGAGGAAGGATTAAATCATCATGCATCTGACCTCTTGTCAGGAAAAATCTGAGAATACAGTTAAGGCTCCAGAGGGTCCAATCAAGAAAGAATCCACCCACAGATTCAGGTCCTTCTCTTCACTGAGGATATAAGGCCAGATTTCCTGGGCTGCTGGTCAGCAAACTTCTAATCAAAGGAAGAATAGATCTGAGATGGGAAAGAAAAAACCTAGAGCATTCTCTGTCCCAAGATATGATGTTTTACTGATCCCAGAGTTGGTTCTTTTAGAGGCCAGTAGTAGACCTAAGAACCCCAACTGGAGGAGGGATTCCTCCACAAAGCTAATAGCCTATTTGTGAAGTTGATAGGAAGCATTTGCCTTTGACCCAAAGAAGCAGGAGGGAGCTTGTTCTGTAGGTAGCCACTTCACAAGATGTTGCCGTGTGTACAGTGGTATAGGAAGGGAGGGGGACATCCAGGTCAAGCCAGGGGACATCAAGTTAGTGACCATCCCCCACTCTTTTCATTCTCCTGGGAGAAGAGAGCATATGTCAAACTAGTATTAGAGAATATAGTTTTCAAAACTTAACTCAAGATACTAAAATAGCTGATTATACTTCTAGGAAAACAAACATAGAAAATTAAATTTTAGAAGTATACATACAGCCTATACCAATTAAAGGCCTATGGATTAATAGTCAAAACATCTGAACATCTCTAAGGCCAGGAAAACTAAACCTTTAACACATACCATACTAATGGCATTGATAATGGACATGAAAGGGTAACCAATGAAAAAAGTCATAGGAATGCTAGCCAAGATCTCCTATACATGGGGTCAATGAAACATGCTGAAAATAGGTTAAGAGGATGCCCAAGAAGTGTTTACGGAAAGAATGGTCACAAAAATGATTTCTCAGAAAAAAAAATGGCATGACCTCTGAAACAATGGATGTACTGGAATTATCAACCAGATAGGCCAACTTGATTTGCAAAAGGATGCTTTGCTGCCCAGTCCACAGGGTCAGAGAAAGCAATTAGTACCATTCAGCTCTAGCAAATTCCCAGAGTACACAGTCTCAGGTAGAGAGAGGTATTCTGTTCCTCTTTGCATTTCCCCATGGCCCAAGCACAAGGCCACACACAGCAGGTATGTGGCTGAAGGGGGCGCTAATGATAACACACACTCCACACCCTCAAGGAGGTCAGAGCCAAAGGTGCCGAGGTCCCAGCTGCTTCCCCTGCTCTGGGTTTACCATCATTGAAGCTGTCACTGGCGGTAACATGGGCGAACGGTGACTGGGCCCGAGGCTCCTCACACAGGGAGTAGCTGTGCTCGGCCTGAATGAGAGGCGCCGGGGACGTTGGGGACGGCTCTACCTCCATCGACACACTCTTCTCTGAGAGGAAAGGGTCGTTCAGGAGCTGGCCCAAGACGTTCTGGGAAAACTCATCCAGCAGCTCCGAGAAGTGCTACAAGAAACAAAGGAGGAAGGACTCAGTTTCTCTTAACCATGATCTGACATTTACACACATGTTCTAAAGCAAAAATATCATCCACTGCTTCAGATGAAGTCCCTTATACACAATGTCCAGTTATCTGTTGCTGTGTAGCAAACCACCCCAAAGAGTAGTGGCTTACGACAGGCAAGAGTTATTATCTCTCACCACTCTGTGGGTTGGCTGGGTGGATGTGCTGATTTCACCTGGGTTCACTGACAGAGGCACAATGAGCTGGAAGACTGGAGAGGGCTGGGCTGGGACACTGGACGCCTGGGCCTTTTTCTCAAAGAGGCTCTAGCAGGCTGGGAGTCCTCACAGGATGGTAGAGATGTTCCCAGAGGGAGAAAACCAAAGCTGCATGGCCTCAGAGGTCACACATCATCACCCCCTCCACATTCTTCAGGTCAAGGCAAGTGACAACGCCAGCCCAGATTCATGGGGTGGGAAAATAGACACCACCTCTTGACCAGAGGAACTGCAAAATCACATCGCAGGCAAGTGTAAACAGGATGGCATGACTCACTCGGGGCCATCACTGGAACTATCCACCATATTTTGTATTGGGAATATTTTAAAATAAGCTATCTTGTATTTTTGAAGCATAAAAGTGTCATTTATAGCCAAGTGCCAAGTTCAAAGGCATCAGAGGCAGCTTCCCTCTATTCTCCCAACTACCTGGACTTTGTCCCTTTCCAGTTTTTCCTTAATCTCTTCTCATCTTCCATCTCCAACAGCAACACCTCCCTACCCCCCGCCATGCCATGACAATGATACAGAAATGGTCTATACATATGTTCACAGGGAGTCCTATATCCCTCGTTCCATGGTCCCACATTACAGGACTGTAGCCCCATCTACTCTCCCTCACTGATAGGGGGATGTTCATGATATGAGGGTCTGTAGAGCTGGGTTTCTCAACCTCAGCACTACTGACATTTTAGATGGGGGATTCTTTGTTATGGGGGGGAGGGTTGTCCTGTGCACTGTAGGACGTTTAGCAGCATTCCTGGCCTCTACTCACTACATGCCAGTAGCACTCTCCTAGTTGTGAAAACCAAAAATGTCTCCAGCCGCTGTCAAATGTCCCTTGGCTGGGGCCAGGGGGGTGGGGGTGGGGGGTGGGGTAAGGGGAAGATCACCCTTGGTTTAGAACTACTGCAGTAGAGTATATTAAAAATAATTATAATATAATTTAATTTAAAATTTCACTTGATACCAGCTGTTGGAGCCACTTCTACCTTCTTAATGTTCCCTGAGTCACAGACCAACAGGTGTCATCCTTATTGATTAAACTTTAGGGACACCTCTGGTATAGAAAGGAAGTTAGGAAAGCAGGTACAGCAATAAGAGAACTGATTGCAAATGGTGATGCTTGGGGTAGACAATGAAGACTCTTGGGATTTGCAGAGCAACTAAGTCCTACCATTGAACTGAAGTGTCAGTGAAGGTGTTATGAAAATGAATGCAGCTTAGGGAAGGGGGGGCAGGTGGTAACCCTAAGGTTAGAGCTCTAATATTAGGATAGCTATAGGGCAGAACTTCTGCTTTTGTAAAGGAGAGAAGCAGACAACAGAGAGGAGGCCTTGCAGGCTAGGTCCTTAAAGCAGAGTTAGATTGCTGGGTTTCACCAATAGCACAAACATGAGAAATGGCTGCATCTCATCAGGACAGAATGCAGAGAAGCCACAGGCCTTGGGCACATCCTAATAGGCATGGGTCATCTGTGAGAACAAGACAGGGTGGTTGGGAGAGGCTTCTCTGTATACAAACATATTTAGAACTGAAAGGTCCTTAGAAGCATCTAAGGCAAGAATTCCCAGATGCCAACTGTCTGCCTCACAATCACCAGAACAATTTTGTTGTAGTTGCTTTATAATGGAATATTTCAAGCATTCAGAAAAATTAGAGAGAATAGAACCATGAATAATTATGTATTGATTCCTTTTTTTAAAAATCTTACTTTTCCACATTGTTAATGCAACTTTTTTTCTTTACTCTTTCTTTCTTTCTTAAAAAATAAAACATGAAGCTCCTATCCAAGCCCCTTCTTTCCTCTCAGAGTTAACTACTACCCTGAACTTGGTGTTTATTTTTCCCATCTAGGACTTTACACTTTTACTACATAAGTATGTTTCTATTACAAACATATGGACTTTTTTTAACTTTAAGTAAACAGCACCATACTTCACACCTCCTCTGCAAGTTTCTTCTTGCAAAAAATTTTTTAGGCTTATTCATGTTTACATGTGTAGCTCTATTTCATTCAGTTAAATTTCTGAATTGTATTACATTGTACTTACCCATTTCCTCTTGAGGGACATTTAAAGATTTTTTTAATATATGCTATTGTAATAAACATTATTGAACATAAAGGGAAATTTTAAAACATACAAATCCTATGACCCATCTTCAGAGCTTTTGACTTAGTAGGTCAAAGACAACCATATAAAAACCACCACTACCACCTGTGATTCTAATGTTCACGTCAGTTTTTCAACCATTGAAGGTTGACCCCATCTCCACTCACCACCTCTCTCCCTACACCACTTTACAACTAAGTCCCTGGAAGTTTACAAAGTCACTGGAAGTTTACAAAGTCCCTAGAAGTTTGGACATGCTCAAGGTCAGAGAAAGATTCATGGATTTTGCAGCCATCATGTGCTAAACTTTAGATAGGTCCTGTGGATATAAAATAATAAAGAAGAAGACAGAAAAAACCTTGCCTTCCTTGAGTTGATCATCTAGACCCGTGCTTTTCAAACTTTTATGTGCATATGAATCACCTGGGGATCTTAAGGCATAGATGCTGATTCACAAATCTAGGTGGGCCCGAGATTCTGCATTACTAATCAGCTCCCAGGTAATGCTGCTGGCCCATGGACCGGACTTTGCATGTCAAGGAGTGGAACAGCTTCAAGGCTAAGACTAGGATGCAGGTTTCCTGACTCTGATAACCTGAAGCCAGGGTCTGATTCTCTAAGCGACTCCCCAAAGACAAATTTACTGGTTACCTGAGGGTGAATATTCTGCAAGCGTTTGATGGAATTCTTTTCAAGACCAAAATTAAGGAAACAAGAAGAGAAATAAATGACACAATGTAAAATGCAAAAGCAAGACTTGAACTCACAATCCCTGCATTCCCAAGCCACAGTTCTGTCCCTGTGCTGCAGTGTCAGCCCTTGCCAGCTATGCTGGCCCATCTAAGCCTCTGGAATCCTGAGGCAAGGCTCTCTTTGATTGCTGGTGCTTTCCCATGGAAGTTGGCCATGCTGGGCTACTCTGCTGACACCATTTTCTTCCTCCTGAGCAGCACTAATGAATGTTTTCATGAACATCCCCTGGATAACCAATAATAAACCTTCTCTAGCTCTGCTAACCATCCCTGACCTCCCCTTACTTTGGATTTTGTAGTGATTATCATGTCACCAAACAATTTAGTCCTAAATGACAGGGAGTCCTGAAGAACTCATGGTTGTTAAAAAGTGCATTATGACAACCTTCCCTCTGGAAAAAGAAGCTCCTCAGAAGAAGGGAGCAACTGTGCTTAACCACCACCCACACCGAGGAACTCAGCAAAGTGGTGAGCACTGAGAAGGTCCCAGAGAGACTCTTGTGTGTCTTTGGGGTCCCAAGGATACGCCCAACTTGTTCCAACCAGACACTGTGACTCAGCCCAGCAAATTAGCTCCAGCTGGGTCTCTTTGGCAGCTATGGGCTCTGGGGCTCAGCAGACAGGTCAAGCTCCCACTGCCTGTGCAGGAACCAGGCCAGAATCAGACCATCTTTAATGCCAGTGAGAGAGGGGCATATGGTCTTGGAGGCCGAAGACCAGAGAAAGGAGCAAAGTGAGCCTCAGAGAGGGAGGCTTTCTGCCTACAAACACTTTAGCAAAGGACTACTCGTGTAGAAGTTCAAGGGCTATGAAATGTCAGTTGAATTCTTTCAAAGACATGGCATAATAGCATTTTACCCTTCTGCCTAAGAGTTTCATCAAGCTTTATGGGTTTATAATACTTTCACAGCTTTCCCCTCAACCAATGTTCACATCAGTCCTGGGAAGCTGGTTTAAACCCACTGTCCAAAGTCTCAGTCACCTACTGTTTGAGCTTCGCCTTGAACACAGATCCTCTTATTGTAAATTTACCGAACTTTCCCCACATTATTTCTCCTAGGAAAGAAGTATCCGAGCTTTACAATCCAACGGCTTGGAGAAGTTCTAACCAGGATGAAAACACGATGCTGATGCTGATCATTAATGAAGACGTTGATAGGATCAGGTGGTAGGTTCATCTGATGGACTTAGTGCTTGACATATTAGATTTTCAGAAAATGAGCTAAGTGCTTTGCTATAAGGTAGGCATGTCTCCTTGTATAGATGAGAAAACTGGGGCTCAGGGTGGTTAGGTACGTTGCCTAAGGTTGGAGATGCATAACTGAATTAATATTCCATCCCAAGGCTAGCCAGTTCCAAAGCCCATGCACTTTCTACCACGGAATGCTCCATCATTTAAGTCAGCCTCTGAAGCTGACATGTAGTAGAGACTGGATTTTAAAAAACAAAAGACAGACTCACTGACAGCCCATCCACTCATCCATTATGAACACACAGTCCTCACATTTGAAGTGTAGAAATGTGTCAGGGGTTTATTAGATGGAGAGGCTCCTGGTATCACTTCCACGGGGCATCAGCAATGAGAACAGAAATATTTTCTTGCCCTTTGAGAGTGGTTCTGCCAAAGGGTTCAAAGCCACATCACAGACTCTCCAGTTGGAAGAAACTTCCTGTCGAGGTTAAACCTCTATCTCATGACATGAATGTTCCTCATCTCCTCAGTGAATATGGTGTGGTCTCATGACATGAATATTCCTCATCTCCTCAGTGAAGACGCATGCAACTTCCTTTATGGACCCTTTTCAAGGTCTATCTCTCCATTACTGAAGACCTGGCATTTAACCTCCTTCAACCTGGCCCCAACTGTCCTGTGAAGTCTTGTCCCCCTTTATTCTTTTTTTTTTTTAAGATTTTTTTTGATGTGGACCATTTTTTTAAATGATTTATTTTTGTTTTTATTGTTTAATATTCCTTAAGAATGTGATGGTCCTACTGTACTTTTCTCTCTTTTTATTTCAATTTTCTCTATACTTTATTAATAAGTCAAAAGAATTTTTTTTTTTTTTAAAAAAGAGAAGCATAATAAACCTTTTCCTTCTCCTAGTTCCTGGGTCTTTTTTTTTTTTTTTCACATACACACACACTGTATTTTATTTTTACAAGAGATAAATAGACTGACACCAACCATTGTAAATGGATGACCACAACAGGAGCAACAGTGATTGCAATTACCAAACACGAAACACACTCATACTATGTCATAATATTCACATTCAGTCCGGTAATCCTCCACTGTTACAGCTCCTTTACTTTGCAGTGAAAATTGATTTGTATATTTTCTGCCTCTGAGTCCTTGTGGGATTTTTTTTTAAGTCAAACAGAAAGTCACAAAAATTATAATCATCCTCATCAGTTCACTCAGTCCCATGTAATTAACTTTTTTTCATCTTGATCTTTTGTTAGCACTTTTATGAGTTCATCAGTTTTCCATTAGAGTTCTGAAAATGCTTATTGATTCAGTTCAGCAGTACAGTCAGTTACCAGAAACCTGTACTTGTCAGTCTTTTCCATGAATTCCTTGAAGATGAAACCCTGTTATAGGAACATATTTCCAAAGCATCAGAGTACACCCACAACTGTCTGTAAATGACAAAAGACTTAAAAATGACCACGGTTAAAGATTTGATGAAAGTTCATAATAATGCAATTGACAAGGAAATTTAGTTATTTCTGAGATATACATTTTACAGTAATAACTAGAATTATGACTTATAACATTATACCAGAACATATAAAATTTTTAGAAATTTCATGTAATGCCAGAAACATTTATATTAACATATTTCCATACAAATAACTCAAAGAAAGCTTAGTATTAGTTGTTTTTGTTTGTTTGTTTTTTTATACTGCAGGTTCTTATTAGTCATCAATTTTATACAATTCAGTGTATACATGTGAATCCCCATCGCCGAATTCAGCACACCACCATCCCCACCCCACCACGGTTTTCCCCTCTTGGTGTCCATACTTTTGTTCTCTACATTTGTGTCTCAACTTCTGCCCTGCAAACCGGTTCATATGTACCATTTCTCTAGGTTCCATGTACATGCGTTAATATACGATATTTGTTTTTCTCTTTCTGACTTACTTCACTCTGTATGACAGTCTCTAGATCCATCAACGTCTCAACAAATGACTCAATTTTCTTCCTTTTTATGGCTGAGTAATATTCCACTGTATATATGTACCACAACTTCTTTATCCATTCGTCCGTCGATGGACATTTAGGTTGCTTCCATGACCTGGCTATTGTAAATAGTGCTGCAATTACATTGGGGCGCGTGTGTCTTTTTGAATTATGGTTTTCTCTGGGTATATGCCCAGTAGTGGGATTGACTGCTGGATCATATGGTAATTCTACTTTTAGTTTTTTAAGGAACCTCCATACTGTTCTCCATAGTGGCTGTATCAATTTACTTTCCCACCAACAGTACAAGACGGTTCCCTTTTCTCCACACCCTCCCCAGCATTTGTTGTTTGTAGATTTCTGATGATGCCCATTCTAACTGGTGTGAGGTGATACCTCATTGTAGTTTGATTTGCATTTCTCTAATAATTAGTGATGTTGAGCAGCTTTTCATGTGCTTCTTGGTCATCTGTATGTCTTCTTTGGAGAAATGTCTATTTAGGTCTCTGCCCATTTTTGGATTGGGTTGTTTGTTTCTTTAATATTGAGCTGCATGAGCTGTTTATATATTTTGGAGATTAATGCTTTGTCCGTTGATTCGTTTGCAAATATTTTCTCCCATTCTGAGGGTTGTCTTTTCGTCTTCTTTATGCTTTCCTTTGCTGTGCAAAGCTTTGAAATTTCATTTGGTCCCATTTGTTTATTTTTGTTTTTATTTCCATTACTCTAGGAGGTGGATCAAAAAAGATCTTGCTGTGATTTATGTCAGAGTGTTCTTCCTATGTTTTCCTCTAAGAGTTTTATAGTGTCTGCTCTTACATTTAGGTCTCGAATCCATTTTGAGTTTATTTTTGTGTATGGGGTTAGGGAGTGTTCTAATTTCATTCTTTTACATGTAGCTGTCCAGCTTTCCCAGCGCCACTTATTGAAGAGACTGTCTTTTCTCCACTGTATATCTTTGCCTCCTTTGTCATAGATTAGTTGACCATAGGTGCGTGGGTTTACCTCTGGGCTTTCTATCTTGTTCCATCTATGTTTCTGTTTTTGTGCCAGTACCATATTGTCTTGATTACTGTACCTTTGTAATATAGTCTGAAGTCAGGGAGTCTGATTCCTCCAGCTCCGTATTTTTCCCTCAAGACTGCTTTGGCTATTCGGGGTCTTTTGTGTTTCCATACAAATATTAAGATGATTTGTTCTAGTTTCATAAAAACTGCCATTGGTAATTTGATAGGGATTGCATTGAATCTGTAGATTGCTTTGGGTAGTATAGTCATTTTCACAATGTTGATTCTTTCAATCCAAGGACATGCTATATCTCTCCATCTGTTGGTATCATCTTTAATTTCTTTCATCAATGTCTTATAGTTTTCTGCATACAGGTCTTTTGTCTCCCTAGGTAGGTTTATTCCTGGGTATTTTATTCTTTTTGTTGCAATGGTAAATGGGATTGTTTCCATAATTTCTCTTTCAGATTTTTCATCATTAGTGTATAGGAATGCAAGAGATTTCTGTGCATTAATTTTGTATCCTGCAACTTTACCAAATTCATTGATTAGCTCTAGTAGTTTTCTGGTGGCATTTTTAGGATTCTCTATGTATAGTACCATGTCATCTGCAAACAGTGACAGTTTTACTTATTCTTTTCCAATTTGTATTCCTTTTATTTCTTTTTCTTCTCTGATTGCCGTGGCTAGGACTTCCAAAACTATTGTTGAATAATAGTGGTGAGAGTGGACATCCTTGTCTCATTCCTGATCTTACAGGAAATGTTTTCAGTTTTTCACCACTGAGAATGATGTTTGCTGTGGGTTTGTCATATATGGCCTTTATTATGTTCAGGTAGAATGCCCACTTTCTGGAGAATTTTTATCATAAATTGGTGATGAATTTTGTCAAAAGCTTTTTCTGCATCTAGTGAGATGATCATATGGTTTTTATTCTTCAATTTGTTAATATGGTGTATCACATTGATTGATTTGTGTATATTGAAGAATCCTTGCATCCCTGGGATAAATCCCACTTGATCGTGGTGTATGATCCTTTTAATGTATTGCTGGATTCTGTTTGCTAGTATTTTGTTGAGGATTTTTGCATCTATATTCATCAGTGATATTGGTCTGTAATTTTCTTTTTTTGTAGTATCTTTGTCTGATTTTGGTATCAGGGTCATGGTGGCCTCATAGAATGAGTTTGGGAGTGTTCCTTCCTCTGCAATTTTTTGGAAGAGTTTGAGAAGGATGGGTGTTAGCTCTTCTCTAAATGTTTGATATAATTCACCTGTGAAGCCATCTGGTCCTGGACTTTTGTTTGTTGGAAGATTTTTAATCACAGTTTCAATTTCATTACTTGTGATTGGACTGTTCATGTTTTCTGTTTCTTCCTGGTTCAGTCTTGGAAGGTTATACCTTTCTAAGAATTTGTCCATTTCTTCCAGGTTGTCCATTTTATTGGCATAGAGTTGCTTGTAGTAGTCTCTTAGGATGCTTGGTATTTCTGAGGTGTCTGTTGTAACTTCTCCTTTTTCATTTCTAATTTTATTGATTTGAGTCCTCTCCCTCTTTTTCTTGATGGGTCTGGCTAAAGGTTTACCAATTTTCTTTATCTTCTCAAAGAACCAGCTTTTAGTTTTATTGATCTTTGCTATCATTTTCTTTCTTTCTATTTCATTTATTTCTGCTCTGATCTTTGATTTCTTTCCTTCTGCTAACTTTGGGTTTTGTTTGTTCTTCTTTCTCTAGTTACTTTAGGTGTAAGGTTAGATTGTTTACTTGAGATTTTTCTTGTTTCTTGAGGTAGGCTTGTATAGCTATCAATTTCCCTCTTAGAACTGCTTTTGCTGCATCCCATAGGTTTTGGATCATCGTGTTTTCATTGTCATTTGTCTCTTGGTATTTTTTTATTTCCTCTTTGATTACTTCAGTGATCTCTTGGTTATTTAGTAACATATTGTTTAGCCTCAATGTGTTTGTGTCTTTTTATGTTTTTTTCCCTGTAATTCATTTCTAATCTCATAGCGTTGTGGTCAGAAAAGATGCTTGATATGATTTCAATTTTCTTAAATTTACTGAGGCTTGATTTGTGACCCAAGATGTGATCTATCCTGGAGAATGTTCTGTGCGCACTTGAGAAGAAAGTGTAATCTGCTGTTTTTGGATGGAATGTCCTATAATATCAATTAAATCTATCTGGTCTATTGTGTCATTTAAAGCTTCTGTTTCCTTATTTACTTTCATTTTGGATGATCTGTCCATTGGTGTAAGTGAAGTGTTAAAGTCCCCCACTATTATTGTGTTACTGTTGATTTCCTCTTTTATAGCTATTAGCAGTTGCCTTATGTATTGAGGTGCTCCTGTGCTGGGTGCATATATATTTAAAATTGCTACATCTTCTTCTTGGATTGATCCCTTGATCATTATGTAGTGTCCTTCCTTGTCTCTTGTAACATTCTTTATTTTAAAGCCTATTTTATCTGATATGAGTATAGCTACTCCAGCTTTCTTTTGATTTCCATTTGCATGGAATATCTTTTTCCATCCCCTAGCTTTCAGTCTGTATGTGTCCCTAGGTCTGAAGCGGGTCTCTTGTAGATAGCATATGTATGGGTCTTGTTTTTGTATACATTCAGCAAGCCTGTGTCTTTTGGTTGGAGCATTTAATCCATTCATGTTTAAGATAAGTATCAATATGTATGTTCCTATGACCATTTTCTTAATTGTTTTGGGTTTGTTTTTGTAGGTCCTTTTCTTCTCTTGTGTTTCCCACTTAGAGAAGTTCCTTTAGCATTTGTTGTAGAGCTGGTTTGGTGGTGCTGAATTCTCTTAGCTTTTCCTTGTCTGTAAAGCCTTTGATTGCTCCATTGAATCTAAATGAGATCCTTGCAGGGTAGAGTAATCTTGGTTGTAAGTTCTTGCCTTTCATCATTGTAAGTATATCATGCCACTCCCTTCTGGCTTTTAGAGTTTCTGCTGAGAAATCAGCTGTTAACCTTATGGGAGTTCCCTTCTATGTTATTTGTCATTTTTCCCTTGCTGCTTTCAATAATTTTTCTTTGTCTTTAATTTTTGCCAATTTGATTACTGTGTGTCTCGGCATGTTTCTCCTTGGGTTTATCCTGTATCGGACTCGCTGTGCTTCCTGGACTTAGGTGGCTATTTCCTTTCCCATGTTAGGGAAGTTTTCGACTATAATCTCTTCAAATATTTTCTCTCATCCTTTCTCTCTCTCTTCTCCTTCTGGAACCCCTATTATGCGAATGTTGTTGCATTTAATGTTGTCCCAGAGGTCTCTTGGGCTGTCTTCATTTCTTTTCATTCTTTTTTCTTTAGTCTGTTCTGCAGGAGTGAATTCCACCATTCTGTCTTCCAGATCACTTATCCGTTCTTCTGCCTCAGTTATTCTGCTATTGATTCCTTCTAGTGTATTTTTCATTTCAGTTATTGTATTGTTCATCTTTGTTTGTTTGTTCTTTAATTCTTTTTTTTTTTTTTTTTTTTTTTTGCGGTATGCGGGCCTCTCACTGTTGTGGCCTCTCCCGTTGCGGAGCACAGGCTCCGGACGCACAGGCTTAGCGGCCATGGCTCACGGGCCCAGCCGCTCCGTGGCATATGGGATCCTCCCAGACCGGGGCACGAACCCGTATCCCCTGCATCGGCAGGCGGACTCTCAACCACTGCGCCACCAGGGAGGCCCTGTTCTTTAATTCTTCTAGGTCTTTGTTAAACATTTCTTGCATCTTCTCGGTCTTTGCCTCCGTTCTTTTTCCGAGGTCCTGGATCATCTTCACTATCATTATTCTGAATCCTTTTTCTGGAAGGTTGCCTATCTCAACTTCATTTAGTTGTTTTTCTGGAGTTTTACCTTGTTCCTTCATCTGGTATATAGCCCTCTGCCTTTTCATCTTGTCTATCTTTCTGTGAATGTGGTTTTTGTTCCACAGGCTGCAGGATTGTAGTTCTTGCTTCTGCTGTCTGCCCTCTGGTAGATGAGGCTGTCTAACAGGCTTGATGGGAGGGACTGGTGGTGGGTAGAGCTGACTGTTGCTCTGGTGGGCAGAGCTCAGTAAAACTTTAATCCACTTGACTGTAGATGGGTGGGGCTGGGTTCCCTCCCTGTTGGTTGTTTGGCCTGAGGCAACCCAACACTGGAGCCTACCTGGGCTCTTTGGTGGGGCTAATGACAGACTATGGGAGGGCTCATGCCAAGGACTTCTTCCCAGAACTTCTTCCTTGTCCACAGGGTGAAACAGAGCCACCCCCTGCCTCTGCAGGAGACCTTCCAACACTAGCAGGTAGGTCTGTTTCAGTCTCCCCCAGGGTCACTTCTCCTCTCCCTGGGTCCCAATGTGCACACTACTTTGTGTGTGCCCTCCAAGAGTGGAGTCTCTGTTTCCCCCAGTCCTGTTGAAGTCCTGCAATCAATTCCCACTAGGCTTCAAAGTCTGATTCTCTAGGAATTCCTCCTCCTGTTGCCGGACCCCCAGGTTGGGAAGCCTGACCTGGGGCTCAGAACCTTCACTCCAGTGGGTGGACTTCTGTGGTATAAGTGTTCTCCAGTCTGTGAGTCACCCACCCACCAGTTATGGGATTTGATTTTACTGCGATTGCGCCCCTCCTACCGTCTCATTGTGGCTTCTCCTTTGCCTTTGGATGTGGGGTATCTTTTTTGGTGAGTTCTAGTGTCTTCCTGTCGATGACTGTCCAGCAGCTAGTTGTGATTCTGGTGTTCTTGCAAGAGGCAGTGAGAGCACATCCTTCTACTCCGCCTTCTTGTTTCCTACCCCCTGATGTGGACCATTTTTAAAGTCTTTATGGAATTTGTTATAATACTGCTTCTGTTTTATGTTTTGGTTTTTTGGCCCTGAGGCATGCGGGATCTTAGCTCCCCGACCAGGGAACAAACCCACACCGCCTGCATTGGAAAGTGAAGTTTTAACCACTGGACCACCAAGGAAGTCACTCCCTTTATTCTAATACATGACACTTTCATTCCAGCCCTAACAGTGTCCATATTGGACACTGGAGCAATACAGTTTTGGAGCCAGATGACTGGATTTGAATCCTGGCTCCTAGCTGTGCAAACCTGAAGAAGACCCTTCAGTTTTCCAAACTCCAGTTTGCTCCAAATGTAAAGTGAGGATAATAATACTAGCAGCTTCCTGTTGTGATGATTAAATTAAATAATGCATGTAATGCACCTAACGCTTCACTGGCAAAGCAATCAATTTTTTAAAAAGCTTTTTTAAAAAACAAAACCCTATCAAAATTGAAACAAAATGTGGGCATTCTCTACTTGTACACTGGCTCCCCCCACTGTTCCTCCTAGAATATCCTTTCATTTTCCTCTTCTGTCAGGAATCTACCTAAAACAAAATAAATCTATTTCTTTTACAAAGTCATCCTAGACAGACACAGCTTGAACTGATCTTTCACCTCCCTGACAATCTACAGCTTTTCAAATAAGTATTTCTTAATTGGACATTTTTTTTACTTTCCTTTGATGTTCCTTTCATTGCCAGCTTAAAGTTTTTGTCATTAGGCCTTATAAACTCTGTGACCCAGATGTAAACACTTTTACCTACCCCCCTCTGAGCCCAGCACAGATCACACATCATATGTACTCACCAGTTTTCTCTTTCCACCTATAATTATTGTATAATATCCCAGTCAAGCAGTAAACAAATCTGAATTAGAGCCCAGGCCTCCCCAACAATTATAAATAAATGCTATCCAATGTTTAAAACACATATCCAAACTTACAAATCAGATAAATTAAGAGAAGTTGTTAACCTTACATAAATTACTAACTTTATAAGAAGTTACCCTGACTCTGAAGCATTTACACTTCTGTTTGCAGGTCCTTAACTAGCTGTCAAGGGAGCTTGCAAAGAAAGGGTGGTTTAAAGTCTGGGCTGCCTCCTTCTGCTAACAACTGCCCCAAGAACCAGGGTCGTGGGGGTGAGGAAGGGGAGTAAAGTAGGAGGAAAATGAAGGATTCGTAATTCTTGAGCTCCAGTGTAACTGGTTGTATAAAGATATGAAGCTGGGCTTCCCTGGTGGCGCAGTGGTTGAGAGGCCGCCCGGCGATGCAGGGGACACGGGTTCGTGCCCCGGTCCGGGAAGATCCCACATGCCGTGGAGCGGCTGGGCCTATGAGCCATGGCCGCTGAGCCTGCGCGTCTGGAGCCTGTGCTCCGCAACGGGAGAGGCCACAACAGTGAGAGGCCCGCGTACCGCAAAAAAAAAAAAAAAAGATATGAAGCTGTCTTCCTTGTGCTGCTCACAGGGTTCACTCACTCAACAGAGTGAGCAGCTACTGCGAGCAAAGCCTGGGCTGGGCAAGGGGTGGACAGAATATGATTAAAGGTCATCTTATAAAGAGAGGACTGTCCTGAGGTGCAACATGAGTTTATCTGAAGTATGTCGTATGACTGCTGGGCTCATAGAGCAGCTTCTAAAGCAATTTTGTCCCCCTGATGTGGGCCCAACATCTTCTGTGCTGGCTCAGAGTAGGGACAGGAGTTCCAGTCTCAGCCCTACACCTCACTGGTTGTCACCCCACCTCTTCTGGATTCTGTCTCCTCGTCTGTAAAACTGTGTGTCTGTGTGTGTGTGTGTTGGAAGGTGAGGGGAAGTGATGGAGCAGACTTTGGACTTGGTCAGTAGTTTCTCACCTTTTTTTTGATATGTAGACCCTTTTGAGAATCTAATGAAAGCTTCCTGCTGGAAAAATGCCCACGGGCACTACAGGCCAAGTGCAGGGTTCTGTGGGGCTCCCCCCCCCGCTCCCCCCGGGGTCTGTCCATGGAGAGGAAGATTCCGTGGATTCCGGGTAGACATTCCCAGCAGAGGTGATAGTAATAACACACGACGCGTTATCAGTCATTGCTGACAAGCTATTCGGCTCTTCTACACTAAAATTTTCTAAAATGTGGCAGGCGATATTCAAATGGAAAAGCTTTGCAACTTAGGAAAAGAACGAGGGAAAACGCCCTCTTTCTGCTTCTTGGGTTTGTTTAGCTTTGCCCCTGTTACCCTGCCCAGGGGCAGTGAAACGGGTGGGGCGCAAGCTCCAAAAGCAGAACTTGACCGCTCCCTGCGGGAGGCCCGGGTCCAAGACTCGGGCTCCGCCGCCCGCGCCCCACAAAGATCCTATTCTCCAGGTCCGCCGCCTGGAAACCGGCTGCTGGCTGGAGGCTCCATCTCAGGCAGGGGAAGAAGGGTTTTTACTGAAAAATCGCAGCTAGGAGCCTTGCCCAGAGCACAGAATGCTCCACAGACAGCAGTCACGGATATAGTGGACACGGCGGGGGCAAGCTGACAACCCCCAAAGCCTCAGAGAAACGCAGGGAAGTAATTTGGAGGGCACGCCTCAAATTCACTTTAGAAACCAAGGTTTGCCTCCAGTAAAACACAGTTCGCCTGTATTGCGGAGGACGGAGGGAGGTGAGGTAGGGAGGGGAGGGGGAGGGGAGGGGGAAGGGGGAAGAGGTACCCTCCCTCCTCCACTCTCCCAGGGGCCCACCTTCAAGGAGCCGCACGTTAGACCTGAGGGGATTCCTGCCCTGCATATGTGCCCTGCTCACATACCACACAGAAAAGGGCCAGATGACCACCTGGAGAAGAAAAGTCCACTTTGTCAAAGTTACAAGAAAAAAAAAAAGGCTCACAAGCCCTATTACAGTGAAATTTCAAGGGGACCCAATTTTTTTCTGGTACCAAAATTTAGATACATTACATATTTCTCTAAATAAAAAAAGAACTGGGAGCTGAGGCTTGGAACTCTGTTACACAAGAGGTTTGGAAATTTGGGGGGTTTTGTTTCTTTGATGAAGTGATGTTGGCTTTACTGAAATTTTACAAGCAGTGGCAAAAATTGTTTTTTAAAGAGCCCAATTCCAAAACATGCACACTCTGGTTTTTAATATCCAGATGTGGCTTTCTTTGTAAAACAAGTATGTGAAATATGTCAATCAAAGGTACTAGGGATGCTTATTTAAAGGAAACCTGCTATAAGTCCATTGATAGGATATATTCTATTTTCTGTAAAAAGAGTCACCCCTAATTTATTAATTATGTAAATATAAAGTTTTACATATGCTATGTGCTTCAAGGGAGATGCACCAGTACTAATTCCTTTTTAAACTACATCATTCTTCATCATTAAAACAGGCAATGATGCACTTTCTCTGAATGCAGTCCAATCCTGAATGGTCTACAGCAGTTCTTAGCTTAACATTTGATGTGGAAAAAAAATTCACTGCTTCACTTTGTACAAACAAATCAGTTAATGAGATTAAGAGAAAAACACCAGTGGTGGCTTCTGCTGGCAAAGGAAAGCTAAGAGATTCAGCATTAGCTGGCACAAAGAATCTCAATCTGCCTACTTCTGGGCTCACTTATATAGACAGCTGCAAATGCCCCAAAATGCACTTCTTAGTTCTTTCTGAACCCAAACTAGCCTTAGCCTGGTGGAAGGCCTCTCCTTCCATGGCTTAACAGTATCTAACCAATCCCCACAGGAATAAAAATGTCAAGAAAATATAATAAGAATAATAATAAGAATGTCATCTCCCATGTTCAACACATAATGGTTTACATATGACAAAACACTTCCACATCACTGTTGTATCTGACCTTGAAAAGATCAAGGATTATCCAGAGTGTACAGCTGGAGGTGTGGAGAGAGTGCAGTAGAGCAGGACTCCTGCTTTCTGGTTTCCACGCCCATATACTTCCAGCACAGCCTTCTCCCTCCCGATCACTAACACAGAGACCTCAGCAACCAGATTCTTGACTGTCAAATGCTTCTTGAATTGCAATGTGGGCCTGAGATCTGGGCAATCTCCTCGTATTATGGGAGGAAATCCTTAGGGTCCTTTCAGAGCAGTCAGAACCACTCCAGAAATAAATTATAGTCCATATAAGATGGAGGAGTCCTCTTTGATTGGTTTTGAGAAACTCAAACCATCCCCCAGAGTCCTTCTATTGCCTCTTCCTTCTGCAAACAGACAGCTGAATTCTCCCAACAAACAAAAGCCCTTCAAAACCATGATCAAGCCAACCATTCAAGGCTGAGGCAGTAGAGAATCTGCCATTCTGTTCTCTACATCCACGGTGGGAGAGCCAGAGGTACCTGGGATGGTGAGAGGCAGCCATCAGGATGACGGATTCTTCCTTCCCGCCTACTCCATTTTGACCCCTAAATCCAGATTCTACCTCCACACTCTCAATGGGAGTGCTGGTGACCCTGTGGGGCTTTCTGCTTGATCTATCCTACAGGCCAAAGCCAACAAAATGTTTGCTTTTAACCTCCCACACTTAAAATTCTCCAAGTCCAAATTCCCCACAGTTAGACTTAAAATTGATTTAAGTTTCTTATTCACTATTTCCCAGTTAATGTCCCTGAAGAGTTTCTTCCTAATTGATGTTTTCTCCTTTGATACTCCTCCTGTCCTTTACCTTCAATTTGCAGGTTTCAACCCTTTTATGTTCTCATTTATGAGGAAATTCAGAGGCTGTTTTGGTCAGGCTCTTCTAATTGGGTCTCTTGCCCCCTCTACAAACATAATCTGCTTCTCAGGTTCTTTCCACTCTCCTAAACAGAAAATAACTTCCGGGCTTCCCTGGTGGCACAGTGGTTGGGAGTTTGCCTGCCCATGCAGGAGACAAGGGTTCGTGCCTCCGGTCCGGGAGGATCCCATGTGCCGCGGAGCAGCTGGGCCCGTGAGCCATGGCCACTGGGCCTGCGCATCCGGAACCTGTGATCCGCAACAGGAGAGGCCACAACAGTGAAAGGCCCGCGTACCACAAAAAAAACCAAAAAACAAACAGAAAACAACTTCACATTTTCCCTCTTCCATCACACACCTTCCATTACCAACACTTCAGTCTTTACTCCGCCAGGAAACACCCTGGGCATTCCCTCATATCCTTCAGTGAAGGCCCAAGCTAAGACATTCATTGTACGCTCTTAGGTCTGACCCTAAAACAACTAAAATCTGGTACTTTGCCATTCCAGAAAAACTTCTGATTATGGTAACAGGCTCCAAGTCATAGACTGATGAAGCATGAAGAAACACTGGAAATCATCTGAGTCTACTTGGTCATTCTAATTTGAGAAATGACATCTAATTTGAGATCTAGGGTGGTACATGAAATGAAAGAGTTGAAGGTTGACCTCTTTATACTATAGATCCTGTAATAAGAAAGATGGTGACTAACCATTAAGGGTCACCAAACGGACGACTGAAGAGGGTCCCATAGCCGTCCTCCATGGAATTCTCTGAACAGAACATATGTTTTGCAATAAGAGAATTCTGTCTCCAAGTCAAGATCCAATGCCAAAGATGTCAGATATGAAAAATTAAAGGAGCCCATAAAGTTTTTATGAAAAAAAAAATGGCATACTCCCGCGAAAGCTATCCTTTATTTGTGAGCCAGATATGTCGTAAGAATTACTGAGATAATCTCATCCCTAGAATGCACGAAGGAGTAAAGGGAAAGTGCTTCAGATGTACAAGAAATTATCTGCCCTGTTTTGTAAGTGCACAGGGATGACTCACTGCCAGAAAGTACTCCTTCACCCCAAGATAAAAGCAAGAAAAAATCCAGAGGTTACCAAGCTGGGAGACCCAGGCAAGTTCTGGCTTAAAGCCACTTAGATTCTCACTCTGTTAGATCTCACAGTCATGCTCCACCTCTCTGGAATGCTGGCCTGCCGAAACATAGCAGAGAATCTTAACCATCTGAAGGAGTATTTTATGCACGGGAGTCATGAGTCAGAGGACACCGTATGCTAGATCAGCTCTGTAATTATCAGCAATAACCTTGGGCACGTCACTCATGCTTTCTGTTCCACCTGGAATTAGGAAGAATACATTCTGCCATGAAGATAAAATGAAGTCATAGATAGTCCGGTCTAGATATAATATAGTACCATAGTAAGTGAAAATTAGCTGAGAACCATTAGTGGGCTATGAACATGAAAGCTCCCTCACGGTCACCCACATAGTTATTTCTTACCTCCGCCTTGACTAGCCAGTTAGCAATGGCCATTAGTGGGAGCATGGCACCCATTGGCTGTCTTCTCCTGCATGTTTCTTCCTCTTACAAAACTCAACCAGCTGAGATAATGAATCCTCTTTTCTCTCCAAATGGTACTAGAATCTAGGAACTCAACAGCCTGGTCAGGATAGGACAGTTGGGAGTGAAAAAGCACCAGATGGCTCTCTGTTACCCACACTGCCTGCTCTGAGCTGAGCCATTAACTCAAATCCCATCAATAGAAACAAGAGTGATTAGAAAGCCAAGCTCCATTATTTTAAAAGAAAGAAGATGCAGTTAAGAGATGCTAAACCACCCGCCCCCTTATCCCAAAAACAGATGCAAAATTTGATGTTTCTCTACTCATTTAGAACAGTTCCCTTCACTAATAAGAGCTCAGTAAATGACAGCTGTTTTATTACTGTTATTACTACATGCCTTGCTGAAATTGGGACAAATTTATTAAGCATTTCTCTGATCTATCAGCCTATTAACACTATAAAAAATTATGAGGCTTGTTAAATATCATTTATTCTTAGTGATCTCATACTAGATTCTAGTTTACTCATGTGCTTACCACGGGGCTCAAGGCTCAGTTTGTCATTCATAATCGATACCTCTTCCTTTTCCCCTTTTTGAAGACCAGGCCCATATCTCCAGTCTCAAACACCTCTCGCATTCCCTGCAATTCCTCTTTAGACTATCAACAACATTTTGATCACATCATATGTTTCTTCATTTTAACTAGCAATTATAATTTTTTGTACACCTCTCACTCAACAATTTATAAGAGAACTGGTCACAGCCAAACTGAATTATCAAGTTCCTTCTTTGGTAGTATTACCGACAAAAAAAGGGCCAGAAAACCCAAAGTAAGCCAGTAAGAGGAATGAGATCATCACCCAGTGGGCAACTGAGAGTCCATGATGGAGCACCAGCAGAAAAGGAGAAAAACAGAGCAATTTGGCTGTGAGAAAATGTCCCGGACATGCTCAGAGATTCCTGACCCTGATCTAAGCAGCAGCAGCCAAATCTTTCCCAACAGATGGGTATGTTCAGGTTCTCAAGCCTTGCTCTGGAATTGGAGTCCAGGTGCTCCAAAAGGTATCCCTCTAAGTGCCTTTGCCACCAAGATAGACCCTGTCACCTAGCTAAAACCCCGCCCCTCCTCTTCATTTGACCTTGTAAGAGTTAAAGAATGTCTAAGGAAGATGAAAAAAGGAGGCCAGAGTACTCTCTTTCTAAGAAAGACCATAAATGGAATCTAGTGATCTCAGAGTTGTGCGAACTAAAATATCGCCTGCCATATCACTAAACAAAGGATGTTGCAGCCATCAAGCCATCACATTACAGCCACCCTGACAGTGAGCCCTCAGGGAACTCAGGATGGAGACAAACAGGCTGCCCACTGCCAAGCCCATCTAGCAGTCAGCCAATGCAGCCATTCCCGACAGTGCACCCTGAGGAAACCAAGAACAAGAAAACGCCCCAGACAGCTGAGGTGCACATAAAAGGAATGATTTCAGTGAGCCCAGACTCTTGCATCTTCCCATACATAGAAAAGTGCTAAATTCAGTGATCATTTGATGTTCTGACTAACCTGGTCTTTTGTTGCAAAAACTCCTACATATCCTGGCTCTCCCTCTTGCCTCTTTGGAGCAGTCTTTCAGAGTTATCTGAGATGCTGTGTCCTGGGTTTAAGTCCTCAGTTTTGTCCACTGAATAAAACATAACTCTCAACTTTTAGGTTGTGCTTTTTTTTTTTTTTTTTTTTTTGTCGACAGTTGTTAACGAGACTAAGCAAACTGAAGATGTTCTGCAGTCCCTCTGGGAAACACGTGCACATTCTAAGTTAAGACTTTTTACCAAGTAGCTTAACTGAATACTTTTCTCCCATAGAGAATATAGAACAATGCTTCTACATTTTTTTTTTCCATGATTGGACAGTGGTGGATAACTCCTTACTGCATCATGAATAGGGAGTCTTTGCCTTCTGGTTGTAAAAAATTCTTTTCTGTTGCCCATGAAGCCAATGGTCTCAGAAGTGACATAAGGTTTGAATAAAACAATGATGCAATGCCTCAGTGGGGGTGGGGGAATATTTTGGAAAGAAAGTCAGCAAAGCTTCATTAATAAACAATATAAGAAGTCAGTAAGGTAGCTGCTGGTATAGTAGAAAGGACACTCTTTGGAATCAGAAAGCCTGGGTTTAGATCCAGCTCTGTCACAACCTGGCTCTGTGACCTTGGGCAAGTCATTTAACCACTCTGGGTCTCTTTTCTTAGAATGTAAAATAAAAGAATAGGACCAGCTGGTATCCCAGGCCCCCTGCATCTCCGACAGAAATCCTGAGATCAGTTATGGTGGAGGTGGCCTCTGCTTCCACGTGCCTAAAGGAATAAAATAGCCTGAAAACAAATTTTAAGCCTGAGTCAGTGTTCCCTGCAACTCCCTCTCTCTGGCCTTTTCCGAGACTCTTTTTGCAAGGAATTAGTTCCCCTGAGGATGGCTGAGCTAACAGCTGGACAGTATTGGCTGATTTCTGCTTTTGAACAGCTGGTGTATGAGAAAAACAACCAGACAGGCTTTTGTCAGAAAAAATGACTCCACTCTCACAGGCCAAGTAGAGATGGAGAAAAATAGACTTAAAAAGTTCTGTACTGCTTTCTCCTGACTGACATCTCCTTACATGGACCAATATCCTTCTAACCTTAGCTCTGCAGACCCTCTATGAGAAATGGTGGAGAGAGAACGAGGACTAGACAATTTCTAGGAAGCTCCAGAAAAAATTCATGGCCATAATTTCTTGTTTTCTTTTCCATTCCTTTCAAGAAACCAAAAGTTCTGAAGGGTTTGAGGTTCTCAACCAGACCATGTTGGAATTTTAGGTAAAAAGATTCTTCATTGATTGGCATTGTCCTGAACATCACAGGTCCCCTGGGCACCAAATACTAGTAGCTTCCTCTCCCCATCATGACGCCAATCAAAAATGTTACCATGTGTTTCTAAAAGCAAAAGAAGCTGGCTTTCCATATATAGGCTCGGCTGGATTATGAGGAATCTCTATGTTGATTCAGGCTCTTTCCATGGGTCTATTTTCATTATAATAAAAAATTCTCTTGATAACTGTGTCTGGATCTTAGTGCCCCTTTCCCCATTCATCCTACTTCTCTCAACATTTGCAAAGCTTAGGTTTCTAATAGGTTAAACCTCTAACTTTTAGTCTGGGCTTGTAATAAACGGATCCTTTCCTCACCTTTGTTTAAACAGATTTTTGCCACCAGCAGTCCACTTGGAAGGGAAAGGGAAAGAAAAACAGCAACTCACAAAGCTGTACACAGCCTGTGTGTAGGACTAAAGGTGCAGCTGGACCACCTCGCTGTGATGTCTGTAACGTGCAGTAAAATTAGTAAATTGTGCCAGTGCTAATACTCCAGTCTCAACAAAGCGGTTTGTTTATTAGGGCTTCTAGCTCACAAAAGAGGTATTTAAAAACTCTACACGTAGCCTTGGGAACAGACCAGGGGAAAAGTAAACACAAAGCACAAGTTTCGCCTTTGCAAGCGGCAAGCACAGCATCAACGACATCAGAGCACCTAATAAATGAAGATAAATGAAGGAAGTGTTGGATGAACACAACAGCATCACAACCACTAAGAAAAATTTACTGATAAAGATGGATAACCCTGACTTAATAGCTATCATCTATCCACCTAAAACTTAAAATAGCCCATATGAGATTGTTTCAGTAAATTATAGTATATCTAAGTGGTTATTAAAAACGTGATTGTAGAAAGCTATTTGTGAATAGCTTTCTATTAGGAACATCTAAATGTTCATAATATATAACAAAGTGAAAATATATTACAAAAAAGGAATTCTCTATTTTTCGATTATAGAGTAGAGAATTGTCTGTGAATGCCATAATGTAGAAATGTATGGACGGACAGCCAGCAAAATGGTGACCGTACTTCTGCGTAGTGTAACAGATGTGGTTTTTTTGTTCTTCTTACATGTATTTTCTACAATGAAAACCTAGGAGTATATAATGGTGGGGGGAAGCATTTGCTTTTTAAAAAACAGACTCCATTTAATCAAATTAAGTGAGACCTGGTTTAAATAGTCCTCAGGGAACAAAGAACAGTGAGGACACCTGACTAGAGGCAACATTTTCTACCCAGAAGATGGATACTCTATATTTTGTTCCTGATCAAAAATAACTCACTGGCAGGCGCAGGCTTAAAAGCCAGACACCTCTGCAGGACAGTAATATCCCATTTTTCCTGACACTTTACATGTTAAATGGACAGAAACCTCCTCTCTAATTTTATCCTCTGTGTTGAGAGCAACTAGGACCCACAACAACTGGGTCTTTGCCCAACAAGCACGGCTACAGCTAACCCCAAGTCACGTGCAAGGTTTGTCTTTAAAAACAGCTTCCGTCAGGAGCTCCGTTTGCAACAGAATCACAAACATGGGCAAAGAGCTCCTCTCATTCACCCTCTCCCCACCTGGGTGGGCTCTGAAACAGCTCCAAAAAATTGCCCGATCAATAACACTTTTTCTTTTCTAAATCAAAAGTTCCACCCTAAGCCACTACAATTAAGTTTCTATCCTTAGATTGTACTTAGTGGTAGTTTCTGTTCTCTCGTGACTTGGGACAGCCGGCCATAAGCACCTAAAATAATATCTTTGGTCCTGCTCTCCAACGCCTTCCCAAATTACAGTCCGCTCAATGGAGAGAATGGACAAGCACTGGTCGCTTTCTTTCTCGCCCTCTATAGGAGGCTGGATTCTAAGATGACGCCAAGATTCCTGCTCCCTGGTGGACACACCCTATAAGATCCCCTTGAGTGTGGCCTGTATGGCCTAGGGATATGATGGATGGGGCTCCTGTGGGTGCCAGGTTACACTGTGGGGAAGGTAATTTTGCAGACATAATTAAGGTCCCACATCAGTTTACTCTGAGTTACCCAAAAGGGAGATTTTCCTGAGTGGGTCTGCCCTAATCAGGCAAGCCCTTTTCAAAGAAGGTCTAGAAGTCAGAGAGAGATTCTCCTGCAGGCCACCAAGAGTCATACAGATGCAAGAAACTGAATTCTACCAACAACCACAAGCTCAGAGGGACGGCAGCCCAGCTGACACCTGACTGCAGTTTGGTGGGTGAGTCCCTGAGTAGAGGACCCAGCTAAGCTGTACCCAGATTCCTGACCCAGGGAAAGTGTGAGATATTACATGTTGCTGTTTTAAGCCACTAAATTTGTGATCATTTGTTACATGACAATAGAAGACGAACACACCCGCTGACTGGCCAAGTGTCTGTACACGCCCTCGCCCACACTCTCGCTTTTTCCTGTCCACCTCCTCTGAGGATGTCTACGTGGAAGAAAAAAGAATCCTCTGTGCTCCTTGGACTCAGCCTCCAACTGGGGAGTGAGGCCCACCCAGCAAGACTTGTCTGAGGCACTCCACCCCTGTTTCTTGAACCTGATGCTTTGCCTGCCTCCCTCTGGCAAGTCAGGGTTAGATGGTGGCTGCGGCTGAATACCTGGCCTCCCAGATCACAGATCTAGGTCTGAATAAATCTCTTTTTCCTGATAGACTGGGCAAGGTCAAGTTGATTTTTTTGTTTAAAGAAACTTTTACAAGAAAACTAAGGGAAGGAAGAAGAAGGAATTTTTGAAATGAAAGTAGACACACGTAGGACACATTTCTTACTCTAACGTAACTAAAGGCTGGCCACAGCCTGGTTTGGCTGGTGTAGCTCCTGGCACGTTCATGTCCACATCCGCTTCCCTCCCCAGCCCTGTCTTTGCAGGAGGTTTACAACTGTGCCAGGCTCCCTCTGGCTCAACTTGCGTTTGAGTTGGCACCTTCCTAGCCCTGGAGCCTCCCTCCCAGGTCCTCCCACTCTGGTTTCTGGCTCCAAGGATGAAGAAGGAACTTCTCCATCTGACCGCAATGATTCCTCTCCCAGGCCTCACGCTGGGGACCTTACAAGACACTTGTGCTTTACTCACTGTCTTCAGACCTCTGTGTTCCTGTGTCTTGCTCTTACTTTCTGTCCCTTTGGCTTCAATTCACCTAAGATATATTAAGAATTCACTGTGTGTCAGGCAACTGTGCTGAATTCCAGAGCTACAGAGATGCTATCATGTAGCCCAAGGCCCACTAGAACTGCCTAAAACACACTCGCTAGTCCATCACGGAGACCGGTACTACACAATTCCGAAAATCGATTCACGGTCAACCTACTTTTCTTAGCTGATGCCTAAGTGGCATCTAAGCACCATGGTATGGACCAAAACTTACCTGCAGCTTCTCTATCACCTATAAGTTTACTCTATAAAGTTGTAAGAAAACAAATGTAATAGAATTTCAATGTCTAAGTTCCATCTCCCTACTAGACTTTCACTATTAGACTGTTTACTTGCAGATATCCATTGCAAGTAACAGAAGAGACTCACTTTGGCCAACGTGAATCGGCAGACATAAATATTAACCTCTAAGAGGGTCCTCTCGGTTACTCAAATGTGTGCTGAGCTCAACACAAGAATTCCCTAGTGTCAATTTTCCTATTGAATTCATAGGCATGAATATTAGTGTTTTACTGAAAAACAGCCTCATGAAAATAAGCTGACCATCCCCACCCATGTAGCTGTCCTAGACTGCAAGCTCCCAGAAAGCAGATCAGATGCATTTTGTTCTCTTTGTTCTGTGACTGAATGGCATAACAAGCAAGTGGCCATTCTAATGAGTTCTAGCGATGACAATGAAAGCCAGTATGATCCCTGCAATTGCCCGTGTCAGTTTTATCATGCTGCCCCAAGCTTAAGGATGGCTGTGTATGAGTCATTGGAAATATAACAGGATGTTCACACAAAAATGGGAAAAATCTCAAACAAGTTATACGTGAAGCATTCCTGTATCTAATCTAGAGCTCACATCAGGGTCCAGAGATCACTGGTCTCAGAGTAATCTCAAAGGCCAAGCCAGCAAAAACAAATGTCTTTTTCTCTCAGGCAGACACCAGCCATCAAAGTTCAGAAAGAAATAGCCATTTGGACCTGGAGTTTAGCATTCGGACTGCTGACACCATCATCCCTGCCACTGTGAGGTTTACTGTGACCTTATAAGAGCACTCTAACGCAGCGGTCCCCAACCTTCTTTGGCACCAGGGACCGGTTTCGCGAAAGACAATTTTCCAAGGCAGGGGCTGGGGGGAGGATGGTTGAGGCAGTAATGAGAGCGATGGGGAGCGATGGGAAGCGGAAGATGAAGCTTCGCTTGCTCACCCACCGCTCACCTCCTGCTGCACGGCCCCGTTCCTAACGGCCCAGAGGTTGGGGACCCCTGCTCTAACGGACGGGTTTCATCTTCTACTGATACTGCACAGATGTTTAAAGAAGAACATGCCAGAAACTGTGTGGTAGGTGTAAAATGGATCTCAAAACATTTTATAAAGGACACATATTCATTTAATTGCAAAACTATCAGGAAAAGAATCTTTTTCTACTCCTCCCCTCATCCCACTCTAGTATTTCAAAGGCTGGCTGCTTGGGCAGGCTTAATCTACTTTGGGGATCTTGCTGTGCCAGTCACTTCCCTATAGGTCACTTTCCCATGAATAGAACAGGTACTGGTGTTGCACAAACCTCTTCCCATACCACTTATTTGACCTGGGTCTGTTATATGAAGCAAGCCTCTTCCACCACTTTGTTCAACAGCCAACATGTACATAAAGCTTAACAACATCCCAATCAAGATTAGAAAAAAAATCTAAGAGAGACTTCATTAATATTTATTTTGAAACATTTATGTTTCTGACACGAGGGGAAAATAAAGTGTGATGGAAATGACATTAGTTTAGTTACTCATTGACGCAGAAGCCAATGCACACTGTTTATTCGCTAATGGTTCTATCGGGGGTGGTAATCTCCAGGCAGAGTTGCTAGGAAACAGAGGTCACTGTCAAGATTACTTACTGATTTTTTTCTAAGGATCTATCAATAAGCTCCTTGTCATCACAGTTCTTATCATCAGAGGTATAATGAGGAAAGCGGCTAAATATATTACTTCATTAAATCTTCACAACAAATGTGTTTGTTAGGTAATATTATTACCCCCATTTTACCGATGCAAAAATGTAAGCTCACAGAGGTTTGACAACCTGGCTGACATTGCACAGGTAAAGAATGGGCAGCGCCAGGAAATCACATCACTTCCTCCGACTGTGAAAGCTACATTCTGTCCGCTAGACCAACCGCCTCTCGACTCTCCAAGGTGAACATGCAAGTGGATGTTGCCGTGCACTGGTGGACCACAGGAGAGAGGCAGGTTTCCAATGAGATATCATGTTCTCTGGGCATCTGCAGAGGGCAAAATGCCTGAGTCATTTCAGAGAGACAGGTCAGGTCAGGTATGCATACCATCAATTCACATTTGTGTCTTTTTCTGGGAAAATGAAGATAACAGTTCCATCTCCCTTACTGGGTCTTTGTACCAAAGATCAAATTACATAGACCACATCAAAGAACTTCACAAATTCTAAAGCCCTTGTAAACGTAAGGTGATATGATTACCATTATCCCCTACTGAGACAGACTGCTGTTCTCACCTACCCTGTGCTTCTGAGCTACTAGGGCTTTTTCAGGATTTGGTTTCTTTGGGGTGGGGAGTAAGGAGGAATTAAGGAGGCTCCACAAACACCAGAGCATAAGCACGTCTGTGTATACATCCAGGTGAGTCATTTACGGTCCAGTTAATCATGGCACAGTCTGTCAGTAGAACAGCATACAGCCGACCCTCATTACTCATAAATTCCATATTTGCAAATTTGCCTACTTGCTAAAATTTATTTGTAACCCCAAAATCAATACTTGTGGTGCTTTCATGGTCATTCACAAATATGCACAGGGCAGTAGAAATTTCAGTTTCTTGAAGTGCACATTCTCAGCTGAGGTTGAACAAGGCTACACTCTGCCTTCTTTCAGCTCATACTGTTAACAAGCGTCCTTTCCATGGTCTATTTAGTGCCACAGTTTCACACTTTTGTTCTTTTTGTGGGTGATTTTGCTGTTTAAAATGGTCCCCAAGTGCAGTGCTGAAGTGCTAGCTAGGGTTTCTGAACAGAAGAAAGCTGTGATGTGCCCTATGGAAAAACTACATGTGTTAGGTAAGCTTCGTTCAGGCATGAGTTATAGTTCTCTTGGCATCAGTTCAAAAATATATGTATATTAAACAAGGTGTTTTTAAACCGAAACACACAGAAAACAAGGCAATGTATTGACCAGCTGATGAAAATGTGTGACCAGAGGCTCACAGGAACCTAACCCAGTATTTCCCCTAGGAGCAATGATTCAGTATTCACTCATTCAGTATTCACTAATTCACTATTCACAGGGACTTTATAGAACATAACTACCTCCCAAACAAGAATGGATTATTTAGTCATTAAAATTTGTAAATATAAATTTGAAAAAGAGCGGGAAAATGCCTGCTATGCATTTAAAGGGCTACATATTTTTTCTTCCAGTTTCACTGAGGTATAACTGACATAAGTATAAGGTACACAGCATAATTATTTGATTTACATACATAATGAAGTGACTATCACAATAAGTTTAGTGAATATTCATCATCTCATGTAAATACAAAATTAAAGAAATAGAAAAAATTTTTTTCTTGTGATGAGAACTCAGGATTTTCTCTCTTAACAACTTTCATATATAACATACCCCAGTGTTACTTACATTTATCACGTTGTACATTACAACTAAAGGGCTACCTATCTAAAACCAGAAACATGAAAAAGACTGGGAGGGAATATACAAAATAGATAAAAAGTGCCTCTAGGTTCGTGTAATTATATAAGAGTTTTCTTATTTCTCCAACTTTGGTAATATGTTATTTTCATGGTTTAAAAATAAAATTTTAAATGCAAAAAACTCCCACCATTAACATCTGTGAGAAAAACACAAAACTCCTCATTGTCAATTCTATGACTAATCTATGTTAGGCAACCCCCCAAAGGTAATTAAAACCATCTGGAGGACTGGTGAGGCTTGATTCACTTTTCTGAGAAACCTGAAAAGGATGTTCCTGGTATGGATCTGATTTATTATCCAACAACATTGAAGGTTCTTTTTCTGTTTTGATTTCTACAAACTATTTGCTACCATATACTCAGTCTCCTTCCCTACTTCCCCTTATTGCCAATATGGCATCGCTCCAAGACCCTCAGATTCTCAGCCCCTCAACTCAAATGTCACCCCAGAAAGGCAGTGCCCATACCTCCAGCTGTAGTCACAGACCTTGTTTCACCATCTTCCTGGCATTTACCATTATCTGAAACTATTGTATTTATTTATCTGTTCCAGCTTTTATCACCTGCCTCCTGCCCCCACCCCGTGCTGGGACATACACGACTGTCCATCTTACTCATTGTTGACAGTCACCTTGCCCACCCCACCCCCTCACATACCTAGAAGCGCCCACGGGCAGATAGGAGGAGCTCAATAAATATTTGCTGACTCACTGACTCTTAGGTTTTCTAGGTTTTCCTGATTCCTTTTTCTCCTTTGACCCCAAACCAGCCATAATCACTTATTTACCTGACTATCTTATTCCAAAGGGAGTTTAGGAATACCTCAATCCTATAGTAAGTCCTTTCAATTCATACTTCTCGATGTCCCTTGATTCCATCCCAATGTGTTCCCTGGGAGACAGCAGAGTCCAGAGTTAGCGATTTAGCTCTAACTCCCTGCAGTTGATTTAAAGTGGGATTAGCTCCTGGTGATGTTTTGCTGCAAACCTGCTTATCACTGAGCTGCTTCACATAACACATTCCTTCCTCGTGACCAGATCCCTGCAGCAGCCTCATAACTTCTCTACACACACTCCAGTCTGGCCGAGGTCCAAGGGATCGATGGACCAATAAGAGTCTGAGATTTATGTGGGTTTATGTTCATGTTCTTTAAAAAGGGCCAACAGTGGGGCTTGCCTGGTGGCGCAGTGGTTGAGAGCCCGCCTGCCATTGCAGGGGACGCAGGTTCGTGCCCCGGTCCGGGAGGATTCCACGTGCCGCAGAGCGGCTGGGCCCGTGAGCCATGGCTGCTGAGCCTGCGCATCTGGAGCCTGTGCTCCGCAGCGCGAGAGGCCACAACAGTGAGACGCCCGAAAAAAAAAACCTTAAGAAAAAAAAAAAAAAGGGCCAGCAAGCCCCAACAGGTGACTCTCCACGAAGGAAGGTGTCTGTGCAGTGTGGAGGAGGGGAGATTCGGGATGGTGGTGGCCATCTCAAGATGTGAGTATGGAGCAGTCATTTTATCTCTGTTGAAAATTGTTTCATTTATCTGTTTTAAGGCCATGAAGAGGTATACACTGAGCTATTTCTGACATCATGTCTTAATCAGAAAGCAGCTGTAATATAGAAAAAAGTGCTTCACTTAATCCTGTTTGCGTAATGGTTTCTAGGCAACTGCTTAATGCTTGATACGATCATGGGTTTTCACACAGCCCAGTAAGATCCCACAGCCATGTAACTTTGCCAGGAGGAAAAAAGAAGCAGGGATTTGTGAACAGCAAACACAGAACATATGGAACTTTCTCGATGAATCATACAGAGAATAAAAATCCAGTCACTCTCAAAAGAGAGAAGATCAAACCCTTGAGAGGCGCCCCTCATGGGCTTCTGGCTGGGATTTTGAAGTTTCACAAGCATAACTACAATTCTGCCCTTTGATCTTGAGATACAGTTTGTATTTGTTCTACTTAAGCATGAGGGATAACGAAAATGACACCTAAAATTGTGAAATGACCTGTAGCATTTAACTTTCACTGGGGACCAAAGCATAGGATTTTCGTGTTTACTTAATTTTGTTCCAATTGCTATTATCTTTCCTGAAAAGAAAAGACTAGTCATCAGTCCTAGGGACATAATTCACGGTTTACAACTATACCTGCTCTTGCAGGTGGGGACAGTGGATAGCTCTCCAGGAGAAGCAGGAGGGGAATCAGGAGGGGGCTGTAGACTTGGGGCCTGTTTGCTCCCTGCTCTAACTGCAGTAGCCCTCATTTTCTATGTTCACGGATGTTCAGCAAAAGGAAAAGTACTGCAAAGAAATAACCAGAGCATCGCAGGGTGGTGTCACCCTCTACAAAGACAGTCAGACTTAAGCTTGAACTACTTAAGGAGCGCCCCTATCTTTAAAAACTGGTCGTTTGTTTTGCCAAGCTCCCCAGGCCCCCGCCCACCACCATGCAAAGTCCCTGGAAACAGAGAACAGAGTTGTCCGGAGGCTCACAACTGCGTGGCAGTGAGTGGAGGCAAGAGAAAGGAGACGGGCAGTGGGGCCAGAAGGGAGGGTAGCCAACTGCCCTGACTTGCCCAGGGCTTTCCTGGCTTTAGCACCGAAAATCCTGCATCTCACAGAACTCCTCAGTCTCAGGCAAACTGGGACAACGGCTCAACCTACAAACGAATGGAAGGAAAATTGCAGATCTTGCCTAAGCACAGATGTACTTAGTCATTCAGCACTCTTAGCCACAGAGAACCGAGACTCAGGAAAGCCTGTTCCATGGTGTCCCTGCTCTAATACTGCAGGGAACCAGCATCTGTGATGATGGGGCCTCCCCACCCTGTACCCCCGCACTGGGCGTCTGGGTTCTTATTGAAGATCAAATAAAGCACAGCATTCCTCCCACAGAGCCACTGCTAAAGACACCATTCTTCTACCATTTTACCCTATACTTAGAGGTAAACAATTGGCCATGATAAACCAGTTACCTTCCTGACCCCTAATTCTAACCAGGCCAGCCTCCTGTAAGTGGTTAAGCACATACACTACACGCCATCATTAGAAATTCTCTAGAAATCCTTGCCCATTTTCCAGCTTCGTAGAGTAAGAAGCCATCAGACAGGCACAGAAAAAGCACACGTTCACAGACATTTCCTTTAAGAAGCAAGCAGCAAAGGCCTGTTGGATAGAAGCAAAGCCGCACTGTAGATTCTTAAGAGCCACAGGATAAGTGTGACAATGACAATTTTAGGATTCGTTCTTCAGCACTGCCACTTCATTCATCTCCCCTTAAGTCCCTCAAGCTAACACAAACATCAGATTCAAAAATGCTTATTGAGTCTAGATATATGGGTGAAGGCACCTGGCACTTTCACTTACCATTTCTGATTAAAATTCTGTTCTAATTAGGAAATAATTTGAAATAAAGAGTAATTCAGAAAATAATGTCACAGATACCCCTGAAACCCACCATCAGAGTTTTCAAATGTCAGTCTGCTATGTTGGCCTCAGATTTTCACAAAAGAACTGAAATGTTGCAGGTAACACTAGAACCCCACTCAAAGAGGCAGATGCCATAGGAAGGTGGAAACTACAGCTCAGAAAGATTAAATAATTTCCCAAAGCTAGAGAGGACGGGTCTCTGGCAGCATTCACATCCTTGCTACAAGCATGATTTCTCTTCTCTCACTGTACCTTTCAATTCACTTGAAATCATTCCTAATTGGATGCTTACAACACTAACCAAAGCATGTGATTCCAGGACTCAGATTTTGCTGCCACCAAGTGCTAACAGGTGCCAGGTATTTGGTGGTGAGACTGAACAGTTAATTCACCCCAGGAACTTAAAATTTCGAGTCAGAAAAGCCCCAAAAGGCCTTATAATCACTTACAAACAGTTGTTTCTTGCTTATAAGTGGAAAATGAAATTAAAAAGCGGTCATGTGTAAAGAGAATAAGATACACCTAGGTGTGTACAATTTCAATGTAATTGAACATTTTAAATTATAAACCATTCTTAAAATTTCCTCCATATAAACCTGAGCTTTCTCTTATTCACAAAAGCTCTTAAGCCCACCCCAGCCCCCTGCAGACTGCTATATCACTCTACATTTTCCATTTAGGGGCCCCTGACAAGCCACAAAACAGAGTGCCATGATGAATATTTTTTGAGAAGCCAAAAACCCAGAAATGCCACAATCAAACAGCAAAAACTAACAATGACAAGTATTTCATTTTAATTCATACTTCACAGTCCAGGTTCTGAATGTTACAATCAGTACATACAGTACAATGTTGCACCCGAAAAGTCAGACCATTCTAACAGGTGAAATAACATTCCCCAGGGTGGGAGGAATCTGTTCACCTTTTTCTAGAAAAAGGAATCCTCTGCTTACAGGAAAGGGGCCAAATTCAATTAACCTAGTTGTTGAAGAGCTGCTTTTAAAGATGAATAGTGGGCTCCCCTGGTGGTGCAGTGGTTGAGAGTCTGCCTGCCGATGCAGGGGACACGGGTTCGTGCCCCGGTCCGGGAAGATCCCACATGCCGTAGAGTGGTTGGGCCCGTGAGCCACGGCCGCTGAGCCTGCGCGTCCGGAGCCTGTGCCCCGCAACGGGAGAGGCCACAACAGTGAGAGGCCCGTGTACTGCAAAAAAAAAAAAAGAAAAGATGTGGCCTCTATTTCTCTGCTCATTGATTCTGGAATGGCCTTTTGAGTTGTTTTGGCCAACAGCATATGGCAGAAGTGACATTGTCCAACTTCTGAAACTGGACAGAACTTGACTCAAGAATCTTTGGAACCTCCAGTCTCCCTCTTGGAAACTCAAGCTACTGTATGGACAAACAAGGGCTAGCCTGTTGGGTGATGGGAGACGCACGGTCCTGCACCCCGACTACTCCCATCCTCTTTCCTCCAGCTCATCACCAGCCATGCTCCAGAAGGAGACCTTCCCAGCTGAACAACAGCTGGTCACAGACTCACTAGTGAGCCCAGCCAAGAGCAGCAGAACTATCCGTCTGAGCTGAGTCAGAATTGCTGGTCCACAGAACTGTGGGCGAAATAAATGGTTGTATGTTTTAAATCACTAATTTATTACTCAGTTATTAGCAGCAAAAACTCATACACCATTCTCAAAAACTTTTTGGAAGAGATGAACATATGTCTGAATGGCATTTAATTCCTTGAAAACAGGGAACCAGAACAATGATTTCTCAGATAGTCTACAAACTTGGGTGAATGAAATCATGATGAAAATCAAAGTCAGAAAGACCAAATTAAATTATCCTAGGTAAAATGCTTCCTTCACCATCCAGTGAGGGAAGCGGGTACAATATTTAGAAAATTTTAAGTAATTTTACTACTGAATTTACCAGTAGAGTAGAAAAATCAAATGGTAAAATACTCACCTCAATAACTTTTCACTTTCACTCCATTCCCTTTATTTCACAGAAGTCTACCCTTCCGTATTCCCCTTCCCTAGTTTTTATAATTCCCATTACTTCATATCCCCATTGTAGTTTTCTAACACAAACAAAAGGAACAGCAGTAACTTCCACTTAGGGAGGCACTTTAATAGGTGCTTCAAATACATTATATTGTGAATTCTCACAATGGCCCCATTAGGTGAGCATGATTAGACCCATTTTACAGAGCTGTAAACTGAGGCTCAGAGAGGTTAATTACCTTGCTAAGGTCATATGGCTTGAAGGTGCTGGAGCCAGTATTTAAACCTCCATCTGTGTGATTACACAGCTCATGAATTTCCCGTTATGTAACACTGCCTCCACGTGACAATGAGTGCTGAGCTCCTAACAGACTTCTCACGAGAAAAGAAGCTTAAAATCAAAAATAAGTATTTATAAATACACATATATGTAGGGGGAGAGAGAGTGTGTGAAAAAGAACAAAAGAGAGTAAGAAGTGGCTGTGCAAACTGCAATTCTACCGAAAGAACTGGAATTTTATTGACTTTGGCCAAAGCCTTTCCATGACTTAGAGAAAACGAAAGAAGCAGGAATACATGATGGTTAAGATTTGTGGTATGTCAGTTCGGAACTATCAATAAAAGACATCATTGAACCAATCATCTCTGAACATGAAGCATACTCGTGTGAAGACATCAGGAGGGGAACTATATAAAATTCACAGAAACACAGCTAATTGTGCATATTTGTGAACAGTTTTGCATAACACAACCACTACTAAAGTCAAACATACATTTTATTTAACAAATAAATATAATCTTCTTTATCAATTATTTTAAACTTAAAAGTAAATTATCTCTTTTACTCCAAAAGAAAGGTGGCTTTAAAAAGTAAATCTGCCACTTGGGTAAGAAATAAATATTTAAATTGAATCTTATGTTCTGTATTAAATTCATTTCCTTCTTCCAAATTATTCACAAACTGGAGGGGAAAGATGAAAACGTTTTAAAGGTTTGACTGTCCCCAATTTTCCCAATTTCCACTGATTAGTCCCCTGCAATCAGGCCAGTATATAATTAAGCCGCAGTTTCGGGGAAAGTATATAAATCCTCTGAATTAAAACCAGGGAAAGAGGGAATTCCCTGGCAGTCCAGTGGTTAGGACTCTGCACAGGTCATGCGGCCACCAAACACCACCACGGGGACTCTCCCCTTCTACAGCCAAAGCAAAGATGAGTCTGAGTCTCTCTGGTTGAGTCAGCTGTCACTGCCCACACTCAAGGGCCCAAAAGCTGGGGGAATCTCACCTTCCCACTTTGCCCTCTCTGGAGGAGGTCCTTTATGAGGACATTCAGAGCAGTCCTTCTGTGGACCCGCCCCTAGGCCTCAACTCTGCCCCTCCCCAATCATCTCACCCCGGGGCACCTCTCACAGACCTCTGGATTACCACCTTGACCGCTGTCTCCACACTCCAGTCCCTGGAAATTCATCGCCTCATCCTTTGCTGAAGGATCCCCATCCCCCATCCCCCATCCCCAACCCTGCCCAGCACACTAACCAGGCCCCTCTCACACGATCTTACGATGACAATGATGCCCTCCTCGTGTCCCCACTGCTCAGCCCATCTACCCCTCTATGCCTGATGCCCTAACTTAACTGAACCACACAGCCCCTTTCCCAGAAGCTCAACCCGCTCCCCAGTGTCTCCACGAAGCTGTCTCCAGCCCTCCATTCCCCCCACTCACCTCCACGCCCCAGCTCTGCGTCCCCATCCTCCAGCCCATCAAAAGTCACGGCCAAAGTCAAGAAACTCTTGTCCTCCAAGGGGGGAGAATCAGAGAATGCTCGTGTCAAAAGGGACCTTGGAGGTTTTCAAATGTAAACCCAGGCTCAACGCAGAGCCTGAAGATGAAGCCCTTTCAGAGCTGCGCGGACCACAGCCGAGCCGAGCAGCGTGACTTATTCCACTGTCACATACCGAACTAAAAGCCATCTCCTCGTAACTTTCGCTGGCTGGCTGTGGTTCTGACTTTGGAACTTATCTGAAGACTGTCATATACTGAGTATTTATTCTCAGATCTTGTTGTTCCTCTGAGCAAAATCCTGACTCTCACTTGATGAGCAGCCGGCCCCAGGCCCTCTCTCCTCCCCTCCCCTCTCCCTCTTCTTCCGGCATCATTCCCCCACCCCCTCTGCTGTCTCTGCTCAGACACACTAGGCCTCCTCGTGCCTCCACGCAGATGCCCACACACCTTCAGGAACCACTGTTCCCAGGACTGGGGTTTAATGTTCCTTCATCTTCACGGCTTCTGGCTCAGATGCCACTATATCAGAGAGACCTTCCTGACCACCCTATGGAAACAAGCCACCCCCCATTCTGTTTCATTGTTCTCCATAACACTAGCACCTCCTGAGAAATTATGTACTCATTTAATTCTCCTGTTTACTCTCTCCCTCACTAACATGTCAGCTCCACGAGGGCCAGACCTCCATCGCTTGCTGCACTGCTGCATCCCAGCGCCCAGAATACAGCACCTGGCACAAAGTAAGTACTCCGTAAATATTTATTCAATAAATGAATTCCCACCCCTCCCACCCTCACCATTCCCTATCGCTCACATACATATTTGCTTTCTCTCCCACTGGCCTGCATATCCCGCCTGCCTACCCATCAAGGGGACTATGAATACTGATTCGGGCATATGAACAGTCCCCAGCAGCTTTGAGTCCCTGCAGTCTCCTGTCCTCCACTTCTCCTTCCTTCTTTCCCTCCCTCACACCAGCCCCTCCTTTACTCCCCTTCCTGATCCAGAACCTTCTACCCCAACGAAAGTCATGAAAAGTATATGACCTATGTCATCTTCTAACTTGCTGATATGAAAGATGAACAGACATAGCCCTCCTAAAGAACCCCCTCTCCTATGGCTTTAAGCCAGAATCTACATTCTCTTGACTACCTCTTAGCAAATCCATGCTACCACTCAGCCCGCACTGCTTTCTTCTATTCCCCAAGAACCTGTTTAATCATCAGCTCTAGATGTTTTCCAGTGACTAATGTCAAGCTTTTCCCTTTTCAAAGATCTATACTGGACTTCTCTCTCTCTAGTTCTCTGGTAACTCATACTTCACTTTGGTATTCCTTATTACAATTTAACAGTCCACAGGACTTTTCTAAGTCCTAAGATAAAGGTCAACCTTTCTATCTTCCGGACGCATTCTTTTGAAATCTGAGCTTACCAGAAAACTCTCGAGTCACTCTGGTGTCATTACTCCCTATCTTTGTTTTCGTGTTCATGCTTTTTATAGATTAAATTTAAATTGTCTTCTAACTTCATCCTTTACAAACTATATTAGAGTCTTTGGCCATGGAGCTTACCTAATTTTGTCCCTGGATCGTTTGAAATCCTCCTCCCTAAATTTCTGTTACAAGCATAATTATGTGCACGTGTTACTTGATGTGTTTTTATAATCTTAAAATAGAAATGGTCATTCCCCTCTAAGTTTTGGTGGGGTGGGGGTCTTTTTAGCCTATTTTGTTCGGTGTTTGGCATATTTGTTGAAGAAAGAAAGAAAAAATAAAAATGAACAAATGATGACAAAATCAAAATAAGTACTTACCACTTACTTGTTTCTACTTCCAGCAGAACCAAATCCTAGAAAGTCTAAACAATCCCCTTATCTTCTTTAAAGTAACCATGAAGACACCCATGTACTTAATCTACCAGCAAGTCTGTATCCCGGCCCCCAAAACACCTGCTACAACAAAATCAATCACGTATTTTGACAGGGGAATGTTTTCTTCAGGTCTTTATCTTTTCCCCACACTCAGAACAGATATGCAAGCACCTGAGGCTATGGACCCATCAGACACAAGAATTTTAAGCCATCCAGAAAAAACAGATCATGCAGGTAAAGGGTTATTTGGCGTCCCCTGCCTCCAGGGAGGGAAGGAGAGGAACAGGTGTGATGTGCAGGGTAGTCAGACATTGAATTATCTGGACAAACTGCTTCAAGTTCTACCCTTTCCTTCAGATTACAGAGCATCACAGCCAGTAATGAGTAAAATCCACTCCACAGATTATCCAGTAGGGGAAACAAAACAGAGAGGAAACTGCTGAAAGTGAAGACACTCGAAATACACATCTCTCCAAAACCAGTGCGGACAAGGGACACCAGGGTGGCCAGTGCCCCACAAACTGCTCCACCTGCTGCCACTCCAGGAATCACGGCTTCTTCAGATAACTTAACAGTTTTCCCAGAAATAGAAATTTTGCTCTCTTCCCTCTCTCTCTCTCAAACACACATCACACACAAATACACAGATATGTTTATACTATTTTATAGGAGAACAAAAGCCAAAAAGGATAGAAAAATGTGGAATTCTGCTAGTTTAAGCATTTGACTTTTTTCCTCTAGAATTATTAAATGGAAATCCATGACAAAAGCCACTTGATTTCGAGGTTTGGGAGTCTACTTCTGAAATCCTAGAATATTGTTATTAAAATGTTAAGAGAACTCACAGGTGATTAGGCTGATGCCAGAGGTGCTTCTGGAATATTTCCTTAGGCCACCTTACAGAGAATCCTGGGCTCAGAAAGCAAAGATTAAACAGTCTTAGAGAAGGAAACAGCCCAGGTCAGGAGCAAGGAGCCTGGGTTCCCATCTGAATGATGCAACTGACTATCTGCAAAGCCTTGTACAGGCACAAACTCTCTTCTATGCTCAAGTGAACTGACCAGGGCAATCTTAAAATCTCACTCCACTTGAAAATGATTCTATACCTGAAGAGGAGCAAAATAAAGTACTGTTATCTAGGCCAAAATTGGCAATTGGGAGATAAGTCCACTGAATCTAGCCTCCTAGCCTGGGCCAGGAACTCTTAAACTTTAGCATTGTCTTAGTCCTTTGGGGCTGCTTGCTATAAGAAAATACCATAGACTGGGTGCCTTATAAATGACAGAAATTTGTTTATTTCTCATAGTTCTTAAGGCTGGGAAGTCCAAGATCAAGATGCCAGCAGACTCAGTGTCTGGTGAGAGCCTGCTTCCTCATAGATGGTGCCTTCTTACTGTGTCCTCACATGGCAGAAGAGGCCAGGGTTCTCTCTGGGGTCTCTTTTATATGGGCCTAAATCCCATTTACCTCCTTAAGGCCCCATCTCCAAATACCATTATATGAAGGATTAGGATTTCAATGGAGGAATTCTGGGGGGACATAAACATTCAGTCCATGTCAAGTATGTATCAAATCATCTGAAGGGTCTTTAGAACACAAATGGCTGGGTCTCACTCCTGGAGTTTCTAATTCAACATATCTGGAATGGGGCGCAGGAATACGCATTTCTAACCAGTTATCAGATGCTGTTGCTGGTCCATGGGGCACACGTGAAGAACCACTGATCTCCAGGGAAGGGCCTTGATGTTCACTGATGGGATCAGGGACTTAGGGAGCTGGGGGTGGGAAAGGTACCAGTTTCTAACCTTCAACACAACGCTGCAAGATAAATATTACTCTTCCCATTTGTGGGTAAAGAACATGAGACTTTTAGAAAGTTAAATAATTTTCCTAAGATCACACAGCTCTACTTTAGTCAGTAAAGTCTTGCTATTTTAAGCTGTCTGTCTGACTTTAAAGTCTACAGTTCTTCCAGTACAGCACCATGCCATTTCTTCCCATCTTGGTGAAACCCATCCTCTCCCTAACTTCCACTGCTGACGCTTCCCTGGACTGAAGATGGCCATTCCCACATCCTCTTAGCCTCATGCGGTGCCAGAAGCTGTGTGAGCCTCTGCAACAGGGTCTACCTGAGGTCAGTCCCCCAGTGCACCCTCTTCAACCCCATCACCTGGTCTATATCCCAACCCATAAATATGGAATAGATCTTATCTTGCAACTCCCACCTGCCACACCATCAGTTTCCAGATAGAAGCATAAAATAATTCCAGTGCATAAGAACAAGTCTTGTGTATATTATGGTGGGGGGAAGGGTCAGGGAAAAGGAGAGGAAAGGAAAAAAGAAAATTTGGAAGGAAAAAAGAGAAAAGAAAGAGAAGAAAGAATCAAGAAAAAAGCAGAGCAGAGAAGAGAGAAGGAAGAAAGAAGGGAGGGTGCCCAGTAAAACAACATGTGTCAAATAAGGACATTTGTGAGGCTGCTTAGTCAGGAGGGAAAGGAAAATCTGGAATCGTAGCACAATCCCTGGTCTTTTAGTTAAGCCAAAGCAAACCATTCCTAGTCTGAGAAGAGAATGTGTATGATATCAAGATTACAAACCATAAAAGTAATGTCTGATCTTTCACTGGATACTGGATTTTTTACAAATCCAGCTATAAAGGACATTTTGGGGACAACTGGGCAATTTGAACATGGACACATTAGAAAACAGCAGTGAATCAATGCTAAATTTTTTGAATCTACAGAATTTTCCTTGAGGTTTTTTTAGGAATAGGTCTTTGTTCTTCAAAGATATCAGCTAACTTACTTAAAGATGAAATGTCATGTCTCAGTTAACTTTTAAAGGGTCAGCAAAAACAAAACAAAGATACACACATACACAGGCAGAAAGACAAATAAGCTAATATGGTAAAATATTAACAATTGGTAAATTTAGTTGAAGGATATATGTCTTCATTGTACTGTTTTTACAACTTTTCTCAGGCCTGAAATTTTTCAAGATAAAAAGTTTAGGGGAAAAAATTACAAATCAGCCCCAACCTAAGAAGCAAAACTTCCATAAGCCTCACCTACTGACCTTGAAGGCACTATTCTGTGGGGATTAAAGTCTCATCCAGCCCTGGATTCATGCTGCCTGCGCTGGGACACCATCTATCACTAATGAGCAGAACAAGTTACCTAACCCCTTCAAGCCTCAGTTTCCTCACCTGTAAAATGGGGCCAAAAATAAAGCCTAACTCCAGGAGTTGAGAGCTAAATGAGATAATTCACAAAATGTTATCATTATTATTGTTATTTTCCCCACTCAAATCGCCCAAATAGAATTCTCAAGGATAAGCTATCTTGTTTTAGAATTTTCTTTCTCTCTCTTCCTCTTATGTGAAACATAGAGAGGCAATCTCAGAAAGATGGCATGTGCCAGAAACCGGATACTGGAATCGATCTACTCATCACATCTCTTAACAGAAGAACAGGGTGACGCCTCTCTACCAAATAACATTTCTTCTAAACTCTGTTTTTAACATTACATTCAGGTGAAGAACTTGCAGTGAAGAAACAGCAACTGTAAGAAAGAAAAATGAGGCTTCCCGTGTAAGCAGGACAGTTCATGGATCAGGAGCAGGGGCTGGGTGGGAAGTCCAAAGTCAAAACAGACAGATTTCTTCTTCTGGCAGGAAAAGCTCAGGCTGAGGACCTGGAGGGCTGGCTTCTCCCTCCCCCCAGTAACTGCCTTGATGACTGGGAGTGTGGCCCAGACAGAGCACATTCCTTAGGGCTGGAGAGTGGGCGTGGGGCCAGCAGCTGTTAAACACCACGTTTGTATCCTCCAGCAAGAAAGAATGTCTGGAACCAACAGCCTGTGCCTTGTTCTAAGAACAGACTTCTCCTCCAGCTATTTCTCCAACTGACAGAAGAACTGTTATGCAGCGCACATCCACCTATACTGCACTTACTTTAAAACTGAGGGCCCCAGTGTGAGACACTTCAGAATATCCGTATTTTTTTAAAAGCCTCGAGTATGGAATACTTGCAACATCAGTATGAACAGAGTTCCTGAATTAGGTCAGCAGAAATACCGAGACACACAAATTTAAAAGAAAATAATCAAGTCTACACAGGGCCTAAAGTTGTCCACTTATTCCCAGAATTTGAGTTATGTATATTTTCTTAAAGTTTTGGATGACAGACAAGTTATTACACAGGACACTAAGGAAAGCTGCAGACACGGCAGAGCTTGATGTCTCCGTGGCAATACTGTGACGTTTGGGTATATGCAGAACTTGAGTCCTTACTCCCTGCAGTTCGAACGCCTTGGGTTCCCTTCCCAGTTGCAAACCACCTTATCATATGTTCTTCTGACCTTAATCATGGACTTCTCCGGAATGTCACAAAAAGCCATAGAATGCATATTCCGGCTCTTTTCACCTTTCTAAAATTACAAAAAATTAATCCAACCTATTTAAAAGAGAAAAAAATTCTAACACTTGGATATTAGTTAAGAAACGATAAAATATACATGCAATGAATGAAACATAGGCATTAAAATTTTAGTAATAGGTAAGAAGTATGAAAAATTTTTAATGTCTGTCATTGAATATAAAAGAGTATGGCACAAAAGTAATACGAAAAATATGAATCATAGCTATATAAGAGAAATATTCATAGAAAAATATCTCTGAATGCTAATGCAACAGAATTTACCAGCAGTTGAGGGGGAGGCTGAGTTTTTGAGAGACGTCTTTTTTGTTTAGTTTTCAGTTTCTGTAATGGGGTAATATTCTTTCTGTAGTGAACAATAATACCAGTCTTTCTTGAAAAGAAAAAACAAAACAATGAATCTAGAATAAAGGCAAATTTCTTATTTTGAATTCCACAGTTATCTAAGGGAACTAAACACCGGGTATCCATAACAGTCACTGATAAATACATCACGGATCAATCAACACAGTGAAAATTTTCACACCAGCAAGTTCCCACCTGGACATCCTGGCAACAGAGTCCACCTGTTTGACTTGGGAAATGTCCCCAAATGCCAATGCAAGGGGCCTTTGTGAAAATATTTGTACATGAGAAAACACACACATACACACACACAGCAGAAAATTGAAGAAACAGGCTAGTAAAAAGGACTGAAATGGTTTGAAATCCTTCAACTAACGACGAACTCAGTCATAAAGAGCCCTATTCCCAAATGTTCTTGTGTAGAAGACTTGGGTCCTAAGGGGCGGAGGTCCTGGCTGTTCCCTGAATCCAGAAGCTCACAGTGGCTGTGAGATGCTCAAAGTTGATAAGCTTTTACTAAGTCAGTTTAATACGACAGCAAGAAACACAGAGTTTCCTAGACAGTGGCCCACAAGTGCCTCTTCTCTTTGAACACAATGGAGATCGGCATGGCCCTTGGGGGCTAGAAGAAAGCACAGCTAGAGTAGATTATTCTTTGTGTTCCCCAGAGGAGTCCAGCAGCAAAAGATAATAGGACATGTTCAAAGTTGAGAAAGCAGCAGCTGAGGGCCCGTCTGGCACGAGATATACTGCTGTGCTCAGAGACCTACTAGGAAGGATGTGGGACACTGGAAGGGACAGGGCACTTTCTCTAATGCCATGCAGGCAAAACGTGAGGATGGCAAGAGGGGTCTCAGTCAGCCAGAGCTTCACAATTCAGTCTCAAAACCCTCCTCTTAAAATCCTACTTTTATTGTTTAAGCAGTTATCCATCCAGAGCTTTTAATTAACAACTCTCCCATCCATATTCACAGTTAAATTCTCCAGTAGTTAATTAAGCAAGTTTTCACAAGGTTTCTAGCAATCTAAAAACATTTTATGAGTTGGCGTCGATGTTCTGAGGAGCATTTCCAAACCAGTGATTGCTCATTACTGACTGCTGGGGTGAAGCTGGAATCAGCTGGGAAGAAGAAATGATGGAAGAAGGAACCGATTGGAGGCAGAAACATCCCTATTATAAAATTAGAAATAAAAGAAATAAAGCCAAGTGTCTGCCTTTCAAAAAAAACAATCTCCTTGTGTTAAAAAAATATATATGAATGAACAGGCTTGTCCTACCTACCCCACTGGGATCATTCACTGAAGAAATATTTCTGTGTGATGGGGACTGGGGTACAACGGTGGTGAAAAGCAAACAGATTCTTACTTGCCTGGAACTTACACTAAATGAGAGAGAAGATGTCAATCAATCAAAATAATGAATATAAAAGATAAAATGTTATAACTCCTCTGAAAGAAAGGAACCAGTTCTCTAACTGCCGGGAGAGTTTCTTTAAGGCTTGAGGTCAGTCTAAAGGCTAAGCAGCAGTTAACTGGGAAAAGGGGAGAGGGGAGGAAGAGTGTTCCAGACAGAGGGAATAGCACGTGCAAAGTCCCTGTGGCAGGAGGAGTATATTTAAAGAACTTAAAAAGAGGAGCACAAATTGCCAGGGCAGAGCTCTACAGGAGTCAAACCACAGAGGGAGCTGCAGGCCTTATTAGGGATTGTCTTTTTATCATAACAGCAATAGAAAGCCATTGAGGGGCTTAAGGAATGACAGTGACCTATTCGGATTTGCTTTTTGTAAAGATTTCTTCCAAATTTGGGGATGATGGGAAGGAAAAAGGACAAAAGAGATGTGAGGAGAGTTGTTAATAGGTTGCTGCAGTAGTCCTGGTAAAAGATGGGGGTTGCATTGTCTTAATAAGGCAGCCCAGGAGATGGAAAAAAGTGGATGGAGTCAAGACATTTAGGAGGAAAGTCCATAGGACTTTCCTATGACATCAAGGATGGCTCCTGGGTGTCTGGCCTGTCCCAGTGGGTGGATGACTGTCCCATGTGCTGGGATAGGAAACAGGTTTGGGGTGGCGCCTCAGAAAAAGAAGTATCATAAGTTCAGTCTTTAACATATTTCGTGGAGGAAACTTTGAGATAGATAGTCCAGTGGAGAGACAAGCTGGAAAATCAGTTCTTGGAGAGAGATCCAGGCTAAAGATATAAATTATAGGCCTATCATAATATAGATGGTAATCGACACAACAGAAGTTGCCCAAGGAATGGTTACAGGGTGAGAAGAGATGACATTTCAGCATTGAGCTCTGAGGTACTCAAACCCTTTTAGGTTATGTGACTCAAAGGAAAGAACATCTATGAATGGATTTTATAAATGTAAAGCACTATAAAAATTAGTTACTGTAAACCCTGAAAGAGCTTGGAGACTAACTGAATTTCTCTGCATTTTATATAGAGAGAAAGGTTACAGATCAAGCTCAGCAAGGCCAGGAGTTGTACAGACAGGACTGGGCTGGAGTATAATCCATATCAAAGCTCCAATAAGTCCAGGAGAGCAGACTGTCTGCGTTCTCTGTGAGCCCAAGAGGCTCTGGGAAGGAGGCTTAGAGTTACTCATAATCAGCAGGGTATTTCTTTTCCAGAACCCACAAATGAGCCCCATACTCAGGCCTCTGCAATAAGCTGACTGCAGCTCCCAGGGGCCTGGCTGACACACTGCAACCTCACATCTGCAGGACTCTTCGCCCTTTTCTCTCTCTTAAAGGGCCTTTGTCGCTTATTCCCCAGCCCCACAGGCAGAACAGAAGGACCTTTACTTCTGTAGCCCTGAAAAGCAGAATGAAGTTTGGGGAGCAGAGAAGTTAGAGAGAGACTTCATTCTGCCCATTTCAGGGAGGACCGGGATCCATGACTCAGTGAGAAGTAAAACACAAGCATCACACAACACACTTCTCCGTAAGGCACTCTTCATCTCCTGACGCCCAGTTTCAAAATAGCAGGGGGGAGTGAGGCAAGCAAGCCTTGCACAAAACAGCTTTTATTTCTCTCCTAGGGAAGCTGTTTTAAACTGCATTCATTTGCTGGAATTAAAAGTGATTTCACCCTCACAACAGTGACCTTAGACTCATTCTGTCCAGCTGCATAAATCAAATGCAATTCAGCACAGGGCCAGTGGGAAAGACACTGAGTGGGAGGCTGGACCAGATGACCCTCAATGGTTTCTCCAGCTCCAAGACTGCTCCCGTATGTAAGAACCAGATGTTCTTATACAAGAGTCAGCATCTTTCAAAAACATCTATTTTCTCTATGCTCATACGTAAATCAATGGCACTCAGAATTCCAATTAATCAAGTTTGGAGTTCAACATGGATATTTTTTCAGCCAGGAGTCTGCTCTCACCTACTTTCTCTCTGGGGCCTTCTTGGGGTGACTTTTCTAAATATACAATGGCCACCCAGCCACCAGGCATGTGCTAAAACCTGCTGACCCTACACTCTTTTCCCAGAGGACAGACGTGGTTTCTTTCTACTCATCTCCACCATCAAGCCTTGGGTGGCATCAGCCTCAAATTCATCATCTGGAGAAGCCGGGAACTTTTTTCCCCAATGTCCTAATTGGAAAAATGTAAATCTGGGCAAAGTTGAAAGAATTTTATGATGAATACTGTATGCCTACCACTTTGATTCTATCACTAACATTTTATTGTTCCTGCTTGACCACAAATCTACCCACCAATCTATTCATCTGACTCTATTTTATTTTTTTATGTGTTACATGGTAAATCACAGACCTCCTGGATAAATACAGACCCGATCTGGGAACTATTTTAAAAATTCTTATGCCCTAACCTTAATCTAATCCTAAGAAAACATCAGACAAGCCCAAATTGAAGAATGTTCTACAAAATAATTATCAGTTATCTTCAACATTGTCAAGAAAAGTATCATGAAAGAATGTGACACTGTCACAGATTGGAGGAAACTAAAGAGACATCACCACTAAATGCAATATGGGATTGTGGATTGGATCCTGGACCCGAAAAAATACATGAGTAGAAATGCTGGTGAAATCTGAATAAATATCTGCACATGAATTAATAATCTTGTATCAATATTAATTTCCTAGTTCCCATAATTATACTATGGTCATGTGAGTTGTTAACATTAATTTCTACACTATTTTTTTCTATTTCTCAGTAAGTCTAAATTCATTTCAAAAAAAACCTAAACGTTTTTTCTCTAAAAAAAAATTCTTATGCCTCATGTCCAGACATTTTGATTTAGTTAATCTTGGGTGGGGATCAGACACCAGTATTTTTTTTTCAATCTCCCCAGGTAATTCAAACATGTAGGAAAGGGATGGATGAGAGAATACATATGCTTCCCATGAGCCCTGACAGGTGGGGGTGGGAGAGGCCACAGTGTGGAGGCAAAAGAATGCCACAAGCTATGCAGCCCGCAGCACTGCCTTCTTGTGGGTGCACACCAACACACACAACCAACCACAGTCAAACACAATGGGCAAAGGATGCGGGGGCGGGTTGGAATGACTTGCCTTTATTCCTCTAGAACTGAGGCTGCGGTAGGGAAAATTCAGGTCTTAAGACACTCTCTGAGCCTATGCACTGGTCCACGGCCCCCGCCCAGCTGCCTCTCTCCATCCTTGACAGCTTCCCTCTCCCCCTCGCTCTGCCCTCAATGTACACTGAAGGCTGCATGGAGATGGGGTTGCAGGTATTCTCAAAATCTAGCAACAGGGAGAATGGAGGGTCAGCAATAAACCCTGCCTAGGTTTTTCAGTCCACAGGATCCAGGAGCAGAATGCTTCAGTGGCAGCAACCATTGAAGCAGCAGCATCTCCATTTTTGTTCTCACAGAGACCCAGAGCACACATATGAAATGGTTATGCAACAACACGACAGTTTCTAAATAAAACTGTGGGGACAGATCATGCCTATAGCAGTTCAGAAAAGGGAATGACAAGTAGTGACTATGGGAAGAATCTTGGTATAACCCACTGGGCACCTAACCAAATAATCAGTAGTAGTATCAGAAATACCTTGATATTACTTTCATGTTGAAGACAGTAGATAGATAGATAGATAGATAGATAGGTAGCCAATCATATGTAACAACACCAATAAACTTTGTTTTATTTTGCTTAAGAAATGTAGAAGCAGTGTCCAGCAGTGCCTTTTAATTTGAACTTGATACTTCACAACTAGGGAGGACTCAACCTTTTCTAAAATGATTCCACATAAATAATCTCATTTAATCCTCAAGCCAACTCTGTGAAATCAGTGGGTATTATCATTCCACTTTATAAATGGAGCAAATGAGGCCAAGATAAATAAAATTAAATCAGAGACTATTGAGCCTAATGAATCCAAAATATAATATAAATGACCTGATTTCTGGCCACATTTTTGTAATCTTGAAAGCGCTTTACAGAAGAACTGAAATCAAGGTCAGATAGAACAATCTCTCTTAAAACAGACTTTTAACAATGGAAAAGATGAGCTTGAAAGGCAGGCAGGACAAAGCAAATAAAATGTCCTGATGTCATTTCTGGTTCTAATTTCAGAAGCATCTCCTATGCGTACAGAAACAGCAAACTTTTTGTGTAAAACACAGATAAATTACAACCTGGGAGAGCCATGCCTGAGTCGGGATGATGGCAGCTCAGTTTACACAGGTTAGAGCATTTGCTAAATTTCTGTGAATTTTGAGAGTCCAAGATTTATCTCTGAATGCCCTGTAAAGATTTATCTCTACTTTGTGTTCTTTTCTTTAATTTGGTGGCGGGTGTAGGGGGGCAACTTTTAAAAAGCAAGAGATTTATGCAAAAATCTGTGTTTCTGGCTTCTTTGAAAGCTAGATCATCTGCCAATAGTGGGTCCAAATTCCTGTCTGGCACCATCTGTTGGAGCTGAGGGGCTGCAGATTCTGCTGAACAGGTCCCAAGCTCTCCCAGCCTCTCCAGTCCCTGCTGACCCCTACGATCTCCCAGATCAGCTTCCCTCATTTACCTGCCTGACTCCTGAGCTCAAATCAGCATAAAAGCAATGGTCCAGGAAGGTAGTAATGGACAGCCCTGACGGTATAGGAAGGTTAGTAAGTCAGGTCACACTGTGTTCAAATAATGGGGACCCTGGTCAGGCAGTGATACTGGAGATCAGGAAGCTGAATGACCCAATCCACTGTTATTCCTACCAAGTGATGAGGAAGGAAAGGAACTGAGCAGGGGTGAGGCAATGAGGAAGGGGGCTGGGTCCCTGTTAAGTTTGTGCTTCCTTAAGTCCCAGCCCCCTGCAGCGCTGGGCAGAGCGCTGCCCCAGAAAGATTTGTGGGATGGAGACAAGAATGACCATCTCCAAGACGCGTGCATTCGTTTTACCAATTGCCTGTGAGGGCCGAGAGGTACAAGAGCGGCAAATTGAGGCAAAGGGCACTGAGGGCATCTCAGAGGGTATTTGAGAACTTGAACTCAGAAGTTGTGCTAAGAAACCCGAGAATCACCATATGAGTAGTAAATGCTGCTATTCTGGGAAAAAGAAAATTCAAAGTAGTTGTATCTTAAGTGCAAAACATGAGGAATTGGCAGTGTCTGCCTGGAGTGCCCTATTGCAGGGTGGAAACTTCGAGTAGCAAAGCCCCCAGCCAGCAGTTCTCAACCTTGGTTTCATTTTGGAATCACCAGGGAAGCTGTTAAAAAAAAATCTTGCCGCCCAGGCCTCATCCCAGAACCAATTAGATCAGAATCCCGTGGGCTGGGACCCAGGCACTAGGTCCCAGGTAATTATGACGTGTAGCGAAGACGAAGAACCATTGCTATAGGCAATGGGTGTGGTCACAGCAGGAGCCTTGCTATTCCAGGGGGTTCACTGGGCCTAAAGCAACTTGTGGGTGAGGTCAGCCAAGGAGGTGACCAGAGGCCCAGTTAGAAGAACCTAGACTCGTGGGCCACACCCTTAGGCCTGGATGAACACAACTGGAGAAAGGGGTGCAAAGGATTGCTGGTGCCCAGGGTCAAGCATTACAGACACCAGTAACTAGCAAAACTAGACCCAGATTTCCCCAACCAGTGGACCAGGCTTGCTCAGTGTAGGTGACAGAACCATTAGACCTGGAGGTCCCCAGTATTTCAACTGAAGGGGGGAAAAAAAACAAGAAAGGCAAAATAGGAAAGAAGTTTTCCACTGTTAACCAGTAAAATTCCTCAGTGACCTCTAAGAGTGCCTAGCTCATCCCTTGGCTACTCCTGCTCTTTATTTATACGTTGGCCCAGTTACTCCACAATGTTGTCCCTTCTGGGTCTCTAGCTATAGCATAGATTCGGAAAGTCATTACTGCAATTTCCAGTCCCCCCTTAACAATGCACACCATTAATGTGACAACCTCCAGAATGCCATCATCAGCGGCAGACCACAAGTTCTGGCAATGAGGCAGGAGAATCTAAGAACAGATCCCAAACCCTGAGTTGGAGTCCTCATACCATCAGGGCTGAGCAAAGCTCTAGAAACAGTGGCAGAGCTAGGGCACAGTCATAGAAGAAGTAAAAGGCCCAGGAGAGCAAAAGACACAAAAAGAGAAGAAGGATAGGAAGGAGATGAGAAGAAGGAAGCCGGGGTGGGGAATGGGGAGATGGAACCCAGGCCAATGCCTCCAGCGTCCTTTAGGGACTGTGCCTGGGTCAGGAGTGAGCCAGCCTTAGGCTAAGCCCAAATTCTAGGAAGGTCTGTGCTTTTAAAAGGTATTTACATTTACCATGTTTCAAAAATGATTGAAATGGCTTAAAGGAATATATAATATGAAGTCAAATAAAATTCAAAATGGATTAGAGAAGAATTTGTGATGTGGGAGGACCAGGAAGTAGAGAAGGAGAAAAAATAAGGGCAAACTAGGGTTTAGCCCTGGCTGTGATGAATGAATATATGGGCCAGACCCCTCTACTTACAGTCAGAAGAGGCAGCTTCAACTTTTGCCTACATTGAGTCAGTATCTTGAGAATACTATGAAATGTCTTTAATATGCAAGAATTTTTTTTTGGCCTATGATGTAAGCCACTCATTTTTTTATGCATTCTCCAAAAAAATAAAATAAAATGTGTTTTTCCCAAAAAACAAAGACAAAGGGTTTAAGGTACAAACAATGCAGTTTCTGGGGAAAGAGCTCCTTTAGTTCTTGGGTGGTAAGCTCACCTGTCAGCAGTCAGAGTCTAATTAGTGCACAGCAGCAAGAGGGGGCAGGGGTTCTCTGGAATGCTGCGGGGAGAAGGGGGTAGCACGGGGGCAGGGTGGTCTCATCCATGTACACAGGATGCTGGCAGTGGACACCAGCTGTGCACAGACCTGACCCCTTTCAGCCTCCACTTTAGAAGTACAATCTCCAGGACAGTAACTCTTAACATTTTGGGGTCATGAATACCTTTTGAAAATGTGATGAAAAATGCACATGTGCAGTATACCTACAAATTCTGGAGAGCATTCCAGGAGGTTCCCAGACCCACCTTAATTCATGATCTCAGCTTTAAAGAACTGCCACTCTACAGGTTTTCAACTGTTACAGGTTTTGTCCAGTAGAAAGCACACTGTCTGGTCACCCCTACTTGTTAATTAGGAGCGCCATGAAACTCCAGTGAATCCCCAGTGCTATGGACTGAATTGTGTCATCCCAAAACTCATATAGGGATGCCCTAACCCCCAATGTGATGGTATTTGGAAATGGAGCCTTTGAGCAGTAATTAGGGTTAGATGAGGTGATGAGGGTGGGACTCCAATAATGGGATTAGTGCCCTTAGAAGAAGAGGACAAGAGACCAGAGATTGCTCCCTCTCTCCATCATGTGAAGACACAGCGAGAAGAAAGCCAGGAAGAGGGCCCTCACCAACATCAGAATTTGCTGGCACCCTGATCTTGGACTTCCCAGCCTCCAGACTCTGAGAAATAAATGTCTGTTGTTCCAGCCAACCAGTCTATGATATTTTATGAAGGCAGCCCAAGCAGACTAATACACCAGATACTTTCAATGCCAAACACCATCCACCTGGTCCACTGTGGGGCATAACAGCCACTGAGACACTGATCCCCTCATTTTTGCATCCTCTACCACATGGCCCAGAGGCAAGGTTGGAGGATGCCCTCCAGAGCACTATCGGGCACACAGATCCAGCACTGAGGATACTGGCTGCACCCCCAAAGAAGGAATCTCAAACAGGAAAAGCAAAGGAGAAATGAAATGTCAGGGCTACCAGTCAGTCCTAGGAAAAGGAGAGGATTAAAATTGAAAATTCACAGGGAAAGCTGGTACAGAGATAGTGGTCTTTCTGACATGTTCCAATAAATCTGCCCATCGTAAGACCCCCTCTGCACGCAGAGAGGAATCCATAAACACTGTCAACTCAAGGCTGCTCTTCTAAAGAAAATACACCAGGCTACAGGCCAGTGTTATTAAATGGCTCCAACCAGGCAAAGCTGCTTACCCTCAAATCAGTGTTTTTACACACCATCACTCTCCACCAAATAACAGATCTTTACAAATTCCTGTTCAACTTGGTCTACCATTGTCATTCCTCACAGTCAGCACACATCACACGTGTGCCATTGCTCTGGGGGCCCTGCTAGGCTTTGCTTCTCAAGGGCAGGGCTGAGTCTTCCTTGGCTTTTGTGATCATTCCAGGAGACTGGATTCCAGGTTCTGCACTCAGAGGTGGCCCAGTAATTATTGTTGGCTGGCTGCTTTTCCTGAAAAAGCATAATCAGACCTTTGGATTCCCATACACACACTGCCCGCATCCCTGCCACTCTCCTCTCCTGTAAAAGGTACTTCTTCACAGCCCACTCACATTCCAGGCAGTTTACACATCCAGGGATGAGCAGCCCAGCCCAGGAGTGCCCAAAAGCACAACTGGGGTTTGGGGCACGTGGAGCCATAGTAGAAGGAAATAAAGCAATTCCCTTATTGTGGCAGGAAGGGGATGTGCTTGGCCACCTCAAAGGTCCCTACCAGACCTAGGATCCTATAAGTTTGGGAAAATGTTCTTTTGTGGTGCAGCAGACACTGCTGCTTGACCACTCAATGTCCATCTTGCCCTCCCTCCTCACAATCAGACACGCCAATCTTGTTCAAGGTAACAAGGTATCCAGCTAAAACACCTTCCTGGCTTCTCCTCAGTGAGGGGTGGCCAGCGAAACCTAAGAGGAATTCTGCTGGGAACCTCAGAGCAAGCCTTGGCTTTTCAAGTACAGATATTACCCTCTTCTGCTTTGCCCTCCCACTTTCTCCCTACCAGGGAGGCTGATGTTATGCCAGAGGTAAAGCAGTCATCTTGCAGTCGTGAGGTAATGCCCAAGAAGATAAAGGTCTACCTGCTAAAGATGGCAGAATGAAAAGATGGGACAATCCTGGGTCCCACTGGCACTGTTCAACCAATATACCAGTCCTAGATGTCCTCGATCAAGACTTCTTGGTTCATAAGTAGGCCCCCTTACATGTTTCAATTACTGTATTTTAAAGCCAAGTGACATATACGCTTGCAATCTTGAAACTTTTGTTTCTGGTTTGCTTTTGTTTTGTTTTATTTTCTAAATTTGGCTCAGGCAGTGGTTTCTCAAAGGGGCAATAAGAAAGAAAAAAATCTACCTACCAGGATATTTTTCTTTTGGTTGGAAAATACCAAAGAACAAACTTCTCCATGAAAATCATCTGTATTTTATGAAAAACCAATGAAGGGCTAACCAGTCTCCCAAATTGCCAGCTGTTTTGCAAATATGCAGCTCCATAGAGAAGAACCATCAGGTTACTCATTCAAACTTGTTAGCCTCTACAGCTAAGGATTTTTCTCTCTTTGGCATTCACCCCAATACCAGCAATGGGTTTTTTGGTGTGTTTGTTTAAAAGAAAAATTATAACTTCCAGAGGGGATGAAGATTTGGACACAGGTTTCTAACATCTCCCTCTCAAAGTCCTACTGAAACTGCCAAAATAATAAGGCATTATGGATGTGGGTCCATTAACATGCCAGAATCTCTATGAACCTTCTGTTAGAATGCTAGCTGGCCCACACAAAAGGCAGCCAGAGAAAACCAACTTAGAATTCTGCTTCCCAAGCAAGCAGACTGAGGGAAGGTTGCCTTGCTGAACTCAACTTACATCAACTACTTTGGAAGGTCAGTTCAGGCCCTGGGTCAGAAGGAGAGCCTGTGGCTTTAACGCGTTTGCTGCAGCTTACCAACAGCACTCAAAGTTGCACTGCTGGGGAGGTCCAGGGGCCAGGCGGTGCCGCAGCAGATGGAGAGCCCTTTAGCACTACCCCCTGATGCTGTGGGCAGGGCCCCCAGGGGCTGTTCCACACCACGCTTACCATTCCTTCCCACTATCTTCCTATTAATGAATTCTTAAGCTTATCACAGTCAGCCCCAGAAATGCTATTTATATTAAAAAAGCAGGGTAAACCATCTCAGTCACAGATGGCTGTTTCAGGTGATGGCAGGACTAGGGAATGGGCTGGCCCCTACATGCCTTGCCTCTTGTGACTTGAAGAATGTTAACACCTGCCACCAATCCCCACCCCCCTCAAAACCTACAAAGAATTTCAGTTCTGCAGAAGCAGGTGCTTGAAAAATCGAAGTGTGAACTCAGTCATGCAAATCAATACCAGGCCTTGAGCCTAAAAAGGTTCAGGTAGGAACTGAAAAAACTTTTCGGGTTTTTTCCCCCACTAAATGTCATCACAATTAGGCCACATTAGGGTGAAGGTGGCCAAAAGGTACCAACTTCCAGCTATAAGATAAGTAAGTCCTGGGGATGTAATGTACAACATAGTGACTATAGTTAACAATACTGTATTGTGTATTGGAACGTCTCTAAGACAGTAGATCTTAAAAGTTCTCATCACAAGGAAAAAAATTGTAACTCTGTGAGATGATGAATGTTAACTAAATTCACTGCAGTGATCATTTTGCAATATATACATATATCAAGTCATGTTGTATATCTGAAACTCACATGTTATATGTCAATTATATCTCAGTAAAACTAGAGAAATAAACAAGCAAAATAAATAGGTCACATTAGAGAAGCTTTATTCTATTTACTAATTTTTTTCCTTCAGTTTAGAATTCAGCAAACGTTTCTTCCTATGCCTCCTTGAAATTATTGGAATAGAAAACTGGAGGGCAGGAACCTACTATCTCCTAAGCAGAGGCCATGTACCCGACATGGAGACAGACACTTCACTTACATCATGTCACTCGTCCTCTATCATGGCCTTGTGAAACAACCTCAGAAAGGTACCCAGAGTAGGGAGTGCCAGAACCAGGTCATAAGCCCAGAATCATTCACTCATCCGTTCACTTGGCAAATATTTCATTGGCTCCCTATGATGTGCTCACCACTGTTCTGGTAGCTTCCCAACAAGTATGCCTATGGAATGCCCTGAGTGGAGGCTAGAGCCCACAGAGCACTTGGGCTGTGATCAGCCTTATCCATTATTTCAGTGCCTCGGGAAGATATCATCATTTTCTCTTAGTGCCAGGTTGACAGAGCTGGGAAGCACTGAATAAATAAGTTGTTGGTGGTGATAAGGGCTATGACTCCAAAATCCCTGTTTTTTCTACCAACCCTCTGCCCCAGCAGCTGAGTGATCAGAAGACAACAGGACATTCAGAATCTACAACAGAAATAGGAAGAGTAGGAATAAGAAAGCTGAAAACTCATCATGTTCAATCCACTCAACCATCCACCTCTCAGCTGGGCCAAGCTTAATTGCAGTTTCCTCCTATAAGTCTGTATTTAAGTCAAAAGGAAACACTGGGTTCCTTTGATTTAAAACCACCTCATGTATACAACAGAGAAAAGACAGCCTCCTCAATAAGTGGTCCTGGGAAATCTGGACAGCCACATGTAAAAGAATGAAATTAGAACACTCCCTAACACCATACACAAAAATAAACTCAAAATGGATTAAAGACCTAAAATGTAAGGCCAGACACTATAAAACTCTTAGAGGAAAACATAGGCAGAACACTCTATGACATAAATCACAGCAAGATCCTTTTTGACCCACCTCCTAGAAAAATGGAAATAAAAAACAAAAATAAACAAATGGGACCTAATGAAACTTAAAAGCTTTTGCACAGCAAAGGAAACCACAAACAATCGAAAAGACAACCCTCAGAATGGGAGAAAATATTTGCAAATGAAGCAACTGACAAAGGATTAATCTCCAAAATTTACAAGCAGCTCATGCAGCTCAATATCAAAAAAACAAACAACCCAATCCAAAAATGGGCAGAAGACCTAAATAGACATTTCTCCAAAGATATACAGATGGCCAACAAACACATGAAAAGTGCTCAACAGCACTAATTATTAGAGAAATGCAAATCAAAACTACAACGAGGTATCACCTCACACCAGTCAGAATGGCCATCATCAAAAAATATACAAACAATAAATGCTGGAGAGGGTGTGGCGAAAAGGGAACCCTCTTGCACTGTTAGTGGGAAGGTAAATTGATACAGCTGCTATGGGGAACAGTATGGAGGTTCCTTAAAAAACTAAAAATAGAACTACCATATGACCCAGCAATCCCACTACTGGGCATAGACCCTGAGAAAACCATAATTCAAAAAGAGTCATGTACAACATTCATTGCAGCTCTATTTACAATAGCCCGGACATGGAAGCAACCTAAGTGTTCATCAACAGATGAATGGATAAAGAAGATGTGGCACATATATACAATGGAATATTACTCAGCCATAAAAAGAAACAAAACTGAGTTATTTGCAGTGAGGTGGATGGACTTAGAGTCTGTCATACAGAGTGAAGTAAGTCAGAAAGAGAAAAACAAATACCACATGCTAACACATATACATGGAATCTAAAAAAAATGGTTCTGAAGAACCTAGGGGCAGGACAGGAATAAAGACGCAGACGTAGAGAATGGACTTGAGGACACGGGGAGGGGGAAGGCTAAGCTGGGACGAAGTGAGAGAGTGGCATGGACATATATACACTACCAAATGTAAAACAGATAGCTAGTGGGAAGCAGCCGCGTAGCACAGGGAGATCAGCTCGGTGCTTTGTGACCACCTAGAGGGGTGGGATAGGGAGGGTGGGAGGGAGACGCAAGAGGGAGGAGATATGGGGATATATGTATATGTATAGCTGATTCACTTTGTTATAAAGCAGAAACTAACACACCATTGTAAAGCAATTATACTCCAATTAAGACGTTAAAAAAAACAAAATAAAATAAAATAAAACCACCTCATGTTCCTAATATGTAAACACAGCTGAAACACCAAATGGTTTTTTGGCTGCTACTTCTCTGCCTCCCTTTCTCATCAAACACAAAAATGTATGTGTACGTTAAGATTGCCAGGGTCACTGGGCACCTTCAGTTAGAGCACGATGCCCTGGAACACAAGGGGGTCAGGTTGGTCTCCTTCTGGGTTTGGTCTTGACCTCCTCGGCCTCCCCAGCCCACAGTCCCAGGCCTTCCAGCTGCTCCCAAATGTAGGTCATGGGCTGCAGGAGAGTCCTGGAAAGAAAACTTGCAAATCCAGAGCAGAACCAGAAAAACAACTCCTGGCAGTGCCTCAGAAATGAATACTATCTCAGGGTAGGAAGTTCAAAGTCATAGCTACAAAGATCAGCTTCAGGTTCTGTGATTACAAAACAATACAGTATGTCCCCCACTCTATCCCACCCTCCTTTCCAAAGGACAATGTCCAGTTCCTAAGCCATTTGTAAATGGAAGAGGGCAGAGGTTGGGGCGGGGGGCACATGGAGGGACAGCCTATACACACACACATATGTTTGAGGCTCTTGTGGACCAACCTGGCTTCTTGTTGGATTACAAAAGGGAGCTTGGCTGTGACTAATTTCAAAAAACAAAGTTAAAGTCAAAAGCTGCCACAGGTAACCCCAGCTTATGAATCCACATTCCAAAAGTTTGTAACAGCAGGATGTTGATGGTGGGGTAGGTTGTGCATGGTGGGCAGACGGCAGGGAATGTATGGAGACTCTGTACATTCTGCTCAGTTTTGCTGTGAATCTAAAGCTGTTCTAAAAAATTTAGGCTATTTTTTGAAAATTTGTAACACAAGTGCTTCAAACTCACAAGACATATAGTTATTGAAATAACATGATCGAAAGTAATTGGTTCCCCCTCCTACACTGTTGGTGGGAATGTAAGTTGGTGCAGCCACTATGGAAAACAGTGTGGAGAATCCTCAGAAAACTGAACATAGAATTACCATATGATCCAGCAATCCTACTCCTGGGCATATACTCAGACAAAACTATAATTCAAAAAGATACATGCATCCCTATATTCATAGCAGCACTATTCACTATTCACATTTAGGAAACAACCTAAATGTCCATCAATAGATGAATGGATAAAGAAGATGTAGTACATATATACAATGGAATACTACTCAGCCATAAAAACGAACAAAATAATGCCATTTGCAGCAACATGGATGCAACTAGAGATTATCATACTACGTGAAGTAAGTCAGAAAGAGAAAGACAAATACCAAATATGATATCACTTACCTGTGGAATCTAAAATACGACACAAATGAACCTATCCATGAGACAGAAACAGACTCACAGAGGTAGAAAATAGACTTGCGGTTGCCAAGGGGGAGTGGGTGGAGGAGGGAAGGCCTGGGAGTTTGGGATTAGCAGATGTAGACTATTTTATATAGGATGGGTAAACCACAAGGTCCTACCTCTATAGCACAGGGAACTATATTCAATATCCTATGATAAACCATAAAGGAAAAGAATATATATATTTTTAAAAAGTAATCAATTCCCAGTCAGCCAAGAGACCAACTTAACCCACACTGTAGCTGAACTGTGCTGGGTGAATTCTCAACTTGGTGTCACCTCACAGGAGTCTGCTCTGGGCTGAGAAGGGCTGCCCGCTTCCTCCTTGTGCAGCCAGTCGGAAAGCAGAATTCTCCTTATTCTCCACCCCCTTGTTTCCTGGGCCCAACTTCAGTCCTGGGGCCAGAGTTCTCCTCCCATTCCTGTTCCTCATCTCCCCAGGAGGGCTGAGGGCCATGAAAGCAACATCCTGGATACAGGGAAGCAGAGCGCAAAGGTAGAATCGAGCCCCATAACGCAGGGGGCACGGGGAGGACTGGAGGGCGCCCTCCAGAGCCCCCTCTGTAGGTCCTGAATCCCAGGCACTGCTTGGAGCTGCACATTTTCTTCGAAGCGGCATCATTTACTTTAGTGTTCCTTCCACTGGAAAGCCCTCGGGCTTATGTTCTTATTACAAAACCATTTGTCCTCACCTGCCCCTATTATCATGTCATTAAAAATGGGGTCAATTTGTTTTTTTTCTATTTTCCTAACATGTGAATACCGTTGATGTCTCTGTGATCAAACATATCTTTGGCAACCACTGGGTCCACTTGATACTTTCTCAGTGGGAAGTCAGCAGAAATATAGAAAGGAAAAGGCTCAAGACTTCTAGGCATTTGATAAATCCCAACTGTCTTATACAGATTTAATGAATCCAGAGACCCTCCTTGTGCATGCCCCAAAGTCTGAGACTCCTACATGACACATGCACGAAGGGACCCCGGCACAAACTACACCTCGCTCATGAGAAGGACATCAGGAACAGGTGGCTTCAGCGTGGAGAGAAGAATGAAGAAAGGACCTTCATAATACCGCAAGGGCACAGTCTCCAAGGGGGAGTCTCCAAGGCCAATTTTGAGGACTGATTTTACAAAAACAAAAGGAAAGAAAGAGGCGCTATTGTACACATTATCTACCATGCATATTTACTCCCAGCACCTGTCCTTCTGCTGTTTCTGCTCTTGCCTGGAAGCAAGGCCTGCACTCCCTTGACACAAAGCCAGAGAGCATGCCCACAGGTCCAGACCCTCAGGGGACCTCTGCGGCTCCAGGACACAGTCCCACCCTGAGCTAACACCACACAGTGCTTGGCAGGCAGCTGAAGAGCATACTCAGCCCTTCTTTATCTTGACCACTCTGTGGCAACCCTCCCCTCTTTGGATCCTGGATTTTCCTGGATTTTCTCCACTTTTTCTGTGGATTCCTTCTGAGTTCCATCTGCAGATTTCTCTTCCCCTGCTAACGCTTCAAGTGTCCCCAGGGCTTCCTTCTCAGCTTTGCTCTCACACTTCTCACTCCCCCCCGGACCTCGCTGGACTATCTTATTAGGACTATTGGCTTCACTTCTCCCCCACGAGATTCATAACACCCAAATCTACATCTCCAGACCTTTCTCCAGAACTCCAGACCCATGTTTCCAAATGCCTTTCAGGTACCTCTCCTGAATGTGCCATGAACACATCAGAATCACCATGTCCAAAACTGAACTCATCATCTTCCTCAGCAAACTCACCTTCCTGCACAAAGAGCAGCACCGTCAACTCAGTGTGCCACATCAGAAACCACGACGCCTCCCATAGCCCTCACATGCCCCGCTGCCACCAAGTCTTCACGCCCAGCTCCTAACCCTTTCTTGTATTCATGTGCTGCTCCCTGTCAGGTTCAAGGCCCTCATGATGCCTTGTTCTACTTCATGGATGAAATAGCCAGCCAGCAGATCATCTTGCTGACATTAATTCTCCCCTCCAATCCATGCTTCATAAACACTAGGGTTTCCTTTCCAAAACACACTTCTCTCCCTGTCTCTTTTTTATTAAAAGTCTTAAAAGCTTCCCACACTACTGCCCACAAAAGAATATCCAAATGGTTAACAAAGCATGCAAACCTTGTGTGATCTTATCATATCTCCCAACACTCCCCACAGAGCATCCTACTCGAAACTACATAAAACCACTTGGGATTCCCAGAATCAACTATGACATGTTATACATTCCTACTCTGTATCTGCTGTTCCCACGGCCTGGAGAACTCCTATTTATACTTCAGGACCCAATGCAAATATCACCTTTTCAGTGAGAGGCTCTCCAACTCTTCATCTCCTTCAGATCTCTTGTTCCACCCTCTGTGTGACAGAAATACTTTGAACACAGCTTTAAAGCAAAATGTACACCAGATATTTAATGACTTGTGATTTAATGACTTCTTTACATATCTCCCTTCCCACTCTGCTGGGAGAACCACAAGGTCAAGAATGTATATCCTCCTGCCTAGAACATGCACAGGTTTAGAAAAGCAGTTCATGAAGTTCCTCAAATTGGAGGAAGGACCAGTGATGAGAGATATTTCCCCAGGATGTACAGACAGGAAGCGAGGGGAAGGAAGGAGTTAATGGCTGAATCTTTCAAATGCTATGATTGGTAACCTTGGATTTAAATGTCTGTTTTGACACAACTGGCTAGTGAGAAAGCATTTTCATCACAAATCCTTGTTTCCTCCAAGTTTCCTAAAAAAATCACCCTATCAGTTTGAATCCTGCAGCCTCTTTCTCAGCCAAAAGGAATTTCCCTTTAAACAAAAACTATTCAGACATTTCCAAGATATGAAATGTTAAAAAACCAAGATTTTCCACTCAGACGACTGAAAACTGTTTGTAGATTTTTTTTCCCCAGACTCCTCTAATTTGCCAAGAAGTCTGAAGAGGGGTGTGTGAGTGTGTGTGTGTGTGTGTGTGTGTGTGATGTTAAAAAAAAAATATCTCCTACCTCTGTGTCTCTCTGTTTTTCCATTCTTTATTTTGTCTGGGTTTTACTGAAGCAAGGTTTTTAAGTCGGAAAACAGAGGTTACAAAATGCAAAACTATACCCGCCAACTGAGTGCCCAAGGAAAGAGGTAATCAACTGACCTTTGTTGTTGTTGTTTTAAATCACCCATTTTTTAAAGATCAGAGACTTTCAAGGGTGACAGCATGATACCCAGCACAGAACTTTGGAGTTAAAAGGAACCTGTGGGACCATTATACAAATGCAGCATTTTACAGCAGGATAAACTGAGATGGAGGATGTGAAGTAACTTGTACTACAATGAGTTTTTCCAAAGAAAAACTCTCTTCCAAGATACTTCTAACAAGAAGCAGGCATACAAATTTGAGTGGCTCAGCGTCACCTGTCTCAATTCTTTAAAAGTTCTTCAGTAATGTCAATAAAGTTTAGATAAATAAATTACACCGGAATAGAGCAACTCAAGGGCAGGCAATTCAACATCAGGCAACTGTAACTGAGCTCAACAGCAGCTAGACACACCAGAAGGATCAATGGTACAAGATCTAAGAACTTATATCTGACTTTTGCACTGACCTTCCACTCAGTCCTAGAAAAAAATTAGATACACCACCGCAGAACACCAAAAGAGTGCTTCCCAAGCTGAAGAATAAGGATGAACCCAGTCAAAACACAGCCTGCATCTGATGAGTGACACTGACTCAAGAAACAGCTGTGTCCCAGCAATGACTCATGAGTCTCTCTTGGGTTTACACTGCAGGAAGGCTGAGTCACAAAACATCCCCTGAGATAACAGGGGTGCGGTGATAAGGGGGAATCAAAGTGTTCTCAGCTCTTCTCAAAGTAATGCATCAGCAAGATTCAAAGGTTACCCAGCCAGAGCCACTCTACAGCTCATGAGGGCCCAGAAGATCTTGGGTCATATTCCAAAGATCTCCCGGTTTCCATCCACAGACAACTAACAGATGTAAAGATCTGAGAACCATCTGTACTGAAGTAGATGGAGGAGCCCAGGAGAGTGTACAGGGAGAACACAAGACCAAGTACCAAACGCTTTTAACAGGTGGTAATGCAGCCAGCAAAGGAGGAAAATCTAAGCCTCCCAGGGTATCATGGGAGCCAAAGCAAGAGCAAGTTACAAGATGAACGTGTGGTCAGTCAGTATTGCCACATGTTCCCACGAGGCCTTGCAGGTAAGGATGGAGAGAAGACTAGTGGATGGAGCGGTTAGAGAGAAGTTGGAGAACCTTCAGGCAGCAGTAGGAACCAGAACATACAGGAGGCAGAGGTAAAAACTGAGGAAATGGAGGCCGTAGCTATTGACTACTTGTCTGAGAAAACCTGGCAGTAAACAAGAGAGAAAAAACAAGCAGAGCAAGGAGGGGCAACAGCATCTGGCAAACATGTGTTCAAGGCAGAGACCTGTGTTTACAGCAGAAGACAGAAGCTGCGGAGAAGAGGAAATGAAGATGCCTGAGAGAGAATAATTACAGGTGCCTTGTGCTTCCTGAATGATATCAGACTCCTGAGGTGGGGATACTTCTTCCCCAGAAAGAAGACATTTGACTTAGGGGAGAGGGTGAAAAAGTGTGTACACTATGAGCTAGGCAGTGGCGTGTGAAGAAACTGAGACCCAAAGAGGAGAGGTTACTTGCCCAAGGTCACCAGAGAACCACTGGCCCTGGATTCCAAATCTGCCTGGCTCGAAGGCACACCCTTTCCACAACGCTGCCTTCAACTCTACTCTAGCAGAAACTGGGACTATTATAGAATCATCCTCCCTCCCATCTGGGTCTCAAAACTAAACAAGAAAAGTTATTGACATCAAACTACCCAAGTCACTTTCATATTAAATTTTCAGACTTGCAGAGGCATTTACAAGCATCCAGAGTTTTAAAAAAATACATTAACAAAAGAGACTGAGGTCACTGAGCTTATTCATTCTCCAAGACTGCCTTACTCTACGTAATTGTGCATCAAGCAAGTATTACATATCTCTGAGCATCCTGTGCTTGGAAGTATAGAAAAGACAGTCATGTTCCCTGCCTTCAAGAAGCTTGTGTTCCAGCTGAGGTCTCTTTTTTGCTCGAGGCCTTAGATTCTGCATTAGATAAATGGGGCCATCACCTCTTATGTGCCTTGTGGGTAACCTAGACAATTCCATTTAGGGAAAAAATGAGGTCTCTTGGAGCTTCACTTGGAAGAGCCAGAGAGCATGTGGTGAGCCGGGAGAAGGGGGAATAGACTCAAGGTTGACACCAATGGTGAATCTCACCATTTCATTTCAGGCTTGACTCTACTGAGGTGGAGAATGTAAACACTACTCCCTCATTCATAAAATCACTGACAAGCAATTCAGACACTCTGCGGCCCTAGGCCCTCAGTCCTACCAAACTCCCAGCCAAAGCCTAAGGCCATTTGCCCCAAGACAGTCCACAGACAGGTCAGAGCCCCATAGGGCTGAGGCCGGCAGTTCAAGCTGCAAACAGGCACAGTCTGACCTTATCAGTGTTTGAATAGCCATATGCAACTGGAAAAACAGCTTCTTTGAAAAATGGCATTCAGCTCTCTGCTTGCAGAGATGAGGTTGTGTGGACCTCGAACAGAAAAAGTCATTCTTGTCTTGCACCGTGATCATGATCACAGGCTCAGCTAGCTACCTCCAGCCCTCATATTTGACCCTGACGCAGAGAGTTCAGATAATATAGTTAATTCTACATTTCCTCATTCGTGAGTTGGGACACAGCAGTACCCCCTCCATGATAGCCTTTGCATGCACTGCAGGAATATTCCATGCTTAAATGTTTTAAAACACTTTCCATTTGCTAGCCCACCTTTGTGAGAAAAACAGCCATTAGCTAAATGAACACACCTTTTAGTGAAGGAAAGGTCTGCCAACTCAGACTATTTGACTAATGATCATTACACATGGTCATGCTGGTTGAGGCTCCAATAGCCCCTCCATTCCCACATGACTAATCTAAGCCAATCAGGTAAATCCCTTTCCAGCCATTGGTTCAGAAATGATGATGTGATCCCATCCTTGACAATAAAGCTCGAAGAGAAATCAGCTGGTAGGCATCTAAAAAAAGTTTCTTCCATCTTAAAAAAGGACACAAGGAAGACACAACCTCTCTTCTCCCTTTGGATATTGTCATTTTTATTTGAACACCTGAAACTCATAAGGATATGAGTTGCCTTCTAGTTGCCTCCAACTTGAAGATGAAACCTGCCTATGGATGGATGGAATCTAGGTCCATGATGAACTGAGCAACTGCTGAATCAGCCAAACATGTAGCTATACTTTTAGGCATCTTGCAACGTGACAGAATAATTCACTTATTGTGTAAGCAATGTGAATCGGTTTTCAGTTACTCGCAGCGGCAAGCACTGTCATTTAATTCAATTATTAATCTAGATGCAGTGCCTCATTTCTCCTGCCAGAGCAACTTCACATCAGAGCTCAATAGGATATTATCACTCAGGGATCACTGAAGAAAGAGGGCAAGTACAAAGCTCAGTACTGCCCTCTCATCTTTCAGAACTGTGCTCAAGCCCACCTTCCCCCAACCCGTGGTAACACAATGAGAACAATTTCAGAGACAATAATCTAATTGAGTCAAAGATTTTTCACCAAAACAATGAAAATTCTTTAGATCATAGCTAAATCAGCAACATATATGCAAGACTGCCTTATGAATAGGGGCCACATGCAGAGGGGTAGTGAGAGGTCCCCCCAGCTCCCCAAATACTCCTCCCCTACTACCTGGCTATTGCCTAAAGTTCTCCATTTAGAGATTCAAGAAATTATTGTTAAATATAAACGCCCATTTAGGGGTCATATGTTTAGCTTTACTAATATTGAAATGTTTAGTGTAAGCTTAAAAATCTTTCCTGAGAACAAAATTAAAGAGGAGGAGTTGGAAGGAGAACACCATTACAGAGAGCAACTCGGGGTCCAAGAAGCGAGGGAAACGTGAAAGGAGTGAAGGTGAAGAAAGGTGAAGTAGGGCCTTGAAGACAAATTATACTGACTTCACAATTCTGTCTCCTACTGGAACTCATTACCTTTATTCAATTGGTGGAGGTCAGGTGACCAGAAGTAATGATTTCTCAAGCCACAAGGACCCAGGGTCCCACTCAGAATCTGGCCAGAGGCCAACAATAGGAGGCGAACATCAAACCAAAAGCTCCCATATCCTACGGGAGCCCTATCAGGTCTCTGGGCCGCCGAGAGGAAGGGGAAACCACCAGCCTCTCAGATCAGCCATCCGCCTTCCGGCAATCACGATGGATGTGGAAGCCAGATGGCCTTCACATCCGCTCACCAGGCAGGTGGAACCTACCCTTAGCACCCCACCTACCACCCTCTGGGCTCAGTCATTTCATTTTAAGAACCAATTGGATATAAAATTTAAGCACATAACCACTAATAATTCTACAAAGAACTGGATTTACATGAATTTAGGGGTTGTTTTTTTTTTTTTTTTGCGGTACACGGGCCTCTCACTGTTGTGGCCTCTCCCGTTGCAGAGCACAGGCTCCAGACGCGCAGGCTCAGCGGCCATGGCTCACGGGCCCAGCCGCTCTGTGGCATGTGGGATCCTCCCGGACCGGGGCACGAACCGGTGTCCCCTGCATCGACAGGCGGACTCTCAACCACTGCGCCACCAGGGAAGCCCATGAATTTAGTATTTAAAAGAAGCAGAACTAGGAGGTTGGAATTAACTGATTCACACTACTATATACAAAATAGATAACCAACAAGGACCTTCTTATAGCACAGGAAGCTATACTTAACATTCTGTAATAACCTATAAGGGAAAAGAATCAGAAAAAGAAAAAAATATATATATATATATAAATAAATCACTGTGCTGTACACCTGAAACTAACGTAATATTGTAAATCAACTATACCTCAATAAAATAAAATGAAATACCAAGCAGAACCTCTGTCATTACCTTTGCAAAGAAAAGGTATCCTATTGTATACCTAAAAAAAAATAATCATTGCAAAAATTGATAAAATCCCTCTTTTCCAGATTGCTAAACTGAGCTATAAGAAAATTACCAAGAGCACGAAGTTTCTCATACACAAACCCACTGCTAATCCTTCATCCTCAAAGCCCTTTTCCAGCAAGCACTCCTGCTTCCTCTATTCATTACCCAAGGCCTCCACCAACCCTGGTGGCATTGAGTGAGCACCAGAATCCCCTCTCTCCCCAAGGAAATGCAGGCTAAAATTACCTCTAGTCCAGTTTTATGTGGTGCCTTTAAATTGTCATTTTTCATTTCCTAAATACTTTCAGGAGGTAAAAGTTTGAACAGTACGAAAGGGATAGTGTGTAAGTAACTCCCTCTCCCTCCCTCCCTCTCTTAACCTCTAGTCCCTCAAGTCCCCTTACCAGAAAAACATCAGCCATCTGTTTCTTGAGCATCCGCCCAGATATAGTCAGTGCATGTAATAATATACATAGATAAGATTTATAGACTGTTTTGCTCTTTAAATTGCAAAATCCCACAGTAAATTCCCAGAAATGTAATTTGCACAGAATCTTACAGGAAACACAACATGAATGTTAGAAACATCCAACATCCTGGCAGGTTTAGGGGAAGGGACAAGGCTTCTTGCAATGATTTGAAACCATAATATATACACTCCTCATTTTTATATCTGCCATCTTTTCTGAAACCAGTTTTCACTTGTATTCACTCCAGAAGCAATAGCTTTCCTAAATGTACTACTCACTGATTTAAAATTATATCTCATCATCTGTATGGGAACTATTTTTTCAGCTTCAAGAGGAAGCCCAAAGCTCTAATAATTCAGGATCTAATGAGCAAGTCCAAATTCGCTCTGTGTGGTTCATTATTTTATAGACTTTGAAACTGTCTCCTCTAAGCCTTTGTCCTTCTGGACCCAGAAGTTTTCTTCATAACTAACCAAATGAGAAAAACACTGCTCCTGATGGCTCACAGAAGGCACCTGGGAGATGTGACAATCCCAGCCTCGGGCAACTTCTGTATTTTTAAAATCAAGTAGGTGACAGTTTTGCTAAAACAGGGCATTAGCAATCATGCGTGTGGTAGCTAAATCCCTATTTAGAGCAAAGAGAGTGATCATGCTAGGAAGGGTTGGTGGCTGCACTGCCACCCCAGTTAAATATTAGCTGCCTTCAGACTCAGCAATTTCTGACTCCCCATCCTCTGACTCAGTTCCTTTTAAGTCTGGATCCTTCATTCATACAGCATAGTGGGCAAGAGCTTGGGCTTTGGAGGCAGGTAGACTTGAGTTTAAATGACCTTTTACCAAGTCACTTAAACTCATTAAGCCTCAGTTTTCTTATCTGTAAAACGACTCCTTCACTGGATCATTGAGATATCCTCTTTTTTTGGCTGTGCCCTGCAGCATGAGGGATCTTAGTTCCCTGATTAGGGATCGAACCTGTGCCTCCTGCAGTGGAAGCTCGGAGTCTTAACCACTGAACCGCCAGGGAAGTCCCACTGATACATCATTTTTGTAAAGCACTAAGTACAATGCCTTTCATGAGAACCAGCTACATAATCTATGGGACCTGCTACAAAATGCAAACGTGTGGGCCCTTGTTCAAAAATTATTGAGGATCTCAAGATGGTGAGAGCAGAGCATCAGAGTGTGGGGCCCTGTGGGACTGCACAGGTGGCAGGCCCACGAAGCCAGCCCTCCCTTTCAGACAATAAATATACAACAGATGGTAGTACACTATCTTACCAATTTCCCAGCTTACATTTGTACCTTACCCTCCCTGCAGGCTCTCCACTCCCTTTGAGATGCCTAATCCACTCAACTTGGAAAGTTTCACTGGGCCATTCCAAAAACAGGCACTCTGCCTCAGAAGTAACCTGCATTTTTACAAGAAAATAACTGACAAAAATGGGGGGGGGATCTAAAACAGAAGGTGATGTTACCATAAGCTCATGCCAGACACACTCCCACCTTAGAGCCTTTGCTCTGGCTTTTCATCCTGCTGAGATAACCTTCTCCCCTACTTCAGGCCTAGAGTGTAAGCTTCCCAAGGTCAAGAATTTTGAGGGTTTTTTGGTTCACTGATGTATCCCAACTGCTTAGAACAGTGTTTCGCACATAGAAGCTCTTCAATAACCATTCATTGAAGGAACAAATAAATCTGTGAGTGAATGCATCATCAGGCCATCCTTTTTCCACTTGGAGGTCAGGCCATTTCTCATTATGGACAAATGGCAATAATAACCAGCTCTGCAACTGGATACCCAACAGAGTTCAAGAAACAGATGGGAAAGTTATCTATTTTCAAATCTCTGCCAAACTCCCCTTAGTTTAGAAGGAATATAACCCCGTTGTCTGTGCTACCAAATCCAATACGTCTTTCAGCATGAATTCATATACTCAGTTTGGGGGCCACGGCTTGCAGCAATGACGAGTGGCATTTTATATGAGTGAGCTGCCCAGAAGAGAAACACGTCCCTAAGTGGCACACATAAAAGTAATTAAAAATAAAATCAAATTAGAAGAAAAATAATCACCCATCACTGCTTCATTACAATGACATAGAAAAACTAAGCCCTTGCTACCAAAAGGAAGGTAAGGTCTCTACCCCTGAAACTGTGCATGAAGATGTCAGTTAGACCCAGTCCAAACTGTCCTGCCTGAAGTTGTCACAGTCACAGTCTGTGTCACAATGTCACAGTCACGGGTAGCATCTCAAACCCTGGCATAAGATCTCAGAAAGGCAAGTCACGAGGCCTGAGAAAGGGAACGCGGATGCTGTGCATAATTCATCCCACCAGCTGAAAGATAACCCAAAGCATTACAGCTGCGGGATGAGACATTTTCACAGTACTCATGAGAACAAAAGAGAAGAGCTGCCCCTCGCAAATGGTTAAAATGTGGCCTATGTCAGGAGAAACATCTGGAGATACTATCAGAAGATATTTGACGGCCAGCGTTCTCTGAGCTCTGTCCTGGCAACGGGAAGTACATCTGGGCCCCCAATCCAAAGGCAGCCCACGCGGTGTCCTTGGGACAGACTCAGTGAGCAAAGACCAGAAGATCACACCACACATCTGGCTTTTGACCCGGCATGAACTTCCACTACCTCTCTGCCCTGCACTCGGCATGTTTTCAACAAGCCATTCTCAGCCACCACAAATGCCTTGGTGGGAATCACAGGGAGGCCCTCATCCCTTTTCCCAAAATAACGTCAGTCAGAGGCAAAGGCCAAAGGGGTGGAGCCTGCAGGCCATTTTGAAAAAGTTTCAAATATCCTGGCACTGACTCCATTAAAAGAATCATGAAGGGGAAATAGCCAAGCCTCTAATTTTCTCATTAGTGTCTCTCTCTATACAAACTCTGCATTTGTAAAAAAGAAACAAAGGCATCTCACAATAAAGTCATATTATCAGTGCTGGCTGTTGGAAACAAAATTTCATTTTGCAAATTTAATACCCAAAACTTGAAATTGAAAACTTTATAAGAAATGTGTGTGCTCTGTGACAGTTTAATGCCCAAAGGGATCTCTGGGGCATAAGACTGAGCAAGGAGCTGGTGAGCTGTCCCACCTTCTCCAAAGCCTTTCTGAAATATGCGCTGCCTCAGATTTTCCATTCTCCTTTGCTGATCTTTCCTCTGAAGAAGGAGGAAGCAGATTTCTTGGCTGAACAGTTAAAGGAGCCAAATAAAGTAGTCTTCCTCCTAATACGAAGGGACCTTTTTTCAAAACACACACACACACACACACACACACACACACACACAAGTATACTTCCTAAAATTCAAATAAGAAAGGAAGAGAAAGAGAGAATATGACAGCGAAGGAAAAAATGCTACTTTATTTTGCCCAGTTTTAAAAAAATCTTCCCACAGAAATTAGTAGCAAACTAAACAGAGGCAGATTATCAAAACATCTACCATTTCTCCTGCTTTACAGCGCAATACGAAATGATATAGCATATGTGAAAAGCCCTCGGGGAAAAGAGTATAAGTTGCTGAAGCAATACAAAGCGTCGTTACTATTATCAAAAGTTTGAAAGAGACAGCGGCCCACCTTCACTGTTCAGCTAGAAAAACCACATCTCTCCCCAGATCTCTCCATTCTGGGCATGCTCTTCCCAAATACTTCCTTCCCAGTTCCCTGTCCCGAGCTGGTCCTCTGATGACACTTCCCCCTCTCAAGCCTCCCCTTCGCCGCCCCGCCAAGTCCTCACCGTGTGATACATGAGAGCCTCGGTTTCCCCGGGCTCTGACAGCTCGCTCAGCTTGCGGTCCCACTGCAGGACGCTCTGCTCCCCGCTCTCCAGCACCTCCATGGTGGTCCGAGGTGCGCTGGGCCGAGGATGCTGAGGGCAGGAGGGGAGCGGGTAGGGCGGCCTCGGAGGGCGAGAACCGCCTCTGCGTGAGTGTGTGTGCGTGTGTGTGCGTATGCGTGTGGCTTATGCACTTAGGAAGGAAAACGTTCGCTCCTCTGCCTGAGAGAGAATTGCCAAGGGCTCCGGTCCAGCGTCCTCGGAGATCTGAGAATCCCCAGAGGAGACAGACTGTCTAGAGATCAGACCGAAGGCTGAGGAGAATAGAGCAGGGTGTGTATCCAAAATAAAGGCAGGAGATCAGTACTCATCCCAAGAAAAGCCCTTCTCAATAAGCTCACTTTCCACTACTGCTCCAGACACAAACTTTGAGATTCCCCAGAGCTCCTCAGCTCTGCTCCAGGATACAGCTATGACTCCTCCTCCCTCCAGGGCGGGGACCAATCGGGTGCTCACTTCTCCCACCCTACCCAATCAGAAGTCTTTCTCTCCGTCCAGAGGCAGGGACACCGAGAAGTCTCCGCCCAGGCTTTGGAATGTGGGCGGGCAGCGCCTTTGACGTCACCGGGGAGCTACTCCGGTTTTACTACAGCCGGCAGCCGAGGTCTGCGGCAGCCGACAAATGGAGTGCCTGAGCCCAGGAGTGATGGACTGGGGGCGCAACCAATGAGGAAGGAAAGCCTGGGAGGGACAGCCAATCAAATAGCGACAAGAATACATTTTATAAGAGGGAGGGTGCGCTCAGTCGCCTGAGAATCCAGAGAAATTAGCGCGCGCGTCTAGGGGAAGAGAGTGCCGCTGGGAGGCCTGATTTACGTAGTGTCCTAAATATTTTCCAGTAGTTTAGCTCATTTGAGTCTTTCAGGATTTTTAAAAAATAAGTCACATATTACACACAAATATAAATATTCCCTATTATGCATGAATTCATGTTAGCACATATCTGGCAAATTGTAATTGCTTGTGCTTCAGGTTTTTCTCCCGCTTTCTGTTAGGCTCTTCTCCTGACGTGTTTTTTATGGGCTCTTCTTATTCTATTTTTTTCTTTTATTTACCCAACAGACATTGTTGAAAAGAGCCAACGGCTTCCTTTTCCAGGTCATAGAGATTTTACCTCAGTGGAAGAGTCAGACAAACAGGTAAAGAAAGAAACGTATAATGTCAGAAACTGGTAACTGCTATAAAGAAAAATCAAAGAAAGGTAAGAGGATGAGGCAGATCGATGCTATTTTAGATAGCAATCAGGGAAGTTCTTTCTGGGTAGGTGACGTTTGGGAACAGACCTGAATGAAATGAGGTTTTGGGAGAAGCTGGTGTTTTACAGACATCCAAGGAGACAAGTGTGGCTGCGGATTGAGGTGCCAGGGAGTGAGTGAGGGGAGAGGTGGCCTGAGAGATGGGCAGGGGACAGACCACCAGGCCTGCCTATATTGGGAAAGAGATAGCCTCTTCTAGACTATTTTCCCTCAACTTGTGATTTTTCTCCTCCTTTCAGACTCCTTTTTTTTTCTTTTTTAAAATTAATTTTTATTGGAGTATAGTTGCTTTACAATATTGCATCAGACTCCTTTTAAGGAAACAAAGTGCTTGCATATATAGTTTGCTCACTTTAAATGTAAGGGAGTCTTTGCCAGTTGTCTCTAGAAGTTTCTTACAATGGCACATTCCGGTATGGAGGTGTTACTTTGTTCCCTTCGCAAGTATTTTTTGGTGGATAGGGTCAGTCCTATTTTGTCTTAGAACTCTATGGTGTCTTTAAGTGGTAGTTTATGGTAGAAACTGTTCCATTTGTCTGGTCCTATCTCCTGGGTCGTTGGAGAATATTTTAATGCGTAAGTAGAAATTCTAGTTTATGGGCCCCGTACCTTCCTTGTATAATAGTTTTCTCATTTTTCTCTTAGTCCTTGGTTTTTATTTTCCAGTCTGCTACCTCCTTCACCACATCCTTTTCATAGATCACCTTTTCAATTTTTAGCAACTTTTTCCATTTTTCTTGGCATAACACTCAACATGAGCAAGTGAGGTAAGAAACATGTACACCCTCCTTAAATTGGAATACAAGCATGTATCTGTCAAACATTTCTGCCTTAGGCAACGTCAGTCCCTGGTTTTGCCCTTTGTGGTTGGCAGTTTCTAAGATGGCTCCGATGATCCTGCTTCCTGGTGTTCACACCCTCTGAAACTGCCTCCCTTTGAGCGTGGGCTGGACCCGGGGCCTTCCTTCTAACAGAGAGAATGTGGCAAAAGCGATGGGATGTCAAAAAATCTTCTGGCTCCTGTCTTGCTCGTTCTCTCCTCCTCTCGTTTGCTTGCTCTGATCTGTGAGCTGCCCTATGGAGAGGCCCACATAGCAAGGAACTGAGGAAGGTGTCCAACTAACAACCGACAAGGAACCGAGTCCCTCAATCCGATGACCCAGGAGCAACTGGACCCTGTTAATATAACCACTTGAGTGACTGTGGAAGCAGATCCTCCCCGAGTTGAGCCTTGAGATGACTGCAGCCTTGCGAGAGACCCAGAGTCAGAGGACTCAGCTATGCCATACCCAGATTCCTGACCCGCACAAACTAAAGGTAAGACGTTTATATTGTTTTAAGCCACTGACTTTTTCCTTCAGAAAATCAGTAACATAATAATTGGTTTCCTAAATGCTTGGTTAAATTTATCTGTATTGCCATAGTAATATAGTAATGTCACAATTCCTAAATGGTTTTTCAGCCTCCTTTGTTGCATGTTTGCTTCTCCCATTCAAGGTACGAAGACTTCTCACCAGCACATTTCTTGTTCTACATCTTGAGTCTAGAGTTTGTCCCCTCCCCTAACATAATTAGGACTTAACAATTTAGCTGACTTTTTTCCCAGCTTCTCTGGCCTCCCTTAAAAAGTAGCAGCACTCAGGAATTCCCTGGCGGTCCAGTGGTTATTACTCGACGCTTTCACTGTGGTGGCCCAGGTTCAGTCCCTGGTGGGGGAACCAAGATCCTTCAAGCTGCATGGCGCCACCCAAAAAACAAAAAAAAAAGTAGCAGTGCTTGCTCCTCTGACTGGTTTTGGATTTGGTTTGGTTTTGTTTTTTTGAGATATAATTGACATAGCACACTTATTAGTTTCAGGTGTACAACATAATGATTCGATATTTATATATATTGTGAAATGATCACCACAATGTCTAGTTATAGTCACCATGCTGTATATTATAGCCCCAGGACTTATGTATATGTATTTTATAACTGGAAGATTGCCTTTTGACTCCCTTCACCCATTTTGCCCACCCCCAACTCCTGCCTGGGAATCACCAGTCTGTTTGTATCCATGAGTTTGCTTGTATGTTTGTTTAGACTCCACCCAAGTGAGATTATACAGCATTTGTCTTTCTTTGTCTGGCTTATTTCAGTTACCATAATGCCCTCAAGGTCCAGCCATGCTGTTGCAAATGCCAGGATTTCCTTCTTTTTAATGGCTGAATAACATTCCAATTTATACATATACCACATTTTCTTTATCCATTCATCCACTGATGGACACTTGCTTCTGTGTCTTGGCTATTGTGAATAATGCTTCAAGGAACGTGGGGGTCAGGATATCTTTTTGAATTAGTGTTTTCTTTTCCTTTGATTAAATAGCCAGAAGTGGAATTGCTGGATCATAGGATAACTGTATTTTTAAGTTTTTGAGGAACTCCATACTGATTTCCAGAGTGGCTGCACCAATTTACATTCGCACCAACAGTGTACAAGTATTCCCTTTTCTCCACATCCATGCCATCTCTTGTTTTTTCTTGTCATTTAATAGCTATCCTAACAAGTGTGAGGTGATATCTCATTGTGGTTTTGATTTGCATTTCCCTGATGACTAGTGATGTTGAGCACCTTTTCATATTCCTGTCGGCCATCTGTATATCTTTTTTTTAAAGTTATTTATTTATTTATTTGGCTGCATTGGGTCTTCGTTGCCGTACGTGGGCTTTCTCTAGTTGTGGCGAGTGGGGGCTACTTGCAGGCTTCTCATTGCGGTGGCTTCTCTTGTTGCAGAGCACAGGCTCTAGGTGCATGGTCTTCAGTAGTTGTGGCATGCAGGCTCAGTAGTTGTGAGGCATGGGCTTAGTTGCTCCACAGCATATGGGATCTTCCCGGACCAGTACTCAAACCCATGTCCCCTGCATTGGCAGGCAGATTCTTAACCACTGCGCCACCAGGGAAGTCCCTGTATATCTTCTTTAGAAAAATGTCTATTCAGATCCTCTGTCCATTTTTTAATCAGATTTTTGTGTATTTTTTGCTATTTAATTATACAAACCTTTTATTTTTTGATATTAAACCCTTATCAGGTATGTGACTTGCATATATTTTTTCCCATTTAATAGGTTGCCTTTTCATTTTGCAGGTGGTTTCCTTTGCTGCACAAAGCCTTTTGGTTTGATGTAGTCTCAACTTTTAATTTTTGCTTTTGTTGCCTTTGCTTGGTGACAAATCCAAAAAAAAATCATTACCAAGGCAAATGTCAAGGATCTTACCACCCATGTTTTCTTCTAGGAGTTTTAGGGCTTCAGGTCTTATGTTCAAGTCTTTAATACATTTTGAGTTAATTTTTGTGTATTATGTAAGATAGGGGTCCAGTGTCACTCTTTTGCATGTGACTGTTCAGTTTTCCCAACATCATTTGTTGAAGAGACTGTCCTTTTTTCATTGTATATTCTCAGATCCTTTGTCATAAGTTAATTGAACATGTATGCATGGGTTTATTTCTGGGCTTTCTATTCTGTTACATTGATCTGTGTGTCTGTTTTTATGCCAATACAATAATGTTTTGATTATTATAGCTTTGTAATGTAGTTTAGAATCAAGAAGCATGATGCCTTCAACTTTGGTCTTCTTTCTCAAGATTGCTTTGGCTATTTGGGGTCTTTTCTGGTTCCATACAAATTTTAGGATTGTTTGCTCTACTTCTGTGAAAAATGCCCTTGGAATTTTGGTAGTGACAGCATTGAAACTGTAGATCACTGTGAGTAGTATGGACATTTAACAACATTAACTCTTTCAATACATAAATGGAATATCTTTCCATTTATTTGTGTCTTATTCAGTTTCTTTCATAAGTGTCTTACAGTTTTCCATGTGCAGGTCTTCCACCTCCTTGGTTAAGTTTATTCCAAGGTATTTTATTCTTTTTCATGCAATTGTAAATGAAATTATTTTCTTAATGTATCTTTCTGATAGTTCATTATTAGTGTATGGAAATGCAACAGATTTTTACATATTGATTTTTATATCCTGCCACTTTACTGAATTTGTTTTTTAGTTCTTAGAGTATTTTGCTAGAATCTTTAGGGTTTGCTACATATAATAACATGTCATCTGCAAATAGTGACAGTTTCCTTCTTCCTATCTGGATGCCTCTATTTCTTTTTCATGTACCTGTTGCTCTGACTAGGACTTTCAATATTATTTTGAATAAAAGTGGTGAGGGTAGGAATCCCTGTCTTGTTCCTGATCTTAGAGGAAAAGCTTTCAGATTTTCACCATTGAGTATGATGTTAGCTGTTGGCTTCTCATATATGGCCTTCATTATGTTGAGGTACATTTCCTCTATACTCACTTCTGAGATTTTTATCATAAATGAGTGTTGAATTTTGTCAAATGATTTTTCTGCACCTTTTGAGATGATCATGTGATTTTTGTCCTTCATTTTGTTAATGTAATATATCACATTAATTGATTTGTGAATATTGAATCATCCTTGCATCCCTAGAATAAATCCCACTTGATCATGGTATATGATCCTTTTAATGTATTGTTGAATTTGGTTCGCTAGTATCTTATTGAGGATTTTTGCATCTGTGTTCATTAGTAATATTGGTCTGTCTTTTTCTTTTCTTGTGGTGTCCTTGTCTGGGTTTCATATCAGAATAGTGCTGGCTTGGTAAAATGAGTTTGGAAGTATTCTCTTTTCTTTTATGTTTTGGAAAAGTTTGAGAAGGATTGGTATTAATTCTTCTTTAAATGTTTGGTAGAATTCAGCAGTGAAGCCATCTGGTCCTTGACTTTTGTTTGTTGGGAGGATTTAATAAAAATCAACTGATTCAATCTCCTTATTAGTAATCAGTCTTTTCAGATTTTCTTTCTTCCTGATTTAGTCTTGGTAGGTTTATGTTTCTAGGAACTTATCTATTTCTTCTAGGTTGTCCAATTTGTTGGTGTATATTCATAGTAGTCTCTTAAGAGCTTTTGTATTTTGGGACTTCCCTGGTGGTCCAGTGGGTTAGACTCCGCACTCCCAATGCAGGGGGTCCGGGTTTGATCACTGATCAGGCAGGGAACTAGATCCCACATGCCTGCCGCAACTAAGAGTCTGCATGCCACAACTAAGAAATGCACATGCCACAACTAAGGAGTCCACATGCTGCAACTAAGAAGCCCGCATACCGCAACTATGAGCCCACATGCCGCAACGAAAAGATCCCACATGCCACAACGAATATCCCATGTGCCGCAACTAAGACCCCATGCAGCCAAAATAAATAAATAAATATTTTAAAAGAAAGATCTTTTGGGGCTTCCCTGGTGGCGCGGTGGTTGAGAGTCTGCCTGCCGATGCAGGGGACACGGGTTCATGCCCTGGTCCGGGAGGATCCCAAATGCCGTGGAGTGGCTGGGCCCATGAGCCATGGCCACTGAGCCTGCGCGTCCGGAGCCTGTGCTCCGCCACAGGAGAGGCCACAATAGTGAGAGGCCCGTGTACCACAAAAAAAAAGATCTTTTGTATTTCTGCATTTACTTTAGTGTTCTCTCCTTTTTTTTCTTGGTGAGTCTAGCTAAAGATTTGTCAACTTTGTTTATCTTTTCAAAAAACCAGATCTTAGTTTCATTGATCTTTTCTATTGTCTTTGAGTTTCTATTTTGTTTGTATATGCTGGGATCTTGGTTATTTTCTACCTTCTACTAACTTTGGGCTTCATTTTTTCTCCTTTTTTAAATTCCTTGAGGTTGTTTAGTTGATATATTTCTTGTATCTTAATGTAGGCATTTATCACTGTGTTTTTGCTGCATCCCATAAGTTTTAGTATGTTGTATTTCCCTTGTCCTTTGTCTCAACGTATTTTTGATTTTTCTTTTGATTTCCTGTTTGACCCATTAGTCGTTCAGTAGCATGTTGTTTAATCCCCACATATATTTGAATTTTCTAATTTGCTTCTTATAACTGATCTCTAGTTTCATACCACTGTGGTTAGAAAAGATGCTTTATAATGATTTCAATCTTCTTAAATGTATTAAGACTTGTTTTGTGGCCTAACATGATCCATCCTGTACACTTGAAAAGAATGAGTATTCTGTTGCTTTTGGATGGAATGGTGTGTGTGTGTGTGTGTGTATGTGTGTATACACATATATATAAGTTGATGTGGTCTAACCTGTCATTTAAGGCCTTATTGATTTTCTTTCTGGATGACCTATCCATTGATGAAAGTGGGGTATTAAAAGTCCCTACTATTATTGTATTGCTGTCTATTTCTCCCTTTAGATGTGTTAATATTTACTTTATATATTTAGGTGCTTCTATTTTGGGTGCATAAATATTTACAAATGTTATATTCTCTTGTTGGATTGACCCCTTCATCACTATATAATGACCTTCTTTGTCTCTTATTACAGTCTTTCTCTTAAAGTCTATTTTGTCTGATATAAGTATAGCTATCCCAGCTTTCTTTTGGTTTCCATTTGCATGAAATATTTTTCCAGTTGTTCACTTTCAGTCTGTGTGTGTCCTTATATCTGAAGTGAGTATCTTATAGGGAACATATAAATGTGTCTTGTCTTTTTATCCATTTAGCCACTCTGTCTTTTGATAGGAAAACTTAGTCCATTTACATTTAAAGGAATTATCGATAGGTATGTAATTGTTGCCATTTTGTTAATTGTTTTCTAGCTGGTTTATAATTCCTCTGTTCCTTTCTCGTTCTCTTGGTCTCTTCCTTTGTGATTTAGTGATTTGCTATAATGGTAATTCTAGATATCTTTCTCTTTATATTTTGTGTATCTAGTATAGGTTTTTGCTGTGTGGTCACAATGAGGCTTACAGAAAACAACTTGTATTTATCATATTCTATTTTTAGTTGATAATAACTTAAGTTTGAATGCAGTCTAAGGCTCTCCCTCTTATCCCCCCATTTTGTTTTTGATGTCACAACTTACATCTTTTTATCTTGTGTATCCATTAAAAATTAGTGTATAATCTACGACAAAGGAGGCAAGAATACACAATGGAGAAAAGACAGTCTCTTCGATATGTGGCACTGGGAAAGCTGGACAGCTGCATGTAAAAGAATGAAATTAGAACATTCTCTAACACCACACACAAAAATAAACTCAAAATGGATTAAAGACCTAAATGTAAAGCCATACACTCTAAAACTATTAGAGGAAAACACAGGCAGAACACTCTTTGACATAAATCTCAGCAATATCTTTTTCGATCTGTCTCCTAGGGTAATGCAAATAAAAACAAAAATAAACAAATGGGACCTAATTAAACTTGAAAGCTTCTGCACAGCAAGGGAAATCATAAACAAAATGGAAAGACAACCTACAGAATGGGAGAAAATATTTGCACATGATGCAACCAACAAGTGATTAACCTCCAAAATATACAAACAGCACATGCAGCTCAATATCAAAAAAATAAACAACCCAATCAAAAAATGAGCAGAAGATCTAAATAGACATTTCTCCAAAGAAGACATACTTGGCCAAAAAGCACATAAAAAGATGCTCAGCATCACTAATTATCAGAGAAATGCAAATCAAAACTACAATGAGGTGTCACCTCACACCAGTCAGAATGGCCATCATCAAAAAGTCTACAAACAATAAATGCTGGAGAAGGTGTGGAGAAAAGGGAACCAACCCTCTTGCACTGTTGGTGGGAATGTAAATTGATAACAGCCACTATGGAGAACATAGTATGGAGGTTCCTTAAAAAACTAAAAATAGAGCTACCATATGATCCAGCCATCCCACTCCTGGGCATATATCTGGAGAAGACCATACTTTAAAAAGATACATGCACTCCAGTGTTTATTGAAACACTATTTACAGTAGCCAAGACATGGAAACAAGTTAAATGTCCATCAACAGAGGAATGGATAAAGCAGATGTTGTACATATATGCAATGGAATATCATTCAGCCATAAAAAAGAATGAAATAATGCCATTTGCAGCAACATGGATGGATCTAGAGATTATCATACTAAGTGAAGTAAGTCTGAAAGATAAAGACAATATCATATGATATCATTCATTTGTGGAATCTAAAAAAATGATACAAATGAACTTATGTATAAAATAGAAACAAACTGACAGACATCGAAAACAAATTTATGGTTACCAAAGGGGAAAGGTAGGGGGAGGGATAAGTTAGGAGTTTGGGATTAACATATACACACTACTATATATAAAATAGGTAATCAACAAGGACCTACTGTATAGCACAGGGAACTCTACTCAGTACTCTGTAATAACCTATATGGGAAAAGAATCTGAAGAAGAATAGATATAAGTACATGTATAACTAAATAACTTTGCTGTACACCTGAAACTAACACAACATTGTAAATCAACTATACTCCAATATAAAATACAATTTTTTTAAATACCAAAAAAAAAAAAGAAACCAAAAAAAAACCCAAAACAACTTCCCCAGGCCAGTTAAGGTTAGAATTCTTTTATTTTATTTACACTCTTATAATGTCCATATAAAATGTCCATACAGTGTAATGTTCAAAGGAGAAAAGGGTGCTATAATAAAGAAAAATATATATTAAATCATATCCCATAAACTGGATAATTAAAAAACTATAATTTTAATATCAGATATGATCTTTATTATATATTTGATTACCTTATTATAACTGTAAGTTTTGTAAGTTCTATAAATCAAGGAATTATCTAGTTTTGTATTTAGAACTTTTCCAATGTCTGATACAATGTCACATACAACTTTCTGTGTATTTTATAATGTTCATTAAATAAATTAAAGAAAAAGATTATTGTAGTTATAGTTATTTACTCTTTTGTCTTTTAACCTTTATACTAGTTTCGTGATTTACCAGTGAGCTTTTACTGTCATATGTTTTCCTGTTAGTGCCCTTTTGTTTTAGCTTAAAGAAGTTTCTTTAACATTTATTTTAAGGCCAGATGAACCCCTTTTGCTTTTGCTTGTCTGGAAAACTCTCTATCTCTCTTTCAATTCTGAAGGACACCTTTGCCAGGTAGAATATTCTTGATTGGAATTTTTTTTCTTTCAACATTTTGAATATATTGTGCCACTCCCTTCTGTCCTGCAAAGTTCCTGCTGAAAAATCTGCTGCTAGTTTTATGGGAGTTACCCTTGTACATAATAAATTGTTTTTCTCTCACTGCTTTTAAGATTCTTTCCTTGTCTTTAAATTTTGACACTTTGATTTTAATGTATCTTCATGTGGGTCTCTTTGAGTTCATCTTATGTGGAAATTTCTGGGCTTCCTGGACATGGGTGTCTGTTTCTTTCCCAGGTTAGGGAATTTTTCAGCCATTATTTCTTCACATATGTTTCTGCCCCTGTCTCTCTCTCTTCTCTTTCTGGGTCCCCATAATGCAAATGTTGGTCCCCTTGCTGTTGTCCCATAAGTTCCTTAAACTACTCTTTTTTATTATTTTTTCTTTTTGCTGCTCTGTTTGGATGAGTTCCACTACCCTGTCTTTGAGTTCACTAATCTTTCTTCCACTTCATCTAGCCTGATGTTGAAGCCCTTTATTGTATTTTTCAGCTCAGGTGTTGTATTCTTCAGCTCTGTGACTTCAGTTGGTGCTTTGTTATGTTTTCTTTTTATTGAAATTCTCACTTTAGTTCATCCATTCTTCTCTTGAGCTCAGTGAGACTCTTTATGACCATTATTTTGAACTCTTTATCAGACAAATCACTTATCTCTGTTTCATTAAGGTCTTTTTCTGAGGTTTTTTCTTGTTCTTTTGTTTGGAACATGTCACTCTGTTTCTTCATTTTTTTCTTTGACTCTCTTTGCTGGTTTCTATACATTAGCTAGAAGAGCCATTTCTCCCAGTCTTGAAGGAGTGGCCTCATATAAAAGGTTATTGTCCAACCCTGCCTTAACTCTTGGATATCTCTCAAACCACTGTGACTGTCCAAGCAACATACTTTATTCTTAGTGGTTCACAGAGGGTGAGACTATGCCAAGACCTGTTAGTATCCCAAAGGGAAGGCTCTCAGTCAGCACCGAGATTTAGGCTGATTGGAAGTCAGACCTTTAGGCAGCAGGTTGTAAAGAATGCAAATACACCTCTTTCAGGGAAAGACTGGAGACAGGCATTTCTGTCTGGTCCCTCTGCCCTGAGCCCTGGGTGATAGCCAGTCCAGAGCTGTGTCTTTGTTTGGTAGTGTCTCACTGAACCCAAGAACACAAGCCCCACTGGCCACTCGGGCAGGCTATCAAGGGATGTGTTTTTTGGGTCACAGCCACAAAAAGCCAGTGAGCCAGACATGTACACAGCTCTTTTCTCAGAGACCCAACAACCTGGGGTGGGGCAGAGGAAGAGTGTGAAGATGGTATCCACTGGCCTTCCTAGTCTCTGGAGAGGACCATGGTCAGTTCCTAGATGTGTTGAATTAGCAACCTACTCCTCAGGCCACAACTATCAAGGTAAACTAATAGACCTCTTTCACAGAAAGACTGGGACTATGTTCCAGTCTGCTGTCTCTTCACTGTGCCCTAGTGGGGAAAGGGTAATTGGTTCAGAATCCTTTCTCCATTTGTCAGAGTCTTGTGAGACCCACTAGTGTAAGACTTGCTAGCCACCAGCGTCAGGTGATCAAGAGGTGTCTCCTGGGTGGCAACCACAAGCATCAGACAAGTTCACAAGCTCCTTTCCAGGAGCTACTGGCAACCTGGAGTGAGGCAGAGGGAAAACTCATATATGGTGCCTGCTGGCCAGTGTCTTTGGAAAGTATTTCACTTGCCCCTAGATGTGTGTTAAATAAGATGCCTGTCCCTCACTCCAAAGCTTTAAGGTAAGCAAATACGGCTACTTCACAGAAAGACCAGATGCATTTCAGTGGGGCGCTTCAGCATTGGGTCCTGCAGGGTAGCCAGGGGAGTCCATAAGAGCCCTTTAATAACTGTTTCTCAGTTCGCTATAATTTGGTGGGTCTCGTGGACACAAGCCCTGTTGGCTTCCAAAGCCAGATGTTTGGGGAGCTCATCTCTCAGGTGCTGGTCTTAAAAGTTGGGGTGGCAGGTGTAGGGTTCAAACCCTTCACTCAGGGGGAAGCTCAGGGTTGTGAGTTCCTCCCCAATGGTGGGTCACTGCACCAGATGTGGGTTCATGGTAAGATTGTGTCTCAGCCTCTCCTACCCATTTTGATGTGGTTTTTTTCTTGTTTGCTTGCTGTGTAGGAGTCACTCAGCTCCTTTAGGGGTTTCTTTCAGAGGAAATTGTTCCATGTATAGCTGTAGATTTGGTGTGTACATGAGAGGAGGTGAGTTCGGGATTCTCCTATGTTGTTATTGTTGACTAAAAAAAAAGCACAACCTAAAAGTTGAGAATTATGTTTTATTTGGTGAACTTTGTGAGGACTCCAGCCTGAGAGGCAGCCTCTCAAATAGCTCTGAGGGACTGCTCCGAAGAGGTAAGGCAGGAGTCAAGCTATACAGGGGGTTTTGCAACAAAAACCATGTAGTAAGAACATCAAAAGATTACTATGAATTAAAGAAAACCAGACATCTCAAGTTAATGAATTTAGCACTTTTCTGTGTATGGGAAGATGCAAGAGTCTGCACTCATTGAAATCCTTCCTTTGATATGGACCTTATCTAAGGCCAGTATCCTATTCTTTCCCATCCTGATTCCCCTCAGGGTTTGCCGAAGGGGGCTGTAGTGGCTGACCGATTGATGTCCACAATACCCTTTGTTTGCTGATATGGCAGAGGCATTCTTAGTCCACATTATCTTGTCCCCTGTCTATTCTTGATAGATAAATGGTTTGTCTCTGAACATTGCTTTAATGGTTCTGAAGACACAAGTATCTATTTTGTTCTATAATGCTCTTGGCTTTCTACCATACTTTGAGAGTTTTCATTCTATTTTACTTTATTCTATCCCTTAACTCTAGTTTGGAATGGGAGCAAGATTCTACTGCTCCTTGATATTCCTTCTTTTAATTCTCCCTATTCTAACCATATTCAGTTTAACAAAGACAGTTTCCAGCACTGAGGAATTTCTTTCCATTATCATTACTTAACTAGAAATGGTGTCTTTCGATTTCACAGTCATTATTCTTTCCTGCACGTAGCACACAGAGGAGAGATGATGTCTGGAAGAATCCCCCCCCCTAGAAAATGAGGGATTACAGGAGTGGCTATGGAGTCCTTTAACCCTGAGGGATCCTGAAAAAAATGGTATGAGAACCCTGAGCAACAAGATAAAGAATCAAACAAAAGGAGGAGGTGAAGGGAGATGCTCTCAACCTCTGAGGAGTCAGCCCTGAGGAGACAGTGAGCTGGAAAGGGCTGGAGGGCACAAGTGCCTTGGCTTCAGATACAATTGCTTGTTGACAGAGAATAGCCCCTGAGGCGGGTCCTGGGTGGTTCCACTCTGCCTGAAGCCTAGGAAACATATGTCTCTCTCTTGATTTCTGAGAGGGGGCTAGGAAAGCCTAGAGAGCTTGGAAAATCTAATAAAAAATCTGTAAAAAATCTTCCTATCCTGGCAAGATCAGAGATGGCAGAGCCAACGTGGAGCCACAGTGAAGCTGCTGTGAAGAACAGGAATTGCTGCCGGTGTGGGCAGTTGCAGCCACGTGTTGCTGGCCCGCCTGCGCACCTTTGCTGCCCTCAGAAGATCTTGGCTACACCCTCCCAGTACCACAAGGCAGCTTCCCAATCACATTCTGAATCTGTGCTCACGTTAATTTGCCAGTGAGACTGAGCTGGCTAATACACTACAGCTTCTTTTAAAATGTGAGAGAACATTTTCTCAGCCAACTGGCTGGTGTGTGTGTGTGTGTGTATGTGTGTGTGTGTGTGTTTTCCTTAACTTTTTATTTCAATGGGTTTATTAAGGTATAATTCACATGTAATAAACTACACGTTAAAGACGACACATATTTGACAAGTTTTGACATATACCCATGAAACCACCACAGTGAAGATAATGAATGTATTCATCGCCTGTAATAATTTCCTGTTGCCCCTTTATCATCCCTCCCTCCCACTCTTCATCCACCTCCCTCTGCCAGACATTCATTTATCTGATTTCTGTCACTATAGATTAAATTGTAGTTCCTAGAGTTTTATATAAATTGGATTCATATACTGTGTTCTCTCTTTTGAGAGAATAGCATAAGTATATTTCAGTCAGCATAAATATTTTTATTTTATTTTATTTTATTTTATTAAATAGCATTAAAAGTGTGAAACAGCACAAAAGTGTGAAAAATGTAACATTAAATAGACCACACAAATGACGTAGTTTATACACAATGGAATATTACTCAGCCGTGAAAAGGAATGAAATTGGGTCATTTGTAGGGATGTGGATGGACCTGGAGACTGTCATACAGAGTGAAGTAAGTCATAAAGAGAAAAACAGATATATTAGTGCATATATGTAATCTAGAAAAATGGTACAGATGAACCAGTTTGCAAGGCAGAAATAGAGACGCAGGTGTAGAGAACAAACGTATGGACACCAAGTGGGGAAAGCGGGGGTGGGATGAATTGGGAGATTGGATTGACATATATACACCAATATGTATAAAATAGATAACTAATAAGAACCTGCTGTATAAAAAATAAATAAAATAACATTAGCTAACTGTTTGAAAATAAAATTTTATAACCCCTACCTTACAACTTATGTGGAAATAAACTTCAGATGGACTAAGTATGAGTGTAAAAGGAAATGAAGCTGTTCAGAGTAGAGATAAAACACTTACAATTTTAGTGTGAGAGCAATCTAGGCATAATATAAAATGCAGAAAACATAGGAAAAGCTAGATTTGTGTATACCTAGATATATGTGTGTATGTATGTATATATGTATATATACTTATATACACATATATATATCCACACAGAATATGTAACTTAAATAAATATCATTAAAACGTTATACGTGCTGTTGTTAACCTGAATCTTTTTTAGTGAAGGTCTTTTTTTAATTGCTTTTCCCTCTACTCCCATCCCATCTCATGTAAACAATGTTAACAGCCTGGTATGTACCTTTCCACACTTTACTTTGTGCTCATATAGTTCTGTACAAATACACACACATATAGGGGAGCTTGGTCATTGTTACATTATGCACACTTCCCTGCATTTTGCTTTCCTTACTTAACAGTAGATCTTGAAAATCCCCCAAGTCCTGCAATATAGATCTAATGCGTTTTTGTTAATGACTGACTAAAAAGGACTATTAAAAGATAACTGAGGGGCTTCCCTGGTGGCGCAGTGGTTGAGAGTCCGCCTGCCGATGCAGGGGACACGGGTTCGTGCCCCGGTCTGGGAGGATCCCACATGCCGCGGAGCGGCTGGGCCCGTGAGCCATGGCTGGTGAGCCTGCGCGTCCGGAGCCTGTGCTTCGCAACGGGAGAGGCCACAACAATGAGAGGCCCACATACCGAAAAAAAAAAAAAAAAAAAAGATAACTGAGACATACTTAAAATTTAAATAGTTTGCTTGAGCAAAAAGCGATTTGAAGCAGGCAGCAGTGAATCTAGCAGATAGAAAAGAGCTCCAAGGAGCTGTACAGAACGAAAGACTTACAGACAAAAGGGAGCGGGAACAAGGAAGTTAACAGTGGGCCAAAAAAATCAGGTTGGTTATGGCAAGGTTATTTTCCTTTAGGGAATGGCAGGGGTCTATCAGGCAGTTTACCTAATGCTGCTCAGGAGATTCCATTTCTGGCGGAGCAGAAACTCTATTTATGTTAAGTCTCAGTTTGGTGGCACTTAGCATAAGTGACTCCATTTGGGGCCTGTTGTCTTATTTTAACAGGATAAAGCACTTTTTATTCCCCGATTGATAAGCATTTATTCCATTTCCAGATTTTACTTCTAGAAACATCAGTTATATGAAATGGGTTAATACGCCTTTCTCTTTTGAATTTCCCTATAAGTGACCTTCTCCTAGTAATGGAAGATTAGGTTCCAATTGTTGCATTTGACAGCCTGCAGAGCACCTGGTGCCCAGAGAGCAGGATTGGGGTTCCCAGAGTGGAGGACAGGAAGGAGCAGGGAAATTAAAGGGCGTGAAGGGCCGGGAAGAGACAGAGGCCTCAAAGATAGATTTTGCCATGCCATATTTTTTGCCTCAAACCAGTGTATGCCCCTCACCTTAGGATATTGTTTGTGATATGTCACAAGAGAAGGTGGTGGAGTCCAGAGATTACTAGAAGGAGGATGGAAGACACAACCAAACTGAAACAAAACATCTGAACTAGAAAGGACAGGAACTTATGTTTCAGCCAGAATTTTGTTCATTTCTACAACACTGTCACCATGTGGCTACAGAAGAACATTGCAGCTAGCAAACCTGAAGTTGTGGGTTGGAAGAGCTGAATAGTCATTAAAAAGAACGATCTCTTGGGACTTACCTGGTGGTGCAGTGTTAAGAATCCACCTGCCAATGCAGGGGACATGGGTTCGAGCCCTGGTCTGGGAAGATCCCATGTGCTGTGGAGCAACTAAGCCCGTGCGCCACAACTATTGAGCCTGCGCCCTAGAGCCCGCGAGCCACAGCTACTGAGCCCGTGAGCCACTACTGCTGAGCCCGTGTGCCACAACTACAGAAGCCCATGCACCTTGAGCCCGTGTTCTGCAACAAGAGAAGCCACTGCAGTGAGAAGCCCATGCACTGCAATGAAGAGTAGCCCCCACTTACCACAACTAGAGAGAAGCCCACACACAGCAATGAAGACCCCACGCAGATATACATACATACATACATACATACATACATACATACATAAAATTTTAAAAAAGAAGAAAAGAGCAATCTCTTATGTTCTATCTTAATTTTCACCTCACAGATCAACATGTAGAACATTTCCATCAACCCAAAGAGTGCCCTTGTGCCATTTTCAAACCAGTACTCTCCTATCATCACTTTTCCAACTTCTAATATTTGCTGTTCTTAAGCATGATCTAAATGCAGTCCTACGGAACATACTCTTTTGTATCTGGTTCACAATGTCTATGAGATTCAACCATGATGTTGCGTGTACAGTCAATTCTTGTTATTCGCAGTAGTTGCATTCTATAAATTCTTCACAGACATTGAATTAGCAAATACTGAACCATTACTCCTGCAAGTCTACTCACGACAGTTTCATCAACTGATCAATGTGTATCAACAAACATATCAATGTATATAAAAGTGTATTAGCTGATCAGTGCATGTAAACAAGCAAACTCAAAATCAGTACCTTGTTTTCTGTGTGTTTCTGTTTAAAGAGGCCTTACTTAATATATATTGTTGATTCATTAACATTGAACTCATTGCTGACAGCACTGCAGCTCACGCCTCACACCGGAAAGAAGCTTATCTAACACACTGATTTTCTCTGTAAAGCACATCACAGCCTTCTTGTGCTTAGGAACACTAGGCAACATTTCAGCACTATACTTGGGGGGCCATTTTAAACAGTGAAATCAACATCAAACAGCACAAAAGTGTGAAAAATGTAACATTAAATAGACCACACAAATGACGTACGTTTATAGTATGAGAGCTGAAACAAGAGGTCGGAGCATGGCCTTGTTCAGCCTCACCGGAAACACACACACCACGTGACTCAGATTTTTCACCATTCTGCAGGTCCATGAGTGACCGTGAAAATGCCTATTGAGGGGCTTCCCTGGTGGCGCAGTGGTTGAGAGTCCGCCTGCCGATGCAGGGGACGTGGGTTCGTGCCCCAGTCCAGGAAGATCCCACATGCCGCGGAGCGGCTGGGCCCGTGAGCCATGGCCGCTGGGCCTGTGCGTCCGGAGCCTGTGCTCTGCAACGGGAGAGGCCACAACGGTGAAAGGTCCGCGTACCGCAAAAAAAAAAAAAAAAAAAAAAAAGAAAATACCTATTGATTGTGGACTTACAAATAAATGTTTGCAAACAGGAAAATTCTCAAATACAGAATTCATGAATAACATGGGTTGATTATATCTGTACTTTGTTTTTTTTCTACTGCAGAGCCATAGAATTATTGTATGTATACAGCACTATTGGTTTGTTTATCTTTTCACCTGTAGATGGAATTTGGGATTGTTTCCTATTCAGGGCTAGTATGAATTAAGCTTTTATGAACATTCTTGTACAAACTGTTTTGTGGAAATACACACACATTTCTCTTGGATAGATGTATACCTAGCTGTGAAATTACTGTGGATGTTCAGCTTTATTAGAAAGTTTCAGTTTTCCAAAGTGGTTCTCATCATTTTCTACGCTCATCAGCAATCTGGGAGTTTCACTTGCTCCACATCCTCACCAACACCTGCCTTAGACAGGTGGGCGTATACTGGTGGTTTTAATTTGCATTTACCCAATGATTAATGATGTTGCATACCTTTTCATACACTTGCTGACCATTTGGATATATTTCTTTGTGAAGAACTTTTTCGAGTCTTTAGTCCAATTTTAGTTGCGATATTTATCTTTTGTATTACTGATTTATAGGAATTCTTCATAGATTCTACATGTAACTTCTTTGTCAAGAACTTGTATGTATGAATTTACATTTATGTATTTGCAATACACGTAGTATAATTTTTTTCTCCCAGTGTGTGGTTTGCCTTTTCACTTACTGAATGGTGACTTGTGATGAGTTGAAGTTTAAAATTTCAAATAAGTCCAATTTGTCGATTTTTCATTTAAGATTAGTGCTTTTTGTGTTCTAAGAACACTTTGCTTACCCGTATGTAATGAAGTCATTCTCCTGTTTCTTCCAGAAGCTTTAGTATGCTACCTTTCAAATTTAGGTCTATAATACATCTGAAAATAAATTTTATGTATGAAATGAGGTAGGAATCAAAATTGATTTTTTTCATATAGATATCCAATTGCTCTAGTACTGAAAGAGCCTTCTTCTTGTGTAGAAGCTTGCATTGTGTAAAGATATATATATACTCACAGAAGATTTCTTCTATTCCAAAGCCTTTCACCATGATGCCAAACTCCCACTATCTCCACTAGAGGGAACTATGTTGTTTTATTTGTTTCTAGTATGTCGTTCCAGTGCTTCTCTTTCAAAACTTTTTCCTCAGTTTGCATCTTACAATCAATGAAATGTAGGATATCTGTGCCAAGCCATGTACATTTTAGTACTGCTGGCTTTTGAACTTCATAGAAAGGGTATCTTTACTGTTTGTTGTTTTCTGAGGCTCTTTTTTTCCCCACTCTATTATATTACTGAGACTTGTGCATATTGCTCTGTGTAGCTGCTGTTCACTCAGTTTCATTGAGGTGTCCTATTCCATTGTGTGAATACGCCACAAGTCATTTATCCTTCTGTCCCTGGCATTTGATTACTTCTGGTGTTTTTCCTATTATGTATATACTCTTGTGAATATTCTTATTCATGTTTCCTAGTACATGTGTGAGACTTACACCTATTTAAACAACATGGAATTGCTAAAAAGAACAGTATGTAATGTTCCACTCTAGTAAAAAATGTGGAGAGACTTATGGTTTCTAGTCCAGCTTGTAAGGAGCTTAGAAGTCATCATTCCTACCCACACAAGAAGAAGCTTAATACATAGCACAGGGAACTATATTCAACATATTCAATGTCTTGTAATAACCTATAATGGAAAAGAATCTGAAATATATATATTTATATATTCATATATATCTGAATCACTTTGCTGTACACCTGAATCACTTTGCTGTACACCTGAAGCTAACACAACATTGTAAATTAACTGTACTTTAATTTTTTTAAAAAAAGATTAAAAAAGAAAAGAAAAAGCTTAACAAACTGAAAATCAACAACTCTTCTTAGATCCATCAAAGAATTGATGTAACAGGGTAAACTGCTGTTCTCCAAATTGGAGAGATAGGCAAATATAAACAACCACAAATTATCAGAGTAAAAACTTCCTCAGGAACCAGTACTGGGGTAGGAAACCCTACACTGTAACTAATGAATTGATGGAGGCTCAGTGTGGACAAGTTTGAGAATTAAAAACTCAGAGCAAGGGCTTCCCTGGTGGCGCAGTTGTTGAGAGTCGCCTGCCGATGCAGGGGACGTGGGTTCGTGCCCCGGTCCGGGAAGATCCCACATGCCACAGAGTGGCTGGCCCCGTGAGCCATGGCCGCTGAGCCTGCGCGTCCGGAGCCTGTGCTCCCCAACGGGAGAGGCCACAACAGTGAGAGGCCCACATACCACCAAAAAAAAAAAGAAAAAGAAAGTCTATAAATAACAGATGTCAGTGAGGATGTGGAGAAAAGGAAATTCTTGTACAGTGTTGGTGGGAATGTAAATTGGTGTAGCCTTTATGGAAAACATTATTGGGGTTCCTCAAAAAACTAAAAATAGGGCTTCCCTGGCGGCACAGTGATTAAGAATCTGCCTGCCAATGCAGGGGACACAGGTTTGAGCCCTGGTCCGGGAAGATCCCACATGCGGCAGAGCAACTAAGCCCGTGTACCACAACTACTGAACCTGCACTCTAGAGCCCATGAGCCACAATTACTGAGCCTGTGTGCCTAGAGCCAGTGCTCCACAACAAGAGAAGCCACTGAAGTGAGAAACCTGCACACTGCAATGAAGAGTAGCCCCTGCTCGCCGCAACACGCAGCAACGAAGACCCAATGCAGCCAAAAAAAAAATTTTTTTTTGATAACAAAACTAAAAATAGAGCTACCTACGATCCAGCAATTCCACTCCTGGGTGTACATTCGGAAAAACAAAAACACTAATTCAAAAAGACACATGCACCCCAACATTCATAGCAACACTGTTTACAATAGCCAAGACATGGAAGCAATCCAAATGCCCATCAACAGATGATTGCAGATATATATATATAGATAGATAGATAGATAGATATACACACACACACACACACATTATGGAATATTACAATGAAATTCTGCCATTTGCAGCAATGTGGATGGACTTAGAGAATATTATGATTAGTGAAAGAAATCAGACAAAGACAAATGCTGTCTAATATCACTTATATGTGGAATCTAAAAAATAATACAAATGAATGTATATGCAAAACAGAAACAGACTCATAGATATAGAAGACAAACTTGTGGTTACCAAAGGGGAGAGGGCAGGGGAAGGGACAAATTAAGGGTATGGGATTAAGAGATACAAACTACTGTGTATAAAATAGATAAGCAAGAGGATACATTGTACAACACAGGAAACTATAGCCATTATCTTCTAATAACCTATAATGGTGTAGAATCTGCAAAAATACTGAATCTCTATTCTGTACACCTGAAACTAATATAATATTGTAAATCAACTATCCTTCAATCAAAAAATATTTTGGGGGGGCTTCCCTGGTGGTGCAGTGGTTGAGAATCCACCTGCCAATTCAGGGGACATGGGTTCATGCCCTGGTCCGGGAAGATCCCACATGCCGTGGAGTGGCTAGGCCCGTGAGCCATGGCCGCTGAGCCTGCACTGCAACGGGAGAGGCCATAACAGTGAGAGGCCCGCGTACCGCAAAAAAAAAAAAAAAAAAAAAAAAAAAATTTTTGGAAAAAGAAGAGGCACCAATTTCTTAAACATAGTAATATTAGATTCCTTTACAGATAGTACAAGTGAAAACCTCATGATTTTTCCATGTCTTTGTTATTTTAAGTGAAATTTTTGTTGTATTTACACCACTGCAGAACAAATAGAAAACCATTAGTGCTTTTCCAATTTACATGGCTAGATTTATAGACTTTGGACAGTTTGATAATATTTGAATGTAACAAACTTTTGCTTTAAAACATTGAGGAGACACAGCAATAATGGGGCACCCTACATTTAGAAACCCAGTTATTTATGAGAGACACAGAAGCAAGGAACAGGGAATTTCCTGGTGGTTCAGTGGTTAGGATTGCACACTTCCACTGCAAGGGGCACGGGTTTGATCCCTGGTTGGGGAACTAAGATCCCACAAGCTGCATGGTGCTGTCAAAAAACAAAAACAAAAACAACAAACAAACAAAGACCACACATCGATGACAAATAAATCTATCATGTTTAGAAAAAGAAGAAGCAAGGAGCAAATAAGCATACTATGTTTGTACCATTCATCACACTGCCCCTTTGCTTGCTGGTAGAGTACCCTAATGCTTGGACTGAATTGTGCTGGCACTGGACAAGTATGTAGTCAGTATCTGTATTATTTAAGGCCAAGAAGAAACACATATACCTCAAATCTTAGGTGAAAATAGGTGATTGTAATGGGAAAATGTCTGGAAACCCCAGACTTCTACACTAGTCTTCCTCTCTTTCAAAAACTAATATTATAACACCTGCCACTTCACAATATAATATGTAAACAAACGTAAGTGCCTATATGCAGGATACTTAATTACTCTTTTCTTAAATTTTTAAATTGTGGTTTAACATGCATGCTATCAAGTGCACAAATCCTAAGTGTACGGCTAAGCAAATTGTTACAAATGTGTATATCCCTGTAACCACAACCCAGACAGAAAATATGGAACACTTTCAGCCACCCGGAGGGCTCCCTGTGACCCCTCCCAGTCAATAAACCTCTACCCAAATTAATCATTATTCCAACTTCTATTGCCATAGATTAGTTTTGCCTGTTTTTGAATTTCATTGTAATGAAGTCATACAGTATGTACTCTTCCATGTTTTAGTGTCTTTCACTTAACATATCTGTGAACTTATCCATTTATATGTTGTTCTTTTTATATTATCTGGTGGTTACTGTTTCTATGGCAGAATCTTCCTAATATGGGAAGCTGTCTCAGCATACACCCAAATATGAATTTGCTAGATTTACTCTTTCAAAATCAAAAGGCACTGACTGTGCATAGGCAACAAATTGTCACAATTCGGGAGGCCAATAATTTTAAGAATAACAATTTGGACATTAATACTGTGTTACTCGGTTAATATTGCAGTGTCTTTTCAAAGTTTATTCCAACTCTGAAATTATAGGCTTCGTTATCCAGAGGCTAGACCATCCATGTAAACTGAATTCAAACAAATATTTTCTTCAGCCTCTATTATCTTATAGAAACTATGCCAGTCACTTGTGTCATGTTTTAGATTCCACATATAAGTGATAGCATATGACATTTGTCTTTCTCTTTCTGACTTAACTTCACTTAGTATGATAATCTCTAGGTCCATCCATGGTGCTGCAAATGGCATTATTTCATTCTTTTTTGTGGCTGAGTAGTATTCCATTGTATATATGTACCACATCTTCTTTATTCATTCATCTATCATGGACATTTAGGTTGTTTCCATGTCTTGGCTATTGTAAATAGTGCTGCAATGAACATTGGGGTGCATGTATCTTTTCAAATTATAGTTTTCTCCAGATTACCAAACATGATTTTTAAAGGAAACAAAATTTGAAACACAATCACTTTGTTGGTTTCAGGAACCACTCCCCATTCTTACCTTTTCAGGCTGAGGTGGGTAATGGTCACCATTGTCACCAGTCCTACATTCTGTGATTTCCTTATACATACATCTTCATGGGAAGTTCCATGTGACCAGTTAATAAAGGAAGAAAACCAAAGGCCTGGTTTACAGTTAGATGGCATGCACTATGGCCAACCCCGACAGAACAGGATGACTGGTAGCTACACTATGGTCTTACTCCAGAGTACCCCTGAAGATACAGGTGAAGGAAAATCTTCCCAGTGGGTGGAATGTCGCATGGTATTTCTAGCTGCCCACTTTGTGTGAAAAGAGAAATAGTCTAAAGATCAACACAAATTCATGGGGAGTGTCTAGCTAGTTGTATAGATGCTCAGAGAATGACCCTGTTACTTCTTGGTACCCAACAAGACAACGGCAGATATTGCCCTATTCCCTGGAGGACTCTGTTGGTTTCATTGACAGACTGTGATGGATTGATTACACCAGATTCCTTCTATCAAAGAGGGGACAGTGTTTGTTCTCACTGACGTTTGACATTTTGGCTCAGATATGCATTTCTTGCTCACAGCATTTCTTCCAGAATATAAATATTTACAGAATCTTCATGTACTGTAATTATTTACCAAACAACAGTGCCTCTGGCCAAAGATCACATTTATTGGGAAAGAAAGTATGTCAATAGATTTATGTTCGTACAAGTCATGGTCTTCTGGTTGATGTCTAATCATCAACCAGAGCAGCTAGCTAAATAAAATTAGAATAGACTACTGAAGATTCAGCCATGGGGCCAGAAAAATAGTCCTTGTCACATAGTTCTTTTGCTTTTTTTCTAGTGTCTTGCAAATATGAATAATTTATGTAGCAAAAACTTGTGCACCCATAATTTTATGTTTTTGCCATTGTGTCTATGGATAGATTCCTAGGACAGGGATTGCTAGATCAATGAGTAAATGTGTGATTTTCTAGATATTGCCAAATTTCCCTCCATAGGGGTACATAGGGGTGTACCATCTTGCATTCCCTTCATCAAAGCGTGACCGTGCCTGCTTCCACACAGCCTCCACAATGGGGAAGATTTTTTCCGGTCTGATATGTGAAAAATAATATCTCAGTTTAGTTTTAATTTGCATTTCTGTTATTTTGTGTGTGAGAGAAGTTGAACAACTTTTTTTTTTTTTGCGGTATGCGGGCCTCTCACTGTTGTGGCCTCTCCCGTTGGGGAGCACAGGCTCCAGACGCGCAGGCTCCGCGGCCATGGCTCACGGGCCCAGCCACTCCGCAGCATGTGGGATCCTCCCCGACCGGAGCACGAACCCATGTCCCCTACCTCGGCAGGCAGACTCTCAACCACTGCGCCACCAGCGAAGCCCTTGAACAACTTTTAACATGTTTAAGGGCCATTTTAATTTCTTTTAATCTGAATATTCAAATTTTTTTAACTTTTTACTTTATATTGTATATAGTTGATTAACAAGGTTGTGTTAGTTTCAGGTGTACAGCAAAGTGATTCAGTTATACATATACATGTATCTATTCTTTTTCTAATTCTTTTCCCATTTAGGTGGTTACATAATACTGAGCAGAGTTCCCTGTGCTATACTGTAGGTCCTTGTTGATTATTCATTTCAAATATAGCAGTGTGTACATGTCAATCCCAAACTCCCTAACTATCCCTCCCCCCACCTTTCCCCTGATAACCGTAAGCTGTAAGTTCGTTCTCTAAGTCTGTGAGTCTGTTTTTGTTTTGTAAGTAAGTTCATTTGTATCATTTTTTTAGAAGAATATTCATTGTTTTAAGTAATTTATTGTGTTGCTGCTCTTCTTCATTTTTTTTAGAAGCTGTTCATTAGTTAGGAACATCAACCCTAATTAATGTCCTAAATTTATGACACACAGAGTTTTATTATTATTGTCTCTACAGTTTGGACATAGGAAAGTTTTCTTGTATATTTGGAGAGACTCAAACACTATACTACCGTCATAGTCTTGCTCTTTCTGGAAGTCTCCCATAAAATCTTGAGCAAAGTGGCTAAAAAAGCCCTTCTAATTTCCAGAGCCCTGGATTACATAATGAGTTACCACTTGTTGAGTGTATCACTCAAAACAAATTTACCTTTATCCCTAAATTTAGGCACCCAATTTAAGGACAGGAGTACTCTCCACAAATATCCTGTCAAACTATAATTTTCAAAACGTTGAAAATATGACTCATATAAATGTAATATAAACAAATGTCAAAGGTTTATTTCACCTATTAAGAAGAGAACAAATAAAACGGTACAATTGGTTCCAAGAGAATTTTAAAAACAAAAGTTTAAGTAATCCATCAGGGAAGACATTTTAAAAATTTAGAAAAAAAAATGCTGGGTTAGGTACAAAACTGGTTAATGTCCCACAGAGCAAGACAGCTATTACTTTCGGGACTATCTTTTCTAACAGAAACCTACAAGTTAACATATAAATTCAATACCTAGATTTTTATCAAGTAGTAAAGAGTCCTAGAGAATTAAATATTCTTGGAGGAACTGTATGATTTCCAACTTTTAGGAAACTTTTCTTAACAATACCTGGTGAAATTGTCAGACTGCAGTATCAGAATGCAGCTGCATAAACATCGCTCTTACAATCATGTAGAATTACTTTTTGCCCTTGCTATACCTGGGAATAAATCTGGAAGAAATTTTTGCATATGGGTAACATCATACATAATGGGTTACATCATATATAATGCAAAAATGTTTTCTGAATCTTGCAAACCTTGTTCACATTTATATTGTCTACTAAAAAAAATCCTGATTTGTTTTTTACCAAATACATTTCCTATATTTTACATCTCTCTCCTAATAAGTCCTCTTACACACTTCCTTCTAGTTCATGTAGTAGCGAGAAGGGCTGGACCTTGGGAAGGCCTGAATGGTGGATACAAACACAACCAGGACATTCTCCCGTCACTTGTCACTGCTTTCCTTTTCTTGTCAGTTACATTCTCTCAGATCATCTTCCTCTTCGTGGCAGGGATTCTGACTGACCCCACCTACTTTATGTGCTTACCTCTGAACCAATTGACACTGGCCAGGAAGAGTGAAAGATACTGTGATTAGCAGCCTCTATAATAACCACGTGACAAGACTAAGTAAAGGAGCAATTTTCAAAAAGATGGAGGGAAGATTGCCTCCCAAAGATGGCAAGAGCACTAGGCAGACAGTAGATGCCCCCAAACCTGATCAGTCACATAATATTGACAAGAGGTTTTTTAATATAATTATTTATTTATTTTTACTTATTTATTTTGGCTGTACTGGGTCTTAGTTGTGGCACACGGGATATTCGCTGCAGCATGCATGCAGGATCTAGTTCCCTGATCCTACATTGGGAGTGTGGAACCTTACCCACTGGACCACCAGGGAAGTCCCAGACAAGTGTTTTTATTATTGTTTCTTAGGCTTTGATGTAGAGGCAATCCTTACAGGCTTAGCAGTAGATACAGAAAAATACAAATATCAAGACAGTATAGTAAATATAATTTGTCTATTTATCAAAGAAATTGTTGCACATGATTAAGATTATAAACTCAATATGATAAACATAATTTATTTAACATGCTTATAAATTAATTATACATTAAGACTAAAATTAAAACCTTTACATTTATCATCTATTTGTATATTTATATATATTTGAATGTCTTAATACTTACATATAAATACTTACATATTAATAAATCCATTATTACAAATTATTACATGAATATTGACCCAAAGGTGAAAATTACAATTTAGGTTGTCTTTCTGTAAAATGACTCGATTATTTTGTGCCACAGTACAAAATAAATTTTTTTTCAATAAAAAATGTCTTTTCTATTGTCTCAGTATTGTTATCCCTCATTAATTCTGGCATGTTCTTAAATCATTTTAACAAAAAGTTCCTTATTGCTTCAAAGAGTTAAAAGTTTCTACTAATTATTGTTTCTGGCTGTGATTTGCTTTAAGAATAATGCCTGGACAAAATAAAACATTTCCTATAACTTGTGCCTGCCTCTACAAAATTGTGACTTATGTTTATAACTTTTATCCTCTAGACATTCTTGATTTTGCCTTTCCCAAATTCAGAAAAATAAAACTATATGGACGATAGAGTTGATTTACAGATGGAATGGAAAAACTCTATCTCTGGATCTCCTGGATGACATTTTTGACTCTTAGCCAAAAAGGGGTCAGTTTTATGGTCTGTGAGTGAAAGAATGAAACTCCCTTAGAAATCAGTTCTACCCCCAAGATCAGCTTCTTTACTGATGGTGTGCAACTGGCCCAACCAGTTAAGTTAGCCGGCAGAGTCATAAACATCTATTCTGGGAGCTTCGGGAGGCTAAGATACCCCTCGTAGATCGTGGTGGTTCAGCCAGGACACTGGACGTGCTGTGTGTGTGAACGTGTCCCCTGGGAAGCTTGAGCCTGGTAGGCCACTTCTCCGACCTGTCATTCTTGCCTGTACTTCTTGCTGTACTCTCTCCTTCACCTGTAAATCAAAGCATTACCTGACTTGACTCTGTGGGGTCTCATGAGTCCTTTCAAATGTCCCAACTTGGGAAATTTTTTCAATTAAGATATCTTTTGATGACTAACCTATCATTGAATTTCCTGGAAAGACCACTAGGTACCACAAAATTTTATTTTAAAAATAGGTAAAGGGTTTCCCTGGTGGCGCAGTGGTTGAGAGTCCGCCTGCCGATGCAGGGGACACAGGTTCATGCCCTGGTCCGGGAAGATCCCACATGCCGCGGAGCGGCTGGGCCCGTGAGCCATGGCCGCTGAGCCTGTGCATCCAGAGCCTGTGCTCTGCAACAGGAGAGGCCACAACAGTGAGAGGCCTGCGTACCGAAAAAAATTAAAAAAAAAAAAAAAAAAAGGTAAAAATAATCAGGTTTACTTGGCATTCTCCAAATTTTCATTAATTTAGAAAAACTGTACAAACTCTTTTGTTTACGAAACTTGAAGGGGGGGGGAACCTGATAAATCAAAATGAAAATTTACCTTCCCAGGTTAATTATGTCTAAATAAAATGTATTAATTTAAGTACATATCAATAATTGTATACTTTTCAGGTTAAAAGAAACATATCTGTTATTAAATAAAGGACTGGTAAAGTAAGTCTGTTTTAAGATTTTTTTCCTTGGGTTTTAGACTTAAATGCCTTGTCAATTGGAAATAATTATAATACATTTATGGGATAAATTAAAGGCCCTGGAGACAAGTTATTGTCATCATTGCTACTTCTTCACCTATCACACTACTCATAGCTGTAGCACCTTGAACCCAACAATTCTCCTTCCACACATGAGCAAGAAAAATCCCTTGACTGTTATTTTTTGTTTTGTTTTGTTGGCCATGCCACACGGCTTGTGGGGTCTTAGTTCCCCAACCACTGATTGAACCCAGGCCCTTGGCAGTAAGAGCACAGAGTCCTAACCTCTGGACCGCCAGGGAATTCCCAAGAAAAATCCCTTGATTGTTGAACATGTGTTAGGAAATTGCTTGTGCCTTATCTGGACCTTTGGGCTAATCTCAGCTGATCTGAATTGGCCAAATGCTTATCTCCAGAACTGCCTGGAGCATGATAGTGACCCTTGGAAATGCTATGAGATACATGAAGTAAGGGTTCTGTAACCATAGATCTGTGAGTTATTTTAAGACAGAGGTACCAGTCTATCAACAACGTTCAGTAGTAATAATTGGATTTAACTTGCACCTGATGGGCAGAATTGCCAGTTCAGACTGGTCACGTGGCTGGAATGTGCCTGGGCCACCAACCAGCTTACCTGGAGCAGGCTTTGGGTTTCCTGGCACCAAGGTGCTTCACACGCATGGCAGTGGAGGTTCAAAACCTGAAGACAAAGTACATCCTGGGCAACCCAGTGGTGTAAGGGTAAGGAAACCTGCACCTGAGATCTCCAGGCCCCTCCCAGTGCATATTCTTCTCCTGCTATTATTGCTATAATATATAATGTATATAGCTATAATATTGCTATATTATATTTGTTGCCTGTAACATGAGCATAAATTGAGTCCTGTGAATCCTTTCAGTAATTAAACAGTCAAACATAATAATGCACCTTTTGGTAACCCTAATTTAATTTTGTTCATTTATAGTTCGTACTTAAACACAAAAACTAGAGGTCGTCAAGGAAGTTATGCACCTGGATTCAAATACACTCTTGGCATATGGGCCTCTTCCAAAAGAAAATTCACTTCAGATAACAATTACCTGGGCCAGCCTGCCAGTTAGCATGAAATAAAAGAGCAAATATTGATCCAATCACTATTTTCTACTATGCTTTGATCATTCTTTGCTTATTTTTAAGGTAGATTAAGACTTTTTCTGCCAGACTATTATTAAAGAACTTTGAAGAATTTTGCCTTTTACTCAAAAACTTCATTATCCTTATCCTTAATCTTTACAAAAATGTAGAGAAAGCCAAGGAATTCTAAAACTGAAAATTGTCAAAGTTCTCAGAGACTGGAATTTCCACATCTCAAGGTACTCCCATTAGTCTTAATGACATGGGCTATAACTCCCTTTATGAGTTAACAACAGCCCACTCTGTGCATTTAGAAGTTTCACTCTAATCCTAGTCTTTGCCTTACTGCAAGCTGATATTAGTAATCTTATCATTAAACAGGTATGAGTGGCTTTTCCAAATTAATCACAGAAGCAATCTCTGAATGACCTGAAATCTGAAGATTGAGTCTTCTGGAAAAGAAAATAAAGGGAGATTTGCCTTGGCTCCAACAAATAGGACCTTATCAGGTACTGCTAATGATTAACACAGTAATAAAACTCTAGGGTAGTGAACCTTGGATTCATATTTTCAATTAAAAGCAATACATCATTTTCTCTAAATCATCGGACTTCCGTTTCATTGGTAGACCTCAAGCTGAGAGTTCTTTGAAATCTCCCAGAAGTAGATGGTCCCCCAAAATAACAGTTGACTCAAAACCCTCAGCTGAAACTAATTACATGAAGTAGAGAGTTTCTGCTCAAATCTCTGGAACAGTATTCATTTTCAGAGAACTCAACACCCTTTTTCTTTGGGTTTGTTTTCTACATTGACGCTCCCTGGTAAATGACTAAAGGGTTCTCAGTACGCTTTTCTACAATTTCATTTTCTTCCTTCTAAACCCCTATGGTCTTTTTGTGCCATTTAAAGAGAGACAAAACATTCCCATGCATTTCCCTCAGACCATAGTCACTGCTATAAGTCTAATCGGTAGATCAATACCCACTTGACCCTGCTGAAAAAAATTAATAGGTGTTTTTAAAAACATTTTCAAAATAGACTTCCTTATGCAGATTTCTTCTGGTCCTAAAAATTCTCTCATATTATAAATCGCAAGCTTCAACCTTGTAAAACTTGGACTATACACATCAACAGAATGCTTCTTGTAAGATCATTAAACGCTGCCAACCAAACCTAGTTTACTGAGAAGCAGGAACCACCCTCACTGCAACAGTCAGTTTGCTCTCTTCAGAGTCACTGTATCCTGCTTTGCAGGAATTGTTTAACTTCACTCAACATATGTCTGCCTATAGGGCCCAGTGATTCGTTCATTCCTGTTAAAATAACAATATTTATACTCTCCATAGAATCTGTGCCCCCCAACAGTACAATTCCTCAGTGGATACTACCACTAGAGGCCCATCACACCCGTTTAAATTCATTGGCCAAGGTATTCAGACAGTCACATAGCCCTTGATTTCTTCTTGACTAACCAAGAGGGAGTTTTTGCCAGAATGAACATACCATGATGCAAATACATAAATGCTGCAAAGACCCAACTAGATTTTAAAGCACATTTTGAGACCTGGGTTTAGTCATCTAGGCCCCTTGATGAATAGTCTTTGACAAACTAATAAAAATTTTTTTCTGATAATTGCCTGAATTGCAGTTGGTCAATGCATCCTGTTCATTCTACAACAGAAGGATCAGAAGGGACTAACTCTTGTCCAACTTAGAAGTGACATTCCCCAGACAATCTAACCAGAAGAATCCTGACAATGGGAAAGATCTGAACATCAAAGATTAATATCCCATGGCCTGACTTTGTCTGTCCTTGGCCAAAAGTGGCAACTGAAAAAAGAAAAAAAAAAGCAGCCCTATGCCTATCAGTTGGCAGCCAGGCTAGTTTCTACCTCTAGGCAATAGTATTCTCCTACTAAACCTAAATAATTTCACAGATTATCAGAATCAAATGAGGACTCTTCATGACCAGAATGGAATAAGAAAAAACTAAGTCCATTCCATAATTATGCCTGAGTGGAGACACTAGGCAACCACAAAAATGACAAATATCCCATCTTCAGCTAATGAGTGACTACTTTTTCTCCAGTGGCAACTCTAGCCATGTTCTGTTCCTTCTGCTTCCTAGATAAAAATTGTTAAAGTACCCAATCACTCTATATTGCCCCTGCTTTATGAAAGTGCGCGCGCGCACACACACACACACACACACACACACAAATACCTGCATCCTCAAGCCTGCCCCCCAGATCACCTAACACATGCCCAATTTCTACAATGAGCCCTTTCTTACTAAGACATCCCATGCTTCCCTGAAGACTGCAAGTCTTGCTGCAGGAAGCTTATAAAACTAACTTCATTTGTTTATAGATATGTTGCTAGTGGTCCTTGACTAATAGCACTACTAAATTATTGACTAAATGGGACCATGTAAAGCACCTGACATAGAATATCCTCAAGAAATTTTTATTACCATTTTTGTTGTTACAGTGATTATTGATATTAGCTATCCAGTAAACAGATCAACTTCTATCTCTGATATGATAAAATGTAAGGATTTTTCTATTAACAGAGTATAGAGAGAATACTTTCTAGTTGGCATTATAAGCACATTATATAAATGGAGGTCTCTATTTTCATCTAATTAAGACTTGTTTGAGATAGTCATTTGCACACTCTCTTTAAAATACTTTCTGTGGCTGATTTGTCAACAATACTGTTCCATTAGGGTTACTAGAGGGCATTAGATAAAAGCATGAGCTCTGGAGTGAGACAGACTGACAATTCTTCCTGTTACTGAGCAGTTTTTTGTTGTTGTTTTGTTTTTGTTTTTGTTTCTGTTTTTTTTGCGGTATGCGGGCCTCTCACTGTTGTGGCCTCTCCCGTTGGGGAGCACAGGCTCCGGACGTGCAGGCTCAGCAGCCATGGCTCACGGGCCCAGCCGCTCCGCGGCATGTGGGATCTTCCCGGACCGGGGCACGAACCCGTGTCCCCTGCATCGGCAGGCGGACTCTCAACCACTGCACCACCAGGGAAGCCCCTGAGCAGTTTTTGACAAGCAAATTCTCTTGACCTCAAGACCCTTTCATAATAATATTACCAACTATATTAGTTTATGTGGGCTGCCATAACAGATTACCACAAACTGGGTAGCTTAAAACAAAAGAAATGTATTCTTTCACAGTTCTAGAATCTAAAAGTCCAAAATCAAGGTATCAGCAGGCTTACACTCCCTCTGAAGACTTTAGATAGAAATCCTTTGCTTTTTCTTCCTAGCTTCTGGTTTTTGCCAATGATTTCTGGTATTCTTTGACTTGTAGATGCATATTCCAATCTCTGCCTCTATCAACAAAGGACATTCTTCCTCAAGTGTCTGTATCTGTTTTCTTATAACACCAATCACTGAATTAGGGTTCAACCTAATCCATTATGACTTTTTTTTTTTTTTACCATTTTTTAAATTGAAGTATAGTTAATTTACAATGTTGTTAGCTTCAGGTGTACAGCAAAGTGACTCAGTTAAATATATATATATATATATATATATATATATATGTTCTATTATAGATTATTACAAGACATTGAATATAGTTCCCAGTGCTATACAGCAAGTCCTTGTTGGTTATCTATTTTATACATAGTAGTGTGTATATATTAATCCCAAACTCCTAATTTATCTCCCTCGCTGCCCCTCTGGTAACCATAAGTTTGTTTTCTATGCCTGTGAGTCTATTTATGTTCTGTAAATAAGTTCATTTATATCATTTTTATATCACTATGACTTAACTAATTATATCTGCAAAGATTCTGTTTCCAAATAAGGTCATATACTGAGGATTTGGGTGAACATGAGCTTTGGGGGGATTCTGTACAACTCAGGACACCCATCACATAAAATTGTGAAAATTGGGCCTCCCTGGTGGCGCAGTGGTTGAGAGTCCGCCTGCCGATGCAGGGGATACGGGTTCGTGCCCCGGTCTGGGAGGATCCCATATGCCGCGGAGCGGCTGGGCCCGTGAGCCATGGCCGCTGGGCCTGCGCATCCGGAGCCTGTGCTCCGCAACGGGAGAGGCCACAACAGTGAGAGGCCCGCATACCGCAAAAAGAAAAAAAAAAAAAAAAAAAAAAAAAAATTGTGAAAATTAAATGAGAAAATCCATGTAAAGGGCATAGTAATTATTTGAAAATAATCACATTATTGTAATCAATAAAATTATTTGTGAATTTATATCAGCAAAGAAATAATTCATAAGCAATTCTTTTACTGAATGAAAATGAGTTATTTTAAATTAGGTCAATTTATTTTGAGAGTATCAATATATAAAGAGTAACTCCAGCCATTTCTCAAAAGAAAAGCAATCCAATATGTAAATTCACATCAATTTAGTCAGCATGTGTGATAAATTAAAAACTAATTTTAGGAATAAGTGAGGGTTCTAGCTCCAGTAAGATGAAGTAAACATATTCTACCCTGACTCTCCCACTGAATACAGCTATAAAACATGAAATAGTATGTGAGGAAGTTATTTCAGGACTCTGAAAAGTAAATAGTAGCAGGTGAATTAGGAGAGAAGGACAAAACTCAAGTGTCACTGGGCTCTCTCAGTATCACCCTGCCAACCAGATAGTGGGCACCAGAGTGCAGACAGAACTTCAGAAGACCTCTCATTCTGGCTTGAGAGAGAAACTCATAATACTTAGAGAATCTGAAAATCCCCTACTTTCCCCTACTTTTTTGCCTCTTTTTCTTTCCCCTCTATTAACTTGTGACCTAGTTCCCAAGAAATTCCACGGTAGGTGTTGTAGCATTCTCAGGTAATACAGGCCAGCAGGATCCAAAACTATGCAGAAGGGAAAGATGCCTCTTTTTTCAGTGGAGCTGCAGTTCCAAGAGAGTGGATCCAACCTCTCTTGCCTTTATTCTGTCTCTATAGTCTCTTGCCACATGGCCCTAGATTCAGGTGCAGTTGTGGAAGCACACAATAGAGCAGCGGTGTAACCAAAGCTTTCTAGATAGAAGACCAAAAAGAGAACATTAAGGAACTAGAATGTAACCAAGAGATTGCAGTGAGGGAAGAATTTGGGAAAGTGACCCCATAAAGTTGTTTATGAACTACCCTGGGCTCACCCCTAAACTGTGTATGCTTGGATCAGATACTATTCGTTATATCAAATATTTTGAGAAATGAACTACCTAGATACCCCACTGCCTAAGCCCCAGATTTGCCATCAGGTAGTATACATGCAAGATAAATCCAAAGATCACTGCAAAACCTGAGAAATGAACCATAGTTCACAGAGGCAGGGGAACCTTGTGGCCTAAACCTAACCAGGTTGACTGCCTTCTAAAACAAAAATATCAACATCTTACAGGATATAAATAGGACCCAATGTCTTAAGACCTAATATTCAGAAACTCTTCAATATAATCTAAATTTACATTGCAAGTGAATAACAAGGAAAATATAAATTTATGTAGGATAAAACCAAAAGATGCCAATGCCAAGATGTCATAGAGATTGTAATTATTTGGCAAAGATGTTAAAGCAGCTATAACAAAAGTGCCTTACCAACAATCAAGAACAGTCTTGAAGCCAGTGAAAAAATAGAAAGTCTCAACAAAGAAATATTTTTTAAAAAAGAATGATCAAATAGTAATTTTAGAAATGAAAAACATAACAAATAAAAAACTCATTGAAGTGCAGCAACAAGAACTTTCATTCATCATTGGTGGGAAAGCCGCTTTGGTATAGCCACTTTGGAAGACAGTTTGGCCGTTTCTTACAAAACTAAACAAATATTCTAACAAAACTAAACAATTATTCTTACAGCATGATCCAACAATCGTGCTCCTTGGAGTTTAACCAAAGGAGTTGAAATTTTACGTCCACACAATAACCTGCACACAAATGTATATAGCAGCTTTATTCATAATTGCCAAAACTTGGGCTCAGCCAAGATGTCCTTCAGTAGGTGAATGGAAAAAGAAACTGTGGGGACTTACCTGGTGGTGCAATGGTTAAGAATCTGCCTGCCAATGCAGGGGATATGGGTTTGAGCCCTGGTCTGGGAAGATCCCACATGCCACGGAGCAACTAAGACCGTGGGCCACAACTACTGAGCCTGCGCTCTAGAGCCCATGAGCCACAACTACTGAGGCCTGCGTGCCTAGGGCCTGTGCTCCGCAACAAGAGAAGCCACCGCAATGAGAAGCCCGCGCACCACAACAAAGAGTAGCCCCCGCTCACTGCAACTAGAGAAAGCCCACGGGTGGTAACAAAGACCCAACGCAGCCAAAAATAAATATAAATAAATAAATAAATAAATTTATTAAAGAAAAAAAGAAAAGAAGCTGTGGTCCATCCAGACAATGGAATATAATTCACTGCTAAAAAGAAATGAGCTATCAAGCCATGAACAGACATGAAGGGTGGGGGAGACGTGGAGCAACCTTATATGCATATTACTAAGTGAAAGAAGCCAATCTGAAAATCTGTGATTCCAACTATATGACACTCTGGAAAAGACAAAACTTCAGACACAGTAAAAAGATCCGTGGAAGCCAGGGATTAGGAAGGAAGGAGGGGTGAGTAAGCAGACCACAGTGGATTTTTAGGGCAGGGAAACTATTCTGTATGATACTGTAATGGTGGACACATGATATTATACATTTTTCAAAACCCATAGAATGTATAACACCAAGAGTCAACCCTGATGGAAACCATGGACTTTGCTGTAAAGCATGGACTTTGGTGGCTAGTAATGTGTCAGTATAGGTTCATCAGTTGTAACAAGTGTACCACTCTGGTGGGGATGTTGATAGTGGGAGAAGCATGTGGAGGAGCAAAGAGTACACGCGAACTCTTGTAGTTTCTGCTCGATTTTGTTGTGAACCTAAAACTTCTCTAAAAAATAAAGTCGATTTAAGAAAAAAAAGGAACTCAGTGGATGAGTTCAGTATCAGAATGGAGTAGAGAAGAAAGAAGACACAGGAAAGGTGAAGTGAACTTGAATATAAGTCAAGAGAAATAATCCAATCTCAAAACAGAGAAATTTTTTAAGATTTTAAAAAAATGAATAGAGGAAAATAGGAGAGTAGGGAACTCCAGGGCTCTGTCCCTTTGCAAAAAAACTGACGAGCTGGCAAAAGCTGTCAGCATCATTTTTTTGCAGAACTCGAGTCTAGTCAAAAACTTACAACCAGGGGAAAGCTTGATGAAGAAAGAAGCTGTTGCTTTGCAGTAAGATACAGCTGTGGTGATTTAAATTGCCTATGTCCCACGTGCTATACCCCTATTTGGTGCCAGCCACCAGGACTGCACCCACATTCCTGGTGCAGGAGGCTAGTTGCCAGAGGGAGCAATGCAGAATTTCTGGAAGAATTCTCTAAGAATTGTGGTTGTAAGTTCCAGCCCATCTGGTGGCTCTCTGAAGGGCCTGCCTTTATTTTGCCTGACTCAAGCATTTCTAGGGCTAAGGTGACAGCCTAGGAGGCTTTTGCTATATGCATTTAAAGGCAGAAATACTGGCTGTGGCAGCCTCGGGCTAGGGATAACAGTTGGGACAAGCAACAAACAGACTGAAAACCCTGGGAAAGAGCAGGCAGGGAAAAGAGATATGTGGGGGTAAAGGGGCCTTTAAAGGCTCCCATGCATACCAGGGAATCAGGTATACATAGTGTCAGGGGTGGGTACATGCTCAAAAAAGGCCTGAGAAAACTCCAAGCTTTTACCTCTGACTGGCCTTCAGGCTCTGTGCAAGCTGTGAGTGAAGGCTAAGGCAGAACTGTAAGCAGCCTGGCTAAGCATTGAAGGAGTGCTCCAACATAGAACCGATCTGTGAAGACTGGGAGAGTATTTTCTTCTTTTCTTTCCTTTTCTTTTTCCATTGAAAGAAACTCTGTCAAAACACCAGGTGACCCCTAAGTTAATGGAACACAGACTTCACATAACAAACAACACAGACTTAACCAAAATAGTTTGGAGAAATCACAAAAGAAGCAAACAGCAACAGCCTACAACAAATAGCAAAAACAAACCCTGAAGAGGGGGGAAATCTGATTTCCAGAGTTGTCACATTTTAATATTAAAAATCTCCACGTTTAAACAACAACAAAAAAATTACAATGCATGCAAATAAACTGGGAAGTATGGCTCATTCACAGGGGGAAGAAAAGAAATTAATAGACACTGTCCATGAGGACACCTAGACATTTAGACTTACTAGACAGAAACATTAAATCAACTCTCTTAAATATGCTCAAAGAGCTAAAGGAAATCATGGAGAAAGAACAAAGGAACCAAGAGAATATGTCTCACCAAATACAGAATATTAGTAGAAATTATAGAAATGAAACAAATAGAAATTCTGGAGATGAAAAGTACAGATAGATCAATTGACATCCAGTTTAAGAAGTGAAAAGAGAAAAGAAAGAAAGAAATGATCCAAACCTAACAAACCTATGAGACACCATCAAGTATACTGACATATGCATACCAGGAGTCCCAGAAGGAGAAGAGAGAAAGAAACAAAAAGACTATTTGAAGAAATAATGGCCAAAAATGTCCCAGATTAGATGAAAATCATAAATCTAAATATCCAAGAATCTCAATGAACTCCAAGAAGCATAAACCAAGAGAGATTCACAGGAAAACACATTATAGTCAAATTGTCAAATCCCAAAGACAAAGGGAGAATCTAAAAAGCAGCAAGAGAGAAGTGATTCATCACATACAAGAGATACTGTGTGTAATTAATAGCCCATTTTTCTTTGGAAACTGGAAGCCAGAAGACAGTGGGGTGACATATTTGAAGGACTGAAAGAAAAGAATAATTGCATATCCAACAAAACAAAAACAGAAAGAGCTCATTACTAGTAGACCTGTGCTACAAGAAATGCTAAAGGGAGTCCTCCAGGCTGAAACACAAGGATAATTGAAGCCATATGAAGAGATAAGGAACACAACAGTAAATGTAGCTACATAGATAAATATAAAAACCAGTAATATTGTATGTCTGGTTTATAACTCCTTTATTTTTTCCTACATGATTAAAAGATAAATAAAGCAATAATTATATATTTATGTTAACTGACCCACAATGTATAAACATGTAATTGGTAAAAATAACAACATAAAGGGGGGAGATGGAGTTTTAAAGGATCAGAGTTTTTATGTATTGGGTTGGCCAAAAAGTTAATTTGGGGTTTTCCGTAAGATGTTATAGAAAAATCCGAATGATCTTTTTGGCAAACCCAATACTACTGAAAGTATCTTGGTACTAATTCAAACTTGATTCTTATAAAGTTAAAATGCTAATTGTAACCCCAGGGTAACCCTAGTATTATGGACTGTATTGTGTCTCCCCAAATTCATATGTTGAAGCCCTAACTCCCAATGTGGATGGTATTTGAAGATGGGGCCTTTGGGAGGTAATTGGATGAGGTCATGAGGGTGAGGTCTTCATGATGAGATTTATACCCTTATAAGAAGAGACCAGAGTGTGCTTGTTCTCTCTCTCTCTCTTTTCCCCACCATGTGAAGACATAAATAGAAGTAGGCCATCTGCAAGCCAGGAAGAGAGCTCTCATCAGGAACTCATTGCCAGTATCTTGACCTTGACCTTGGACTTTTCAGTCTCCATAACTGTGAAAAATAAATGGCTGTTGCTGAAGCCACACAGTCTATGATATTTTGTTATAGCAGCCAAGCTGACTAAAACATCCAGGAAATAACCTTTTTTTAAGTATACAGAAAAGGAAACAAGATGGGAGTCAGAACAGTAAACTAGAAAAAAAAAATCACTCACAGAACAAGGCAGTAGTGGAGGGATAAAAAGAAAATTGAGAAATAAAAAGAAAATAAGACATAGAGAAAACAAACAGCAAAATTGCAGAAGTAAATCCTTTCGTATCGATAATTACTTGAACTGTAAATTGATTGAACCCTCCAATTGAAAAGAAGAGATTGGAAGAATAGATTTTTAAAAATCATCCAAATATATGTTGTCTAAAAGAGACTCACTTTAAATCCAAGGACATAAATAGATTGAAAGTAAAAGGATGAAAAATAAATTCCATGCAATAAAAAAATGCCAAAAGAGACTTGGGGTGGATATACTAATATCAGACAACATGGACTTGAAGTCAATAATCGTGATGAGACAAAGAAGGACATTACATGTTGACAAAAGGGTCAATATATCAAGATATACCAATTATAAACATATATGCCTCTAACAAAAGAACCACAAAATATATGAAGCAAAAACCTGACATAATTGAAAGGAGAAATAGACAGTTTTACAGTAACAGTTAGAAACTTCAATACCCCACTCTAAAGAATAGATAAAACAACAAGACAGAAGATCAGTTTAAAAATAGAGGACTTGGGCTTCCCTGGTGGCGCAGAGGTTGAGAGTCCGCCTGCCGATGCAGGGGACACGGGTTCGTGCCCCGGTCCGGGAGGATCCCACATGCCGCAGAGTGGCTGGGCCCGTGAGCCATGGCCGCTGAGCCTGTGCATCCGGAGCCTGTGCTCTGCAACGGGAGAGGCCACAACAGTGAGAGGCCCGCGTACCGCAAAAAAAAAAAAAAAAAAAAAAAAATAGAGGACTTGAATGATGCTATGAACCAACTATATCTAAAAGACATCTAGAGAAGACCCTACCCAAAACAGCAGATTGCATATTTTTCACAAGCACATGTGGAATATTCTCCATGATAGACAGTATGTCAGGCAACAAAAACAAATCAAGTCTCAATAAATACTAAATAATCGAAGCCATAAAAATCAATCCTATTTCTACGTATTAGCAATGTACAGTTGGAAACAGGATTTCTAAAATGCCATTTACAATGGCTCTAAAAAGATAAATATTTATACCTATACTTAGGTATAAATCTAACAAAACAAATATAGGATGTGTATGGCTGAAAACTTCAAAATGCTGAAGAGCTAAATAAATGGAGAGAAATACTGTGTTCATGGATTCAAAGACTCAAAGGAGTAAAGATAAGAAATTGATCTACAGATTTAACTCAATTCAAAAAATTCTAGCAGGACTTTTGAAGACACAGACAAGCTGATTCTAACATTTCTATAGAAAGTTAATAAATAAGAATAGCTAATACACTCTTGGAAAAGAAGAATAAAGTTGGAGAAATTATACCATTTGATTTTAAGTCCTTTTATAAAGTTAGAATAATTTAAACAATGTGATATCAGTAAAGGAAGAGACACATAAATCAATGAAACCAAGTAGAAAGTCCAAAAGTAGATATACCCAAATATGACCTTTGATTTTTAACAGTAGTGCAAAAGAAATTCAGTGAAGAAAGCATAATTTTTTTCAACTAATGGAACTGGAACAATAGGATACCCTTACGTAAAACAAAACAAAACACCTCTACCTAAATATGCTAGATTATACAAAAATTTACTCAGAATGGATTATTGATCTAAATGGAAAACATGAAACTATATAAAACTTTTAGAAAAAAAATAGAATAAAACTTCTGTGACCTAGGGTTAGACAAAAAAACTTCTTTCACATGAAACTCTAAAACAATACAAAAAAATTGAACGTTATCAAAATTAAAATCTTTTGCATGAAAGACACAGTCAAGAGAATGAAAAGACAAACTACATACTGAGAAAAAAATATTTGTAAACCATGTATTCAGTAGAGAACATGTATAAAGGATTTACCAAGAAATCTCAAAACTCAACACTACGAAGACAACCCCACTAAAAAATGGCCACTGAACCCCCATGTTTGAATAGGCACTTCACCACGAGGAGATATAGATGGCAAGTAAGTATGTGAAAAAGTGTTCAACATCATTATTCACAATGCAAATTAAAATTAACAATGAGATACCATGACAAACCTATCAGAATGGCTAAAATTATAAAATACCGACAATGCTAAGTGCTGTCAAAGATGCGGAAAAATAGCAATTCGTGCGCATTGCTCATGGGGATTCAAAATGATATAATCATTCTGAAAAGCAGTTTGGCAGCTTCCTACAAAGTTCAACACACCACGTGACCCAGCAATCCCACTCCTGGGTAGTTAGCCAAGAGAAATGAAAACTAATATTCATGCAAAAACCTGTACACAAATATTTATAGCAGCAGTATTCACAATCATCAAAAACTGGAAACCAATGTCCTTCAAATAGAGAAACAAACTGTGGCACATATATATAATGTATATATACATTACTAAGCAATTAAAAACAAATAAGCCATTGATACAAACAACAACCTAGATGAATCTCAAAGGTGTTATGCTGAGTGAAAGAAGCCAATCTCAAAAGGTCACATACTATATGATTCAATTCACATGATATTCTCAAAAGATAAAACTATAGCAACGGAAAACAGATAATGATTTTTATGAGTTGCCGGTGGGGGAGCTTTTGATTATAAACAAATAGCATGAAGGAGTTCTTTGGGTTATAGAATTTTTCAATATCCCAATTGTGATGGCAGTTACACAAATCTGTACATGTGCTAAAATTCACAGAGCTAAACACCAAAAAAGTCAACAATAAGAAAAATAAAGAAACATATATAGCCAACATCTTAGCACACAAAGGTGCACAATAAGTGTTTGTTGGGTTGAATTACAAACAATGTTGAAAATCACTACTGCCCATATTTCACCCTGCCCCAACATAGTTCAAATTATTGTGTCCACTGGCTGATTATGTGTGTGTAAGCAAGAATGAGGTGGTCCTGGAGAGAAGACAAGTCAGTTAGAGACAAACTTCAGGATACTTTCACCATCATGGACACAGTTATCTTTAAGGTCACCAGGTCCAAAACTCTCACACACAACACAATCCTTTGGAGGAAGACTATAATAAACATGTGTTTCACTAACTGCTACTCCTTTCCTTTTTCTTAACATCTCCAGAATCTCCCCAGGTGGTTAATCCCAACTCCAAATTTAGAAATGGCTTCTAATTACATTAAAGCAATCAGTCTTTTATTTTCTTTGACCCCTGTTATTGACTTAGTGGTTGGCTCCAGGAACTAAGAAAGGCAATTGAGGCCAACTGGACCCTATTTCTGGATTACTGTGTGAGCTATGACGTAAAATCCCTTTTTTTGTTGGGTTTGAGCCTGGAACCATGTCACTCTACGGACTGGTTACCATCTTTCAGTGATAAAGAGAAAATCCACTGAGAGAGCAAGGAGGCAGAGAAATGAACTGAGAGTGAAAAACCGGTTCCCGGCCATATCATTTTCCCCTCCAGTCCAGTTTCCCACTTAACTAGGTGAAAAATACCAGACCCCTTCCCAGTCCTGCTAGCCCAAATCTCTAGGGAAGTCCTGGAAAACTTAGTCACACCTGGAGCTAGCCCTAAGGTTGGAGTTTTCAGGAATATAGACCAATAAATTTCTTTTATTATTTCAGAGAATTTGTGATAGGTCTGTTACTTACCAACCAAAGCATCCTAGCTGACAGAAGCCAGCTAGATTGGTTTCCTTTTATTTTTAAAATAATTTCTTTGCAGGGAAGTAAGCATAAGATCAAAATGGGTTATTATTTACATGCCTCTGATAAGTTCAAAGGACAACCTCAATTAGGACTTCCAGAACAACCTGAAAAAAAAAAACAGGTTGAGAAATCTCTCTTCCCTCCCACTGCTCCTCCCTCTGGCTCTCCTTTCTTTGATTAAATAGGCATTAGGACACTTTTTCTAAAAGGCTTTTCTGTGGTGTTCAGAATCATTTCTAGAAATTGAAACCTCAGACTTTCCAAGATGTACCTCAGTGCTGCATATCACCGCATACCTCTAAGTGATGGAAACAGCATTCCTATCATCGGACTTGGTACCTACTCAGAACCTAGATTGGTAAGCTTATCTCTCTCTGTTTGTTTTTTTTTAATTAACACTTTCCTAAAGGATAATCTGTAGTTCATTTTGAATGGATTTCATTAATTTAATTTTTTTAATAATGAATGCAACCTTGAAGGACTGCTGTTTGGCTGAGTAAGTACTGAGCCAATGGTTAAACTAAATCAGTTTATGGTTTTAAAGTATCTTGACTTAAAGAATGGGACCTTTCTGCTTCCTTTACTAAAATTCAGCCTGAATGCTGGTTATAAGGTTGAACTGAAGTACGTAAAATTTCTGAGTTTATGATTTTTTAAAGTTCATATTTGAGAATTTTTAGTTCAGTCCAACAAAACATTTAGTGAAAACCTACCATGTATGAAGCACTAGGCTATAGAAGCTTCAAATATGAAGAGAATAGTGTCTCTGCTGTCTAGGGATTAAAAATCTAATAGAGGAGACAGACTAATAACTAGTTAATCATAGAACAATGAAGAGTAAATGCTGTCTGAGGATTGTAAACAGTATCTCTCTGAAAACACAGGAAAGGGAATAGTTAGATTTCACCATGAGGACTGAAGTGGGTTTCCATTAAAACACAGAAAAGCTTCTACTTGTAAGAAAAATATCTTTCTGCTTTCCACATTGCAATTCCACATTTAATGCTGATTACCAGAATAAACAGTGGCTATATCTAGAAATGCTACTGAAATTTGAATGATCATGTATGAATGAACTCTGTTAAACTAAGTATAAGTTAGGTAGGCAGAGAAGCAGAGCTGAGGCAGGACATTGTAGGCAGAAAGAGAAGCACAGAGGCACAAGGATATGAATCTGATTATGTCATGCCTCTGCCTAATTTTTCAATGGCTCTCTATCAATTATAGGGTAGAGGCCATACTCCTTACTTGCACATTGGGCCTTATGGTTTAGTCAAGACCTGTCAGTCCAGCAGCATCTACCACCACTCTTCCACCTCCCCCTCATGTAAAACATAGCTTGAACAACTCTCCCATGTCCATGACCTTGAACAGGCTGCCCTCCACCTGGAACACGCTTTCTCCTGAGCTGACTAATTTTTACTAAACCTGCAAGACTCAGCTGGAGGATACCTCTCCTTAGAAACCCATCTCCCAACCACCACAACTTGCCCCTCCTGCGTGTTCACATAGCCTCTCATACTCAACTCTGTTGTAGCACTTATCACACTATGTTGTAACCATTGTTTCTGTGCAATCTTCCCTATAAGATGTAAAATCCATCAGGAAAGAGGCCATGTCTTGTTCAGCTCTATATTCCCAGTATAGTATGCGTGCTGGGTGTTCAGGTAATCCTTGTCAAGTGAATGAAAGGAGATATATATATATATATATATATATATATATATATATATATATGTATATGTATGTGTGTGTATATATATATATATTTATATATATATATATATATATACGCATCAGAGGATATGGAGATGTAAATGCATACAATAATAATAGCTAAAATTTTTTTAACACTTAACCGTGTGCCAGGAACTCTTTGTAGTACTTTATAGTACATGCATTTTCTAATTTAATCCTCACAACATTATGAAAGAGATACCATTTTACCCCATTTTACAGATGAGAAAACTGAAGCATGGCAAGATAAAGTAAAATGTCCCAAACTTATAATGCTGAGGAAGAGAACTGGAATTTGAACCAATGTAGTTTTGGCCCAGATCCTATCCTCTGAGTCCCTATACTATATTACCTGTTATAAATGTATGTTATGTCAATGCAGCTGCATATTTCTATGACTTTCTATATGTATTTCTATATATGAAAGTATCTAGGAATATATATCCAGAAAGTACCTAGGATGGATAGACAGATAGATAGATAGATAGATAGAACGATACATCTAGGATATGAATCTAGTTATGTCATGCCTCTACTCATTTCAATGACTATCAATTATATGGCTCCTTGCTTGCACATCTGTCATTCTATCTATCTCTCTATCTTTCTATCTATCTCCTGAAACTCAGTGGGGCTCAAAGTGCTGCATCTACCAATAAATGTTATTAAGTGCCTGCTATGTGTCTAATAATATTAAATGCTACAGGATGGAGACATTCAAAAGCGTTCATGTGTCATTTCCCAAAAAGAGTTGTAACTCACTTCAGAAGATAAGACATACTGCAGTTAGAGAACATGGCATTCGAGGAATATTATTAGAAATGAAGATTGTGCATGCACAAACCACATTTGTGATCAGAAACACAGAACTAAAGGTATGTCTCACAAAATTGGAAACTCTAATGTGAAGAACAATGCCCACCATGGAAGATTTGGGGGAGGGGGATAGGCGGAGCTAGGTTGAGGGGGAGACGGGGAGTGGGGAGGGTGGAGTATCTCTGAGCTGGAACACTCAGCAGTTTCTGTTCAAAGCCATACAACTGACAACTCCCTCACCATCTACCCAGGGCTGATGAGACAGACACTAGGAGTACCCATGCCCAAGTCGGTCACCAGGAAATTAAAGTACCGAATTAGATTTAACGTCAGAATCTTAGTCCTAGAGATGAAATCTGATGCCAAAATTCAGTCTTCTCCCCTCAGCGTGCCTGAGGTGCTTTTCAAAACCTTTCATTCCACAAGAGATGGAAGGAGAATGACAGGCTGAGGTAACTCATTAACTGAAATGCTTCACATTTCATGCATATAATCAAGTCAGTCAATATTTGTCTTGGGATCCTATTCCATTTTGATACAGAAGTTAGCAGGCGCCAGGGGAAGATTTAGGCTTGTCTTCAGGGGGAGTCGGGGTAGGAGCAGAGATGAAAGGCTGAGATAAGGAAGACTAACAATACCCTCTCCTCCAGCATCTGCCCATTTGAGATTCCACTGTCACACACGTGGCAATAGGAACTGTAGAACAGCAGCCCAGAGGAACATTATTGTGCAGCTGTGTGAGGCCAACCAGCCTAGCTTCTCCTGACTTACAAAGATTTTTTTTCTCTTAATATGCCCGACTTTCTTATAAAGGTGTTCATGCCTCTGGAGTCAGGGAATTTGAGATGGAACCAACATTTAGTAGCACCAAGCACTCTGTGCATTTCCTCACTTGACGATCACTAACTAATGAAAACTGAACTGTACAAATTATCTATGCACCATGTCTCTAGGACAGATTCCCAGAATGTTTTCATACAGGGATGAAATAGTCTATAATAGCCTCCCAGCAAGTCTCCCTTCTTCCTGTCTCTCTCCCTATATCTCTGTCTGAGAAAGTCCGATAGGCAAGAGTTTTGAATCTTGTTCCTTTTTCTGCTTTGACAGAAATTAATTTGGTTTTTATGTATATCAGCCCATGAGTTAATAACCAATATTTATCAAAAACTTCAAATAAAACTCAAGAATATCACCAAGTGTGCAAATGACACAAATCTGGGACCAATGGTAAATATTTTGGAAAATGGGCAATAATTCAGTTCAATAAATATTTATTGTGTGCCTCCCATGTATGAGGCATTTTTCTAGGTAACACAGGGATCGAAACAATGGACTAGAAACAAGGGATTTAAAATCCGTGAGTGACTGAAGGCAGAAAAAATAAATACACTTATAAATGAAATATAAAGAAAAGCTGAAGTGCTTGTTCAAAGATGAAAGTAACAGTGAACAAATCTAGTTATGGGGTAGATCAGGAAACACCAAGCTATAGGGAAGGAGTAGCCTAGATTGGGGTTGTAACTGATCCAGTATCCCTTCCTGGGTGGCTCTGGTTAAGATTTCTATAGCTATAAACAGTTTTCACACTCTGAAGAGTGAGCCAAAGGCTTTGTATATGGGGCAAAGGAGAGGTGAAGTCCAATCTCTTGAGTACCAAGGAGGAGCCTGAAACATCAAGGGGCCACTGTGATGGAATTTTGTAGTAGGGAAGAGAGACCGGTGTCAACTCTGAATACATGGGCAAGGGAGAATTTATAACCAAGGTGCAGGGTTGGGATCTGTGGGTAGAAAATTACTAAGAGGAAACATCAGGAATAAGGGGCCATTCTGGCTAAACTGACCTAACAGGATTCTTGCTGAAGACAGGGTGGGGTGACTAGATATCTCCTGGGGCATGGTGGAGGAGGAGGAACCTGATTTGATATCAAGTGTGATCAGATATGGAGGGTGAAAGGTTGTGGTTGAACTGACTTAGCAGGATTCTTGCTAAGCTTGGACAGAGCAGAAATGAGTATGAAAGTCCATGTTGGAAAAGAGTTCAAAAGAACCTGATTAGACTTTGGTCCATGAAAGAATGTTTGTCAGGGTTAAGGATGTTCCCACAATCTCTACCTAAAGGGACCAGGGACAAGGCAGGAACCATAAATAAGTGGTCCTAGAGAGCCAAGTCTATTTCTCAGTTTTGTTCTACTTTCCCATTTTGATAGTAGATATAAGTGCAAGAAATGCTTTCTTCTTCTTTGCTACAAAACAAAAACAAAAACACAAAAAACATGTGCAGGTAACACTTAGGGGACGATTGATGGTACAAGACACAATTAATAGAGTACCAGGGATTCCACTCACCATTCTAAATGAAGATGGTAATTTCTCCACTACAGCTAATTGTCATGCATAAACAAAGTCCAGTGTGGCCTGATCTTCTCACATTTTTCAAAGAATATTGTAAAGTAATTAATAATTTTTAAGTAATGGCAGCATTTATATTTTTGTAAAATGCTATATGAGCTAGTATTTTAAGAGTCAAAGAAAATAATTCAGCTGCTGTTTGTTTTTACTTTTAGTATTTCAAAGCTATTAAACTGCCAACGTTAAAACAAATTAAAATGAGAAGAGGCTAAATACATAGAGATCAAGTGAGATGGCTTCTCTAATAAATCAGGCAAAAAATAATAAGGACTTAAACTTGGTCGGTGGCTGTGAGGAAGATAATCTTGCTGGGGCCTAAAAAAGAAGTAACTTGGCTAAAGGATACAAACCATGGGGTAGACTCTACAAAGCTTGGCAACCAATTGGATCCAAACAAAGGAGAACAAATAGTAGGTCCAAGGCCAAAAATGGATGTTTCATGCCCAGGTTACTACATTCTTTGTATCTAAAGTTTTGAGTCACTTACCTTTTATTTTTGATCTACTTCCTTATTTTTTTAACATTTAAAATTTTGAAATATATAGAAGGGTGAATACTTTTAAAGGTAACATCTGAGTAACCACCACACAGATCCAAAATTAGAATATACCAACCCCCAGAAACCCTCTGTGTGCCCTTCCCAATTCAAAACCATCTCTCCCTCAAGAGGTAATTTATCTTCTAACTTTCATGGCAATTATTTTCTTTTCTTTTCTTTCTTTTTTTTTTTTTTTTGCCGTACGCGGGCCTCTCACTGCTGCGGCCCCTCCCGTTGCGGAGCACAGGCTCCGGACGCGCAGGCTCAGCGGCCATGGCTCACGGGCCCAGCTGCTCCGCGGCATGTGGGATCCTCCCAGACCGGGGCACGAACCCGTGTCCCCTGCATCAGCAGGCGGACTCTCAACCACTGCGCCACCAGGGAAGCCCCATGGCAATTATTTTCTTGCTTTTTTCTAAAGGTCATATAACTTTTATCAGGTAGATTGCCTATCTCCTATTCATTTAGTTGTTCTTGTGGGTTTTTATCTTGTTCCTTCATTTGCAACATATTTCTCTGTCATCTCATTTTGTCTGACTTTCTGTGTTCATGGTCTTCTTTCCACAGTCTGCAGGATCATCGTTCTTCTTGCTTCTGGTGTCTGCCCCATTGTGGGTGAGGTTGGTCCAGGGGCTTGTGCAGGCTTCCTGTTGGGAGAGACTGGTGCCTGCCCTCTGGTGGATGGAGCTGGGTCATGTCCCTCTGATAGGCAGGGTCATGTCCATGTCAAGGGGTGTGTGTTTTGAGGTGGCTGTGAGCTCAGTACAACTTTAGGCAGCCTATCGTCTGATGGGTGGGGCTGTGTTCCTATCTTGTTGATTGTTTGGTATGAGGCTTTCCAGCACTAGAGTGTGCAGGTTATTGGGTGGGGTCGGGTCTTAGTGCTGAAATGTGGACCTCTGGGAGAGCTCACTCCAATCAGTATTCCCTGGGGCTTCCGCTACCAGTGTCCTTGCCCCCACAGTGAGCTACAGTCTACCTTCACCTCCCCAGGAAGCCCGCCAAGACCCCTAAGTAGGTCTGGCCCAGGTCCCTATGGAAGTACTCCTGTGTGCTGGATCCCAGTGCACGTGAGACCTTGTGTGCACCCTTCAAGAGTGGAGTCTCTGTTTCCCCCACCCTCTGGGGCTCCTGCACTCAAGCCCCACTGGCCTTCAAGGCTAAATGCTCTGGGGGTCCTTCCTCCCAATGCCAGACCCTCAGACTGTCACGGAGGGCTATTTTTTTTTTTCGGTACGCGGGCCTCTCACTGTTGTGGCCTCTCCCGTTGTGGAGCACAGGCTCCAGACGCGCAGGCTCAGTGGCCATGGCTCACAGGCTTAGTTGCTCTGCGGCATGTGGGATCTTCCCAGACCGGGGCACGAACCCGTGTCCCCTGCATCGGCAGGTGGACTCTCAACCACTGCGCCACCAGGGAAGCCCCACGGAGGGCTATTTTCATATGGGAACGTCCCTGTGTAGCCTGCATGGGTTTAATATCTTTTGGTGCGAGGGCTCTTTTTAGTATAGATGTCTGCCACCTCTTTCCTCAGTGTATGCTAGCTGTTATCCCTTTGATAAGAGGTGTGACTGATGTTGTGGTGACCAGAACCTGCACTGGATATTGAGCAGGGCCTCCCCTTTGCTCTCTGGTTGTCACTGCCCTGTCAGGGGTGGGGTCTGCTCCCTAGTTGTCAGAGTAGAGTCCCCCAGGTCTGTTTCTGATCTGCGGTGTGAGGTAGGCAGGACTGGAGCATTCCTCCTCTGGAGCTGTTCACCTATGGGTGTGCTCTGTTGTGTCACCTTCACCTGTTGTACAGGCTCTTAGATTACACTGTTGTTGGTACTGCTCTCGTCCCCACCTTAACCGTGGGAATGCCTGCACTTGGCCCCATTGTCCCTCAGACGTTGTTTTCACCAGGCCACCAGCGCAGATCCACTGAAGTCAGGTCCCAGGATTGCAGTAAGCATGGATCTGGACCCGCTGTGTGCACTATGGGGGCAGCTCAGACTCTGGCCTGGCCCGACCCCCCTGTGTAAGTGCCCACAAAGTCTACAGCTGCTAAAGCTAGGCCCATCTTGGCTGCAGGAGCACTTGCTGTCCATTTAGATGTTCTGCAGGCACTTAGCTTACAAAGCTGGTCGCAGGGTCGTCAATTCACAGTTTGTGCAGCTGCGAGGAGAGACTTCAGCTTTTCTTCCTTAGTTGCACAGCCTCTGTGGCTCAGCTGTGGTTTCAGCACCACCTCTGCATGTGGGCCACCCACAGGGGTCTGCTCCCGAGGCTGCCCTGGAGCACAAAAGTCCGCCCCAGCGAAGAGGGGGATGTGGATGCAGCAGTGGTGGGGGTCACAAGAGCTCCTGCCCCGGCAGGAGCCCTTCCCCATGCCCAGGGAGGCAGGGGCCTCACGTGAGGAGAGAGGCTGCAATGGCAGTCCTGCCCCTTGCAAGTCACTTAACAATGGTACTTCGCTTCTACGGCGGTCTGGGTTTCCTCTACAAGCATTCCTAGTTGCGGATTTCCTCACTTCCATCCCCTCAGGCTGTCTCCGCACAGTCAACAGAAGTCTCCCAGGGTCTGCTCTCCAAACCCCACATTTTAGCACCCAGCCCCCATACACACTGGCGACACACCTCTCAGGCTGGGGCACACAGGGCTGTGGCGAGGACCATCTGTGTAGGTCTCACTCTGTCCTGCCTGCCACAGACAGGTCGCTGGGCTCTCCTCTCGTAGTCCCCAAAGTTCCCCTTCTGTCCCAACTGATCTCCTCGCTGCTGAGGGGGCTTCCGTGGGTGCGGGAACCTCTCCTCACCTTCAGCTCCCCCAAGGGGTGCAGGTCCCATCCCACTTCCTCTCCTCTTCCTTTTCCCTTTCTTTCATCCTACCCAGTTACGCAGGGGTCTTTCTTGTCCTTTTAGGCGTCCGAATATGTTGTTTTTGCTATAAAATGATGTATGTGCCAAGTGTCCTGATTAAGAATGATTAAAGAAAAGATACACTTCTCTTCTCCCCCAACCCAACCCCCCTATCATTTTAGACCCCTAAGGGGACCTGTGCAAGATCAGTGAAAATTGCCATTGACACGGGGTACCGGCACATTGATGGCGCCTACCTCTACCAGAACGAGCACGAAGTGGGGGAGGCCATCAGGGAGAAGATAGCAGAAGGAAAGGTGCAGAGGCAGGATATCTTCTACTGCGGAAAGGTGAGGTCTTCCCTTCATCCTACACGACTTATGTTCATGGTGGGTCTGACGTCTTTTCTCTGCTGAAGGATGTGGAACTCACCAAACCCTGCAGGCTTGCAGGATCTTAGCTCCCCGTGTCCCCTGCAGTGGAAGTGCAGAGTCCTAACCGCTGGACTGCCAGGGAAGTCCTGAGGAGTGAGTTCTTAACTGCCAAATTCCTCAATCTTGCCAAGAATTTAGGGACTAATTAGCCCCATGAAGTTTAGGGAAAAGTTCTTTTTTCATACTTGGTCATTGATTTAAGACAATATGGAAGAGCCAAATCTACAAAGAAAGTCGATTTGAGGAGTGAAGGGAAGTAAGGAGGTGGTTCATATTATAATAAGCATTTGTCAAAACTTCTTTTAAAAGGAGGTAGCTGGGCTTCCCTGGTGGCACAGTGGTTGGGAGTCCACCTGCCGATGCAGGGGACACGGGTTCGCGCCCCGGTCCGGGAAGATCCCACATGACGTGGAGCGGCTGGGCCCGTGAGCCATGGCCGCTGAGCCTGTGCATCCGGAGCCTGTGCTCCGCAACGGGAGAGGCCACAACAGTGAGAGGCCCGTGTACCGCAAAAAAAAACAAAAAAAAAAGGAGGTAGCTTTTTCTTCTGTATATGCCTATTTGTCCATAGATCACGAATTTTTTGAGATATAGTTCATGTACCATAAAGTTCACCATTTTTAGTATATTCACAAAGTTGTACAACCATGACCACTGCCTTTTCCAGAATATTTTTCTCACTCCAAAAAGAAACCTCTTACCCACTAGTAATCACTGCCCATTTATCCCTCTCCCCCAGTCACTGGTAAACACTGATCTACCTTCTGTCTCTTTAGTTTTCCTATTCTGGACATTTCATACAAAAGGAATCATACAATATGTGTTCTTTTCTGTCTAGCTTCTTTCACTTAGTATAATGTTTTCTACTTTCAACCATGTTGTAGCACATATCAGAATTTCATTTCTTTTTATGGCCAAATAATATTCCATTGTATGGATATACCACATTTTGTTTAGATCACTATCTTTTGAGAAATTGAAATCTCCAGTGTTAGAAATCACTATCCATTGAAGAGCAATCAGAAAGATAAAGCATCATGATAAAATGAAAGCCAGTGGAAATATAGGATACATATTTATAGGCAGCCTTGCAGGAATAACAGGAATAAAACTGTATAACTTTAGAGAACTTGTAATACAATTCTCCTAAGTTTTCTAAAGAGAACAAAATGGTGCTTCTGACTTCACTCACTCCCCAGAACCCCGTCCTCCCGACTCTTTCCAGCCTCTCCAGGAGTTTGCAGTTCCCCAAGTCACCAGCCACTTATGGGCTATGATTTCAAGGGGCCATGTAGAGCCACTGTCCCAAAATATCAGCCTGAAGCTTTTCACTTTATTATAGCTTTACAACCTGATTCCTAAAGATTTTGTTATTACAGAGTCTCTCATTACAACTCACCAAGTGTTTCTGGGGAAAAATAAACTTGAACTCATATCCTGAGGACCTGAGCCAAAGAAGCCTGCCCAAAGCTGGAAATATTTTTGAATTTATTAAAAAAAAAAAAAACTTTCATTCTTATCTCCTTGGTAAACCGTTAAAGCTGTTGGAATACCTATCATGATGAAAAAATTGAACTGAATTAAATCACCCATTTCATTTCATTTCAAGGTTGATATGAGTTAACATTTACAAAGCACTTAAAGAGTACCTAGAACTAGTACTGCATGTGTTTGTTGAATAAAAATAGATTAAAACATAAAACAGAATTTTCAGTTAGATGAGATTTCAACAATACACCAAAAGGACCCACAGTAACAACAAAAACATTTTTCTCTACTCTCACATTGTCTTCTCTTCTCTATGCTCTGAAGGCAAGAAAAAAAATTATTGTCCAACATAGGAAAAAAAATCAAATTTTGCTAATTTTGCTTGCTCTTACTTGTGGCAAAAAATGCACATAAATTCAAAACTTTTTGTCCCAAAAAATATGTAAGCAAATTTGATGCTCCAAGAAGATGTATTCATTTATCCTGAAGCTCTGGGTACCCTTCAGTATCCCAGGTTTTACAGACCTCAAGGGTACGCATGCTCCAGTTTGACAACCCAAGGCTTAATCGTTCATTACCTAACACTTTAGAGAATGAGTAATTTCTTTTTCTTTTTTTTCTTATTTATGTTAAGCTGTCTACATTCCTTTTATTTACTTTTTCAGCTTTATTGAGATATAATTGACATATGGCCTTGTATAAAGTGTACAACGCATTGATTTGATACAATTATATATTGCAAAATGGTTACCACCATAGTGTTAGCTAACACCTCCATCACATTACATAATTACCATTTATTTTCTGTGATGAGAACATTTAAGATTTATTCTCGTAGCAACTTTCAAGTATATAATACAATATTGTTAACTATAATCACCATGCTGTTCATTAGATCCCCAGAACTTATTCATCTTATAACAGGGAGTTTGTACCCTTTGACCAACATCTCCCCATATGTATTCATGAATAGCTGTTTTGTTTTTTCATGAATAGCTATTTAATTGTTTTTTATATAAATTTATTTATTTTATTTTTGGCTGTGTTGGGTCTTCGTTGCTACACGTGGGCTTTTCTCTGGTTGCAGTGAGCAGGGGCTACTCTTCGTTGTGATATGCAGGCTTCTCATTGTGGTGGCTTCCCAGGAGCACAGGCTCTAGGCATGTGGGCTTCAGTAGTTGTTGAACATGGGCACAGTAGTTGTGGCTTGCGGGCTCTTGAGCGCAGGCTCAGTAGTTGTGGCGTATGGGCTTAGTTGTTCCACGGCATGTGGTATCTTCCTGGATGAGGGCAAGAACCCGTGTCTCCTGCATTGGCAGGTGGATTCTTAACCACTGTGCCACCAGGGATGCCCCATGAATAGCTATTTAATTGTTGATCTTTGTTGGAGGACTGGAGGCTGGGGTCTCCCATGCCGCCATTTTGGTGACATTATTGGTTCAGATCTTAGTAGGGATTGGCAGAATTTTTCTGGGGAAATGAGGAAGTGAACCAAATGAGAACAAAGGAGCAGTGAAAAGGGATTTAAACTTTTGCAATAATTTAAAATTTTACCAGCTTCTGCACCACCCATCACAATGTGGAGGATCTGGTGAAGACACATACACAACCATATTTCTTACTCAGATGAAGCACACCTTTTATCAATGAAATGAAAATAAAGTGCCAAGCCAGGTCAGAACCACTAGTCAGATACATGTTCCCTAATTACACAATGAGGAAAAGTGAAAGTGCTAAGAGTCGATTAGGCAATTAGCACAGAGCAGAGGAAGACTTTATTGCTGAATTAGGTACTCTGTGGTTCAGGTGGATCTTTAAATCTCTGGTACTATATTTGGATAAAGTTATACTCTGGATGTCAAGTTATATCAGCTCAACCTATACTCAGATGACACTGCAACATAAACATATTTTTGTGAAATGAAATGGGTGAATACAATGTGTATGAGTGTTTGTAAAGAATAAAGGGCTGGGGAATTCCCTGGCGGTCTAGTGGTTAGGACTCTGCTCTTCCACTACAGGGGGCATGGGTGTTGGGGAACTAAGATTCTGCATGCTGTGCGGTGCGGCCACAAAAAAAGAAATGGTAAAAAAAATTTTTAAGGGCTGCATTATTGTTAAAAATAATAATAATAATGAGGATATTAGTTAACTATCTCCCTTTTTTTCTTTCAGCTGTGGGCTACACATCATGACCCAGAGATGGTCCGCCCATCTCTGGAGAGGACACTCAAGGGCCTCCAGCTAGATTATGTGGATCTTTACATCATTGAAATACCTATGGCTTTTAAGGTAAGTTCATATGCCTAAAGGTAAGGCCTCTGCTCTTTGGCAACCATGGGCCAACATCTATGTACGGGAAGCTCATTCATTACTTAGCACCATAGAATATTATGATGTTTTGTTGCCATAAATCAGATAGTACTGACCTAACCCAACAAACGCCAAGAAAGATTATGTGTAGCCAACTCAGGCCTGGATCCCAAGTTTCTAGATTCATAATCCAATGCACTGTCTGTTATATCATGTCTTTGCAGCTATAAATGCTCTCCATCAAACCAACAAGTAGTCTCCTAACTGTAGTCCACATTGCAGTTGTCCAGCATCCAGACACACCCTTCTTCCCATTCACACAGTCATGAAAACATCCCTGCACAACATAATGTAAAATAATAAATACAACTGAAAACCTACTCACACTCCACCCTCTCCAAAGGAAAATAACCCAAAGAGTAGTCAGATTTTTGAAGCCAGCTCCAAGATCAGGACTTCTAGGTGATATCTATTCCTCTAATTCAAATGCACTCCTTCCTTGAACTTTCTCAATATATGGACTCAGTTTAACCACCACCAACACACCCAGTATACACTGCTGAAGAGCAGCAGCTGCTTTAAAGTTTCACTGAGGGAAGGAGAGATTGAAAAACAAAACTGGCCACTTGTCCATGAGGTAAACCAGATCCTGCTGGACAGGAAAGACAAGGACTCTCTGCCATTGCAGTGGCCAGAATTTCTTTACACAGCCAACCTGGCTGCCCCATTCTGTTCTCTGGAAGCACCTTCCTTATTAACTCTCCTCTGTGGTCACATCCAAGATGTGACCTTAGCAATTATATATCCCCAAAACCTCATTTCACAGAAGAGAAAAGCAATGAACTACTTAGGATTAAAGTCCATCAGAATTGGAACCACATCCTGGGTCCCCTGATGCCAATCTCATACGTGTTTCCTTATACTACACTACCCTCTGCCTTATCCTCACAAGCCTAATAATCGCAATGTCCTGTGGACTACAGTGATTTTTTTATTTCAGGCTCTTGGGATTTTGACCTTAGCCCTTCTCCTCACTCAACTAACTTCGATTCTTATTCAAATGGCTGAGTTCTAAGCTGAGTCTTACAGATTTGGAAAGAACCTGTATTTAAAAGTGAGAAAATGAAATTTACTTCTCTGTGGCTGACTAATGACTTGTAAAATCTTTTTGGAGAAGGTAAATAAAGAAATTCTATTTCTATTCTTAAATAGGATCAAGGATCAAGGACACAGAGAAGGTAAATTTTTAACAGCGAGAAATTACACAGTATAGTGACGTTACGTCCCAACTGAACCTGTACTCCCTGTAATTGAGAAATCAGTCTTTGAAGCCAAAATATCACTTGCTTTTTGAATCTCATGATTCTTTTTAAAGAAAAACCTTTCTCACTAAAATATTTTACCACTTTGTTATTTTTTAAATGTAAAGTTAATAAGCAGACACAATTTCAGAACAACAAAATACAAAGTACAAAAAATCATGATAAGACATTTTAAAAAGACGAAGTTATTGCTAAACAGGAATGAAGGTCAATAGCATGGATTTTTAGAGGGTTGAGTTATTCTTCTAATAATGCCTTACAGTCAGGAGCAGGAAAGGAGTAAAAAGACAATGAGCTTAGCCAAATGAAGGGATCAGTAAAGTAAGCACAGTGGAACATCATAGAAATATCTAACATGGGTACAGACTTGGAGAGGACTTAATTAAAATTTGGGAGAGTAAAAACTATTAATAGTAAGTGTTCCTAATGGAGACATAAAGCCATTTCAGGTCAGAAGTAAAATTAGGAAATGCAAAAAGCAAGAAATATAGAGGGAGTCTGGAGTGGAAATAAGCCTCATACGTGTTGAGAAGGTCAAAGGTCTTAGAAATCAGAGACAACCAGGGCAGTTAATATGAATGATTACATGGCTTTGAGGAGAAAGGAGTCCTTTTCCTGCTCTCAGTGAAACAGAAGAAAATTGAGGTGAAATTATCTTTGCTAAAGAGGGCATGGAGAAATTGTTGTCACCAGGTGAAAGTTTCATTCAGGTGAGATGGCAGAGCGAAAAATTAAGGAAAAATTTTAAGAATATAATGGATGTTATCCAATTGCTTGATGTTCAACAACAAACAATTCCTATTATCAAGGTCTACAAAGACTTCTGTGCCACCAACCAAATCCAGAAGACACTTTGTCCTCATATTTTATTTGATCTCTTTCAGCACAGTTGACTACTGCCTCCTCCTTTAAACATTTTCATCTCATGGCTTCTATGATATCACCCTCTGGTGATTCTTTGACAGCTTCTTCTCTGCTAAACTCCAAATGTTTTGCCCAGTGCTTTATCCTCAATATTCTTGTCTTACTGAGCCATACTCTCTCTATAGGTGATTTCATCCAGTTGCATGGATTGAATACCATTGTATATGCTGAGGACTCCCAAATTTTATCTGTACCCATGACCTCTCTCTGAGCCACTCTCTGAGACGTCTCTGTTCTCTTCAAATACCCACTTGACTGTCTAACAGTCATTTCAAACTCAAACTATCCAAAACAAAACTCTCAATTCCTTGTCCAACCTCAGGAAATGATTACCACCATCCACTCAAGGAATCTAGAAATCATCTTTTATTTCTATCCCATTTCCAAGCCCATAAGAGATGGGTCCCATTTTTAAATATAGCAAAAAAGGAGAAATCTGAAAGACAATTTCCACACCATAGTCAATCTTCATTGGGAAAGTATCATCCAAAAGTTAGAGGAGGAGGTTTGACACTTACATAGGGAGGAGGTTTGACACTTACATAGTGTATGAGGCAGAAAAAAAGATGATGAACTCCTGGAGGGCCCAAAAAGGGAAAGAAAAGAACCATGGGGCGATTAGCCAGACCTGAGAAGTAATGTGCTATGCATTTCCCTTATACTTAAGGAACACTGCATTCATCAACTATACTTAGCTGAAGAATTTCCTCCTCTCAGCCTTAGTGATGACCTTTGGTTTCTTATAAGAGTAAGAAATTTGCTGTCCTCAACTTTGGCCAGGATAGACTATCCAAACACTGAGTCTAAAAGTCCTAATTCTCAACTTTTACTTTTTTTTAATGAGAAATTTTATCATTAAGAGAGAACTTCATGGCTTAAGAACAACAATAATCTGTCAATAAATAAAGAATAATGAATGCTGGGGTGAGAGAATGAGACTAATGTGTCATATATGTTGGACAAATGAATTTCTGGACAGTTCCACAGGGGGAGGGGAAAAAAAAAAATATATATATATATATATATCTTGAATTGGTTTCCCAGGGCCCGGGTATATTGGAATACTGACAACTTAAATTCCATCGTTTCAATCCCCAGATATAAATAAAGTTAACTACACTTTTTCTTTTTCTTTTTCTTTTTTAACAGCCTGGGGATGAATTCTATCCTAGAGATGAAAATGGCAAATGGTTATATCACAAGTCAAATCTGTGTGCCACTTGGGAGGTAAGTTCAAGTGGGCCTCTTATGTTAAAAGACTACATTTTTAAATTGTGATCTGATTATTCCTATTCGATTTACGGAGAGTTGCAACCTTTACTCCCAATGAAAAGTAGTAGTCAGGTATTTCTAACCACGAGCAAAGATGTATAAAATCTCCACTTCTGGGTGCTGAAAAATGTTTGATTTTGCTTTGATGGAAGAGAAGAATGCCAAAGATAAGGAAGAGAGAAGTGTGGGAGGAGAAAGAAAGTAAAGGAAATAAGTTCTACTGTAACAGTAAATAAAAATATATAAATGAGATAAACTCATGAATTTTTTGTTTCTCAAATTGAATTTTTAAAAATCAGTAATATGATGTCTAAAAGAAACAAATGTAAAATAATATATGAAAAACTGAAAAATAATTCTGGTTCCATTTCTGAGCAGGCTGCTGGCTCTTTCCCCAAGATTATAAGAGTGAGAAACTAGGGGAAAATAATGAGAAAACCCTTATGGATTTAGGTGGGAGGCAGGTACAGATATTTTGAACTGGTTCGTTTATGAGGTAATACAGAAGCTTTTACCTAAAGTGAAAGGCAACTCAGCAACCAGTAAGATAATATAGGAGAGGAACTATCAGAGTTATTTTTGCTCTTATTTCTCTCTTGCTATAGCCTTGGGACACACTCCACACATGTAGACACATGTTCAGATGTCTTCAGGAATCAAGTCAGAGCAGCACTGAAATCTTGCACTTGTGAGAAGCTGATAAAAACATAAGTCTCTGCCTGACCTCTGGCAGTTGTTTCCTGCCTCTCCCAGTTCAAACTCCAAAGGCTGGAAGTGATACCCTAATGATCATCTCATTTTAATAGACTACCCCCTATTTAGGTTACAGCTGAGGATCTGAACTGTGGCTTATTTTGAGGGGTGAGGAGGCACTGACTGTGTTTTCTACTGTCTGGGGCTCTCCACCCGAAAGACCATACACTCACTCCTGACCTCATTGGAGCTGACTAGGATTGGAGTCTGGCATTCTCCTCTAAGGGACTGCCTCACAGTGTACCTAATATCCTCAGGAGAAAATGAGCTCAGAGCCCAAAATAACAAGGCATTTCTTTCACAAGGAAACAACATATCTCAATTACATATCGCAATAAAAACAGAACAGAGGACCAAGAACTTTTTAATTAGCCAATTAATATATTCAAGGAGATAAAAGAAAGATATCAGCAATATGAAATAAGAACAAGAAAACATTTTTTTAAAACAAGAAAAAATAATAATTACGAAAAATAAAAACACAGTGCAGTAGATGGGATAAAAATAGAAGGGGTACAGATAAGGAAAAAATGATCAGCTTAAAAGATCAGAATGAGGAAATCTCCCAATTGAAGAAGGAAAGGACAAGAAAAATTTTTAAATGTGAAATATGAAAAGCTAAGAGATGTAAATCATAAAATTAGAATTTCCAGTATCCACACAATAGAAGTCTTAGAAAAAAAGAAAGAAGAAAAAAGAAAAGGAAGTAATAATTGAAGAAAAAACCCAGAGATATTGAAAAGGCATGAATTACCAAAGAGGAAAGAGAAAGAAACCCATACCTGGATGCTTTATAGTGAAATTTCAGGATGTCAAACATAAAGAGAAACTGTTAAAACTTCCAGAGTATAGCAAACAAGCCAGTAAAGGAGACAAAATGAAATAATAAAAAATAATCAGTCTAAGAGAAGGCAGGAAAATAAGAAAAAAGGGGAAATGAATAGATGGGAAAAACAGAAAATAAATAGCAAGATGGGGGATTTAAATTCAGTGGTGTCAGTAATCACAGTGTATGTAAAGAGCCTAAACAACCCAGTTAAAATGCAGAGGTTGTCAGAATGGGTAAAAAGCAAAACCCCACTATATATTATATACAAGAAACTCATTTTAAATAATAAGACACGCAACTAAGCCCATACGCCACAACTACTGAGCCTGCGCTCTAGAGCGCACACGCCACAACTACTGAGCCTGTGTGCTGCAACTACTGAAGCCCGCATACCTAGAGCCCATGCTCAGCAACAAGAGAAAGCCACCACAATGAGAAGCCTGCACACCACAACGAAGAGTAGCCCCTGCTCACCACAACTAAAGAAAGCCTGCACACAGCAACAAAGAACCAATGCAGCCAAAAATTAAAAAAATAATAAATAAATAATAAGATACATATAGGTTGAAAGTAAAAGGTTAAAAAAAAAGTAAAAGGCTAGAATAAGATGTACTAGGCTGACAGTAATCAAAAGAGAGCTGGAGTAACCTTTTTTTTTTTTTTTTTTTTTTTTTTTTGCGGTACGCGGGCCTCTCACTGTCATGGCCTCTCCCGTTGCGGAGCACAGGCTCCGGACGCGCAGGCTCAGCGGCCACGGCCCACGGGCCCAGCCGCTCCGCGGAATATGGGATCCTCCCGGACCGGGGAACGAACCCGCGTTCCCCACATCGGCAGGCGGACTCCCAACCACTGCGCCACCACGGAAGCCCAACCATTTTAATATCAGCAAAAATTTCAGAGCAAAGAGTGTTACCAGGGATAAGGAATTTTGTTTTATAATAATAAAGGGTTCAATCCTAAACATCTATGCACCTAATAACAGAACTCCAAAATACATGAAGCAAAACTAAGAGAACTGAAAAGAAAAAAAGAATAATCCACAATTCTAGTCAGAGATTTCAAAACCTCTCTCTCGATAATTGAGATAATAAGTAGACAGAAAGCCTATAGAATATAGGAGACTTAAACTTTATCAAACAACTTGACCTAATTGACATTTATAGAATACTTTTCCAAAATATAACAGAATGCTATTTTTCAAGTGCACATGGAATACTTCACAAAATAGTTCATTTTCTGAGACATAAAACAGATCTCAATACATTTAAAAATATTCTTCATGCAAAGTAGGCTGTCTGATGACATTGGAATTAAATTTGAGTCAGTAACAAAAATGTATCTGAAAAATCATCATATATTTGGAAACTAAGAAGATATGTGTAAATAACCCGTAAGATAAAGAAAAAATAACAAAATCTGAATCTATATGTACTCTATATGCTAGCAACACACAATTGGAAATGGAATTTTTTAAAAACAATGTTAAATATTTAGAGATAAATTTAACAAAATCTATGCAAGACATAGAGTTAAAACTACAATATTTTACTGAGAGGATTTTTTTTAATTTGAACAAATGGAAAGCTGTATCTTGTTCTTTGATGGAAAGATTGAATACAGATAAATTGTTAATTCTCCCCTAATTCATGGATAGATTCAGTGCAATCCCAATGACTATCCCAAAGGAAATTGAAAAGCTGATTCTAAAATGTATAGGGAAGTACAAAAATCATAATGATAAAGATTTAATTTACTAAGAAGATATATCAATCTTAAACACATATGTACCAAATAAAATATCTTCCAAATATATAAAGCAAAAATTGATAGAATACAGAAAGACACTGGTAAATCCACTGTTACAGTGGGAGATTTCTGATATATTTCTCTAAATTATTGAAAAGCCAGGAAAAGCTAGACCTAATCTTCTATATAATGCGTGTGTATGTGAGAGAGAGAAACAATAAGGATCTGTATCCAAAAATAGGAGAATATACATTTTCCACACATACCAGACACATAAAAATTTTCAGGTACTATACCATAAAGAAAACCTCAACAAATTTTAAGAAATAAGATCATTATTATCATGCTGGTATACGTTATGAAAATACAAGGGGAAGATATAATATACAACATTTCCCCAAAATCATTCAATTACAGAATTCCTGCCTATCTCCTCCACTTTTCTTTAGTTCACAGATTGCCTATTAATATACCCAGGGACTTTACTTTTTAAAGAATTCACAGTCACCTTTATAAATGTTTGTTCTTGCTTGTGTTAAGGTTTCTTTCTTGACCCGTTGGCTTTTACCCTACAGGCTTTAGAAGCTTGCAAAGATGCTGGCTTGGTGAAATCCCTCGGTGTATCCAATTTTAACCGTAGGCAGCTGGAGCTTATTCTGAACAAACCAGGACTTAAGCATAAGCCAGTCAGCAACCAGGTACAGCTTGACAAGGGGAGGGAGGTGAGGGGGAGTGTGGGGATTGGGGAATGTGGGAGAATCCATTACTTAACAGAAAGAATCCTGGACTAGGAGTCAGGAAGTCTTGTGGTCACTTTACATATATCTCATCATTAGACCATGGGCAAGTCAATTTACGTCTCTTAAGAAAAAAGATTTGAAAGTTCAAATCCAAAAAGTAACCCAAACTTTTTCTGAAGAAAAATAATAATGTAGGGGAACAAAACCTACCAGATATTGACACACAGAGTATTTAAAATAATGTAAGATTAGCACAAGAACCACATACAAATAAATAGAAAATAAGAAATACCTTAGAAACAGTCTCAAATAAAATAAAAACTTAATGTAAAATAAAATAGCACAAACTAATGACAAAGGAATTGATTTTTCAGTAAATAGTGCGGGGAAAATTGATAGTTATATAGTAACAAATATAGATCTTTGCCTCATGTGATACTCCAAAGTGTCCCTTGATCAGGAGTTAAAGAAGAAACAAGAAATTATTTGTGAATACTACAAAAGAATTTTAGTTTTCTGGAGCTATGGATAGAAAGGGAAGCCATGGGAAAATTATAAAGAAAACCAATACATGTAATAGTATAAAAATGTTAAACACTAAAAATATTAGAAACAAAGAGCAAACAAAATTAGATGATTATATTTAAAAATATAATAGAAAAAGAGGATAATGTCCTTATGAATTAAAAGCCTAATAAAAATCAATGAGAAAAATACTAAGGCTCAAAAGAAATGAACAGAAAGTCACAGAAGACAGATTGCAAGACTGGTAAACATATGAAGAATACCTAGCTGCTCTAGTAATTACGGAAATTTAAATTTATGTGTAATTTTGTATTGTGTATCAAATTAGCAAAGTTTCTGTTTTATTTTTTAACATAGTGTTCCATGTAAGCAAGTGATGGAGTGCTGGCAAATGCAAATTGGTTCAACCTTCCTGAAAAGCAATTTTGCAATAAGTAGCAAGAGCCTTAAAAAGTGTTTAGGTTTCGATTTCTAGGAATCCATCCTTGTGAAAAAAAATCAGAACACCCATATGTGTGTTTGTCACAGCACTTTATGTGTGTGTTTGTCGCAGCACTGTTTATCATGGCAAAAACAAAAAACAAAAAAAAAACACCAAAAAGGAAACAACATAAATATGAAAAATTCAGGGAATGTTTACATAAACTTTAAAACATTTATAATATGTGAAATCTTAACAAAAAAATGTTCTTGAATCACTCTTGAGGTAAAGAGAAATGGCCACGATATTAAGTGGAAAGACCAGGATACAAAACGTAATACAGTATGAAGGCGATTATATTATTTAAAAAGTGCAAATATTGGAAAGAAATATATCAAAATGCTAACCGTGGCTATCTCTGGCTGTGAATTTTACAAGTAAATTCTGTTTTCTTCTTTATGCTTTTCTGTATTTCAAGTCTTCTGCAGTGAGCATATATTACTCTTATAATCACAACAAAATACTATTGTTAAATGGGGATATGACATCCTCTTCCCCCTACTTCATAAAACATTAAGAAGCTGCACTAAAAAATGCTCTTGGAACTGGTAAATATTCACAAACTTGGATTATGGTGGACTTGTTTGTTGAATTCGTTGTTATTAGAAACTCAAAAGGATTCATGACAGACAAAATGAATTACCTACATCATGACAGTAGCCCACAGCTAAATAGAAGTGCTGCCATATTTAGAAGTACCACTTCCGAACTGATACCTCAGCTAGTGCTATATCATATACTCTCAGGAACAGAGAGCAACAACCTTTGCCTTCCTCATTGATCTCAATCTATCCCTTTATTCCTAACCTACCCAGCATATCCTTCACATCTCCTTCCTGCACCCCTAAGAACAATATTTTGTTCTAAAAATGTTGAAGTGACAAGCAGCTTTCTTCTTACAAATGCACAGAGACAGATGGTGATTTCGACCTGAGAATGAAAAATAGTGAAAATTTGACAGTGTGTTTCCTCATGCCAAGGAGTAAATACCCTGATCTGTTGGCACAAGAATGTCGATCAGCTTCACAAATATACCCTAAAAGAGAAGCAAGACTTGTTGGAAGATCATAGCCTGAACCTATTCATGTGTCCTGTGGTGTCTGAAAGCAGAATATGTCAAAACTCTAGCGCTGGCACAGATCAAAGTGCAGGTCTCCCAGCCACCAGCCATGACCCTATGCCCTGGTAGGACCATCTCTACTCCAGAGATACAAAATGAGCAGCTTTCAACCCAGGAATACGGTGAGCATATTTTGGGCATTAGACAGAGTGGACACATTTCATGTGCAAGGGATACATACCTGAAGGCCTTGCCTGATTCAAAATTCACGTATTTCAAAACGAATTTTCCCATTAGACTAAATCTAACATAAAATTTGCAAATTTTTGTATTTTTCATTGACTTCATGAACAAATTGACATAGAATATAACCTCACTTTATACTCATTCTCAGAGCCTGAGCAATCCAAGATTCCTTAGTACTCCCTATGATGTCCATCTGAAGCAATGTCCCTCCAGGCTCCGCCCCTGGCATAGACTGTCTGAAAGCCTTCCTAGCGTCATACAGTGCTCTCCCAGCCCAGGTCAAAGGGGACTGTGGATCTATCTCAAGCCATTTAATCTCATACAAAGTTCCAACACCTAACTCTAGGAACGAAGAAAAGAAGGGAGGTAAGGAGGGACGGAGGGAAGGAAAGAAGAAGGGAAGGAGTCAGGAAACTTCCCACATTCTTCCGTTTTTCCTGATCCTATTCACCATGCCTAACTCACAGGTGTCCTGACACAGAAATTAGTAAATATTTGTTGAGTGACTTCATTAATGGAATGAAAATTCAATGCAGTTTTTCATGGAAAGACAGAAGAGGTTGGGTTAATTAATGAAAGGACTTTTGCTATTTTCCTTCATGGATTCTGTCCAGCTTCTTAACTTCACCCTGTGAGATTTTGATATCTAAAACTACAGCATTACCAAAGGGTGTTGTAAAACCCCGGACACACCAAGACGCTGACAACTTACATCAGTTTTACATAGCAAACAAAGAAAAGTAAATACTGCAGCTCCACTAGCTCATTCACAAAGGGCTCTAAGCGGGCTCTAAGCATTCTCTAGCAAAGAAGGAAGGCAAGTGTGCTTAGGTACCCTTCTCCTTAGAAATAAGGATGACATCAAGGCCCTGCAGCATCAGGAACCATCACTACCCTCTACCTTAAACTGAGCATCCGGTCCCAGCCAGAAGTGACCAGCTGTACCCCATATGAAGCCCAGCCTACAACAGTCTGCAGCATCAAGAGTGACGTTTCCTAAGGTCTGGCTTTGTCCTCTCTGTATAACTCTTGTTTTCACTCATTCAACAAATGGTCATCAAGCACCTGCCTTAGTCCAGGCACTGTGCTAGGTTCTAGGCATGCAAAAGTGACCAAAGACAGATATAGTCCTTGCTCTCGTGGATCAGACATTAATGAAGTCAGGAAAGTTATATGTAATTGGAAACTGAGACAGATGCTCTGAAGAGAAGGAATGTGACTCTCTGAGGTCATACGCACTTGGGTCACGTTAGCCTACCCACTCCCACCCCCACCCTCACCTCCATCCCTAGAATTCCCTTCACTGAGTGGTCCTTTAGCGATATGCCCTCAAGTTTTTTATCAAAAAACTATCTATGCAAAGACCTTTGTTATATTACATATTATATTATATATTTGAGTTTATATTACATTAACTCAAATTTTTGTTGAGTACGGGTTTCTAGTATGTTGCCCAATGCAACTTTCTGTAAACTCCTGAATTTGTTCATAGAATGGATATTCACATACCTGTTTGTTTTATTTTTTAATTGTATTAGCCTTATTATGTATACATTTTGTGTTATATATATATATATACACACACACATACAAATACACACACATATATATGTATATAGGTAAATACACATGCTATATACACATGTGCATATACATATTTAGGCCAGAGACCATAACAGCACTCCAACTGATTAGAAAGGAGTCCCTGTGGGGAAAATTAAATGTGTTTGGAGCAAGCAGGCAGGCATGAAAGTAAGGAATTCACACTTAAGTCTTTAAGTAATGACGTGACATGATAAAAAAAAATTTGTTTGAAAAGCTTAGTGTACCAATAAGATGGAAAATAAGAAAGAGACCAAAGGGGGAGAGTGATGCTAAGAGTGGGAGAGGGTAAGGGAAAGAAATACAGTCCACCCTCCATATCCATGGATGCAGAACCCGCAAATATAGAGGGCCCACTGTACTACACCATTTCATAGAATGGACTTGAGCATCTGCGGATTTTGGTGTTTGCTGGGGTGGGGGGTGTGTTCTGGAACCAATCCTACGTGAATACCTAGGGACTAAGGTACTATGGACACTGTGTGTCACTTTTTAGAATTAAGAAATGTTCCCAAGTGGAGGAGAAAACAAAAGTGTCTTAGGGAAAAGGAGGGATCAAGATTATGAGGGGGCAGGGGAAAAAGAAGAAATGGGAGAAACTGACAAGGGGGAAAAAAAGTTTATCAAATTAGAAAATGGAAAGAAGACCCACCTCTGAGAGCTCCAGTTTACCTTTCCACTTCATCAATAGCATTTTCTTGTGCCTTCTAGAAATGTAACTTGTCAAGTATTTAATACTTTAGATAGTGGAAATAATAATTATATACTTAAAATATTTTAATTAAGACTTGGTTGATTTTAATTAAAAAGAAAGCAAACACGTAGGTCAAAAACTACCATAGTGTTTAAGAAGAAACTTTGAGAAGAACTTTTGTTGACACATGTATTTTTAGTGCAGGAATCCTGTCAATACGATACAGAAAATGAAACTAGGCCTACACTTGGTGGTGTAAAGAACTCTCCACCAAGAAGACAAAATTCATCTGTAAATTAGTTTTATACACACTCTGTCTCTTGTGAAAATATTCTTAGATGTTTGATAGTGAGGGTCAGAGGGCTTCTGCAACATGTCACTTCTATTTACCAAGACTGTAATGTGAACCTTGAGACTGTGTGTTTGTTATGGAAAATTGTATTTGCTAGAATATTTACTATAAATAATGGAACCTGTTCACTTAAAAGTTTTAAACTGATAGCTGTAAAAATTGAATTTGTCCCCCGATTATTTTAGGATTAACCCACAGATGGTGACCTCACTAACCTTGTTTTAATTCGTCTCACCGATATATAAACAATGTAAACTTCCTCGTTGGGAAAACTATTTACGATGTGCCTTGCCATCCAGAATACTTTTCAATCGAGTTTGTTGCAGAACTTTTTACAAACTATATAAAATTGCATTTTCATCCAAAAGCCCTTAATTCTGTGCTCTGCTCTCCAATGCAACCACGTAGGTTGAATGCCATCCATATTTCACCCAGCCAAAACTCTTGAAATTTTGCCAACAACATGACATTGTCATTATTGCCTACAGCCCTTTGGGGACCTCTAGGAATCCGTCCTGGTAAGTAATGGTGTCTGTCTCCTCAGGAAGTATATTTCCTTGGTGTAGAGTATGAGGCTAATGTAAATTGCTTGACTGAAATGACTCTATTGAGCTGTGTGATCTTAAGGAATTTCTTCAAGTCATTCTCCACATATGCAAATGAGAGCTAACAAAACCTTCCTCACTGAGGTGTTGTAATAATTGATTAGACTCTACCTGTGGAAGTGCCTACCAGTACCTTATTATTTGACAAAGAGTCTCTATGGCCATATTCCGAAATTTTTTAATTTTTTAAATCTCTGTATTCAGTGGCAACACTTCTACTGTGATGCATTCCACAGACTTAAGTAGAAAGTTTTCTACTCTAAGATGATTCCAAGAGTTGTGCCTTTGTTTCTTCTACTTCAGTCTTCTTGCCTTCCCCTGTATGCCTACTTCCAACCCCATTCTCTCTATAAGATCCATCAAAGCAATATTATTTACCGTCTGGAAGAGGCAGCTCTGTGAATCTGCCTGTCTTGATCTTCCCATACTAAGAGCAAGTCTTCTGAATACTCTGCACTCAGAGAAGTTGGTTACAGGTGACCTGAAGTGTTCTGGATAGGTTACCAGGTGAATGGGGGTCAGAGGACGAGGGTGATTGGTCAACCACTGGTTCTCATTACTCGGACTAAATATGATGCATGTTTCGATTTTTTTTTTTTAAAGGGTGAATGTGTCTTCCCCACCTTTGTTAAAGGATGCACTTCTAAACTCACTGGGGAAAAAATACAATAAGACAGCAGCTCAAGTTGTTTTGCGTTTCAACATCCAGCGAGGAGTGGTTGTCATTCCTAAAAGCTTTAACCCTGAAAGGATCAAAGAAAACTTTCAAGTAAGAGAACTGCTTCTGGAAATGTAAAAAGTAGGGTATTTATTTTTTTTAGAGAGAATTTTGTGTTCAGGTTAATAAGAAAGTTGCAATGCCTTCATATGTTATTTTATACCTACTCCCCGACCCCCTCCGCCCATACCTGGATTTAATTTTAGCTGAATTTGAGACAATTCCTAGTAATTCAGGGATTTCTTTGCTGCTTGTAGGCTATCTAGCTCCCTTATTTCTTCTGTTTCCTTACCTATTGACTCTGGACACTACCTACTCCCTTCCCCACCAGCACAGCAGGAATAGAAGGTATAAAATTTGAAATTCATAACAGCCAACTTTCCACCTTCTTAATGGCTCTGGAAAAAGTTGGGGACAAATTTGGAAATTATTGAAGAGGATCATTTAGACTTCATAAATGCCAACCCCCTTTATTTCCTCTATAAGTAATCTGTAATCAGCATTATAAATTATAGGTGACAAAAAAGGCCACTAGACAATGGAGTGATTAGTTTACTGTGCTACTTCCTTTTTTTTTTTTTTTTTTTTTTTTTGCGGTACACGGGCCTCTCACTGTTGTGGCCTCTCCCGTTGCGGAGCACAGGCTCCGGACGCGCAGACTCAGTGGCCATGGCTCACGGGCCTAGCCGCTCCGCGGCATGTGGGATCTTCCCAGACCGGGGCATGAACCTGTGTCCCCTGCATCGGCAGGCGGACTCTCAACCACTGCGCCACCAGGGAAGCCCTGTGCTACTTCCAAAGAATAAACTGCTAGGTAAATGCAGCCATAGAAAAGTACCATGTAGTTAATCAGTTACCCATCAGTTAATAATTTAAATTTCAAAAGTAAGTTGTTTTTTGTCTTACTCATAATTAAAGATAAAAATGAGATAGTATTTATCCCCTCAGATAGGAAAATAATCAGAATGTTAACAGTGTGTGGGAAAACAGGCAGTTTCATATAATACTATTAGAAACATAAACTGATGTAAGATTTGGAGAAGGATGTCATTTTTCCAGATCCATCAAAATTCAAACATACATGTCCATTGACCCAACAATCTTTTTCCCATAGATGTATTTGCATATTCATGCACACATATACAGATGTTTATTACAGCATACTTTATCAGCTAAAAAAAACTGGAAACAATTTTCAATAGGATATTGTAAAACAAATTATGATATATTTGTACAATGAAACAGTATATAGGCATTCTTATTTATTTTTCTTTTGTAACAGAACTCTACTGAGGTGTAATTGAAATGCAATGAGCTGAACATAAAGTATAAAATTGGAAAAGTTTTGACATATGTACACACCCATGAAACCATCACCACAATCAAGATAATGAACATATCCAGCACCTCCAATAGTCTCTTCATGCCCTTTTATAATCTATCCCTCCCGGTCCCCAGTCCCAAGCAAGCACTGATTTGCTTTCTATCCCTATAGGCTAGTATGCATTTCCTAGAATTTCAGATAAATGAATTCACACAGTATGTGTGCTTCTATATCCATTTTTAAATAATAAAGTGAAAATGTAAGTACTGACATGGGAAGACATCCATGATATTAGACAATTATCTTCAGAGCTTTTTTGCTACCACATGAAGGAATGGAATTCAAACTTACCAAAGAAAAAGAGACATAATTTATTGGCTCTCATAACTGGAAAGTCCATGGGTAGGTCAGACATGACTGGACACAGGTATTCTAATGATTTATAAAAGGATTGAGTTCTTCCCACCCCCTTTCTCCAGATGGTGACACACACAGATTAATATGGGTTAATCTGTTACCCACATTTAGTAAAGATGATCACAGATAAAGGCTTCTGTCTCTGTCAACCCCTGCTTGTCCTTTTATGGGTCATTGGCTACTCCCATAATAATCACTGTGTCTAATGAACAAGATACTTCGATTGGTCCCCTGGGCTACATCCCTATTCTTGTGCTGAAGGAGGTGAGGTCATGTGACAAATAGCCCTACTAGGTGCGGGAAGGTGTTAAAGAAAAAGGAAGCTTGTAAGGATTTCTTTTATAAGTGGTTCATTCATGACTGTTTTTATGTTATAATAAATTTCCTTCTACAATCTCATAACTCCAATTCTTGGATAATAAGTAATCAAAGGAAAGAATGCTCTGAAAAGACCACTTGGAAACAATCCTCGGGGGAATGACTAAGTAAATCGTGTTACATCTATACTACGATACAGTGGTTAAATAAATAAAATCAGTCTATATATTTTGACAGAAAAGATCACTAAGACATATTATGTGAATGAGATAAAGTTGCAGAATAATAGAAATATGATACAATTAGCGCATTTGGCTCTTGCTGTGTTGAATGTTTGGAAGGAATCTGTGGGAAGGGGAGTAGGACTGGGGTGGTGGGTATCAAGAGGCACTTTTGGTTTTTTTACTCCATAGATGTCCATGTATTTCTGTAGTGTTTCATTTCTTTACAAAAAGCATATATTCATGTATTACTTTTACAATTAAAATTTATTCATGTAAATTACTAAATTAAAAGTTAAGGGATAGAAAGATAAAATAATAAGGGAAATTATAAACAAATCAACTGTTAAAAATATAAATAAGCTAAAATAAACTATTAAAATGTTCATAAAGGACAATTATAAAACCAAGGTACAAACTGTACAAGCTAAGAAAAAAACAAAACAATGAAAAAGTAACTAGAATTAAAAGGTAGATAAAGAGACATTAAAAATGACAAGAGAAAGGATTAAGATGATGAACCAAAGCAAATTAAAGGTTAAAAAAAACACATAAGCAAATTTAGAGACTAGGGAATATTTTTGTTAAAAAGAAAAAAAGTGCATGAAGGCCATAGTCCAGAATCTAAAGCATCTTATACCAAAATAATAATAATTCTTCACTTTTAGATTTTTAGGAGATGTTCTGAATGCGTATTGTTTCAGAACATTTGAAACTTCTTGCAAGATGTCCCCAGCAGGATTGTCTTAAAGACAAAGGGCAGAAAGAATTCCACCTCCACATGGGTGGGGTGGCCCCCCTGCACTAGCCCAACTCCTCTAAGACATTTGCAGAGATGTTCATAAATCTTTGAAGGGCTCCCACTGCTGGCCTCACTCCCTGATCCCAAGCTTGACCCATCTTCTACTATTATAAATGTCTGTTTTTTGTTTCTGTTATTTCAGATCTTTGACTTTTCTCTCACTGAAGAAGAAATGAAGGACATTGAAGGCCTGAATAAAAATGTCCGCTTCGTGGAAATGCTCATGTGAGTTCTGGGGGATCATTAATCAGGTTCTGCGCAGTGATGTTGGATTGTCAAGCGTCAACCAACAGGCTCTCATGAACCGGGACCATGTCCATGGAAGGCACAAGGGTAAAGGCTGGTGGGCAGCATATTCTGAATTAGGAACTTCCCACAAACCTACATTTTTGTTTAAAAGAATATTTCTGGGGCTTCCCTGATGGCGCAGTGGTTGAGAGTCCGCCTGCTGATGCAGGGGACATGGGTTCGTGTCCCGGTCCGGGAAGATCCCACATGCTGCGGAACGGCTGGGCCCGTGAGCCATGGCTGCTGAGCCTGCACGTCTGGAGCCTGTGCTCCGCAACGGGAGAGGCCACAACGGTGAGAGGCCCGCGTACCGCAAAAAAAAAAAAAAAAAAGAATGTTTCTGACATTTATGACATTCCCATTGGTTAGGTTAAGGCATCAAAGCCTAAAAACATTGAGGAGAATTAAATCAGTTTTCGTTATGTTGATACAACAGCAGCACAGATATGCAAACAACATACTTATTTCTTCCTTAGAAATCAAAGTGGGCACAAATTAGAGCAAAGCTGTCAACAAGAACAATTCCTGGGAGAGAGGCATTAGAGTGTAGTAGAAAGAGCACCAGGTTGAGTTTTAGACAAATGTTTGCCTATAAGATTTGGAGCTTCTGGCTTCACCTACTGTCTGACTTCCCACAAGCAAAATTCCTTCGAAGTGTTGCCAAATTTAACTATCAACTGAAGTAACCCTTTATTCTCTGAATATTACAGCCTTAAAAATAAAAAAAAGAATATAATTCATGTATATATACACACGTATGTATTTGTATACATACATACCCACATTTTTTCTTCTTAATCATTCTTCATTAGTATTTACAGTTCTTGAAATCACCTGGATAGTATTCTTCTTTTTACAATCTTCTCTTTAAGTGAGCATTTAGAAAAGGCTCGTTAAAATGGTTCGTATAGTTTGGGCGCTTATCTTATTGGTCCCACTATTTTTCATGAGTCAGAAAGTGCGGACTATGCTAACACTGAATTTCTGAATCAATTTCTGAATTAATAAACAGCTTTCTAATGTGAATTTTCCAGGGGAAAAACTATTTGAAATCAAGAAGCACCTTCTAGCCTCAAGAACATAAAAGTAAACACAAACACAGAACTAACACTTACACGTTAATTAACAGCTCTTGAAGATAAACTATTTCTATTGAATAAATATCATTAAATTAAAAAGAAATAGTAAGAGATAGCCAATCCACCAGTGTGCTTTTTTTTTTTTTTTTTACAGTTGGTTGGTGACATTATTTGGTTTGACATTTTTTTATTTATTATTTATTTATTTATTTATTTATTTATTTATGGCTGTGTTGGGTTCTCGTTGCTGCACACGGGCTTCCTCTAGTTGCGGTGAGCAAAGGCTACTCTTCGTTGCGGTGCGTGGGCTTCTCATTGCAGTGGCTTCTCTTGTTGCGGAGCATGGGCTCTAGGCACACGGGCTTCAGTAGTTGTGGCACATGGGCTCAGAAATTGTGGCTCACAGGTTCTAGAGCACAGGCTCAGTAGTTGTGGCACATGGGCTTAGTTGCTCCATGGCATGTGAGATCTTCCCGGACCAGGGCTCCAACCCATGTCCCCTGCATTGGCAGGCGGATTCTTAACCACTGCGCCACCAGAGAAGCCCGACATTTGACATTTTTAATACCTAATTCTAGCAACACTGGGAAAATAACTCATTGCATCAGGAAATAACTAGAAAAATCAGCAAGGAGAAACAAAGATTAGGCCCCATTGATCAAAAAAATGTATCATTTAGGGATGCTGGGCCAAGGTTCTGCTGCTTTTATTTGAGAGCCTTCTTTGGTTTTGTTTTATATTTTAATTTAAAGCTCATAGTACTTGCAGAGAACTAAATCTTAGGTGTGCTTCAGTACAGGCACACACACACTCCAGTCCTTTTATAGACTGTTTCACCATATTTATTTGATAGAGTCATCATTATCATCACCGTCATCGTCATCATGGAAACTTACTTTGCTGGTCATCAACTTTCTAAATCTCAAACTTTCAGCTCTCAGGAGGCCTAGTGATAGGGGCAAGTAAAAACTCTGAGAAGAGACTGACACTGATTCATAATAGAGTTTTGAAGAGAAATGCTTATGTGGTTTATTGAAATGGGAGGCAGTTTATATCAAGAGAGCAGAAGGAGGAAGAAGTTGGGACAAAGTGTGTAAGTAGGCAGGTATTGCTCACCTCCTGTGCTTTTGTTCTAAGAAAATGTTAATGTGGAGACAACTAGCCTTCCCCCCCAATCCCCCCACCCCACACTTACACCCAGGGTGCTATCTGGGGCTTCAAAGGTGCTGGCTTGAGGGGAAACGGGAGGAGAATGGGCACGAAACAGAAATGGAATGAGTAAGAGAAAGAGGGAATGGTCGGTGAAGTTAGCAAAGGATGCTGGTAACACATACAGCCATGCAGCATTTGAAGTGAACTTTTTCCCTTTGGGGGAATTGTTTTGGCAGGTGGTGTGACCATCCTGAATACCCATTTCATGATGAATACTGACTTCAGAGAGCTCCGCAACAGATATTTTCCCTCCTATATGTGCCAGGACTTTGGGCTGGGTGGTTCCTCCAGCTATGGAAGTCAAAGGAGTTTACTATCCTCAGATGAAATGGTGATGGAGACACACTTAACTTTTGTGTAGTGTAAGTGACTTTGACTTAGCTATGTGGGGGGAAAAATAGGTTTAAATCTGTTGAAATAACTTGGAAATTATCAGCTAATATTTTATTAAATCAATGTCTTCTGGGTTTCAGAAAGAAAAATATTAGGCTTTAGAAAAGACTTCAAAGGCAACATATGAAGATAAATAACACATGAATTTGGATACTGCTGCCATGGGTAGTCTGAGTTCTTTAGCAGTTAACAGGGCAACAGCAAGGATGGAGAGCTGGACCATGCCAGTGTGCTGGCAGTGGTCTTGATGGTTTGGACCATTGACTGTAATACAGACACAGCCAAGGTAAGATCCACACATGCATTATTAACAGGGAAGTGATTTGCTTCACCTTGAGTAGAGAGAGAGGGCTAAGTATAGAAAAGTCTTACTATAGAGCTAATTAAACACCACAGCGGTCAACAAAGCCATACTGATTTGGTTGTTGTTTGTTTCCATCCAATGTGTGTTCATGTAGCTTTTATCCAGCTTGAAAGACGGATAATTGCTTGTTCTCTCTTGCATGCTTTAAAGGGCCTGAGCTTCAGTAAGCTAGTGATCCATGCTAACACTGCCTGCCACTCTTGCCCCCATTCATTATATAACCACCATTATGCAAAGTGGCTTGAGACAACCTGCATACCCTGTATTGTAAAATAGTCCACAGACCATTATTTCAAAAGAAGGCGTATAAAAAGGAAGCTTTAGGAAACATATTGAAAGAAGAGGTTTTATAGAATCATTAGACTTAAGACTTTGGAAGTGATTGGGATAACTGAATTTTGAGAAAGTAGCAAGTTCAAAAGAACACTGATAATTTTACTATATGTAAATTTTTTAAGTGAATAAAAAGATTATTAGAATTCCAGAGTAGAGATGTACCTATTTTCAATCCAGCCAGAGCAATATATTTTATTCATTCATATTAAGTCACTCTCACAGGGCAAGAGAGCGCTTCAAGACTTCAAAACATCAAAACAAACTTATGTTTGTCCAAGATCAATTGCTTATAATCTTCCATGATCTGAAAACACACATTTCTGAGAAATTACCATTTTAAAAAACTGATCTCTACTTATTGTTTCCAATAATTCTAATATGAATACTTACAATGCTATTCTCTGGAAAATATCTCATTCACAAGAAATAATAAAAATGATGACTTATTCTACCACATGAATCTCCATTTTGTTGCTTGGGGTGGGGGGAATCATCTGAATTCATTTAAATTAGAGACCTTTGGTTGAATTCCTACTGTACATTTAGCACTGGGAAGATAGGGAAGATAGGAAGAAAAGGGAGTACCATAATGAAAGAACAGAAACTCAAGTCCTAACCTCTACTGTCAAAACTCTTCAAAATATTTCAGGGGGCTGGTGTGGAAGAAGGACCACACCTATCAAACCATTTTTTAAGGACAGGCATTGGAAAAGAGTCCCACTATTTGTCAGGGGAAATGTATACATGTATTTCTAAAGATTGGAAGAGGGGAATTCTCTCTTAGTCTTAACAGAGATGGAGGAAAAAGAGTTGGAGACAGAAAACAGAAGGTCAGGGAAGAGTGGTGGTCTGCATGAGTTTCTGCATGTCACTTCTCCCTTCACTCTCAATCCTCTCAAGCTTCCCAACTATTTTGGGATAAACTGTATGCCCCCCAAATTCATATGTTGAAGTACTAGCCCGTAGTACCTCAGAACGTGACCTTATTTGGACATAGGGTCATTGCATATGCAATTAGGTAAGACGAAGTCATACTGGAGTATGGTAGACGCTAATCCAGTATGATTCGTATCCTTATAAGAAGGGGAAACTTGGACACAGGCAACACACAGGGAGAGCACCATGTGCTGATAGAGGCAGAGATCAGGGTGATGCTTTTACAAAGATGTCCAGCAAACCACCAGAAGCTAGGTGAGAGGCATGGACCAGATTCTCCCTCACAGCCCTCAGAAGGAACCAACCCTGCCAACACCTTTATCTTGGACTTGTGGTCTCTAGAACTGTGAGACAATAAATTTCTGTTATGTAAGTGGCCAGTTTGTGGCACTTTGTTCAAGCAGCCCTAGCAAGCAAATATACCATCTCTCAGTCAAGATTTCCAGTCTCTCAAGCTGACACCAGCAGTAAAAATGGCCTTACTTAGTCAGTGCTTTACTGAGCTCAGGTATTGATGACCAATATTTTTGACCTTCTTGGGGACTTTTGCAACCCTAAAGATGTTTGTTAACCCAAATCAATCTCTTTCCTAATCAGAGGCCTCTAATGGAATATGGAGTAAGATACATCAATAGTTACATAACCTGCCTGGAAAAGGAGAGGAGGCCAACAGTGTACCCACTGATCCATAAAAACACATGGACCAGAACAGCAAGGACTTTCTGCCCCAGCCCGCAGAATGTTTTTTGTTTGCCCATCACTGACTGTTCTCCTTGGAAGACCTCCCTCAGGCACTGTTTTCCATAGATAATGACACAGAGGTTATTGGAAGAGGCCACAAGAGGCACATAGGCACCAATCCCAAGTCTGCAGGCTTCAACACTGCGACGTGCTGCACACTTCATGACCACAGTTATGGAAATTTAAAAGGTTGAGGTAAATTATATTTGCCAGGCTTGGTATTTCTCTGGAACTCCCTTAAAATTTCAAGCTTTCACTGGTGACTTCAATTTCTGACCATTCCAAACTAGTAACTATATCATGATATCTTGTGGAGCCCTGGTCCTTGAATGTGAGCCCTCCCGGAATCTGAACTGTACCCACCATGTTTCTACCTCCAGATACCAAATCCCCAAGTTCTCACTTCTCTTGATGGGGGCAAGGGGTGAGGAGGGATAGATAATCACTTTTAATCTCCTCTGGGCACTGGTATTTTAGCTAGATTGAGAGCTGAGATGCAGAATATGGTGGGAGGGAGTAGCAGTGGTCTTGACAAAAGTACATGGACTTTGCAGGTCCCCCCCTTAAATCTGGCCATTGGTAAATCTTCCTACAAAGACTATGTGGCATCCTTAGGAGCATGAGGGCCCCTTTAATCCTGTTTTGGGGGTTGTCAGGAAGAAATAAAATTGCCAAAGGACAATTTGGAGCTGGGTAGTCCTCACTTTATGTCCTGCTGAAGTTGGTCACATGTGGGTCAGAGAGGAGCAGCTAGTGGAAATGACTGAACATATGTTTTTAAACTGTGTTGCTATTTGATATGTACTATTGAGCATTTTTTATTGACATTCGTATATAAGACAATTGTGTAGTTTTGTGTGTACTCTTTAATTAGTTTCTATTACCAAATTGTGCTCCTTTCATTGTTAAAAGGAGTGAGATTTTCTTTCACACTCTCCACTCTAGAACAAATTAAATTTAAATGACTTATTTCTTAAAGTATTGGTGGAATACACCTGAGAATTGCCTCTCTGTCAATAGAGAGCCTGTACATTTTCTATTTCATCTCAAATCAATTTTGCAAATTTATCTTCTTCTACAATGTTATCAATGTCATGTATTTAACATATGGAGGTATATTTGTTCATTTAGTCAACAAGTTGTTTTGTGTGCCACTATGGTAGGCTCTATCCTCGGCAGTTGGGATATTTCAGTAAACAAAAGTCCCTGAGCTCTCATACATGCCTGTACTCTTCCAATTCCTTTAATTTTCCTAAACATGTGGTCACCTCCCTCTTCCAATTCTTCTTTTGTATGTCTATGGTTTTGTTTTGTAATTAATTAATGGTTTATCAAGTTATTTTTTATTTTTCCTGGATTTCATTTAGACCAAATTTCCCAAAGGAAAGAAAATTCATTGACTACTTCTGCTGTCTTTCTGTTTCTTAATTCATTCATATCTCATTTTCTTTTATTTATCTCTTGTCTGTTTTCTATAACTCATCCATAGACTTCTAACTTCTTAGGTTGAATATTTATTTCATTGATTGTTGGTTTTTCTTGTATAGTAATATAAACATTGAATATAATGAACTGTCCATTGAGTACTGTTTTAGTTAAGATTTCTTAAGTCGATTTTGTAATTTTACAGATATTCTGAGTTTTGGGTTTGCTTTCTTCTTCAATAGTTGTTTACAAGAGTTCCTGTCTTTAATTTCTAGTTAGAGCTTTTTTTCTAGCTTTTATATTCTACTTTTAATCATGCTGAGCTCAGATATCATCAGTCAATGTTTTCAACATTTCATGGAATTGTGACAAGACACATTCTATTTTAAAGTATTGAGTTGGATATAACGGACATATAATCTGGTGTTATACATTTTTATCATCTAGTATTAGAAGAGCTATTTGAGTGAGTGGTTCTTTCTTTTAAACAGTGATTCTTAACTGGGTGTTAAGACATTTGGCAATGTCTGGAGACATTTTTGATTGTTACAACTGGTGGGGGTGGGGAGAGGTAATATTGGCATTTAGTAGGAAGAGGCCAGGGATGCTGCTAAACATCCTACAATGCACAGAACAGCTCCCACAACAAAGAATTATCTGGGCCAAAATGTAATTTTTGCTGAGATTGAAAAACCCTGCTATCAGAAGAGTCTTTCTTGATAGATGTTAAAATGTGCTGATTCCTAATGCCATAATTTCAATTTATTGCATAAAACTGAAAACTAATCCATTTAGCCTCATGTTTATAGTGCTTGAAGTAAACTGTTCATCTTTTATAATTCAGCTATGTTTTTTCTTGTGTATTTTATCTTTTCTCAGATTATTAAACTGCTAATGGATGCCATGCTTTTAGTATTTGAGTTTAAAACACATGGGCAAGCGAGCCCCAATGAAAATAAGTTAATGCAGGAAACCAGGCTTCCCTGGTGGCTCAGTGGTTAAGAATCCGCCTGCCAATGCAGGGGACACGGGTTCGAGCCCTGGTCCGGGAAGATCCCACATGCCGCGGAGCAACTGAGCCTGTGCACCACAACTACTGAGCCTGCGCTCTAGAGCCTGTGAGCCACAACTACTAAAGCCTGCATGCCTAGAGCCTGCACTGTGCAACAAGAGAAGCCACTGCAATGAGAAGTCCGTGCACCGCAGGAAAGAGTAGCCCCCGCTCGCTGCAAATAAAGAAAGCCCGTGCGCAGCAAAGAAGACCCAACGCAGCCAAAAATAAATAAATTTAAAAAAAAAATTTCTTCGGTATGAGTCAAGAGAAAAATTGCTCTAATAACAGACCGCCATTGAAAAACAGAAGCAATCTGAAAGATTAGATTAAGCTGGTAATCCACTTTCCTTCTTGTCCCAAATTTTTTTTAATTAATTAATTAATTAATTAATTAATTTATGGCTGCCTTGGGTCTTTGTTGCTACACGCGGGCTTTCTCTAGTTGCAGCGAGCGGGGGCTACTCTTCATTGCGGTGCGCGGGCTTCTCATTGTGGTGGCTTCTCTTGTTGCACAGCACAGGCTCCAGGCACATGGGCTTCAGTAGTTGTGGCACATGGGCTCCATAGTTGTGGCTCACGGGCTCTAGAGCGCAGGCTCAGTAGTTGTGGCGCACAGGCTTAGCTGCTGTGCGGCACGTGGGATCTTCCCGGACCAGGGCTCAAACCCGTGTTCCCTGCACTGGCAGGCAGATTCTTAACCACTGTGCCACCAGGGAAGTCCCCCCAAATTTCTTGAAATAACTAAGCAGAGAGCCAATTAAATAGGCTAAGTCTATAGCACCTCTCTAAAATAAAGAAAGGGTACCATCACTGAACCCCAAATCCTTAAGATAAGAAAGCCGAGGTAATTGGATTGACAAAGAAGAGTAGACAACAGTAGCCTAACGTACTTTCAGGAAACAACTGCTGCAAAGGTAATAGCAATTTTAGACATGCTTCAAGTTTAGAATAAAACAATAATAGTAGAAGTTCCCATGACTTCACATCTGACAGGACTATCCCCTCCATACAAATAGTTCTGAGGGGCTCCCAAAAGCCATGTTTGTTTGTTTAATTAATTTATTAATTTATTTATTTTTGGCTGTGTTGGGTCCTCGTTGCTGTGCCCAGGCTTTCTCTAGTTGCCACGAGCAGGGGCTACTCTTCGTTGCAGCGCGCAGGCTTCTCATTGTCGTGGCTTCTCTAGTTGTGGAGCACGGGCTCTAGGTGCGCAGGCTTCAGTAGTTGTGGGACGTGGGCTCAGTAGTTGTGGCTTGTGGGCTATAGAGCTCAGGCTCAGTAGTTGTGGTGCACCGGCTTAGTTGCTCCGTGGCATTTGGGATCTTCCCAGGCCAGGGTTTGAACCCGTGTCCCCTGCATTGGCAGGCGGATTCTTAACCACTGCACCACCAGCGAAGCCCGCCATGTTTGTTCTTCAGGCTGAAACCTATTTCTTTCTAATCAAAGTGAATACTGTTCCAGAAGAGAGCAGGTAACGCAATATTGAGACTGGAGAAACAGATCACAACCTGGGAAACTTCAAAAAAACACACAAAAGGTAGCATTAAAAAAAGAAAAGAGCAAAGCTGATTTTGGCATTTACTTCCAGGATAAAGCTATGGAGTGGGGGAGGCGGAGAAGAAGTGACAATAGCGGGAGGATTAAAGGCTACCCTTGGCCATATGAGAACCAGTGTATTATAACTGAAGCAGAACAGATTTTACCACCTCAAAATACTCCACATTGGCATAAGAATTATTTTGTGCTGAAGACAATTGAGAAGAAACAGATATAAGAAATCTCTGTCCTCCCCCGATTTGCCTAAAAGGAGGAAATAAACTTACAAAGTGTCCCTCCTCCCTCTCTACCAGGAAGGACAAAGTTCAACTGCTAGAGACAACTTTAGATCCTTATCAGTCTGGAGATGGCACCAGAGGAATTTACATAACAAACTTTGCTAACTAGACCTTATCTTCTGTTAGTCTCCCATATATTTGTCCTCCCACAATTTGCTGCCCCTAGACTCAAAGTCCTTTTCTTTTGTCTTGTCACTTCTCAAAAAATGTATTGCTCCTTTGTTAAGAAGTTATGTAAGACCTAGTTCTAACCAAGCCTTTGAGTTACTCATCTCTGGGAACTCCCATGTGTAACATGCATGAATAGACATGTTTGTAAACTTCTGTTTGTTTTTCTCTTGTTAATCTGTCTTTTGTCAGTCCAATCTACAGGGTTCCAACTGGAGAACCTAAGATGGGTAGAGGAAGAGATTCGTCCTCACCTATAAGACTATGTCAGGTAGAAGCTCGTAGTTTCCTTTTAATAAGGGAGGCAAAGAAGCCAATGACATGAGCAATCATCATGGAAACCATAAGACCAGCTGTCTCCTCTTGCCAGCTCCACCTGCCTTCTGGGCAAGAAGCCTCTGAAAGAAAAGTTAAACTCTAAGGTGAACTATGGAAAACTGAGGAACAAGAGCAGAACACAGTTTACACCAGCCAACTCCAAAGAAGACAGCAACAGGGTTTTGCCTAAAAAGGCCTTGAGCAATTGGTAGTCTAGGAGGCAGAACCATATAGCTACGAGGCTCCAAATGCACTGCTGATGTTCAAAATTCCAGGAGCATTCTTCAAAGGTGTGTGGCATGAAAAGGACGGCCCATATACACAGGTGTCATCAGTCACAGCTGCACCTGACTATTAGCACCATCAATTTCCACCTCCATTTCCAGGCTTTTTAAACTGGAAACTGCATTTTGACCAGGTGGTAGACCCTGCCAGGAATGCCTCACATGTATTTCCTTTGGGATAAGTCCCTAAACACAGGTTTTTAACTGAGTAATGTTAAAGAACATCTCTGTGCTAATACCTAAGGATCTTGCACGTATCCACATAGGCAATTAGGCAAAGCTTGATCTGCAGCTGATCTGAGTCTTGGCCGAACATCCTGGGTCCTCTGAAAACAAAAGTGTGCTGGAGGCATGTGAGGAGCTGCTACCAGGCCGTTTCTTACCAGCTCCCTATCTGCCAAGGAGGAGGCCACAGTGAGGCAGTTTCTCATCTTCTGCCAGGTTTTGATGAGGCCTGAGGCCTCTGACTCACCCCTTGGGGTCCAGCTGCAGACTATAAAGTACCTTAGCAGCAACATAGTAGTGGCCCTTCAGCAACAGGATGGACCATCATTCATGTTGCAATCATCTGGACCCTTTTGTTTTGGTGTTGCCCTACTCCAGAGACTAAAGGGAGGAGATTGCCATTATCATAGGGACATAGAAACTGGAAAAAAAAAAAAAAAAGCGAGATTATGCTACTATAGAAAAAAATTATAAAACTACTTAGATTCCAATAATGATTCTCCCTCAAGGGTCCTGCTGATACGTAATTGTCTTTGTTTCTTTAACTGATCAGTATTCCTAATAGTGACGCCATTTCCACGTTAGAGTCTCCTGCTTTGTCACCATTGCAAGTCTAGCTTGAACAAGAGTTGGTAAAATTTCCGATATTATAATTTTTGACCAAAAATATATCTTATCTACCTCCAGGAAGAATTAATAAACCAGATTATGAGTTATTAAAATTCAATGGAGCAAGTTTTTATTCCAATTATCCAGTGAAACAACATTAATATATCAAATATTAATATAAATCTGAAGAAAAATGCAAAGATTTCTAGGGTTTTTTTTGCTTTTTTATGATTTATATGTACTGTCTCTAAGGAGGAAAAATGTCTTGCTAAGGTAGTAACAGAAAAAAATGTTTTAAGAGAAGCTTATGATAACTGGTTACTTGGTTACTTGGAAATATGTCAAGAGCAAAAATGGTTTTTAAAAAACTTAAAAATTGTAATACCTGGTACATAGTTATATAGGGAAAAGTTTTATATAATAAGATGATACCTTGGATAAATTAAACTGGTTTAATCTTTTGGTTTAGAAATAGCTATCTTTTCTCTGAGTTTACCAGTATAAAACTATTTAGCATATTTTCTTGGGTTTATTTTCTAATAAAAAAAGCTAATTAATTTGAGTTTTCTAGATTTCCTCTACTGATTTTAATGGTCAAATAAGCCAATTCATAATAGATTATAAAATTAAAATTATGTGTCAAAATAAATTGAATTATAATAGGTAATTCTTTATAAGAGGGATTCTTACAATGCTATAAATCATACAGACTAATGTGTCAGTATGAAACCCCTGAAACCCCTACCTAGTGAATCATTTGAACATTTACAAATGAATCTCATTTTTTTGTTTCAAGCTTTGATATATATTTTTTAATGATTATTTATAAATAAATATTTTGGTTGAATTTAAGCAGTCTTTTGCCAAAAGACTAACATGCTGATATAAAAACAAAGATTTCATTTTCCTACCTGAAAATATCAATAACAGTGAAAGCTCACTTTACAGGTAAAATATTTTTTAAATGTATGCAAAGTATTCACATTTAACTGAAAAGTCCACATCATTTTCAAAGCTCTAAGAAGAAAAAGGCAAGCTAATGACATTTTAAAGTCAATACTGCCCAGCTTCCAAAGAAGCTTACTCTCCCTCGAATGATAATGGGATCTTATCTCAAAATCTCTATGGGGACTTCCCTGGTGGTGCACTGGTTAAGAATCTGCCTGCCAATACAGGAGACACAGGTTCAATCCCTGGTCTAGGAAGATCCCACATGCCACAGAGCAACTAAGCCCGTGCGCCACAACTCCTGAGCCTGCGCTCTAGAGCCTGCGAGCCACAACTACTGAGCCCACGTGCCACAACTACTGAAGCCTGCGCAGCTAGAGCCTATGCTCTGCAACAAGAGAAGCCACCGCGATGAGAAGCCCGTGCACCACAACAAAGAGTAGCACCTGCTTGTCACAACTAGAGAAAGCCTTCATGCAGCAACGAAGACCCAACACAGCCAAATAAATAAATAAAAATTAAAAAAAAAAAAGAAATCAGTGATACCCAGTGTCTTAGATCCTTTTTGATAAGTTTTGATATCAGGCTTTGTTTTAAATACTTTGGAAGGTTGGACAACAAATTTAACAGTTGGAAATTGATAGTGTTGCCCACAGAAAAGATTAACATGAAAGGAGTAAGGAAATGGAGGTGAGATGATTATTAAACCTAAGCTCAAGTGTAAATCCTATATCCTGATTACGAGTCTTGATTTGATTCTTAACCATTGCGCCACAAGGGAAGTCCTGATTTCACTGATTTCTATGAGGATTCTACTCTGGCAAGAAGTCTCAAAAACTACAATATGTGATCCATAATTTAGTTTTGATAATAAACCAAATAACAGTTAAAATATTCCATCAAGACAGGCACACCAAAAACAGCTTATTTAAATTTAGTGAAGCTGCTTTTCTTGCTAGGCTTTACGTTCCCAATTTTCTGTTAATATCTGTGGCTGTCCTCATCCCTTTGTGCCCTCCTCCACCAGGTGTGAAAATAGCCAGGTGTGAAAATGTTGCTGTGCAGCCATCCCATTATCCCAAGCTGACACTCAACTGATAAGACTGTATCAAGAAGAGCCTAACCCGTTATGGACAAACCTGTTTCACTTGGAGCTCATTTGACCAAAAGGGGGAAGCTGAGAAATCCCTGTGAGGAAAGTGGTGCAGCTGAAGGGTGGTGCTAACCAAAGGACCCAGGCAGACATTACACAGAGACAGCTATTGTGTGTACTCCATGACTAAACTCCCAAATTCTTCTGGAGAATCCATAAACCAATGAAGTTCTTAGATACCCATAGTTGGCCTTCTTAAGGACAGAATATCCAGACCGACCCCATACTAGCTGCCAACTAGCTACCCAGTGGGGAAATGAAAGTATATTATAATAAGGCTTTTATATTGAAAAGGAAGTTACTTGACAATAGCCTGTTTTATGTTAAACATGTATGAGGAAAACTCTAGAGCAACCGTTAAAAAAAAAAAGTGTAGAGCTAATAAGTCAATAGTAGAGATAAATGTAATAAAAAATATTCAGTAAATTCAAAAGGCAGAAAAAGAAAAAGGGATCAAAGAACATTTGGAGCAAATAGAAAGCATATAGCAAGATGGTAGATGCAAACCCAATCAAATTCATAATTATATCTAATTTGTTTGAGAATTCAAAATAAAAGGCAGATATTGTCAGACTAGATAAAAATGTAAGACCCAACTATATATGCTGTCTATAGGACACTCATTTTAAATATATCTTTGTAAACAAATTAATGAGATCATTTTATACTTGTTAGGAAAATTGGGGGATATTGGCCTTAATGAACTGCTGATGGAAGTGTATTCTACCAGTACAGCCATTTTGGAGAGCAATCTGGCACTTGGCCAAATTAAGTCTGTAATACCCTGTGGTTCAGCTATTCCACATCTGAGTATTTATCCCAAAGAAATCCCCATCCATGTCCATAAGGTTTCATGCACAAGGATATTCATGGAAGCATTGTTTGTTGTAGTTGGATGCCCGAAGCAATCTGGATGCCCATGGCAGGGGAGAGAATGAGAAAACTACGGTAAATGCACAGAGTACTAATGCAGCCAGAAGAAGCAACAGGCTAACTGTAAACATAGCAATATGGATCTTTAAAACATAGTGCTGACAGAGAAAAATATAAAAGAATAAGAAACAAGATGAGATCTGTAATGATACAATTTACATAATTAGAGGCATGTATTCTAAGCAATGTTATCCGTGTTAGAGCAATACAAACACAGAATATGCATTTAAAATATTAGAATGGGGCTTCCCTGGTGGCGCAGTGGTTGAGGGTCCGCCTGCCAATGCAGGGGACACGGGTTCGTGCCCCGGTCTGGGAAGATCCCACATGCCGCGGAGCGGCTGGGCCCGTGAGCCATGGCCGCTGGGCCTGCGCGTCCGGAGCCTGTGCTCCGCAACGGGAGAGGCCACAACAGTGAGAGGCCTGCGTACCACAAAAAAAAAAAAAAAGTAGTTTGAACAGTTTTTGCCTTTTCTCACCTAACTTATGACACAGAGCAAATATCTTTTCTGTATTTTGGAGGACTGTAATATTTCTTTTCTAACTTTGGATCAGATACCAACACTTTATCCATTCTGTTTTCAATGTCATATATCATATATTATGTGATTCCATTTATATAAAATGTACAGAATAGGCAAATCCATAAAGACAGAAAGCAGATTAGTGGTTACCTAGGTTTGGGAGATTTGGGGAAATGAGGAACGGCTGTTAATGGAGTTTCTTTGGGGGATGATTAAAACTACTGGCACTTCTACCTGGACCAGAAGGGAAGCCAAATTCCCTGAAATTCCCTCAACTGATTTGTCTACTGAGATTGGGTCAATCCTCTCCAAAAGGGTATTTAACTAGGACCCTGACATTATCAAGTGTAGTGTTTTTCAGACTTGTTTTTAGCAGCAGAACCCATTTGGGGAAAAAAAAAAATTGAATTTGGGACCCCAACATATAAGAGAAATAAAAGCTATTTTTAATTGACATAATTCAATTTATAAATTCAAATTTGTAATATTTATTATTATAAAGTCAATTAATTAGAATAATGAGGATGTTTTGATAAACCCCCAAATTTTAAGATATTAAGTGTTATAGCAATCTCTAGATCAAATTTTCTTTTTTTAATTGCATAGTATTAAAAATCCTGACACAATATAGGAATAGTTGAAAAGAGTAACAATTACTATTATTTTTCTTATTTTTTTTACCCACCTTATTTATTATATTGATAATTGTTTCCTCAACTCTGGTAAAAATGACAGCAAAATAACATATACAATTTTGAATGCTCAAATCATTAATGTGAAGTCAGTAATCACTTTTTAAATAGCTCTTGAAATTAGAAAGTAGTACAACATGAAATGTTGATTTGAAAGTTAAATCACTGGCAATTGCTAAACCTAGTTGGTGTCTTTATCATAAATATACAAAAATCAAACATGAAGTCCCTAAAATTTATAGTAAAGGCTGAAAATTTTATATGCTATTATCATTATATAGTATGTTGTATATTTATTTATTACTGCATAAGGACAACTACCCAGTGACTATGAACATTCTCAAGAAAGCCCAAGACAAGTACTAAGAACTTCTATATTCTATTGTGGAACAGGATAAAAATTATTATAATTTGTATTAATAATTTATATATATAAATAAAATTTGGACACAACTCAACATTAAAATAAAGTCATACAGCTATTATTTGCCATTAGCACTTTTAGAAGGAAATAAGGTACTAAAGATTCTGGATGCCTTAGAATTGGTATAATCTAGTGTTCTGCAATTATTGTTTGAGTTTGTTGCTATTGCAATATTGTATGACCTAGGATATTCGGGGAGGAAATTTGCCCCGAAGAGAGGACAAAGAACTTTGAGAATGAATGTCCATATAGCAGTGTTTCCATGACAGTAAAAGAATTATTTAAAAAGGGGCTGTTCTTGTTTCCTCTCCCCAACTGAACCCCTGCCTTAAGTGATAAGGCTGTAGACTCCAAATCTATCACTGGATAAAATAGTGCAAATATTGCTTCACATCCAAAGCTAGTACTGTTTCTCTGAAGAACTGTGGCCATAGCTCCATCTCCAATCTAGGACACCACAGACCTGCTTTTTCAGTCTGAGAACACCAGGTGGCATATGGTGGCTGAATCAGAGCCTTGGTAACCATGGCAACCAGCTACCATTCCAGCTCTGGGCAGCTGCCATCTTTTATCCAAAGCAGTGTTTTGTGCACACTGGGGGTTTTGCTTTGAAATTGTTGTACTATGTGCTTTTCATTCTTCACAGTCAGGGTTTCTACTTCTGGGAAGGGAATTCCAGTGCCAGAGATAGATAAATACCACGGGTCAGTTGCATTAATTTTATTTTCTGTGCATTATTGTGTCTGCATAAACCAGACTATGCACTGATATTTGAGAAGGCCACGCCTTTCACAGCAGGCTTTCTCTAGGGAGGCTAGACTTCACTGAAGGGAAATGCATGATGGAGTGAGTGACTCCTCTCTGGACAGAGGTTAAAACAAAAATGCCCAGCTCAATGCTTGAATCCGTTGTAGGTACAATGACCCTGAGAGCTGCCTGGACAAAAGATGTCTGCTGTAACTGATCTATACACTGAAGATGTCTGTTTACCAACCTACTGGAAGGATGTATTTTACATAAATAGTATCTTCCCACAAAATGTGTTTTGTGTCTGTCATGCAATAATGAACCAAATATTTATAAATTGGAGACTATCCCTTTCCTTTTCTATCAGTCAAAAGTAATGAGATTTTCTAGGTTAATCATCAGGCGTTGCCTCTGGTGATTGGCAGTATATCACAAGCCAGGCTGCCAAAAGCCATTCTCTTTGCCATTGGGAACGGAGCCGAAAGGAGTTATGTTATCCAAATGTCTTCTCTAAATTCCTAAAAGGTTCTGTACTGAACAGGGACTCATTTATAAACACATCTACTGCAGCCTGGTGTTGTTTCTGGCTATTAGATAGAGGGGCCATATCTTAAGTGTGCATTCTTTGGATGAAAGATCCTTCTTATAGAATTAAAATCCTGTTAAAAATACATTATTTTATGTCACATGAAAAATGAAGAATTTACACTGTATATGTAATGTAAAAATAATCATGAAGGGTGGAAGAGAGGAACCTCTAAGAAAATGACTGAAAAGAAATACAATAAATATTAACAGTTTTGAGACTGGATTTTTTTCTTTTTTCCACACTTATGCATTTTCTACTTTTTAATCAAGAGAACTTACTACAATGTCATAAACATAAGAACATTAAAATGTATTTTAGAACACATTTTAATTTCATTAAAGCAATCTCATTGTTTTTCACTGAACATGTTACAAATGTAAAACTTTTAACATTTTATTTGAAAAAGTATTTGAAATCATGAATGTCCCAAAAAAATCATTTTAATTCATTTTAATTGTTAAATAAATTTTAATATATTTGCACTAATAGACGACAAAATTTTTCAAAATTTATAAATAAAAAATACTCAAAACAATTTTTATCTAGTATTCTCTATGAATTAAAGTATTATTTAAGGGTATCAGAAGAGGGGAGTTAATACGTGTATTATATGTCAAACTCCATTTCCTGTTATTTTATGAAAATATTGATAAGAAAGATGATATATGTATTTATTGAGAAAGTTGCTTGTAATTTGATAAATTAGTCATAAGGATTTTCATGCATTTACTGGTTTCATACTATTGCATGTTTTTCCATCTTCTACTTAATAAGAAGAAAAAAGATTCTGATAAAACTGAACCAAAACTGAACCAAAAGCAGTAGGGGTACACCATCCATGCAGGCTAATAATTTGGTGCCACTTCATAAATATTTCTCCAGTGTTTATTTGCAGGAGCCTGTGTCATTGACTGGGGAAGGATGGCGGAAGGTCTCTGGGCAAGTGACCAGCTCACTTTCCTCCAGAACAGTGCCACTGCAGTAACTGCAACTTGTACACCATACTCAGCACAGTGGAATTCTGTGGGGCTGTTAACAATTTTATCTAGAAGCACACTTAATAATATGGAAATATATTCAAATTATGTCATTAAGTGAGGAAAAATTATGATATTGAGATCGATGACAGATAGACACACCCTCCAAGTGAAAGAACCATCATCTCTGTCATCACTTAATTAGTGCAATTGCAAGTAATTATTTTCTGATTTTTTTACACACTGCAACTATTTTCTGCTGGATTGTTGCCTTTTAACATTTTTTCTGATATCTTTTGTCTTACCTCAGTGTTTTGCTTTTATCTAATGAAGTCTCTCAATCTTATCTTTTTTTGATTCTGGGTAGGCTTCCCAGAATTAAAATATTATCAGTTTCTTCTATAATTTTTAAAAGTGTCTATGTCTATTTCTTTAATATATATAGAATGTATTTTTTTATGTACTGAGAGGTAGAGTTAATTTTGCAATAAGGAAAAAGCTATTATTATTCTTGAAGGGGTTCAGAATTTTCCACCCCAAATTATGCCACTTTGGCATGTAGATTACTTTGAGCTAGGCAATCAAGAGCCAGCAGATTCGGGAAAAACTCTTAACTGCCTAAAAGAAAGTATAAATTTCCCCATTTGTGGGAAAAATCTACATTAATAAAAGAAACTTCCATTAGAAAGAATATCTGTACCAGGAAGAGAGCTACTATCAGAGATAACTTTTTTTCACCTGAGATTCTTATTTGCATAAAAGGGAAAGCTTTATTCACCACACATTTTCTCCTGTCACTGTCCTATGAATTGCCTCCCCCACTTAGAAGCACCACACCCCAGTCCCTTTCCTTACCTCAGGATGCTATATAAGTCTCAATCCTGTGGCAACATTTGAAATCTCATATTTTTGTGGGGCTTCCGTGCATATATATGCAGTTACTTTTTTTTTTTCCATCCTGTTAAGCTGTTTTATGTCAATTTAATTCTTATAGCAGTCACAGAAGCTAGAAGGGTAGAAGGGAAATTTTTTTTCCTCCTCTACACTATATTTTATTACACCTTTTCTAGATTTGTTCTTTCTCTCCTAGTTCTGCCAGATTCCCTGAATCAGATACATACATTTAAGTTCTATTTGGTGCTATGAAGGAGTAATCTGAGAAAGAAGAAATGATTTTTAAAAGAAATGCAAATATTACAGATATTCATCTGGTCACTTGCATGCATTTGTGGCTGAAGACCACGAAGGATACAAGGAAGGGGCTGCAGTGCTGTTTCAAGTGTACCTCAGTCAGTTTGGTCATGCACTGTTATTACTTGCCTTTTTTTTTTTTTTTGTAAATTTATTTATTTTTTATTTTTATTGGGTCTATTGGTTTTTTGGGGGGTTTTTTGGGTCTATTTTTATTGGGTTTATTGGTTTTATTTTATTGCATTGGGTCTTCGTTGCTGTGCGCGGGCTTTCTCTAGTTGCGGCGAGCAGAGGCTACTCTTCATTGCAGTGTGCGGGCTTCTCATTGCAGTGGCTTCTCTTGTTGCAGAGCACAGGCTCTAGGTGCATGGGCTTCAGTAGTTGTGGCGTGTGGGCTCAGTAGTTGTGGCTTGCGAGCTCTAGAGCTTAGGCTCAGTAGTTGTGGTGCACGGGCTTAGTTGCTCCGCGGCATGTGGGATCTTCCTGGGCCAGGGCTCAAACCCGTGTCTCCTGCACTGGCAGGTGGATTCTTAACCACTGGGCCACCAGGGAAGCCCCTATTACTTGCCTTTGGTAGATACACATGCCTTTCAATAATTAGAGGCAGGTGACGACTACAGGGACCTCACTTCCAGATGGTGTGTTATAATGAAAACAAGTCTCAGACCGCATTCTGCCACGTGTATAAATATTTAGCAGTCAGGTCCCAACCAATCACATGACCTGCTCACCGAGACTGATGAAGTCTCAGCACTTGGGCCTTTTACGTGCCCAGCATCCTACAGGCACTAGAGGCAAGGAGAACAAGGTTCCAGCTTTGTGGCAGGACTGAGCTCTCAAATCAGAGTCAGGTGAAAGAATCCTCCCATTACAGCCCAAAACACACTTTAGCATCCCAAATGTGGAGAGATAATCCAAAGCGTATCAACGGTTAGGCTGGCTAGATTTTTTTAATGTTGTTTATGCAAAGGCAAGGGTATGCCTAAAACATGTTTAGCCAATCCACATAATTGAAACTCATCTGAAACTCATTTCACCAATGAGAAATTATTTCTAACCTCAGTATGCTAATTAACAAAGCCCCTGGGATAGATATAAGATAAAGATGGCTGGACCCTGTAACCAAACCCCTCTGGAATGTGGCTTCTGAATTGAGAATTTCAAATTTAACTTACCACCCCGCAGCGTGTGTTTTCCCAATTAGGGTTCTTCAAATATCGAGTAACCGTTCCTAAGAAGAGAATAAAACTAAATTTAACATATCATACCACACTGTCTATGCTGAAACAATTTAAATTCATTGTAAGGATCATGTAATAATCACAGACACGTATTGCTCCCTATTTCTTGGGGATACTCATATCTCCTAGTCTGCCAAGGCAAAGTTACCTACCCTTCCAGGGCAGTCCCCAACAACGGTCCTCTGGCCTGGTGTCCTTCCAGCCAATAGAACGAGGCTGAGTTTGGTTCAGAAGCAAAGGAAAGTTTTATTCTTTGTTCAAAGAATGGAGAGGTACAAGCTCACACTCTAGAGCACACACGCTCCTGACAGGTTGCGGGTCGGGCTGCTTTATAGGGATCTCGTTAGCCGGGAAAGGGGGCAGAGCTCTCGCGAGGCTGGCTCAGCTGCGCGGCTCACGTTCGAGATCGTAGTGCTGGGCGCAGCGTTTCTGCGCACAGCCCGCTGCCGCCATCTTGTACTGAGTATTGTTCCCAGAGCCTCTGCCTGCGACACGCCCGGCTGAGGGTGCCTGCGCAGCCATTTCACAGGAGGAGGTCTGGTCCGGAGCACCAGGTGAGAGGCGTCGGCCCCTGGCACCCTATGAGCGAGTGAAACCAGATGAAACACAGAGGGGAAAAAAAAAAAGGGTTAGACTTTATTTCCCAGATTCTATTTTTACTCCCCAGCAATTGTTAATGGGCTTTGCTGGTGACAGATCCCTCCTGCCTTCTGTGCTGCTCCTCAATCTTGAGGGGCACTGAGGGGCGACGGGTCCGTCTTCTGTAACTGCTTCCTGCTAGGTTTGGGCATCGGTTGTTATAACCCCGGGTAGAGGAGCAGAAGTTGTCCCCAGCAGCCCTTAGATCTGTTTGGTTGTCACCAGGCCTCCGCTGTGACTCTTCACATCCCCGAGTGACCACCACTTGGAGTTTTATAGATTCTAACCTTTTGGAGACAAAGGTCACCAGACAATTTAGGATGCAGGCCCAAATAATAGCAAGAGAATAATGGTCATGAAGGCCCAGGAAAGGTACAAACCAAGTGACGCTCCGGAGGGTCTGCGTTACCCCCTCCACATATGTTTGGCCAGATTAGGCGGCCAGGTTTCTGCCAGCCAAGTGGCTTTTCCCAGCGGTCTGTCTGTGCTTTCTCCAGTCAGGCCACTTTCATCAATGCAAAAACAGCACAGTGTATTTTCCAGCACACAGACCCCTCCCCAGGCAGCTAACAGATAATCTAGGGCAATTTGGTTACCCAGGACTATACCAGCCAGTGAGCCAATGGACTTTTGTCATAGCTTGAAGTTGAGATGGGTCTCATTGGCCACCAACACCACAATGGCTGTTACGTTTTTTATGTTGACAGAATTATATAAGATTCCCCTGGCCAAGGTCACTAGAACCCCTATGAGAGCAATGATTCCTGCAAGTAGTAGTCTGCTCTTTGGGGGCACACTTTTGTTGGTTTTCGGAAGAGAAGCTTCAGATCAGAGAGAGGTTCACACAAGTAATCAAGGGGGTCCGTTGCCCCAGGTTATCAGAGGTTGGGGCTCGGGGGCCCTCTTCACTCGACTATGATGTACCCATGGAGTGATCCCCTGCAACTTCAGGGCAGAATGGGTGGTTAGGATCACCAAGTGGGGTTTGTTCCACTCAGGAGTAAGCTGGTCTCGTCGGTTGCTAATTTTCCAGGTTTTTAGATACACCCAGTCTCCAGGCCGTAGGGGTGGAGGTCTGTGTCAGTGGGTACAGATAGCACCTGGTTACCGTATTCTGTGAGGGCTTTCGTGGTTTCTCCTACCTGGAGGGTGTACTTGAGTTGTTCCATTTCAAGGGGGCTAAGGTGTCCCTTGTCTCAGGCTTCGAAAATGGGTCTACCATATGTAAGTTCAAATACACTTAAATTTAACTTATATCTTGGAGCAAACGACATGCATAGCAGGGCAGTTGGGAGTAATTTAATCCAATTTTCTTGAGTCTTCTGGCATACCTTGGCTAAGGTTCATTTTAAGGTCTGACTGGATCTCTACTTTTCTCAATGATTGGGGTCTCCAGACTGAGTGCCAGGTCCATTTTATGCCTGGGGCACTTGTCCCTTTTGCCATTTGTGACATGAATGCTGGACCATTATCACTTAGTCAGGATCTTGGGTATTATCTGTTTTAGTAATACGTTAGGCACTTCAGCTGCCATTTCAGTTCTAGTGGGGAACGCCTCTACTTGCCCTGAAAACGTGTCCACTAGCACCAAGAGATACCTGAAATTGCCTAGTACTCTCAGCAGGACAGTGAAATCAGTCGGTCTTCCCCAGGATATGTCCCTATGGTCTAAATGGGCCTTATCTGGGGACCTCTGAGGGCTCTGGTGTTGGGGGTGTTCCTGTTTAGACGGGGCAGGTCTCAACTATCCAACTGATTACACTTTTCATGCCAGGAGTTACCACGACCTCAACTAACCAATTACGTATATAGGGCTTCCCTTCTGTAATGAGTTCCTTGATGAGCCTCCCTCATGGCTTGACAAGCTGCAGTTTGGGAAAAGAAGTATTTCCCGTGTTCATTAACTAGCCACCCCTGGCCTCTCCTAGATCTCTGTTGAAGCCCCATTTCTGGGCTTTGTCTAATTCTTCCTTTGTATAGACTGGGGAGTAATTGGATAGATCTGGCCTTTTAGGTATGAGGAGTAATTGCCAAGTTACTGGTTCTAGGACTGCCCTTTTGGCAGTTGCATCTGCTTTGCTGTTGCCCTTTATTACCTTGATGACCCCTCCAGTGAATCACCACCACTTTTTTCAGAAGTTGCACTGCTTCTAGGAGTCTCAATATGTTTAAGCCATGTTTCACCTGCTTCTTCTCTGCAGTAAGCATACCTCTTTTCTTCCAAATAGCACCGTGTGCATGTAGGATGCATGCCAGCAGCCTGTGTAAACATCTAAGATCTTCCCTGTCCTGAGCTCTGAGGCTCAGCTGAGGACTATCAGCTAGGCCTTTTGGGCTGAGGTCCCTGGGGGTAGGCTTCATGCCTCAATGACTCGGGTCTGAGATGTTACTGCATATCCCGCCATCCATTTTTCACTCTCATAAAATTGCTCCAATCTGTGAACCATTCCTCCTTGGCGTTTGGGAGAAGCTCACTTCCTAGGTCAGGGCAACTGGAATATATCATGTTCCATACAGTCATGCTCCAGGGGCCCCATTCCTGTGGGTAGCAGGGTGGCAGGATTTAGGGTGTGACAGGTTTTTATGGTAATGACCGTTGTCTAAAAGCATAGCCTGAAGTTGAATCGAACTTCCAGGGGATAGCCATTCTGTTCCCTTAGAACTTACTAAAGCCTGACCCTGTTGTAGAGTCCAAATAGTGACTGGCTGACGAAACATTAACTTTTCAGCCTCTGTTAGCAGGATTGAAGTAGCTGCTACTGCCTGTAGACAAGGAGCCCATCCCTTAGCGGCTTTATCTAATTGTTTAGAGAAATAAACAACCACCCAAGTAAGGGGTCCCAGTTTTTGATCTAATATCCCAAAGGCAATTCCCCTTCTCTCATGAATGTAAAGGTCAAAGGGTTTAACTAAATCTGGGAGGGCCAGAGCAGGGACCTGAAGTAATTTCTTTCCCAATTCTTTTTTTTTTTTTAATTGAAGTATGGTTGATGTACGATGTTGTACCAATCTCTGCTGTACAACCAAGTGACTCAGTTATACACATACAGACATTCTTTTTTTATATATATATGCTTTTCCATCATGGTTTATCACAGGATATTGAATATAGTTCCCTGTGCTATAGGACCTTGTTTTTGTTTGTTTGTTTGTTTTTTAAATTTTATTTATTTATTTATGGCTGTGTTGGGTCTTCGTTTCTGTGCGAGGGCTTTCTCTAGTTGCGGCAAGTGGGGGCCACTCCTCATCGCGGTGCGCAGGCCTCTCACTATTGCGGCCTCTCTTGTTGCGGAGCACAGGCTCCAGACGCGCAGGCTCAGTAATTGTGGCTCACGGGGCTAGCTGCTCCGCGGCATGTGGGATCTTCCCAGACCAGGGCTCGAACCCATGTCCCCTGCACTGGCAGGCAGATTCTCAACCTCTGCACCACCAGGGAAGCCCGGACCTTGTTGTTTGCATTCGCAATTCTTTTTTTTTTTTTGGCCGCACTCCGTGGCATGCAGGATCTTAGTTCCATGACCAGGGATGGAACCCGTACCCCCCGCATTGCGAGTGCAGAGTCTTAACCACTGGACTGCCAGGGAAGTCCCTGCTTTCTCCATCCTTGAAAGACCCCCTTCACATTCTGGAAGGATGAAGATCCTTTTCTTTCAATTTTTCATATAAAGGCCTAGCTATTAGACCATTAGGTATCCAGATGTGGCAAAACCCGGCCATCCCCAGGAAGCCCCTAAGCTGTCTTCTAGTTTTAAGAGGAGCAAGACTGCAAATGGCTTCATTCATTTCCTGGGGTAGGCTTGTCTGACCTTCTGTGAGGATGAAGCCTATATAGGTGACCTTAGTTTGTGATATTTGAGTCTTTTTCTTGGACATCTTATATCCTTTGTCAACTAGGTGGTTCCGGGTGGTTACAGTATTTTTGTCAGAGGCCTCCGTAGTAAGGTTGGTGATCAGAATGTCCTCTTATATATGAGGGAACCCTCCCCCAGATATATTGATAGATCTTTAAGGTCTTTAGCTAAAGTTTCCCCAAAGATGATGGGGGAATTTTTGAACCCTTAGGGCGGGACTGTCCGGCAGTATTGTTGTTTTTGTTGTGTGTTTGGCTCCTGCCACTCAAAAGCAAAAATTTCATGTGACTCTGGGGTGATTAAAATACAGAAGAAGGCATATTTGAGATCTAATACAGAATACCAGGTCCTGGTGGATTGTAGAGTGGTCAGCAGGGTGTAGGCATTAGGGGCGACTGGATGTATGTTCTCTGTGGCTTCACTGACTGCCCTGAGGTCCTGTACCATCCAGTGTTCCCCACTGGGTTTCTTTATGGGGAGAATTAGGAGTATTACAGGTGGATTGGCATGGCCTAATAAGGCCCTGGTCAACCAGGCCCTGTATAACAGGGGCAATGCCCAACAAGGCCTCCTGACAGAGAGGGTACCATTTTCTATTGGGCCATGTATGTCTGGGTTTTAGATGGACCATCACAGGACTGGCTCCTTTAGCTCGTCCCACCCATCCCTGGGCCCAGACCTCAGGATTTCTTCCAGGGAGGTCAACTTGCTATGTCCAGGGAGGTTTGTCCTCAGCCATTATCATCTGGTGCCCCTTGTCTAAGGGATGCCAATCTCCATTTTGTCTCCCATTAGGTGGATAGTAATTCCCAATTTATGTAAGATATCCCTTCCTAGCAGAGATATAGGGCATTTGGAAACATATAGGAAGGAATGGGTGAGCATTCTAATGGCTCTATGAATGCCCATTCTTGGGCCTTCCCTGATAACCCCATAATTTTACAACTCTTGTGACTGTGTTTGCCTGATCTGGTGTTCAAAACCAAGTAAGTGACACCAGTGTCAACTAAGAATTCAACAGGTTTTTTTCTCTATGTCTAGTGTCAGCCAGGGCTCCTTGAGGGTCAGTTGGAGTGCCAGCTTAGGAGTCCCCTGGCCCTGGCATTCTTCTTCTCTTTGGACCATGTGCCTTCAGGGTAGTGGGCAGGATCTGCCACTTCTGTCCTCCTTTGGGGGCAGTGAGGACATTCTCTCTTCCAGTGTCCCTCTTGTTTACATATGGCACACTGATTGGGTCCTAGTTTCCTTGGTTTGCTGTCCCTCAGTGGGGGCCAGTGGTCACTCACCAGAGTCAGAGGTCTCTGTGGGCAGTTAGTCCAGATTCCTGTGCTGACCGGTTGACACTGGAGGGCAACAGCCAGTAGGTGGGCCTGCCTCTGGGTGTTTTTATCCTCTGACTTTTCCTCCTCTATATATCTGTTTTTAAACACGCAGTAGGCAACCTCCACCAGGGAAGAGAGAGGGGTATCTGCTTCTATTTCCAGATTCTGAAGTTTATGCATAATGGCGAGAGCACTTTGGGAAATAAAATATGACCTCAGGCTTGTATTCCCTTCCAATGACTCGGGGTCAGTGGTACTATAAATTCAAAGACATTCCTTGAGGCGCTCTAGCAATGCGGAAGGGTTTTCTTTTGGCTCCTGCTTGATCTCCTTTATTTATTTATTTATTTTTTTAATCTTTTGGCCGTGCCACACAGCATGTGGGATCCCAGTTGCCCAACCAGGGATCGAACCCATAGCCCCCGCATTGGAAACATGGAGTCCCAACCACTGGACCACCAGGGAAATCCCTGATTTCCTTTATCTTAGTCCAATTGACAGGTTTCTTTCCTGTTGCCTGGATTCCCTTTAGGTCATATTTTTATAATGTGTCAGCCTGTCTTTTACCCGCTTCTCCATTGTCTCAGTCCGGGTTGGGTTTATTATCTAGGACCGCTTGATTCCCAGGTCTGAAAATGGCATGACCTACATTGTTTCTGTTCTCTTTGTATGCTTCCTCTCAGGTTTTCGAAAAGACTGTGGCCTTTTCTTCCCCATTAGGAGTACATTGAGGAGGCTCTGAATGTCAGCCCAGGTAGGGTCATGGGTCTGAGAGATTCCCCTAATCAGATTCAGGAACCTCTCTGGATCTTACCTCAACCCCTTGCTATGACTTTTCCAGTTATACAGATCAGAAGTGGTAAATTGTTGTATACCTGGATGAGCCTTCCTTCTCCACTGGGGACCAGCTTCTCCACTGGGGACCACTTCGTTCCTTGTGGGTTGTTGGACCCTAGCTGGTAATTAGTCCCACTCTGTTTATTTGCTGGACCACGTTCCAGGGGAGGAGGCTGATATGGAGGGGACTCCTTGGGTCTGTGGCCCAAATCAGGTTATACAAAGGAAGAGGGTAGGGAGGGAGCAGTAGGAGGAGGGTTAGGGAGGAGAACAAGAAGGTCCTCAGCGGAAGGGTCAAGGACTGGTATTACCTCAGTGGAGAGAGCACACAACCTTTTTGAAGGCCTTTGTTCTGAAAAAGCCCATGAAAAACTGGACATAGGGAATTTCTTTCCATTTCTTTTGTTTCTGGCATAGAAGGTCCAATTGTAAAATGGTATTGTAATTTAGAGACTCACTGACATGCCAGCTTTCCCCATCTCCCAGCTAATATTGGGACCAGGCTGTATTACATAGGAAGATTAACTGTTTTCTGGTCAGGGGATGATACCTGAAAAACTTCCAATTCTTCAGGATTCACCCTAATGGGCATAAGTATGGAGGACATTTGGTTCCCCGTACCTTAGACGTTCTGTTTTAGATTTGTTTCCAGCTACTGAGAGGGAGGTTGGAGTGATTTGTTGGCATGCAAATGCCACAAGATTTGGCTCAAATAAGACTTCCAGTTCAGGAAATTTGGAACCAATACCAAACTGTTAATGGATTCCTCAGAAGACCCAAATAGGAGATGTCCAAGTGGCATAGATGCTGATATTACTTGGAGACTCCCCCTTGAATTTGTAATGGCCCATGCTAGAGACGGTTAGTCCCTCCTCAGTCAAAATACCCCGCGGGAGGTTAGATGGCACTGACTCAAGGATAGAGCAGCTTAGCCTCTCTAGTTCCTAGAGTGTCTAGCAAGTCCAGAGCCTGGTGGGTGGGTCCAGGTGGGAGGGCCGCAATCAGTCCCATCTGGGTCACCAAAAATTTGTTACCAACCCTCCCGAGTTGGTCCCCCCAAAAAGGGTTCACTCGCGCCAATAGAATGAGGCTGAGTTTCATTCAGAAGCAAAGGAAAGCTTTTTATTCTTTCATCAAGGAATGCAGAGGTATGAGCTTACACTCTAGAGTCCATGCTCTCCCTTAAAGGCCATTGGCAGGGCTGCCTTATAGGGTTCTTGTCAGCAGGGAGGGAATTGGACTTCTTGAGGGTCAGGCACAGCTGTACTGCTCACAGCGATCCAGATCAAAGTGCTGGGTGCACATTTCTACACACAGTATGCTGCCACCATCTTGAATTACAGTGTTGTGCACAGCACTTCTGCACACAGCCTACCAAGCTGAGATATCAGGCACAGCCATTTCACACAAGGAACTCTGGTCTGAAGTGCCAGATGCAAGGCCTCTGCACGTGGTACCCAAGTGAAACTAGACTAAGCACAAAGGAAAAAATGTTTTATTTTTTCTGTTTTATTACCCAGATTCTATTTTTATTCTCTGGGAATTGTCAGTGGGCTTTGCGGTGACACCACCACCAGTACTTGTGATTATGAAAATAAGACTCATCACCTGCCTTTAAGAATGACATTTGGTTTAGGCTTGGAAGTCACCATAGAAGCCCAAGTCCTCCTTTGTCTTAACCTTAGCTGTTATGAATAATACTCTCCTCTCAATGTAGTCCATGATTCTCAAGAGGAGTTGGGATATTGGGGAAGGATCCCATTCCAAGTTTGGCTTATCAGAATCTCTTAAGGGAAAGACCTCTCCATCCTGTTAATCCTCCCAAGAGGGAAAGTTACTATTCATCTTCCCAAACCCAGCACTCTTAGATTGCAGTCCCATAGGACTCTTCTCTGGAGTCTGTATTTCACCGTTCTCTTGACCTTAATCAGTAACAAAAGCTTTATAATACTACCATGGCATTGCTCACCCCCCACCCTTCCCCCACCCAGGTTTATAAACTCCTTAGCTCCCTTGCCTCTGGGCAAGTCTGTCTATAGCATCTCACAAAAGAAGAAGAAAGAAAGAGTAGAAAAAAGAATGTCTAGCCCTAAGCTTCCTTTTGCATCTGTATGCTTGCTGGTCTCTGAATCCCTGAAGCAGTGAAAGGTAAATAAACCTCTGGTCTATTCTTCCTTTGTTCTCTGAACTGGGACTTCACTCCCAAGGAGATTTTCTTCTCAGATGAGATTTGGAAAGGTCTTTTTTCTTTGCTTAGATGGTTTGAACTGATAATTTGCATCTACAAAGGAAACTAAAAAATACTGAATAGCTCTTAGAAAACACTGTGGAGGCACTCCTTAGGATAATCTTGCCTCCACTCTGAATGAGAAGAAACCTCCAAGTGAATGAAACCCAAAAGCAAAATTTTCAATGCTGAGTTAATTTTAATATTTTCCCTGGATAACTCTCTCTAAGGTCAAACATTTTAATTCACCAGCCTTAAAATCAGTGCCCCCTCTCCCCACCAAGGAAAACATCAGATAATTTCAAGATAAACAAATAAAAACATAGGATTAAAAAAAATTAACCTAATATTACAAACAAAATAACCCAATATTACAAACAATAGAAGAGTAAGATAGGAAAGGCTCATGTGAAATTCTCACACAACCCCACCTCCAGTTGAGTTACTTCATAAAGCATAAGATTTTTAAATAAAATATACAGTTTATTCTGTTTATTCTCATCAGTTCAAACCAGAATTGACTTTCATAAGAGAAATAATACAACAAAAGATAGCAGCTGAACTAAAATAGATAAAGAGATGATATAGATGAAAGAAAAGCAGGCATTACTAAAAAAAAAATCAGAAAAAATGGAGCAGTAGCAAAATCAAAGTTATAACACACAAAAATTTTCTGTCAAAAGAAAACAGATAATGCATTGTGAGAAATGACCATGTTATAGAGAAGGGGGCATTGTGAACAGAGAGCAATGCTCATACATAACTTGGGAATAGTTTTAAATTCCAAGCACAAAGGCAGCAGGGACTCAGCCTGCAGCGTTCTGCTGAAGAATTTATGAGGTTCCTTGGCCGCTTCATCTAGCACCTAATCACAGAGCCACTTTTACCTGAAAATTCTCCTGTTTCCTTACACACAACCATCAAACACTTCATAAAAACAGCTTTGGGCTCCAGGAAATACCAGACAATGACAGAATTCTGTGGAAATCAGAAAGTATCAGCTTTGATTTTATCAGACTGACAATAATGATAGAAATGTAAGTTACACTTATATCTAATAAGAAGCTTGATGAAGTCCAGAATGCTGGGCTGGCCATTATCTTTCTCAGTACAAATGAGAAAGAGTTGGCTAAATGATATTTACATTCTGGTGATAACCATTAAAAAAAAAAAAAAAGGAACTTGTGACAAGGATTCTCTCCTTGGGCAACTTTAGTGAGGTTTTTCTGAGCCTTCATCTCAGGTGCACCTGCTGATGTTGGCCTTCTGTGTCCATCTTTGAATTGTCCAATTTTAGCAAGAATCCTGAAGTCGGTTTAGCCAGAATCCCCACCCTTGATAACTAATCACCCTCTATATCTGATCAAATTCCTAATTCCCCACCATCCCCCAGGTAATATCGCCCTGCCCTGTCTTCATCAAGAATCTTGATAGGTCAGTGTAGTGAAGAATTACCCATCTTTTAATAATTTTCCATCCACCCCCACCTTCACCCCCACCCTGCTGCTTGGGTATAAATCTCCATTTTCCTTTGTTATATTCAGAACTGAGCCCAATCTCTCTCACTACAAAATTCTACTACACTAGTCCCTATACTTATCAAGATAGTCCTGAATAAGATCTGCCTCTGCATATTTAATAGGTGTTAAGTTAATTAGACAAGGAGGGTGTTAGACGAAGGTGGCTTTAATGCCTTAGTAGCCTAGTAAGCAAACCCAAACCTAAGCCTAAAATGCCTCAAGGTTAAGAAATCAAAACCTACAGACAACAGATCACAAACAGACAAGTAGTCTTTCCCAAATATGCAAACACTTATTATAGCCAATCAGATAATTTCCTTGCTTTGCTTCCACATCTTCCCTATAAAAGATGCTTCCACATCTTTCCCTTAGCTCCTGCCAGTGGGGTGCTCCTAGCCACTTCAGTTCTGGTGCTGCCTGATTCTTTTTTTTTTCCCCCAGCTTTTTATTTTATTTTAAAAAAGCTTTATTGAGTTATAGTTGATGTATAATATTATATGTTACAGGTGTACAATATAGTGATTCACAATTTTTAAAGGTTATACTACATTTATATGTATTATAAAATATTGACTATATTCTCTGTGTTGTACAATATATCCTTGTAGCTTATTTTATATATAATAGTTTGTACCTTTTAATCCCCTACTCCTATATTTTCCCTCCCCGCTTCCCTCTCCCCCCTGGTAACCATTAGTTTGGTCTCTATATCTGTGAGTTTGCTTCTTTTATGATTTATTCACTAATGTGTTATATTTTTTAGATCCCACATATAAGTGATTTCATATAATATTTGTCTTTGTCTGACTTATTTCACTTAGCATAACACCCTCCAAGTCCATCCATGTTGTTGCAGATGGCAAAATTCACTTCTTTTTTATGACTGAGTAGCATTCCATTTTATATATATATATAATATATATATACATATCACATCTTCTTTATCCATTCATCTGTTGATGGACACTTAGGTTGCTTCCGTATCTTGGCAATTATAAATATCAATAATATGAACATTGGGGTGCATGTATCATTTTGAATTAGTGTCTTTGTTCTTTTTGGTTACATACCTAGGAGTGGAATTGCTGGGTCATGTGGTAGTTCTAGTTTTAGTTTTTTTAGAAATTTCCATAATGTTTTCCACAGTGGCTGCACCAGTTTACATTCCCACCAATGGTGTACGAGAGTTCCCTTTTTCCCACATCCAAATAAACTTTAAAATTTAATAAGTTCCGGTTTATCTTTTAACACAAGTGTTATGAATAATATTTTCTTTGACACTAGGTAGGGCAAAAATATTTCCAATTAAGTATGTGAATTGAATATATGTTTGTCTCTGCTCATCCAGAAACTACTGAATAATAGTAAAGTCCTATGGGTCACAAACCTGAAAGGGCAAAGAGAATAGGTGAGTGGGGGGTAGATGTTGTCAACCAAAGTTTGGGAGCTGGAATGAAAATGAAAGATAGGTAATTTGCTTACCAGGCCAGAGAGTGCCTGGAAGGAGGGCACAAGGGTATGTGGAAGTGGAATATAAGCAAACTGACTCACAATGGTTTTCTGTTTTGTTTTGCTTTTTAAATTTAAGAGTTTATTTAAGCAAAAATTGACTCATATCAGGTAGTGCCAAACCAGAAGTGGGTAGGAGTGCTCCTGATTCACAGTGTTGAAGCCCGGATAGTCTCAGGAGATTTGAGGCACCAGGATCCCCCAGAGGTGGGTTGCAGGTGGTCTAAAAACAGAGGAGAAGTCTGTTTTTAAAGTAGTTGGGTAAAAGCAGGAAAGAATGAGGTAAAGTGGCAGTGATTCTGTGTGTGGAGTTTGCCTCAGATGTAAGCTGCAATGCAGAGCTAACTGACAGAGCACTTGCCTGGAAGTGAAGAGCCCTGAACTCCTACTTCGAGCTACCTGTGGATGACAGCACCTTGGAAAGCTACCCTTAGGTGCTCTCTGAGCACAGGCCCCACCAGTGGTGACCTCAAAAGGAAATTGATAGAAAGATTTGATACAGAAAAATGCAAGCCTGTTTGGTGGTTTCCATTCCAATATGTAAAAGAGCTTGGAAGTCATCACTCCCAACAAAGCAAGAGAAAAGCTGTACAAACTGAAAATCAATCATTCTTCTTAAAACCATCAGAAAATTGAGGTTACAGGACAAATTCCCACTCCAAAAACTGAAGAGACAGGTGGATGGATCACAGCTTATTTACATGGAACAGAAGCCACTGGAGCGGAAGCCTGTGGGAACAATTCAGATGTTATTGACTAGTTACTGGAGATTGAACAAGAACTGGCTTGAGAGTTAAAAACTCTTAGGGGCTCAGTCTCAGAGTGCCCCCTGATACTTTCATGAATTTACCTCCAGGAGCACCACCAGGTTCTCAAGATGAAAATAACACAAAAATCTTCTCATGTTTAGGGTAGGGGAAGGAGAAAATCACCACTATAAATATATCCAGATGGAGAGTTCTGTTCTCTATTAAAAAAAAAAAAAGCTCACCCTCAGAGAAACTAATGCTTTACCATAGCCTAACCTGTCCCAGAGGAAGGGCAATTAGACCGCCTTCCTGTCCTTCTCTAGCCTTCCTGTCTCACATAAAAGGAGGGGGGAAAGCCTATAAAAATTCTTCTGGGGCTTCCCTGGTGGCACAGTGATTGAGAGTCCACCTGCCAATGCAAGGGACACAGGTTTGTGCCCCGGCCCGGGAAGATCCCACATGCCGTGGAGCAGCTGGGCCCGTGAGCCATGGCCACTGAGCCTGCGCGTCCGGAGCCTGTGCTCCTCAATGGGAGAGGCCACAACAGTGAGAGGACCGCATACCACACACACACAAAAATTCTTCTGAAGGTTGCAACCCAGAGACACAGGCCCACTAAAAAAAAAACCACCAAGATTCAATCATAAAATTACAGACTTCTTCCTTTGTGTAATATCTTGTCACCTTATAAACAGGATTCTGGTATAACAATAGTGAGTTACAACTGACAGAGCTGTAAGAAACAGTCTCTAACTAAGAAGGAGTTGCTAGAGAAGCCCAAAGGGAACAGGGAAGGCAAAAACAAAAACACTAGAGGAAATTGAACTCTCTGACACCTACAGCTACAGCAAACATTAAACACATTCTAACACCTACCCAGGTAAACATAAAACCTCACACTATAGACCATTTATCTCAGTTCCTATTACCCAATACATTATGTTCAGCATTCAACAAAAAATTCAAAGGCATGCTATAAGGCAAGAAAATATGCAGTCTGAAGAGACAAGGTGAGCATCAAAACCAGTCTCAGATATGGCAGAAATTTTGGAATTACGAGGCAGAAATTTAAAATAATTATGATTAGTATGCTAAGGGCTCTAATGGAAAAGGTGGATAACATGCAAATACAGATGGATAATGTCAGCAGAAAAAATGGAAACTCTAAGGAAGAATCATGTTTAAAATTTAAAAAGAAAATATTGTAACAGAAATGATGATTGTCTTTGATGGGCTTATTGGTCTGTTGGACACAGCCAAGGAAAGAGTTAGTGAGCTTGAAGATATTAATAGAAATTTCCAAAACTGAAATGCAAAGAGAAAAACAAACAAACAGAACATTCACGAAATGTGGAACAATTGCAAAGGTGCAGCATACGTAAAATGGAAATACCAGAAGAAGGAGAAAAAGGGTAAGAAGAAATATTTAAAGTAACAACGGCTGAGAATTTTCCAAAGTTAATGACTGATACCAAATCACAAATCCGGAAAGCTCAGAGAACACCAAATATGATAAATACCAAAAATTTACACTGAGGCACATCATTCAAACTGCAGAAAACAAAACAAACAAAAAATTCTTGAAAGAAACCAGAAGGGGAAAGAACCCTTGCCTATAGAAGAATGAGGAATTATACCAACTTCTTTCCAGAAACCAAGCAAGGAAAAAGAGGGTCAGTGAAATATTTAAAGTGTTGAAAGAACAAAACCAAGAGCCTACAAGTCTCTATCCAACAAAAATTTCCTTCAAAAGTGAAGGAGAAATGAGGACTTTCTCAGACAAACAAAAACGGAATTTCTTGCCTATAGACCTGTCTTTTAAGAAATGTTAAAAGAAGTTCTGTAGAGAAAAGGATTATTTACGTCAGAAACTCAGATTTACATAAAGAAAGGAAGAGCAGTAAAAAAGAGTAAAAAAATCAAAGGAAAATAAAATATTTAATTTTTCTTATTCCTATTGATCTAGTAGATCAGTGTTCATTCAAAATAATAATAGCGGAAGTGGTTGGGGCCTCGGAGGGCGGAAGGGCGCCCCCGCTTCGCCGGCTCTGTGGCGGGCCCAGTGAGGCCCCCAGAATTCGGAGCAGCCGAGAACCCAGCCTCCACCCTCGGGGCCCTCTCGCCGAGCTGGAGACCCAGGCCCGCAACGCCAGGCCCTACCTACCCTGGAAGTGCTCGCGGCCCGGCACCTAGACTGGGGTGTTGCTGCCCTTTGGTGTAAATTGCAGTTGATTAGGGATTGTTTCTCAGACTCAAGTTAGAAGTGAGAGTTCAGATAAAGTGAGGCCGCCATTGCTGCTTTGAACACCTCAGAAGGGGAGAATGGATTTATCAGGAGTGAAAAAGAAGAGCTTGCTAGGAGTCAAAGAAACTAATAAAAAGTCCAGCACTAGGGCTCCTTCTCCTACCAAACGCAAAGACCGCTCTGATGAGAAGTCCAAGGATCGCTTTAAAGATAAGGGGGCCACCAAGGAGTCGAGCGAGAAGGATCGTGGCAGGGATAAAACTGGAAAGAGGCGCAGCGCTTCCAGTGGTAGCAGCAGCACCAGGTCTCGGTCCAGCTCGACCTCCAGCTCGGGCTCCAGCAGCAGCTCCAGCTCATCTTCTGCATCGAGCCACTCAGGAAGTTCCAGCACATCCTGCAGCTCCAGCTCCGGCAGCTCCCCTGGCTCTCCGAGTCCTTCTCAGCGCAGGCCTGACAACAGGCGGTGTTCCCACTCCAAATCCAAACCACCCAAAAGAGATGGAAGGGAAAGGAAAAGGCGGAGCCCTTCTCCTAAACCCACCAAAGTGCACATTGGAAGGCTCACCAGGAATGTGACCAAGGATTGTATCCTGGAGATATTCTCCAGCTATGGGAAAATTAAAATGATTGACATGCCTGTAGACAGGATGCACCCCCATCTGTCTAAAGGCTATGCATATGTGGAGTTTGAGAATCCAGATGAGGCCGAGAAGGCGCTGAAGCATATGGACGGAGGACAAATGGATGGCCAGGAGATCACTGCCACTGCTGTGCTGGCCCCCTGGCCTCGGCCACCCCCCAGGCGATTCAGCCCTCCCAGGAGAATGCTGCCACCGCCTCCCATGTGGTGCAGGTCACCCCCACGGAGGAGGAGCAGGTCGCATTCCCCTCGGCGCAGGTCCCCCGTGCGCCAGCGATCCTGCTCCCCGGGCCGCCGCCACCACAGGAGCCGCCCCAGCTCCACCTCCTCCCGATAAGCAAGGCCACCGAAGCTCTGCCCTGTGCCTTGTATCCCATCCAATTGTCACTTTTCTAGCAGAAGGAGGATCGGTAGGAAAGAAATCCCTCACTCGGGCAGGCTTTGAAGGTGAAGGCAGTAATTGCTACGTTTCGCCTGGCGGCAGAGTTCCGGCTGCAGGAGTGTTGTTGGTTTGGGGTCGTGCTTATGAAGATGCCCTCCAGTTTTCTGGCTAGAAAGCTTCCGCATTTCTAGTTCCTGAGAGTCAGTTTAGTGGCAGAGCCAGCAGGGATGAGCAGGGGGCTCCAGGAGGTGGTACAACCCCAGCCTGGGAGCATGTTTTCCCATTCCACAGATGACGTGGGGCCTATCTGGTGGGCTGGTCGTGCCCTAACCTGTTGGCCTGCAGGGTCCCACAGAAAAGGTGTGCTTTTACACAGCTGCCGTTCCTGTTAGCCTGGCCCTGCTCCCCTGCTCGAATCCTCTTCTGACCTCTAGGGCCAAATACCCAAAATGGTTCTTTTCACGTGTACTCACGTGCGTGCACACACACACACACAAACCTACATCTCCCTTTCTCTCTGAAACTGGTAAGCTGAGAGCCAGCTCTGTCGGGTCATCACAGAACCCCCTTGTTGTGTTGCTATTCATGGTGGTCGTGCAGGTTACCTTGGCAACGTGTACATTGCTTTTTTGTCTTTTACTGTATAGTCAGTACTATACATTTTCTGTTTTGAGTTTTGTAACTTTGTAGCATTTTAGATAATACTGTGTTTGTACTTTGTTGTGTAGAGAAAAGAATTGTGTTGAATAAACCTAGGATTAGAGTGCTGCTCAAGTGTTGGGTTTGCTGCCTCCTTCCTGTCCCTTGGCCCCAAAGGCAGCTTCAGTTGTGAGGTAATTAAACATGATTGTCTAAAAAATAATAATAATAATAATAATAGCAACAATGTATTAGGTGATTATGGTGTATGGATAAGTGTAATGAATGATAGCAGTGCTATAAGGGATGGGAGGAAGAAATTGAATACTCTGTTATAATGTATCTACACTAGCAGTATAGTATTATTTGAAAGTGGACTTAGATTAGTTATAAATGCATAGTGTAAACTCTAGGGCAAACACTGAAAAAAAATTTAAAGTATAATTGATATGCTGAGAGGATGGAAAATGGAATTATATAAGATGTTCAGTTAAAACCAGAGGAAGCAGGGCCTCCCTGGTGGCGCAGTGACTGAGAGTCCGCCTGCCGATGCAGGGGACATGGGTTCGTGCCCCAGTCTGGGAAGATCCCACATGCCGCGGAGCGGCTAGGCCCGTGAGCCATGGCCGCTGAGCCTGCGTGTCTGGTGCCTGTGCTCCGCAACGGGAGAGGCCACAACAGTGAGAGGCCCGCATACCGAAAAAAAAAAAACAAAAAAAAACAGAGGAAGCAGAAAAGAGGAAAAGAAAAAAAAAGAAAGTTCAATAAAAATCAATAAAACAGTTCTGAATATGGCAGATATTAATCTAACTGTATCAATAATCAGTTTAAATATGAATGGTCTAAATACACCGATTAAAACACAGAGACTGACAGACTAGATCAAAAAATAAGACACAACCATGTTGTGTACAAGAAACCCACTTTAAATATAGAGACACAAATAGATTAAAAGTAAAGGGAAGGAAAAGATACACTATGCTAATACTAATCAAAATAAAGCTGAGTAGTTATCTTAATTTCAGACAAAGCAGATTCCAGGATAACAAAAATTATCAGGGACAAAGAGGGGCATTACCTAATGTTAAAGGGGTCAATTCTCTAAGAAGGCATAACAGTTCTTTTTGTGTATGCATCTAACAACAGAGCATTAAAATACGTGAGACAGAGCCTGCTACAGCTGTAATAAGAAATAGACAAATCCACTATTATAGTTGGAGACTGCAACTCACCTTTATCAGTAATTGACAGAAAATCAGCAAGGATGTAGCTGAAGTGAACAGCATCATCAATCAACTGGTTCTAATTGACATTTATAGACTTCTGCATCCACAACAACAGAACATACATTCTTCTTAAGCTCACGTGGAACATTCACCAATAATTACTATACTCTAGGCCACCAAACACACCTCAACCAATTTAAAAGAATAGAAATCATATGATGTGTGCTCTCAGACCACAATGAAATTAAACTAGAAATGAATAACAGAAAAGTAGCTGGAAAATCCAAAATATTTAGATTTTTTTTATTAGTTTCTGCTTTATAACAAAGTGGATCAGTCATACATATACATCTGTTCCCACATCCCTTCCCTCCTGCGTCTCGCTCCCTCCCACCCTCCCCATCCCACCCCTCCAGGCGGTCACAAAGCACCGAGCTGATCTCCCTGTGCTATGCGGCCGCTTCCCACTATCTATCTACCTTACGTTTGGTACTGTATATATGTCCATGCCTCTCTTTCACTTTGTCACAGCTTACCCTTCCCCCTCCCCATATCCTCAAGTCCATTCTCAAGTAGGTCTGTGTCTTTATTCCTGTTTTACCCCTAGGTTCTTCATGACATTTTTTTTTCTTAAATTCCATATATATGTGTTAGCATACGGTATTTGTCTTTCTCTTTCTGACTTACTTCACTCTGTATGACAGACTCTAGGTCTATCCACCTCATTACAAATAGCTCAGTTTCATTTCCTTTTATGGCTGAGTAATATTCCATTGTATATATATGCCACATCTTCTTTATCCATTCATCCGATGATGGACACTTAGGTTGTTTCCATCTCCGGGCTATTGTGAATAGAGCTGCAATGAACATTTTGGTACATGTCTCTTTTGGAATTATGGTTTTCTCAGGGTATATGCCTGGTAGTGGGATTGCTGGGTCATATGGTAGTTCTATTTTTAGTTTTTTAAGGAACCTCCATACTGTTCTCCATAGTGGCTGTACCAATTCACATTCCCACCAGCAGTGCAAGAGTGTTCCCTTTTCTCCACACCCTCTCCAGCATTTATTGTTTCTAGATTTCTTGATGATGGCCATTCTGACTGGTGTGAGATGATATCTCATTGTAGTTTTGATTTGCATTTCTCTAATGATTAATGATGTTGAGCATTCTTTCACCTGTTTGTTGGCAGTCTGTATATCTTCTTTGGAGAAATGCCTATTTAAGTCTTCTGCCCATTTTTGGATTGGCTTGTTTGTTTTTTTGCTATTGCGCTGCATGAGCTGCTTATAAATTTTGGAGATTAATCCTTTGTCAGTTGCTTCATTTGCAAATATTTTCTCCCATTCTGAGGGTTGTCTTTTGGTCTTGTTTATGGTTTCCTTTGCTGTGCAAAAGCTTTGAAGTTTCATTAGGTCCCATTTGTTTATCTTTGTTTTTATTTCCATTTCTCTAGGAGGTGGGTCCAAAAGGATCTTGCTGTGATTTATGTCATAGAGTGTTCTGCCTATGTTTTCCTCTAAGAGTTTGATAGTTTCTGGCCTTACATTTAGGTCTTTAATCCATTTTGAGCTTATTTTTGTGTATGGTGTCAGGGAATGATCTAATCTCATACTTTTACATGTCCCTGTCCAGTTTTCCCAGCACCACTTATTGAAGAGGCTGTCCTTTCTCCACTGTACATTCCTGCCTCCTTTATCAAAGATAAGTTGACCATATGTGCGTGGGTTTATCTCTGGGCTTTCTATCCTGTTCCATTGATCTATCTTTCTGTTTTTTGTGCCAGTACCACACTGTCTTGATTACTGTAGCTTTGTAGTATAGTCTGAAGTCAGGGAGCCTGATTCCTCCAGCTCCGTTTTTCGTTCTCAAGATTGCTTTGGCTATTCGGGGTCTTTTGTTTTTCCAAATTTTGAAATTTTTTGTTCTAGTTCTGTGAAGAATGCCAGTGGTAGTTTGATAGGGATTGTATTGAATCTGTAGATTGCTTTGGGTAGTAGAGCCATTTTCACAATATTGATTCTTCCAATCCAGGAACATGGTATATCTCTCCATCTATTTGTATCATCTTTAATTTCTTTCATCAGTGTCTTATAATTTTCTGCATACAGGTCTTTTGTCTCCTTAGGTAGGTTTAGTCCTAGATATTTTATTCTTCTTGTTGCAATGGTAAATGGGAGTGTTTTCTTGATTTCACTTTCAGATTTTTCATCATTAGTGTACAGGAATGCCAGAGATTTCTGTGCATTAATTTTGTATCCTGCTACTTTACCAAATTCATTGATTAGCTCTAGTAGTTTTCTGGTAGCATCTTTAGGATTCTCTATGTATAGTATCATGTCATCTGCAAACAGTGACAGCTTTACTTCTTCTTTTCCAATTTGGATTCCTTTTATTTCCTTTTCTTCTCTGATTGCTGTGGCTAAAACTTCCAAAACTAAGTTGAATAAGAGTGGTGAGAGTGGGCAGCCTTGTCTTCTTCCTGATCTTAGTGGAAATGGTTTCAGTTTTTCACCATTGAGGACGATGTTGGCTGTGGGTTTGTCATATATGGCCTTTATTATGTTGAGGAAACTTCCCTCTATGCCTACTTTCTGCAGGGTTTTTATCATAAATGGGTGTTGAATTTTGTCAAAAGCGTTCTCTGCATCTACTGAGATGATCATATGGTTTTTCTTCTTCAATTTGTTAATATGGTGTATCACATTGATTGATTTGCGAATATTGAAGAACCCTTGCATTCCTGGAATAAACCCCACTTGATCATGGTGTATGATCCTTTTAATGTGCTGTTGGATTCTGTTTGCTAGTATTTTGTTGAGGATTTTTGCATCTATGTTCATCAGTGATATTGGCCTGTAGTTTTCTTTGTGACATCCTTGCCTGGTTTTGGTATCAAGGTGATGGTGGCCTCATAGAATGAGTTTGGGAGTGTTCCTCCCTCTGCTATATTTTGGAAGAGTTTGAGAAGGATAGGTGTTAGCTCTTCTCTAAATGTTTGATAGAATTCGCCTGTGAAGCCATCTGGTCCTGGGCTTTTGTTTGTTGGAAGATTTTTTATCACAGTTTCAATTTCAGTGCTTGTGATTGGTCTGTTCATATTTTCTATTTCTTCCTGATTCAGTCTTGGCAGGTGGTGCATTTCTAAGAATTTGTCCATTTCTTCCAGGTTGTTCATTTTATTGGCATAGAGTTGCTTGTAGTAATCTCTCATGATCCTTTGTATTTCTGCAGTGTCAGTTGTTACTTCTCCTTTTTCATTTCTAATTCTATTGATTTGAGTCTTCTCCCTTTTTTTCTTGATGAGTCTGGCTAATGGTTTATCAATTTTGTTTATCTTCTCGAAGAACCAGCTTTTAGTTTTATTGATCTTTGCTATTGTTTCCTTCATTTCTTTTTCATTCATTTCTGATTTCATCTTTATGATTTCTTTCCTTCTGCTAACTTTGGGGTTTTTTAGTCCTTCTTTCTCTAATTGCTTTAGGTGCAAGGTTAGGCTGTTTATTCTAGATGTTTCCTGTTTCTTAAGGTAGGACTGTATTGCTATAAACTTCCCTCTTAGAACTGCTTTTGCTGCATCCCATAGGTTTTGGGTTGTCATGTCTCCATTGTCATTTGTTTCTAGGTATTTTTTTATTTCCTCTTTGATTTCTTCAGTGATCACTTCGTTATTGAGTAGTGTATTGTTTAGCCTCCATGTGTTTGTATTTTTTACAGATCTTTTCCTGTAATTGATATCTAATCTCATAGCATTGTGGTCGGAAAAGATACTTGATACAATTTCAGTTTTCTTAAATTTACCAAGGCTTGATTTGTGACCCAAGATATGATCTGTCCTGGAGAATGTTCCATGAGCCCTTGAGAAAAATGTGTATTCTGTTGTTTTTGGATGGAATGTCCTATAAATATCAATTAACCCCATCTTGTTTAATGTATCATTTAAAGCTTGTGTTTCCTTATTTATTTTCATTTTGGATGATCTATCTATTGGTGAAAGTGGGGTGTTAAAGTCCCCTACTATGAATGTGTTACTGTCGATTTCCCCTTTTAGGGCTGTTAGTATTTGCCTTATGTATTGAGCTGCTCCTATGTTGGGTGCATAAATATTTACAATTGTTATATCTTCTTCTTGGATCAATCCCTTGATCATTATGTAGTGTCCTTCTTTGTCTCTTCTAATAGTCTTTTTTTTTTTTTTTTTTTTTTTGCGGTACACAGGCCTCTCACTGCCGTGGCCTCTCCCACTGCGGATCACAGGCTCCGGACACGCAGGCCCAGCGGCCATGGCCCACGGGTCCAGCCACTCGGTGGCACGTGGGATCCCCCCAGACTGGAGCACGAACCCACACCCCCCGCATCGGCAGGCGGACTCCCAACCACTGTGCCACCAGGGAAGCCCTAGTCTTTATTTTAAAGTCTATTTTGTCTGATATGAGAATTGCTACTCCAGCTTTCTTTTGGTTTCCATTTGCATGGAATATCTTTTTCCATCCCCTCACTTTCAGTCTGTATGTGTCTCTAGGTCTGAAGTGGGTCTCTTGTAGACAGCATATATATGGGTCTTGTTTTTGTATCCGTTCAGCCCGTCTGTGTCTTTTGGCGGGAGCATTTACTCCATTTACATTTAAGGTAATTATCGATATGTATGTTCCTATTCCCATTTTCTTAATTGTTTTGGGTTTGTTATTGTAGGTCTTTTCCTTCTCTTGTGTTTCTTGCCTAGAGAAGATCCTTTAGCATTTGTTGTAAAGCTGGTTTGGTGGTGCTGAACTCTCTCAGCTTTTGCTTGTCTGTAAAGGTTTTAATTTCTCCATCAAATCTGAATTGAGATCCTTGCTGGGTAGAGTAATCTTGGTTTTAGGTTTTTCTCCTTCATCACTTTAAATATGTCCTGCCACTCCCTTCTGGCTTGTAGAGTTTCTGCTGAGAGATCAGCTGTTAACCTGATGGGGATTCCCTTGTGTGTTATTTGTTGTTTTTCCCTTGCTGCTTTTAATATGTTTTCTTTGTATTTAATTTTTGACAGTTTGATTAATATATGTCTTGGTGTGTTTCTTCTTGGATTTATCCTGTATGGGTATCTCTGTGCTTCCTGGACTTGATTAACTATTTCCTTTCCCATATTAGGGAAGTTTTCAACTATAATCTCTTCAAATATTTTCTCAGTCCCTTTCTTTTTCTCTTCTTCTGGAACCCCTATAATTCGAATGTTGGTGCATTTAATGTTTTCCCAGATGTCTCTGAGACTGTCCTCAGTTCTTTTCATTCTTTTTTCTTTATTCTGCTCTGCAGTAGTTATTTCCACTATTTTATCTTCCAGGTCACTTATCCGTTCTTCTGCCTCAGTTATTCTGCTATTGATCCCTTCTAGAGTATTTTTAATTTCATTTATTGTGTTGTTCATAGTTGCTTGTTTCATCTTTAGTTCTTCTAGGTCCTTGTTAAATGTTTCTTGCATTTTCTGTATTCTACTTCCAAGATTTTGGATCATCTTAACTATCATTATTCTGAGTTCTTTTTCAGGTAGACTGCCTATTTCCTCTTCATTGTTTGGTCTGGTGGGTTTTTATCTTGCTCCTTCATCTGCTGTGTGTTTTTCTGTCTTCTCATTTTGCTTATCTTACTGTGTTTGGGGTCTCCTTTTTGCAGGCTGCAGGTTCGTAGTTCCCGTTGTTTTTGGTGTCTGTCCCCAGTGACTAAAGTTGGTTCAGTGGGTTGTGTAGGCTTCCTGGTGGAGGGGACTAGTGCCTGTGTTCTGGTGGATGAGGCTGGATCCTGTCTTTCTGGTGGGCAGGTCCACGTCTGGTGGTGTGTTTTGGGGTTATCTGTGGACTTATTATGATTTTAGGCAGCCTCTCTGCTAATGGCTGGGGTTGTGTTCCTGTCTTGCTAGTTGTTTGGCATAGGGTGTCCAGCACTGTAGCTTGCTGGTCGTTGAGTGAAGCTGGTGTTGAGATGGAGATCTCTGGAAGATTTTTGCCGTTTGATATTATGTGGAGCTGGGAGGTCTCTTGTGGACCAGTGTCCTGAAGTTGGCTCTCCCACCTCAGAGGCACAGCACTGACTCCTGGCTTCAGCACCAAGAGCCTTTCATCCACACAGCTCAGAATAAGAGGGAGAAAAAGTAGAAAGAAAGAAAGAAAGAAAGAGGATAAAGTAAGGTAAAATAAAGTAAAGTTATTAAAGTAAAAAAATAATTATTAAGAAAAAAAAACAGACAGAACCCTAGGACAAATGGTGAAAGCAAAGCTATACAGACAAAATCTCACACAGAAGCATACACATACACTCACAAAAAGAGGAAAAGGGGAAAAAATAATAAATCTTGCTCCCGAAGTCCACCTCCTCAATTTGGGATGATTCGTTGTCTACTCATGTATTCCACAGAGGCAGGGTACATCAGGTTGATTGTGGAGATTGAATCCACTGCTCCTGAGGCTGCTGGGAGAGATTTCCCTTTCTCTTCTTTGTTCGCACAGCTCCCGGGGCTCAGCTTTGGTTTTGGCCCCGCCTCTGCTTGTAGGTCACCTGAGGGCATCAGTTCTTCGCCCAGACAGGACGGGGTTAAAGGAGCCACTGACTCGGGGGCTCTGGCTCACTCAGGCCAGGGGGAGGGAGGGGTACGGATGCGGGGCAAGCCTGTGGCGGCAGAGGCCAGCATGACGTTGCACGAGCCTGAGGCGTGCCGTGCGTTCTCCCGGGGAAGTTGTCCCTGGATCCCGGGACCCTGGCAGTGGTGGGCTGCACAGGCTCCCTGGAAAGGGGGCGTGGACGGTGACCTGCGCTCTCACACAGGCTTCTTGTTGGCAGCAGAAGCAGCCTTAGCATCTCACGCCCGTCTCTGGGGTCCACGCTGTTAGCCGTGACTCGAGCTGTTCTCTGGAGCTCCTTTAAGCAGTGCTCTTAATCCCCTCTCCTCCATAACTCCTTTTCTTATCAGTCCAATCTCTGCCTTCATCATCACATGGTGTTTTCTCTGTGTGTGTCTCTCTCTGTGTCCAAATGTCTCTCTTTTTACAAGGATACCAGTCATTGTATTGGGGCCCACCCTAATCTAGCAGAACATCATTTTATCTTGATTACATCTGCAGAGACCTTATTTCCAAATAAGATCACATTCACTAGTACTGGGATTAGGACCTGAACATATCTTTTGGGAGGGTGAAATTCAGTCCACAACACCTTCCCAGCTAATTGTGTTATTTATTCTAGCATTGCTTTCCTTCCCTTTGCCTCCAGACTTCACCTTAGCCCTGCTTCTGTAAAGCCAAACTAGGCTTCTCTCAGTAATGTAACTGTTTAAGGAAAAGACCTTCTCTGAATGTGCCCCAACCCAAACCTCCTAGTCCCAGGAAAATTGTACACTCCATTGGGCTAACCTAGTTCCTCCAGTTGGGGAACCCCACAATACTTAGTAGTTCCCAATTGGAGTTGATATGCAAATGATACAGAGATCTCAGCATAAAAATAGAAGAAATAATGATGTGATTGAAAGAGTACAGGGTGTGAAATCAGAAAACCTGAGTTATGATTTTGATACAAACACTTAAAAATCCAGGACCAACCCAGGTCTAAATTCTAGTATAATGTTATTTCCACCATTGCATGGCTAGAAAGCTCCACCTGTGATCCATATTAATTCCCACACCAAGGGCAACCATAGATGGCACTGAATGTATTACCAACATTTAGATGGAAACTCCTCAGGAGAAGGAAGAGAAGGAGGGGAAGGAAGAGGAACAGAAGAAAGAGGAGGAAATAGCAAAATATAGTGTCCACAAAATCTCTTTTAATGATTGTTAAACAAATACACAGAGAAAAATTCCAAAGGCAAACTCTCCCTTAGAGCTTCCCTAAAGATGAATGGAAAGAAGACCTTGGCTGTTACCAGCATGTGCTTCATGCTATTTTGGTTAGTGGGTAAGTCATACATACTGGTAATGAATTTCCCAGGCTTTCAATTTTAAATGGGAGTAGATAGTGCAAGACATTCATTTTAACATGGAGTGTTTTCTTCTGATGTTCATAAAAAGAATCCATGTGTTACGATTAGATCATGCTTAACCCACCTCAGGAATGTTTTCAGAATGGCAGAATATTTATTTCTCAGTGACATCACCAAGGTTCAAGAAGGTCTGATCAGCATACTTGCAAAGCCCTGTGATCCTAAAAGGGCTAAGACAAATTTTCCCCCTGCTTTGTAGGTTCCTCCATCTGCACTTGGGTAATAACACCCACCTTTCCATTCTAAACATAAAATAAGAGAGTAATTAATAGAACCTAATCGTGGCAAAAGAAAATTCTTTTTTTTTTTTTTTTTTTGCGGTAGGCGGGCCTTCACTGTTGTGGCCTCTCCCCCTGCAGAGCACAGGCTCCGGACGCGCAGGCTCAGCAGCCATGGCTCACGGGCCCAGCCGCTCCGCGGCATGTGGGATCCTCCCAGACCGGGGCACGAACCCGTGTCCCCTGCATCGGCAGGCGGACTCTCAACCACTGCGCCACCAGGGAAGCCCAGAAAATTCTTTTTAAAAAATCTTTTTTCAGAATAATTTAGTTGTGCTTCACATGTGCTTTGAGCGAAAATTTTAGACTAGAATCTAATCTTAATACTAGTAATAAAATGCCATTTTTTCCTCAACCTATCGTAATTACTCCATAAGCACATGAATTTTAACTTAAAAAATTACATCTAAGATTATCCATGCAAATAGATTGTACTTATGGACAGAACCACTGCAAGTGGTGATACCAAAAATCTTTGATGCCCCCCAAATACCCAAAACAAACAAAAAACAAACAAAAAATCTTTGATGCCAAAACTTTCAAGGATTTGGCTTCTGAAAATCAGCAAATCCAGGCCAGAATCATCAGATCAGCAAATTGGATGTACTGAACTTGACCCAGTGCCCATGCAGTCACAGTTTAGATTTGTAACTAATACAAAAAATTGATTACTTCTCCTTAGATTTGTTGCTTTGAAGGGACATCAGGTGAAAGACTTTGGATGTGACAGAGAAGCAGTCAGGTATCTCTTAGAGATTTTTAACTGTATAAGGTTAACTGGGCATTCTTCCCATTGAAATATCAAACTACAGCAGCATTGTATATCAACTATACTCCAATAAAAATTAATTTAAAAAAACCAAATATCAAATTACAAAAATAGAGATCTTTCTTGCAACAGCTAACAATACTTAACCTTAAGGAAAACTTAGGTTTAACACCATCAATTCACATTTTAATTGCTTCTTTATAATAATTGTGAGGTTTTTTTAAGACAAGAAATGCAATTAAATAAGACAATTGACCTAAAGAGAAATCTATGTAGGGTTCCTTTCTTTTAAAGTAATCTCTTCCTCCTCTAAAGGCAGATTACAGATAGCAGCTATAAACCAAAAGAAGTAATAACTTTGTTTTTGGTTTTATAACTATCAATAAAAAATATTTAAATTCTCCAATCAAACAAGATTCCCAAGGTTTGTTGCTGGAATTGTTTTTATTACAGTAATTACATAATAACTCATTGGAATGTAAAGTAAGAAGTTAACTGAGACAGACCACTAATGGAAAAAGCAAGGCATTGGGGGTATTTTTTTTTCAGTGTCAGGTTTTTTCCCCCAAACATTGGACATTTAGTTAAAAAGAAATGGGGAATGGGGGAAGAGGCACTATGTCTGTTTACATACACCAGTTTCTCTATATACATTAAGGAATGGAGAATGGGACAATGAAAGACTTAACAAAATTAGTCTGGAGTAGTTAGGATGTAGTAATAGGAAAGTGGGGTGTGGGGGGGAGGGGAACAAACTTACCTGAGTATGTGCCATCTGAGGGAGCACAGTTCTGGAGTAGAGTGAGGCTCCCTGTGTAGTAGACACCTCCTGCTGCTGGGACACAGCTTCTCCCATCCACACACACATTCCCAAGGCAAGTGTGTCCCTTAAATTGATTGCTCCCATCAACCCTCCTCATTGACAACCTGTGTTATTCCTTGTACCTATTACCTAGTTAATGATTCTGCATTCATTTCCTCTGTGTGTGTGTGTGTCTGTGTGTACACAAGGGAAGGGGGTTCCCACACCACCAAGCAATTCTAACCCCAGCTGGGTGTCCTGCAACTCAACTCAGTTCTGACACTATCTACCTGGAGTCAGCATCAGATCCCATAGGTTAAGGACTCAGCCCTTAACCCCCTTCATTGCCAGTTGCAAGTCTAGGTTGTCAGATGTGCTTCTGACTAACTGGCTACAGATTGGAGGTTCCAAGCACCACTTCCTTGTATTCAACTAATTTGCTACAAAGGGTCACAGAACTCAGTAAAACAGTTTACTTACTAGATTATCAGTTTATTATAGAAGGACATAACTCATGAACAGCCAGATGGAAGAGGTGCATAAGGGAAGTTATGTGGGAAGGAGTGCAAATCTTCCATGCTCTCTCTGAACGCTCCACTCTCCCAGGACCTCCATGTATTCACCAACTGGAAGCTCCCCAAACCCTGTCCTTTTGAGGTTTTATGGAGGCTTCACTACATAGGCATGATGGATGAGATCGTTAGCTACTGGTGCCTGAACTCAGTCTCCAACTCCTCTCCCCTCCCTAGAGGTTAGGTCCCAAACCTCTAATCACTTGGTTGATTCTTCTGGCCACCAACTCCCATCCTTAGGTGACCTAGGGCTTTCAAAAAGTCACTTCACTAACATAACAGAAGGTACGGAGTTCATCACCTAGGAAATGCAAGAGTTTTAGGCCCTTTGTGGCAGAAACAGGGACCAAAACCAAATATATATTGCTTACTATAAATCACATCTTACTAGTTTACTTCATGGAGTAAGTTTCATAATCTTCAGTGGTTCCACAGAACTGCCTTGTCCCATGTTGGTTCTCAAACTGGCCCTTGTACAGGGAGGGCCAGGAGAGACTGAAGAAAGAGGCAGGGCACTCCAGGTCGGTAGGCAATGGGTTGGATAAGGAAACTGACTTGTGAGGCTTGTCTTGGGCACCGAGAAACAGTACAGCTTTGCACCTGCTGCCAGAATCTCAGAAGTTTGTATTGAGGCCTTAACAGCTTCAGTCACATATTCAGTCCTGTCATTCTCAACACCACATTGTTCTGTCCAGGATGCGTCCTTGAAAACGGTTCCAACTGTGGGAACGGTGAACAGAGCATACATTCCAAGGACAGGGGATAGGGTGAGGAACCTCCCGTTGCCCTGGTCCAGCTCAGGGGTCATTCGGTGGTCACGTCTTCTCCATGACCTCCTCTAATATCCCACCACCTTCAAATTAGTACGATCACTGCTATCCTCCTCCCTCAGGCTCTTCCTGGGCAGCGGTGACCAATCTTCTCCACTGGGCTGCCGTGTCACAAAGAAGGAACCGGGGCTACACCCAAGGAACACACAAGCTGCACCTGTGCATGAAAAACAAAATATGTTTAGAATAAGATTCTAGAAGATAAATATTGCTATTAGTTACCTTACTCTTAATCATATGTTTATGCTGGAAGAGACCTTGGAGATGAGGAAACTGAGGTTCAGAGAAGGGAAGCGGCGGGTCTGAGGTTCGCACTGAGTGAACTGTGGCATCAGCATGAGCACCCAGGTGCCTGAGCTACTTGTCCACTGCTCTCCATCACTCCTTCCTCTCTCCCATCGACCGTCCTGAGTCTTAATCCTTGTCTCCTCATGGTTTTAAAGGAAGAAAATTGAAACCTTCTTCTATTTACTGTTAAAAGCCCACCAAAATCATGCCCAGCTCTTCACATTTAAATATTAGAGCAAAACAAATAGTGGAGACCCATGCAGTGATCCAAGTCCATGTCTGGACATCTGTTCCCTGAGAAAATTGTGCTCACCTGCACCAGAATATTTAACAAGAAACTTCATGTATTTTGCCCACTGCATCCTTGGCCTCTGCTTCCCTGAGAGGGAGACAGTCCCGAATATGGGCTGCAGTCCCATATCTGATCCACTGGTGGAACTGGTGGCCTGTGGTGGCTACCAACTTGGTGCAGGGGACATCGGCCTGCTCATTCCAGTTGTTCTCAGCTTGGTAGGGGTCCTTTTTACATTTATCTATCTGGGTGACACATATTTTGATCTGATGACACATATTTTGCCTTCCCACTCAGCCAGTTTTTGACATAGATCTTATCATCATACTGGGGTGCCTTTGATAGCTCAGTTCACTTTTCGTTATTTCCTTTACCATATCACCAGGTCACAGGCCAGGCCCAGGAGTCCATGAAGGTGTAGTATGGAGGGGATTTGAAAATAGCCTGCATGGCTAACCACACAGCCACCTTCTCTGCTCATTGCGTCTATCTATCTGATCCTTGATTGCTAATGATGTATCCATCTTGACAGCTGCTAATGAACCCCTTCAGGCTTTCGTCTTCCACCTATGAACCAGGCCATACCTTCTGTGGGAACCTCTTCTAAACGTGGTCCCAACAGGCTACTGGGGTAACCAGAGGCTTCATTGCACCCAGAAGTGGTCTTTTAGGGTGTGGGCCACGTGTTTATGCAAGCATGTGACCCCTGAGGACCTCAAGTAACTTTGGTCTTGTATGTATTTTTCCATTTGATGATGGAACTTTGTTATGCCTGCCCCACTTTTTTGGTTGGGTTAATGTCGACCCAGTTTAGGATGGGCTGGTCAGACCTTGGTAACACCATAGACTCATGAGTCAGGTATTGTTTCTACTAGCACCTAGTAACAGTCCAGGAGCTGTCACTCATCTATATCAGTCTGGGACAATGTGGTCCAGGCAGTGACCTCAGATGGTTGGGTCATTAACCTCTAAAAATTTGTAGGATCAGCTCAACATGTCATCTTTTTAGGTACAATTTGGGATGGAGCCCAATGGGACATTCTAACTGACTTTAAGGAGAAGTTTCTGACTATACTTATGTCAATTAAAAATTAATCAGTTGATCTAAGAAAGAAATGGAAAATTTTATTCCAGCCAAATTGAGGATTTTAACCCAGGAATAGCATCTCAGAAAGCTCTGAGAGCTGTTCCACCCATTAGAAGTCAAAGCAGTTATATACGTTTTTTTGAAACAGGGCTGTATGTTAAATGACATATTATTGACAATTTACACAATCCAGATCTGCAAGTAAGGGTGGTGGGTCATGTGACTCCTTACAAGATCAAGAAGGAATGTTATCTTTTAAGGAGTTGTCTTACGGTTGAGCTGGTATTTCTGCCGATGGGGGAGGTTTGGTTGATGCATAATGCAGATACACAATGCACAGTAGGGGGGATGCATAATGCAGATACACAATGCACAGTGAAAGTCAAAGGGCAGAGAAAATTTTTTATGTTTAAATGTTTCTTGTCTTGCCATAAAATATGAATTTTATTTCACTCCTAGTACTCCCAACTTTAACAAAAAGCACAACACCTGCTGGGGCTGTTTAGGCACTGGAGACAATACATTCCACACTTCCACATTCTGCTTGTCCCACTGGTGCAGGTCACAAAACCCCACCTTAGAATTGGAACAGAGGCACACTGGAGGAAATACAATGTGAAGTACATCCAGCCCTGCTCGGGGGCTCCATGGCCCTTCAGTTCTTCTGAACTGTAGGTCTCAGCAATGTTACTTAACTGAACTTGGGTCCATTCGCCTGTTGTGCAGCAAAGCCAATCTACTGACAGTGGGTTGTGGTGAAGGAAATTACAGTGTTTATTGCAGGGTTGCAAGCAAGAAGAATGGGCAGCTGATGCTCAAAAGACCCAAACTCCCTGATGACTTTCAGGGAAGGATTTTTAAAGGCAACATTAAGGGTGAGGGTTGCAGCTCGTGGACTTTCTTCTGATTGGGTGGTGGTGAGGTAACAGGGTGATGTTTTGGGAATCTTAACAATCATCCTTCTGGTTCCAACCAGTCTGGGGTCTGCATGGTTATTATGGTCAGCATGTAATCACCTTTTCCACCTGGGCTGGGGTCTTATTTTCTGCAGGACTCAAAGATATGCATCAGATTGTTATGTACATCCCTTGAGGAGGAACTAGGACTCTGAACTAGTGTTTATTTTTATTTTTTTATAAATTTATTTTATTTATTTATTTTTGACTACGTTGGGTCTTCATTGTGCACAGACTTTCTCTAGTTGTGGCGAGCGGGGGCTACTCTTCATTGAGGTGTGCAGGCTTCTCATTGCGGTGGCTTCTCTTGTTGTGGAGCACAGGCTCTAGGAGCACAAGCTTCAGTAGTTGTGTCACGCGGGCTCAGTAGTTGTGGCTCACAGGCTTAGTTGCTCCGCGGCATGTGGGATCTTCCCAGACTGGGGATTAAACCTGTGTCCCCTGCATTGGCAGGCAGATTCTCAACTACTGTGCCACCAGGATAGTCCCTGAACTAGTATTTAAACTATTATTACTTTTCTTGCTTCTCCTTTGTTTCTGCATTCCATCATTTCCCTAATTAGTAATAGCTTGAGTCTGCTCTTTGGAACTTAGGGAAGGCCTAGGAGAATAAAGCCTTTTTCTAAAAACAAGAAACAGGGGACACAGGGGGCTTTTGTATCCAGGAAGGACCTGCAGAATTCTGCTTGGTTTCAGCACCACCCACCCAGTTTGACTGGAGCCTATTCCAGAAAGAGCCTGCTACTGGCATTGGATGACCTGTTAGGTATGAACCAGGAAATTCCAACAACAACCAGGTACTCTGCCTTTGAGCAACAGCTTCTTGAGGGACCCCAAGCTAACATAATTATGTTTTTTTTACTTCTCTATGTATGTATTCCATTCATCAGTTTTGTTTCGGTTTTTGTTTTAATGTTTAAAATAATCATGGCAATCTGTATAGTAATAAGAGTCAGAGAGACATAATCTGGTGGCATATCTGCGGGGGTTGGTAGTGTTGCTGAAATGTCTAGAAACCATTTCTGACCTCTCAGTTCAGAATTCTGAAAATGTGGTAAATCATGCTCTACTACCCAGCAATCATAAATGGTTTCTTTGTATTAACTTCTTGAGAAGAGGTCTTTTGTTTTCCAATCTTTAAAGCTGCCCTGAGGCAAAAAATACCAATATGGGTGAAATTTTTTGCAGGTATAGGGGAACAGAATTTGCCATCCCAAAATGTATCTCTTTGGCATATTAATTATTTTAAGCTAGTTATTTTCTAAGAAACAGCAAACATGGGGAAGACTCTGAAAACAAAGAAGGAGTTACCCTTTTGTAAGAAACATTTATATTTGTGAGTGAAATCTCCTTTTGTACAGATGTCTCCTTCACTGTACCTGGAAAAGGAGGATGACCAAATCTCTGGAAACTTTTATCAATAGAGAAGGCACTGACTTAAATCTGTATAACAACCTTACCCTTGCTTACTGCACTTTTCCTAGCCACCTCCCATAACTGACTCTCCCCTCCCTCAAAATCCTCTTTTGTCTTTAGCTGAAGGTGGTATTTAAGAGAGGGCTTTGCCCATTTTGGTGAGTTACTCAGTTTCCCTGGATCTTTCCCATGTATACATGTTATTAAACTTTTGTTTCATTTTCTCCGATTAATCTGTCTCATGTCAGTTTAATTCTTACACCAGCCAACAGAACCTAGAAGGTTAGAGGGAAATTTCTTCCTCCCCAGCACAGGTATTTGTTTAACCATTCATTTCCACATTTACGGTCTCAGTGATCCTCATGAGAATTATTGTATTATTGACCCCATTTGAGAGACGAGGAAACAAAGTCTCAGGGAGATTGAGTGATGCCACTTGCCAGTTGTCCCCTAAGTGGGATACCGGAAAGAGAACCAATGTCTTTGACTTCTGGTCCTCAGTGTCTTTGCTTTCTCCTTTCATTTGACACTTGTTTTGATACCATTATATTTTAACACTAAGTAGGGCTTTCGATGTAACAGAACTTCCCAGGAGCCCTAACCCCTTTGTGGACTTCAGCCAACAGCTCAGCTCAAGACAGTAGAGTTTCATCTCACTCTGGCTCTTGGTATACATACCAGACATTGTCTAGACAAACTAAAAAGACCCCACTAGACCAGGACAATTACAAATGACAGTGACCAGGAGAAAATGGAGCATTTCTCCCCCCTTTTTACATTTATTTATTTGTTCATCCATTAGTTCATTCCTATTCCTTTACCCAAATGCTTTTCAGTGAAGGAGGAAATTAAATAAGTATAATATTCTCTGCCTGTACTCAAGAAGTTTACAATCTACTCAGGGAGTTTATGTGTCTACAAAAATTATTAGCAGTCTCTTGAACTTTTAGAGTGTGTAACATGGAATTTTATTGGACATATGGATTATAATTTTTAAAAAACAGTTTTCTCGATGCTGTTTTTCAGTGAATAGTCTTATGATGCTGCCTTAATCTTAAATTTGCCTCTATCTGAAGCTTATTCATTTTCATTATTATGGTGTTCCGTTGTATGTAAATATACCTCAATTTCTGTATCCTATTTGGGGTGGATATTTGAGCTGTTTCAGTTTGGGGCTGTTAGGCTATAATCCAGCCCTTCCCCTTCTGCTGCAGCAGTGATGTTAGGGTATTCTCTCCTCATGGCTCCCTCATGGCCATTATTAAATGTCTGAATGTAGGTATTTCATATTCTTTTTGCCAGTAATAATGTAGGCCCCACAGAAACAGAGCCCCTTGAATGGTCTGGCTCTCCAGCCCAGGCTCTGCCATCCACCTGGCTGCCCAAGAACACTGGCCACATTGGAAGGAAGTATGTCACCCATGAAAGACAGTAACCATAGGGGACTCTGAATCCAGAGCATGGCTTGCAAGTGTGAGGAAGAGCAAACCCATCTGAGCTGTTTTTGCACAAGGAGGTAGAAGACTTCTGGCAGTTGTCAGGGAAATCCCTGCCATAAATTTCTCCTAGCTGCTCTGAAGACAAACTCCAGACTTCCCAGTTACATTAACCCTTAACTTCATTCTTGAGCACTTTCTAGTAGTCTTTCTGTCACACCCTGCATACTCAGAGACCACAACATCCTCAATTTCCCAGCCTTGTTTGTCACCTAACCCAATCTGCCTCACACAAAAGTGCATTCCTCTGGAAAATCAAGTGTCCCAGGATCACTGGAAAACTCATTTAAAAGACCAGCTTACCCTTAGATAAAACTACGTACACCTGATGATTGGAAAATGGCATTAGAACTAATCATTGTAAAGCAAATAGCTTGGGAGTGATGATTTAAATTTGCCATGGTAGAAATATAACATTTAGGAATAATGAGTATAATTGATTCTAAAAGAACATTTCTTTGATCTTTGAGCGATTGCTATTAATAATGCAAGCCTAAAGAAAAATGTAAGGCTAAAATTGTTTAAATTGATTGTTCCAGAGTACATTTTTAATATACTTTATTGATTGGGGAGTAAAATAAAATTTAAAATAAAATTCACTATTGTTACCAGAGCACTGGCTCTGGTTTCATATTGTAGTTCATATCATCAACTATGTATTTGTTGTACTAGAAAGGTATTATTGAGTTTCTAATTTAAATCTGTAAGTTCTTTCATTATGATATGAATCACTATGTGATAACTAATATTCATTTACCACTAAAAATTCACAAAGCAGTATTTCATAGATATAAATTAGACATTACTAAATGATTACCCACTATATATTTTATAGAAAGAATTTATTTAATATTATGGAAATTTCATCAGTATAAAAGTAACTGCTATTAACATTTAGAGTGTGTAACATGTATACTATTTTACATTCATTTTTATTTTTAAGTAATATCAGACTTTAAAAATTTGCAAAAATGGTATAAAGCATTCTCTGTATACACTTTGCCCACCTTTCCCTAATGTAAACATGTAGTATAACCATCATACAATGATCAAAACCAGGAAACTAATATGGATACAGTACCTAATCTAAAGACCTTATTCAAATATTACCAATTGTTCCATTAATGTCTTTTTCTGGTTCAGAATCCAATCCAAGGCCCCACATTGCATTTAGTTAACATGCCTGCTCAGTCTCATCCAATCTGAAACAGTTTTGTTCTATTTGTTTTGCTTTCTTTTGTTTTGTTGTTGTTGTTTTCATGGCTTTGACAATTTTGAAGAGCACTGACAAGTTATTTCATGAAATGTCCCACAATTTGGGATTGTGGTATGATAATATGTTTGGTCTTAGAAATAAACCCACATGCTTATGGTGAATTAATCTATGAAAAAGGAGGCAAGAATATACAATGGAGAAAAGAAAGTCTCCTCAATAAGTGGTGCTGGGAAAACTGGACAACTACATGTAAAAACAATGAAATTAGAGAGGGCAGACAGCAGAAAGAAGAAGAACTACAATCCTGCAGCCTGGAACAAAAACCACGTTCATAGAAATATAGACAAGATGAAAAGGCAGAGAGCTATGTACCAGATGAAGGAAAAGATAAAACCCCAGAAAAACAACTAAATGAAGTGGAGATAGGAAACCTTCCAGAAAAAGAATTCAGAATAATGATAGTGAAGATGATCCAGGACCTTGGAAAAAGAATGGAGGCAAAGATCGAGAAGATGCAAGAAATATTAAACAAAGACCTAGACGAATTAAAGAACAAACACCTAGAAGAATTAAAGAACAAACAAACAGAGACGAACAATACAATAACTGAAATGAAAAATACACTAGAAGGAATCAATAGTAGAATAACTAAGGCAGAGGAACAGATAAGTGATCTGGAAGACAGAATGGTGGAATTCACTGCTGTGGAACAGAATAAAGAAAAAAGAATGAAAAGAAATGAAGACAGCCTAAGAGACCTCTGGGACAACATTAAACACAACAACATTCGCATCATAGGGGTCCCAGAAGGAGAAGAGAGAGAGAAAGGACCCGAGAAAATATTTGAAGAGGTTATACTCAAAAACTTCCCTAACATGGGAAAGGAAACAGCCACCCAAGTTCAGGAAGCACAGAGAGTCCCAGGCAGGATAAACCCAAGGAGAAACACACCAAGACACATAGTAATCAAATTGACAAAAATTAAAGACAAAGGAAAATTATTGAAAGCAACAACAGAAAAATGACAAGTAACATACAAGGTAACTCCCATAAGGTTAACAGCTGATTTCTCAGCAGAAACTCTACAAGCCAGAAGGGAGTGACATGATATATTTAAAGTGATGAAAGGGAAGAACCTACAACCAAGATTACTCTACCCGGCAAAGATCTCATTCAGATTCGATGGAGAAATCAAAAGCTTTACAGACAAGCAAAAGCTAAGAGAATTCACCACCACCAAACCAGCTCTACAACAAATGCTAAAGGAACTTCTCTAAGTGGGAAACACAAGAGAAGGAAAGAACCTACAAAAACAAACCCATAACAATTAAGAAAGTGGTAATAGGAACATACATATCGATAATTACCTTAAACATGAAGGGATTAAATGCTCCAACCAAAAGACACAGGCTCACTGAATGGATACAAAAACAAGACCCATATATATGCTGTCTACAGGAAACCCACTTCAGACCTAGAGACACATACAGACTGAAAGCTAGGGGATGGAAAAAGATATTCCATGCAAATGGAAATCAAAAGAAAGTTGGAGTAGCAATACTCATATCAGATAAAATAGACTTTAAAATAAAGAATGTTACAAGAGACAAGGAAGGACACTACATAATGATCAAGGGATCAATCCAAGAAGAAGATGTAGCAATTTTAAATATATATGCACCCAGCACAGGAGCACCTCAGTACATAAAGCAACTGCTAACAGCTATAAAAGAGGAAATCGACAGTAACACAATAATAGTGGGGTACTTTAACACCTCACTTACACCAGTGGACAGATCATCCAAACAAAATTAATAAGGAAACACAAGCTTAAATGACACAGTAGACCAGATAGATTTAATTGGTATTTACAGGATATTCCATCCAAAAAAAGCAGATTACACTTTCTTCTCAAGTGCACATGGAACATTCTCCAGGATAGGTCACATCTTGGGTCATAAATCAAACCTCAGTAAATTTAAGAAAATTGAAATCATATCAAGCATCTTTTCTGACCACAATGCTATGAGATTAGAAATCAGTTACAGGGAAAAAAATGTAAAAAAAACAGATACATGGAAGCTAAACAATATGTTACTAAATAATGAAGAGATCACTGAAGAAATCAAAGAGGAAATCAAAAAATACCTAGAGACAAATGACAACCAAAACACCACGATCCAAAACTTATGGGATGCAGCAAAAGCAGTTCTAAGAGAGAAGTTTATAGCAATACAAGCCTACCTCAAGAAACAAGAAAAATCTCAAATAAACAATCTAACCTTACATCTAAAGGAACTAGAGAAAGAAGAGCAAACAAAACCCAAAGCTAGTAGAAGTAAAGAAATTATAAAGATCAGAGCAGAGATAAATGAAATAGAAACAAAGAAAACAATAGCAAAGATCAATAAAACTAAAAGCTGGTTCTTTGAGAAGATAAAATTGATAAACCATTAGCCAGACTCATCAAGAAAAAGAGGGAGAGGACTCAAATCAATAAATTTAGAAATGAAAAAGGAGAAGTAACAACAGACACTGCAGAAATACAAAGCATCCTAAGAGACTACTACAAGCAACCCTATGCCAATAAAGTGCACAACCTGGAAGAAATGGACAAATTCTTAGAAAGGTATAACCTTCCAAGATTGAACCAGGAAGAAATAGGAAATACAAACACCAATCACAAGTAATGAAATTGAAACTGTGATGAAAAATCTTCCAACAAATAGAAGTTCAGGACGAGATGGCTTCACTGGTGAATTCTATCAAACATTTAGAGAAGAGCTAACACCCATCCTTCTCAAACTCTTCCAAAAATTGCAGAGCAAGGAACACTCCCAAATTCATTCTATGAGACCATCATCACCCTGATACCAAAACCAGACAAAGATACTACAAAAAAAATTACAGACCAATATCACTGATGAATATAGATGCAAAGATCCTCAACAAAATACTAGCAAACAGAATCCAAGAACACATTAAAAGGATCATACACCATGATCAAGTGGGATTTATCCCAGGAATGCAAGGATTCTTCAGTATACACAAATCAATCAGTGTGATACACCGTATTAAAAAATTGAAGAATAAAAACCATATGATCATCTCAATAGATGCAGAAAAAGCTTTTGAGAAAATTCAACACCCAATTATGATAAAAACTCTCCAGAAAGTGGGCATAGAGGGAATCTACCTCAACATAATAAAGGACATATTTAAAAAAATGAAATTAAAACATTCTCTCACACCATATACAAAAATAAATTCAAACTGGATTAAAGACCTAAATGTAAGACTTCATACTGTAAAACTCCTAGAGGAAAACATAAGCAGAACACTTTTTGACATAAATCTCAGCAATATTTTTTGGCTCTGTCTCCTTGAGTAATGGAAATAAAAGCAAAAATAAATGGGACGTAATTAAACTTAAAAGCTTTCGCACAGCAAAGAAAACCAAAATCAAAATGAAAAGACAACTTACAGAATGGGAGAAAATATTTGCTAATTATGTGACCAACAGGGATTAATTTCATACATATATATTAATCATTTTGTTGTATACCTAAAACTAACACATGGTATATCAACTATATTGCAATAAAATTTTTAAAAAATTTGGTCTTTGTTCCCTTTTCCTGCCATTGAGCTCCTAAAATGCTTGAGATTTCCAGAGTGATAGAATTATCTTTGTTACACTAGTAAGGTTACTCCTGACCCTAGATAGCTTCTGGATGGGGGGCTGGTTACCAAAAAAACCCAACCATGTGATTAAAAGAATAGAACTTTCAGCCTTTGTGGAGAGAAGAGGGACTAGAGATTGAGTTCAATCACCAGTAATAAATGTTTTGTCAACTGAAAAAAATGTACAATGTGAGAGTTGTGAGTTAAGTTCTGTTTGCGGTCTAATGAGGACTATAGCCTGGGGGATAGCCTCTTAGATAGCTCTGAGGAACTGCTCTGAAAAGGTAGGGGGGGATGTCCCTGGTGGTCTAGTGGATAAGACTCTGCACTCCCAATGCAGGGGGCCCGGGTTTGATCCCTGATCAGGGGACTATATCCCTCATGCATGCTACAACTAAGAGTCTGCATGCTGCAACTAAGAAGTCTACATGCTGCCACTGTGTGCCTGCATGCTGCAACTGAAGATCCAACATGCCACAACGAAGATCGCGCATGCCTCAACTAAGACCCAGTGAGAAAGAAAGGGAGGGAGGGAGGAAGGGAGGGAGGGAGAAAGAAAAAGTAGGGGGAGTTCAGTATATACATGATTTTAGTGAAGGGATACAGGCAGTCAGGCACACATTTTGGCAGAATGTTGCTGCTAGCCATGGGCAGAAGATGTCTCTGTTAATGATTTGAAAAGATGCAAGAAAATGCGCTCATAAAATCTCCTAAAAGTATTCAACTATCTGAAGGCCTCTTCCACCAGTTTTTTCCAGAGCACAGAGTGCCTCATTCCTGATCTTCACCCTGAACTCCTTTCAGGGTGTGTTGGAGGTCAGTGGCTGCAGTGGCTAATAACTTTATTCTTGTAGAACCAGATGGTTAGTGACAATTTTTAGTTGGCATAATTCATCTTGTCTAGGTAATGAAGCCTTGACAGAAGCTCTTGAACAACAAGGACCTGGGAGCTTCTCGGTTGGTGAACACATTAGTGTACTGGGAGGATAGCCCCCTGGGAAAAGTGTGGAAGCTCTGCACTCCCTAATCCCTCCTCAACACTTGTCTTCCATTTGGCTGTTCCTGAGTTGTATCCTTTATACTAAAACTGTAGTTGTAAGTGTAGCACGTTCCTGAGGTCTGTGGGCTATTCTAGAGAATCATCAAAACTGAGCAGAGGGGTGTGGTTGTGGGAACCCCCAAATGTGTGATTGGGTGGGCAGAAATGTGCTTTGAGGACACACAAGAATTTCAGCTGGTGTCTGAAGTAGGGGCAGCATTGTGGGACTGTGCCCCTTAACCTACACGGTCTGTGCTAATTCCGGGTAGTTAGTGTCAGGATTGAAGTGAATGGTAGGACCCACAGCTGGTGTCACAAAACTGATCTTGGAAAATGACACACAGGGTTATCTGATGTCTCCTCATGATAAATTCGGGTTAATATTTTTGGTAAGTAAACCACAGAAGTTGATCTTGGGGGGGCCACAGGGTGTGGCAGCTTGAAGCAGGATCTTAGTTCCCTGACCAGAAATTGAACCCAGGCTGTGGTGGGAAGAGCACCGAATCCTAACGACTAGAACACAAGGGCCAGCAGGCTTGAAACAGAACCTCAGTCCTTGTCTTCTTTCAAGAAAGAATTCAGCAAAGAGACAGAGGTAGTGAAGTGGGTAATGCATTTATTAGAAGCAAAGTACATGTGGAAGAACACACAGGCAGCATGTGGAGTGAGCCCCATGCTTTTGGGGTGGCTTAAATTGCATATATGGGGGCAGTTTTCTGGGTTCCCTCTGGCCAATCATCTTGCTCGTTGCCCATATTTGGTCTGACTCATGTGCGTAAACATCTTTTACCCAAGATAGATTCCAGTGTGGGGGTTTCTGGGAGATTGGCAGGACATAATATGGGCTGGTGCTCCCTCCCTTCCCTGACCCCTGAGGACTTTTCTGCGCATGTGTGGTCTGAGAGGTCTCCTTGATCCCAAGAAAAATGTGGCCTCCTTATCTGTTACTCAAGCAGAGCTCTGCCATTATCTTTATCTCGGAAGAGTCAACAGGAGACAAGTTCCAGCTGCTCAGCCTGGGGCCCAGATATCTCCTGTCTCAAAGTGATATTGAGTCCTTCTCAGTTCATGATGTCAGCAGGCACATGATGATGTCATGTTTCATATCGGCGAGGAAGGAAGTTTCCTCTACACTTCTGTGTTCTTCTGTCTGATCTAAGAATTAAATTGACATGAGGCAGATTAACAGTAGAAATCAAACAAAAGTTTAACAACATGTATACATGGGAGAGACCCAGGAGAAGTGAGTAACTCACCAAAATGGCAGAAGCCCAAATACCACCTTCAGCTAAAGACAAAAGAGGATGTTGTGGGTGGTGGTTTGGGACTTCAAAAGGGAGGAAGGCAGTTCACAGAGAGATGGAAAAGCAAATGTTCGGTAAACAGAGACAATGGAACATGGAGAGGAATTTTAACAGACAAACTTTGCTAGGCTCCTCCCTGTCTACCATACCTACTCTGTACTGTAGTTATCTATGGTGACAGTTCCTTTCCTGGAATAAGTTCTCTATTTACATTCTTTTAGGCAGTTAGGGGGAAGATCAAAGTTTCTTCCTGAGTCTTTTGGTCCTTGATTGTTTATAGCTCTAAATAATCCAAATACCAAAGACATGTTTTGGGGTAAATTGTGTTCTTGTACACTCTTTGCCAGAATGTTAACTTTGATCACTTGGTTAAGGTGTTGACTGCCAGGTTTCTACACTGTATAGTTATATTTCCTCCAAACCTATTATTTTTAAATGTTTCAAATTATAAGATATTAAGTTATTCATAACTTCTTCCCAGATGTCAAAAAGAATTTTTTTTTAAAAATTATCAGTATAAGAAAAGAGAACTCCATTAGAGAAAATGAAAGAAACATATTTGTATAATTGAACAAATTTTTGGAGAAAGTAGATGAAATACAGGAGGGGAAAGGAGAAGACCTTAGAGTTACCAGTTTCAACAGAATGTGGCACTGAGATGTCACTGATTGGACAGGGTATGAATTTACCTTCTATCTCCATGTCAGTCATAACTGATGAATTTTCATTTAAATTAGAAGATAAAAAACCCAAAGACTCCATTAAACCCAATGTACTTTTCGTGAATGCAGGTACAGATCCATATAAATGGAATATTCAAAGGAAATTCTAGTTGATACTTATCCACCTCAAGTTACAAATAATAAATTTTAGGGACCATTACACACAAATTCTTCCAGATGACAAAAAAAGATTACCAGAACATTCAGCTTCAAAGCTGTATTTTGTCTCTATATCAAAGTCATTGCAAATGAAAAAAATTGACTTAAGATTGATAATAGTACAAAGTTTGGAAACGGTTATCACATGCTCTTAGCAAACATGAAAATTAAATGCATATCAACAATAGTGTTAGGCATTTGAAATTGAACTGTGATTTTAAAATATAGCTATAATTATTAATGCTACAAAACAGAAACTATATGAAAATAAGATAAAATATCTCATGCACTTGTTAACACAATATAGATGATACAGTTTGGGTGCAACAGTGCTAACATTCAGATCATCCGAGAACTTTATGAGCATAAAAAATGGGCATTTTCTTCATCTGTCGTAACCACAACAAATGATAACATTAAGTGTAGAATATTTTCTTAGAATACAAACATCAACAGCAAATCATACATTATTTGAATAAGGTAAGAAGTGCTAAATATCACTCACCTATTTTAGATACAACGCCTGATACACACTATGTAGAACAGATTATAATTATTACCAATTTTTTGGATTTCAAAAAGGCAAACATGTCTGTAACACTGTGTGGGAGTTTGTTCAGTAAATGATATGACTAGAAAAAGACTATATATATTTTTCATAATGTTGACTATTGTCTCCCTCCACAAAAACTACCAGAATAACCTGTTGGTCAGGCAAAGTTAAGCATATTAGACTTACAGCAGCAGGGGAGAGCACCATCTTAACAGAGTCTTAGTGTCTCAGCAGGGAAAAGTTTCTGGCTCTATGCTCAGGTAATTTAAGGCAAGTTCTTCAAGATAGGGAACTGGCGAGGATTAGGCAGAGTTTGTAACATAATAGTTTAGGATTAGTGGGCACAGCAAGTCTTGAAACAAGTCTGGATACACAAACTCTTTTCCTGATAAGCAAGCTGTTTGTCCAGGTGAGCACACAGTTTTCTTGATATGACTAGCTGGTTTCCACAATGAGGTAACTCTTTGCCTTGATAAATTGGTTTGCAGAAATTTCCTGAAGCAAATGGTGAAGTTAGTTATTTACTGGTTAACAATCTTATCTCCTTGGGCTAGAATTTCCTGGGGAAAAGCAGTTAAGCCATATTGACACAGATATTATCACTTCTCAGTAGAATGCTTACAAAAATAATCTAGACAAAATCTAGACAAATCTACAAATAATAAAATAATCTAGACAAAATAATTTGAATGACCAGGCATATGACAATGCCACAAATATGCATGGAAAACAGGGATCATGGCAGAAAATCCCTGAAAAGAATTATAAAATATTCCATATTCCTTGTTTCATTTAAACTTGATAGAAAACATACAACTTTTTTGGTATCAATGTTGGAGTTTATTGAAAACAATTTTAGGAAAGAAATTTGAAGCCATTTTTGAAAAAAAATATGAGCAAGTGAAGCTGAAGCTATCATGACACTAGAAACTTACTTAAAGGAAAATGCAATGCTCTGTTAAAAACCATTGTGCTGTGGCTGCGGCCGCCGAGTCCGTGCGCGCAGCGTCCTGCTTCCTCGCCTCGTCCGGGTCTCGGCGCTGAGAGGCGGCGGCGGCCGGCGGGATGGAGAAAAGTAGGATGAACCTGCCTAAGGGGCCGGACACGCTCTGCTTCGACAAGGACGAGTTCATGAAGGAAGACTTCGATGTCGATCACTTTGTGTCCGACTGTAGGAAGCGGGTCCAGCTGGAATCACTGAGAGATGACCTGGAGCTCTACTATAAGCTACTTAAAACGGCCATGGTCGAGCTCATCAACAAGGACTACGCAGACTTCGTCAACCTGTCAACAAACCTGGTTGGCATGGACAGAGCCCTCAGCCAGCTTTCTGTGCCTTTGGGACAGTTACGGGAAGAGGTTCTGAGTCTTAGGTCATCTGTCAGTGAAGGAATTCGGGCAGTAGATGAACGAATGTCTAAACAAGAGGACATTAGGAAAAAAAAGATATGTGTGTTGAGGCTTATACAGGTTATTCGATCAGTTGAGAAAATTGAAAAAAATCTTAAATTCTCAACATTCTAAAGAGACATCTGCACTAGAAACAAGCAGCCCACTTCTGACTGGACAGATTTTGGAGAGAATTGCCACAGAATTTAACCAGTTACAGTTTCATGCTGTTCAAAGCAAAGGCATGCCTCTTTTGGACAAAATAAGACCACGTATAGCTGGCATTACAGCCATGTTACAGCAGTCACTGGAAGGCCTCCTTCTGGAAGGTCTTCGGACTTCCAGTGTCGATGTGATCCGGCACTGCTTACGGACTTACGCCACGATTGACAAGGCACGGGATGCGGAGGCGTTAGTTGGTCAAGTCCTAGTGAAACCATACGTGGATGAGGTGATCGTAGAGCAGATTGTCGATGCTCATCCGAGTGATCTTCAGCTCATGTACAGTAAGCTCCTGGAGTTCGTTCCCCACCACTGCCGCCTCCTTCGAGAGGTCACGGGAGGAGCCACCTCAAGGTAGTTTGAGCAGCTGTTCTCAGAGCTCCCGCAGTCAGGGGCTGCTCCTGGGAGCCGCTCGTGCCCTGCTGATGATTGCAGTCTCGTGTGGACTGGGTTCAGATGCCCTTTCCTGTTTGTGTGTTAGCACAGCCCTCTGAGCTGGGCAGGGGCCGTTAGCCTCGTCTTACAGAGAAGGAAACTGTAGTGGGTGCAACGGAGGTGAATGGTGTGTCTCTCTTGAATCCACAGCCTATGCTTTGCCCTTTCCTACACTGTCATTTCCCTAAACTAGGTTTGAAATAAAAGTTGGTTTCCTTCCATTAAAAAAAAAAAAAAAAACCATTGTGCTGTTGTATTTTCTGCAACACAAGTCAAAGGTTTGATTTCGAAAATAATCATTTTAACATTTATTTGGTAGGTACCAATTTGTAGTAATAGCTTCAGTAAAATTGATGTTAAGTGAAAAATGATGCAGGAACAAAAATTCATTGTACACAATGCACTTAAAAGCATCAAAGGAATTAATACATTTTTTGAAGACAAAGCAATAATGTTTGTGAAAAATATATTGATACTAAACAAATTGCAGAGTCTCTTGACATTGATATCTCTCCCAATATAGGCGATACCAAAAAAGGAGTAAGAAGTTTTAATTCAACTGAGAATCCCATTTATGATCCAAAACTAAATTTAAATTCAATTTTCTTTTTTCTTTATTAGATACAACAACATCATTTTTAAAGGAGAGTTTTAAAATACTGGAAGAATATAATGGCCTTTCAGTGTCATAGATGGCAAATGTAATTTAAAGAATAAACTACTGCAACTGTGTAAACACTAATAGTTGAAGTTGTCTGGTGAACAAAGTAAGGAAAATGATACTAAGGGGAATTCTATGTATAAGGACTAAAATCCTAAGTTGATTTCTAAAATCTACACTTACAATACTCTAGTTCAAGAATTGCAGGGGGCTCCCCTGGTGGCGCCGTGGTTGAGAGTCCGCCTGCCGATGCAGGGGACACGAGTTCGTGCCCTGGTCCAGGAGGATCCCACGTGCCGTGGAGCGGCTGGGCCCGTGAGCCATGGCCGCTGGGCCTGTGCGTCCGGAGCCTGTGCTCCGTGGCGGGAGAGGCCACAACGGTGAGAGGCCCGTGTACCACAAAAAAAAAAAAAAAAAAAAGGCAGTATATTTGCAGTAATAATTTACAGGACACATTTCCAATAACTCTTCGTGGCTCTTGGGATAAATTTAACCTTGCAGTTCCATTTGCCAATGAAGAGTTTTATAGCTTCATGAAAATAAAATTTATTAAAGGTATAAATATCACAAGAAAAACTGCATTTCTATAGAAAATAAGACAGAAGCAAGTAGGCATTAAAACTCGTAAAAAATTTCTGTGAAAGCAAGATGTATAATTACTTTATAACAAATTATTAAGTCCTAATTTCTTGAGTACTCTAGTGAGTTATTATGATTACAAGTTTTACTTCCTTTATTGTGTGTTCAGTACTTTAATTTGTAGATTTTTAAAATTATTATCTAAGTTTCAGGTGTACAGCATTATAATTCAACAACTGTATACACTACAGAGTAATCACCACAAGTCCATCACCAAACAGTTGACCCACTTCACCCATTTCACCCACCCTCAAATGCCCTTCCCCTCTGGTAACCACTAATCTAATACATATATCACGTCTTCTTTATCCATTCATTCATCAGTGGACACTTGGATGTTTCCATACCTTGGCTACTGTAAGTGGTGCTGTGATGAATATAAGGGTGTTAATTTGTAGAATTTATATAGAATGACCTCAAGCTTACTGTAATTTTTAATATTAAAAAATAAATAATATACTACCTTCTAAAAATTGTACTTGAGGAAAATAAAATTAATCATATTCAAGGAAGGGACAAATTTCCTATTTTACACAAAGGCAGTATATGGGTGGCAAAGCATATTCTCAAAATGTTAAAAACATAACTCTTAAACAAATAGCACATTACACTGCTTATCTCACAGTAAAACTTCATTTTTGAAATCCCGTTAGATACCTGCACCCCGTGCTTCCTTTCCAGTTTTCCTACCTACACTCCTCCCCAACACCTTCCCTAGCACTTCTTTTGGTGGGGATATTGAATAATATCCTCCAAACTGAAAAGGAACTTTGAGACTGAAAAACAAAGCAGGCAACTGTGTGAAGTGCAATTATGAAGTTCATTGTGGGTAACTTACATACAGGCAGGATCAGGCGGATGAAGGTCCAGAGGCATTCGCGGCTACACTCTGTGCTGCAGAAAGGGGTACAGGGGGATATAAGGGGCCTAAACTAAAAACATAATCTGACTACTAAGGGAGGAGCATGTCCACACCCATGGAAACTGGGGTTTTTTTCTTCCCTCCCCCCCAGGGGGGGGTCTCATGACCATCAGGCCTTGCAGGCCATTAACTATCTGCATCAGCAAAAGGCATTCTTGCAGTTTTCATATTAGATGAAGGCAAGGGTAAATGTTGATAGGGAACTTATCTGGCTCTGACACATTCCTGGTGAGTAGGCTAGAGCTCAGTCATGCAGAAAGGGGAGGGGGTCGTACTGTGGGCCTGAGATGGAGCTGACAAAATGGAGTCAGGGTGGTTCAGCCACACAGGAAGTATAGCCTTCTGCAGTGTTGCAGCCTCACATCCAGTAGCCTCTAAGCAAAAAACATTTCAAACATTTCATACTAATGGGATTCAAGACATGTGACCCCAGAATATGGCACCTTGGTATATTGACAATCTTACACAGAAGGAGTATGGGAAAACAGCAGGAGGAAGGTCATGCTGACCTCCGCTGCCTCACCCTTCTCCTGTTTCAAGGTCAACAATCTCCCACGTGAATGTACCCTCCCTGTACCAGGAGGAAGAAAGGCATCCTTATCACCAGAGACAGGGAACTGGGGGCTGAGAAATCTGTATAAATAAACTTTGTTAAACTAACTCTTATCTTCCTAGTTACTCCTTTATCACTGACTACTCCTAACCAAAACATGTCTGTCTTCTCAATTCATCACAAATTTAATGTTTCTTTGTCTACAAGGTATAAAAGCTCCTACTCTGGTCACTTCTTTGAGTCTTCATTCTCTTGGGAAGGCACCCATGTACTTGTAACAATTCAATAAGACGTGTATGTGTTTCGCCTGTTAATCTGTCTCACGTCAGTTTAATTTTCAGACCCAGCCAGTGATCCTAAGAGGGTTGACGAAAACTTTCCTCCCCTACAGTACATTAAGATCCAAAATGAATAATAAATTTCAAATCAATTTTTTTCTTTTTATTGTCACTGTTGGCTAAAACTGACCAGCCTTGCCTCAAAAAACATAAAAGACACTACTATATATAAAATAGATAACTAATAAGAATCTGCTATATAGCACAGGGAACTCTACTCAATACTCTGTAATAGGGACTTTCCTGGCAGTCCCGTGGTTAATATTCTGCGCTTCCACTATAGGGGCATGGGTTCGATTTCTGGTTGGGGAACTAATATCCTGCATGCCGTGTGGCAGGGCCAAAAAACCCCCAAAAAAGGACGACGACAACAACAAAAACCCCACACAATTCTGTAATGGCCAATATGGGAAAATAATCTAAAAACAAACAAACATAAAAGATAAGCTGGCTTGTCTGTTTCCAGTCTTTATTTCCTCAACACTAACCCTGTGTTCCATGTTTTCACATCTGTTATCACAATCCGTAGTATAAGGTAGGCTGATATTACTATCACCATTTAACAAATTAAACAACTGAGTTCAAAGAGGCTGACATGTTATAGGTAATAATAAATAGCAAGGCTCCAAGTTGAGATTCAGGTCTTCACATTCCAAGTTCAGAGTTGATTCCTTATTGCTCAGCTCAGAAGTTATAGCCCTTCTGTTCTGCTCAGGTAAATCCATGATTTTGTGCTCTATCTAAGGTGCTGCTTAGAATCTATTAACTATTTATTTCTTCTCCAGGATTTCTCAGCCTCAGCATTATCAACATTTTTCTTTTTCTTCTTCTTTTTCTTTTTCTCAAGAGGCTGTCCTGTGCACTGTAGGATGTTTAGCATCATCCCTGGCTTCTACTCACCAGATGTCAATAGCACCTACTCCCAACCTTCCCTACCCCCAGTCATGACAAAATCAACCCGGGTTGAGAACCACTGTTTTACTCTGTGCTGAATTCCTTTAGAATTTGCATCCTCTGTTCCCTTCAGTCTGTGAGAACACATGGAGTCTCAGACCTGGTGTGTCAATGTGGAAAACCTTCCTGCCTGTGCCCTGTACTCTGTCCCTCTCCTGCAATAACTGACATCCTCACTGTAAACTTCTATCAGTTCTTGGAAGGTATCCAAAACCTACTTACATTGGCTTGATTCTGTGCAAGCTCATCCAATCTACTTGATGCAGTGACTATTCAAGATCGGGGGTCCTGAATTGAATTGGCTGCCCCAAAGTGATTTACTGGAGACTTCTGGAAATGTCCCCCACAGCTAGATTAACTATTTTGATTAATTTGGCCTGTCAGTTTGTTGGGAAGAAAGGGAATAGCCATTTAATTTATTTATTCACTTAATTTATTCAACTTAATAATTTATTTAGATTAATTCCTTTATTTAACTGACACTGGGACTGAGATGACTTTTTTTTTTACTGAATTGAACAGCTAAAATTATCAGATCAGTTGTACATTTAGACTCAGTCTGAATGCAGCTTCTATCTCAGCACAAATTATTTCATATCCTTTATTCCCCAGAGAATGTAGCTCAGTTAATAATCAATTTTCAGAGGCTGTTTCTAACCACTCTCTTTTCTTTTTATAGCAGAGAGAGTAGGATAATTTTTTCCTTAAATTTCAAAAGCTATTTTAAAAAATAAATGTTTGAGGAGCCTTTGTGCTTGTTTGATCATGACTTTCAGGCAAGAGAGGGTATCGTTAACATGTACATAGAACTCAGAACAATCAGTGTGTGTCATTGTACGTCCATGGTGGATTTCCTGTGTGATGGAGGGAAGAATAAGAGGAGACAGACCAGAGGGTTCATGTCACACTAGATTTCTTAGGAAGCTTGTAAAAAGGATTTACTGTGTTTTGATTAATCCATCCTTCATCCACCTTGAGTGTCTCCATGGCAACCAGATATTTGTTTCCCAAAGATGGGCTTTCAGACTGTGGAAGGTTCATTCAGCTCCATACAAAATCCCCTGTATTTCTGTGGCCCACATCTTTGAAATTCCACATGCATAGACAACCACTCCCAAACCCTTATATGTGTTACTGATCCCAGTGCTAGTATCATTTTATCAGTGGCAAGACATGATCAGTTGTTTGAAGCATTTTCTCAGCCAACAGAAACATCTGTTTCACCTCTATTCCTCAAAAATATCAAGTGTTTTAAGCTCAGCCTAAAGGAAGCTAGCTGAACAGTCACTATGGGGCTTTAAAAAATATATACAATGTCACATTTGGTTAGAGTATTTCAAAGCATCCACCAATTAAATGCTCGTATGAATTAAAAAAATTACCTTTCATCAAAAATTAATGGTTCCTTTCCCAAAACAGTTATAAAGCAGAATCTAATTCAAGGTATAGTAACATGCAAAGAACATATATTTTATAAATGAGGTTGGGATGATTTGCCCAAAGTCTCACATTAGTTAGAAACTGACCTTAAATAAGGACATGGAGACACAAACTCCCAGCACTCAGCTCTGCCTACCCTGCAGCAGGGCTGCCTTCTTTTGCCCACAGAGGGGTCTGAGCAGTGCCCTGATTATGTGCTGTGTGAGTCTTCCACTTTGTGGGAACAGGATACTCCTCTGTCCTGCCCCCTCTCCAACTCTTTACTTCTCAATATGGAAAGATGGCATGGATGGAGGGATGGATGGAGGGATGGAAGAAAAGCTCTATATTAAAAGTCTGGAAACTATATAACTTTTTTCTTACCCATATCTCCAAAAGGTGTTATATGGGGGAAATTCACTTCAAATATCTTGCATTCCTTTCTTTTTCATGACCATAAATGATTTTTATAATCAACAAAAACAAAAACACTTTCACTTTGAAAAAACAAAATAATAATTGTTCTTCAAAACTCAAATTATACTCTAAAGTAAATTTATTTCTAATGTAAAAACAAACAAAAACGACCATTTATGCAATTGTAATGCAGTAAGTAGGAGTTGCACAATTTCTCTCATTTTTTAAAAATCATCACATGGTTTGTAATGCCCTTATTAATGATTAAGGTAATAACATCATGTTCTTTTACCCACATTATGGGACTAATAATTTCAACCTTTTTTTTCCCTGCCTAAAAGTAATATTGAATTAGTCTGACACAGTTTAGGAATCATAACTTGAATTATTGGAATTCATTTGGGAAGCCCAGCCTCACTTAAAATTGCTGCTGTCTGCAGTATAATAAATGTGATCGATGGCCTTCTGCAGCGATGCAGCTCAGCTGCTCCTCCATTGCTGAGAGAGGTCTCTTTGTGTGTGTGCCTGTGCAGATTTCTTCAACATACTGTAACTGTTTCTAACAGGAGCTAGTTTTCAGCCTCCTGTTCACAGTTATTTAAGAATAGACTGCTATTTTCCATTTACCATGGATCAATTTAGATTGCCTATAGCAAAAAGAATCTCGTTAAAGATTGATGACTTGTAAAAAAAAAAAAAAAGTAAAAACATACACAGAGCCTTTATCAGTCCTACCTTACTTGGTTCTTTGTCATTTTGATCTAGAAGAAAAAACTCGTTTCTACTAGAAACTAGAACTTTCACATGATCATCAAATTAGGCAAATTAACACGAGAAGACTTAAATTAGTCTCACTGTTGCTCTTTAAGGAATAAATGTTTAAATAAACTTCCAACCAAAGTAAAAACAGACTGTAGCCAATGCCCCACCCCCAACATCTCTCCAACAATTCTGATCCCCCTCTGCTGGATTTCCTTCTTCCTTCCACTGTACTTATCACTCGAATTAACAATTTTCAGAAAAATTTTTTGACACACCTCTTGCAATCGGTTACAATATAACTGTGTACTGGGTTAAAGCAGATAATCTAAGAAATACCCTTTGCTACCTTGTGAAATATTTAACTCATAAATCACTTATTTCATTTATTAAATTTATAAATATAAATAAATATTTGCAAAGAAAAACAACTGCCCAGGAACCTTGTCAGGGTTTTATCCTAAATACAATTGCAAAATCTTAAGTTATAGACTTTTTGATTTGGAAGAAATCCTAGAGACTATTTCATACATAGTGAGACTAAAGTAAGTTGAGGCTTGAGTAACTTACCCAGTTTTGCAGTGCAAGTGAGTAAGGAATCCAAATGCTCCTGAAATCTTTCCACCCTACTGAAACAGGAGGGAAGGGGGCACGGCACAACCTTTGAAAGAATAATATAGCCGGAGGGCATGACATAAACTGATTAAAACCAAATGGGTCCAAGCTGGCGGACAAGTCAACTTCCACTAGATCTTGAGCCTCAGTATACGCCCACTGTAACACATCAGCAAGCTAAATGATACACCCACAGGTGCCATGACAGTTCCAAGGATCCATAAGGATCAAAAAGTGGGCGGTGGCCCAATTCCTGGAAATCCCTGCCCCTTCCCAAAATAGCTAGAATACTCCTTTCACTAGCCTATGAAATTACCCACCCCTACAAAAACTGACAACCCCATATACCCTGGTGCCTTTCTCATCTTCTGAGATGGCCCACAGTCTGTCTGTGGAGTGTGTTTCTCTCTAAATAAATCCACTTCTTACCTATCACTTTGTCTCTCACTGAATCTTTTCTATGATGAGACATCAAGAACCTGAGCTTCATTAAGTCCTGAAACCAGGTGTGTGATCTCAGTTGGAAGACTGGGTTTTGGCCGGGTTCGAGTCCCAGCCACGTGGGTTCAAGTCCCAATCAGGGTTTCGGCCGGGTTCAAGTCCCAGCATGTGGGTTCAAGTCTCAATCTGAGGTGCATGGTTTCACTACTATTCTGCTTTTCTACTGGGGGAGCAGAAAAGAAAGGCACGTACATGACCTTCCTCATTCAACACAACAATTTTGTGAGGTACATATGATCCTGATCGAAGAGATAAAACTCTTCTGAGACTCTGAGATACAACTTCTCAGTTGTCCAAGGTCACACAGCTACTAAGAGAAGTGGAATTTAAACCTCAAATTGTAACCTGAGTGGATTCTATGAGCAGCCTCTATCCTTAGTCACATCCAAGTTCAGACTACTGATGAAAGGCATTGATAAGAAGAGAATATTTTGGAACTTGCCTGGCAGTGCACTTGTTAAGACTCCATACTTCCACTGTAGGGGGGTGTAGGGCACGGGTTCAATCCCTGGTCGGGGGAACTAAGGTCCCGCATGCCATGTGACCAAAAAAACAAACAGAATACTGAAGATTGGGAGGATCCACTGGGAAAAATTCATATCACGTTAGGCAAAAACTTAGTAAAATTCTTCTTTAGGTATTTCTGTTATCTCCCCGCAAAAGTTTCCTATCCTCAGAGGTTTCTGTTTTCTATGATGTTACAAGTGGCAATGCAAATAATTAATAAACATTCTATAATAAGGGATAGAAGAGAATTTTATTCAAGCTGATGACTATAACCTAGGAGACATTTAAGAAGCACTTTAATTGTGTTCTAATGGTCTACAAAATGAGGGAGGCTTAATAGGCAAAAACCGCAAAGTTACATAAATTGTCAAGGATCAAGATTGGAGGGACTTCCCTGGCGGTCCAGTATTTAGGACTCAGAGCTTCCGCTGCAAGGGGCGCTTGTTCTATCCCTGGTTGGGGAACAAAGATCCTACATGCCGTGCAGCACAGCTGGAAAAAAAAAAAATTAGGATTGGAGCTGGCAAGAAGTAAGGGTGCTTTTTTAGCAAGGATTCCTTTGGTTCTGAAACACTTGCGTAGTTACAAGGGGAGACCTTGAGACCATAAGGCTGCAGCTGGCATCTGCTAGCAGATACTGTTTTGAAAATGGCTGGCGGTGTCCTTGAGTTAGATAACAGTTCAGAAAAGTGAGGAATAGATGCAGGAATGTGCCAGAAACCAGACCCATGATGGACACCCAGCTCCATTTTGAATACCTGAACCATAGTTCCTCCATTTTGATTATTAAGTGATCTTAAACATGTCATCACAAGGGAAAGGAATTATAATTGCTTAATTAACATAAAAGGTAAGTTTTGTGAAAAGATGGCCTATCACCAAGGCTGCATACATACAAACGCTGCAAACATTTTACTTCAAAAAGAAAAACATGGGGTGGGGGATTTCCTGGCAGTCCAGTGGTTAGGACTCTGTGCTTCAACTGCAGGGGGAATGGGTTTGATCCCTGGCCAGGGAACTAAGATTTTGCAAGCAGTGCAGTACAACCAAAAAAAAAAAAAAAAAAGAAGAGAGAGAAAAAAGAGAAAGAAAGAAAAAGAAAAGAAAGGGAAAGAAAGAGAAAGAAAAGAGAGAAAGAGACAAGAAAAAAATGGGGGAAAGGGGGAAAACATAGTCAAGCTGAAAACAAAAACCCAAGATGCCAAAAAGAGAGTGAACTGAAAATCTAAGCAACATGAGGAGGCTGAAGCCAAAATGGCTCACAGAGTTGTTGGAGCTGGTTGAAGCCTTAAATGCCGTGGGCTAGAGTGAGGACAACTTCTCAGGAATTAGCATTCAGCCCATGCCTTGTGTGCACAAAGAGCTGGACCAGGACTGTGTGCATAAAGCTAAGAGTTTTGGAGGACTGCTCCAGCTCTGAGATGCAGATTTAGAAAACATTACCAAATAAAGTTTATAGAAGAATATAAAGGAGACTATCTTTGTGACCTGAGGTGGGAAACAATTTTATAAACACAGTTCAAAAATTGGAACCATAGGTCCTGTCTGAGCGAAGAACAGACACCCTCCGGCGACCTACACGGAGAGGTGGGGCCAAATCCAAAGCTAAGACCCGGGAGCTGTGAGAAAAGAGAAAGGGAAATCTCTCCCAACAGCCTCAGAAGCAGCGGATTAAAGCTCCACAGTCAACTTGATGTACCCTGCATCTGTGGAATACATGAATAGACAACGAATCATCCCAAATTGAGGAGCCAGGAGTCAGTGCTGTGCCTCTGAGGTGGGAGAGCCAACTTCAGGACACTGGTCCACAAGAGACCTCCCAGCTCCACATAATATCAAACGGCGAAAATCTTCCAGAGATCTCCATCTCAACACTAGCAGCCAGCTTCACTCAACGACCAGCAAGCTACAGTGCTAGACACCCTATGCCAAACAACTAGCAAGACAGGAATACAACCCCAGCCATTAGCAGAGAGGCTGCCTAAAATCATAAAAAGTCCACAGACACCCCAAAAAACACCACCAGATGTGGACCTGCCCACCAGAAAGACAAGATCCAGCCTCATCCACCAGAACACAGGCACTAGTCCCCTCCACCAGAAAGCCTACACAACCCACTGAACCAACTTTAGTCACTGGGGACAGACACCAAAAACAATGGGAACTACGAACCTGCAGCCTGCAAAAAGGAGACCCCAAACACAGTAAGATAAGAAAAATGAGAAGACAGAAAAACACACAGCAGATGAAGGAGCAAGATAAAAACCCACCAGACCAAACAAATGAAGAGGAAATAGGCAGTCTACCTGAAAAAGAATTCAGAATAATGATAGTAAAGATGATCCAAGATCCAAAATCTTGGAAATAGAATAGACAAAATGCAAGAAACAGTTAACAAGGACCTAGAAGAACTAAAGATGAATCAAGCATCGATTAAAAACACAATAAATGAAATGAAAAATACTCTAGATGGGATCAATAGCAGAATAACTGAGGCAGAAGAACGGATAAGTGAGGTGGAAGATAAAATAGTGGAAATAACTGCTGCAGAGCAAAATAAAAAAGAATGAAAAGAACTGAGGACAGTCTCAGAGACCTCTGGGACAACATTGAATGCACCAACATTCGAATTATAGGGGTTCCAGAAGAAGAAGAGAAAAAGGGACTGAGAAAATATTTGAAGAGATTATAGTTGAAAGCTTCCCTAATATAGGAAAGGAAATAGTTAATCAAGTCCAGGAGGCACAGAGAGTCCCATAGAGAATAAATCCAAGGAGAAATACGCCAAGACATATTAATCAAACTGTCAAAAATTAAACACAAATCATATTAAAAGCAGCAAGGGAAAAACAACAAATAACACACAAGGGAATCCCCATCAGGTTAACAGCTGATCTCTCAGCAGAAACTCTACAAGCCAGAAGGGAGTGGCAGGACATAATTAAAGTGATGGAGGAGAAAAACCTGCAAGCAAGACTACTCTACCCAGCAAGGATCTCATTCAGATTTGATGGAGAAATTAAAACCTTTACAGACAAGCAAAAGCTGAGAGAGTTCAGCACCACCAAACCAGCTTTACAACAAATGCTAAAGGAACTTCTCTAGGCAAGAAACACAACAGAAGGAAAATACCTACAATAACGAACCCAAAACAATTAAGGAAATGGGAATAGGAACATACATATCAATAATTACCTTAAATGTAAATGGACTAAATGCTCCCACCAAAAGACACAGATTGGCTAAATGGATACAAAAACAAGACCCATATATATGCTGTCTACAAGAGACCCACTTCGGACCTAGAGACACATACAGATTGAAAGTAAGGGGATGCAAAAAGATAGTCCATGCAAATGGAAATCAAAAGAAAGCTGGAGTAGCAATTCTTATATCAGACAAAATAGACTTTAAAGACTATTAGAAGAGACAAAGAAGGACACTACATAATGATAAAGGGATCGATCCAAGAAGAAGATATAACAATTGTAAATATTTATGCACCCAACATAGGAGCACCTCAATACATAAGGCAAATACTAACAGCCATAAAAGGGGAAATCGACAGTAACACAATCATAGTAGGGGACTTTAACACCCGACTTTTACCAATGGACAGATCATCCAAAATGAAAATAAATAAGGAAACACAAGCTTTAAATGATACATTAAACAAGATGGAGTTAGTTGATATTTATAGGACATTCCATCCAAAAACAACAGAATACACATTTTTCTCAAGGGCTCATGGAACATTCTCCAGGATAGATCATATCTTGGGTCACAAATCAAGCCTTGGTAAATTTAAGAAAATTGAAATTGTATCAAGTATCTTTTCCGACCACAATGCTATGAGACTAGACATCAATTACAGGAAAAGATCTGTAAAAAATACAAACACATGGAGGCTAAACAATACACTACTCAATAACGAAGTGATCACTGAAAAAATCAAAGAGGAAATAAAAAAATACCTAGAAACAAATGACAATGGAGACACGACAACCCAAAACCTATGGGACGCAGCAAAAGCAGTTCTAAGGGGGAAGTTTATAGCAATACAATCCCACTTTAAGAAACAGGAAACATCTCGAATAAACAGCCTAACCTTGCACCTAAAGCAATTAGAGAAAGAAGAACAAAAAACCCCCAAAATTAGCAGAAGGAAAGAAATCATAAAGATCAGATCAGAAATAAATGAAAAAGAAATGAAGGAAACGATAGCAAAGATCAATAAAACTAAAAGCTGGTTCTTCGAGAAGATAAACAAAATTGATAAACCATTAGCCAGACTCATCAAGAAAAAAAGGGAGAAGACTCAAATCAATAGAATTAGAAATGTAAAAGAAGTAAAAACTGACACTGCAGAAATACAAAAGATCATGAGAGATTACTACAAGCAACTCTATGCCAATAAAATGGACAACCTGGAAGAAATGGACAAATTCTTAGAAATGCACAACCTGCCAAGACTGAATCAGGAAGAAATAGAAAATATGAACAGACCAATCACAAGCACTGAAATTGAAACTGTGATAAAAAATCTTCCAACAAACAAAAGCCCAGGACCAGATGGCTTCACAGGCGAATTCTATCAAACATTTAGAGAAGAGCTAACACCTATCCTTCTCAAACTCTTCCAAAATATAGCAGAGGGAGGAACACTCCCAAACTCATTCTATGAGGCCACCATCACCTTGATACCAAAACCAGGCAAGGATGTCACAAAGAAAACTACAGGCCAATATCACTGATGAACATAGATGCAAAAATCCTCAACAAAATACTAGCAAACAGAATCCAACAGCACATTAAAAGGATCATACACCATGATCAAGTGGGGTTTATTCCAGGAATGCAAGGGTTCTTCAATATTCGCAAATCAATCAATGTGATACACCATATTAACAAATTGAAGAAGAAAAACCATATGATCATCTCAGTAGATGCAGAGAACGCTTTTGACAAAATTCAACACCCATTTATGATAAAAACCCTGCAGAAAGTAGGCATAGAGGGAAGTTTCCTCAACATAATAAAGGCCATATATGACAAACCCACAGCCAACATCGTCCTCAATGGTGAAAAACTGAAACCATTTCCACTAAGATCAGGAAGAAGACAAGGCTGCCCACTCTCACCACTCTTATTCAACTTAGTTTTGGAAGTTTTAGCCACAGCAATCAGAGAAGAAAAGGAAATAAAAGGAATCCAAATTGGAAAAGAAGAAGTAAAGCTGTCACTGTTTGCAGATGACATGATACTATACATAGAGAATCCTAAAGATGCTACCAGAAAACTACTAGAGCTAATCAATGAATTTGGTAAAGTAGCAGGATACAAAATTAATGCACAGAAATCTCTGGCATTCCTGTACACTAATGATGAAAAATCTGAAAGTGAAATCAAGAAAACACTCCCATTTACCATTGCAACAAGAAGAATAAAATATCTAGGACTAAACCTACCTAAGGAGACAAAAGACCTGTATGCAGAAAATTATAAGACACTGATGAAAGAAATTAAAGATGATACAAATAGATGGAGAGATATACCATGTTCCTGGATTGGAAGAATCAATATTGTGAAAATGGCTTTACTACCCAAAGCAATCTACAGATTCAATGCAATCCCTATCAAACTACATCTGGCATTTTTCACAGAATTAAACAAAAAATTTCAAAATTTGTTTGGAAAAACAAAAGACCCCGAATAGCCAAAGCAATCTTGAGAACGAAAAACAGAGCTGGAGGAATCAGGCTCCCTGACTTCAGACTATACTACAAATCTACAGTAATCAAGACAGTGTGGTACTGGCACAAAAACAGAAAGATAGATCAATGGAACAGGATAGAAAGCCCAGAGATAAACCCACGCACATATGGTCAACTTATCTTTGATAAAGGAGGCAGGAATGTACAGTGGAGAAAGGACAGTCTCTTCAATAAGTGGTGCTGGGAAAACTGGACAGGGACATGTAAAAGTATGAGATTAGATCATTCCCTGACACCATACACAAAAATAAGCTCAAAATGGATTAAAGACCTAAATGTAAGGCCAGAAACTATCAAACTCTTAGAGGAAAACATAAGCAGAACACTATGACATAAATCCCAGCAAGATCCTTTTGGACCCACCTCCTAGAGAAATGGAAATAAAAACAAAGATAAACAAATGGGACCTAATGAAACTTCAAAGCTTTTGCACAGCAACGGAAACCATAAACAAGACCAAAAGACAACCCTCAGAATGGGAGAAAATATTTGCAAATGAAGCAACTGACAAAGGATTAATCTCCAAAATTTATAAGCAGCTCATGCAGCGCAATAGCAAAAAAAACAAACTAGCCAATCCAAAAATGGGCAGAAGACTTAAATAGGCATTTCTCCAAAGAAGATATACAGACTGCCAACAAACAGGTGAAAGAATGCTCAACATCATTAATCATTAGAGAAATGCAAATCAAAACTACAATGAGATATCATCTCACACCAGTCAGAATGGCCATCATCAAGAAATCTAGAAACAATAAATGCTGGAGAGGGTGTGGAGAAAAGGGAACACTCTTGCACTGCTGGTGGGAATGTGAATTGGTACAGCCACTATGGAGAACAGTATGGAGGTTCCTTAAAAAACTAAAAATAGAACTACCATATGACCCAGTAATCCCACTACTAGGCATATACCCTGAGAAAACCATAATTTAAAAAGAGATGGGCCTCCCTGGTGGCGCAGTGGTTGAGAGTCCGCCTGCCGATGCAGGGGATACGGGTTCGTGCCCCGGTCTGGGAGGATCCCATATGCCGCGGAGCGGCTGGGCCCGTGAGCCATGGCCTCTGGGCCTGCGCGTCCGGAGCCTGTGCTCCGCAACGGGAGAGGCCACAACAGTGAGAGGCCCGCATACCGCAAAAAGAAAAAAAAAAAAAAAAAAAAAAGAGACATGTACCAAAATGTTCATTGCAGCTCTATTCACAATAGCCCGGAGATGGAAACAACCTAAGTGTCCATCATCGGATGAATGGATAAAGAAGATGTGGCACATATATACAATGGAATATTACTCAGCCATAAAAAGAAACGAAACTGAGCTATTTGTAATGAGGTGGATGGACCTAGAGTCTGTCATACAGAGTGAAGTAAGTCAGAAAGAGAAAGACAAATACCGTATGCTAACACATATATATGGAATTTAAGGAAAAAAATGTCATGAAGAACTTAGGGGTAAAACAGGAATAAAGACACAGACCTACTTGAGAATGGACTTGAGGATATGGGGAGGGGGAAGGGTAAGCTGTGACAAAGCGAAAGAGAGGCATGGACATATATACAGTACCAAACGTAAGGTAGATAGTAGGAAGCTGCTGCATAGCACAGGGAGATCGGCTCGGTGCTTTGTGGCCGCCTGGAGTGTGGGATAGGGAAGGTGGGAGGGAGGGAGATGCAAGAGGGAAGGGATGGGGGAACAGATGTATATGTATGACTGATTCACTTTGCTATAAAGCAGAAACTAATAAAAAAATAATTGGAACCATAAAGCAAACTATCGATGAACACAGTTATATCTAGATAAAGGATTTCTATTTAATGAAGCACACCAGGGTGAAAAATTAATAGAGAAGAATATGTGAATATATTTATGATGTCTATGGGAAGAAAAGCGTTAAGTTGTAAGTGTGCGGTCTCTTCTCTCCTTTGATTAGGGGGAAAGAGTGTGGGGGCAGAAATAAGACAGGTGACCAGACCTTATTTCCTTGTAAAAATGCTAACGAATGTCTCCTAGCAAAAGAGCTAAAGGGATTTCCTAGCAAGGGAGTCCTTATCTATGGAATGTTTTTAACAGGAAGAACATAGTTGGTTAAGATTGCTTCTGATAAGCCAGGAATCTATGGATTTATGGGCATGGCTCAAGGGAAAATATTATGTAATGGATAAAACCATCTAAGTATAAATTGGAGATGTTCATGACCTAGATGACAAAATATTCATTTATCCCATTTCTAGTGAACTGAACTTGATCACATGGTTAAGATGGTATCTGCCAAAATTTCTCCACTTATTATTTTCCCTTTTTCATTGTAAACAAGAACAAAAGAGCATTTTTCCTCACCACCCAGTTCTACAAAGATTCATTCACCCACTGCAGTCTCTGACCAAGAGTGCACTCTGTGCTTCAGACAGAAAGTTAAGGTGATAATGGGATGAAGCACTCTTGTTCCAGATAGAGGAAATGAAGATGATAACAGTATGCTCTGTGCTTTGGACAAGCAAGGCCCTTCGATATCTAGATGTATAATCTTGGGAAGAATTTTATTGAACCCAGGTTCCTGCATCTTTCCATTCATAGAAAAGCACTAAAACCATTAACTTGAGATATTTGTTCTTTGCGACTAGTAGAAATCTTTTACCAAAATGTATTCTTGACTGCATGTATTACCCAGCCAAAATCACAGATAAATTGTCTTCTCCTTCTCCCTCTTCGGAACAGCTTTCCCAGAGCTACTGAGCAGCTGTCACCCGGGCTATAGTCCTCGAAGACCCTGAATAAAACCTAAACTTAAGCTCTTATGTTGTGTCTTTTTCTTTCAGTTGACATAATAAGTATCTTACAGAGATACTTTAAGACTATGTAAGTATCCTGTTTGTCATCAAATTTGCACCCATTCATTTTATCCTCCCTTGATGACTCTCCCCTAAAATTATTATTGTGTGTTGGTTGCCAAATGGCAATTTTCTAATTGAATCATTTGTTCTGCATTTATTAGCTGGCACTCTGATGAAAAGAAGACATTTCCCTTCTCCCCCATTTCTTTTAAAATTTTTATTGGAGTATAGTTGATTTACAATGTTGTGTTAGTTTCTGCTGTACATGAAAGTGAATCAGTTATGCATATATATATATATATATATATATATATATACATATATATATATATATATATATACTCTTTTTTAGATTCTTTTCCCACATAGGTCATTACAGAGTATTGAGAAGAATTTCCTGTGCTATACAGTAGGTCCTTATTAGTTATCCATTTTATATATACTAGTGTGCATATGTCAACCCAATCTCCTGATTTATCTCCCCACCCCCCACTCTCCCCCCTGGTAACTATAAGTTTGTTTTCTACACCTGTCACTCTATTTCTGTTTTGTAAATAAGTTCATTTGTACCATCTTTTTAGATTCCACATATAAGCGATATCATATGATATTTGTCTTTCTGTCTGACTTAACTTCACTCAGTGTGACAATCTCTGGGTCCCTCCATGTTGCTGCAAATGGCATTATTTCATTCTTTTTTATGGCTGAGTAATATTCCATTGTATATATGTACCACATCTTCTTTTGTTTTTTTTAATTTTTGTTGGAGTATAATTGCTTTACAAGGTTGAGTTAGTTTCTGCTGTACAGCAAAGCAAATCAGTTATACGTATAAATATATCCCCTCACTTTTAGATTCCCTTCCCATTTAGGTCACCACAGAGTATTGAGTAGAGTTCCCTGTGCTATACAGTAGGTTCTCATTAATTATCTATTTTATACATAGTAGTGTCTGTATGTCAATCCCAATCTCCCAGTTCATCCCACCCACCCCTTCGCCCCTCGGTATCTGTAAGTTTGTTCTCTCCATCTGTGTCTCTATTTCTGCTTTGCAAATAAGTTCATCTGTACCATTTTTCTAGATTCCACATATAAACGATAGTATACCATATTTGTTTTCCTCTTTCTGACTCACTTCACTCTGCATGACAGTCTCTAGGTCTATCCATGTCTCGGCAAATGGCACTATTTTGTCCCTTTTTATGGCTGAGTAATAGTCCATTGTATATATGTACCAAATTTTCTTTATCCATTCCTCTGTCAATGGACATTTAGGTTGCTTCCATGTCCTGGCTATTATAAATAGTGCTGCAATGAATACTAGGGTGCATGTATTGTTTCAGATTGTGGTTTTCTCTGGATATATGCCCAGGCCCCATTTCTTTATTCAATCTTTATTTACATCAGCATGGACTCAGATTCATACTTTATTCCTTTGGTTATGATCTAGTGTTATCATTGTTTATTTTGCTATGTAACTTATCCCAGATTTGCCCAGTGGGTGTCCTTTGTTTTTTATTTGTCTTTTTATAGTAGGTACTCCTAAGGTGAAATTGCATAGAAGGTGAAATAAAGAGAAAGTAAAAATGATGTTCCTACCATTATATTTTCAAAATGTATAAAGCAAAACCTAAGGGAGTAACTAGGAAAACACAAATAATCCAAAGCTATTGGGAGTTTTAAAAGACCTCTCTCTGAATCTGATAGTTAAAGCAGACCAAGTGGATCATTACTAAGAATACAGATGTGAATAACATACCTAAGAAGATTCACCTAATACATATAGACTATTGTACCCAACAGGTAGAAAATGCACATTCTTTTTGAGGAAACATGAAAAACTTTTTATTTGGAAATATTTTTAAATATACAGAACGTTAAATAGGGAAAGCTAGAAATAGTACAAAGAACACCTATATAGCCTTTACTCAGACTAACCTATTGTTAATATTTTCTCCCATTTGTTTTATCATTTTCTGTGTATATGTATGCATTGTTTTTCCTGAATCATTTTAGTGTAAGTTGCACACATTGTGGTTATTCATTCTTAAATACTTCAAGGTATATTTCCTAAAAATAGGGATATTCTCTTGCATTACCACCACAGTTATCACCCTTAAAAACTTATATTGGTACTTTAACCTACTGTTTATATTCCAATTTTGTTAGCTGACCTAATAATATCATTTATAATGGGTTTTTTTTCCATCTTGCATAGCATCTAGTTAAGGTTAGGTATTGCATTTATTTGTCATTATCTTTGGCCTATTGTGAAATTCTTTTTAAAATAGACCAGGTTTCACCACAGTGTAGTAGTTTTCAACCAAAAAAAAGACAATTGCATACATATTTTGAAAACAAAAAACAACATAAATTATTATTTGAAAAGAAAATCAAAGTGAAAATTAGCAGTATTTTATATTGAGATCCAAAAAACAAACTAAAAAATTGCATTTCAAATTTGTGGAATATACCAAGATTAATGCTCTGAGGAATATTTGTAGCCTTGAATGCACTAATCTGAAGACATGAAAGGTGAAAATAAAGACTTCCACTCAAGATAGTAAGAATAACATTAAGCAAGCAAACTAAATGAAGTATGGAAAATAAGAGAATAAAAATAAGCAGGAAAACTAATGAAATAGATAACAACAAAGAGAGCTAGTCAATACATCCCCAAAGTAGTCATTAAAAAGATGAATATAAAAGATAACACTCTATGAATAAATCAGAAAGAGAAAAACAAATACCATATGCTAACACATATATGGAATCTAAAAAAAAAAAAAAAAAAAAAATTCTGAAGAACCTAGGGGCAGGACAGGAATAAAGACGCAGACATAGAGAATGGACTTGAGGACACGGGAAGGGGGAAGGGTAACCTGGGACGAAGTGAGAGAGTGTCATAGACATATATACACTACCAAATGTAAAATAGATAACTAATGGGAAGCAGCCGCATAGCACAGGGAGATCAGCTTGGTGCTTTGTGTCCACCTAGAGGGGTGGGATAGGGAGGGTGGGAGGGAGACACAAAAGGGAGGAGATATGGGGATGTATGTATATGTATAGCTGATTCACTTTGTTATAAAGCAGAAACTAACACACCATTGTAAAGCAATTATACTCCAATAAAGATGTTTAAAAAATTTTTTTAAATAAAAGATAACACTAGATAATCTGAGCAAGAATAAAAGGAAGAAGCCATAAACAATGAATAAAAATTATGACATTTTTACAGGTATTTTAGAGATGCAAAAATAGTTTTAAAAAATATAACTAATAAATTTTAAACATTGGATGCAATGGACAATTTTCTAAAAAAACAAAAAATACAAATTACCAAATTTTACTGAAAAAAATGAAAAGTTGAGTAAACTAATAAACATTAAAGAAGTTGAAAAGGTTGTCACATTTTCCCCTTCCTGTACCAAAGAACAATTTTTCAGGATGAAAAATATGTTTTATCAAGCTTTTTAAAGATACATAATTGCTATTTCATATAACATGTTTCAGAGAATAGAAAGAGGAAAAGTCACCAAATTACCTTGCTATCAAAGAGAACAAGGACAGTATAATTTTACTATGAACACGGATGCATTAATCCTGAATTTTAAAAATAAATCAAATTCTGAAGTACAGTCAGTTCTCATTATTTGTAGATTCCATATTTATGAACTCCCCTACTTGTCAAAATGTATTTGTAACCCCAAAATCAATACTCAAAGAGCTTGCACTGTTATTCAAAAATATGTGCAGAGTTGCAAAAAATTTGAGTTGCCAGACCTGGTTCCCAGCTGCGGTCAGACAAGGCAACACTCTGCCTTCCTGTTTTCACTCATTTACAGTGAACTAGTGTTTATTCTGCGACCTGTTTAGTGCTACATTTTTCACATCTTTGTGCTTTTTATTGGTGATTTTGCTGTTTAAAATGGCCCCCAAATATGTGCTAAAATGCCGTCTGGTGTTTTAAGCACAAAAGGCTGTGATGTGCATTTCAGAGAAAGTACATCTTAGGTATGCCTTATTCAGGCATGTGTTACAGTGTTGTTGGCCATGAGTTCGATGCTAATGAAGCAACAATATATATTAAATGAAGTGTCTTTAAACAAAAGCACACATAAAACAAGGTACGTTGACCAGTTGACTAAAATGTACCTAGAGTTTTACAGGAACCTAAGTTTGTATTTCCTCTAGGAACAATGATTCAGTGTTCACTAATTCCATGTTTGCAGCAACTATATAGACCATAGCTATGGTGAATAATGAGAAGTGACTGTATGTATAGTATAAATGTGGTGTGTGTGTATACAAAACAATTATCATAATCAGGTAAAGTTTCTCTCATCAGTACAAGGATGGTTAACACAAAACTATCAATATAATTTACCATGTTAGATTTAACAAAGAGAAAGTCACCATAATCTTTCCAATAGAGTGAGATGAAAACACTCAGTAAAATTCAATATTCATTTATGATAAAGGCTCTTAGCAAATAGGAATAGATGGCAACATCTTTAAACTCATCAATGGTTTTGTAAAAAATTAATGAACAGAAACCTCAATTAAATAGAGTTGGAAGACCAGAAGGGGGAGCTCTCATGCCCTACGATGATAATAAAGCCCAATGGGAAAAAGAAATACTCCTTTCTTGACAGGGACTCAGCCAATGAAAAACCATGATATCTTTGTTTACTATAGCCCTCCCATCTTCCTTTTCCTCCCTATAAAAAGCATTCTCTTTTCCTTGTCCTTCAGGAACTTGCATGTGGCTCACCATGATTACAGACCCTGAATTGCAATTCTCTGCTGTCCAGAATAAACTCATATTTGCTGGGGAAATATCTGGTTGTCTATTTGTTTCAGGTCAACAGTTTGGTAAACTCATATGAAAGAATAAAAGTCTAAAATAATACTGAAAAATAAAAAGGGATACCTAAATTTATTATAAAGCCATATAAATGAAGACTATAATATAGGGACTAGTAAATATATAAAAGACCCCAGAAACACACACAATCACATATGAGGCTTTAATGTATTAGAGAGATGTCAACACAAATTACTAGAAAAATAATGGACAAGTCAATAAATAGTCCTGCGTTAACTGGATTACCATATGAGAAAAAGTAAAAGTAGATTTCCATTTCATGAGAAAACTCCAAAAGTATATCAAACTTAATTGTAAAAATAATTATTTAAAAATTTCAGGGAGGGATAATTTAGGAGTTTGGGATTAATATATATACACTACTATATATAAAATCGATAACCAAAAGGACCTACTGTATAGCGCAGGGAACTCTACTCAATATTTTGTAGTAGCCTATAAGGGAAAAGAATCTGAAAATGCATATCTATATATCTGAGTCACTTTGCTGTACACCTGAAACTAAAACAACATTGTAAATCAACTATACTTAAATAAAAAATAAAAATAAAAATTTCAGAAGAAAATGTAGGAGAATATTTTTACAGCTTTGGGGTAATGGTGGATTTCTTAACAACAAAATAACAATTTTAAAAACATCATAAAAAATATATGTATTTTGGTTCATCAATATTAAAACTTTTAAACAAAATCGTTGTTATAAGCATTTGTTCAGAGACAAACCACAAAGGATTATGTTGACAAAAAATTAATCACTTGATCTAAGAAAGAAATGGAAAATTTTATTCGAGCCAAACTGAGAATTATAAACTGGGAACAGTATCTCAGAAATCTCTGAGAACTGTTCTGCCCATTAGAAGTCAAGGCACAGTTATATAAGTTTTTGAGATAGGGGCTATACATTAAATGATGTTTTATTGACAATTTACACAATCCAGATCTCGCCCCTTACAAGATCAGGAAGGAATGTTAATCTCTAAGGAGCTGTCTTGTTGATGCTAGGAGAATATTGCTCTTTATGTTTGAGCAGATATTTCTGCTGATGGGGGAGGTATGGTCAGTGCATAATGCAGATACACAATGCACAGTAGAGGGGAAAGGGGGGGCCAAAGGACAGAGAAGATTTTTTATGTTTAAATTTTTATTGTCTTGCCATAATATATGAATTTTCTTTCACAATTAGTATCCAGAATATAAAACGAACAAATCAATGAAAAGAGGCAAAGAGAACGTCGACATTATAGGTTTTTTAAGACAAAGAATTGAGCAGGGAGTTCACAAATGAAGAATAACTGATGAACATGTAGAAAGGTCTTCAATCTTGTCAGTATTCAGGGAAGTACACAATAAAATGTATGAGATATTTTATATCTATCAGACTGGCAAAATTTAAAAGTCTTATAATATCAAGTGTTTACAAGGATGTGAGAAAACTGGAATGTATAAGTTGCTAGAACTTGTTTGAAAAATTACTGGAGTAATAGCTATTAAGTTGAAATGACCATACCCTACAACCTAGAAATTTCACTTTTTCAGTATCTCTGACACATGTATACAAGGAGACTTTAAAAAATATGCTACATTGTAACAAAATTTATTTGTAAACAACTCGTCTGTCAGCTGGGAGATGGATAAACAAATGTTGGCATGTTTACAGAGTACAATACTATATGGATTACTATTTGAATGAAAGAATCAATCTATGTGGATCAATAGATCTCAAAAGACATTGCTGGGCAATAGATCCAAGCTGAAGAATCATATGCGTTGTATGATTCCATTACATGGTTTTTCAAACACATAAAATATAATCTCTCTCTACAGAAAATATAAAAAGTGGACTGACTCCACGTCAAATTTGTAGTGCGGAGATGTGGGGGGAATAAAGTAGAATACAACTACATCTGTAATATCCTATTTATTTATTAAAATTTTTAGAAAAAAATGAAACATTAGCATTGATTAATTCTGAGTAATGAACACAAATACATTGGTCATATTATTTTCTCTTTTCTCTATTTTTAAAAAAAAATGAAAATTAAAGTCATAAATGTTTAACTGAAATTAGAGGTAATAAACATGTACCATCATCAAACTCTGAAGCCCTCAATGGCATCCAGAAATTCCCTTTTGTTAAAATATCTAACGTAGGCCTGTTGGGACTTCCCTGGCAGTCCAGTGGTTAGACTTCACCTTCCAATGCAGGGGGTGCAGGTTTGATCCCTGGTCAGGGAGCTAGGATCCCACATGCCTCACGGCCAAAAAACCAAAATATAAAACAGAAGCAATATTGTAACAGATGCAATAAAAGACTTTAAGAATGGTTCACATCAAAAAAATCTTAAAAAAAAAATAAAGTAGGCCCAGGATGGAGTCACTCATGATTAACTAAGATGTAACTTTCTGTACTCTGCTCCCCAGAAAAGGAAGGCCCAGATCAGCCAATCAGTGCTTGCCTCCTCGGCACAGGTTATCTGACCTGTTCTAAGACTTACCATGGCTACAAATAAGGAAAGTAACCCTGCTCTAACCAGTCAACACATGCTCAGTATAATGTGCTTGTTTCTGCTCACTTTAGGCTATTAAACTCTCTTGCCTTTTACAGCACTTTGGAGCTCCTTTCTATCTGCCAGAGTGGATGCTGCCCAATTCATGAATCACTGAGTAAAGCTAGCAGATCAGTAAATTGTCTATAGAAATTTTTCTTTTAATACTTTGCAACTTGATTTTTTTTAATAGGATGTCTATATGATAAAGTATAAGTCAGTACTCAAAAACACTTTGATGGAGTTACTAGTGATATGAAAAATGCCAATGATTTGTAATATTCAGTGAAATAATGCAAAAATTTTAATGTATATTTAGTAAGTTCTAACTTAGTAAAAATGCAAGCGTACAGACACAGATTGGAAGGAAATACAGTTCAACCAAGGGTTATTTGTCTCATCTCTGAGCGGTATGATTCTTAAACAGATTTTCTTCCTTTGTAATTTCTGTTTTCTAGTTTTTCTAAAAAGAAAATATTTTAGAATCAGAAAACATTAAGTTAAAAATGGTTTTTCATAAAAAAGCTTTCAAGATGTTTTTATTAACAAGTTTGTTTTCTATTTCTCTCAGGACTAGCATTGAAATAGCATTTATTTTTACTGTTACATGTGAATGATTTAAGAATTTAAACCAACCCCTACATAATATTTTAGATCAGTCCTCACTTGTGATTTGGAAATATTTAAAGCTTTCAAAATAGGAATCCATTCCAGAGAACATGACAGAACATCAGCCATTGCAAACATCTGTCTAATCTTGGGACCTTGAACCTGTTTACTGGCTTATAGAGTGGTAGGCAGAGCCAGAGCCCAACAATTATCCTACCATTCATTTGCTATGAGTAATGACCATCTGCTGGGGACTGGGGAGGACCCAGCTCAGCCAACTTGACTGCCTTGGTTTGCATGATAAAGGAAGGTCACAGAAAGTCAATACAGTTGAGAGCAACTCCCCAGGTGGCAGAAACGATCTGCAAGAAACAGCAGAAATGGCTTACATTTGAGGACTGCAACTCTGAAATGAATTTTCTCTCTTTGGGGATTGCACTTCTCCAAAAGGATGCTACTTAGAAAATAAAAGTGAAATTCAAAAACTACATCTCTTTAGAAGGGCTTAGGTTTTTTGTTTGTCTGTCTCCTCTATTACTGCATGGAAAGAAATACATAGAATATTTTTTTCTTCTTGGATCTCAAGTGCACAAGAGTTTATCATATTTTTCAGTTCACATTTCACTATCACCATAGATCCATGAGAGGCTTTCTTCTATTTAATTATAAAAATATTTTCTCCTTTAGGCTGAAACTCAACTCTCATTATCCCTCCTCCTTCCTGTTTTAATGTGTTAAATAAATGTTATTAAATATAAGTGTTTTGTGAATCAACAATGAACCAAGTCCTCCACTTTCTCATGTGTTATTTTCCTATAACAATATTCTGAGAGTTTTTATAAATTAAGGATCTTCTGCTACTTCGATAAAGTAAATTATCCATTGAAAAGTTTGTCCAAATAACAGTCAGCATTACTGAGACACATGGAAATAAGTAGGGGTGGAAACGCTCTGCTTACTCTAAGAAACAGCTGGCTTTTTGTCAAGCCTGCCAACAGAATGGCCAATCAGACAAGAACAAACACAAGCACATCATTCATTCATTCAACAAATATTTATTGAGTGCTTGCTTTGTCAGGCTGAGACAAGGCCTAGCAACCGATCACAAATCATGGTTGCAGTTCCTGCTCTGTCACTTAATAGCTGCACGAATTAGTGCAGTCACCTAAATTCTCTATATCTTATTTCTTCATTTGTAAAGTGAGAAAAATAAACCCCACCCTATCTCCTTTGCAAGATTGTTTTGAAAATTAAATAGATACTGAAGGGTAAAAGAGTATGCAACCCCAAAATATGCCTCTTGGGCATATGGATTATTTTGAGCTGATTATTTTTGAGAGAAAGCAGACACAAGAGAATCCCTAAAAACTATTTTTTTAATTTTTATTTTGTCCACACCGTGCAGCTTGCAGGATGTCAGTTCCCCAACCAGGGACTTAACCTGGGCCATGGCAGTGAAAGCACCAAAACCTAACCACGAGACCACCAGGGAACTTCCTAAAAACATTTTCTTTATAAAGGAAATTTATATTTATAAGAGAAGCCTCTACTTGTGTCTCCTTTTCTCCAGGAACAAAAGGTTGGCTCTAAATAACAGGAGGATTTTGTCAATGGAGTAGGCGACCGGGTTAAATCTGCATGACAAACTTGCCCTTCCTTCCTGTTAACCTCCCACATCTAGACTGCCCCATCCTCAACATCATTCTTTTGTCTTCAGCTGAAGATGATATCAAGGTGGTCTCTTGGGCCATTTCAGGGAGTCTTACTCAGTTTTCCTAGATATCTCCCATGTATACATGAAGTTTACATGTTTATTAAACTTGTTTGTTTTTCTCTTGTTAATCTGTCCTTTATAATCTGGGGTGGTGTTTGAGCCAAGAATTTGTGCAGCTTCCTCTATACAAGTATCACAATTGTAGGGGTTCAGAACCAGTCTCCACAAAATGTGCCACATTTTTTTTTTTTTTTTTTTTTTTTGCGGTACGTGGGCCTCTCACTGTTGTGGCCTCTCCCGTTGCGGGGCACAGGCTCCAGATGCGCAGGCTCAGCGGCCATGGCTCAGGGGTCCAGCCACTCCACGGCATGTGGGATCTTCCCAGACCGGGGCACGAACCCGTGTCCCCTGCATCGGCAGGCAGACTCTCAACCACTGCACCACCAGGGAAGCCCAAAATGTGCCACTTTTGTATGAGGATTATTTTTGAGCTAAAGGCAATCGAGACCCTGAAGAGTCAAGAGAAACAACTACCCTTCCTTTAACTACCTAGAAGAATTTAAATTGGGGATTATTCCCAGAAAAAAGTTATTACCAGAGATAAAGTTTATCTAAGTGCCCCATCAGTATGGCAGGGCAAATAGCTACTCACCAAACATCTGCTGTTCTTCTTATCGTCCCGTGAATGATCATCCTGTCCTTGGAAGCCTCAGGCCCCTGTCCCATTACTTAGTTCAGAATGGCATATATAGCTCATTTTATCTTTCTGTCTTTAAACTTCTCAGGTATGTGGTTCTCTGACCTTCTCATGCATGTGGGGTTCCAGTACATACAAAATTAAATTTGATTTTCTCCTGTTAATCTGTCTCATGTCATTTTAATTCTTAGACCAGCCAGAAGAACCTAGAAGGGTAAAGTTTTCTTTATCCTCAACACTAGTATTAATTTGTTGATGTTGCCAAAAGAAAGAGAGCAGAGGCCAGGTTAAGCCAGCTGAAAAGGAGCAGCAGAGGAACCTTAGCCATTGCTGTGGCCATGCTTATAAAAACTAATAATAAAACACTTATAAGGAACTGAGGGGCTTCCCTGGTGGCACAGTGGTTAAGAATCCGCCTGCCAGTGCAGGGGACACAGGTTTGAGCCCTAGTCCCAGAAGATCCCACATGCCAGGGAGCAACTAAGCCTGTGCGCCACAACTACTGAGCCTGTGCTCTAGAGCCCGTGAGCCACAACTACTGAGCCCACACACCACAACTACTGAAACTTGTGCGCCTAGAACCTGTGCTCTGCAGCAAGAGAAACCACCACAATGAGAAGCCTGCACACTGCAATGAAGAGTAGCCCCTGCTCGCTGCAACTAGAGAAAGCCCATGTGCAGGAACAAAGACCCAAAGCAGCCCAAAATAAATAAATAAATTTATTTTTAAAAAAAAAGAAAAAGGGGGGCCTCCCTGGTGGCGCAGTAGTTGAGAGTCCCCCTGCCGATGCAGGGGATACGGGTTCGTGCCCCGGTCCAGGAGGATCCCATATGCCATGGAGCGGCTGGGCCCATGAGCCATGGCCACTGGGCCTGCGCGTCCAGAGCCTGTGCTCCGCAGGGGAGAGGCCACAACAGTGTGAGAGGCCCGCGTACCGAAAAAAAAAAAAAGAGGAACTGAAGAACTTGAAGGAATGGTCACAATCTTGCCCATGACCACCGAGAGAAAAATTATGACTGAATGTGAAATAAAACCAGAAGGTAGTGAACAGCAGGCAATCCAAAATGTTCTCTTTCTCCAGGTTCAAGATATTCCCGTCCTAGATTTGGGGAGAGAGAACAGGATACCCAAGGAATAATGTCATCCACTTCCCCAGATGTAAGGTCAAGAACTCTTGTCACTCTGGTAAGTGTATGCAAACATCTCAGGAACAGTGAAAACTGTGGAGTGGGATGACAAATAGAATAAGGCCCCTGTAGAAAGAACATGTCATAAGTGCGTGAGCCAAAACCAAAGGAAGGAGAAAACGCAAATAAAATTTTTAAGCATTTACTCTATATTATAAAAGATATTCCAAGCAAAAATGAAAATAAGAAATATCATTGCACTGATGTATTTATAGGTGGGTAGTAAACCAAACATTTTCCCCCATACTTTAAAAAAAAAAAGTAAAAATGAAAATAAAAAGACTCATTGTAACCTTGAAAACATGATGTTGAGTGAAATAAGCTGGATACCCAAGGACAAATGTATGATTCCACATACAAGTGAAATAGCTAGAATAGGTAAATTCACAGAGTAGATTATATGTTACCAGGGGCTAAAAGGAGGGGGATTGGAGAGTTATTGCTTAATGGGTACAGAGTTTCTGTTTGGGGTGATGAAAAAGTTTTGGAAATAGTGGTGGTTGCACAACATTGTGAATGTGCTTAATCCCACTGAATTGTACACTTAAAATGGTTAAAAGGCTAATTTTACGTTGCATATATATTTTACCACAATTTTTAAATGGAAGGGAAAATCCTCATTGCACTGATTTATCTTGAAACAGTTAATAGAAAAAATAGCAGATCGTAAGAATATTTGGAATCCTAGAATTACAGCTAAAGGTGATATCCATAAAGCATATTTGGATCAAGCTGACACAGCCTGAAGAACTGCCTTACTCTAGTTTAGAGACATCTCTGAAGGACAAGCAAGAGACTGTGAAAACCTTGAGGAGGGGAACCTTGTCATAAGAATCTTTTATCTTCTTGTTAACAGAATAGAATCTGGTATCCAGTTGATATTTAAATGGCTCTTGAATGGGCTATATAGAATCAAAGCTGTCTCATACATTCACTGAAAAATAATCTATGGTTCCTCTTACGTACCAGGTACTGAGCTAGGTACTGGTAGTCTGACTGCCCTCCAAGCTCACAGTCCATAGAGAGAGCCGGGCTATAAGGCAGGGAGGCTGAGGCACAAGTGGAGGGTCTGAGAGGCTATGGGAGAAGGCTTAGCTGGGTGTAGGAGAGTGGGACATTGGGTCTCTGCAGAGGTTCTGATGCAAAAAAGAGCAGGATGGAGAAGTGATGAAAGAGCTCAATGTAGAGGATATAAATTTTATCTGAAGAGCAATTGTTACCGAACCAAACCTGGGTCCACGCACCTGTGCACAGTAAAGCCAATCTACTGACGCCGGGTTGTGGTGAAGGAAAGTGCAGCATTCATTGTAAGGCACCAGACAATGAGTCTGGAGCAGTTCATGTTCAAAAAGCCCAAACTCCCTGATGGGTTTTTAGGGAGGCATTGTTAAAGGCCAGGTGAGGGAGGAGAGTCACAGGGTATGTGATCAGCTTGTGCACAATTCTCTGATTGATTGATAGTGAGGTAACGTCGATTTCACAGGGGTTAACATTATCTATCCTCAGGCTCCAGGAGGTCTGGGAGCTATGTTCTCGTGGTCATCAAGTAGTTAACATCTTCCATTTGGTGGGGGGTTTTCACACCTGAAAAACAACTCAGGAAATGTGCATCAGATACTATTATCTAGGTTCTTCAGAGAGGAGCTAAAGCAGAGGATATGGGGGAGGCGTCTGCCCTGGGAAGGCTCCATAGAGTCCTGCTCGGTTACACAATGAAAAGCTATTTAAAAGGCTTTGATTCAAGGAGTAAAGTGAGTATATTTGTATTCTAAGAACCCTCTCTGTATTTACCAAAATACTAGTAAGATGTACCAAAATGTTATCCATGAGATTTCACTTAACCTTTACTTAAAAATATTTTTGTCTATTCTGTTTGAATATTTTACAGTAAGCGTACAAAATATTTACAATCAATACAATCAGTAGAGCTCTTTTCATTAAGAAGAAATGAGAAAATAGGAGGAGACAAAGGAGGAAGAGGAGGAAAGAATGGGGAGGACCATCTGGTTGCAGGGTGAAGAGATTCAGGGAGGCTTCTAAAACCTATATCATACTGTGTTATTCTCTTGCTCAAACCCCCCTATGGCTTCCCAGCATACTTGTATTGAAATCCAAGTCCCTGGACAGCCTGCATGTCTTAGGGGGCCTGGCCTTGCATATCTCTTGGACCTCCTTACACACCCCTCTTCCTTTGCCTCATTGAGCTACAACCATGCTCAAAACCTTTGCTTCACTTTTTCACTGCATTCAGGTCTCTGATCAGATGTCACCATGGAGCCTTTTCTAGCCACCACTCCCTGCTACTCTCTGTCCTCCTCAACTTCCTTTATTTTACTTTGTCAGGGAGGAAGAAATTTTCCTCTACCATCCTATGGTCTTCTGGCTGGCCTAAGAATTAAATTGACATGAGACAAATTAACAGGAGAATCGAACAATAGTTTAATAATACATATACATGGGAGAAACCCTGGAGAACTGAGTAACTCACCAAAGTGGCCAAAGCCCTCACCTTAAATACCACCTTCAGCTAAAGACAAAAGAGGATGTTGGGGCTAGTGGTTTGGGACTTCAGATGGGAGGAAGGCAGTTCACTTGGAGATGGAAAAGCAAATGTTTGGTAAGGTAATGTTTGCTGGGCCTTGCAGAGACAATGAGACACAGAGTGGACTCTGATCTCTAGGCCCCACCACCCCTAGCCCATATTCTTTGCAGATATCTCTGGTGATAGCTCTGTTCTAGAATATGTCCTTTATCAAAATTCTTTAGGCAGTTAGGGGGAGGTAAAAAGAAAGACTTCCTGAGTCTTCTATTTCTTAAAAATAATCAGCCTAAAATAATCTTCATGCCAAAGAGACACATCATGGGGTAGCAAATTTTGCTCCCCTACAATCTCATACACTTATCACATACTACCTGATATTAAGTTAACGAGTTGTTGATTGTCTTTTCCTCTAACAGATTGTAAACTCCAGGAGGACTTTGTTTTGTTCAGAGTTCTGTCTTCCAGTGCCCAAAACAGTGTCCGGCACAGAAAATGTCCCCGGTAAATATTTGTGGAATGAATAAAGAAAATGGTAGGCCATGGATAACATGGGTCTCTACCTTTGCTGCCTAGGTGTGAATATGTTGTGACTCTTAGGTTTAAGAGGAAGCCTGGGTCAGAGGATGAAACAGGAGGGAAGGGGGCAAGACACAACCTTTAAAAGAATGACATAGCCATAGGACATGACAAAAACTGGTTAGAACTAACTAGATCCAAGATGGCAGAAGATTTGACTTCCAGTGGACCTTGAGCCTCATTATATGCTCATTGTAATACATTAGCATAAGCTAAGTGACACACCCACCAGCACCATGACAGTTCTGAGGCCAACCATCAAAGATCAAAAAGTGGACAGTGGCCCAATTCCTGGAAATCTCCACCCCTATCCCAAAATACTTGGAAAATCCTCCTCCTCATTAGCCTATGAAATTACCCAGCCCACAAAAACTAACCACCCCATATTTCGGGGCCTCTCGCCTTCTGAGATGGCCCACACTCTGTCTGTGGAGTGTGTTTCTAAATAAATAAATCAACTTCTTACCTATCACTTTGTCTCTCACTGAATTCTTTCTCAGATGAGATATCAAGAGTCTGAGCTTCATCAAGTCCTGAGGCCAAGTGTGTGACCTCAGTTAAAAGAGCATGGGTTCAAGTCCCATCTGGGTTTTGGCTGGTTTCAAGCCCTGGCACATGGGTTCAAGTCCCAGTCTGAGTTACACATTTCAGTGATGCAGGAAATTGGTGAATTCTGGTTTGAGTGCTTTGAATTTGAGGAATTTGAGGAGCTCAGGAGAAGTAAAACAGCTCTGCCAACAAACGGCCCTCTCTATTGTTAAAGAACAAAATTCAGCTGAGTAAATTTAGAGATCTAATTGGCTTTATTCAGCAAGTCATGAATTGGGTAGCATCTAGCAGAGAGAAAGGAGTTTCAAGCGAGAGATTTTTATAGGCCAAAGTGAGCAGGAATGAGGAAGTTATACTGAGCATATACTGATTGGTTAAAGCAAGGTTACCACCCTTACATAGAGCAGAGGCAAGGCTTGGAGCCATCAGGTACCCTGAGCTAAGCAGGAAAGCGCTGACTGGTTGACATTGACCTTCCTTCTCTGGGAGAGCGGAGCATAGAAACTCAGTGACTTCTCTGGTGGTCCTGTGGTTAAGACTCCATGCTCCCATTGCAGAGAGCCCAGGTTTGATCCCTGGTCAGGGAACTGGATCCCACGTGCCGCAACTAAGACCCAGTGCAGCCAAAGAAAGAAAAGAGAAGAAACTCAGTTAAGTTTTGGTTTGCTAATGTGTATTAGCATGAATGGCTCCATTTTGGGCTCAGTCTGGTTACTTTAAGAGTACTGATATAGAAGAGAGAGAAACAGTTGATTACTGAGTAAATAAGATCAGATTTACACATACATGTAAGGTAACATGAAAATGACTACAAAATCTGGTCACAATTTCATGCAGTTTTGTACAGTAAAGTAGGAGAAAGAAATGAATGCCTCTTGAATGAAAGGCAATGAAATGCCTCTTATTTCCTTAGCAGACAAGTGGATGTGCCTGTGTTTATCTCCTCTTTACATGATCTATACATATGAGAGATTTCTGAATTAATTTTGGCAGTAGGTGTTTACAGTTCCAAGGATCAGAAGACCTTGATCTTGCATTACAAAATCCAATTTAGGGTCTCTTATGGAGCTTATTATATTTTCAGTGAGACACTCTAAGGAGGGGAGAGAAAGTTGAAACTAAGCAGAATCCTGTGGGGCCCTCCCGGGTAAAAAAAACCTTTCCTTGTCCCCAGTTTCTTATTTTCAGGATAAAGGCTTCAGCCTCCCAGACCTTCCCGAATACCACAGAGCTGATTCAAGCAGTTGCTAATCAGGGAAGTAAGGGAAAGCAGAAACAAAGGAGGAACGATCAAGAAACTATAGTGCAGGATCCTGGTTATACAGAAGGGATATACAGAACAATATCTTTGAGTTCTTCTGCAGGAACTAAGGCCCCCACCCAGGTGGAGGATGGAAACTTCAAGCTAGTGATTAAGAGCCCTGGAAGCACCAGCATGTTACCTCACCAAGAATCAATCAGAAGAAAGTCACACACCCTGCAGACACCCCAAATTTTGCCTATAATAACTTTTCCCCAAAACCATCAGCGAGTTCAAGGTTTTTGAGCATGACCCACCTGTTCTCCTTGCTTGGCCCTAAAATAAGCCTTTCCCTGCTCCAAACTCCAACATTTTGGTTTGTTTGGCCTCGATGTGCATCAGGCACTCAAACTTGCATTCAGTAAGAAAGGCAGGGATGGCAGCTGCTTCCTTCCCCAAAGAAAATTTCAGCATTTTACTTTACAAAGAATAAAGGGGGACTTCCCTGGTGGCACAGTGGTTAAGAATCCGCCATCCAATGCAGGGGACATGGGTTCAATCCCTGGTCCAGGAAGATCCCACATGCCACAGAGCAACTAAGCCCATGTGCCACAACTACTGAGCCTGCACTCTAGAACCTGCAAGCCACAGCTACTGAGCCTGTGCACCACAACTGCTGAAGCCCACGCACTTAGAGCCCGTGCTCCGCAACAAGAGAAGCCACTGCAATGAGAAGCCCGCGCACTGCAATGAAGAGTAGCCCCCACTTGCCACAACTAGAGAAAACCCGCGCATAGCAACAAAGACCCAACGCAGCCAAAAAATAAATAAAATTTTTAAAAAGAATAAAGTGGAAATGCTCCATAAGATGTTGGATATGTGGGATTAGGACTCTGGAGATGAAGTTGGGGCTCATCCTGTAACAGGGAAGAGCAAAATCTGACTCCATGTTGGATCTGTTTCTTGTACATTAACCTTTTTTTTTCATTCCTTTTGTTACTATAATCATACATAAAGGCCTGCCTCGGGGAACCCTGACCCTCTGCCTGAATGTTAAAGTGTCTTTGTTCAGCTCACGGGGAGACAGTCTGATCCTGCTCACCTGTGAATGGCTGCAGAAAAGAAGAAATTAACACATCCCCTCCCCAATGCTGGCCAAGCCAGGAGATATTTTACAAAACTAATGACCTTTTTGCCTTACTTCCTCACCTCCTCCTCCTCTCTGTTCTATAAAAGAAACTGGCATCCAGACCCCAATAAAATGGTTTTTGGGGACACTAGTCCACCATCTTCTTGGTCTGCTGGCTTTCTGAATAAAGTCGCTATTGCTTGTCTCAACACTACATCTCCCAATTTACTGGCCTGTCATGCAGCAAGCAGAGCAAGCTTGGACTCTGCAACAATCTACATTTGATGCTATTCACATGTTGGAAACATAACAACAGAATCCCCTCTCTGAATTACTATTTTAACATGACTTAAAAGTCACCAAGGGCTTCCCTGGTGGCGCAGTGGTTGAGAGTCTGCCTGCCGATGCAGGGGATGCAGGTTCGTGCCCCGGTCCAGGAGGATCCCACATGCTGTGGAGCGGCTGGGCCCGTGAGCCTTGGCCGCTGAGCCTGCGCATCCAGAGCCTGTGCTCCACAACGGGAGAGGCCACAACAGTGAGAGGCCCGCATACTGCAAAAAAAAAAAAAAGTCACCAAAAATTTCTTTCATTATGCTCCCTCCTGTTTCAGTTTTCAAGATTGTAGTTATAAATTTTCTGTTGATTTTTTTTAAGTATTAAAAAATATTTGCTTTGATGGTTGTTTTCTTTCATAGAGGTATCATTTGGCCCCTTGTGGGCAAGGAAAGAAAAGAGGAGAGAAATGTTCTCCAGGGTGGAAAGAAAACCTCTCTCTCGAATGGATTAACTAAATTGGCAGAGTCTCCCCTGCCCTTTAGAAAGAGGAAATATCTTCTTTTTTTTTTTTTTTACGGTACGTGGGCCTCTCACTGTTGTGGCCTCTCCCGTTGCGGAGCACAGGCTCTGAACGTGCAGGCCCAGCGGCCACGGCTCACGGGCCCAGCCGCTCCGTGGCATGTGGGATCTTCCCGGACCGGGGCACGAACCCGTATCTCCTGCATCGGCAGGCGGACTCTCAACCACTGCGCCACCAGGGAAGCCCAAGGAAATATCTTCTTTATGCTGAAGATTTAGGCTCTTCCTGAGAGCTATCAAGAAAGAAAAGTGAAAGAAGCTTTTATCTTGAGAACCAAGAGTGGACCACACCCTTTAGGATGTAGAGGTGATGCGAGAACTGAAGGGAAATGGATGGGGAGAAGGGAATAAAGGACCAGTGGGAGTAGCCAGAGGAGAACACCAAGAGGAAGAGTCCTGCAGGACATGTGTTGTTCTTACTGGCTCCATCAACTCAACTCTAGTTGAGTCTTCTCTGGGGAAGAAACTTCTTGCCCTCAACATCTATACCTCAGAACTAGTCACCAACAGGAACGACTCTACGCAGGCACAGAGGCTTTGCCCCACTGCCTTCTGCACTCTTGGTGACTCTCTATGGTCCCCATAAGCCCAGGGGAGTCCTGGCCAGTGTCAACTAAAAGTTGTCACTTACCATCTGGTTCTACAAGAATGAAGTCACTAGCCACTGCAGTCACTGACCTTCAACGCACCCTGAAAGGAGTTCAGGGTGGAGACCAGGAATTGGGCACTCTGTGCTCTGGGGAGAACTGGTAGAACAGACCTTCAGATAGCTAGATATTTTCAGGAGAAAATTTTATGAGCCCAACTTCTTGCATCTTCTCCTATCTAGAAAAGCACTAAAATCATTAACGGAGACATCTGCTCCTCATGACTAGCAGCAACCTTCTGCCAAAATGTGTGTTTGATTGCACGTATCCCCTTTCATTAAAATCATAGATACAGCGACCTCCCCCCTACCTTTTTGGTGCAATTCCTCATAGCTATCTGAGAGGCTGTTTCCTGGGCAATTCCTCATTAGACCCCAAATAAAACTTAACTCACAACTTTCACATTGTGCTTTTTTTTTTTCAGTCAACAATGGTAATGAAGCAAATTCTTTTTGGACAAACAAAAAAAAATGCCCACAATTTCCATATTTTTCTGCAAAGCAATAATAAAATACTTTAACGACCTAAGAAAAGATCTTGTAGGTGAAGCTGTATTTATACCTCATTACTGAAATATTTGAATAAGAATTAAAGATTACATGCAAAGCCAGAAATTGAAAGCATCCAAACTTGTTGAATTGGAATATTCAGGAGACAAGTGAATTCAGGAGCACAATTTTAAGGAATGTTACATCACCACTGCCTGTGGAAAAACACAGACACTGATGATGCTGCGTTGGAAAGTTTAGTAGAAGACTTAGCCTGTGAGTATTAAGAGGATTTAGGAATTCGTTTTCACTTATATTTCCCTTTTGTGTATGATCCACAGTGGAGTGGATTTAAGCTATGCCTAAATAAATCTAAGAGAAGTCTTTGAATAAATAGAAAATAAAAATTATGTGATTAGAAAAAATGTTATAAACACCCCTTTCATACACTTCGCATAGTGAGCCCAAGTCAATGTTTCAATCAATTCATTCATGAGGGAACCAGCTGTGTGACAATGCAGGTTCTAAGGAGATAGGAGAAAGTGGATTAATAAATGAAAGAAGGAAGGCTAAAAATAAGATTGTTAAATCAGTTACAAAATGGATTAATGAGCTACAAGGCAATAATCCCAAACCTTTGAGGAACCTCTCCTTATCTGTTTTCTATAAATTAACCTGGAACCTGACAGAATTGTAGAAAGACTGGTTCTAAGTCAACATGCATTATATTCCCAGAGCCTGAGGACCCTTCAGTGGGCTTGTTGGACATTAAAAAGGCGTGCAAGCAGCTTTCAGCCTGATTTCTAAGTTTTAGATAGTTTTTCTGAACATTGAAGAGGCATAGCAACCAAAATATTTTCTTCAAACAGTTTTCTTGAAAGATTTTGACAGTTGTGTAATAGGGTACTTGGTAAGGAGGACTTTTTTTTTTCTGGCTGGAGAATGGTATTGATACTTTATTTTATTTTTTCCTTTTTTGACTAGTTTATTTCCCTTAGCATAATGTCTTCAAAGTTCATCCATACTGTAGCACATGTGAGAGTTTCCTTCCTTTTTAAGGCTGAATAATGTTCTAGTACATGTATACAGCACGTTTTGTTAATCCATACATCTGTTGACGAATAATTGTCAACCTTTTGGCTCTTCTGAATAGTGCTGCTATGAACGTGAGGGTACAAAGATTTGTTTGAGTCTCTGCTTTCCATTCTTTGGGATATATACCCAAAAGTGGAATTTCTGAATCAGAAAATGGTATTTTAAAATTTAGATATTACTAACTGGGAAGGAATGCTACTAAACGGTTTTTAGCAGGGCAGTGACGTGATCTGGATGTGTTTTCAAAGAACCACTCTGGCTTTGTGTGGAGATGAGACTCTGGGGGCTGAGAGGGAAGCCATGAGACTGGTCCCAGAAGTCCATGCAGGAAGATGGTACCTCACCCAGAACAGGAGCACAAGAGAAGTGAGAAACATTGGATCTTGATTTACTTCTGAGGTGGAAACAAATAAATTTGCTGATGTATTTTCTGTATTTACACAAGTATGTATAAGGCAAATATCCCTCCTTTGTTCTTTTGTTGCAGGAAAGAGAGTGGGGTATGAGAGGATGGTAATGTCCCAGGTCTCGGGGGGCACAGGTTTGATCTCTGATTGGGGAACTAAGATCTCACATGCTGCGCAGCCAAATAAATAAATAAAACAATTGCAAGTCCTGTTCAAAGCCTCTCTCCTCTTCCAAGTTTAGCTCTGTCCTAACTATGCATCTCTTCAGTGATTCTCACCTCCTGATATTCACACCCTCATGCAATCCCCTCCCACACCAAAAAAGGGCTCACATGTATAAGGGCATGGCAGAAATTATGGCATATGACTTTCAAAACTGATATGTTGGCTTCTGACTTGTTCTTTATTGATTCACTTGCTCTGGGGATGCCAGCAACCATGTCTTGAATACACTCAAGCAGCCTTATGGAGAGTTCCAAATGGTGAAGAACTGAGGCCTCCTGCCAACAGCCAACCTCAGCTCCACAGACACATGAGTGAGCCACCTTGAAAGTAGATTCTCCAGGCCCAGTCAAACCTTCAGATGACTGCAGCCCTTGCCAACATCTAGACTATAATATCTTGAGAGACCCTGAGCCAGTAACACCCAACTAAACCACTCCCAAATTCCTGATCACAGAAACTTGTTGGAAAAGACATGTTTATTTTTGGTTTAGGCTGCAAATTTTAGAGTAATTTGCTAGGCAGTGATCGATAACTAATACATCCACTTATTCCCTTTGCTGCCTCCGGCTTCTCCAAGGTCAAGTTAGAGGAGGCAGAATTAGAAAATATGGGACTAATAACTTACCTAATTGGTGGTATTGTAATCTGGTACAGCCCAAATACTGACTCTCTTGCTGGGATGCAGGCTATGAACTCTTTAAGAGACTCTGCTTGGATTCTGACTAGGGCAAAGTACTGTCTGTCTTTACTTATTTATTCATTCATTCAATCTATCTATCTATCTGTCTATCTATCTATCTACTCCAGGTCTTAGTTGCAGCATACAGGATCTTAGTTGCAGCATGCAGGACGTAGTTCCCTGACCAGGGATTGAACCTGGGACCCTGCATTGGAAGTGCAGAGTCTTAACCACTGGACCACCAGAGAAGTCCCTGCCTTTACTCTCGTAATGCCCCTCCCCCTCAGCAACTGCCCGTGTGGTGGGAATCACAGTCTCCTATTGCTGAGGTCCCCTCACCCTGGCAGGCTTCACTCTGGGACAGGATACTTAGATGGTCACCCAGAGCCCTGTTACCATTCTTTGATGTCCATTTAACCTAAGGGAAACACCTATAAAGTTGCAGTGCAAGATGATGGATATGTAGGAAGACGCCCTATTACCTTCCATTCTCCAGTGGAGGAGGCACAGGTTTCTAGGCTCATGGATGCTCCCAGATTCGAGGGCACATATATCAAACTCTTCCAAGAACCTTCTCACCATTCTATATGCCAGTGACTTCACCAGGATGAGTCCATGACTTTGGTAGTTCATTAGGTGCCCAGCAGAGGAGGGAAATGCCCTTTCCCATACTTGTAGACACCTCTAGTCTTTCCCAGTTATCTTGTTGAAGCCCTCTTCTGTTGGCTTGGTGTGGGGTAAGTAATCCTCCCCTCTTCTGGCTTGATGTGGAGAAAGAAGTCCTCAAAGGCTGTCTGTGTTGGAAGTTTGCATGACAGAACTTAGAACTGTAGTCTAGTTTATCTTCAGAAGGGGCTTTGTATTTCTACAGTAATGTTCTTAATTTTGGTTGCTATTGGTCACTGGTTGGTATGTGAATTCAAATTTAAATGGAGCTGAGGAAAATACACACTGAACTTGACCTTTTTCCGGTAATGCATGGACATCACTCTTAGTGTTTTGTGTGACAATCCAGACTGCATATTGCATACATTTTAGAAACATTATTAAATCAATTTCAAATTATAATAAAATATATTAAAATATAAAAATTTCTCTTAGAGTGATACTATCTTTACATGACAACTAGATTCTTTGTGTTTGTGTTTTGTTTGTTTTCCTTTCCAAGATTGGAATGGCAGTTTGGAGAGAAGAAAATTCATAAGATTTTAAGTCAGATAAATCTAGATTAAAAATATGACTCCCACTTGCTTATTAAATTAACCTCAGCTCTCTGAGCCTCTCATTTGTTATTTGGAGACAATCATGTTTATTCTGAAAGATTTTTGTGAGGATAAAAGATGATATAAGGTACTTAGAATAGCTTCTGGGAAAGAGACACTCAACAGAGTGCAGCTAGTACCAGTTATTGTCATTATGAAAGTATATAGAGCTTTTACACAGTTGAAATATAAACTAGGCTAAATTTTGAGTTCTAATTTTTTGAATTTATCTAAACTTGTTTCAAAAATGTTTTCCATGTGTTCCACAATAATCATACTCTCATTTCAATGACTGTAAAATATTCCAACATATTGATATTTTATAATTTATAAGCATTCTCTATTCCCTAAAATTTAGGATATTTATAGTTTAACGCTTTTTCATTCTTGCCGTTTCAAATTATGTGCTATAAACATTTTCATACATATAGCTCTTTTTTCTTATGTTAAATTACTTCTCTGAGATAAAACTCCAGTTGTGGAATTACCACAGTGGGTGAGAGTGCATGAATATTTTTATGACTTTATATGTAATCTCTACTGGAATATAGGGCACTGTCAAAATTATTTGTTATTCCCAGGAAACCTCCCCCTATGATTCAAGAGTTCCCATGAGGAAAGGACTATGGTCTATTTGTCTCTGTATCCAGGAGTTGAGCATGGTCCCTGAAACAGAGAGGATACTAAAGGAAAGAATGAATAAATCTTAACTACTGAAACAGACTATTACATAAACTAAGCAGCTAGCAAAATGGAGTCTGTTTAAACAGGAAAAAAAAAAGGCTGCAATTACAAGGACCAGTCAAAACACTATTCAAAGAAGTGGGAATAGGACCATTCTGAGCTACATTCAGCCAGATGGTGACATCAACCCCATATATGCTAAAATGCTGGCCAGAGGGTTTTCAGTATAAGAAGCACTGAGCAGTCCCTGGATAGCTGAGAAGCCCACTTGGATAAACTGATTGATGGCCTTTACTCTTCTTTTCCTCTAGGAGCACAAGAGTGATAATACCTGGCTTTCCAAGGTTCTTCTGGGAAGCATTCTCAAGATTTTCAGCCTCAGAGGTCATCTTTTCTTTTTTAAAAAGCTTTATCTCTAACCTGTAATGGTAGAGAATTTTTCTCCCCTTTAATTGTGATATATAACCCATGAGCATAAAAGGACACACAATATAAATGTATAAAGTATAAAAAGTAGTTAGAAAACAAAGTCCCAGGTAACTACAACCCAAGTCAAGAAAGACAAGATACTGCTAGCAGCCACCACACTTCCAAGGGCCCTTTCCTTTTCACACTGCCTTTTCAACCCCTTCTCAGAGGTGATCCCCATTGTGACTTATGGCAATCACTTCCTTATCTTTATGTATAATTTTATCACTTGTGTATCTGCATTAGTTTCCTATTGCTGCTGTAACAAATGACCACGTACTTGGTGGTTTGAAACAATACAAATTTATCATTTTAGAGTTCTGTAAGTTACAAGTCCAACACAAGTCTTGCTGGGCTAAAGTTGAGGTGTCAGCAGGGCTGTGTTCCTTTCTGGAGGCTCTAGGGGAAAATCTCCTTGCCCTTTCCTGCTTCTAGAGGCTGGCCAAATTCTTTGGCCATGGCTCCCTTCCTCCATCTTCAAAATGAGCAATGTACCATCTCTCTGACCCTTCTTCCATTGTCACATCTCTTTCTCTGACTCTTAATTCTCACTTCAAAAGACCCTTGTATTACATTGGGTCTACCCAGGTAATCCAGAAGAATCTCCCCCATCTCCAGATCTCTAACATTAAGAACAGCTGGAAGGTCCCTTTGACATGTAAAGTAACATATTACAAATTCTGAGATTACAGAGTGGAAATCTTGGCGGGGGTTGGGGGAGGCATTATAGTATTTTGCCTAACCACAGTAACCATCTCCAAATCCATGGTTTAGTGTGACCTGTTTTTTACAAAAAATGGAGACAGTCTCTTTGTATTCAAGTGTGTCTTGATTCTTTTCCTCAACATTATGTTTGTAAGATTCACCCACATTCCCCATAGCTGTAGCTCATGTTCATTGTATGAATATACAATTAATAGACAACTGGGTTATTTCCAGTCTGGAGGCCATTATGAACTACACCATTATGAACATTGCCATTCGTGTATACTTGTACACATATGCACACATTTCTCCAAGAAAGTATATTTGCAAGAGTGAAATTGCTAAGTCTAAAGTTATGTGTGTCTTCAACTTGACAAGGTAATGAAAATTGTTTTCCAAAGTAGTTATTCAAATTTACACTCCCAGGAATAGTGTCTGAAAGCTCCCACTGCTCCACATTCCTCACTCAACATGTTATTGTCAGATTTTCAATTTTTGTCAGTTGAGTGGGTACACAATAGTATCTCCTTGTGGCTTTAATTTGTATCTTATGATTAATAATGAGAGCATATTTTCATATGTTCATTGGTCATTTGAATTTCTTCTTCATGAAGGAATTGTCCACACATTTAGCCCATTTTTTAACTGGGTTGTTTTTTCCTTATTAATTTTCAGGAGGCCATTATATCTTCTAGATACAACTCTTTGTCATTTTTAAGTCTTCAAATATTTTATCTAAGTCTGTGTCTTTTTTTTTACTGTCTTTGTAGTGTTTTTGATGAAGAATGTCTTCATTTTAATGTAGGTTAATTTATCAATTTTAACATTTATGGTTAGTGTTTCCTTTTTAAGAAAACTTTCCCAATGCTGAGGTCATAAAGATGTACTTATATATAACCTTCTAAAAGCTTTCCAGTTTCGCTTATCATGGTTGGGTCAATAATCCATCTAGAATTGAATTTTGGTATGGTGCCATGTAGGGGTTCAATTTTATTTCACTTTTTATGGCTATCCAATTGACCCTGTAGTATTTATTAAACAGACCGATTCTGCAGTGCCAACTTTCTCACAAATCAAGTGCCCATATATGCAGGAGTCTGCTTCTGGATTTTCTCTTCTATCTCATTGTTCAAGTTCACCACCATTGCAAAAGCACCACACTATTATAATAACCATAGTTTTATAATAAGTAATATCTAATGACAGAGTAAGACTTCCCATTTTGTTCTTCAACATAGTCTTAGCTGTTTGTGAAATAAAATTCATATTTTATAGCAAGACATGAAAAATTTAAACAAAAAATTTTCTCTGCCCTTTGACCTCCATTCTCTCCTCTACTGTGCATTGTGTATCTATATTATGCATCGACCAAACCTCCCCCAGCAGCAGAAATACCTGTTCAATCATAAAGAGCAACATTCTCCTAGCATCAATAAGACAACTCCTTAAAAGATAACAATTTTGATCTGGTAAGGGGTCACCATGACACACCACTCTGTACTTGCACATCTGGATTGTGTAAACTGTTAATAATGTCATTTAATATACAGCCCTCTGTCTGAAAAAGCTAATATAACTGTGCTTTGACTTCTAATGGGCGGAACAGTTCTTGGAGCTGTCTAAGGAGCTGTTCCTGAGTTATAATCCTCAATTTGGCTCAGATAAAATTTTCCATTTCTTTCTTAGATCAACTGATTAATTTTTCATTGACATGTTCTTAACCCTTCCATGTGTAGATAAATTTTAGAATCAGATTGTCAGTGTATAAACACATTGCATTGGGCTTCCCTGGTGGCGCAGTGGTTGAGAGTCCGCCTGCCGATGCAGAGGACGTGGGTTCGTGCCCTGGTTCGGGAAGGTCCCACATGCCGCGGAGCGGCTGGGCCCGTGAGCCATGGCCGCTGGGCCTGCGCATCCGGAGCCTGTGCACCGCAACGGGAGAGGCCACAACAGTGAGAGGCCCTCATACCGCGAAAAAAAAAAAAACACACACACATTGCATTGAGTCTATAGGTCAATTTGGGGAAAATTAAAGTTTTTACAGTACTTAAGCATTTTAGGTCATGAACATGACACATCCCCTCATTCAAATAGGTTTCTTTAGTTTCCCTCAATAAAGTTTTATAATTGTCCCCATGCACTTCTTGTGTATCTTTTGTTAGACTTATTACTTAGGCTCATGGTATTTTCTGATGCTTTTATATTAAAGGGTATCCTTTTTCAAATTTTATTTTCTGATTTTTGCTGTTATATAGAAATATTTGATATTAATAAGCCTTGTTATTGGCCCTAATATTTTTTCTACAGATTAAAATTTTTTTCCATATACACAATCAGATTAGCTCCAAATAATAATAGTATATTATCTTCTCCTATCCTTATGCTTTTTACTTATCTTTATTGCCCCTTTTACTGGCTAGAACTGTTAGTATTTAATAAAAGTACTGCTGTTATGCTTCTTTGTTTTGTCTTGATTTCAAAGGGAAAACATTCAATATTTAATTATTAAATATAATTGCAGTGGGATTTTTTATAGATATATTTCTTTTTCAGAATAAGGAAGTTCTGGTTTGGTGTTTTGACACTGAAATATTGTTTCATTTTAGCATATTAGTCTATATTGATTGAGAAGATCATGATTTTTCTCTTTGAACTTATTAATATGATGAATTACATCAATTAATTTTCTAATTAATTCTTGGGATTATACCCAACATATAATTTATGTATTGCTGGATTTGATGTTATATTTTGTTTAGACTGCTTGAATATATTATCAAAATAAGATTTGTGTTTCTGGTTCCAGAACAAGATGGTGTAGATTCACTTTTCCCTGCTCTTCTTCTCTAAATACAGTGAAATACCTGGAAATTATTCAACAGACAATGACAAAGAGAACTCTGAAAGCTGTGCAGAAGGTGGACTGTCTAAGGATCTCAGGACTTGAGGAATGACAACATGGTAAATTCACTGGGTTGTTTGTTTACTTTTTTAATCTCCCATATACCCCAGACTAGACACCTAAAACCTAAAAGAGAGACCTATACAGAGTTACCAACAGGCATTGACTAAAATAGAAAAGCCCCAAAGGACTAGGAAAGGGCAAGCCCAGCAGAGGCCTAGTGAGGAGCCTAACCCCTGTTCCAGCACTGGTGGGTTGTCATTCAGCCATGCCAGCCCCAGCCATGCCACAGTCAGGCACTAGTATGTGGCTCAATCTGTTTACAGAAGCAGCAGCAGCAGCAGCAAAGCCCTGACAGGCCGGCACACCATTCTCCCCGAGCAACACAGGGAGTCAGATTAGCCTGCAGCAGCAATACCACCAAAGTCCCAGGCCATCCTGAAACTGCAGAACTCATCTCAGGATTCAGTGAAGCTCAGGTTCTTTATGTCTCAGCACAGAATGAATTCAGCAAGAGGCAAAGTGACAGGTAAGTAGTAGATTTATTACCATAGGATGCTTATGAAGGATGCCAGTGGGGAGGCAAGAAGGTTCTGCCCCAAGAACTAAGTGGGCTATGTTTTTATAATCAAAGGAAAAGTTGGGAGGGAGAGAAGACCACCTTCTTCCTCTTCCCTTGTAAAGATGTTACAGGAAAATGGGGAGCGAGAGGATGGTCATGTCCCAGGTCTGGGATGGGCTGCCAAGTGAGGGTCCTTGGCTTTGCGCAGGAAAGAATTCAAGAGCAAGCCAGAGTAAAATGAAAGCAGAGGTACACATTCCACAGGCACAAGACATATGTAGAACACATCCTCTTGCTTACTGTGAACATTTAAACATCTTGCCATCTTAGATCTTCTCACCAATTTCATTTGCAGTTTTTTTAAGTGCTTAGAATATAGTTTGAGTGAGGTTTTAAAACTCATTTTAGATCAACAATGTTCTCTCTTATAATATCTTTACCCATTTTCAATTTCACTTTTCTCCTACCATTTTAAATCCACAAACATTCTTTGTAGCAAACAAGTAAAACAGGATTTGAATTCAAATTTCTTTGTCATCTTCTAACTTTGTGTCATAGACCTCCAAAAGAGGCTTATTTCTTTCTTAATAGTGAAAATTTTCTTTGATTATCTTAGCATTTGGGACAAACCTTCAGATATCTCCAGGCCTTAAATATTTTTAGAAGAAAGAATTTGATTTTTCAGGCAGAGTAGTGGGGTCTATGTGTAGAACTGGTAACAGCTATAACAGGAAAAGAGACAAACTATGATAGACTAAAAGAGAGAATAGATAAGAAAGCTAAAATCAAGTTAACGTGCCCTTCTTAGACCTGTTGTTACTGAATGCAAGTTCATGTGAAACCGTGCAAAACCCAAATTAGGACTCGAGCCCACGGTCTTTTAATTGAGATCACACACCTGGTCTCATGACTTAATGAAGCTCAGCTTCTTGATGTCTCATCGCAGAAAGGATTCAGTGAGAGACAAAGTGATAGGTAAGAAGTGGATTTATTTAGAGAGAAACACACTCCACAGATAAAGTGTGGGCCATCTCAGAAGGCGAGAGCCCCCAAAATATGGTGGTTAGTTTTTATGGGCTGGGTAATTTCATAGGCTAATGAGGAGGAGGATTATTCCAATTATTTTGGGGAAGGGGCGGAGATTTCCAGGAATTGGGCCACTGTCAAGTTTTTTTTTTTTTTTTTTTTTTTTTTTTTTGCGGTACGCGGGCCTCTCATTGTTATGGCCTCTCCCGCTGTGGAGCACAGGCACCGGAAGCACAGGCTCAGCAGCCATGGCTCACGGACCCAGCCGCTCCGCGGCATGTGGGATCCTCCTGGACCAGGGCACGAACCCGTGTTCCCTGCATCGGCAGGCGGACTCTCAACCACTGCGCCACCAGGGAAGCCCCACTGTCAAGTTTTTGATCTTTGATTGTTGACCTCAGAACTGTCATGGTGCTGGTGGGTGTGTCACTTAGCATATGCTAATATATTACAATAAGTGTATAATGAGGCTCACTGGAAGTCAGATCTTCTGCCATCTTAGACCTAGGTTGTTCTAACCAGTTTTTGTCATGTCCTATGGCTATGTCATTCTTCTAAAAGTTGTGCCCTGCTCCTTTCCCTCCTGTTTCAGTAGGGCATATGGACTGGTGTCTCCTCTCTCCTTGATCTTTCCCGAATTCTTCCAGTTGTTGGTAGTTTGTTAGTTCCATGTTCTTTACCAAGACCTCCTGTTGTAATGTAACTCATGCAAGTGGTTATTATCTTGCCTGCCCAGGGATGGCAGTTTCAGTCAGTGGTTCCCCTAACATAAGCACCATGCACATTCTCATAAACTTGTTTGTTTTTCTTTATTGATCTGTCTTTGGCCAGTCTAATTTACAGGGCCACAGCTAGAGAACCTAACATGGTTGGAAGAACAATACTTTTTTCCCTCTCCCACATCTCTCTATCTACTGCAGCAGCTCTGGCTGTGGCTTCATTTCCTCTGGGTCTCCAAGCCTGGCTACTATGGTTTCAGCTTCTGCAGCCTGACCCTAGTCCATAGAAAAATTAGAAAAACATTCAGCAGATGATTGTTAAAAATGGTAAGACAAATTTTATTCAAATTACTGCAGTAGGGAGAGAGAGACCTTGATAGAGAAGTGAGCTCACCTCTGGATACAGCAAAGACAGCTGGGGATTTATAGCCAAAAAGCAGAGTGAAGGGCTTCCCTGGTGGCGCAGTGGTTGAGAATCTGCCTGCTAATGCAGGGGACACGGGTTCAAGCCCTGGTCTGGGAGAATCCCACATGCCGTGGAGCAACTAGGCCCGTGAGCCACAACTACTGAGCCTGCGCGTCTGGAGCCTGTGCTCCGCAACGAGAGGCCGCGATAGTGAGAGGCCCGCGCACCGCGACGAAGAGTGGCCCCCGCCTGCCACAACTAGAGAAAGCCCTCACACAGAAACGAAGACCCAACACAGCAAAATAAATTAATTAATTAATAAACTCCTACCCCCAACATCTTCTTAAAAAAAATATAAAAAAATATTTATTAAAAAAAAAAAAGAGGCAGAGTGAAAAGGTCAGTAAATGGAAAAGTCCTAAGAGGAACTTGATTAGACATCAAGGGTAGGTGGAATTCTTGCTCAACTGGCCTAATAGAATTTTTGCTAAAAGCAGAACAAGGACTTAGATATCAGGATGAGGAATGAGGAATCTGATCAGTTATGAAGGGTGGGGGATTCTCACTAGACCAATTTAACAGGATTCTTACTAAAACTGGGCTTAGCAGACCAAAGACACAGAAGACCAAAGTGGAGGACTAGTCAAAAGGAGAGTTCAAAGGAACTCATAACTGGACTCCAATAATATTGCCTTTGTTCCTTCAGCTGTGGAGGTGTGATTGCTTCACGCTCTTGCTAGTCTCTGAGTTGCCTCACCAGGCTTGTTTTTCTCAACTCTTCCATCACATGTGTGATCAATTTCCTGCATTAAATTCCTTTTATTTTGTTGTTTTACACTTGTTAATAAAATTTAACATATATACAGAAAAGTACAAAATCCTAAGCATGATGAATTTTCACAAAGTGAAAACACATCCATGTAATCATCACCCAAATCAAGAATCATAAACATCATCAACATCTGAGAAAACCCACACTTGTCCTATTGCAGTTACAACTCTGCTAAGGTTATCCTTCTAAGGCCATAAATTAGCTTTACCTATTTGTTATTTTATATAAAAAGAAAAATACATTGTGTACTTTTTTTATGTCTGACTTCTTGGCCCAACAATATAGCTGTAAGATTTATCATTGTGTCTATTTGTAGTTTGTTCAGTCTAGTTGCTGTATAGTATAGAATTGTGTGACTGTATCAATTACCCATTCTCTGGGTCATGAATATTTGAGTAGTTTCCAGATTTGGGCTTGAATAATGCTACTATAAACAGTATTGTACTTTTCATTTGGTGAACATACTATGCATTCCTCTTGAGTATGTATATCTAGGAGTGAAGCTACTGAAATCACAGATATGCTTCTCTGCAGTTTAGTATATTCTGCCAGTTTTACCAAAGTGACTGTATAAATTTACAGTCCCATCAGCAGTGATGAGAGTTCCAATTGCTCCACATCCTCACCAATACTTGGTATTGCCTCCCTTTTTCATTTTAACCATTTTTATGTGTATGTAGTAGCATTGCATGATGATTTAAATTTGCATGTCTCATAGCTAATGAAGTTGACCTCCTACTTATGTTATTTCATTTCAATTTCAGCGTCTTATCTCATTTCTTCAGTTTTAAATACACATCATAGTTCTTTTTTCTTGCTTGATTCATATACCTAAAATGTGGAGTAATAAATTTACTATTGTGTTTTCCTTTTTCTCTCCCATTTCATCTCTACTACTTTTTTAAAATTAAATAATTTATTTATTTGGTTGCACTGGGTCTTTAGTTGTGGCAGTTGGGCTCCTTAGTTGCAGCTCACGGGCTCCTCAGTTGCGGCAGGAGGGCTCCTTATTTGTGGCTTGTGGGCTCCTTAGTTGTGGCATTCAAATTCTTAGTTGCAGCATGCATGTGGGATCTGGTTCCCTGACCAGGGATTGAACCCTGGCCCCCTGCATTGGGAGTGTGGAGTCTTAACCACTGCGCCACCAGGGAAGTCCCCCATTTCTACTTCTGATATTAGTCAATTTTACCTTTCCTAGCATATCTGCTGTTTTAATGCTTATAATTTTATTATTTGATTTGTCATCTTTAAATTGTATGCATTGACTCCTAGTGAACATAGATAAGCTAATCACTAAGTTTACACTACCTCAGAATTTCTACCCCCTCTTCCCCTTCTAATTTTTGGTAGTTATATGGTTTTCAGAATTTATATTATTTACATTCTTATCTGTAACTCTAGTCCTCATATTTCTTTCAGTTTCTGTTCTAGAGTTGAATATATTCAATGTTCCTTGCCAGTCCATTTGTAATAGTTTCCTTTATCATATTTGGATGGTTAGAATTCATCCTCTGGAAGTTTCCTTAAGAAAGTTTGAGAGGGAATTTCCTGGCAGTCCAGTGGTTAGGACTCAGCACTTTCACTGCTGTGGCCTGGGTTCAATCCCTGGTCAGGGAACTAAGTAAGATCCTGCATGCCACATGACATGGCCAAAAAAAGAAAAAGAACAGAAAGTTTGAGAGGCATAACATTTCCTGAATTATTGCTTGTTAAACAATCTTCTGCTTTTATGTTTGAAAGACAACATAATTGGATTTTAAATCTTTGCTTTACATGCTTTCTTTCCATGTTATCTTGAAGATGCCAAGCCAATAACTTCTTGAGTTGAATATTGACAACCCCAGTTCACTCTTCCACTGCAACCTCAGAAACACACTACTCCCCACAAATATGATGGCTCTGTGACTCTTCTTGCACTCTTACCTCTCCTGCACGCAGATCAACCTGGTTCCAGGAAGGCTTTTACCATTAGTCCTGTTTATCCCAGTTCCTTCACTCATTGCTGAAAATGAAGGATGCAGTATTTGTACTTTAGAGTGGGCCTCTCACCATTAGGATATGTTATTGCTGGAATATTCTGCCACCACTGGACTATTTTGAAATTTATTCTGCTTCTTTATTTCACTTTCTCTCCTGAGGCTTTTGCCAAACTCAGCTGATTTTGAAAGCTTTGCACACATTTTTGGAGTATGCTGATTATGTATGTCTCATAGTTTCACTGAAAATGGAATTTACAGGGTTTGCTTTATTCTCCTGTTGCATTTCTTATTATTTTCAGGAGCAAAAGGGCAAGTATGTGACTTACATAACCATGTTTATACTGAAAGTCCAGAAATAGAGATTTTGAAGGAAACTGAAGGTCAGGTTTCAAAATAAAGAAGTGAGGAAAAAGAAAATCTTAAGCTTCATCTTTCTGACAACATGTTTCATGACAATGTGTTCTATGAAAAGTTGAGATTAATATCTCCAGTAAAGTCAATGTGAGTTTTTTGGTGCCCTTGAAGTTTGGCTTTTGTGAAAAGATTATTTCAGGGGTCACTTCTGTTTTTAAATTCAGTATTTATTTTATTAAAGTTACAAATTCAAAAAATGAGTTGTTTCGTAGACTTAAATTTGTAAATCTTATTATGCTATTTATAAATCCACAAATTTAAACAATTACTTAAGGATTTTTTAAGCACTTAATATTGTAATCTTTTTTTTTTTTTTTTTGGCTGTATTGGGTCTTCATTGCTGCACACGGGGCTTTTCTCTTGTTGCGGCGAGCGGGGGATACTCTTCATTGTGGTGCACGTTGCAGATACTTCTCATTGTGGTGGCTTCTCTTGTTGCAGAGCACGGGCTCTAGGCACACAGGCTTCAGTAGTTGTGGCACACGGGCTTAGTAGTTGTGGCACACGGGCTTAGTTGCTCTGTGGCATGTGGGATATTTCCAGACCAGGGCTCGAACCCGTGTCCCCTGCATTGGCAGGCAGATTCTTAACCACTGCACCACCAGGTAAGCCCAATATTGTAATCATTTTAACTGCCTTTATACATTCAACATATTCCACTTTTTAAAAAAGTATTTCAGTGGTCTGATAAAAACAAGCTTTCCAAACACCCCTATAATTTATAAATCTAATACTGTAACTTTTTATGTATTTGGAATGACTCTTAAATCATATCAAATATACTAAGAAATTACTCAGTCACACATTTTAAACTGTAGTCCCAAAGCTGATATGCCAAATTACTCTCTAAAATGCCAAATAAGTTATTAAAACACTGCATACGCATATATAATTTCCAAACCTAAAACAAAAATATTCATTGTATTGGTTCAATTTACTTCATCCTCTCTGTATTTAATTCTAAATCTTCCTGGGGTAAGTTGGTACACACCAAGGCGATAGATTTGGTGTTATCTTAGTGGCTGGCTGAGATTTTATATCAACCAGATATTTCACTGGAACATGAGATTCAGAGTTGCAAATCCTTGGGGCAAGTTTTCCCACATTCTAGACTGCCATTTTGAGCCTTTTTCTATAGCCTCTAAGTCAGTAGGGACTCTTAAATGTATGTCATTTGGATGGGTAATCTTATAGCCCTGGCTCCCTGCCTCACTTACTTACGTTACCTAATTACCAGGTCAGATTTGTCTATAGTTTCCACCAAGCTTGCTAAGTTAAACTTGCTTAGATTCATCTAACCTAGTCTAATATTTTTTTCTGCTCTGAATGATTTTCATGTCCTTTCCATCTGGTAAGACAACATTTTTAGATATATAAGACATTGGAATGAATGGTGTGAATTTCTTATGTCTCTGCCTGATTTTGTTTTCACAAACCTAACGATTTCACAAATTATAATGACATGAATTAAAAGTAACTAGGAGGGCTTCCCTGGTGGCGCAGTGGTTGAGAGTCCGCCTGCCGATGCAGGGGACACGGGTTCGTGCCCCGGTCTGGGAAGATCCCACATGCTGCGGAGCGGCTGGGCCCATGAGCCATGGCCGCTGAGCCTGCATGTCCGGAGCCTGTGCTCCGCAATGGGAGAGGCCACAACAGTAAGAGGCCCGCGTACCGCAAAAAAAAAAAAAAAAAAAAAAAAAAGTAACTAGGAGACTTCCCTGGCAGTCCAGTGGTTAAGACTCTGTGCTTCCACTACAGGGGGGCGTGGGTTCAATCCCTGGTCAGGGAACTAAGATCCCACATGCCGTGCAGCATGGCCAAAAAATTAAAAAAATAAAAATAAGCCCATGCTTGGTAATCAATTAGAGTTGTAGAAGGGAGAGGAAATTAGTTGAAGTTAAAGGGCAAACTTAGTTTCTATTTGTTATTATTAACCTGAAAATGGTCAAGTTAAAGGACAAACCTGTAGTATAAACGCTTGCCGTCTGTGCTGTGATTCCTAAGAGGTCCTTCTGGGAAATTTCAAGAGGAGAGACAAACTATTATTGGCCTTTTCTGAGATCAGTAATATGATATGAGAACAGAAAGGTAGGGTTTTTATTTCCCACAATATGATGAAACATGTGCCTAATAGTAGAAGAAGGATAAGAAAGCTGCCATCTTACTGAAAGAAAATGAAGATCTTCCAAAAATGGCAGTGAAAGTGGATCCTCAATGTGGTTTGCTGCAGTTAAGACCTGAACTTCTACTCCGTCTCCAAGATTAACCCTCTCCTTGGCAATCTCTCCTTAGTTAGAGCTGCCAACCTCATGCAGCCGTGGCTCTAACACTCTGATCCATTTGGAACACATGGCCTTGCCCTTAATAGCCCACAACACTATTAAAAAGAGACGGAACATTTTATGCAAAACTAAAGGCCAAAGTATAACCAAATGGAATTTAAAAATGAAATCAGTCACATATACCTAGATTATACTTAGTTGCTGTGGTTGCGGGACCCTGTACCACCTCCAGCCCAAGGACCTGACTTCCCTGGATAATTGCACAGGAAATCCTACCCAGGCAGGGGAGGAAAATGTTGCCTCCAGTGCATTCTATCTTATAAGCCACTTCAGGATAATTATCAGCTCAATAACACAATAATCCTGATACTAAATGCAGAAATACATATCTATAATACACGATGATGAGGGTGGATGTTTGCAAATTTCCTGCCTTCAAAAACCTGGTTTATAGAGAGGGGGGAAAAAAAAGGAGAGGTAGTCCCCTCAAAAAGTAGTTGAAACTGGGATATTTTTCCTGGAGAAAAAAAGTATCAGGACAAACAAGATCTCTCTCAGTATATTGTATTTATCATTTTAGTGGAAAGAGTACAGGCTTTAAAGCAGATGAATGAAGGCTAGAATACACTTTTAGTTCCTACCAGTTATATCCTTAAATAAGGGAATTAAGCCATGTAAGCCTCGGTTTTCTCACTGATGAAATAAGATACACATCTCATAGGGTTTCTGTGAAAATGCTGTGAGATGACATACTGTCTAGAAGAGTCTGACACATAGTAGGTATTCAACATGTGTTGGTCAATTTTATGTGTCAACTTGAAGAGTGCTTGGGATGAGATTAAACTTTAAATCAGTAAACTTTGAGTAAGCAGCTTGCCCTCCATAATGTAGATGGGGCTCATACAATCAGTTGAAGGCCTAATAGAATGAAAAGACTGGCCTCCCCAAGGAACAGGAAATTCTTCAGTAGATTGCCTTCAGACTGGAACTGCACCATCAGTTATCCTGGGTGATCAGGCTGCCAGCCCACACGGCAGACTTGGACTTGTCAGCCTCCATAATCACATGAGCCAATTCCTTCTTTCTCTGTATATTCACATTATATTGATTCTGTTTCTCTGGAGAACCCTGACTAATATATAACAGTTATTAGTTTCCTCTTTTTTCCCCAAATATTAAAAGAATTCTTTTGTGGTGCACAACTTCATAGGAAGATTTTAAAAGACTAATGTTGTAGTGACAGAGCAGACTTATAAACAGGTATGTCCAATGGTAACCAATGCCTGAGAATTAACCACAGTTACTCTGCCAAGTACAGCAGACTATCCCAGCTCCTTGGGCAAGAGAGTGACCACACAATCTTCCAGATGCATAGGTTGGCAGGGGGATAGGGGCCACCACCTCTGCAAACTCTTCACTGCCTCTTTCCACCTCGCACAATCATCTTCCTGGACCCTGAGCTCGGTTCTGGGGATTAGTGAGATCTTAGCAATGACTGATGACCGTAGGCCAGGCTGCCCCAGCTGTTGCAGATAACCTGAAGATTGTTCCATAGCTAATTTTGTAGCATGGATTATAGCTCATGTCTGGATAAACCTGGCTTTCATGCTTCAGCAGTTCAGCTAATGAATAGCCTTGGTACATGTACAATTTAGTTTTCTGCAAATACTTTCCCCAAGATATCCTTGTTAAGTAACAGGCAGTGTAACATGAGCTGCATGTGCAGTTTTCTTCCACAGCCTCTATAAATAACCTCTTTATAACCTCCATTGTTACCTCCTGGGCTGCACTGCAAAGCGATCCTCAGAGAAACAGAGATGGAAAAGACATTGTCCTTGCCCTCAGGAAGGTCCTATTTAGTCAGTGGATGAGAAGAGAACTGAACAGCTAAAACCAGGTGGTATGTGTTATAATAGTGTTACCAAACCGAACTTGGGCCTGCTTGCCCATGCATAGTAAAGCCAATCTAGTGACACCGGGTTGTGGTGAAGGAAAGTGGAACGTTTATTTAAGGCACCAGACAAGGAGTCCAGGGCAGCTCATGCTCAAATAGCCCAAACTCCCCAATGGGTTTCAGGGAGGCATCTTTAAAAGCCAGGTGAAGGAGGGGAGTTGCAGAGCATGTGATCAGTTTGTGCACAGTTCTCTGATTGGTTGATGGTGAGGTGACAGGTCAGTGTCCCAGGGGTTAACATTATCAGTCCTCAGGCTCCAGTAGGTCTGGGAGTTATGTTCTTGTGGTCAACAAGTAGTTAACTTCTTCCATTTGGTGGGGGTTTTCACATCTGTAAAACAACTCAGGAAATGTGCATCAGATACTATTATCTAGGTTCTTCAGAGAGGAGCTAAAGCAGAGGATATGTGGGAGGGACCTGTCCTGGAAAGGCCAAATAGGGTCCTGCTCAGTTACAATAGAGGTATCATCAGAGTACTGTAAGGAAACAGAAGAGGTTATGATTAATTGCAAATAGGTAGGAGATGGTCATTATCAAGGAGTGCTCATGGAAGTGATTAAATCTGAAAAGGACTTGAAAGGTTGTCAGGGTTTTTATAAGAGAGGAGAGAAGAAAGCTTTCCAGGAAAATAGAATTACATGAGCAAATGCACAGGCTCAATGAGAGGACAAAGACACTCAAGAGAACGTGCCTTAAGCCGCATAGCATAGGGAGATCAGCTCGGTGCTTTGTGACCACCTAGAGGGGTGGGATAGAGAGGGTGGGAGGGAGGGAGACACAAGAGGGAAGACATATGGGAACATATGTATATGTATAACTGATTCACTTTGTTATAAAGCAGAAACTGGGCCTCCCTGGTGGCGCAGTGGTTGAGAGTCCGCCTGCCGATGCAGGGGACACGGGTTCGTGCCCCGGTCTGGGAGGATCCCATATGCCGCGGAGCGGCTGGGCCCGTGAGCCATGGCCGCTGAGCCTGCACATCCGGAGCCTGTGCCCCGCAACGGGAGAGGCCACAACAGTGAGAGGCCCGCGTACCACAAAAAAATAAATAAATAAAAAAAATAAAGCAGAAACTAACACACTATTGTAAAGCAATTATACTCCAGTAAAGATGTTAAAAAAAATAGAACGTGCCTTAAACTCATAAACTTTATTTTATTTATTTATTTTTTGGCTGTGTCGGGTCTTAGTTGCAGCACGTGGGATCTTCCTTGTGGCACGAGGGATCTTTCATTGCAGTGTGCAGGCTTCTCTCTCGTGGCATGCTGGTTTTTCTCTTCTCTAGTTGTGGCGCTTGGGCTCCAGAGAGGGTGGGCTCTATAGTTTGTGGCACGTGAGCTATCCAGTTGAGGTGCGTGGGTTCAGTAGTTGTGGTGTGTGGGCTTAGTTTCCCCATGGCATGTGGGATCTTAGTTCCCTGACCAGGGATCAAACCCACGTCCCCTGCATTGGAAGGTAGAGTCTTTACCACTGGACCACTGGGGAAGTCCCAACTCATAAACTTTAAATTCTGTTTTACTTACAAACACCAAACCAGCAAACTGACATATCTGCATCACTCATCTTCATCATTTCCCTCTTATTGGCTATAGAGATAATAAAAGATTAACTCCAAGAAAATTAAGCATCTCTAGATTCAGTAAGTGGGGCAATACTAGATCTAAATTTGTGGACAAACTTTTCACACTCAGGTCAGATTCTGAACTAGGTTTTTCTCCTGCATATCTTAAAGAGTCATACATTAAATGAGCCTAAAGTTTGAGAAAACATGAGGAGGAACAAAAGGGGGATCTGTTACCCGAAGAGCAGGAGGGTTGCGCATATTAAGTATGCCTGGTGCCACTCCCTAAATTGTGAAAACTTATTCTTCCATGAAATGCAGAATTCTTGAAAGCAGTACTTCAGATCTTGGGTGGAGATTGGTCTGAAAAAGAAGGCTGGGACGTGAAAGAAAGTCCTGGGAATCCTCCCAGGGAGTTAACTTTCTCCTGCAGAAAAATAAGGATCATCAAAGACTTTTAAACAGTAAAGTGGTCAGATCTGTGTTCCATAAAAGTACCTGTGGCAACAGAACAGAAGATGAAGCAGAGTAGATTGTAAACATGCGCAGCAAGAAAAAGTTATCCTCCTTTTCTCTTTGAGTCTTTGCAACTTATTTTTATTTTTTATTTTTTGAATTTTTTATTTTTATTTTATTTTTTTATACAGCAGGTTTTTATTAGTTATCTATTTTATACATATTAGTGTATACGTGTCAATCCCAATCTCCCAATTCATCACACCACCAACCCCACCCCCCACCACTTTCCCCCCTTGGTGTCCATACATTTGTTCTCTACATCTGTGTCTCTAGTTCTGCCCTGCAAACCGGTTCATTTGTACCATTTTTCTAGGTTCCACATATATGCGTTAATATATAATATTTGTTTTTCTCTTTCTGACTTACTTCACTCTGTATGACAGTCTCTAGATCCATCCACGCCTCTACAAATGACCCAATTTCGTTCCTTTTTATGGCTGAGTAATATTCCATTTTATATATGTACCATATCTTCTTTATCCATTCGTCTGTCCATGGGCATTTAGGTTGCTTCCATGACCTGGCTATTGTAAATAGTGCTGCAATGAACTGGGGGCATGTGTCATTTTGAATTATGGTTTTCTCTGAGTATATGCCCAGTAGTGGGATTGCTGGGTCATATGGCAATTCTATTTTTAGTTTTTTAAGGAACCTCCATACTGTTCACCATAGTGGCTGTATCAGTTTACATTCCCACAAACAGTGCAAGAGGGTTCCCTTTTCTCCACACCCTCTCCAGCATTTGTTGTTTGTAAATTTTCTGCTGATGCCCATTCTAACTGGTGTGAGGTGATACCTCATTGTAGTTTTGGTTTGCATTTCTGTAGTAATTAGTGATGTTGAGCAGCTTTTCATGTGCTTCTTGGCCATCTGTATGTCTTCTTTGGAGAAATGTCTATTTAGGTCTTCTGCCCATTTTTTGGATTGGGTTGTTTGTTTTTTTAATATTGAGCTGCATGAACTATTTATATATTTTGGAGATTAATCCTTTATCTGTTGATTTGTTTGCAAATATTTTCTCCCATTCTGAGGGTTGTCTTTTCATCTTGTTTATAGTTTCCTTTGCTTTACAAAAGCTTTTAAGTTTCATTAGGTCCACTTTGTTTATTTTTGTTTTTATTTCCATTACTCTAGGAGGTGGATCAAAAAGGATCTTGCTGTGATTTATGTCAAACAGTGTTCTTCCTATGTTTTCCTCTAAGAGTTTTATAGTATCCAGTCTTACATTTAGGTCTTTAATCCATTTTGAGTTTATTTTTTGTATGGTGTTAGGGAGTGTTCTAATTTCATTCTTTTACATGTAGCTGTCTAGTTTTTTCAGTACCACTTACTGAAGAGATTGTTTTTTCTCCATCGTTTATCCTTGCCTCCTTTGTCATAGATTAGTTGACCATAGGTGCGTGGGTTTATCTCTGGGCTTTCTATCCTGTTCCATTGATCTATATTTCTGTTTTTGTGCCAGTACCATATTGTCTTGGTTACTGTAGCTTTGTAGTATATTCTGACGTCCAGGAGTCTGATTCCTCCAGCTCAGTTTTTTCCCCTCAAGACTGCTCTGGCCATTTGGGGTCTTTTGTGTCTCCATACAAATTTTAAGATTTTTTGTTCTAGTTCTGTAAAAAATGCCATTGGTAATTTGATAAAGATTGCATTGAATCTGTAGGTTGCTTTGGGTAGTATATTCATTTTCACAATATTGATTCTTCCAATCCAAGAACATCTCTCCATCTGTTGGTATCATCCTTAATTTCTTTCATCAGTGTCTTATAATTTTCTGCATACAGGTCTTTTGTCTCCCTAGGTAGCTTTATTCTTAGGCATTTTATTCCTTTTGTTGCAATGGTAAATTGGAGTGTTTCCTTAAATTCCTAGGCATTTTATTATTTTTGTTGCAATGGTAAATGGGAGTGTTTCCTTAATTTCTCTTTCAGATTTTTCATCATTGGTGTATAGCAATGCAAGAGATTTCTGTGCATTAATTTTGTATCCTATAACATTACCAAATTCATTGATTAGCTCTACTAGTTTTCTGGTGGCATCTGTAGGATTCTCTATGTATAGTATCACGTCATCTGCAAACAGTGACAGTTTTACTTCTTCTTTTCCAATTTGTATTCTTTTTATTTCTTTTTCTTCTCTGATTGCTGTGGCTAGGACTTCCAAAACTATGTTGAGTAATAGTGGCAAGGGTGGACATCATTGTCTTGTACCTGATCTTAGAGGAAATGCTTTCAGTTTTTCACCATTGAGAATGATGTTTGCTGTGGGTTTGTCGTATATGGCCTTTATTATGTTGAGGTAGGTTCCCTCTATGCCCACTTTCTGAAGAGTTTTTATCATAAATCAGTGTTGAATTTTGTCAAAAGCTTTTTCTGCATCTAGTGAGATAATCATATGGTTTTTATTCTTCAGTTTGTTAATATGGTGTATCACATTGATTGATTTGCATATATTGAAGAATCCTTGCATTCCTGGGATAAATCCCACTTGATCATGGTTTATGATCCTTTTAATGTGTTCTTGGATTCTGATTGCTATTTTGTTGAGGACCTTTGCATCTATATTCATAAGTGATATTGGTCTGTAATTTTCTTTTTTTGTAGTATCTTTGTCTGGTTTTGGTATCAGGGTGATGGTGGCCTCATAGAATGAGTTTGGGAGTGTTCCTTCCTCTGCAATTTTTTGGAAGAGTTTGAGAAGGATGGGTGTTAGCTCTTCTCTAAATGTTTGATAGAATTCACCAGTGAAGCCATCTCGTCCTGGACTTTTGTTTGTTGGAAGGTTTTTCATCACAGTTTCAATTTCATTACTTGTGATTGGTCTGTTCATATTTTCTATTTCTTCCTGGTTCAGTCTTGGAAGGTTATACCTTTCTAAGAATTTGTCCATTTCTTCCAGGTTGTCCGTTTTATTGGCATGGGGTTGCTTGTAGTAGTCTCTTAGGATGCTTTGTATTTCTGCAGTGTCTGTTGTTACTTCTCCTTTTTCATTTCTAATTTTATTGATTTGAGTCCTCTCCCTCTTTTTCTTGATGAGTCTGGCTAATGGTTTATCAGTTTTGTTTATCTTCTCAAAGAACCACCTTTTAGTTTTATTGATCTTTGCTATTGTTTTCTTCATTTTGATTTCATTTATTTTTGCTCTGATCTTTATGACTTCTTTCCTTCCACTAGCTTTGGGTTTTGTTTGTTCTTCTTTCTCTAGTTCCTTTAGGTGTACGGTTAGGTTGTTTATTTGAGATTTTTCTTGTTTCTTGAGGTAGGCTTGTATTGCTATAAACTTCCCTCTTAGAGCTGCTTTTGCTGCATCCCATAGGTTTTGCATTGTCGTGTTTTCGTTGCCATTTGTCTCTAGGTGTTTTCTGATCTCCTCTTTGATTTCTTCAGTGATCTCTTGGTTATTTAGTAATGTATGGTTTAGCCTCCATGTGCTAGTTTTTCCGTTTTTTTCCCTGTAATTGATTTCTAATTTCATAGCGTTGTGGTCAGAAAAGGTGCTTAATATGATTTCAATTTTCTTAAATTTACTGAGGCTTGATTTTTGACCCAAGATGTGATCTATCCTGGAGAATGTTCCATGTGCACTTGAGAAGAAAGTGTAATCTGCTTTTTTTGGATGAAATATTCTGTAAATATCAATTAAATCTATCTGGTCTTTGTTTTTTAACCCATTTCCCTTGTGGTAATTTCCACGTATTTTGCCTTGATGTTCCATTCTGAAAGATATTAAGGTTTAGAGCAATGAACATAGTACAGGAATTAGGAGAATTGGGTTCTAGAACTGTCTCTGCTATCATTAGAATAGAACACAATCGAGTTACTGTGATTAAGAAGGTGAATGTCATCTATTGAAAACCTGTTACACTACACTTTTATTCTGGCAAGAGCATTCAGATATTAACAGATTCAATTTCACTTATGCTGTACAACTTCATTCAACAGAAGGTTCCCGTTTCTAAAATGAAAGAGTATAAAGAGATCTAAAAATGTTATGAGATAAACTTGTCAATCATTTTATCAGTGAGATAGAGTGTAGCAAGAATATGCATAGATATATTACTATCATCTACCAGATGTCTAATAAACACTTCCAATATATCAGGTACTATGCTAGGTACTTTATATGCTAAATACTCTTTCAATCCTCAAAATATGATATATGTATGGTTAGCTACACTTTATGGCTGTTGAAACTGAGATTCAGAGAGCTTACGTCACTCCCGAATTCACATAGTTAGGTAGTGGTAGAAGTAGTATTTGAATGACATATATCTGTCTCTTAGAGCACTTGCTCTTACCCACTATTACAGACTGCTTTCTTGGTTTCATCCTAAATGTATAATTTAGAGACCAAATTTCATAACTTATCAAGAAGGATTAACATAATATTTTGAGATATTTCAACAATTTAATGAGGTCAATAATTTGGAGGGAAATGAATAATTTCTCATCTTAAAAATGACATAAGCAATTAGAGTGACAAGGTATTAATCATGTATTTTTAAGTGGAGAGAGTTAAACTTCTCTGAAACGTTGCTATAATTAATTTTATTATGAAAAATATATGTGTGTTAAAGTGAATGAAACAACTGGATTTTATGAAAGAAACATTGTAAATAGGAAACACATTTAGCAAATTGATGGGCTATTGGTGTTAAGTGAAGCTGTGGATATTTTTTTCTATCAGTGAACATTGTACAAAAATATACCTGAAAGGAGGTGGTAGCTCATAGAACCACTTTCCAGAATAATAAGGGAGAAGGGCTCATGTGAAGCTATCTGCCTTAGGAATGGTGGTTCATATGCATTCCCTTTAGAAGAAACATCAACTTAAAGCAGGCAGATTTTGGTAGTCTCACTGAACATCTGAAGCTACCTCACCCCAGAGCGACAGTCTTTAGAGGAGGTGTATGCTGTTGAAGATACACTAAGTGTCTCCTAAGCTCTTCTAAATCCTTAGTTTCCATAGGTACTACTTCCTAAGCTGATATACGCTGAGAAAGCACCCACAGGCAAGGTGATTCTACTTTCCTTTTCACCATCTTCCTTCTCCAACTTTACAAAGGAAAGGCATACCTGAATCTTACCCTGCAGTGTAAAAACCTATGAGACACCTAACAAAGGCACAATTTGTACTATTGTTATTGGTAAAGCCTCCTTAAATAAAAGCACTATGAACACATAACAGGGCATCATGTCTTTTCTGGTCTTATATCAGGAAAGGGAGAGGAATGGTGTTAGAAATGGGGTATGTTGGACAGCAGGCATATTGTGTAATACCCTCTAGACTGGGAAGGAACTCTGAGACTGAAAAACAAAGCAGGCAACTCCATGGAGTGCACTTATGGAGCTTATCTTGGGTAACTTACATACAGTCAGTATCAGGAGGATGATGATCCAGAAGCATTCTCAACTGCACTCCACAGCACTGAAAGCCACCAAAAGGGGTACAGGGGGATTTAAAGGGGCCAAAGCTAAAGATAGAATCTGACTACCAAGGGAGAAGCATGTCCACACCTACAGGAACAGGGCTTTCTTCCTCCCCACAGGGGATCTGCAGGTCATTAACCATCAGCATCAGCAGAAGGCATTCTAGTTTTCATATCAGGTGAAGGCAAGGGTAAATGTTGATAGGGAGCTTAGCAGGCTTGGGTCCATTCCTGGTGAGTAGGCTAGAGCTCAGTCATGCAGAAAGGGGAGGGGGTAGGACTGTGGGCCTGAGATGGAGCTGACAAAATGGAGTCAGGGTGATTCAGCCACACAGGGTATTTTGGTCCACCTCGAGATGCTCTTGAAGGAAACCAGAATGTCACCTATCAACTGAAAGAAAAATGCACAGCATAAGAACGGTGAGTTTAAGTCTTATCCAGGATCTTACTGAGAACTATAGCCTGGGAGACAGCTGCTCAGTAGATCTGAGGAAGCTGTTCTGAAGAGGTAGGGGAGAAGCCAGTTTATATGTGATTCCTGGCTAGGGAATACCTGTAGTCAAGTATACATCCTGGTAAAGATACTGCTGGTTACAAAACATAGATATCTCAAGTTAATGATTTTAGTGTTTTTCTATGTATGGGAAGATGCAAGAATCTGGGTTCATTAAAAACTCTTCCTGAGATTTACATCTAACTATCTAAAGGACCTGCTTGTCCAAAGCAGAGCATCCTGTTATCGTTAGGGGAACCACTGACCGAAACTGCCCGCCCTGGCCAGGCACCATAGTAACCACTTACACAAGTTATCTTACAACAGAAGGTCCTAGTAAGGAATGCAGAACTAACAAGCTACCACCAACTGGAAGAATTCAGGAAAGGTCAAAAGGAGAGAGGAAGTGCCGGTCCATATGTCCTACCAACCTCCCAGAATCCTTCTCATCCTTCTCATTGGAATCCATCTTGGCCCATCAATGCGTGCACCACCAGGAAAGACCCTGAGTCAGAATGATTGGCCAGAGACAACTAGAAAACTAACCCCATTACCATAAAACCTGAGACTGCGAGCCACATGGCCGAGCAGTTCTCCTGGGTTCCCTTACCCTGCTGCTCTCCACCCAGGCCCCCCCTCCCAATAAAGTCTCTTGCTTTGTCAGCACGTGTGTCTCCTCGGACAATTCATTTCTGAGTGTTGTCTAACACTCACAAGAGCCCACTCTCGGGCCCTGGAAGGGGTTCCCTCTTCCTGCAACATTATCATCTTTATTTCCTCTGTCTGGAGCACAAAGTGTACTGTTGGTCAGAGACTGTAACAGGTTAATCCTCGAAGAATTGGGTGATGAGCAAAAACGCTCTTTGTTCTTTGTTTACACACCCTGAAATATGCCTCTTTGACCTAGGAATTATTTTAGCTAAAGGCATTTAAGAAGCAGCAAATGAAGGAAAAGCTCTCTACCTTCCCCCTATCTGTGTAAAAGGAGGACAAAAATTTACAAACTTGTCCCTCCTCCCTCTCTACCAAGAAGGACAAAAGTTAATCACTAGAGACAACTTAGACGCTCATCAGTCTGGAGATGGCACCAGAGGAATCTATATAACAAACTTTACTAACTAGCCTTTATCTACCCTTAGTCTCCCACATATTTGCCTTCATAATCTTCCCTTAAAAACCCAAGGTCCGGGCTTCCCTGGTGGCGCAGTGGTTGAGAGTTCGCCTGCCGATGCAGGAGATACGGGTTTGTGCCCCGGTCCAGGAAGATCCCACATGCCGCGGAGCGGCTGGGCCCGTGAGCCATGGCTGCTGAGCCTGCGCGTCCGGAGCCTGTGCTCTGCAACGGGAGAGGCCACAACAGTGAGAGGCCTGCGTAACACACACACACACACACACACACACACACACACACACACACACAACACCCAAGGTCCTTTTTCTTTGTCTTGTCACTTTTCTAAGAATGTATTGTTCCTTTGCTAAGAAGTTATATAAACTCAACTTCTAACAAAATCTTTGAGTTACTGACCTCTGAGAACTCCCATGTGTTGCATGCATGATACACATGTTCATAAACTTCTGTTTATTTTTCTCTTGTTCATCTATCTTTGTCAGCCCAATGTATAGGGCCCCAGCACTAGATGGCTAGAGGAAGAGATTTTTTTCTCATCTATGCTCTGAAATCTGGTATATATTTTTAAAAAGATGCTAGGAATAGCTGTGATCTTTGTATAATGACCTTGTCTTTTCCTTCCTCCGACTATGATTTTATCAAAGAATGTGTCACTTCCCAGGGAGAGGATTTTGAGAACAAAGACAATGCAATAAGAGATAGTGAAGGCAGTGGTGCATTATTTAATCCAGGCAACAACCGATGGCCTGACACCACCGTGCACTATCTACCCATCTTTCTTATCTTAGAGTTACAATATTTAACATTTCTGAATTTTAAAACATAAAGGGAAATAAAAATATGCTACAAGTCGCATCTTTATATGTTCACTATTTTCAGTAATAAGAAAGAGCTTGGTACTTCCCTGGTGGCGCAGTGGTTAAGAATCCACCTGCTAATGCAGGGGACATGGGTTCAAGTCCTGGTCCGGGAAGATCCTACATGCCACAGAGCAACAAAGCCCGTGCGCCACAACTACTGAGCCTGCGCTCTAGAGCCCGCGTTCCGCAACTACTGAGTCTGCGTACTGCAACTACTGAAGCCTACACTCCTAGAGCCTGTGCTCCGCAGCAAGAGAAGCCACCGCAATGAGAAGTCCGCACACCACAACGAAGAGTAGCCCCCGCTCTCTGCAACTAGAGAAAGCCCGCGCACAGCAATGAAGACCCAATGCAGCCAAAAAACATGAAAAAAAAACAAACGAACCTGGTGAGTATCCTTATGTGTGTTTCTGCTATCAATTTTGCATGATTTTGTAGGGGAGCAGAATTTGCCACCCCAAAATGTCTCCTTGGCATATTAATTATTTTAAGTTGTTATTTTCTAGGAAACGGCCAGACGTGAGAAAAACTCTAAAGCCAAGTAGTTACTCTTTTATAAGAAACATTTACATTTGTAAGAGATCTCACTGTACCAGGAAGTGGAAGATGACCAAATCTCTAGAAATTCGTATCAGTGGAGAAGGCAAAACTTAAATCTACACAACAGCCTTACCCTGGTTTGCTGTGCTTTTCCTGGTCATCTCTCAAAAGTGACTCGTCCCCACCCTCAGCATCCTCTTTTGTCTTCAGCTGAGGATGCTATTTAAGGGGAAGTCTTCGGCCATTTTGGCGACTTAGTTTTCCTGGGCCTCTCCAAGGTAGATGTGTTATTAAACAGTTTTTTTTTAATTTTCTCCTATTAATCTATGTCATGTCAGTTTGATTCTTAGACCAGCCAAAAGAACCTAGAATTATAGGGTAAATTTTCTTCTTCCCAGACAATTTCAAGGAGATAGAAGTAAAAAAGTTCATGTTTACTTCTGATAAATCAACATTATATCTTCCATAAAAGAAACATTTATGGGAGGTGTGTTATGTTTTTATTTATATTTTCTTAAGTATTTATTAAGACCTCTTTATCTTTTGCCAAAATTCTGCCATACTTATTTTTTACTTTGGCACACAATTTCTCCTTGCTTTCTCTAATAAACTATTTCTTTGGTTCTTTATTCATTCCTGCCATATTCTTATTGGATATAAGGGAACTTAAGGGGAATAGGTTGTCTATTTTATGGTAAATAATGCACTTTACAGTGATGGGGTCCAAGACATGCTACCCCCAAATATGGCACCATGGCATATTGAGCATGTAAAGCTGAGGGGATTTGAGAAAATAGCAGAAGCAGGAAGGTCACACTGACCTCCCTGTCCTAGCCCTTGTTTCCTGAAACAGGTCATAAATATCCCATGTGAAAGGCACCTTCCCTGTACCAGGAGGAAGGAAGACATTCTTATCACGAGAGACAGGGAATTTGAGGCCAAGAAGCAAACCTTGTTAAACTGTTATCTTCCTAGTTACTTCTTCACCATTGACTGCCCCTAGTCCAAAGCTCTTTATCTTATCAGTTCATCACAAATGTATTGCTTCTTTGTCTACAAGGTATAAAAGCTCCTACTGTGGTCACTCCTTTGGGTCTTCATTCTCTTGGGAAGTCTCCCATGTACATGTAAAAATTTCATAGAATTTGTATGCTATTCTTATTAATCTGTCTTTGTCAGTTTGATTTTTAGACCCAACTAGGGTCTCTAAGAGGGTAGAGGAAAAGGTTTTTTCCTCCCCTACAGCAGCAATAATTAACACACTTTTCCACTGCTTACTAATGGTCCAGTACTTTTCTTTTTGCTGTTAAGTGCCATGAGGTAGTTTAAAGTGTTCTCTTAAAAGCATATTTAAGTGTGGGGATAGGATATAATGTTCTCTAAGTACAATCTAGGATGCTCTGTTCTGAATTTCTATAAACTACCTTCATGAAAAAGATCACTATATACAATGGAGAATAAAAAGCTCTAGGATATATTAAGTGAAAAAAGGAAGGTCCGCAATAGTGCTGTATCATTTGACTTTTTTATTTTAAAAGGAGAGGAAATCAGGATATACAAATATATTTGCTAATATTTGTGAAAATAAGCATAGTAAGGATAAATCAGAAATTGATCTTAAAAATGTCTATCTGTGGTGGAGGGAGAAGGTGGAGAAGATAGCAATGGTGTGGTCAGTGGTCTCTAAATATGGTCACTGACAATTCCTCTTTTCCCTGTGAATATAGGCTGCTCCTCCCAGCAAGAGGTGGAGTCTGGGCTTCCCTGGTGGCGCAGTGGTTGAGAGTCTGCCTGCTGATGCAGGGGACACAGGTTCGTGCCCCGGTCTGGGAAGATCCCACATGCCGTGGAGCGGCTGGGCCCATGAGCCATGGCCACTGGGCCTGTGCGTCCGGAGCCTGTGCTCCTCAACGGGAGAGGCCACAACAGTGAGAGGCCCACATACCACGAAAAAAAAAAAAAGAGGTGGAGTCTATTTCTCCTATCTTTAAATCTGGATGGCCTTTGACCTGCTTTGATTAATGGAATGTGACAGAAGTGACACTGTACCAGTTCCAGGTCCAGCCCATAAGAGACTTGGCAAGATTCTGCTTTCCTGGAATTCATTTGCCATGTTATAAAGAAGTCCAGACTGTCCTAAAGAGAGAGCCATGCAAGAAAACTTGTGAGGTGAGACGTTGTCTTAGGGAGAAAGGGACTACTTGGAGAAAAATTTGAAGTGCTCAAGCTTACATTTTTTTCCAAGGCCCCAGATATGTAAGAGAGGACTTTTTAAGTGTTCCAGCCCAACCCAGATGCTAGTTTAATGCTACCATACAAGTGACCCAAAGCCAAACCAAGTACAATAAACTGTTAAAGAAACTCACAAAATGGCAAGAAATAAGTTGCTGCTGTCTTAAGTTTTGGGTGCTTAATTATGCAGCAAAAGATAGCTAATACATAAGGAAAGAAGACTTCTTTGACTGAGTCTTTTTTGTATTCTTTTGACATTTGGAATGCTTTAAAAATCCAAAATCAGGGAATTCCCTGGCGGTCCAGTGGTTAGGGCTCCGTGCTTTCACTGCCAAGGGCCCAGGTTCAGTCCCTAGTTGGGGAACAAAAGTCCCACAAGCTGTGCAGTTTGGAAAGAAAAAAAAAATTTTAAAGCAAATTAAACCAGGAAGAAAAAAGCAATTCATAAAACCAAGAACAAATTAAAATAAATTATTCTAACTCACAATCAAATTGCTGATATAACTCTGAAGAGAAAATAATTATTTTAACATATCTTAAAACTCAGTGCTTTGAATGTATATTCAGAGTGGGAAGATAAAAAGGATTGCAAAGAAAATTTAAATTTTACTTGGTAGTTTTATTGCCAGTAGTTGTATTATTATTCTGAAACAGTTTTATGTACAAGATAAAACAAATGTTAATTTTGGGCTTCCCTGGTAGCGCAGTGGTTGAGAGTCCGCCTGCCAATGCAGGGGACATGGTTTCGTGCCCTGGTCCGGGAAGATCCCACATGCCGCGGAGCGGCTAGGCCCGTGAGCCATGGCCACTGAACCTGCGCGTCCGGAGCCTGTGCTCCGCAACGGGAGAGGCCACAACAGTGAGAGGCCCGCGTACCGCAAAAAAATTAAAAAAAAAAAATTTAATGTTAGTTTTATTTGGAACGAAGATTTTCAGTTTAAGAGGTAAGAGATACATTCATTTGTTCATTTTAATTGGCATTCTTATACATTTATGATTTTTAAAGATATTTTTCCTGATTTGGTCCAATGAAAAGGCAAAGAAGCAATAACACCCTTGTAGCATTGAGCATCCCTAGGGCCCTAATTTTGGTATACAAGTCCCCATTAAAGGGAACCAGTATTCCTTAGGGAAATGACTGATTCTAGGGAGTGTTACTAACGGATGCCAAAGATGTCCTGTTGATCTAAAAAGCAAAGAAGCCTTCAAGGACAGATGATGTCAAAAGGTTATAAAAACCAGATTAATAGGCCTACTTCTGGTCAAAACTGGGACAATTTTTGCCTGATTCTACTTGACTTAAATGTATTGAATGTGTGAAAATCTACTGAATTGATCAACATACTCAAAAGGAAGAAAACCAAAATACAAATTTAAAAACAAAACTAAACTAAAAACACATTAAAACCTTATTTGTCACCGTTGGAGATAGCTATTGCATCATTTCCTTATTCTGAAAATTAGTAGATTAGTAATTAAAGGAAACATGGTAAGCATTTTTTTCTGTTTTTATTAGGATTATATTTTTCAGAATAAACAAAGAGGCCCAGAAAATGAAACAATTAACTCATGGAGGAATCATCAATGATGTTCAATAGAATGAAAGGATAATCTCATAGTTCCAAAGTGTTATGCCACCAATTACTTGCTGGTTTCATGGAAAAACAACTCACAATGAGGGACTGAGTAGTCATTACCTTAATCCATGATTAACATTGGCACTTTATAGAGTGACCGCCTAACATTATGGGCCTCTTGATATGATGCAGTATGAAGGGCACAGCATTTCTTATGAACTATTCACACCAAATATATTTCACCCGAAACTAATCAAGTCTTTACTGCTTCCAGATCTAAATGGAGGTCAGAGTAACAACAATTTAAATGACATCATGAGGAAGCAATCAAATGAATCGAAAAGATGGGGTACTCTACAGGACAATAGTTTGGATCTATTCAACAAATAAATATCATGAAGGAAAAAAAAAAGGCAGGGTATAGTGGTGGAGAGGGTCTGTTCTAGATTAGAAGAAATTTAAGAGACATAACCAACCGAAATATGTGGACCCTGATTTGTCCTGGTTTTCAAAATAATAAATGACATTATTTAGATTACCAAGGAAATTTAACTATGGACTAGGTTTTAAATTATATAACAATTATTATTAATTTTTAGGTGTGACAATGTTATTGTGGTTAAGTAGCAAAATATCCATTTTTTAGAGATACCTAATAACACAGCTGTGAAATGATTTGATGTCTCTCTTTTAATATAAAATATTTCAAAAAACTAGGCAAATATGGCAAAAATGGACAATTATTAAATCTGTGATGGACATATGAGTGTTTATTATAGATAGTAGTATAATTTTGAAGTGTCTATCAGTCATATCATTTTGTAGAACTAAACCATTTTAGACAAATAAAAATTATTTAGTTTGGCCTAAATGTATTAAGATCCTAAAATGCACATTTTTTTACTATTATTTTAACCCTAGGCTTATTTTAACCCTAGTTTCCCTTCCTTTTAGCTCCACAAAGCCAGGCACACTTAGTAACAGATGGTTAGTTAATATTCACTGATAACTCTTAGTAAGACTTTTTTTTTTTAATTTTATTTATTTATTTATTTATTTATTTATGGCTGTGTTGGGTCTTCATTTCTATGCGAGGGCTTTCTCTAGTTGTGGCAAGTGGGGGCCACTCTTCATTGCAGTGCGCAGGGCCTCTCACTATCACGGCCTCTCTTGTTGCAGAGCACAGGCTCCAGACGCGCAGGCTCAGTAATTGTGGCTCACGGGCCTAGTTGCTCCGCGGCATGTGGGATCTTCCCAGACCAGGGCTCGAACCCGTGTCCCCTGCATTGGCAGGCAGATTCTCAACCACTGCGCCACCAGGGAAGCCCAGTAAGACTTTTTTGATATGCTTACTAATAACTAAGTGAATGAATGTTTTAATAAGTAGATAAATCTTTTTGCAAGTCAGATGATTTCCAGTTATTTGCTTAACAAAACTGGAAGACTTAACTGAGTTGCCAGCTGATTACCCATCAGAAAAATATTCAACAAAGAGAACTATATGACTTTTTCAAAAATAACTCAGAAAGCATCCAAAGAATTGATTGTCATCACTGTAAAACAACTCCTTCCATTTTCGTCTACATATCCATGTAATCACATTTTCTCAATGCTTATTTCTATTAAGATGAAACATAGGAATAAGATAGATGCTGAGTCCTGTCTCATTCTAGCAATAAGTAGCAATTTAGACACAGATTAATGAAGTAATTGGGGAAGGAGCACCATCCATCTTATTAAGAGATTCCTTCCCATTAATTTTTTACTTTTTATATTTGATAATTATTCATCAAAATGTAAAATATTTATGTTGCTCTGATTAATTGTGAATTTATAGTTGTAATGATAACCCAATCAAGAAGAATTTTTTCATATTAAAAGCCAAATCATCAGAATTTTAAAAAAGTATTTATACATATGTATATACAGTCAGCCCTTTGTACTGCAGGTTCTGCATCCATGGATTCAATGAACCACGGATCGAAAATATTGAGAAAAAAAAAATTCCAGAAAGTTTCCAAAAGCAAAACTTGAATATATCACTCCAACAAATATTTACATAGCATTTACATTGTATTCGGTATTATAAGTAATCTAGAGATGATTTAAAATATATGGAAATATGTGTGTACGTTATATGCAAATACTACACCATTTTATATAAGGGACTTGAGCATCCTCAGATTTTGGTAGCTATGGCGGTGGTCGGGTCCTGGTACCAATCCCCTTCTGATACCAAGGGATAGCTGTGCATATGTATATAGATATACATATGTATTATAGGGTGATCAATAAAAGCATTTAAGTGTAATATATATTACATTAGTATAAATTCTATGTATATTCTTTCTATTCTTACCTAGGATGACAATGAGTCCATGGAGAAAAAAGAAATGGTTTAAAATATCTGACTGCTAAAAAGTCATTTGGTTCTGTATTTTTAAAATGAATGATATTGTGCATCAGATTGAAGCTGAATCTGGCCTCTATACCCTGACACCAAATTAAATCTCAGAGACACAGTTTTGGGTGAAGTAGAAAATAGCTTTATTGCTTTACCAGGCAAAGGGGGCCACAGCGGGCTATTGCCCTCAAAACTGTGTCCCCCCATGGAGAGGGTAGTGAGAAGTTTAATAGTAATGGTTCAAAGAGGGTGTGATCAGCTCATGGACATTCTTCTGATTGGTTGGTGGTGAGGTAAGTGAGAGTCAGCATCATCAACTTTCAGGTTCCAACTGGTCTAGGGTCTACGGGCTTGTGGGCAGCATACCATCATTAATCATTAACTTCTCCCACCTAGAGGGCATTTCAGTCTCTGCAAAACAGCTCAAAGATATTGTTGTGTGTATCCGTTGATGGGGAACCAGGACCTTGCCCCAAGGCTACACTATTGTTTCTCTTGACTATTTCTCCTGACCATTTCTCGTTTGTCTCACATCCCTCCCTTCCCTAATTAACAACTGCTTGAATCTGCTCACTGGAACTCAGGGAAGGTCATGGAGGCTGAATGAAGGCTATTTCCTGTAATCAAAGAAATGGGGGACACAGAAAGGCTTTGTGCCCAGGAGCCCCACAGGGCCCTGCTTGGTATCAAAATTGCTAAGATATTTAGATTCCACTGGATATGCAATTTTTTAAAGGTAATATAAATGTTTCCTTTCCAAATACCAATATATACAACATGTTGGAATTGTATCTTTGTCACAGGAGAGCCAGCACAGGAGAGTTCTGGTACCTGCCACCCATCAGCTGCTGACCAAGATACAGGAAATCAAGAGAGAAGACACAGCATCACACACCCAGTTAGATACACAGACCTTCCCCCTTTTCTCTAAGTCTTCTTCCTGGCCCCAGTGATGGAGAAGAAAGAACTAAAACAGGAGAGGAGAAAGAGTAAAAGAGAGGATCACTCTCCCCTTGTTCTCCAAATTCTCAAATCAAAGCCAGGCTGAAGAAAATAACGTTTTAAATGAAAAATAAAATGGAAGTTTCTACTTGCACTAGAATTCATTTAATAACTGAAATTGAACAGAAAATTATAGGGTCTTTCATGGTATTATTAAGGGATGGGAAAAAATGATTCAGCATAGCATGGGCAGGATTTTGACTCCACCAGATTCACACTGTTCAATAAATTGGTAATAAAAATAAAACTAACTAACTAAATAAAGATATTTACATATACAGTAAAAATAAAAGAATACATGGAAAGATTAATAGTGATCATCTCTCTATGATGATGATTATTTTCTTCATTGGGCATTTCTGTATTTTTCATTTTGCTAAACAACAAACATACTACTTTTAGAATGAGAAAAAAAGTATATATTTTCATTCCTAAGAAACTCCAATATTATTTTTAATATCTATACACATGGGCCCAGGCCAAATATTTTTTTACATTTATAAAAGTATTACATGTGAGTAGTTTAAAAATTCATATAGTACTAAAAAGCTTATACATGACCCGGCATTTCCTTGCTCCTCTGCCTTTCTCCCCTCATCCCCCTCCATGGAACAAACCGCTTTCAACTGAACTGATTGTTTCTTCTGGTACTTATGTCCCTATTTCTAAAAAAATTACATATAGCCTCTTGAGTCATCTATTTTAAACAATCCCCATGACTCCATATAATAATAGACTAAGATTTAACTCACTTCCAATTTTTGCTTTCCTCTCCCACCTCCACTCTTTATCATTTTTATCCCCATTTTTATTTTTTCCCTCTTATGACTGTGACAGTGTAAATGTTGTTCCCCTGGTGAGTCAGAGGGTACAAGGTAGAAGACTGTTTTCTTTCTTATGTAATTTTTTCTTTTATCTGGAGTTAATTTGCTAATTTTCTTTGAATGTCTGACTAATTCTATCTACAATTTCCATAGTTCTGTAAAATAACTTAAGCACATATTTTAGTGTGGTTGCTACTGCCCCCTGCCCCACCAAGACACATTTTTTTTTAAACCCAAGCTGAACTTAGATCTAGACTGGTTGTTCTCTAGAGGCTGCACAGCGAACATCTTAAGGCTTCCCTTTGCCTCTTCTGCATTGAATCTCTCATTTCTTGCATCCTTTTTCTTTCTTTTCATAGAGTATCTTTCAGTACTTTCTTGAAAAAATTTACATCAGAGACATATTTTTTTCTAATTTTTCCACTTGGAAACTTTTTATTCTACCTTCATACTTGACTGATAGTGAAACCCAGCAGGACTCTAAGGGGCCCTCCTGGGTACAAAAGCCTTTCCCTGTTCCGCGTTTCTTATTTGCAGGATAAAGGCCTCAGCCTCCTAGACCTCCCAGAATTCCAAAGAGAAGACTCAAACAGTTGCTAATCAGGGAAGTAAGGAAGAAGGATCAATCAAGAAACCAGTGCAGTGATTAAGCAGGATCCTGGTTGTTCCTCAGTGGATATACATAACAATATCTTTGAGTTCTTCTGTAGGAACTAAGGCCCCCACCCAGGTGGAGGAGATTCTAAGTTGAAAATTATTTTCACCCAGAATTTTATGGGCATTCTTCTATTATCTTCAAGCTTTCCCTGGTGTTGAAAAGTCTGATGACATTCTAATTCCCATTTCTTTGTAAGTGACTTGTTTTTTTCTCTAGAGTTTGTGTTTCTGGTTCTCCTTATATTTGGGGTGATTTTCTAGTTGGACAATTTTGAATAAAACAGGATGTGTGTCGGAGGCTTCCCTGGTGACACAGTGGTTGAGAGTCTGCCTGCCAATGCAGGGGACACGGGTTCATGCCCCGGTCCGGGAAGATCCCACATGCCACGGAGCATCTGGGCCCGTGAGCCATGGCCGCTGAGCCTGCGCGTCCAGAGCCTGTGCTCCGCAACGGGAGAGGCCACGACAGTGAGAGGCCCGCGTACCGCAAAAAACAAAACAAAACAAAAAAAACAGGATGTGTGCTGCTCATGTCTTTAACCAATTTCTCTTGGCCCCCAGCCCAGGGATTCACGCCAAAGGTCAGAGGATAGCTGTCTCCCCTAAAATCTCTGAAGAGCAACAAGTGCAGAGAGCCTGCTCATTCGCCTGGGTAACATCGGGCAGCATAAGTGGAGGTAAGAGAACATTCTCCCTGTTCCAGTCATCTTTTGCTGTGTAGCTGCTATACATTGAATGTTTGTGTCCCCCCAAAATTCACATGTTGAAATCCTACCCCCCAAGGTGATGGTATTAGGAAATGGGGCATTTGGGGGATGCTTAAATCATGAAGGTATAGTGCCCTCGTGAATGGGATTAGTTTCTTTATAAAAGAGGCCTTAAAAAGGTCCCTTGGGGGCCTCCCTGGTGGCGCAGTGGTTGAGAGTCCGCCTGCCGATGCAGGGGATACGGGTTCGTGCCCCGGTCTGGGAGGATCCCATATGCCGCGGAGCGGCTGGGCCCGTGAGCCGTGGCCGCTGGGCCTGCGCATCCGGAGCCTGTGCTCCGCAACGGGAGAGGCCACAACAGTGAGAGGCCCGCATACCGCAAAAAAAAAAAAAAAAAAAAGGTCCCTTGGGCTTCCCTGGTGGCACAGTGGTTGGGAGTCCGCCTGCCGATGCAGGGGACGCGGGTTCGTGCCCCGGTCCGGGAGAATCCCATGTGCCGTGGAGCGGCTGGGCCCGTGGGCTGTGGCCACTGGGCCTGCGCTTCTGGAGCCTGTGCTCCACAACGGGAGGGGCCGCAGCAGTGAGAGGCCCACGTACCGCAAAAAAAAAAAAAAAAAAAAGGTCCCTTGCCCCTTTCCGCCATGTAAGGTTACAGTGAAATGATGCCATCTATGAGCTGGGTGGCAGGCTCTCACCAGACACCAAATGTGCTAGCTCCATGATCTTGGACCTCCAAGCTTCCAGAATTGTGAGAAAGAAATTTCTATTGTTTATAATACACCCATTAACCTGTTAACACATGTTCATGTGCACGATGCACAGTGAGGCCAAACAAACTAAAACGTCGGAGTTTGGAGCAGAGAAAGGTTTATTGCAAGGCCGTGCAAGGAGACAAGGTGCCTCATACCCTAAAAAGCCGCATGCTCCCAGAAGGGTTTTGGCAAAGCATTTTTAAAAGCCAGATGAGGGAGGTGGGGTCGCAGGTTATGTGATCAGATCGTGGACAATTCTCTAACTGGCTGATGATGAGGGAACAGGGTGGTGTCACAGGGGTTAACTTTATCAGTCCTTAGGCTCCAGGAGGCCTGGCTCTATGTGCTCATGGTCATCAAGTAGTTAACATCTTCCAATTGGTGGGGGGAAGGGGAGATTTCATATCTGCAAAACAACTCAGGAAATTTGCATCAAAGACTATTATCTAGGTACTTTAGAGAGGAGCTAAAGCAGAGGATATGGGGGAAGGCCCCATAGGGTCCTGCTCGGTTACATACCCATCCTATGGCATTTTGTGAGGACACCCTGAATGGACTAAGACAGAAATAAGCCACTCCAAAACTTAGTGGTGTAAAGCAACAATCTTTTTTTTTTTTTTTAATCATTATGCTCATGATTTTGTAGATCAAGAATTTGAACAGAGCAAGTGGGAATAGCTCACCTCTGCTCCATAACGCCTGGCTCTTCAGGTGGCTCAAATGGCCAGGGAGAATTGGGTTGGGGTCATATGTCTGGGACTCCAGTTTTGACTGTCAGCTGGCTCCTCAGTTCTTCTCGTCATGTTTGATAGAACTGAATGGCCAGGATGGGTTCTGGCCATCCTGGTGACTGGGCTATGTTGGGAACAGTAGGGGCACGGAAATATCTCTCTTCATGCAGCCTGTCCACATGACTGGCTTGGGCTATCACACAGCACAATGGTTACAGGTAGGATGGACTTCTGTGGTAGCTGGCTTACATCAAAGCGATCATTCCAAGATGTCCACTTGGAAGATGCAAAGCTTCTTATGACCTAGTCTCAGAAATCCCAGAATGTCACTTCTGCCACATTTTATTGGTCAAGAAAATCTTAGAGCCAGCACAGACTCAAGGTTAGTGTAATGAGACTCTACCTCTCCATGAAGGAAGAACAAAGAAATTGTGACCATCTTTAATCAACCATACTCCCATTCAATACTGTGAACATATTGGAGTATAGAACATAACTTCTACCTGAACAACGTGCCAGAAGAGTCTAATTCGGAACTGAGAAGCAGCAACAGGGAGTATCTGCAGCATGCAGAACAAGGAAGGAAGATACCACAGGGAGGATACCAGATTAGAACTGAGGGAATGTGTCTCGGAGGACCTGTTGGAGGAGAAGGCACCTGGGAAGATTGCATTCACATCACACACTAGACATCTCCTGGAGAGGTCCTGAACAGTTGAAGAGAATCTGAAATAGTTCTTAGTATTCTGTGGATAAGGAGGGATTCCGAGAAACAATACACTTTTATTGTTGTTATTATGACCCCATTTCGCACACACTCAAAACAACACACACACGCACAGGAATGGCCAAAGGAAACTCCTATGACAACAATAAGACTTCTGCAGTGATTGTGTAGCTTTACTATAGGAGGATGTTCATCATGAACCATTCAGCCCCTCCATGAGCAACACATCATCCAAAACTGATGGGTTCCATACTTTGCAAGTGAATGGATATGAAATATACTAATGAAATAAAAAATTGATACATATTTGAACATCATTTATGTACTGGGGGAGGAATATGTCAATAAATGTTGCTGATACAATAAATAGCTCAGAATATAGCAACGGAAGTCACACATCTAAATGCCATAAGAATAAACAAAAGGAAAAACTTGAGAAACAAGTATCTGAAGACTACAAGAAGTAGACAAGGCCAACAAGAATTAATTTCTTACCTTCAGTACTAGAAAATAAATCTTTAAATCTCTCCTAATTGGATATAAATTATTCTTTTTTCTTTTTTTAATCAACATCCTACCTATTGTCTGCTATCCTGGCCTGTCCTCATCTTCTCCCTTGGACAAAACCACTTTGGAGGAATTAAGTTGTTCCATAACCATCCCATCTTCCTCTCACAATTTCATTCCCAAAGATATTGTAGAAATTGCTGATATCCTGCAGACTGTTTAACTCTGGTGAACCAGAACCATTTAATCATTTTGATATTAACCAAGTAGCATATGACAATGAACTACATGATATGTATAGTTACATTTTTCTAGATTAGAATTCCTTTTCTGGAAATATGACAGGATGGGTTTCTAAATGAAAAGATCTCACCCTCATGAGCCATAAGAATATCTGCCTTTAGGGAGCTATATTTTTAGAATATAAATTCACTCACATCTAAATCTCTCATCCTTTTATTTTCCAACTGCATGGAGAAAAAATATTGTTAGAAGAAATCAAGAATCAGACATGTTTATCTCTCTTAATTCAGGGAACACTTTTAAATTTTTTCCATAATTAATCAATAAGACCTTGTTCCTTTTCATCCTTATTTTGTTCTTTGGGAAAAAATATGATATACCTTGCTGAATAAGCACTTCCTGCCAAGCAGTGCACTGGTTATTAAGATTTTTTTTTCTTCATTTATACGTGTTCTAAACTCTGATGACTAATATTTCTGGAGATCTCAACCTTTATTTTTTTTTAATATTTATTCATTTTATTTTATTATTTATTTTCTTTATTTTGCTGGCTGCGTTGGGTATTATTTGTTGCATGTGGGATCTTTGTTGAGACATGTGGGATATTTTTCACTGTGGCACCCAGGCTGTTTATTGCGGCGCATGGGCTTTTCTCTAGTTGTGGCATTTGGGTTTTCTCTCTAATTCTGGAATGTGGGCTCCAGTGCACATAGGCTGTATAGTTTGCGGCACGCGGGCTCTCTTGTTGAGGCATGCAAGCTCAGTAGCTGTGGTATGCGGGCTTAGTTGCCCCCTCAGCATGTGGGATCTTAGTTTCCCAACCAGGGATCGAACCCACGTCCCCTGCATCGGAAGGCAGATTCTTTACCACTGGACCACCGGGGATGTCCCTCAACCTTTAGATAAGTAATGACATTACTAAGTCTCTATTCTTAATAATTGTAGGAGGTATATTGCTTGTCCAAGGGCCATTCTTCTACAGAATTTAGTCCTAAATTGTATTCAGAAGAATATTGTTGAGTGTGACTTGAAAAATAAAGATTTCCATGGTCAAATAAGTTTAGGAGGGGTTTCCCTGGTGGTGCAGTGGTTGAGAATCAGCCTGCCAATGCAGGGGCCATGAGTTCGAGCCCTGGTCTGGGAAGATCCCACATGCCGCAGAGCATCTAAGCCCCTGCGCCACAACTACTGAGCCCACATGCCACAAATACTGAAGCCCGCATGCCTAGAGCCTGTGCTCCGCAAAAACAGAAGCCACCGCAATGAGAAGCCCGTGCACCATAACGAAGAGTAGCCCCCCACTCGCCGAAACTGAAAAAAAAAAAAAAACCCACGCACAGCAACGAAGATCCAATGCAGCCAAAAATAAACAAATAAATAAATTTATTTTAAAAATAAGCTTAGGAAACACTAAGTTAAGCAAAGTTAAGTGGTACATTTACATCAGGACTTCTCAGAACTTTAATATGGAAGATTAAAGATTTGTGAATCTTAAAATGTGGAGTGTTCCATACAGCCTTTCCAAAACTTACCGACCTTTATTGCAAGCAGCATAAATGTCATATATTTAGCTTTGTTCTGTATACATTTTGAGAAATGCTACTTTAGAAATAGCTAAATAAGTAAAAATGGAAACTTCTTCAAAATCAATTTATCCACAAACATAACCTACTAGAACCTACTAATGTTAAATGATAACTTCAGAACAAATTTACTGAAAACTTTATGTTTTCTAACGATCAGTGTTACTTAATGGCTACTTTTCCTACTCTCAAAATTTAAGTGAGTATCTGAGATCTTCACAAAGAGTGAGCACTGAAACTTCATTCTTACTCTAGGTTTAATTTTAACCGCTAAACAGACTGAGTTGACAGAAGGGACTCTCTAAGTTTATGAATAACCTTTTAATCTCCTAAAGAGCTTCTGATGCTTTGTTTTAAGGAACTTATAAGAAATTTTCCCCATAACTCTTACCAGCAGAGTATTAACAGGCCACTCCTGGCTATTTTATGTTAGGGCAAATACAATGTCAATCTCCTAGCTCTTAATTTTAAAAACAAATATCCAGAAGCAAAAGAAAGAAGAGGGGGAAGGGAAAAGAGAAAAGCGGAGGAGGAAAATAGCATGGCAGATTGTTTGCAAAATGGAAATATTTGCAAAATGTTTTACAGAATAACCGCAAGTCCTCAGATCCTGGTTTTCACTCTTTGTAATGACTTTGAGGTCCCTCCCATCAAGTAGAGTCTATTTCTCCATCCCTTGAACCTAGGCTTGGCCATGCCATTTGTTTTTGTCAATAGGCCATTCTGAATGTGATGCAAGAGACTTAAAAAGTACTTGTCCATTGGGGCTTGCCCCTTCTTGCAACTCTTTGGAATCCTGAGTCCATCATATGAAGAAGCCCGGACTAGATTTTTGGAAGATGGAGCCCATGTGGAGCAGAGAGGAGCCAAATTTCTATCTTAATTATAATTTATTAATTTCCTGCAATAGTAGACGATTAGCTTAGTCATACCAACCTCATCCCTCCCATTGAAAAGACCAAGAGGAATGTTGAAACTGAGATTTCAAAGATGGGATGTAAATAAAGGGACAAAGATGTGGGAGCACCCTGATGTAGGAAAGAGGTTGGCCCCTTGGGAAACTTCTTTTAGTCAGTGGAGGGACTTCTCTGGTGGTCCAGCAGTTAAGACTCCACACTTCCACTGCAGAGGGCGTGGGTTCAATCCTTGGTGGGGAAACTAAGATCCCCATGCCATGTGGTGCTGCCAAAAAAATTAAAAATTAAAAAATTAAAAATTAAAAATTAAAAAAGAAAGGGAGTCAGTGGAGCTGGAGCACAGTGAGCAGGGTAGCAAAGGGTATAAGATGGAGTAGAAGAGAAAAACGCAGACAGGCAGGACTCAGAACATGCAAGACACGGAACATGCAAGACCTTGTAAATTTACAAGAACTGGATTTTATTTTCAGTGGGTTTTTTTTTCTATCAAACTCAAAAATATTTTTTAACTGTAATATGCAGCACCATTGACACATGGAGGTATCAATGGGGGAGACCAAATGATATAACCTAGTTGGAGGGCCATTTAGCTATACAAATCAAAGGACAAATTTTTCTCTTTGGCCCTGAAATTCCATATTATTCGAGGAAATCATCATGGCTGTGTAAGAATGTTTCTTTTCAAATATGTTCATCTCATTATTTTTGATAATAGTGAAAACTGGATGTAACCCCAAATGTCTAATAGCAGTTTATTAGTGAAATAAATTGCAATATATCATAATGGATTATTACTGAACCATGAAAATTACTGTCAAAATGTATATGTATATATAAAACATGAAGAAGGGTAGGCTACAAAGTAGTATATTCAATATAATCTGAATTATGTAAGAAGAAAATTGCAGAGAAATAAATGAGTGGAAAAATGTAGGGCCAAATGTTAACAATGTTTATATTTGTAGCTGGAGTTAGGAGTATTGTGCAGCAGAAAACTATTTGGGGAAAAGTTCTTCATCCCCTGAAGGTGACAAATTTCCTACCCCCAATATTCTTCAGTGGTTGCATCTCTGGGTCAGAAATACTGTACAAAGACTGTTTATAAATACAGATTGTTGTGTGTAAAAATGATAGTAGAAAACTGTCAGTCAAAATATAGAGATTATGTACAATATAAATTTAGCTCTGTAACAGACTATACTAAAAGGAATAGAGAAAAATATGCTTGCCAAATAATTTAAGTCTGAGTCTAGAATGAAGAAAGTACAGAAGGAGAAAGCTAACTGTGGTGCCAAGTTAAAAATGTCTGATATAGGAAATACAGGGTATGGCGCAGACAGATGGAGATGGGGAAAGTTCGGACTTCCATCCTACATGAGGATCCAACAGCTGCACCTGATAGTCTAGGGCTCCTGTCCATCACATCATATGTAAATCACAGCCAACTAAGGAGGAAAAAATTTAAGTATCTCAGCATCCTGATCCCTGTAAAATGGACTGGGTTCACAGACTACTTTTCTCTTAAGATTCATGAGAACACCCTTCCAGGTATGCTCATCTGCTTAGGAGTCCCCAAAAGTTGCTCAGACTTGGACTTAGGATTTTATCTGTGTGGAGGTGAATATCTTTATCTTCTTTAATTGACATTCTCTCAATAAATAAAGGTCGGAGAAGGTGTGGATTCTAAAAGTCTTTGGAAAAAAAAACACTCTACAAATTATTGTATTTCTCTAAATAGCTTAACAGGGAGGAAAAAAGAAAAAAAAACACTGTTATTGAGAAATTATTGAGACTAATTAGTTTTTTGAAGCTCAAATTCAACACAGCTGATTTTATTTTCTCCTTTTTTACTTATCTCTATTCTTTCAACTTTCTCCAGTGAGCATGTAATTACTTTCAAGGACAGAAAAATTAATGTTATTAATTTTTATATTTCACTACCAATTTTTATTGCTTTATTTTTTAAATGCAACCAAAAAAACAATCTCAGGAGGCTGGAGTCCCTGGGTTTGAATTCCAGAACTAATAATGAAGGTGGTTTTGAAACAGGAGGGAAGGGGGCAGGGCACAACCTTTAAAACAATGACATAGCCATAGGACATGACAAAAACTGGTTAGAACCAACTAGGTCCAAGATGGTGTAATATTCGACTTCCAGTGGAATGCTAAATGACACACCCACCAGCACCATGACAGTTCTGAGGCTAACCATAAAAGGCCAAAAAGTGGGGGGTGGCCCAATTCCTGGAAATCTCTGCCCCTTCCCCGAAATAATTGGAATAATCCTCCTCCTCATTAGCCTATGAAATTACACCGCCCATAAAAACTAACCACCCCATATTTCGGGGCCTCTTGCCTCTGAGATGGCCTACACTCTGTCTGTGGAGTGTGTTTCTCTCTAAATAAATCCACTTCTTACCTATCACTTTCACTCACTGAATTCTTTCTGCAATGAGACATCAAGAACCTGAGCTTCATTAAATCCTGAGACCAGGTGTGTGATCTCAATTAAAAGACCATGGATTCGGGCTTCCCTGGTGGCGCAGTGGTTGAGAGTCCGCCTGCCGATGCAGGGGACATGGGTTCATGCCCCAGTCCGGGAAGGTCCCATATGCTGTGGAGCAGCTGGGCCCATGAGCCATGGCCGCTGAGCCTGCGCGTCCGGAGCCTGTGCTCCGCAACGGGAGAGGCCACGACAGTGAGAGGCCCGCGTACAGCAAAAAAAAAAAAAAAAACATGGATTCAAGTCCCAATCTGGGTTTTGACGGGTTTGAGTCCGGGCCCCATGCGTACAAGTCCCAATCAGAGTTACACGGTTTCCGTTTGGCAGTCAGTTACCCAGAGCATGAATCAGATAAGAAAGATCTCAAAAGCACAGATTTCTAACAGTGTTTATAAGGCCTATTTCTCCCAGCTTTAGAGCCCTTGTACAAGTGCCTACAATTTTGCAAATTCCCATAAATCAGTGAGAAAATCTAAAGCTCCAATAGAAAATGAAGGGGCAAAAAATGTTTCTATTTATGGATGTAAAAACTATAGCATATTAAATCTGAATGCTTTAAACGTAGATAATTGTGGCAAATTGTGTTTCCCCAAAATGGTCCCATTCCTCGGACTTATCTGCAATGTTACCTTGACTCTCTTCTCATCATGAAATGGGGCCTGCTTTTCCGCTTTTCCTCCCCCTTACTCTGGGCCGATTTGTGACTCACTTGGAACACTTGTAACATTCTATCTGGAATGCGTGGAAGAGATGCTGCCTGACTTTCAAGGCTAGATAAGAAAAGGCACGGTAGCTTCTGCCCCTGCTCACTGGAATACCAGCCCTTAAGCCTGCACCTGGCATATAAGTGGTCCAAATGCCCCAAGGCCCAGACCAGCCCACGCAGAGAGCTCAGTCAGCCAGACCCAGAGACCACAGAAAGTGAGTTGCCCAGCCAGCCCCCAGCTGCTCTAGCCCCCAGCTGTTCCATTTCTAGATACTGTCTGCCAGCAACTTCATGAGAGACTCCAAGCCAGACCCACCCAGCGAGCCCTCCAGTATTTCTCAGCCCCCCAAACCATGTGTGTGCTCAAGGGGCCATGCTAAAGATATAATATTAAGGGATGTGATTAGGCCATCCCAGTCAGCTAATTGGCCCTATCCTTCTGAATGATAACAGTGCAAAGCAAGGCCTCCAGAAAGACATTCCTCGGTTGTAGAAGGGACATATACATCTCAAAGGAACAGAGAAAGGATTTACAATTGCAAATTACAAGTTTTCTAAAACAAATGATCTAAGAAAAGTGAGGACTGGTGCCTATCATCAGGTTTTGGCTGGAAGAAACACTCTATTCTTTTGGCAGCCTTGGGCTTTTCCAGGCTGAAACTTAAGGGGAACAGGGTTGTCCCAAGAACATGGCCTTAGGCTGCTGGAAGCCAGGTAGAGCTTGGTCAAGTCTCTTAGTGGGGGGATGGAGGTGGGGTGGGGAGGAGGTAGGCATGGAGTTGCTCTTGCAGTTTGCAGTTCTCAGTTGTTACATAGCAATAGATAAACAGAGCAAACTTTCTTACCTAAAAGTGAAGGGCTGCTGTAACGAAAACCTAAAACACATGGCATTGGCTTAAAGACGGCAGCAGGAGGAGGCTAGAAGGACCCTGAGGAGACTAATAGAGAGAGCTGAAAGAGCCTGGAGGGAGCTGTCAGTGAGGGCTTACAGTAAAGGTAAGGAAATTGTTATTGAAAGCTGGAGGAAAGGGGACTCTTGTTATGCAGCAGCAGAAAGTTGAGCACACTCTTGCCTGCAACAATGTGGAAAACAGAAAATGTATCTAATATACTCTATGATGTAGCTAAGGAGATTTTGATCCTGGGTGGACTCACTTGGAGGAGCTTGAAGCAGGGTTTCAGTTCCTGGCCAGAGACTGAGGTCGGGCAGCAGCAGGGAGAGCACTGAATCCTAGCCACTAGGCCATCAGGGACCAGTGGCCAGTGACAAGGCCCTGGCCTGTCAGCTGTGTAGAAATGAATTTCCACATAGAGACAGAAAGTAGTGAAGCAAGTAAAGTGTTTATTAGGAGAAAAAAGAGTACGGTATGTGTGGATAGACACATGGCCAGAGAGTCGCACCCTCGTGGTAGTTTGAATCACTTTTATGGGGCATTTCTTCCCAGTTTCCTTTGGCCAATCATTTTGATTTGCCTGGTTCCGAGTCTGTATTTGGTATATCTCAGGATCCTCCCATGTGTGCGCACACATCTCTTAGCCAAGATGGATTCCACCGAAGAGGCCTATGGGTAGTTGGCATCACTTACTATGGGGTGGCACCCCCTCCCTTTTTGACCTCCAAGGAGCTTTCTAGTCGGGATGGTCTCCTTGACTTCAAGAATGAGAAATATGTGTTCTCTTATCTTCTATCTGGGCAGGGCCCAGCCTCCTCTCTCAATTGTCCTGCTATTCTGGTCTTGGAGAATCAGTCCACAGGGAACAATCTCCAATAGCTTACCCTGGAGGGGGACCCATCTACCTCCTGCCTCAATTTCAAGGCAAAATATTGAAAATGCCACTTACCTTCTATTGCCTGCCTATCAGATACAGGTAGAAAGGGGGCAGCTTAAAAGGGAACTGTTCCATTTTTAAGAAAACTGAAAGGAAATATAAAAGATTCTGGACTTGCCAGATTCAAAATTAAAATTATTTATCATTCCCAGATTTTCCAGACAGCAGCGGATACTCAAACTACGTGGCTGTATCTGTTTCAATTGTCTCTTCATATAATAATATCTTTGTAATATTTTTTATAAAGAGAAGAGGAAAATAATTTGATCTTTTCTCTAGCATAATTGATCAAAAATTGTTTTTTGAATTATTCATAGTTTTGACTAGGAATTAACGAGAACTAAATCATCCACCTAATTTTTTTTTTTTTTTTTTTTTTTTTTTGCGGTATGCGGGCCTCTCACTGTTGTGGCCTCTCCCGCTGCGGAGCACAGGCTCTGGACGCGCAGGCTCAGTGGCCATGGCTCACGGGCCCAGCCGCTCTGCAGCATGTGGGATCTTCCCGGACCGGGGCACGAACCCGTGTCCCCTGCATCGGCAGGCGGACTCTCAACCACTGCACCACCAGGGAAGCCCCATCCACCTAATTTTATACGTTGGATATTGGGAATAATTCCCAGAGACTCACTTCTGGCTCCATACATTTGTCAGGGAGGAAAATTTTCCCTTTACCCTTCTAGGGTCTTCTGGCTGGTCTAAAAATTAAATTGACATGAGACAGATTAACAAGAGAAAACCAAACAAAAGTTTAATAACATGTATACATGGGAGAGGCCAAGAAAAACTGAGTAACTCACCAAAATAGTTGAATCCCTCACCTTAAATACCATCTTCAGCTAAAGACAAAAGAGGATGTTGGGAGTGGTGGTTTGGGACTTCAGAGGGGAGGAAGGCAGTTCACAGGGAGATAGAAAAGTAAATGTTTGGTAAACAAATGTTTGCTGGGCCTTGTAGAGACAAAGAGACACAGAGAGGAATTTTAACAGACTTTGCTAGGTTTCTTCCTGTCTACACACCTAGTTCGTGCTATAGTTGTCTATGGTGATAGCTCCCTTCCTGGAACAGGTCCTCTATCTATAGTCTTTTAGGCAGTTAAGGGGAAGGTCAAAGTTTCTTCCTGAGTCTCTGGGGCCTTAAAAATAACCAGCCTAAATTAATCCTCATGCCAAAGAGACACATTTTGCAGTGGCAAATTTTGTTTCCCTACACACATTTCTCTGTTCCTCTCCTCTAAATACAACCATAAAAATAAACAACCATAATAGGACTCTGAAAAATGGAAAAAAAAAAAAAAAGGCTAGGGACCTCAGGACTTGAGGAACAACAATGCAGTGAGTTCCCTGGTTCAACTTTTGTCTCCCATGCATCTTGACCTGGGTGTTGGGAGAGCCAGGATAGACCAAAATGAAGCCCCAAGAAAAACTCCCTCTAGCCCAAGGACCAGTAAAGGGGCAGCCCAGCAGAAACCTAACAGGGCGCCTCGCACATGACTCCAAACTAACTGGCAGCAGGCAGGCTTTCAGGGGAGACAGGGCAAAGCAGGCCTGGCATGTCCCAAATTCCACTTCCTGCAGAAGGCAACCCAGGCCTGATGTTTCCCAACTCTTTCCCCCTGAAGGAAACCAGAATGTCACCCCAAAATATGCCTCATTGACCTAAAAATTATTTTGAACTTGTTAAAGAGAAAAATCACAGGCCCAAAATGGCATCACTTGTGCTAAAGCCCATACCATACCTAGATTTAACACCTAACCTAATTGAAGTTTCGACCTTCACCAGAAATGTAGTCTTTTTTTTAAATTTTATTTATTTATTTTGGCTGGGCCAGGTCTTAGTTGCAGCATGCAGGATCTTTAGTTGTGGCATGTGGGTTTCTTAGTTGTGACATGTGGACTTCTGAGTTGTGGCATGCGTGTGAGATCTAGTTCCCCGACCAGGGATCAAACCCGAGCCCCCTGCATTGGGAGCGTGGAGTCTTACCCACTGGACCACCAGGGAAGTTCCCAGAAATGTAGTCTTAATCAACCAGTATGGAATTTTCTTAGCAGCACAAATGAGGTCATCTGTCATGTGGCCCTCTCCATCTTGGAGAGGAAGAAGTGGTCATCTGCATGATAAAACCCTTGCCATTCCTCCCCCACCTTCCACCAAAAGAAGAGGTCCTGGCCTAAAAATAATTTTCTCTTTTTCTTGAGAATAGCTTCCTCACTCCACCTTCTGCCTATAAAACCCCTCAATTTTGTACCCTTCTAGTTGCTAGATGGGATGCTGCCCAATTCATGAATTGCTTAATAAAGCCAATTAAAGCTTCAAATTTACTCAGTTGAATTTTGTTTTTTTAACAAGCTGAAGGCAACTAAGAAGCAGCAAAGACAGAAAAAGCTTCCCTTTGTCTGCCTAAAGGCAAAATTTAAATTCTCCTTTTATTGAAGACAGATGCTTTTCAGCCCAGAGATGGCACCAGAGGAATCTCCAAACAAGCCTTACTCCCTTAGTTCCCTCCCATATATTTACCTTCCCATAGTCTGTGGCCCTTGGAAGCCTAAACTGCTTTCCTTTGCCCTGTCATTTCTCTATAAATTTATTGTTACTATTTTTTATTATTGTTGTTTTTTGTTGAAGATGCTGTATAAACTGGAACTCTAAGCTGCCATTTCAAGTTACTTTTGGTTTAGTTTTCTCTCGCATAATGTGTGCTGCACATGTTAAAAAACTGTTTTCCTCTTGTTATTCTGTCTTTTTGTTAAAGAGTCCCAGCTAAAAACCTGACATGGGTAAAGTTTTGCCTCCCCTACACCCCCATAGCTCAAGGTGACTCAAGTAGGCTTTTCCTTGCCCTGAGGTACCAACAGAGATCAGGTGAAAAGCCCACCAACACATTCACTCGTTATACCAGGAACCAGGAAAATCACAAATTGGATGAGAAAAGACAATTAACAGCCCATACTAAGATGAATCAGATACTGGAATTATCTGACAAAAATTTCAAAGCAGCCATCACCAAAAAATGTTCTTATAGGCGATTACAAATTTTCTTGGGACAAACAAAAATTAGAAAACATCAGCAAAGAAATGTAAGTTTTAAAAAATGGAAATTATAAAACTGAAAAATATAATAACTGAAATAAAAACTCACCAACAGTGCTCAATAGTAGAGTGGAAATGACAGAGGATAGAATCAGAAACTTGATTATCAATTAAAATAATTTAATTAATGTGAACAACAGAGGGAAAAAAGACTAGGAAAAATAGAACTTTGTGGACTTGTGGGACAATAGCAAAAGATCTAAACATTGGATTCTCAAAAGAAGAGAAAGAATCAGGGGGAAGGGCTGAAAAAATTCTAAGAAATAATGGCTGAAAACTTCTCAAATTTGGCAAAAGATATACATCTACAGATTAAAGAAATTGAACGAATTCCCAAAAAAGGAAATCCACACCAAGATACATATTCTGAATACTAAAGGTACAGTGGCTAAGATGGTATCATAGAGGCCTACAAATATGTAATTACAGTGTGGCAACAGTAAAAGTCCAGGAACAGACTCATATATATGAGTGTATATACTGAGTGTATGAATATATACATATACATATATAATTTATATGTATAAATATATAAATACATACTATATAAATGAGTACATGTACTCGTGTATAATTGAGGGTAAAAATGATTATAGACCTGTAAATATAATTATATATATATATATATATATATATATACACACCTTGTTTTATTTTACTTCTAAGATGTGGTGTTTTTTTTGGTTTTTTGTTGTTGTTGTTGTTTTTTTGCGGTACGCGGGCCTCTCACTGTTGTGGCCTCTCCCGTTGCGGAGCACAGGCTCCAGGCGTGAAGGCTCAGCGGCCATGGCTCACGGGCCCAGCCGCTCTGCGGCTCTGCGGCATGTGGGATATTCCCAGACCGGGGCATGAACCCATGTCCCCTGCATCGACAGGCGGACTCTCAACCACTGCACCACCAGGGAAGCCCCTAAAATGTGTTTTTTACAAATTAAAGGTTTGTGCCAATCCTGCCTTGGAGCAAGTCTATTGACACAACTTTTCCTATAGCATTATTTTTCAATTAAGTTATGTACATTGTTTAGTCAGAATGCTGTTGACTATTGCATACTTAATAGACTACAGTATAGTGTAAACATAATTTTTATATGTATTGGGAAACAGAAAAATAGGTGCAACTTGTTTTATTGCAACATTTGCTTTATTGTGGTGGTCTGGGACTGAACCTGCCATATCTCCAAGGTCTGCGTATATATAAATGAGTATCTACATATACTCATATATATGATAATTGAATGATAAATGTTGACAGCTCAAATAAATGGAGATAGGATAAATTACTCAATATGCAGTTGGAGACAATGTCTTTCCATTAGAATAAGAAAGTGTGATCTCTTACACCATAATACTACAATCAAAAACTAATTCTGGCCAGATTAAAATATTAAACATAAATAACACAATAGAATTATTAAAATGAAAAAACGCAGGCAAGTGTCTGTTACAGTTTGAGGATGAAGAGCTTTTTAAACTTGAAACCAGTTCAGAAAAAAAGAAATTTTGTTTCATTCTCCATCTGACAGAAGGTGAGTGGCAAGAATAGAGTGTCTCTTGAGATGTTTTTTAGCTCTGAGTACTCTTACTACTTTAGCTACAACAATTAAAAGAGAATATTATCCCCTATAGCCTGTAAGTAGGGTTTTCATATTTAAATCTTCAAATAAAATCTAGTGACACTTTGTTCTAATAGGATATCAACTCCTGTAAACATCAGTTGAAAAACTGTTTATGGAAAAAAGTCATTGAATTTATGTAGGCAAGAATCAGTTTATTACTTGATTTGTATTTTCTAAATTATTCCTTCATTTCATATGTTACTAGACTTTCTCTATTTTCTACCATTCTTGGCTGCACATTATAGAACACTTAACTAACAATGACTCACAAAAGGGTTTTTGTTTTTGTCACAGCAAGAAATTTGGAGATAGGGAGTGCTGGCATCCAGACCAAGATTCTGAGACCCTCTTGTAATATACCTCATGGTTAAAAAATAGTTTTCAGAACTCTGGGCATCAAGTCTGCTTTCAAGAGAAAAAAAAAGGGGAGAAGAGGTGGTGTCAACCACGTCTGTTTTCTCTTAGTCTGCTCAATCTGCTATAACAAAAATACCATACGTTGAGTGGCTTTAACAACAAATATTTATTACTCACTGTTCTGGACGCTGGGAAGTCCAAGGTCATGGTGCTGGCAGATTTCATGTCTGATGAGGACCCACTTCGTGGTTCATAGATGGCTGTATTCTCACTGTGTTCTCATGTGACAGAAGGGACAAGGGAGCTCCCCGGGTCCTCTTTTATAGGGTCACTAATCCCATTCATGAGGGCCCCACCCTCATGACCTAATCACCTCCAAAAAGCCCCACCTTCTTTTTTTTTTTTTTTTAAAGCTGTGGTTTTCTTTTTTTTTTTTTTTTAAGATGTTGGGGGTAGGAGTTTATTAATTTATTTATTTTTGCTGTGTTGGGTCTTTGTTGCTGTGCGAGGGCTTTTTCTAGTTGTGGCAAGCGGGGGCCACTCTTCATCACGGTGCGCGGGCCTCTCACTATTGCGGCCTCTCTTGCTGCGGAGCACAAGCTCCAGACGCGCAGGCTCAGTAGTTGTGGCTCATGGGCCTAGTCGCTCCGCGGCATGTGGGATCCTCCCAGACCAGGGCTCAAACCCGTGTCCCCTGCATTAGCAGGCAGATTCTCAACCACTGCGCCATGAGGGAAGCCCGCCGCACCTTCTTATATCATCATATTGGGGATTAGGTTTTAGCTTATGAATCTTGGGAGGCACAAACTTTAGATCTATAACTGTCTCTTTCATCAGAAAAAAAAAAGCTTTCCCAGTATTCACTAACAGTCATTTGTTTGTGTCACATCAACCACAACTGGCTACAAGAAAGATTAAGGAAGTTAGTATTTGGTTTTCCAAGTCTCTGTGGTAGAAACTGTCATGAACTTTGTCTGCCACAGAATTACAGCTGCAGTCAACCCTAAACGGTTGTGTTCCTTGGGAAATTAAGCTCTATTTCTGGGACACACATCCAGGAGGAGGCAACCTCGTGTCACTTTCTTTTGTAGTCTTACTTTTAAACTCTACCAGTGTTTAAAACTTCTGTTTTCTTTAATGATGTAGTTCATTTTGTATTCCCCAAAAGAAAGCTAATACTTATAATTATAGGCAAGTCTAATCTGTTGCACGAAGATTCTGGGCACGGCTCCACATATTTGTCACATCATGGTACTGCTCCTCTTTGGAGCTCTGTGGCAAAATTCAAACATATTATTTTGTATTTAAATCTGTTTTTTAAAAAATCATAAAAATAGGAAAGACAAAAGTATAAAGGGAGAAGTGTAGGGAAGTATAATAACAAGATAGAGTCTTCCACAATTTATTCAGGTAGTAAAATTTAACATTAACAATTTCAAAGAACTATAAGGACAGAAAACAGTGATCAAAATGGTCATATATAAATAACAATATTCATTCATTATACTGTTAATAATAATAAATATCATAACATATTTTTAGTAATAAAATGACAAAAGTACCATAGTTGTAAGCTATCCTTTCTCTTTTCACACCTTTCATGAACTAATTATCCAAAAAGCCATGAGAGATCTACACCTACCATCTCCATTTTCTTCAACTTCTTTTCTCTTTCTGTCTACAGAGTGACTTTATTTGGCATTTAGATTCTCACATGACATCATATACCAAAATCGATTCCAGATGGAATAAAAACTAATGTATAGAATGTCTTATAAAGAACAATAATTTAAGAGGCTTGGTCCTGATGCATGAATAAACAAACAGATGGATAGAACAAAATATAAACCATAGAACTAGATCTAAATGTAAATGGGAATTTAGTATAAGATAAAGACAACATACCAAAATAGTAGAGAAAAAATTGATTCATAATAAATGGTGTTGGGCCACTGAGAAGCCATCTGGAAAAAAAATTAACTTGGCTTCCTATCTCATTCTTTTTGCCAAAATAAACTTCACATAAATCAAAAATTTAAATGTAAAAATGAAATCTTAAAAGTAGTAGAAAAGAAACAAATTAATCTTGGTATATGTCTAAACAAAATACAAAACCCAGAGACCATAAAGGAAAGGATAAATTGGACTACATAAACATTTTAATTTTCTGTACGGCCCCAAATACCACAAACTTAGATGACAAACTGAGGAAAAATAATTATAAGATATTTGGCAAAGTACTAATTTTCTTAATACATAGAAGGTTCTTAATAAACAATTGCCTTGACCCAGCAATTCAAATTCTGAAAATTTAAACATCTGATATTCTTGCATATGTATATAGAGACATATTGTTCATTGCAACATTATATGTAACATAGAAGACTGGAGGCATAGTTTTTCATCCTGACATGTTCAGTGGAAAACTGTGCAGCTAATTTTTTAAATGGGCTACAAATACACACAATAATCTAGAAAGGTCCCATATATATCTTTAAGTAAATGAAACAAGGGACAGAAGACAGTTTGTAATAGGCTATCATTGTTTAAAGGCTATATGTGGGTATCTGCATAAAAAATTCTGAAAGAACACAGATCCATGGATTCTGGAAATTTGGGATGAAAAGGAGACCTACTTTTCATTCTACATTCTTTTGTACTATTTGACATTTTTTGCATGGGCATGTAACATATGTGCATGTATTTCTTTTCAAAAAAAAATTTTATGTGCAAAGATAAATAAATAGTTGCAAAATTTCTGACAGGGAAGAACTCTAAAAGTAAAAGTAACAAAAAAAATCAGGAGGGTAAAGATTGATCACTTTGACAACATAAAATTTAAAACATCTATTTTATAAAACACAAAAATTAAGCTGCAAAGAGAAAACTACACAAGAAATTTCACGTTTATATCTTTATTATTAGCTCAAACAAATTAACATGACAAACACTAAGAACCCAATAGACAAATACTCAAAAGACATAATTCACAAAAGCACCCTTACATTTTCCTTCATAGCATTTAACTCAGTGTTAATTATATATTATCATGTGGCTATTTGTTTGATGTCTGTCTCCCTCACAAACCTATAAGCTCTGTGAGGGCAGAGTTAGTCTGTTTTGTTCACTCTGGTGGCCTCAGCAACTGACATACTGCTTCACACTTTGCAGGCACATAATAAATATTTGTCGAATTGCTTTAATCATCCACCTCCTCTTCTCCTGGTTGGTGAAAGAGGGATTCCTGCCCTAGGATTATGAGGCTGGCTGAAGACAGCTCCCAACACTGGACAGGTAAGATCAACAGCAGTTTACTAGTGTGTATAGTCACGGCCTGGGAAGGAGGACACCCCAGGCAGGGCCACACAAGGCTGGTACTTGGGAACAGGATGAACAACCAGTGCTATGGGAAGCAGGCTTTATAGTATCATGAGGGTGGAGTGCCCCCAGTTCCTGTGGAAGGATGTGATTGGCTCGTTCGAATGATTCCACTTGTAGGCAGGAAACTGAAGCCCACTACTCAGGGATAAGCAGGAACTGCCCCCAGTCCCTCTGATGAGGAGGGTTGTTTGGTGAGGGTACCTTGTTCTTAAGAGCAGAGCGGGGTGGGGAACTGGCAGTTAGGCCATTGAAGCCCCTCTCAATTTCACCAGATTTCAAAGCAGTACATTATATTGAACCTTAATTTTAGATCTTACTCCACACGTATTATTTAATAGATGGAATACTTAAAACTTGAAAAACGTTCAAACTTGAGAGTAATCTAAGTTCAAAATTAAAACAATAAAATACTACTTCCCCCCCACGTCAAATAAGCAAAGATTTCCTAATGTGATAATAATTAGTGCTAGCAATGATAAAGGGATACTATCACCCTCATGCATGCTAGTGAAACTTCACATTTAAGAAAGCAATTTGCTGGGACTTCCCTGGTGGTCCAGTGGTTAAGACTCTGCCCTCCCAATGCAGGGGGCCCAGGTTCAATCCCTGCTCAGGGAACTAGATCCCACAACTAAGAGTTTGCATGTCACAACTAAGGAGCTGGCGAGCCGCAATTAAGCAGCCCACGAACTGCAACTAAGAAGCCCACCGGCCGCAAGTAAGACCTGGTGCAACAAAATAAATAATAAAATACTTATTTAAAAAAAAAACAATTGCTGAGTTGACTCCTTTAAAAAATCATCAGAAAACCCTGTTGGATCAAGGAAAGGTAAATTTGTTAGACTTACTGCAGTAAAGTAGAAACATGACCTTGTCAGAATTTCAGTTGAATCTTAGAATGGGAAATTAAGATAGGATATTTTTAGAGTTTTAGTGCCTGGGCTAGGAGATTTTTAAAGCAGGCCTTACAAGGTGGAGAACTGTTGAATCCTGGGCATAGTTTATCACATGATAACTTTGGATTGGTGGGCACAGTAAGGCAAGTGAGTCTTGATTTGTATATTTTAGTCTTCATAAATAATCAGTTGATTCATAGGATATTTCCTTGAGCTAGCAAGTATTTACCCTACTTAATACTATGATAATGTGAGATAATGTACCTTCTTTGGGGATTCTATACCAATGATGTAATCCAGGAACTAAAAATTTTATGAATAAACAAATATTCTTCATGCTCAAAATGTTTATTACAACATTACACTGTGCATTTTCCATTATTTTTGGCCAGCCAGGGGGATGATATTCAAATTATTTAACAACCAGCAGAACATGGGCGTTGAACAAACAGAATGTGAATGGGCTGTAAAATATCAGTATGAACACTAGGAAAATATCAACCCAGCTATTCCACATCCAGACATCAAATCCAAAAATAGATGGGAAAGATCTTACCTCCTACTACAGAATCGTTGTGAGCTTAACACAACAAAGATTAATATTTCTCACTAGCGCTACACTTCCGTTGAGTGTTTGTGGGGCTCTGGTCTATGTCATCAATGTCGTCAGTCAGGCCCCAGGCTGACAGAGCAGCCATAATCTGGAATACCAATCACTTTGCAAAAATGAAAAGAAAGCCCTGGAGGTTCTCATGTTAGCAATCACATGTCACTTCTGCTCACAACTCATTTATCAGAACTAGTTACTTGACCCCTCACAATCACAAGGGGCTAGCAAATACAATTCTACTATATGCCTGGAAGGAGGGCGGGGTCAGGGGGTGAACAGAACATACAGTGAACAGCACTAGGGACAACCACTGTATACTTTATGGTCATTAACTCTTTAACTCACTCTTCTTCCTGTACCTCAAGCACATTCACCACCTCCCCAAGTTAACAACCTGAAAGTCTCAGCTAGTTAAAGTAGCAAGCTCAAGTCATGATTAACTCTACCTCTGGAATGATACGTGGATTCTCTACATCATATCAAGATGTAGCTTCTCTTCATTCAAAGGATGAATGTATTAGTCTGCTATTAATGCAATAATGATGTATAATATACCATTCCTAAATTCAATAGCTTAAAACAACAGACATTTCCGTTTTTGCTCAGTTCTGCTCCAGTTGTCTCCACATATCCTTGGTCCAAGGAATATGCTCAATTCATGACAGTTTACAAGAGCAGGGGAACACAAGCAAAATAAATGCTCAACATTTGAAGCCTTTACATATATTTGCATTCCACTGGCCAAAGCAAGTCAGAGGTTCACAAGTCACAAAGCAAGGTCATGTTCAAAGTGTTAAGAACAGGGAAACGTACTGCCACACAGGGGAAAAGTGGAGAGGAATGGATATTTGATGAACAAAAATCTGATGCATCATGCCTTTGAATTAAAAGTACAAAGTATTTATTCCCTTATACAACCAATGTACAATGGGGGAACAGACGCAGGATACACACAAAATACTCGCATTTGAAAAGGGAATGAGTAGGAGATACACTGCAGTGACAGGTTCACATTAGCTCCAGTTTTGCTCCTTGGTAATACTCCACAGTCCATGACTTTCTGTGATCCTTGGTTCCACCCTCTGGAATTTCCTTCCTTTTCTATTTTGCTCCTCAGTTATATTTGAAAAGAGGATTGGAGAATATGCCATCCTTGGGGACTGAGTAGCTTTTTTAATCTGTTTCCTGCTGATAGAAGGTTGGGGGCTAGATATGATTTTATATCTTCAACAATCATAATATCTTTTAGTCCAAGATGGCAGTTCTTTTGGCACCTAGTCTAGTCAGCTTCTCATCTGATTCCAATTAACTGAAAACACCGATAACCCCAAGCACAGTTTACTTCTAGCTGTATTTTGGGGGGTTTATATATTTTTTGGCTTTCTAACCCCATAATTCTGCCTGACTTAATTGAGGGTTCCTGACTTTATCAAGCTCCAGTGAGAGAACTATACCCTTAATATCCCTGCTTCATTCCACTATCATCCCCAGGCCATTTGATCTAACTAAAAGGATTTACTTGACTTCACCTTAATTTGGTAAAGAGTTTTATTATTATTTGCACAGAAAAGCTCTAAATTTTATGTTGTTAGGCTGAAAAGCAATCCCTTTTTCCAAGCCTACAAATCCCCAAATTTCTGGACTTTCTATTCCCTTTCATTTTGGCAGCAACATTTGACTACCACAAATGGTATGACTGTCAAAAATTTAGGCCGGGGAGTTCCCTGGCAGTCCAGTGGTTAAGACACCCTGTCTCCACTGCAGGGGGCACAGGTTTGATCCCTGGTCACGGAACTAAGATCCCACATGCTGTGTGGCATGGCCGAAAAACAAATAAAATTTTTTTTTAAATAGCAGAAAAAATGTAGGCCAGAAAAAGAAGTTAGAGCATTCAATGTCTTGGTATAATTTGACTATGGAGGACTTCTATTTATTTGCCTCTCCCTAGATGGGAGAAGGAGAACATGGGGTGGGGGAGAGGGTTGTCCTCACTGTTAGAACTTTTGAATTAAAAAAACCACCCTCACCAAGAAAGGTTGAGGAAAAGTACAGATAACTTCTGATGATGGCTTACTGTTAGGTTAGAAAATATTATCTTGAAAAATCCTTGTGACTCATGTCCACCTCCTTGAATTTTGAATCTTTTCTGCACTATCTTACAAAATGAGCCAATTAATTTCATGTTTGGCAAAGGGAGTGGAATTCATCTGTTCTTCACCCAATGATTCCTTTTCTACAGAGAGTGCAAGGAAGGCACATCAGGCTGGAGAAATCAGTAGTTAATGCCAACGTGGCAATGAATGGAGTAGAAGTAATAATCATACTGGTCTGGTTAGGAGCTCTGTAGGAAATAAGAGAGAGAACAGTGGTTAAGTGGGACCAGTTACTAAGGATCATCACCAGTGCCTTCCTTTCTCTATGTACAAATACCTTCTTTTACTCTAGGCTCTGTCTACCTCCTGCTGGGATTATGACAAATTATTTGTAGTCACTGCATTTGCCTCCAGTCTCTGCTTATTTCAATTTCTCCTAATATTGTTAGAGCGATGTATTTCTCAAATGTCACTTTTGTTGTATGAATCTACACTTGTAATCTATTGTTAATGTCAGATCCTTTAAGGCCCTATGCATTTACCAACATATTACAAATGTGAACTTTACAGCTTAGTTAAGGTTATTATGAGGAATAATACAAGTACTTTCTAAAAGTGGAAAGCACACTATAAAAGTTATCCCTAGTTCTATTGTTCCTATAGAAACAATTCTTGAACAAATCACTTAATATCTCTAAATTTCAACTTTTTAAAAATCAGGGGACTTCCCTGGTGGCGCAGTGGTTGAGAATCTGCCTGCTAATGCAGGGGACACGGGTTCGATCCCTGGTCCAGGAAAATCCCACGTGCCGTGGAGCAACTAAGCCCGTGTGCACCAACTACTGAGCCTGCACTCTAGAGCCCACGAGCCACAGCTACTGAGCCCACGTGCCACAGCTACTGAAGCCCGCGCGCCTAGAGCCCGTGCCCCGCAACGAGAAGCCCCTGCGATGAGAAGCCCATGCACCACAACAAAGAGCAGCCCTCGCTCACCGCAGCAAGAGAAAGCCCACGGGCAGCAACAAAGACCCAAAGCAGCCATAAATTAATTAATTAATTTAAAAAAATCGGTAAAGTATAGACAAAAAAATTTTTCCTGGAAATTAAATAAATGGAAAGCCTTCAGCAGAATGTCAGGCATATAGTAATTGCTCAACAAAAGTTCACTATTTAGAATTTATTTAAAACATTAAATATTAATTACCAGGTAATATCTGTATAAATATTTCAATGATAAATTGAGAATAAAACTTAAGAAAATAAAATCACCTTAGTACCAAATAATTACTGTCTTAACAATCTTAAACTGCTTAATCTAATGATATTCTAGGCCCCAGGAAAAACTTAGTTTGATCCCCATTCTTGATGCCCATAAATGAAGTCTATCAGCAGCTGGGAGATAAAAGTTCTTCTTGAACTGCATATTTCAGTAATTTAACAGGAATCTCAGTGATTTTTCTTCACTTCAGGTGGCCCTTTTCCAATCAACGTTAGGTCCATTTTCCTTCTCTTTGCATTTAAAACACTTTTAGTGCCACACGGCCCTCTGGCTCCAAATTGCACTCTTAAATAGCCATTTTAAAACTGTTCTTCCTTAGAGCCAAGCAAAAAGAGAGTATATTACAAAAGGAGAGATCACAGCCATACCAGGCCTAGGTCCACAACGTGTGAGTCTCTTTCAATCCCGAGCAGGTTGTCCTAGCAACAGGCTTTACTAACTTGCTCTATTTCACCTCTTAAAGCCTTTGAAGTGAGTCCCTCCTCCCTCACTGCCTTTGAAGTTATTCTTAACAGAATTCTGAACACCCATCTATTAACTGCCCCAGCAGATTTCTGAACACCCCAGAAATTTCTGCATCCCCCCAGAAAAACCTGGGCTCTTTCCTGAGCCACAGTAACAGCCATAGGCACATGGCTTCATGTGATTACAGCCCAAACTGTTAGTGTGACTAACCAACCAACCAACCAATATTTCTTGAACATTTCCTATATTCTGGGCACTTTGCTAGGCTCTACAAACATAAGAATGAAATGCAGGCTCTGACCTCCATCGTTTCAATCTAATGCCGTCTAATCCTCTAAACCTGCCCTGTCCAATGTAACAGCCACGGCCTCACAAGGTGATGGAGCATTTGAAATGTGGCAGGTCCCAATTGAGGTGTACTGTAAGTGTAAAATATACACCAGGTTTTGAGGACTTGGTAGAAAAAAAAGTAAAATATTTCATTAATAATTTTTTATGCTGATTACATGTCTAAATGATAATGTTTTAGATATATTGATATACATAATATATATTATTAAAGTTAATTTTACCAATTTCTTTTCACTTTTCTTAAGTGACCGCTCATAAATTTAAAAGGATATATGGCTCACAATATAATTCTGTTAGATAGTGCTACTCTAAATATATGTGTCCAAATTATCTGAAAAACTTGTTAAAATGTAGATTGCAGGGCTTCCCTGGTGGCGCAGTGGTTGAGAGTCCACCTGCTGATGCAGGGGACATGGGTTCATGCCCTGGTCAGGGAGGATCCCACATGCCGCGGAGTGGCTGGGCCCGTGAGCCATGGTCACTGGGCCTGCGCGTCCGGAGCCTGTGCTCCGCAATGGGAGAGGCCACAACAGTGAGAGGCCCGCGTACCGCAAAAAAAAAAAAAAAAAAAAAAGTAGATTGCAGGTCCTAGCCCATGTCTGACATTGAATCAGAGTATCTGGGTAATGGGGTCCAGGAATAAGAATTTTCAACAAATATACCAGCTAATTCTTATGCACCTGTAAATTTAAGAGTCACTTGTCTCTTGACTACTAAACTCAGAGCCAAGAGTTATTCCTATTCCAAATAACATTATTTACATTGCTTAGACAGATGATGAGAAAGGGTAACTGACAATTAAGAGGGGTTCCTTCAGTGAGTCCAAAGTCGTTTCTGGCAATAAAGAAGAGGGAAAAAAAACAGCACACTTGATCTTTAACTGGGCAACCCACTGCACAATCACTCTCATGTATATTATGTGGTGTTACTACGCCAGGGGCAGGTACTTTAACAAGAGAAGAAGAAAAGGCAGGTTTGGTCGTATACTATCTTAACCACCCGGTTTTCCAACTTGATGGGTCAAACTGAAAACAGAACTTGAGGATATAACTCCAACCTTCTCATTTTGGATCTTTTGTGTTTATGCACCTGATAAAAACCATTGACATTTCTTCCACAAATACTGAGGTTTTACTGTGTTTCAGGAAGTGTGGGCTGGCTGTGGCTGAGACTAACTGCTGGCTGCTTCTCAGTATATGCTCTCACCTTCTTTCTTAGTCATAGATTTTCAACTGGCCACACAGCCAACCAGAACACGAAAAAGAATTCTACGTTTGCTGTGATGCTTTTCTTTTTTTTTTTAATTAATTAATTAATTTATTTATTTATTTATTTATGGCTGTGTTGAGTCTTCGTTGCTGTGTGCGGGCTTTCTCTAGTTGCGGCGATCGGGGGCTACTCTGCATTGCGGTGCACCGGCTTCTCATTGCGGTGGCTTCTCTTGTTGCGGATCATGGGCTCTAGGCATGCAGGCTTCAGTAGTTGTGGCACATGGGCTCAGTAGTTGTGGCTTGCGGGCTCTAGAGTGCAGGCTCAGTATCTGTGGCACACAGGCTTAGTTGCTCTGCGGCATGTGGGATCTTCCCGGACCAGGGCTCAAACCCCTGTCCCCTACATTGGCAGGCGAATTCTTAACCACTGTGCCATCAGGGAAGCCCCTCCATTTTTTTTTTTTTTTTGATGTTTTTCAAATAGACGTGGCAATATGACTAAGTTCTAGCCCCAGGAATGTAAGCCGAAGTATTGCATGGCAACTCCCTTCAAGAGCTTCCCTTCATAGATAGTTGGCACTTCTACTTTTTTTTTTCTTTTTTGGAGTACTGTTGCTTTATAATAGGCACTTCTGCTTTGCCCATTCTTTCCCTCTTCCTCCATCTTGCTGCCCACAGTATGAATAAATCCATGGCTCCATCTTTAACCATGAACTCAAGGCCACCTTTTCGATACAGTGGGACAGAAAGATGAAAGTAGCTTGGGTTCTTGAGGATTTTGTGTAGAGCCACCATACCAGCCTTAGACTGCCTTCCTCTGGACATTGAGCTATATCCTGTTTAAGTCAACATGATTTGGGGATTTTCTGTTACTTGCAGCTGAACTGAATCCCAACTGATAAACATCTCATTTTAAAGCTGTAATATTATAAATTCTCTAGACCAGTGCTTGGATTTTAGCTTGTAACTCTGGTCACATTTGTACTGCATCTTTTCTGTGGAGATCTCCAGCTCCTGTTCTATGGTATGTTTTCCAGTTTTGCAGCCTAATCATAGTTAGAAAAGTTTCTCAGGTTTTCCTGTTAATGTTGTATCAACCTCTCCCAAGCTTATACTTCTAAACTGAATACTAAAGCTTCTCACTGCTGACAAAAAAATTAACCAATGGTCAATCTAGGAAAGAAATAGAAAATTTTATTCAAGCCTACATGAGGATTATAACCCGAGAGACAGTCTTCCAGAAATCTCTGAGGACTGTTCCACCCATCAGAGGTCAAAGCACAGTTACATACTTTTTTGAGACAAAGTGTTATACAACAAACGACATGTTGACATTTATACACAGAAAAAAAGTTATAGGAGGTTACCAGGAAAAGCACAGTTATAAAGTGAGGAGTGGGTTATCATGACCCCTCACAAGATTAAGAAGGAAGTTTATCTCCTAAGGAGGTCTGATTAATGCAGATACACAGTACACAGGGGAGGGAAAAGGCCCAGAGAAAAAATTTACGTTTAAATTTTCCTTGTCTTGCCAAAAATATATTTCATCATCACTATATTCCATCTGTTAATCTCTCCTTAGATTTCTTGCAGCTAAGTTTTTTCATATTTTTGTAGCTATGTTATTAGATGCAAAAAAAAGTGTCCATGAAGGAGATGTGGGGCTTTTTGTGAGTTATAAATGAGTTACCCTATTTAATTTGTGACTTTTTTTCTTGTACTCAACTTTGATATGAATATAATGACCCCTCTATTCCTTATGTTCTTTTGATACTCTTTTACTTGGCATATAGTTGGCCACTAGTGATGGATATACTTTGCTTGCTCCTCTCAAATTACTCTCCCCCTTTCTACACTCCAGGAGGCTAACCAATATTGACTGGCCAATGGGGAAAACTAATAGTACATCAGTACATAGAGCAAGAGGTCTGGGCGTTTATTCCCCTGCTGCCTCCCTGCAAGGTCACTGAGAACTTGATCAGAGCTTAAGAACTTGTCAGGTACCCTCTCTGCTCTTGCTCTCTGTCTCTGGACCCTGATAACCACGCCCTCCCTTGCCCATTTAGATCTCCATGGTAATAGGTCCCTGCAGTCATTATTCCCAGGGTGTTGTGGTTTCTCTATACTTGGCCTTCATGGTTGCAAATAGTCCATTTATAAATCCTCCTCATGTTATTCTAATTTGAGTGTAACATCTGTTCCCTCCTGGGACTCTGATAGAATTAATTGGTGCCAGGAGTGACCCTAGAAAACGTATTCTCAAAATAGACTTCTAGATTAGGTTGTTCATATATTTGAGGAACATCAGGATAAGCTCCTTCCTGGGGTGCAGGCAGGGCCAGGGTGAGGTGAGTGAAGCACTTAGGGCACAAAATCAAGGAGGCCCTCACTCTCAGGGTCAGGCCAAGAGTAAATGCACCGTAAGTGTCTTGCCGACTTCACCCTAGTCCTGTACCCCAGTCTTATCCCTGACATGGAGTAGAGTGGAGGGTGGCAGGCATGGAACCCTAGTAATTAACTGCATGATACTGTATCAAAATGACTCAAATTATCATCAGCATTAGCTTAGGGTTGTGAAATTAACTAAACAAGGAAGCCATTAGACTGAGGTGGCTTTAATACCATGGCAGCTGTTAGGAAAAATGTTTTCCTTTGTCCATGAAAAATTAATCAGTCAATCTAAGAAAGAAATGGAAAATTTTATTCAAGCGAAATTGAGGATTATAACTTGGGAAGAGCATCTCAGAAATCTCTGAGAACTGTTCCGCCCGTTTGAAGTCAAGGCACAGTTATATAAATTTTTTGAGACAGAAGGGTTCTACATTAAATGACATAGTATTGAAACCAGGGGGGGCCCGGTGGGCTCCTGGGCACAGAAGCCTTTTTTTTGTCCTGCATTTCTTGTAGACAAGACACCAGCCTCCATGACCTTCCCTGAGTTCCAAAGGGCAGATTTGCAGAGTTGAGTAGTTGTTACAGACATTGTATAGCCCATAAACCTAAAATGTTTCCTACTTGGTCCTCATTAGAAAAAGTGTGCCAACCCCTGTTCTTCTAGATCATGGGAGATGGATTCTGAGGAATGAATGGTTTCATTCCTTGGGATGCTATTCCAGGAGCAGCATGGAGCTTAATATGAATACAGTAATAATGTTCTTCTCCAGCCCCAGTGAAGTTGTATTCATTAGACATACGTTTGCCTGGGAGTGCCATAAAGGCCTGACTAATGGCAGATAAAACAGAAAGAAGTGTATTTATCTCATATACAAATAAGTCCAGAACTATGTGGTCCAGGGGTGGTATAGATGCTGAATGATGCTTTCAGAATGGGCTCTTTTTTTTTTTTTTTCTCCCCAACCATACCTACAATGTTGGCTTTCATCTCATGCTTATTGTAAGATGGCTACAGCACCTAAAGGCATAAGTATTCAAACAGTTGCTAATCAAGGGAGGAGCAGCCCCAAAACCACCTGAGGTAAGACTAAAAGGAAACTCATCAAGATTAGGACGCCAGTCACATGAGACCCTGCACACACCCTAATCTTGTCAGCAACACCACCCTTGAAGTATTGTTATAAAACTCCTCATCAAATCCTCCCGGGTTTTATACATATAAATAGAAAACTAATAAGAGCCTGCTGTATTAAAAAAAAAAAAAAATCCTCCCGGGTTGGGACACAGTTTTTCGAGGCAGGAGCCTGCTGTGTCCCCCTTTGCCTGGCAAAGCAATAAAGCTATCCTTTTCTTCTTCGCCCAAAACTCTGTATGTCACTGGTGCAGAGAGGCCAAACTTTCAGCATCATTATTGACGGTTTACACATTCCAGATATGCAAGTACAGAGTGGTGGGTCATCATGACCCCTTACAAGATCAAGATGGAATGTTATCTTTTAAGGAGTTGTCTTGTTGATGCTAGAAGAATGTTGCTCTATATGATTGAGCAGGTATTTCTGCCCATGGGGGAGGTTTGGTCGATGCATAATGCAGATACACAATGCACAGCAGAGGGGAGAGAGGGGGCCAAAGGGCAGAGAAATCTTTTTATGTTTAAATGTTTCTTGTCTTGCCATAAAATATGAATTTTATTTCACACTTCTACCCTTCTAGGTTCTTTTGGTGGCCTAATAATCAAATTTCCGTAAGACAGATAACCTCCTAGAGACTCAGGAAAACTGAGTAACTCTCCAAAATGGGGGAAACCCTCACGTTAACTACCATCTTTAGCTAAAAACAAAAGAGAATGTTGGGGGTGGGTTGAGTGGGTTATGTGAGGCTACCAGGAAAAGCGCAGTAAACGAGGGTAAGGCTGTCATGAAAAGTTAAACCTTTGCCTTCTGCATTGATAAGAGTTTCTAGAAATAATGTCACCTTCTTCTTCCAGGTACAGCAAGGGAGACACCCTTACAAATGGAGATTACCCTTACAAGTGTAAATGTCTCTTACAAAAGGGTAACTTCTATTACTCAGTTTTCACAGTTTCTCCTGTGTCTGCTGTTTCTTAAAAATAATCAGCACTAAAATAATCCTCATGGGGACTTCCCCGGTGGTCCGGTGGTTAGTCTCTTACAAAAGGGTAACTTCTATTACTCAGTTTTCACAGTTTCTCCTGTGCCTGCAGTTTCTTAAAAATAATCAGCACTAAAATAATCCTCATGGGAACTTCCCCCGTAGTCCAGTGGTTAGGACTCCATGCTTCCACTGCAGGGGGCGCCAGTTCAATCCCTGGTCGGGGGAATTAAGATCCCGCGTGCCTCGCAGCACGGCCAAAAATAATAATAATAAGAATAATAAGAATAATCCTCATGCCAAAGAGATATATTTTGGGGTGGCAAATTCTACTCCCCTACACAGCCTACATAACCAAACCAAAATCTAAGCCTGAAAATGCCTCACATTTTCTAAATCAAAGCACTAAGGTCAACCAGTCACAAACAGCCAATTATATAGCCAATTAATACAATTTTCTTTCTCTGCTTCCCTATTTTTTCTATACAAGTCTTTTTTCTAGTTCCTGTGGGCAGAGTGCTTGTAACCCCCTCTGGTTTGGTGCTGCCTGATTTTAAACTCTTAAAATTTTTAATATACCCTAGTTTATCTTTTAGCTGTGTGAATCCAGGTGAAGGGAGAGGCATGGATCTAGTGGCTTGGGTACTCAGTCATTATGACAACAATAATGACAATAAAGATAGTAAAGTCACCCGGCATCTTTTGATGCCAGAGGATAAAGAGAAATGGAAAGCTATGCATATGCAACTAAGAACACAAAGAGAACTAGGAAGCTTCCAAGACCACTTTGAGGAGTCCCTCGCCTCCTACACTAGTCACTGCCAAGGACCAACACCACAACCTGACTGTAAGAGTTGCAGAGTTGCGATGCTGGACATTTGCATGAAAGTAAGAACATTGATGGGGAAGGGGAAGGATCCCGGGATACTGAAACAAAGAAGGACCCTATGCTCCTTCCCTCTCATATCCTCCACCTGCCTTTTGTCTGTAGAAAAACTTTAGCCAAAGAATAATTTTAATCAGAGAAGAGAGAAAATGCAGAAACAAAGGAAAGCAGTCAAACAAGACCAAATAATAATAGTTTAGTCATTAAGCAAAGTCAAGGACCTTTAGTTCCTCCTCAAGGGCTATAGATAATATTTTGAGCCATGTCCTTTGGGCTGTCTTGTAGATACTGAAACCCCCAGCAGGTGGAAGAAGTTAACTACATGATGACCAGACTATAGGCATGACATAACCTGCCACAATTCCGAGAGCTGGCCTTAAAGAAATGGGAACAAACCAACCCTGGAACTGAAGACCAACTATACCAATTTCAAGATAATTATCAGAGCTGACTGTGCTGTTTCTGCATGTAGCCCCCTCCCTCTGCCTATAAACCCCTGAAACTCCCCTTTAAAAGCTCTTGCCCACTGATTGCCAGAGGTGGGGGGGGGAGGGAGGGGGAGTCAGCTTTTGGACAGGAGCCCCCCCACCTCCCCACCATGTTGCCAGCCTCCAAAATAAAGCAAACTTTCCTTTTCACCAACTTTGCCTCTTTATTGGCTTCAGAGCAGCAAGCAGCCAGACCCCACTTTCAGTAATAATATGAGATGAGGACCTTTGAACAGATATGGATGAGGCTGAAGAATTTTTAATATTAGAATTCTCCTAATCCTCTCTTATCAGGGGAGACAACCCTTGCCCACTGTTAAAGGGTACAAGCCAAATTCTGCATGTAAAAGCCTTTCAGTGTTACTTTTAATGAACCAACTACAGGAAAAAAAAAACATATTTATCAATTCCCCATAATAAAAATAGTATACATATTCTTAACACTCCTATTTTCTTGACTAATATGCTCTTAGATTTTTATCTCAGTTCATTATAACTATATACCATTATTTTATGGTATAAAATAGGTAGGACACAAAATCTATAATAACCCCTGCTCTCAACCATCTTATATTTCTTTCAAAAATCATAACATACACTTCCTGTTTTTTAATTATTTAGACTAAGTTCAATGAATAAGTGCATTAATTACACACAGCCCCTTATTTTTCATAACTGTTTCTCCATTCTTGTCTTTTCTATGTTTGAGTCTTCTCCCTGTGGTTGAATTATGTCATTTAGTTGGTTTGTGCTGAAGAGCACCAGAATATGCTACCCCCAAAATGTACCTCTTTGGCATAAGAATTATTTTGAGCTGGTTATTTTGAGAAACTGCAGATGCAGGAGAAGCTCTGAAAAAAAGAGTAGAAGTTATCCTTTTGTAAGAGAAATGTACATTTATAAAGGAAGTATCCATTTGTGTCTCCCTCCCTCCCAGGAAGAGAAGGTTGACTCTAAATCACACGAGAATTTTGTCAGTAGAGAAGGCACCTACTTAAACCTGCATAACAAACCTTACCCTTCTTTCCAGTGCTTTTCCTCCTAACCTCCCATAACTGTTCCCCTCTACGCCACCCAAACATCTTTCTTTTGTCTTTTGCTGAGGGTGGTATTTAAGGTGGTGGCTCGGGGCCATCTCAGGGAGTTATTCAGTTTTCCTGGCTATGAACCAGGATGTATGTGTACAAGATATATACATGTTAATAAACTTGTATTTGTTTTTCTCTTGTTAATCTGTCTTTTAATCTTGTCTTGTTAATCTTGTCTGAGTTCTTCTCAGCTAAGAACTCAGAACAGCAGAGGAAAATTATTTGAAATAATTTATCATATAAATTATTTAAATTTATTTCCCTACTGTGTGGTTGGCTTTTTGTTGTTTGTTTCCTTAGAAAATGTTCTGGGGACCATTCTAGAGGATTTGCCCATAAGAGAACATCTTCCTGTTGCTTTTATAAATAAATAACTACTGAGCAGGAGAATCCTTTTTTGGAATTTGTTGTGTGCTCAAATATTATTTGAGAAATCCAGTTCAGTCTGGTGGATTTCCCTGTTAGGTGACTTCTTCTGCCTGGCTGCATATAGAATTGTTTGTTTTTGTTTACTTGTTTGTTTCTTTCTTTTGGATAAGTTTGAGGAGATAGAAAAAAAATAATACAGAGATAAAGAAAAGAATTTCCCAAAGCTGGTCTAGGCCAAAATTTCTACTCCTTCATAATCTTCTTCTAGGAAGAAATTAGCAGTCCTGATAAAAGGTTTAGGTAATTCTAATAAACCTTAATGAAATTAAAGACATCTGAGAAACTAATTATGTATTCATCCAATCAGCTCACTCTCAGTGAATATTCTAATGAGCTTTATCTAGGCATTCTTTTTTCTCTAATCTAAGGATGATTAGGTAATTGTTTAGTTTTTCTCTTTCTTCTAGAATCTCACTAACAAGGGTTAATCTTCAGTATATTTAGGTCACTTTCTTTGTGACAAATGTAAATAAAATTTCATAGGTACTCATAAATAATCAGAAAAAAATTAGCAAAAGCAAACCTAGAGAAGGTCAGAAGTAAGAAGCAAAGATAAAACAAATCAAAGAAAGTTTTTTAATTATTATAAAATATTGGCTGTATTTCCTGTGTTTTACAATATATCCTTGTAGCTTATTTATTTCATACATAGTAATTTGTACCTCTTAATCCCCCATCCCTATCTTGCCCCTCCTCCTTCCTCTCCCCACTGGTAACCACTATGTCTGTGAATCTGCTTCTGTTTTGCTGTATTTACTCATTTGTTTTATTTTTTAGATTCCACATATAAGTTATACAGTATTTGTCTTCCTCTGTCTGAAATGTCACTAAGCATAATACCCTCTAGGTTCATCCATGTTGCTGCAAATGGCAGCATTTTTTTACGGCTGATTAGTATTCCATTGTGTATATATGCCACATCTTCTTTACCCATTCATCTGTTGATGGACACTTATGTTGTTTCCATATCTTGGCTGTTGTAAATAGTGCTGCTGTGAACGCTGGAGTGCATGTATCTTTTCGAATTAGTGTTTTTGCTTCTTTTGGGTATATGCCCAGGAATGGAATTGCTTGACCATATGGTAGCTCTATTTTTAGTTTTTGAGGAGCCTCCATACTGTTTTCCATAGTGGCTACTCCAGTTTACTAACAGTGTACAAGGGTTCCCTTTTCTCCACATCCTTGCCAACATTTGTTATTTGTGGTCTTTTTGATGATAGTAAGTTTCACAGGTGTGATCTGAAAGATATTTTTTCAGAGGACATGTGCAAATGGCCAATAAGCACATGAAAAGATGCTCAACATCACTGTCTATCAGAGAAGTGCAGAATCAAAACCACACCCCCCCACTAGGATGTCTATAATCAAATAGAATACAAATTTTGGCAAGGATGTGAAGAAATTGGATCCCTCACACGTGTGTGGGAACATAAAATGTCCCAATTCCCTCAGAAAACAGTCTGGCAGTTCCTTGAAATGTTAAATATAGGGTTACCACATGACCCAGCAATTTTACTCTTAGGTATCTATCAAGATAAATGAAAACATATGTCCATACAAAAACGCATGCACAAGTATTCATGGCAGCATTACTCTTTTTTTTTTTTTTTTTTTTTTTTTTTTTTTCTTTTTGCGGTATGTGGGCCTCTCACTGTTGTGGCCTCTCCCGTTGCGGAGCACAGGCTCCGGACGCACAGGCCCAGAGGCCATGGCTCACGGGCCCAGCCGCTCCGCGGCATATGGGATCCTCCCGGACCGGGGCACGAACCCGTATCCCCTGCATCGGCAGGCGGACTCTCAACCACTGCGCCACCAGGGAGGCCCCAGCATTACTCTTAATGGCAAAAAAAATGGAAACCAGCCAAATGCGTATCAGTTGATGAATGGATAAATAAAATATGGTATATCCATAGAATGGAATGTTATTTGTCAACAAGAAATGAAATAACCAGTATATTCTACAATGTGGATGAAACATACATCATGCTAAGTATAAGAAAAGTCACAAAAGACGATGTAATGTATAATTCCATTTCTATGAAATGTCCAGAATAGGCAAATCTATAGCAACAGAAAAAAATTAGTAATTGCCTAGGGCTGGTAGGATAGGGGGCAAATGGAGAGTGGGGGACTGCTAAAAGGCACTGGGTTTCTTTTGGGCTGATAAAATTCTTCTATATTTAGATTGTGGTGATGGTTGCACAACTCTGTAAATACACTAAAAACCATTGAATTGTATATTTTAAGAGGGTCGGTTGTATAGTATGTGAATTATATTTGAATAAATCTGTTTAAAATGTAATCAAGAAGTTTTGAACAAAGAGTGAGAGTCAATTGCCACTCTCCTCTCAGCAATCATCCAAAACAGGGATTTGACAAATTAATGAATATTATGCCCTTTTTGACATGAAAAAGCACAGACTGGACTGAGCTTTAATACGTTTCTCCATTCCATACTCCAATACTTACTAATTAGACTTGGCATTCAAGAGGGATTTTTTGGCATCCCAGCTACATGTTCTTAAATATATTTTTAAAATTTTTAAGTAGTTAGAAAGAAATGTGGAAAAAATGTCACAGTGATATCTCCAGATGTTGGAGTTGTTTCTGAACTTTCCTAATTTTCCATTTTGAGCAGCATGTATTACTTTATAATCAGTAAAAACTGTTATAAAGTTATTTCAAAATTTCATAATAAGAGATAGCAAATTTGTCATCGCTTCCTGAGGAAAAGTTTCCTCTGTCTGTGAAGGCCACAGAGCAACATTCCTTCCCAACTGTCCTATCACAAGTATTAAACCTGGCCATCAGGGTAGGCTGCATTGATCTGCAGGAGTCACCTCAAAATAAACCACTTTGTCATGAGGACTAACTTGAGCTGAAGGTGATTGAGAATCAACAGATTTGGGGGAATTCCCTGGCAGTCCAGTGGTTAGGACTCCGTGCTTTCACTGCCAGGGCCTGGGTTCGATCCCTGGTCAAGGAGCTAAGATCCTGCAAGCCACGTGGTGCGGCCATAAATAAATAACTAAATAAATATAAATATAAATAAAAAGATGGGAATTCCCTGGCAGTCCAGTGGTAAAGACTCCCCCCTTCCACTGCAGGGGGCACGGGTTCAATCCCTGGCCAGGGAACTAAGATCTCATATGCCGCACGACATGGCCAAAAAATAAAAGTTAAAAATAAAATAAAATAGTAATTTTAAAAAGAATGAAGAGATTTGGGAAGTTTTCTGCCTTCCCCTTATTTGCCTAAAAGCAGGGCATAAATTTTCCCTTGAGGAAGGTGGCCCCCCGCCATCCCCAGAGAGAAGTACAGCTCTTATCATTGAAGACAGGGAGTCAACGCCAAGATGAGTTTGCATAAACAGACCTCGCTAAAATAGCCCTTATCTTCCATTAGTCCCCTCATATATTTCCTAGTCATTTTTTCACAATATTTCATCCCTTGAAGCCCAAACCCCCTTTCTTTTGTTACAAGGGTATATAAGCCCTTGAGCCTAACCTCTTTTTTGAGTCTTACTCCTTTCCTGTAACTCCCATGCATGTAAATATTAATAAAAATTGTGTGCCTTTTCTCCTGGTTAATCTTTTGTTCTTTTAATTTGCATGGCCCCAGAGATGGAGGGTCATACAAGAGAGTTTTTCTGGACTTCCCTGGTGGAGCGGTGGTTAAGAATCCGCCTGTCAATGCAGGGGACATGGGTTCAATCCCTGGTCTGGGAAGATCCCACGTGCAGCAGAGCAAATAAGCCCATGCGCCACAACTACTGAGTCTGTGCTCTAGAGCCTGTGAGCCACAACTACTGAGCCCACGTGCCACAGCTACTGAAGCCCGCACGCCTAGAGCCCGTGCTCCACAACAAGAGAAGCCACTGCAATGAGAAGCCCGCACACCGCAACCAAGAGTAGCCCCCGCTCGCCGCAACTAGAGAAAGCCCACAAAACAATGAAGACCCAACGCAGAAAGAAAAAAAAAAAGTTTTCTTCTTCAATTGTCCCTTGTGTTTTTTCAACTTAAAAAAATATTTAGTTGTATTTGCATAAAAATGCTTAAGCTCTAGAATTTTATCAGTATTGCTTTTTATTACTTTTACTTGTCGAGTATTGTATAAAATTCATTTGGTTTTTACGTGTGCCCTTTCTCCCTCAACTAGATTCCAAGGTTGAGGGAAAGACTATGTAATAATATAGTATGGGTATTCTAATTCCCCTAAAATAGTTCCTTTACATAATGTAGGTAATCAATAAGCAGTTTTTGGACCTTTCTATTATGAAACTATTTTTAGTAACAAAAAAGCATGCATTGTAGGTTGCTTTATATAAATGTCTTCAACAACTGTTTGGTTCTTAGCTACTAATCCAGATATATACAGCTCATTTATTCTACGCTGTATCACCATGTTTATAAATTACCCTTTGGTTTTTGTAGCTTATTTTTTTTTTTTATTATCACTTTTTTTTCTTCTTCTTTTTTGACTGCTTTGGGTTTTTGTTGCTGCGCGTGGGCTTTCTCTAGTTGCGGTGAGCTGGGGATACTCTTAGTTTTGGTACACTGGCTTCTCACTGCGGTGGCTCCTCTTGTTGCAGAGCACGGGGTCTCGGTCCCCAGGCTTCAGTAGTTGCAGCACGTGGGCTCAGTAGTTGTGGCTCGAGGGCTCTAGAGCGCAGGGTCAGTAGTTGTGGCACACGAGCTTAGTTGCTCTGCGGCATATGGCATCTTCCCGGACCAGGGCTCGAACCCGTGTCTCCTGCATTGGCAGGCGGATTCCTAACCACTGCGCCACCAGGGAGGTCCCCTGTAGCTTATTTTAAAATTACCTTTTAATTTTTGATCTTTTGTAAAAGTCATCCTGTTTTTTTAAAAAAACGACATACTTAAGTTGCAAATGTGTTTTCATTTATGATAAGTCTTTCTTGCATCTTATCTTTCCATACCTCATTTACCCAAGCTTGGATTTGAGTAAATTCTTCTGATTTATTTCTTTAGCAGAATTTTACAGCTATTAGAATCAAAAGCAAACTTCCTTTTTAAAATTAAACATTGATCTTATGGAATGTATTTAATAGTAATCAAATGTCTTTAAGCAAACATTCCTCATAATTAAAGTATGCTGTTCTAAATCTTAACTGTCCTTAGGCAAACCCACCACATATGAAAAAGATTACCTTTCATCCTGTCTTCACACTGATCATTTAGTGAGATGAAGGGGACACGTGAGGTAATCTTACACTCTATCACTGAGTAGGCTGAGTAGAAAGGCTAACTCTTACAGATTTCATGTAAACTATCAGACCCAGACATGAGGGAATGTTTTTGATCCCCACCCCCTTCTCACTTCCCTCCCTCCTTACTTTCCTTTCTCGCTCCACCCCACCAGTCTATCTCTATCCATTCCTTCTTTCAGACTATCAGCTGATATAGAGTCAGTCCTATACCCACCCTGTATCAAATTTTTAATGGATTATCTTGCCTGGATAAAGTCTAATATGAAAACTAAAAGAAGACATATGATGAAGAAGACAGTACTGATGAGTAGCTGGCTTGTCAAGATGGCATTTGCCTTGCTGAAGTCATCACTTTTGTGCAGGGTCTTCATTTCAATTAATTTTGTCAATTTACTAAGAGCCCAGGCTCACTAAAGTAACAGAAGGTTGATATGTAAACGACAATACCAACATATTTAAGTACAATGAGAGATTTAACTGGCAAGAGGACTGGCTACTCTGACCAACTCACTCTTGGATTCTTGGAGAGAAATGTATGAGAAACCAGATTGTAATTGAAATTGTGGTACTTGGACACCAGGCAAGAAGTGGTCTGTTTTAGGAACATGTTGGCATTAGCCTTGACATTTCAGCAACTGATTACTACTGCACATTGAATCCTTAAGCACAGCAGTCCAGAATATTGCCTACTGGATCACTAAACAGCCATTCTTCAGACCAACCCATCCCTTCTTTATATATGCCGAGATTATTGATAAGATAAGAGGCAGGTTCTTAATCTTCTTGCTGCTGGGCCAGGAAACACTTTATCTCTGAGACATCTCTGGCACATGTCTAGTATCAAACATCTGACCGTATCTCATAGTTGTATCTCAGATTGATTTGGTTTTCTTCAGGCCTACAGTGATATGATAGCAAAAAGATTGTATATAAACAGGACCAGCTACATACGATGTGGGCAAATACAGAGACCCTTGTTTGAAAGGTATTGAGAATTTCAAGACAGTGACAGCAGAGCATCAAACCTGAGGGACTACTCAGGTCACACACTAATGAAGTTAGCCTATATATAACAGTCCTCTAGTGCAAGAGTCAGCAAACTACCACCCACAATCCAAATTCAGCTGCTCCCTATTTCTGTATAAGTAAAGTTACATTGGAATATAGCTTATGGCCGCTTTTGCTCTACAATAGCAGAGTTCTGTACACGCTACAGAGATGGTATGGCCCACGAAGACTAAACTATTTACTATCTGGCCTTTAAGAAAAAGTTTGCTGGGAGTTCCCTGGTGGTCTAGTGGTTAAGATTCCGGGCTTCCCCTGCAGGGGGCTCGGGTTCAATCCCTGGTGGGGGAGCTAAGATCCCACATGCTGCGCAGTGTGACCAAAAAAAAAAAAAAGAAAAAAAGAAAAAGTTTGCAGACTCCTGCTCTAGTGTCTGATCTGTCAGTCCTTGCCCCATACTTGTTATTCAAAATGGCCTCTCAGCAGTCTCAGCTTGATCCACTCTCCCCCTAAGAAACCATGTGGGGCACATGGTGGGCCTGCAGCTCTAGATCAGAAGAATGTGGAGATTTTTGACCCACTCAGAGTCCACAGACTGAAGTGCCAAGAATTTCTATGGCACTGTAGGACAGCAGTGCCTGTGAATTCTCCATGGGGAAGCTTGCAAAGCTATCTGAACTCTTCTACCCAGACTTCTTGGGTACCTGGGATTTCTAACCATGGCTACCACAAAATCACTGCCAACTCCAAGTCAGAGAACTGGCACTTGCCTCGTGTCTTGTGTGTCCACTTCATGAAGAAATGGGCTCAAGCCCTGTTCCTCTTTGACTCACTTGAGAAAGCTGAATCCTCTGGTTCCATGTCTCATCCCCCATTTTGATTCCCCTGGATCAGGTACTCATATAATCTTTTTTTTTTTTTTAAACACCTTTATTGGAGTATAATTGCTTTACAGTGGTGTGTTAGTTTCTGCTTTATAACAAAGTGAATCAGCTATACATATACATATATCCCCTTATCTCCTCCCTATTGCGTCTTCCTCCCACCCTTCCTATCCCACCCCTCTAGGTGGTCACAAAGCACCAAACTGATCTCCCTGTGCTATGCAGCTGCTTCCCACTAGTTATCTGTTTTACATTTGGTAGTGTATATATGTCCATGCCACTCTCTCACTTCGTCCCAGCTTACCCTTCCCCCTCCCTGTGTCCTCAAGTCCATTCTCCATGTCTGCATCTTTATTCCTGTCCTGCCCCTAGGTTCTTCAGAATGATTTTTTTTTTTAGATTCCATATATATGTGTTAGCATACGGTATTTGTTTTTCTCTTTCTGACTTACTTCACTCTGTATGACAGTCTATATGTCCATCCTCCTCACTACAAATAATTTTGTTTCTTTTTATGGCTGAGTAATATTCCATTGTATATATGTGCCACATCTTCTTTATCCATTCATCTGTCGATGGACACTTAGGTTGCTTCCATGTCCTGGCTATTGTAAATAGAGCTGCAGTGAACATTTTGGTACATGGCTCTTTTTGAATTATGGTTTTCTCTGGGTATATGCCCAGTACTGGGATTACTGAGTCGTGTGTAGTTCTGTTTTTAGTTTTTTAAGGAACCTCCATACTGTTCTCCATAGTGGCTGTACCAATTCACATTCCCACCAACAGTGTAGGAGGGTTCCCTTTTCTTCACAGCCTCTCCAGCATTTATTTTTTGCAGATTTTTTGGTGATGGCCATTCTGACTGGTGTGAGGTGATATCTCATTGTAGTTTTGATTTGCATTTCTCTAATGATCAGTGATGTTGAGCATCCTTTCATATGTATGTTGGCAATCTGTATATCTTCTATGGAGAAATGTCTATTTAGATCTTCTGCCCATTTTTGGATTGGGTTCTTTGTTTTTTTGATATTGAGCTGCATTAGCTGCCTGTATACTTTGGAGATTAATCCTTTGTCAGTTGCTTCATTTGCAAATATTTTCTCCCATTCTGAGGGTTGTCTTTTCATCTTGTTTATGGTTTCCTTTGCTGTGCAAAAGCTTTGAAGTTTCAGTAGGTCCCATTTGTTTATTTTTGTTTTTATTTCCATTTCTCTAGGAGGTGGGTCAAAAAGGATCTTGCTGTGATTTATGTCATGGAGTGTTCTGCCTATGTTTTCCTCTAAGAGTTTTATAGTGTCTGGCCTTACATTTAGGTCTTCAATCCATTTTGAGTTTGTTTTTGTGTATGGTGTTAAGGAGTGTTCTAATTTCATTCTTTTACATGTCCCTGTCCAGTTTTCCCAGCACCACTTATTGAAGAGGCTGTCTTTTCGCCATTGTATATTCTTGCCTCCTTTATCAAAGGTAAGGTGACCATATGTGTGTGGGTTTATCTCTGGGCTTTCTATCCTGTTCCATTGATCTATCTTTCTGTTTTTGTGCCAGTACCATACTGTCTTGATTACTATAGCTTTGTAATATAGTCAGAAGTCAGGGAGCCTGATTCCTCCAGCTCCATCTTTCTTTCTCAAGATTGTTTTGGCTATTAGGGGTCTTTTGTGTTTCCATATAAATTGTGAAATTTTTTGTTCTAGTTCTGTGGAAAATGCCATTGGTAGTTTGATAGGGATTGCATTGAATCTGTAGATTGCTTTGGGTAGTAGAGTCATTTTCAGAATGTTGATTCTTCCAATCCAAGAACATGGTATATCTCTCCATCTGTTTATATCATCTTTAATTTCTTTCTTCAGTGTCCTATAGTTTTCTGCATACAGGTCTTTTGTCTCCTTACGTAGGTTTATTCCTAGGTATTTTATTCTTTTTGTTGCAGTGGTAAATGGGAGTGCGTCCTTAATTTCTCTTTCAGATTTTTCATCATTAGTGTATAGGAATGCAAGAGATTTCTTTCTCTTTTTTTTTTTGAATTTTATTTTATTTATTTTTTACACAGCAGGTTCTTATTAGTTATCCATTTTATACATATTAGTGTATATATGTCAATCCCAATCTCCCAATTCATCACACCACCACTTTGCCACCTTGGTGTCCATACATTTTTTCTCTACATCTGTGTCTCTATTTCTGCCTTGCAAACCAGTTCATCTGTACCATTTTTCTAGGCTCCACATATATGCGTTAATATACGATATTTGTTTTTCTCTTTCTGACTTACTTCACTCTGTATGATAGTTTCTAGATCCATCCTCGTCTCTACAAATGACCCAATTTCGTTCCTTTTTTGGCTGAGTAATATTCCATTTTATATATGTACCACATCTTCTTTATCCATTCATCTGTCGATGGGCATTTAGGTTGCTTCCGTGACCTGGCTATTGTAAATAGTGCTGCAATGAACACTGGGATGCACCTGTTTTTCTGAATTATGGTTTTCTCTGGGTATATACCCAGTAGTGGGATTGCTGGGTCATATGGTAATTCTATTTTTAGTTTTTTAAGGAACCTCCATACTGTTCTCCATAGTGGCTGTATCAATTTACATTCCCACCAACAGTGCAGGAGGGTTCCCTTTCCTCCACACCCTCTCCAGCATTTGTTGTTTGTAGATTTTCTGTTGATGCCCATTCTAACTGGTGTGAGGTGATAGGAATGCAAGAGATTTCTGTGCATTAATTTTATATCCTGCTACTTTACCAGATTCATTGATTAGCTCTAGTAGTTTTCTGGTATCATCTTTGGGATTCTCTATGTATAGTATCATGTCATCTGCAAACAGTGACAGTTTTACTTCTCCTTTTCCAATTTGGATTCCTTTTATTTCTTTTTCTTCTCTGATTGCTGTGGCTAAAACTTCCAAAACTAAGTTGAATAATAGTGGTGAGAGTGCAGGTGCCCATATAATCTTAATATCTGGGCTTGGGCCCCTATTAAGAACTTTAGGGGATCTGAGATTTTTACTCTATGTGCTAGTTATCTAGTTAGTCTTCCACAGTTTCATGGGTGCTTGTAGAAGACAGGAGACGCCTGTGTAAGGAGTGAAGGATAGTTTATTACTCACAGCAAGAGCAGTAGCCTGAGTAAGGCATTTTTGCACCATTTCCCCAAACGCCAATTCTCACAGGGTGACACGAGGGCCAGCTTATACCCATACATACAGTGGGTTCCTTTATAGAGAAGGCATCTTGGGCTTAGGGAACAAGAATTTTTTTATAAAGCACTATAATTCTATAAGCATATGTGCCCTTCCAGAAGGAAATATTTTTACTACCCTGGACAGTAAGCAAATTGTCCTTTGCTCTGAAGGGAGACACTATCTCTATCTTCCAAGGCAGTTTGCTGAACAAATATCCTTGAAAACACAGTTCAGAACAAAGGGCAATCAGTGCCCTGTGTGCAAGTTGTGCAGAAATGCAAGAAACTCTTGGAGACTTGTCCCTCTCAACAGCCCCTATTTGGAATTGGTCTTTTACAGTGACTCCTCCCTCCCACCCCCATAGTTCCCCTTTTTCTGGGAGCAAGTTGCATTTTTAGCTGATGACTTATCCCCAGTTTGATACCTTCCCTTCTTGTTCATAGCTTAATAGCTGGCACTTCAAAGAAATATATACCCTTTCCACCCTATTGCCCCAACACTAACACAGAGCTAAATGCTCTCTCTTGTTTCATGACTCTTCAAGTAGAATTTTATCGATCGTGGTTGTCTGTATATAGCTCTACAACTTAGGTACCACAATTTGTTTAAAGCACTTAGTCACTCCCCCATCCATCCTGTTCTTCTCAGTTTCCCAAGGTTGTGTGTGTGTGTGTGTGTGTGTAATGATACAAAAGATTATGATATTAGGGCCTCCCTGGTGGCGCAGTGGTTGAGAGTCCGCCTGCCGATGCAGGGGATACGGGTTCGTGCCCCGGTCCGCGAGGATCCCATATGCCGCGGAGCAGCTGGGCCTGTGAGCCATGGCCGCTGAGCCTGCGCATCCGGAGCCTGTGCTCCGCAACGGGAGAGGCCACAACAGTGAGAGGCCCGCGTACCGTAAAAAAAAAAAAAAAAAAAAAAGATTATGATATTAAAGTCAAGTGCCAGAGTATTCCAGCCATTGTGCCAAAAGTTGGGGTGGTTATTGGAATCATGCTTAGAATGTTCTGTGTAAGGAGCCTATAGTGCAAATGAGAGGCCAAACAAGAGTGGATAAAAGGGAACAGGAAGAGGAATCAGGAACTGACTCCAAACAAAATCACCATCCGGAGGAAACAGGATAGGCCTGTCCAGACACTGGAAACTATAATGAGGAAGGAAAAGCAATTACCAGAACAGATGGGCGGAAACAGAGCAACTAACAGAGGTGGAACCATGTTTATTTGAGAAAGTGTGTCTGGAGATTTGGGGGGCTGAGTAGAATTTGTGCTTATTCCCCGTAGCTCCTGGATCGATGATGATATAATGCGTAAATACTTAACAGGCAAGCATGCACTCCTGTAAACAATCAAGATGTTTCTTAAACCTTTGATTCCCTGTCCCTTGTGACTTCATGTGGGTTTTCTTTTTTTATGGATGTATGTTTTTATTTCAATGGATACTAACTTGATTTATTTGTTTCCCAAAATACTTAAAATATTTGCATTCCTAGAGAATTGTACAAGTTTATGGCGATGATTAGAAAGGATATTACAACAGGTCTGTCCTAGAAAATATGTGACAGATGGTTGTGGAGCATTAAAAAAGAGAACTCTTAAGCCTACAATGCAATATCTCATTATCTGCTGTATTTTTGTAAAAGTTTGCAGAGTGAGGCGTATGTTATTGTTTCATCTCTTTTGATATAACTAAATTTCTTCAAACACATACAAATAAAAAATAGTCCACTCTTGAGTAAATTGCCTGTACATGAATAAAAATGCAATCTCTTAGATGAGTTTTGTGTTTCCCAGCTGTCCATGAGATTATTATGTATACTAAATTATATACTCTCTACTCTGCATTCCATGAGAGCTACAAATGAAAAGATTTAGCCCTTTTTAAATTTCTTATTGAAGTAAAGGCCTCACTAATTATTCATCAGCTATAAAAACTTTATAACTCTTCCATATTTTGAGGCATTTGGATGCATAAACTAACTCTGATTTTAGTAGTTTATTCATCTAGTTGCTTTAACAAAGGTAGAGCACCTCTTTCATACCCTAAATTAAACATCAAGTGCAATGTTTTTTAAATGACTAGAATCATTGAAATTTACAGTGGGAAACCATTTAATTTTCTTAAGGTGAATAAGAAAACTGCAACTCAGTGATTGAGCAATAATCATATTCCCAAAAGATCTGCCCAGCTAGAAGTGCATTAAAACCAGTTTTTCAGACACTTAAGGGTCCATGTTCTTTCTATAACATGTAGACTTTTCTATTTGTGATTCCTATAGGGAGTTGAATCTAAATTTATTCAATTAAGTAGTGCTTGAACAGATTTTTATATATCACTTATCATCTGACCAGTGGGCATTTCTTTTTTAATCAATTCATTTTGTAAAATTCAATATTTGTATATATTACAAAATGATCATCACAATGAGTCTAGTTAACATGTCACCATAGATAGTTACAATTTTTTTTCTTGTGATGAGAACTTTTAAGACCTACTCTCAGCATCTTTCAGATAAACAATACACTATTATTAACTATGGTCACCATGTGATATATTACATCCCCATGACTTATTTATTTTTTAACTGAAAGTTTGTACCTTTTGATCCCCTTCATTCATTTTGCCAACCCTTTACCCCCTACCTCTGGCAACCACCAATCTGTTCTCTGTATCTATGACCTTGGGTTTTTTTGTTTGTTTGTTTTCTTGTTCTTTTATATTCCACATATAAGTGAGATTATATGGTATTTGTCTTTTTCTACCTGACTTATTTCACTTAGGATAATGCCCACAAGTTCCATCCATGTTGTCAGAAATAGCAAGATTTCTTTCTTTTTTGTGGCTGAATAATATTCTATTATATATACATATACATATCACATTTACTCTAGGATTTTACTCTGTATTACTATTCCAGATGAATATTTAAAATCCTTCAATCATTCTTATAATAAAAAGTAGACTTTTCTTTGTGAGCAAGTCTATTTTTCAAGTCAAAATATAGAAAGCTGAAGCTCTAAACTGAATATAAGTTAAACTTAAATTTTATCATGTTAAGAGGCCAACAAACCTGATGGTTTTTCAAAGTCTTTATAGAGATCGGTGAAAAAGACCCCACAGTGAATTAATTTTATTACTTAAGATTATAATGTCTCAGAGTGTCTGTGGAATGTTTATGAGCCTGAAATACTTAGAGATGTCTACATTTTATCATATTTTTCTCTTTTCATTCTTCTTTTTTTTTTTTTTTTGGCCATGCCACATGGCTTACAGGATCTTAGTTCCCTGATCAGGGATTGAACTCAGGCCACAGCAGTGAAAGCCCGGAATCCTAACCACTAGGCCACCAGGGAACTCCCTCTTTTCATTATTCTTGTTAAACTAAGTGCCCTGGATACTTTAATCTTTTTTAGAATCACAAATCCTTCTTTGGAATCTTTTTCATGTGAAACTTCTTTATGTAGAGGGAACTCATGGTGGAAAGTCTCTGCTCCTTAGTATTGGCAGCTACCAGGCTTTTTGCCCCCTTCAATATGCAGGCTTTTCCCTAAAAATCCTGCTATACATGCCTTCAAATACTACTGTGATCATATTGCCATTATAAGGTACAATTGTGTGTCTTCCATCAGCACTTTTTTTTTTTTTGAGGAACCTCATACTGTTTTCCATAGTGGCTATGACATCGAGGATAGTCATCAGTAGTTAGACCCATTAAACTATAATTTGCTTAAGAAATAATGAACCGTAATCTGCCTTCACTGATGAAGCTTGCTTTAATTATTTCTACAAAAACTTGCATGTCCTCCAAGCCTAAACAGTAAGGTGGTTGCCCAAGTTGTTTTTCAGCAACTTGGAGTCAGCTGCGTCTAGTTTGGGCTTGAGCCAGTTAAGACTAGTTGAGACCATTGACCTTCCAACTGGGCATGCATGAGTGTCTGATTGGTGACCTTCTGATGTCAAAGAGCCAAAAAAAAAAAAACTCCACCCCCAGAACATGCTAACACAGCCATTTTCATCCCATTAAGAAGCTTGTGGCTTAGGTGCACCTGTTGCGCCTGCAAAGATGACAATTACCTCACGTTTTTCTTATCTTCCATCACCTTTCCCCAAGCTCCCCAGGCCTCAGCTCTATCCCATAAATACCCCGAGCCCCCAGCCTTGGGGGGAGGTGAATTTGATGTTTGGTCTTCCGTCTTCTGGCTTGATTACCTTATGAGTAAACCTTTTCTCTGTTGCAAACCTCAGCAGACTCTGCATTTGGCTTGCTGCACATCCAACAAATGAATCTGGTTCAGTAAGAGCTGTACCAATTTATATTCCTACCAACAGTGTACAAGGGTTCCTTTCTCTCCACATCCTCCACAGCATTTGTTATCTTTGTCTTTTTGATATTAGCTATCCCAACAGGTGTGAGGTGATATTTCTTTGCAGTTTTTATTTGCATTTCTCTGATGATAAGTGATGTTGAGCACCTTTCATAAACTTGTTGGCCATTTGTATGTCTTCTTTTCCGAGAAACATCTATTCAGTTCCTTTGTCCATTTAAAAATCAGGTTGTTGTTGGGTTTTTTTTGCTATTGAATTGTAGGAGTTCCTTATATATTTTACATATTAATCCTTTATCGCATATGTGGTTTGCAAATATTTTTGCCCATTCTGTAGGTTGCCTTTTCATTTCATTGATTGTTTCCCTTGCTGTGCAGATCTTTTTGGTTTGATATAGTCCCACTTATCTAATTTTGCCTGTGCTTTTGGTGTTGTATCCAGAAATCATTGCAAAAGCCAATGTCAAGAAGCATTTTGTCTGTGTTTTCTTCTAGGAGTTCTATGGTTTCAGGTCTTATGTTTAAGTCTTTAATACATTTGAGTCAATTTTTGTGTATGGTGTAAGATAAGGGTCCAAATGTCTTCTATTAGCATTTTATCTGTGGTCCTTAAACCAAAAACCCATGTTACAATGGCCCTGAAGTAAGCTATGGGATTTTATAATTATATTTTATATTATTTATAAACTATCTTTTCCTCCAAATCCATTTACTATCTATAAGACTTCTTTATAGTAGTTAATATTTTGTGTTAATCAGTTCATATTAAATGTTTACACATATTTCCTCCTTTTCTCTTTCCAAATATTTCTTTATTATCATAGTCTTCCAACTCTAAGATTAGATTTTTTTTCTTTTTGAATCGTGCAGTTTTCTTTTTAAAAGTCAAACCTAAATTCATAGTCTTTGATAAAATTTTGAATTAATCTAGGTCAATTGCCCAGAAAATCATGGTAAAATACACATAACATAAGGATAACCATTTAATCCATTTTTAAATATACAAATTCAGCGACAGTATATTCACAATGTTGTGCAATCATCACTGCTGGTAATCAGGGAAATGAATGTTGAAACAAAAATAAGACACAACTTTTCAGCAAGCGTATTGGTAAAAATTAAAAAGTTTACTGTATCAGGTTTGGTAAGGTTATAGGAAAATGGACTTTGTCTTACATTGCTGGTGAAAGTGTAATCAGTAAAACAACTTTGAGGGTAATTTGGAAATTCATATTCCTCATGACCCAACAGTTCCACCTCTACGCACTTATGCTGGAGAAGCCCTAACACATATATACAAGCAAACTCATAAAAAGGTATTTATTGCATCATTTTTACAATGAAACATTAGAAAAAACTAACACATCCACTGGAAGAAAAATGGCTAAATAAACTGTAGCTATATATACTATGCGGCATTTTAGAAGACGGTAGCTTTATATATACTAGGTGACGTACATTTCAGTTAATCCAGGATAGCCCCAGTTTGTACTTGTTCCCCTATTCACACTCAACAGTGCCACATTGGGTAGCTCTCTAACCTATTTTGGGGTGGGGAAAAAAGGGCAGGAAACCTAAAGACACACAGACAAGGCACCACAAACTGGGTGGCTTAAAATAACAGTAATTTACTGTCTCATAGTTCTGGAGGCTAGAAGTTCAATATCGAAGTGTCACAGGGGCCATGTTCCTTGTAAAAGCTGTAGGGGACTCCTTCCTCTTCCTCTGGGAATAGTTTTCTTAGCTTTTGGTGGCCTCAGGTGTTCTTTGGCTTACGGCAGCATAACTCCAATCCTCCATCTTCATATGATTTTCCCTGTGTATGTGTCTACCTTCATGTCCAAATTTCCCTTTTTATAAGGATACCAGTCATATTGGATTAGGATGCACTATAAGGACCATGATTAGCTGTATGTAAAGACCCTATTCCCAAGTAAGGTCACATTATGAAATCCTGGGGGCTACGACTTCAACATATCTTTTTTGGTGGGGGGATGCAATTCAACCCATAGAAAATAGTGTATCATCTATGGAAACACATAAAGAACAATGCCATACATTTTCAAGAGTTTATATGTATATATGCAAACACAGATGAAAATATTTAAAAACATACACACTGAACTGATAAAACGGTGTCTGCTGCTGGTGGTGGATATCCAGAGTAGATTTTAGCCTTTAGCCTTATCTGCAATGTTTACATTTTTACAAGAAAATACATTACTGAGGTAATTTTTAAAAATCAAATAGTTCAGAAAAGTTTTAATGAAAAACAGTGGAACCCTGTCCCATCTTTATTTCTTTGTCCCATTTCCAGAGGGTTCCCCTTTTAACTCTTAGCTCTTTCTCTTAGTAGTTACCTTCATTAATTTAAATAACATGCTTAAGAAAATATAATAATTTCTACCCCATAGGATTATTGAGGGATAGAAATGAATTATTACATATCAAGCACTTAGAACTGTGTTTGGCATATTAGTACCTTTTTTCAACTGAGGTATAATTGACATACAAAATTATATTAGTTTCACAAATACAGCATAATGAATCCATATTTGTATATATTGTGAAATGTTCACCACAATAAGTCTAGTTAACATCCACCACCATTCATAGTTACAGAAATTTTTTTCTTATAATGAGAACTTTTAAGATCTCTCTAAACAACTTTCAAATATACCATTCAGTATTATTACCTACAGTAGCCATGCTGTACATTACATCCCCAGGACTTATTTATTTTGCAACTGAAGTTTGTACTTTTTGACTCCCTTCACCCATTTTGCCCACCCCTACCACATTAATGCTTAAAATAGGTTGGCTACTAGTATTTTCATTGTACCACTGTTTTGTCATAAATCAATTTTATTTATTTATTTATTTATTTTTGCGGTACGCGGGTCTCTCACTGTTGTGGCCTCTCCCGTTTGCAGAGCACAGGCTCTGGACACGCAGGCTCAGCAGCCATGGCTCACGGGCCTAGCCGCTCCACGGCATGTGGGATCTTCCCAGACCGGGGCACGAACCTGTGTCCCCTGCATCGGCAGGCGGACTCTCAACCACTGCGCCACCAGGGGAGCCCTGTCATAAATCAATTTTAGACATTACTTATTGACTTTGGCTGTGTTAAATGTGGATTTAGAGCTTTTATATCATCTCTCCCCTCTCTCATCCTCTCAACTGCTTAATCTTTTCAACTACTGATTAACTCAGTTTGAAGTTCTAAGTTGTTCTAATTCTCCCATTGCTTCTGCTTCAAACTCACCAGTATGTAATAGACTCTTGTCAGAATTATTGCAGTAGGGAATTCCCTGACTGTCCAGTGGTTAGGACTCTGCACTCTCACTGCCGAGGGCCTGGGTTCAATCCCTGGTCGGGGAGCTAAGATCCCGCAAGACACACAGCAAAAAGAAAAAAGAAAAAAAAAGAATTATTGCTGTGAAATTTGGAAGAGAATCTGGTTGCCTTGATTGTGAAGTGGTTTTTTCATTTCTTGCTGAAGCTCACCCTTTCTTGGCCCTTTCTTTTGTAAATTGAACTAAGCTATTACTATGCTTCTATTCTGTTTCCCTCCAGCTTATAGAGGTCTAGTGTCAGAGTGCTGACCTAACGGATACTGTGAACAATCAGTATTTGTTGATAGATTGAAAGCTCTGTTATTGTTATCTTTATAGTAATGCATGTTTTAGTCTTCCCAAGTTAAAAAGAGCTCCCTGAGAAAGCCTACTCACAGCCCACATGCATCATTTCATTCTCCTATGTGCTACTTAATGAATTTGGCTTTGCCAAATTAAGTGGTGTGTTAGCTTCCCTTTGGGTTATGATTTTACTCATGACTGTAAAACTGTAAACACAGAACAAAGGGTGTTGCTCGCTACCCAGTTATACAAAGATTAACTCACTGCAGTCGCTGACCAACAGTACACTCAGTGCTCCAGACAGAGGCAATGAAGATGATAACACGATGCTCTGTGCTTTGGACAAGCACTCCCCTTAGATAGTTAGATGTATATCTCAGGAAGAATTTTTGTGAACCCAGAGTCTTGCATCTTTCCACACATAGAAAAGCACTGAAATCATTAACTTGAGATACCTGTTCTTTATGACTAGTAGCATCCTTTCCTTTACCAAGATGTGTACCTGACTGCACATATTCCCCAGCCAAAACACATATAAACAAGCTTCTCTCCCTACCTCTTTGAAACAGCTTCCTCAGAGCTACTGAGTGGCTGTTTCCTGGGTTATAGTCCTCAGTAAGGTCCCTGAATAAAACTTAAACTCACAATCCTTATGTTGTGCAGTTTCCTTTAAATCAACATGACTTTAGTTACAACTACCATTATCCTGACCCACAGGGCTACCGTGCTTCCACGTTAACTTGCTGGAGCAAGAATGGACAAAAGCCTTTTTCCCTTCAGATAGAATTGAAACAGACTGAAATATTTTAGATAACTCACAAAATGAAAATGAGCACAGAGTACAAGGAACATCAGTGGTCTTGCTGACAAAGAAGAGATATCATATTTTGCAAGCCAGGGTTTTACATTCCTTTCACATCCAGTCTGAGAGATTTACTGTATTTCCCCCTAATTGAATAGCATTAAGTGTCTTAAAATAGCCTCTCATACATAAGGTGATCTTCTTATAGTAAAGCTCTAGTAGTGTGATATTATAATGCAATAATCATATATCAGAATGATCCACAAAGAAAGGAAGAAGATATAGCACTTCAGCTGAGTATTACATGACCTGGATTGTACTAATCTTTCTTCCAATTATTCAGGTAGAACTCTCTGACTTTGGGAAAGTCAACTTTTCTGAATCTCAAATTTCCTTATCTAAAGAATGGGCATGCTAATATTTACACTACCTATCTCTCCAGGTTGTCCAAATAATTGTCAAGGCAACAATTTATTGCAAGCATAGTCAAAGTTTCTTTCAATCTTGTTCAAGGGAGCTTGAAGAAAGTCATTTCATAGATTTCTTGCATAGGCAATTTTTCTAACAAGAATACATAGCTAGATAACATTTTTAGGAAAAATAAATACAAGGAAAAATGTCTGGGTACAGTTTATCAGGCTCCTCATATGCAAGTTACTCCTCACAAAACTGGGTGGGGAGATCTAGTACGTATATAGGCTCTTTATTTTATTTTATTTTTTTTTGTGGTACGCGGGCCTCTCACTGTTGTGGCCTCTCCCGTTGCAGAGCACAGGCTCCGGACACGCAGGCTCAGTGGCCATGGCTCACGGGCCCAGCTGCTCCGTGGCATGTGGGATCTTCCCAGACCGGGGCACGAACCCATGTCCCCTGCATCGGCAGGCGGACTCTCAACCACTGCGCCACCAGGGAAGCCCTAGGCTCTTTATTTTAAAACATTTTATTGTAGTTCAAATATACAACTGATCCTTGAACAGCACAGGGTTAGGGGCACTGACCCTCCACACGGTTGAAAATTTGTGTACAGCTTTACAGTTGGCCCTCCCTATCTGTGGTTCTACATCCTCAGATTCAACCAACTGCAAATCTCACAGTACAGAACATATTTATTGCAAAAAAGTCATGTATAAGTGGACCCATGCAGTTCAAACTTGTGTTGTTCAAGAGTCAACTGTATACAAAATTAAGGAGAATAGTACAAATCACCTTACTTTAGTGGGTATCAACACACAGTCAATCTTATTCATGTACACTCCTATCTACTCCCCTCCCAAACTGGATAATTTTAACGTGAATTCCAGATTTCACCTATAGATGTATAGGAGATCAGAACATGTCACCCCAAAATATGCCACTCTGGCATAAGGATTATTTTGAGCTGAAGACTCAAATGAGCTCTCAGCCATCCTCCTATGTTCCTGAAAACAACATAAATTCCCCTTTTTGGAGGTGCCTTCCCCCACTTCCCATATGAGGAAGAGAATAACAACCTTATCACCCAAGACAAGATGGCGCTGAAAAACAGTCTGCATAAGCAAATCTTACTAACTAGCCTTTATCTACCACTAGTTTCCTCATATATTTGCCTTCTTACAATTTGCCACCTCTTGAAGCTCCAAGTCCCTTTCCTTTGTCTTGTCACTTCTCCTTAAATGTAACCTCTTTTGGAGAATGGTATAAATGCTTCCAAGCCTAGCTGTTTCTTTAGGGGTTTTCTCTTTTTATGAAGTCCCTTCATGCCACATAATACTTTTATTTTATTTTATTTTATTTTATCTATTTATTTATTATTATTATTTTTTTGCGGTATGCGGGCCTCTCACTGTTGTGGCCTCTCCCGTTGCGGAGCACAGCCTCCGGACGCGCAGGCTCAGCGGCCATGGCTCACGGGCCCAGCCGCTCCGCGGCATGTGGGATCTTCCCGGACCGGGGCATGAACCCGCGTCCCCTGCATCGGCAGGCGGACTCTCAACCACTGCGCCACCAGGGAAGCCCCACATAATACTTTTAGCATCAAATAAATGTGTATGACTTTTCTCCTGTTAATCTGTTGTCAGTTACTTTTGCAAAGCCTGCTGGAGAACCTATGAGAATAGAGGAACATTTTCCTCCACAACAGAAACCTGTCTGATGTTCTAAGATAGTCTCTCCCTTTCTCTTTCTTTTTCTCTTTCTCTGTCTCTCTCTCTTCTTCTTCTGCTTCTTCTCTCCATCTCTCTGTCTCTTCATTTTCTTGTCGATGTTGAAGAACCCAAGTTGTTTGTATTTGCACAGAATTTCCCATGTTCTGGATTTGGCCAGTTCCCGCTCCACGTTTGTTCCCCTGACATGTTCTTCAATTCTCTGAATTTCCTGTAAACTGGTAGTTAGAGGTAGGGGCTTGATCAGATTCAAGTCCGATTTTTTTCCTCAAAATAGTTTACTGGTCGTACTATACATTCTCTATTGCATTACATCAAGAGGCATATAATAATTAATGTTCTCTCTTTTTGTGATGTTAAGACTGATCTTTGGTTTCTGTTGATACTGGCCTAATCTATTCATTATAAAGTTTCCCACCAACTTTCCACCTAATGGTTTTAGCAGCTATTGACAATCATTTCGTAGATCCATTACTTCATTAAGGGATGTGTGGTAATATAATTTTTTCAATTCTTCTATATTTATAATCTAGAATTCTTCTATAAGGAAGATTTTTCCCACATAATTTCCCTGAGGGGGGTGATAACTTTTTATTAGCTGTATAAAATATAAACTTATTATAATTAGGCATATTTCCAATATTTTAAAGAAGATGCAATTAAGAGAGTAGATGAATAAGAAGAGAGAAGCATTAGAAAAGTGATTAACAAAATCTGGAGATTAGTTACTAGATCTATTAGTTTGCCCAACACAATACTAAAGCTTTGACTTTTCCCCCTTTAGTCTTTTCTATTTATTTATTTATTTCTATTCATTTTAATAGACTTTCATTTTTAGAGCAGTTTTACATTCGCAGCAAAATTGAGAAGAAGGTACAAGAGTCCCCATATACCCCAAACTCCCCACACAGGTATAGCCTCTCCCGTTATTAACATCCTCTGATGAACCTGCATTGACACATCTTTATCTTCCAAAGTCCAGAGTTTACATTAGGGCTTGATCTTGGTTGCTTTGACATTTTATTTATTAAAATCTGCTGCCTGAATTTTTAAAAGCTTGTTTTCATCTAAGATCTTGGAAAAGCAGAAAAACACATATAAGAAAATAAAAATCACCTGCACCCTCACTCAGGAAAAGACCACAGAAATATTTTGATATACAGATTTCCAGGTCTTTCTGTTCTTCCTCCCTTCTCCCTTCTTTCCTTATTTCTACCTCTCCTTCTCCCGTTCTTTCTTTCTTTCTTTCCTTCCTTCCTTCTGTCTTTCTCTTTTCTTTCTTCCTTCCTTCCTTCTTTCTGTCTTTTGTAACAGTTTTTCACCTATTTTCATTTTCCTATGTTGTTTTCTGACAGGAGTATTTTTAGTGGCTATATAGCATTTCATCACATAGATACAATGCAGTTTAGTTAAGCATACTCAGTACTGGTTTATGGGTTGTTTCTGCTTTTTTGGCTGTTATAACTATTGCTGTGACTTTTTAAAAACTGTACCTATGCAATCATTTAAGTTTGTGCATGCTTTTCTCTGTAGCATAAAGTCCTAAGAGTAGAATTTTCGGTCAAATGTATATAAATGTACATATTTCAAATTGAACTGATTTATACTTCCACCAGTGCACTATACATAATGAGATTATGTTTTTAGGGCTTCCCTGGTGACGCAGTGGTTGAGAGTCCGCCTGCCGATGCAGGGGACGTGGGTTCGTGCCCTGGTCCGGGAAGATCCCACATGCCGCGGAGCGGCTGGGCCCGTGAGCCATGGCCACTGAGCCTGCGCGTCCGGAGCCTGTGCTCTGCAATGGGAGAGGCCACAACAGTGAGAGGCCCGCGTATGCCCGCCCACCCCCAAAAAAAAGATTATGTTTTTATAAAAAGAAATAGGAAAAAGCAACTACCAGTCATGCAGCTGACGGCTTCTAGAGGAGCTAAATCAATATTGCTTTCCATTTCCAAGGAGTGGGTGGTCACCAGTGTAAGGGATAAACTGGATTCATTCATTGTACAATTTAGAACAAAAGGTATACTTGAAGCTCTAAGAAGTTCTGAAATCAAGTATTCCAATAGAAAGCAAGAGTCCATATTGCAGTTTTTATTACCAAATCTCATCTGGAGTGATTCAATTCAAATATTTATGAGCAATGAATAATGAATCGAGTGTAATAACTAGTTATTTTTCTTAATGATTGATACTTATGTGAAAGAAGGCAAATATTCTCAGGGGATGAAGTGTGACTGGACCTCATGATTTCAACATGAATTTTTGTTTCCTATGCAACAAATTATGGTTTTGCAAGAACTTTTACTGTATTCTTATGTACTACAATACCTAGCACATAGAAAACACACTAAATATTTCTTGAATAGATTAAATAAATAAATAAACGATGTTTGGAGAAATAAAAAAGCAAGACCACATCTATGACTGAGGATGGGATTCCTCTGAAGGTCATGGAATCTATAGTCTGTTAGGAAGAAGTCTATCCTGGGAGAGAGAACAAGAATATAGGATATGGATGAAGGGAAACTGAAATCTACTCTGAGCTTCAAAGCATTTGATGTCTGGACTGTAGGCACTAGCGTGTTAGAGCTGGCTTGTACTGGCTAGCAAGAACCAATTACTAAAATTTTCAGGAATCTTGTGAGCTGGTGGTTAAATTGTTAGTAGCTTAAAATCGGCCATGGTCAGACTATTTACACCATGGAAATCAGTAAACACATAAATGGATACACCCCCTATTCCCCCAACCCCCAAGCCAGTGAGACCTGTACCAACACATCACTGACTCCAGGTAAATGAGACAGACTCACAGTACAGTGACACCCTAGACATCCCTCATCTGCCTGGGGCAGTCTCACTGGACACCAATTTTCCTGAGGTTATTATTAGTAGCTCCCCTTTCACTGTTGAACGTATCTAGTTTGGACAGTAAATATTTGGTTATTCTAGCTCAAGGGTATTCCCTTAAGGAGAGGTAGGCTGGCCCTGCAGGCCAGGTTCAGGGACTCCCAGTTCAAGACCCCAACTAGGACTTGGACCTATGGAGTTTGAGGAACACCATCTACAATTATCCTTTTGTTTAACATCTTTAATTCATTTCTCCAAACACTGGTGTTAATTAAAAATTCATTTTCAGAAACTTTATTTCAGTAATTTTAATGGGAAAAATTATGATGCCTTAAATCTCAACCCAAGGGCCCATATAATTTTGGCAGAAAAATGTAATAATTAAGTAATACAAATAATTGTATATAAGCAATAAACAACAATTTGAAAATATATACACATGATTTGTATATAAAATGAAATGTAATGCAAGTTTCTTGTACTTGCCAAAGGACGAATTAAAGACCTGGTGGTAGATGGTGGAGGAAGAAGAGGAGTCCTTCTGGGAAGGTAGTGAAGAGGATACAAACGGACATTCATATGTTCAAGACCAGAGTCAGATGCACAGCACAATTATCTCTTCTTTCTTGAGACTGATGCTAGAAGCAGCTCCTTGATCAACTTTCCAGCATGTACGACTGATTCAGAGTTTTTCTTCATCTTCTCACCATTTACGAAAATTCTTACACACAATATGGTGAGCTCCCCTTAAAAACGTTTTAAGCATTTTATTTTTTCTACCTTTTCATTCTGTTTACCACACACCTCTTTGTTCAATGGTCAGTATTCTTTTTTCTTCTTTCTGTACCATTTTCTTCCCACCAGTATTTGAACCATTTGGAGGCTTATACTACTTTGCACTTGAGCTGCTCTTAAAAATAAAGTTATGACACAGAAAAAACCCTTTAGGACAAAATTAAGGCTAAACAGAAAAGCCCTTCAAAACAGACCAAAGAGTCTCTCTCCCTTAATGCACGTGAATTCATATGCAATACAAAAATCAAACAGAGCACACAATTCAGATTTGTTCCACATGATGTTCTTTAACTAGAAACTGTTGTGTCAAGAATATTGGTGATTGGGTCTTTGTCTGAAATCGTAATGTCAAGGTATTGCTGCTTATAGAATATTGCTTTAGGAGGTTTTTGAGTGAAAAAACAGTATACTGGAAGAATGAGTTGTCAGAAAAAATGACATTATGACTATTGTGGTGAAAAGCTGTAGACTAAAGAGTTACTATGGGTTAAGAATGATAACTACAGGGCTTCCCTGGTGGCGCGGTGGTTGAGAGTCTGCCTGCCGATGCAGGGGACACGTGCCCAGTCTGGGAAGATCCCACATGCTGCGGAGCGGCTGGGCCCGTGAGCCATGGCCGCTGAGCCTGCGCGTCTGGAGCCTGTGCTCCGCAACGGGAGAGGCCACAGCAGTGAGAGGCCCGCATACCACACACACACAAAAAAGAATGATAACTACAAAAAATTTAGCCTTGTACACAACAATAGCAATGATGTGCTGCAATTCCCTTCTGAAATCTTTGAAGTATTTAGTAAAGTCTTGTTAAATGCGCCAGCCAAGTCTTGGCGCTCATCATTGGGAACAGAAGGAAGTGTGAGTGCCCATGCTTGGGATCAAACAACAAGAGAGAAGGGAGAGGGAGTCTACTTAGAACATGCAAGTGATGAGACATCCTATAAACTTCTAAAGAAAAACAAAATCAGACTTCTCAACAGCCACACAGGAAGCTCAAAGACAATGGGGAAAAGCCTTTAGAATTATGACGAAAAATTATTACCAATCCTGAAAAGTTTTCTATGTTATTTTGATTTTTAAAAAGATAACATGAGTTCATAGCTTTCTGCTTATGTGTATTCCTAACCACTCTCCACCCTGAAAAGTAATCTCATGGGAACAACGTCTCTGTCCTATTTTTAATGTTATAATCATAATAATGTGTTACATGTTAAGAATTGAATGACTGGTTGCCCTAGAAAGTTCTGAGGTCTTCCTTGAGCAGCCCTACCCCCTCGTACCTGCCTTCCAAGAAGAGTTCTTTCCCCTTTCCCGAACTCCAATGTCTTTTATTTTGTATCATGATTAATTGTCTCCTCATTGGAGTATGAGGGTCAGAAGCTCAGCTTAATTGTCTTGCTACAATTGCCGACACAGGACCTTGCCGTCACAGGACCTTGAACCTGGTAGGTGCTGAAGAGCTCTGTGTTGAATGTTTCTACATCTTGAGTAACCTTATATCTTTGGAAATCTTTCTAAAAACTTTTCCAGTATTTCAGACTCCCTCCCCAACACCATTCCTACTTCAAAGTAAAAAAAGGAAACGTTTTTGTAAAACCATAATTTGCTGCATAGGAAACAAAAATTCATGTTGAAATCCTGAGGTCCAGTCACACTTCATCCCCTGAGAATATGTGCCTTCTTTCACATAAGTATCAATCATTAAGAGAAATAACTAGTTATTACACTCGATTCATTATTCATTGCTCATAAATATTTGAATTGAATCACTCCAGATGAGATTTCGTAATAAAAACTGCAATACGGGGCTTCCCTGGTGGCGCAGTAGTTGGGAGTCCGCCTGCCGATGGAGGGGACACGGGTTCGTGCCCTGGTCGGGGAGGATACCACATGCCACGGAGCGGCTGGGCCCGTGAGCCATGGCCGCTGGGCCTGCACGTCCGGAGGCTGTGCTCCGCAACGGGAGAGGCCACAACAGTGAGAGGCCCGCGTACCGAAAAAAAAAAAAAGAAAAAACTGCAATACGGACTCTCGCTTTCTATTGGAATACTTGATTCCAGAACTTCTTAGAGCTTCAAGTATACCTTTTTTTCTAAATTGTACAATGAATGAATCCAGTTTATCCCTTACACTGGTGACCACCATTCCTTGGAAATGGAAAGCAATATCGATTTAGCTCCTCTAGAAGCAATCAGCTGCATGACTGGTAGTTGCTTTATCCTATTTCTTTTTATAAAAACATAATCTTTTTTTTTTTTTTTTTTGGCGGGGGGCGTACATGGGCCTCTCACTGTTGTGGCCTCTCCCGTTGCGGAGCACAGGCTCCGGATGCGCAGGCTCAGTGGCCATGGCTCATGGACCCAGCCGCTCCATGCCATGTGGGATCTTCCCGGACCGGGGCACGAACCCGCGTCCCCTGCGTCGGCAGGCGGACTCTCAACCACTGCACCACCAGGGAAGCCCTAAAAACATAATCTTATTATGTATTAGTGCACTGGTGGACGTATAAATCAGTTCAATTTGAAATATATACATTTATATACATTTGACTCCAAAATTCTACTCTTAGGACTTTATGCTACAGAGAAAAGCATGCACAAACTTAAATGATTGCATAGGTACAGTTTTTAAAAAGTCACAGCAATAGTTATAACAGCCAAAAAAAGCAGAAACAACCCATAAGCCAGTACTGAGTATACTTAACTAAACTGCATTGTATCTATGTGATGAAATGCTATATAGCCACTAAAAATACTCCTGTCAGAAAACAACACAGGAAAATGAAAATAGGTGAAAAACTGTTACAAAAGACAGAAAGAAGGAAGGAAGGAAGAAAAAAGAAAGACGGAAGGAAGGGAGAAATGAAGGAAGGAAGGAAGGAAGGAGAAAGAAAGAAAGAACGGGAGAAGGAGAGGTAGAAATAAGGAAAGAAGGGAGAAGGGAGGAAGAACAGAAAGACCTGGAAATCTGTATATCAAAATATTTCTGTGGTCTTTTCCTGAGTGAGGGTGCAGGTGATTTTTATTTTCTTATATGTGTTTTTCTGCTTTTCCAAGATCTTAGACGAAAACAAGCTTTAAAAAATTCAGGCAACAGATTTTAATAAATAAAATGTCAAAGCAACCAAGATCAAGCCCTAATGTAAACTCTGGACTTTGGAAGATAAAGATGTGTCAATGCAGGTTCATCAGAGGATGTTAATAACGGGAGAGGCTATACCTGTGTGGGGAGTTTGGGGTATATGGGAACTCTTGTACCTTCTTCTCAATTTTGCTGCGAATGTAAAACTGCTCTAAAAATGAAAGTCTATTAAAATGAATAGAAATAAATAAATAAATAGAAAAGACTAAAGGGGGAAAAGTCAAAGCTTTAGTATTGTGTTGGGCAAACTAATAGATCTAGTAACTAATCTCCAGATTTTGTTAATCACTTTTCTAATGCTTCTCTCTTCTTATTCATCTACTCCCTAAATTGCATCTTCTTTAAAATATTAGTAGTGTTATCAAAGTCCAGACTATTCAGTCTTGAATAAAACCATGTCCTATCAACAGTCTAGTCTATGTCAAATAGCACCAAGATCAGTGTAGTTCCTTGGATAGTTTTTCCTCGCACATGAAGGGATGACCAGGCCTGCATATTGTTTCAGCAGTCTCCAGGGTTTATGTGATTTCCTGTGGGCAAATAACAACATAAATGATATAACTACAGATATGGCCCAAGAATACGCAGAAGTGATTGCATGTGACAACTGGAATCTAGGAAATGAACATTTCTCTAAATGAGAATCTAAAGGAAACAGACTACACAATTCTGCCCAGCATTAAGACAAATGTTATAAAATTATGAGGAGCATATTAGCTCCTAGACCACAGCTCCATTCCAAAAAGGTCTTTACTTTGCATTTGCACAAATAAAGCAAAATTAGAATGGTTTTCCTGGAACTCAGGGATGATTGACCTTAATGTAAATCAAGTCTCTCCCTCTAGGAGGCAGATGATTGTTTACATATTTTAAGTGACAATTGTTTTCAGTGTCTACTCCTGCTGTTCCCTGTATTAATATAACTCACCTTCCTACATATCAAAACCAATTACTTTTCTCTTTCCTTAATGCCATCCCAAGGCTCTGGGCTATGTACTTGGCACTAGACTACAAAGAGAAGTCAACACAAATGCTGCCCCTGGGAAGCCCACACTTCTTTTGGGGAGAGAGATACAATTATATATATAATTAACTATAATCAAAATAAGATTGAGAAAAATAGAGGTACAAACCAAAGACAGAATTAATGGTTATGACACAAACTAAGGACATAAGAGTTATAAATTAATTTTCTGCTAGCCATTAGCATCTACATGCCATCTGCTATGACTGCTTTCGAAAATGCACATATACACTTTGAATTTTGCATCAGGCCTATGTATTTTCTGTTCAAAACTAGATAATTGCATTTTTAAAATCACAATTAGATTTTTTATAGAACTTGATAAGCTGATTATAAAATGTATGTGTATAATGATGTGATACCTTTTAAAAACTGCTTCCTGATTGTTTAAAGTTTCTGTGATAGGTCTTGACTAGAATATACACGAAAGTGCAAAAAAAAAAAAGTCTTTGTATTCTTATTCAAATTGCTTCTGAGAAGCAAAATTCCCTAAATACATTATGGAAGATAATAAAGGTACTTCTTTTTCTTGTGAAAAAAATGTATACGGAATAGTAGACATAGAATAGTCTAAACAAGGGGAGTGGGAGTGAGGGCAAAACAGGTGAAGGGAATTAAGAGATATAACCCTCCAGCTATAAAATAAATAAGGCACAGGGATATAATACACAGCATAAGGAATATGATCAGTAATATTGTAATAACTTAGTATGGGGACAGACGGTTGCTAGACTCATTGGGGTGATCGTCTCACAATGTATGCAAATATCAAATCACTATGTAGTACACCTGAAACTAACATAATATTGTATATCAACCATATTTCCAAATTTAAAAAAATTTTAAATAAATAAAAACTATGATCATATATGAGAAAAAAAGAAACTATGAATATATCTACTCAATAAGTTATAGTCATATAAAAGAAACAAAAGTATAAACAATTTAAGAAGAGAAATAAAAGGGAGAGTGGGCTTACCCTCTTAGATAGCAATATATATTATAAAGATACAGAAATTAAAATAGTATTCAGGGGCTTCCCTGAATACTGGCACAGTGGTTAAGAATCCATCTGCCAATGCAGGGGACACGGGTTTGATCCCTGGTCCAGGAAGATCCCACATGCCGCGGAGCAATTAAGCCTGTGTGCCACAACTACTGAGCCTGCTCTCTAGAGCCTGCGAGCCACAACTGCTGAGCCCATGTCCCACAACTACTGAAGCCCGCACGCCTGGAGCCTGTGCTCCACAACAAGAGAAGCCAACTCAATGAGAAGCCCCTGCTCGCCGCAACTAGAGAAAGCCCACGCGCAGCAATGAAGACCCAAGGCAGCCAAAAATAAAGAAAATAAATAAATAATTAATTAATTTAAAAAATAGTATTCAGGAACAATCAACAAAACGGTATCTGAAGCACACCCATGCATATGTGGAAATCTGATCTAAGCTACAGGTGGCATATCAAATGAGGAGGAAATGGATGAATCATTTAATGAACATGATTAGTACCACTGGTAATCCACATGGAAACAAGAATGAATTTGGTTTTCCCTCCTCTCCTCCCCCCAACTAATAAAATGTTCATGTCACGGAGTTGTTACTATATTATGTGGTTGTTAAAAAGAATGAAGTACATTCATATGTAAAAATATGAAAAGATCTTCAGGCTGTAAAGTAAAAAGAGCAAGTTACAGAAAAAACATCTCTACAGCACAGTCCTATATATGTGTGCTTGGGTGCAGGGGAGGACAAACCTGAAGCCCCAAATGCACATCTGTATATGAATACACATTTGTAGAAAAAGGGTGTAGAAGTATATACAACAAATTGCTACCTCTGTTACCATGAGGAGTCACGTTAGTGCTGGGTTTCTTATACATGGGAGGCATTACCCTTTATTCCAGACTTCCATAATTGCTTAATTTAAAAATAAATAATACTATGAAACAGTCATTTGGAAAAGCTTGTAAAAATTATAAATTACTAAAGAAGTATGTAATTATTTAGTAAATTAATCTGTTCAGCAAGCTTTTATGAAAAGTCTTTTAGCTGCTAGTATCGGGCTGTCACAGTGGTTCTCAAAATGTGGTCTGAGAACTCTGAAAGCTCTCTGATGCCCTTTCAAGGGAGCCATGAGGTCAAAACAATTTTTACAATACACTAATATGTTACTTGCCTTTTTTGCTCTCATTCTCTCATGAGTTTACGGTGAATTTTCCAGAGGAGGAGGGGGGTCATGAGCAAGATTTTTTCACTATGTAGCTTTATTTTATTTTTATTTTTTAACTATATGAATATGTACCTCTTAAAATTATACCTTAGAAGGTAATATAGGTGAATACTTGTATAATCTTGAGGTGGAAGGCATTTCTGAACATGTCACAAAATCAAAAGCCATAAAGAAAAAAGATGATAAATTTGATAAAAAGTCAACAATTCTGTCTAGAAGGAAAAAAAAATCCACAAGATTAAAATACAAATGACGCATGGTAAAAAAAAATTGCAACATATGGTGTGAGATAAACAATGATTCTTTCAAAACAATAGAAAAAAAGATGAGCATGCCATAGAAAAAATAGGCCAAGGCCATGATCAGGCAATCACAAATGAAAAAGATACAAATGCTCCCTAAATATATGAAGTTATGTTCTGTCTCAGCACTAATCAAAGAAATGAAGATAAAATTAATAATAACTTACCTTTTTTAGACATTCAGATTGCAAAGATTAACTAGAATAATGGCAAAAATGCAGGGAAATTGGTATTCACATATAACATCAGTAGGAATGTAATAGAAATTATTTCTGAAGGGCAGTGTGGCGATACGTTTAAAGATATTAATTGTGCAACACTTGATCTAAAAATTCCACTTCAAAAATTTAATCTAAGGCCACAGAGATAAATGAAATGCAGCAAAAAATCGTAAGTCAGATTACTAATTTCTGCCACATCCAACCTTCCTTTATCCTTTTATCCTTTTAGTAATAGAATCTCCACTCGCCTAAGTTTTAGGATACATGACTACTCCACTGAAGAGGACATTTCCCAGCTGACCTTGAAGTTTCCTGTGGCCCTGTAACAACATAATGGAAGTAAATGGTCGGTTTCTGTGTCACCTGATGAAAATTGCCAGTTCCTCTTTTTTTCCCAAGTGAAAACATGATGCTTGTCAGTCAGAGCTAACCATGTAGACAAGGACAACATTTTAAGGGATGGCAGAATAACAAGCTAGAAGGAATCTGCTGTCTTGAATGAGCACAGAGCAGTGGTACATGTTATACGAAAGAGAAATAAACTTGCTATTGTTTGAGCCACAGAAATTTCCACACCAGCTTAGCCCATAACTTAACTAATATGAGTTTAAATGTCTGTCAGTATAGTTTTTTCCCATAAATTTTGTTATAATGGAATCATAGGCAGTCATTAAAAGTGGCTTTATAAATCTATAGATGTCTACATGTATTGTTGGGTTTCTTAGTCTGCTTGAGTTGCTATAACAAAATACCATAGACTGGATGGCTTATACAACAAAAATTTATTTCTCACAGTTCAGGAGGCTGGAAAGTCCAAGATCAAGGTTCTGGCCAATTAAGTTTCCAGTGAGAGCTCTCTTCCTGGCTTGCAGATGGCCACCTTGCTAGGTCTTCACATGGCCTTTCCTTGGTGTACGTGCTCCAGGAAAGAGAGAAGGAGAAAGCAGGATGGCATGCACTGCACTCTGGTCTCTCTTCTTATAAGCCCGCCAATTAGATCAGATTAGGGCTCTACCCTTATAATCTTATTTAACCTTAATTTACTCCTAAAGGCCCTATCTCCAAATACAGTCACATCCGGGTATAAGGCTTCAATGTGTGAATTTGAAGGGAGACACAAATCAGTCCATAGCATTGCGTTTAAAAAAATTACTAAAATCATGTATATTGTGATTTCGATTATGTAAAATTACATATGTGTGGGTGTGTACGTATAGAGTATGTTTACCTAGATAGAGTCTGAAAAGATGCTCCCCAGTAGCAATGAAATCTGTAGGTGGCAATGACAGGCATCTTTGGGCTGCATTAAGAACAAATTGTAGAACAGAAAAGCAGGCATAACTAATAGTGGTTAATTATATCACCACCATAAAAGCAAACAAAAGCTATGTAACAAATTAAGATTTGTTTCAAATAAATAGAGTTAAATTTTTTTAATAACCCAAAAGAATGACACTTTTCAGAAGTAGAAATCTGTACAATGAATTATACTATCAAGTGAAATATTTCTTGAAAAGTAGAAATTTCCTGTGCTACTGCTGTGCTTTATGTTGAGTTGTGCCAGGATAAATGTTTTAGAAATTTTTTCTTAAGAATAAACCAGGGCTTCCCTGGTGGCGCAGTGGTTGAGAGTCCGCAGGGCACACGGGTTCGTTCCCTGGTCCGAGAAGATCCCACGTGCCGCGGAGCGGCTGGGCCCGTGAGCCATGGCTGCTGAGCCTGCGCGTCCGGAGCCTGTGCTCCACAACGGGAGAGGCCACAACAGTGAGAGGCCCGCGTACTGCAAAAAAAAAAAAAAGAGCTTGACAAAAAAAGAATAAACCATGTCATCATCTTCAGAGTCCTTTCCATCTCCTGCTTTGGTCCAATCACTCATCTTTCACTATTTGCCCCTTCTTCACAGAGGGTCACAGATCTCCTCATTCTCCTTATAGCTCCTAGTTACTACACTTTTCCTTTTCTTCTCTTCTTATGTTACCTGTGACAGTTGTTGCTTTTTCCCTTTATTCTGTTTGTTTTCCTTCATTTGTTCCTTTATTATCTTCCTTGTTCTCACCCTCTTTTCTTTTTCTTTTTCTTGGTCCTCTTATTGACCTACAGTTTTTCATTGCTTTTTTCTTCTTTTCCCCCTCTGCAATCCCTAACCTCATAATAAAACCCAATACAGAAAAACAGACACATAGATCAATAGAACAGAAATAAAACCATGCACTTATGGTCAACTAATCTACGACAAAGGAGGCAGAAATATACCATGGAGAAAAGACAGTCTCTTCAATAAGTGGTGCTGAGAAAACTGGACACCTACATGTAAAACATGAAATTAGAACATTCTCTAACTCCATATACAAAATAAACTCAAAATGGATTAAAGACCTAAATGTAAGACCAGATACTATAAAACTATAAAACCCCTAGAGGAAAACATAGGCAGAACACTCTTTGACATAAATTGCAGCAATATTTTTTGGATCCACCTCCTAGAGTAATGAAAATAAAAGCAAAAATAAACAGATGGGACCTAACTAAACTTAAAAGCTTTTGCACAGCAAAGGAAGCCATAAACAAAATGAAAAGACAACCTATGGAGTGGGAGAAAATATTACAAACAATGCGACTGACAAGGGATTAATTTCCAAAATACGCAAACAGCTCATACAGCTCAACGTCCAAAAAAAAAACCCAATCAAAAAATGGGCAGAAAACCTAAATAGACATTTCTCCCAAGAAGACATACAGATGGCCAACAGACACATGAAAAGATACTCAACATTGCTAATTATCAGAGAAATGCAAATCAAAACCACAATGAGGAATCACCTCACACTGGTCAGAATGGCCATCATCAAAGAGTCTATAAATAATAAATGCTGGCGAGGATGTGGTGAAAAGGGAACCCTCCTACACTGTTGGTGGGAATGTAAATTGGTGCAGCCACTATGGAGAACAGTATGGAGGCTCCTTAAAAAACTAAATATTTATTTATTTATTTATTATCATATGATCCAGCAACCCCACCCCTGGGCATATATGACGTCATTTATATGTGGAATCTAAAAAAAATGATACAGGGCTTCCCTGGTGGTGGAGTGGTTGAGAGTCCACCTGCCGATGCAGGGGACACGGGTTCGTGCCCCGGTCCGGGAGGATCCCACATGCCGTGGAGCGGCTGGGCCTGTGAGCCATGGCCGCTGAGCCTGCGCGTCCGGAGCCTGTGCTCCACAATGGGAGAGGCCACAACAGTGAGAGGCCCGCGTACCGCAAAAAAAAAAAAAAAAAAAGATACAGATGGACTTATTTACAAAACAGAAATAGACTCACAGACATAGAAAACAAACTTATGGTTACCAAAGGGGAAAGGGGGGGTGGGGGGCAGGGATAAATTAGGTGTTTGGGATTAACAGATACTTACTACTATATATAAAATAGATAACCAACAACAGCCTACTGTATAGCACAGGGAACTATATTCAATATCTTGTAATAACATAATGGAAAAGAATCTGAAAAAGAATATACATATATATACACATATGTCTGTGTATGTATATATATATATATCTGAATTACTTTGCTGTACAGCTGAGACACAACATTGTAAGTCAACTATACTTAAATTAAAAAAAAAAAAGTGCCTTCAGAGAGCAGGCAGACTATTAAAATGTGGAGCTTCTCTCTGCCCCCAGATAGTCCCAGAACAGTTTGCTCAGGTATTGTTTCCAGTTCTTCTTTTTTTAAAAAAAATATGTATATATTTATTTATTTGGCTGCGCTGGGTCTTAGTTGCAGCACACAGGATCTTCACTGCAGCATGCAAACTCTTAGTTGCAGCATGTGGGATCTAGTTCCCTGACCAGGGTTCGAACCCGGGCCCCCTGCATTGGGAGCACAGAGTCTTAGCTGGACTACCAGTGAAGTCCCTGTTTCCAGTCCTTAAGCTGATTCACTCCAACTATTCAGAAAGGTAGTAAGTTGACTAGAGCCTCATGAGTGAATATTGAGTTTACAGCCCTCTGTGTTTCACATGTTCTTCAAACAAGGGGATGAATATACCCCTTCTCCTATTACTCTCTAGCCCGTACCCAACTTCTTTTCTTCTGCAGGTAACATTCTGAAAACATGATTTACCTGGAAGAAAAAAAACATTGGGGAGGGGAGGTGTTCAGGGAAATGGAAAATCACCTGCAAATATCTGTCATGGACCTTACTTACTCTTTTGCAGATGGCTCACAAGAGCGAAAAATTTGAGGAAAGGAACCATAATCAAGGCAAATAGTTGGAAAGGAGCAGAGAATGAGAGGACTAAAGCAAGGGGAAGCGAGCTCTAGATTGTTGGCCTCCATGAAATATATGAGATATTAAGGGAATACAGAAGAGAAGAAATGGTTCTTAGCCTCAAGGAATTATAATCTAGTAGGAGAAATAACATGCCTTTTGTGTTGGGTGTCCCCAAGATCACCCTCAGTTTCAGTGATTTGCTGGATGGACTTTCAAGGTTCAGAAAGTTTCTATACTCCCAGTTGCAGTTTATTACAGCAAAAGGATACAGCTTAGAATCAGCAAAGGGGAAAGGTGCATAGGCAAAGTCCAGGAGAAACCAGGAGCAAGATTCCAATTGTCCTCTCCCAGTGGCATCCCACAAGTAGCCTTAATTCTCCAATCAACTACATAATAACCGGTGCAAAATGTTGCTAACCAGGGAAATTCACTCAAGCCCTGATAGCCAGGATTTTAACTGGGGGTAAATCGTGAAGTCACGCAGCACCTGTGTGAATTATCTTAACTACTTAGTCTCCAGCCCCTCAGAGGTCAAACTGACACAGCATGGCCCAGGGCCTCAGGTATGCAAAAACTGGTGTTAGCCTTGTTAGTATAAACGATCAGATCAAACTGATAGAGTGTGGCCCAAAACTTCAAGCTTACAAACATACTCTTATTAGGTAAGATAACAGTTCAGAGATCAGCTCCCAGGAGGTATTCAAGGGCCAGTTCTTTCTCTGGAATATGTAGGATGATTGTGTAACCCACCCTCACTGAGTTAACCCTTTACTGCATCACCAAGTAGTATGCAGACTATAAACTTTTTCAATTAAAAAATTATTTATTTATTTATTTATTTATTTATTTATTTTATTTTGGCCTCACCTTGTGGCTTGTGGAATCTTAGTTCTCCAACCAGGGATCGAACCCAGCCCTCGGCAGTGAGAGTGCAGAGTCCTAACCACTGGACCACCAGGGAATTCCCTATAAAGATTTTTTTTTAAATAACAGAATTTAACATTTTTCTGATAGCAGAAAACTTAATCTAGTCATATTCTCAGTTACTTTAGGTTTTGTTTCTATTTTGGTTTTGGTCATCATTTCAGATTTTCAGTCAGTCAATACAATATTCATTCTCCCTTCTGTCTAGGGCCAATTTGAAGATCCGAGGCCGTAATAGGGCCATGGCATATGTGGGAGAGACACTGGGTCCTTGGGCATCCTTGGTTTACAGTGGCATACATAGAATGTGCCTTGCCTCCATTGGTTCTCGACAGCTGACATCTCTCCGGAAGCTGCTGAGGTAATGCAGGACAGTCTTTGGTCCCTGCACACTGCATCCTCCTTGTCCTAACAATGAAGCCTCAAGTCATCCAAGCCTTTGGACTACTACTGAAGGGACAGCAATCTTTACTTTGTTCCTTTAAAGCTATAGGAGATTGAGCGAAGGGTTAATCTCAGACTCTTCTTGTCCAGACCTGTGTCACAACCTCTGAGAGTTCTACTCAAAAATAATTTTGTTAAACTTCCTTGGAAGTTCAAGAATATCCATCCACCTTTTAAGGGGTGGGTGTGAGAAATCCTCACCAGCATCTAATGCTCTTGCTGTCCTTGCAGACTCCCTTCTCTTCCAGCACAGGCAACCTGTATCTCCTCTCTCAGAAGTGGTGATAGAAGTGGTGCTGGTGAAGTTTAGAAAATGACAAGCCATCCAATTAGGCTGAAGTTTAGAATGGGTATGGGAAAGCAGTAAGGATCAGGCAGGAAGATCGAATGAGGCTATCAGGCAGGGATGAAATTGTGGAGAGCCTTGGATGCAGTGGGGAGCCAAAGAAATTATAGGAAAAGAGAGGGCAATAGAGAGAGGTGTAATTAAGGAAGAATAAGAGTGTGGATCTCTGTGAAATATTTTTGCAATACATTTGGGAAGACAATATAGAGATAAGATAATTGTGATTAAATTAAAACCTAAAACAATAAATTCATTTTCTGGACTTAAAAAACCCCAGAAGCCGTATATATTTGAACAAAGTAAAACATGATTGTTTTAATTACATGAGACTAGGAAGTCTAAGAATATGGAAAATAGTTTTCTCTAAAACTGATTATCCATGATGATTTGAGAAACTGAACTATGGGTTGTATTAAATTGCATGGAATTCCCTCCAAACAAGCCTCCCCAATTTACCTTTTATTCTTTTCTTCTCCACTGCCATCATCTGAAGGAATACAAGGCACTTGTCTTTCAGTCTGCTTGAATCCTGTATACCATCTCTACAATGAGCTATTAGCATATTAAAAGCATTACTTTTAATACAGAATTTGCTTTCCTACTATATGAAGATTTTCAAGGTACAGCTACAAAAACATAGGGTACAGAGGGAAGGGCATTTCAAAACAAAGGGAAAAGCTTGTGCAAAGCAGGGAAGAGTTAAAATTGCTGGAGCATAAAGTAGTGAGAGCTTCAGCTTGAGAGGTGTATGGGGATGAAATTTGGAGGGATAACAGGTGGGATAAGAAACTTGTTGCTCTGGGCTTCCCTGGTGGCGCAGTGGTTGAGAATCTGTCTGCCAATGCAGGGGACTCGGGTTCGAGCTCTGGTCCGGGAAGATCCCACATGCCGCGGAGCAACTAAGCCTGTGAGCCACAGCTACTGAGCCTGCGCGTCTGGAGCCTGTGCTCCGCAACAAGAGAAGCCGGATAGTGAGAGGCCCGCGCACCGCGATGAAGAGTGGCCCCTGCTTGCCACAACTAGAGAAAGCCCTCGCACAGAAACCAAGACCCAACACAGCCAAAAATTAATTAATTAATTAATTTTAAAAAATTCTTGCTCTAAAGCTTTTCCTGGACCATCCACATCACAATCAGGAGATGCTGCTAAAATTGAATATAGGGAGGGGTCCAAGGATCAATGTCTAAGTAAATTTGCCAGGTGATTCTTAACGCAAACTAAGGTTTAAGAAACTACTACTATACAAAATAAATAGCCCTTGAATGTCATTAAGAAGGAAAACTTCACTCTGGAGGCCTATGGAAATTGGATTTAAGGATCTGTTTGGGAAAGAGGCTGCTAGGAGAGGAATAATTTGGGAAAGATAAGGTCTTGAGGGAGAGCTAGGATGCCTAGAGTTTGCCCTTTGGCCATTTTTAGAGTGAAAATATGTGTAACTTCTGATATAAGTGTGGGGTGGGGTTGGGGGGGATGAAAAAGAATATTTTAGAATTATTTGGCTATCAGTATTGACATTTATTTCTATTTCTTGTAATGATGCCATGTTTATGCAATAAAACACTTTCAAACAATCTTTATATATTAACTCCTTGGAAAATGAACCATTTTTATTCACTTAAAAAGCAAATCACTGACTTTAAAAATTAACTTCCCCTTTTTCATTGGGGAAACCCTTTAAAAATTCCCGACTTGCAAGAGAACCTCCCCTCTTACTCTTCATGCTCGCAATTCATCAGAGATGAGTAAATTCAGGTGGCAAAATCCATGCCTCCTCCACAACATCTTTTCTACACAACATTCTCCCGTTTTTTATAATTCTTTCCTTTGCTTTTTACTCTCTCCACTTCGTCATCCTTCTACCCTCCCACCATATTTATTCCTCCTACAGGACCCCTGTCTGCAGTAGTAAAATGAGTTTTTCGTAGCAGTTGCTTAATTTACAGTGTCGGGTAGACACAGTGAAACCCCGCCCCATAGGAGGAGCTAACACAGGCGGACCGAATTAGGTGGTCGATCGTTAACAAATGAACCCTTAATCTTTTTAGAGGAGCCAAACACACACAAAGGCCCAATCAGAGGCCGCGGTTCCAGGAGCTCGGTGGGCGGGGCTGGGCAAGCTACCTCCCACCTCCCAGCCTCCCACAGCGGCCGTCCGAGCCTCGCGGGCTTCCGCACGCCCCGCCCCCCGACCAGGCGCGGCGGCTATTGGGCGGCGCACTCCTTGCAGTCGCCTCGGTTGCTGGGAGAGGGAGGGAGGGAGGGGGCGGGGCCTGAGGTGGGTCCGGGGGCCCGAGAGAAAGGCGGTTGGCGAAGCGGACGGGGCGCAGCCTCTCCGGTGCGAAGAGCAGTCCCCACTGACAGATCCCCTTCTTCCGGCCGCGCCACCCGGGAGGCGGATCCCCGGGGCCTGAGGAAGCTTCCTTGGCCCGGGCCTCCCTCCCTCTCCTACGAGTCACCCGGGCGGCCTGGGAGGAGAAGGAGGAGAAGGAAGTCGTCGGGGGTGGCGGCGGGCAGAGAACCCGCTCCTCCTTTCCCGGCAGCGGCGGCGGGGGCAGGACAATGGAGGTGGCTGTAGAGAAGGCGGCGACGGCGGCCGCGGCGGCTTCGGCGGCGGCCGCCGGGGGGCCCTCGGTTCAGCCGAGCGGGGAGAACGAGGCCGAGAGTCGGCAGGGCCCCGACTCGGAGCGCGGAGGCGAGGCGGCCCGGCTCAACCTGTTGGACACTTGCGCCGTGTGCCACCAGAACATCCAGAGCCGGGCGCCCAAGCTGCTGCCCTGCCTGCACTCCTTCTGCCAGCGCTGCCTGCCCGCGCCCCAGCGCTACCTCATGCTGCCCGCCCCCATGCTGGGCTCGGCCGAGACCCCGCCGCCCGTCCCCGCCCCCGGCTCGCCGGTCAGCGGCTCCTCGCCGTTCGCTACCCAAGGTGAGAGGAGGGTGCGGGCGCGGTAGGGGGTGAGGAGCCCGGGCAGGCCGGCGCCCTGGAGCGGCGCAGCGACCCGCTGTCATGTCGCCGCCGCCCGGGGTGCGCGGCGGGGGAGGGGCGAGGAGGGTCTGTGCTGCCGGCGGTGACATGGAGGGCCCGCGCGTTGTGCGGCGTACCGCGCGCCCCGCGAGCAACTTCCACCGGCGCTGTAGACTTGGCTGCGCTACTGCTGCTGCTCCCCAGCATTCTCCCCCCGGGTGCGTGGCCCATGCGACCCGCACTTTTGAAAACCTCTGTCGGAGTCTGCTGTAGTCTGTATCTCGGGTCCTTTGACGACTGCATCTAGTTAACCGCTGCCCTCTGCCTCCCCAAAGCTTTGTCCAGGTCCATATGATCCTAATCATCTTGTATGTACCCATGTTATTTGAGCTGGAGAGGGGGAGGGAGGGATAAAGATGAAGTGATGGTGATTTTCTTTGATGATTGATTACAGATTGGATGCCGTCTATTTTTCGTCTTGCATGTTTTGGGTTATTTACCTTAATGAGCCCCCAGTTCTCTCCTCTCCGATGGGGACAAAGGAACTAAGAGACGGTGTTTTGTTGTCCTTCTCTTTCGGAGATTTTATTTTGAGACTGTAAATGGTAAAGAGAAACAGAACAAAGTGATTTGGGGTGCCGCATTTTCTTGTATTTTGTGGACAGCAGCTGGAAATGTTGAAGTTACTGTTCTCTTTGTGGTGTTTGTTACTGTATAATGAGACTTTTGACAGGTAGTTCCCATTGCTAACGTTAACAGGTTTGAAACACTTAAAGTAAGCACAGTAAATTGTTTCTAGTAGAATAATTGAGGTTTTAAATGTTTATATTGCAAATATTTGAGCACCTCCGTTTAAAAAATACAAAGTAAGTGGAAGTAATTCGTTTTTAATATATACTGCCTTTTTTAAAGGGACTGGTTGATTTAATTAGAGATAAAATGCAGATTAAACAGTTGAGCTAGGTCAAAGAACATATGAAATTGATGCTTTTAAATAGGTTGTTGTGTTAGATTCTTGATTTAATTATATGTTAGGAACAGTGTCTAGTTGACAGAGACAGTTTTCCGTGGGTTTCTCTGTTTCTGCAGGTCTTACCAGGGGAGGTACTGACTGCCCTTTGTTTCTGTTTTTAAAGGATGTTTATATAAGGAAGAGCCTTGGAAGGTAGAGATAGTGTCTTCCACCAGAGCAAAGAATAGCCATGCATGTGGTGCAGTATAATAAAGATAGATGTCTCCTGGAGTGAAAGGCAGGCATGCTTATTGCCCGTCATAAAAGATGAGGGTTCCCTAGGCTTAGGTTTCCTCTTGTGCAACACAACCCATTGCCTGTGCAAGCATCAACTGCCCCTCTTCACCTTGCCAGGTGGGAACTGGGCCTCTGGAAACCAGTGCAAAAATGTTGACACTTTGGCTTATATTATTACTGGAAGTAACAAACTGCCCTTTGTATCTGACCCACAAGTCTCCTGTCTTCAACCAGCATCCGTGGTAAGCTACTTTGTTAGCTTACAAGTTGGGTAAAATCTTCACGCTGATTTGCTCTGACATGGCCCACCTGTTGGAAAGTTAGTACAGGTGAAACTTAAATTTTAGTTCTTAATTTTTAGACACGTTTAAGGGTTTCTTTTATTTATATTTTAAATGATTAAATGGACCAGTAGCCAATTAGGAACTAAATTTTGCATAATTCTAGAATTAAGATGTATTGTGTGCCACGTCATGACATTTAGATCTGAATGAATGAGAACGTGGGTAAAAAAGCTCTGATCCTCAACTCTGAGGCAAGTTTGCAATTATATAGAGTTCTCAAAATGTTCCAGTCTCCAAATATTTTTTATCTTTGTGTTTGTATTGTAAGCAAGTGTTCAGGAAAGCATTTAAATTGGAAGATAATGTTTTTGTTTTTATACTAAGAAAGAAGAAGCCTTTGTTAAATGATACTTTCACATACATCTCTAAAAAATAGTTAGGGCTATCTTCAATAAATTAAAAATACTATCCTGAGTCTTAATAACTTGAATATTTTCTCCCTTCCTCTCTCCTTGCAAACTTATTTTAATACTAGCTGTAACAAAAGTTTAGGCAATATATTTCAGAACTACACTTGACCCTTGAACAACACAGTTTGAACTGCAAGGGTGCACTTATACACAGATTTTTTTTCAATAGCAAATACTAGAGTAGTACAAGATTTGCAGTGGGTTGAATCTGAGGATGCGGAACTGGTGATAGGGAGGGCCGACTGTAAGTTATATTCGAAATTTCAGCTGCGGAAGCGTCAGCACTCCTAACCCCAAACTTGTTTAAGGATCAACTGTAAATAAATAGGGTTCATTTGATTATCTCTGTTCTTCATTCTCCTAATGAACTTGTGGGTACAGGCATCATAGGTGAAACTACAGTACCTTCAGGAGCTAAGCAAGTAATTGAGATGGAGAACTAAGAGCCTGGGGTAAAATAATAGGGAATGGTGGGGAGTGAAAGGAAAGGGGAGCAAACTGTACGCAGCTCCAGCAGATGGTCCTGTAGCGCAGGGCCAGGGTTGGAGGATCTTTTATTTATTTATTTTTTAACGAGAAGTCTGAAGTCTGGATTTTATGTAAGGTTTCTCTAGTATTAGATATTGGCAAGTAATTAACCACACACACACACACACCCCCCACACCCCACACCCCCCACACCCCCCACACCCCACACCCCACCCCCGTTCTGTAGGCCAAACAAAACAAGTTTTGTTGAAGCCACATGTGTTGCAATTATACTCTTTTAGATTTAGATAGGGGTTTTCAAATTTTAGCTCTACTAGAATCACCTGGTATGCTTGTTGAGAATCTAGATTTCTAGGCCTCTCACCCCAGAGAGCCCAATATGTCATAGTTGTAGAGTTCTAGAGTATAATCATAAACCCTAGTTTTTTTTTGGGGGGGGGGTTGAGTTTTTTTTAGCTCAAGCTGTATTATATTCCAAAGTACAGTTGATCAAAGAGGATTCTTTAGAAAATTAAAAATTCAAGGTGTAATGTTCTCCACAGTATCAGACCTAGTTTCCCTTTCTATTAAGTACTTTTTGCTGCTCCCTTTGTTATATCCTAAATGAACTTTATAGAAAGCAAGTCTTTTTCTAACACGTATTTTTTACAAAATCAACATAATGGTTTGCCTGTTTTAAAGAAGAAACAAAGCTAACTTATAGCAACAGACATATAATTTGTAAATGCGTAGACTTTACTGGCCACCAAGCCTCCATTGAGAACATTGGTTTAAACTTTTGTAAGGCTCCCAGTTGGAAGGAATGAGGGTGAGTGACCACAAGCTAAAGTTGGTTTACTACCTCAGTCCTGACTTTCATTTTCTAGTATGCAGTAATGTCCAGGAAAGGGGGAAGAGCTTAGAAAACATTTTCTTTAGGTACATATTGGTACATGAAGTGAGGAGACAAACTGATCTTGGAGAAGTGTTACAACATTGTGCACTATTTTGTAGTGTGGATGTACTGTTCAGCCAAAGAGTAGCAAGCTCTAAGAGCTATTTTTAAAGAATACTGAGAGCACACTTTTGAAAGGGGTCAAGGGAGAGTAAAATATGAGTCCATCAGTTCTCTTTATTAACTGGCAGTCTGTAAGATATAACTATCAATTCTGGGAGCTGATTTCTTTTGGTTCTTGGAGAAAAGTATTAATCACATTTCGAGTACAATATATAATGACAAAGGATTTAAGATTTAAGATCTGTATACAATATTCACCTGTTGATGGAAGTTACTATTGATTTCAGTTTGGGGTTGTTTTGAGTAAAACAGTTATAAATATTTGTAGACAAGTTGTTATGTGAATATGTTTTCATTTCCTTGGGTAAATACTTAGAATTGGAATTCCTTGTCTGTGTCATAAGTGTATGTTTACCCTGGTGTACCATTTTGCGTTCCCTCCAGCAATGTATGAGAGTTCCCATTAATGTCCTCACTAATTTGGGTGGTAGTCTTTAATTTTAGCCGTTCTAATATGTTTGAAGAGGTATCTCATGATTTTAATTTTCATTTCCCTGATGCATAATAATGGGCATCTTTTCTTGTGCTTATTGGCTATTCTTACTTATTTTTGGTAAAATTTCAGTTTAAGGCTTTTGTAGATTTTTAAAACTAGGTGATTTGGCCTGTTACTGAAAAGTAAAAATTCTTTATATATGTCCAGTTTCCTGGCGCTCGTCTACATACATATATTGCAGGTATTTTCTTCCACTCCTTTTGCTTGCTTGTTCATCTTCTTTTTTTTCTTTTTTGTTTTTTTGCTGCACCATGCGGCATGTGGGATCTTAGTTCCCCGACCAAGGATCATACCTGCGCCCCCTGCATTGGAAGTGTGGAGTCTTAACCACTGGGCCACCAGGGAAGTCCCTCATTTTCTTTTTCTTTTTCTTTTTTTTTTTTTAACTTTCTATTTTATTTCAGAGTATAGCCAATTAACAGTGTGATTGTTTCAAGTGCACAGCAAAGGGACTCAACCATACATATGCACGTATCCATTCTCCCCCAAACTCCCCTCCCATCCAGGCTGCCACATAACATTGATGAGTTCCCTGTACTGTACAGTAGATCCTTGTTTGTTATCCATTTTAAATATAGCAGTGTGTACATGTCCATCCTAAACTCCTTGACTATACCTTCTTATTGATGGTGTCTTTTGAAAAGCTGAAGTTTTAAATTTTATCTAGTTTATAATTTCTTTTTCTTTTATGGTTAGTGATTTTAGTGTTCTAACAATTCTGTGCCTACTCCAAGTTTACTTAGATTTTTCTCCTGTCTTTTCTTTCAGTACTTTTATAGTTTTAGCTTTTATATTTAGACCTGTAATATATTTTGGGTAATTTTAGTGCTAGGTAAGGATTGAGGTTCATGTTTTTAACCGTATGTTAAAGCACCATTTATTGAAAAGAGTACTTTCCCCATTATATTACTTTTGGCATTTTTGTAAAAAGTCAGTTGAACATATATGTATGGTTCTGTTTCTCTACTCTCTATTCTATTCTATTGATCTATTCATTCAGTACTAATAATGTTTTTTTTTTAATTTAGCTTTTTAAGCAGATTTTGAAATTGGACAATTTTGTTCTTTTTCAAAATTGTTTTGACCCTTTAAAGTTATTGCATTTCTTTACAAGTTTTTAGAATCGAATTATCAATTTCTACACAAAAGTCTGCTATAATTTTGATTGGAATTGCATTGAATCTAGATATCAATTTGGGGAGAATGATCTTAACGATATTGACTGTTGCTCTCCATGAACATGTTTTATTTCCCATTTATTTAGATCTTTAATTTCAGTACTCTTATAGTGGTCTTGGGCAATTTTTGTGAAGTTTATTCTAAAATATTTTATGATAATGTTCTTTAACAATATTGAAATTGGTGTTTTAAAATTTTTCATTTCCAATTACTTGTTGCTAATATATTGAAACACAATTGGCTTTTGTATATTGATTGTATGCTACTCTCTTGCTAAATTCAGTTATTAAATCTAGTAGTTTTTTGTAGATTCCTTAGGAATTTCTACATAGACTATCATGTTACTTGCAGGTAGTTTTACTTGTTTCTTTTCATCCTTTATAATTTGTGACATTTTCTTCCCTTATTACACTAGCTAGGACTTCTGGTAGCATATTGAATAGAAGTTGAATTTCAATATTAAACGAGAGATGACATCCTTTTTCTTATTCCTGATCTTAGGGGTAAAACATTCAGTCATTCACTAATATGTTAGCTTGTTTGTTTTTTATAAATGCCCATTACCAAAATTAAGAGGTTCCCTTCTATTCCAAGTGTATTGAAGGTTTTTTTTTTTTATCATGAATGAATGATAAATTTTGGTCAAATGCATTTTCTGTATCTATTAAAATGATCATATGGTTTTTCTCTTTTTTTTTTCTGTTGCTGTGGTGAATTACATTGATTTTCAGATGTTAAACCAGTCTTGAATTCTTGGTGTATACCCGCCTTGGTCATGATGTATTATCCTTTCTGTGTACTTCTGGATTTGAATTGCTAACACTTTAAGGGTTTTTTTTTGGGGGGGGGTTGTTTTTCTTCATGGGGAACATTGGTGATTTGGTTTTCTTGTGTTTTTATCTGATTTTGGTATCAAGGTAATACCTCAAAATGTGGTGTGAGGTTTTCCCTCCATCTCTATTCTCTAAAAGAGTTTTTGTAAAATAGCTATTAATGCTTCCTTAAATACTTGACAGAATTCACCAGTGAAGCCACCTGGACTTGGAGTTTTCTTTATGGGGAACGTTTTTATTAGGAATTCAGTGTCTTTAATAGAGATAGGGCTATCAGATTTTTTGTTTCTTCTCAAATCCATTTTGGTAAATTGTTTGAAGAAAATTATATGATTCAGCTAGTTTGTACATTTACTGGCATGAGTTTGTTCACAATATTCCCTTATCCTTTTAGTGGTTTCAGGAATTGAATGATGTCCCCTCTTTTGTTTCTATATGTAATTCATATTTATTCTTTTTCTTGCTTACTATTACTAAGGGCTTATCAACTAACTTTTGGCTTTGTTAATTTTATTTATTGTCTCTGCTTTAAAGGTGCAATTTTTTCTCTAAGCATGTGTTAGCCACCTCAAACAAATTTTGTGTCATGTTTTTATTAACATTCCATTAAAAATTTTTTAAATTTCTCTTGTGATTTCTTCTGTGACCAATGGGTTGCTTAGAAGTGTGTTAATTTATAGGTATAAGGGGGATTTTCTAGATAGCTTATTTCATTGTAGTAAAAAAATGCTCTGTAGGGTTTAAATCTTTTGAAGTTTATTGAGACATTTTATATTCTAGCATATCATCTATTTTGGTGAGTGTGCACTTAAAGAATTTAAATTCTACCGTTGTTGGGAGTAGTGTTCTGTAAATGTCAATTAGGTCAAGTTGGTTGATAGTGTTGTAAAAAAATTATATTTTTATTGTTTTTGTTGTTGCTAGGTTTGGTTTTTTGTTTGTTTTAAAGCTGTACATATTTTAAATTTATTTATTTATTTTAGGCTGCATTGGGTCTTTGTTGCTGCGTGCAGGGGCCACTCTTCATCGTGGTGCGTGGCCTTCTCATTGCAGTGGCTTCTCTTGTTGCAGAGCACGGGCTCTAGGTGCACGGGCTTCAGTAGCTGCGGCACGCAGGCTCAGTAGTTGTGGTTCACAGGCTCTAGAGCACAGGCTCAGTAGTTGTGGCACATGGGCTTAGTTGCTCTGCGGCATGTGGGATCTTCCCGGACCAGCACTCAAACCTGTGTCCCCTGCATTGGCAGACGGATTCTTAACCACTGCACCACCAGGGAAGTCCCTTTGTTGTTGTTTTTGTTTTTGTCTGCTTGTTCTATCAGCTATAGAAAGAAGAATGTTTAAATCTTCAATCAGTATTGCTGATTTCTCTCTTTATTCCTTTAATCCAGTTAGTTTCTGCTATAAGTATATCGAAGCTTTGTCTTACTGATGAATTGCCTGCCCTTTTTAACACTATGAAATGTTCTTCTCTATCATTCATACTACTATTTCATGACCTATGCATCGTCCTATATTAATATAGCTACCAGTTTTCTTATCTTTGCGTTTAAATTGTTTATTTTTCCATCCTTTTACTTTTTTTTTATTAGTTTCTGCTTTATAACAAAGTGAATCAGTCATACATATACATCTGTTCCCACATCCCTTCCCTCTTGCGTCTCCCTCCCTCCCACCCTCCCTATCCCACCCCTCCAGGCAGTCACCAAGCACCGAGCTGATCTCCCTGTGAGCTGATCTCCTTGTGCTATGCGGCCGCTTCCCACTATCTATCTACCTTACGTTTGGTACTGTATATATGTCCATGCCTCTCTCTCGCTTTGTCACAGCTTACCCTTCCCCCTCCCCATATCCTCAAGTCCATTCTCAAGTAGGTCTGTGTCTTTATTCCTGTTTTACCCCTAGGTTCTTCATGACATTTTTTTCCTTAAATTCCATATATATGTGTTAGCATACGGTATTTGTCTTTCTCTTTCTGACTTACTTCACTCTGTATGACAGACTCTAGGTCCATCCACCTCATTACAAATAGCTCAGTTTCGTTTCTTTTTATGGCTGAGTAATATTCCATTGTATATATGTGCCACATCATCTTTATCCATTCATCCGATGATGGACACTTAGGTTGTTTCCATCTCCGGGCTATTGTGAATAGAGCTGCAATGAACATTTTGGTACATGACTCTTTTTGAATTATGGTTTTCTCAGGGTATATGCCTAGTAGTGGGATTGCTGGGTCATATGGTAGTTCTATTTGTAGTTTTTTAAGGAACCTCCATACTGTTCTCCATAGTGGCTGTACCAATTCACATTCCCACCAGCAGTGCAAGAGTGTTCCCTTTTCTCCACACCCTCTCCAGCATTTATTGTTTCTAGATTTTTTGATGATGGCCATTCTGACTGGTGTGAGATGATATCTCATTGTAGTTTTGATTTGCATTTCTCTAATGATTAATGATGTTGAGCATTCTTTCACCTGTTTGTTGGCAGTCTGTATATCTTCTTTGGAGAAATGCCTATTTAAGTCTTCTGCCCATTTTTGGATTGGCTTGTTTGTTTTTTTGCTATTGCGCTGCATGAGCTGCTTATAAATTTTGGAGATTAATCCTTTGTCAGTTGCTTCATTTGCAAATATTTTCTTCTATTCTGAGGGTTGTCTTTTGGTCTTGTTTATGGTTTCCTTTGCTGTGCAAAAGCTTTGAAGTTTCATTAGGTCCCATTTGTTTATCTTTGTTTTTATTTCCATTTCTCTAGGAGGTGGGTCCAAAAGGATCTTGCTGTGATTTATGTCATAGAGTGTTCTGCCTATGTTTTCCTCTAAGAGTTTGATAGTTTCTGGCCTTACATTTAGGTCTTTAATCCATTTTGAGCTTATTTTTGTGTATGGTGTCAGGGAATGATCTAATCTCATACTTTTACATGTCCCTGTCCAGTTTTCCCAGCACCACTTATTGAAGAGGCTGTCCTTTCTCCACTGTACATTCCTGCCTCCTTTATCAAAGATAAGTTGACCATATGTGCGTGGGTTTATCTCTGGGCTTTCTATCCTGTTCCATTGATCTATCTTTCTGTTTTTGTGCCAGTACCACACTGTCTTGATTACTGTAGCTTTGTAGTATAGTCTGAAGTCAGGGAGCCTGATTCCTCCAGCTCCGTTTTTCGTTCTCAAGATTGCTTTGGCTATTCGGGGTCTTTTGTTTTTCCAAATTTTGAAATTTTTTGTTCTAGTTCTGTGAAGAATGCCAGTGGTAGTTTGATAGGGATTGCATTGAATCTGTAGATTGCTTTGGGTAGTAGAGCCATTTTCACAATATTGATTCTTCCAATCCAGGAGCATGGTATATCTCTCCATCTATTTGTATCATCTTTAATTTCTTTCATCAGTGTCTTATAATTTTCTGCATACAGGTCTTTTGTCTCCTTAGGTAGGTTTAGTCCTAGATATTTTATTCTTCTTGTTGCAATGGTAAATGGGAGTGTTTTCTTGATTTCACTTTCAGATTTTTCATCATTAGTGTACAGGAATGCCAGAGATTTCTGTGCATTAATTTTGTATCCTGCTACTTTACCAAATTCATTGATTAGCTCTAGTAGTTTTCTGGTAGCATCTTTAGGATTCTCTATGTATAGTATCATGTCATCTGCAAACAGTGACAGCTTTACTTCTTCTTTTCCAATTTGGATTCCTTTTATTTCCTTTTCTTCTCTGATTGCTGTGGCTAAAACTTCCAAAACTAGGTTGAATAAGAGTGGTGAGAGTGGGCAACCTTGTCTTGTTCCTGATCTTAGTGGAAATGGTTTCAGTTTTTCACCATTGAGGACGATGCTGGCTGTGGGTTTGTCATATATGGCCTTTATTATGTTGAGGAAAGTTCCCTCTATGCCTACTTTCTGCAGGGTTTTTATCATAAATGGGTGTTGAATTTTGTCGAAAGCTTTCTCTGCATCTATTGAGATGATCATATGGTTTTTCTCCTTCAATTTGTTAATATGGTGTATCACGTTGATTGATTTGCATATATTGAAGAATCCTTGCATTCCTGGAATAAACCCCACTTGATCATGGTGTATGATCCTTTTAATGTGCTGTTGGATTCTGTTTGCTAGTATTTTGTTGAGGATTTTTGCATCTATGTTCATCAGTGATATTGGCCTGTAGTTTTCTTTCTTTGTGACATCCTTGTCTGGTTTTGGTATCAAGGTGATGGTGGCCTCGTAGAATGAGTTTGGGAGTGTTCCTCCCTCTGCTATATTTTGGAAGAGTTTCAGAAGGATAGGTGTTAGCTCTTCTCTAAATGCTTGATAGAATTCGCCTGTGAAGCCATCTGGTCCTGGGCTTTTGTTTGTTGGAAGATTTTTTATCACAGTTTCAATTTCAGTGCTTGTGATTGGTCTGTTCATATTTTCTATTTCTTCCTGATTCAGTCTCGGCAGGTTGTGCATTTCTAAGAATTTGTCCATTTCTTCCAGGTTGTCCATTTTATTGGCATAGAGTTGCTTATAGTAATCTCTCATGATCTTTTGTATTTCTGTAGTGTCAGTTGTTACTTCTCCTTTTTCATTTCTAATTCTATTGATTTGAGTCTTCTCCCTTTTTTTCTTGATGAGTCTGGCTAATGGTTTATCAATTTTGTTTATCTTCTCAAAGAACCAGCTTTTAGTTTTATTGATCTTTGCTATCGTTTCCTTCATTTCTTTTTCATTTATTTCTGATCTGATTTTTATGATTTCTTTCCTTCTGCTAACTTTGGGATGTTTTTGTTCTTCTTTCTCTAATTGCTTTAGGTGCAAGGTTAGGTTGTTTATTCGAGATGTTTCCTGTTTCTTAAGGTGGGATTGTATTGCTATAAACTTCCCTCTTAGAACTGCTTTTGCTGCATCCCATAGGTTTTGGGTCGTCGTGTCTCCATTGTCATTTGTTTCTAGGTATTTTTTAATTTCCTCTTTGATTTCTTCAGTGATCACTTCGTTATTAAGTAGTGTATTGTTTAGCCTCCATGTGTTTGTATTTTTTACAGCTCTTTTCCTGTAATTGATATCTAGTCTCATAGCATTGTGGTTGGAAAAGATACTTGATACAATTTCAATTTTCTTAAATTTACCAAGGCTTGATTTGTGACCCAAGATATGATCTATCCTGGAGAATGTTGCATGAGCACTTGAGAAAAATGTGTATTCTGTTGTTTTTGGATGGAATGTCCTATAAATATCAATTAAGTCCATCTTGTTTAATGTATCATTTAAAGCTTGTGTTTCCTTATTTATTTTCATTTTGGATGATCTGTCCATTGGTGAAAGTGGGGTGTTAAAGTCCCCTACTATGATTGTGTTACTGTCGATTTCTCCTTTTATGGCTGTTAGTATTTGCCTTATGTATTGAGGTGCTCCTATGTTGGGTGCATAAATATTTACAATTGTTATATCTTCTTCTTGGATCGATCCCTTGATCATTATGTAGTGTCCTTCTTTGTCTCTTCTAATAGTCTTTATTTTAAAGTCTATTTTGTCTGATACGAGAATTGCTACTCCAGCTTTCTTTTGATTTCCATTTGCATGGAATATCTTTTTCCATCCCCTTACTTTCAGTCTGTATGTGTCTCTAGGTCTGAAGTGGGTCTCTTGTAGACAGCATATATATGGGTCTTGTTTTTGTATCCATTCAGCCAATCTGTATCTTTTGGTGGGAGCATTTAGTCCATTTACATTTAAGGTAATTATTGATATGTATGTTCCTATTCCCATTTTCTTAATTGTTTTGGGTTCGTTATTGTAGGTCTTTTCCTTCTGTTGTGTTTCTTGCCTAGAGAAGTTCCTTTAGCATTTGTTGTAAAGCTGGTTTGGTGGTGCTGAACTCTCTCAGCTTTTGCTTGTCCGTAAACGTTTTAATTTCTCCATCAAATCTGAATGAGATCCTTGCTGGGTAGAGTAATCTTGGTTGCAGGTTTTTCTCCTTCATCACTTTAATTATGTCCTGCCACTCCCTTCTGGCTTGTAGAGTTTCTGCTGAGAGATCAGCTGTTATCCTGATGGGGATTCCCTTGTGTGTTATTTGTTGTTTTTGCCTTGCTGCTTTTAATATGATTTCTTTGTGTTTAATTTTTGACAGTTTGATTAATATGTGTCTTGGTGTATTTCTCCTTGGATTTATTCTGTATGGGACTCTCTGTGCCTCCTGGACTTGATTAACTATTTCCTTTCCCATATTAGGGAAGTTTTCAACTATAATCTCTTCAAATATTTTCTCAGTCCCTTTCTTTTTCTCTTCTTCTTCGGGAACCCCTATAATTCGAACGTTGGTGCGTTTAATGTTGTCCCAGAGGTCTCTGAGACTGTCCTCTGTTCTTTTCATTCTTTTTTCTTTATTTTGCTCTGCAGCAGTTATTTCCACTATTTTATCTTCCACCTCACTTATCCGTTCTTCTGCCTCAGTTATTCTGCTATTGATCCCATCTAGAGTATTTTTTTATTTCATGTATTGTGTTTTTAATCGATGCTTGATTCATCTTTAGTTCTTCTAGGTCCTTGTTAACTGTTTCTTGCATTTTGTCTATTCTATTTCCAAGGTTTTGGATCTGGGAAATAGAATCTTGGATCATCTTTACCATCATTATTCTGAATTCTTTTTCAGGTAGACTGCCTATTACCTCTTCATTTGTTAGATCTGGTGGGTTTTTATCTTGCTCCTTCTCCTGCTGTGTGTTTTTCTGTCTTCTCATTTTGCTTATGTTACTGTGTTTGGGGTCTCCTTTTTGCAGGCTGCAGGTTCGTAGTTCCCGTTGTTTTTGGTGTCTGTCCCCAGTGGCTAAGGTTGGTTTAGTGGGTTGTGTAAGCTTCCTGGTGGAGGGGACTAGTGCCTGTGTTCTGGTGGATGAGGCTGGATCTTGTCTTTCTGGTGGGCAGGTCCACGTCTGGTGGTGTGTTTTGGGGTGTCTGCGGACTTTTTATGATTTTAGGCCACCTCTCTGCTAATGGGTGGCGTTGTGTTCCTGTCTTGCTAGTTGTTTGGCATAGGGTGTCCAGCACTGTAGCTTGCTGGTCGTTGAGTGAAGCTGGGTGCTGGTGTTGAGATGGAGATCTCTGGAAGATTTTTGCCGTTTGATATTATGTGGAGCTGGGAGGTCTCTTGTGGACCAGTGTCCTGAAGTTGGCTCTCCCACCTCAGAGGCACAGCACTGACTCCGGGCTCCTCAATTTGGGATGATGTGTTGTCTATTCATGTATTCCACAGATGCAGGGTACATCAAGTTGATTGTGGAGCTTTAATCCGCTGCTTCTGAGGCTGCTAGGAGAGGTTTCCCTTTCTCTTCTTTGTTCTCACAGCTCCTGGGTCTCAGCTTTGGATTTGGCCCCGCCTCTGCGTGTAGGTCGCTGGAGGGCGTCTGTTCTTCGCTCAGACAGGACAGGGTTAAAGGAGCAGCCGCTTCGGGGACTCTTGCTCACTCAGGCCGGGCGGGAGGGAGGGGCACGGAGTGCGGGGCGAGCCTGCAGCGGCAGAGGTCGGCGTGACGTTGCACCAGCCCGAGGCGCGCCGTGCGTTCTCCCAGGGAAGCCGCCCCTGGATCCCGGGACCCCGGCAGTGGCGGGCTGCACAGGCTCCCGGAAGGGCGGTGTGGGCAGTGACCTGCGCTCGCACACAGGCTTCTTGGCGGCGGCAGCAGCAGCCCCAGCGTCCCACGCCCGTCACTGGGCTCCGCGCTTTCAGTCGCGACTCGCGCCCGTCTGTGGAGCCCCTTTAAGCAGCGCTCTTAATCCCCTCTCCTCGCGCACCAGGAAACCAAGAGGGAAGAAAAAGTCTCTTGCCTCTTCGGCAGCTCCAGAGTTTTCCCGGACTCCCTGCCGGCTAGCTGTGGCACATTAGCCCCCTTCACGCTGAGTTCTCGCTGCCAGCCCCAGTCCTCTCTGCGCTCTGACCGAAGCCCGAGCCTCAGCTTCCAGCGCTGCGCGCCCCGGCAGGCGAGCAGACAAGCCTCTCGGGCGGGTGAGTGCCGCTCGGCACCGATCCTCTTCATCAGTCTTATTATGAAGTTGACAGCAATGATTAACTAGGTCTAACAAGAATTGGGCCTAAAAGTTTCAAAATTAATAAGAAGACTCTTTGAAATTGATTGACGTCCTCTATGTTAATGAACTGTGCCGTAAGTGTATATCACATCTTGGACCATTAGCCAGTAACGGTATGAAGTTTTCATGATTAGCAATACATTTAAAAGCATTTATTTCATTCTTTAAAAATATATTTATGTGATTTACTATGTACAAAACACACTAGTACTTTAGCACATGTACATAATAAATATATATGTAGGGTGCATGTTCAAATATTTGTTTAAAACAACACGTGAACATATAAATATCAGCTGAATTGCCTCAGTGTTTTTGCATGTTTATCTAGTCTTTAAAAACATTTTTCAAATTCTCTTCTTTGAAGTTGCAAAACAACCCTATTCCTCAAAGAACTACCGGAAGATCTTTGATTATGGATAAATAGTCTCCCTGGGATCTCTTGACTATATATATTCAGCATTAAGCATAACCAGGAAGAGAGCCTATAGCACATGAGATTCTTAGTGTCTGTCTGTCTCTGTACTGGTATATGTTGATTTACGTTTCTTCCTATCCTCATCAATCTTCTAGACTTGCTGTTCAAGTTCTCCCACTTCCCTCACCCTTCCTTTTTGGTCTCCTTGTTGTCTTCCCTCTGTTTCCTTCCCTTCTACTCTTGGAAAGTAGAGTGTGGAGATCACCTAGGACAAACCTTTAGGAATTTTTTTTTTTTGGCTGCGTTGGGTCTTCGTTGCTGTGCACGGGCTTCTCATTGCAGTGGCTTCTCTTGTTGCGGAGCACGGGCTCTAGGCACGCGGGCTCAGTAGTTGTGGTTCGCAGGCCACAACTATTTTGGTAGAGAGATAGAAGGGAAAACCATATTGGGGTGGGTGGGAGGTAAAGAGATATAGATGGAAAAGTTTACCAACTCTGTTAAAAAAAAACAAAAAACAAAAAAGTTTACTTCTGAAGGGAGGGAGGAAAGGGATAAGGCAGTACCTGGGGAGAAAAAAATAGGAGTTGAGGAATATTTCTTGTTTATTTTTTTGTGAATAGGAAAGGCTTAAGCATGTTTATTCATTATTTATACAATTTTTAAAGGTCACTCTTCATTTACAGTTATTACAAAATATTGGCTATATTCCCTGTATTGTACAATACATCCTTGTAATACTATCTTACACTCAGTAGTTTGTACCTCCCACTTCCCTATCCCTATATTGTCCCCCACCCCAAGTGGTAACCACTAGTTTGTTCTCTATATCTGTGAGTCTGCTTCTTTTTTGTTTTTTCATTAGTTTGTTGTATTTTTTTTAGATTCTACATATAAGTGATATCATACAGTATTTGTCTTTCTCTATCTGACTTATTTCACTTAGCATAATGCCTTCCAAGTCCATCCATGATGCTGCCAATGGCAAAATTTTGTCCTTTTTTATGGCTGACTAGTATTCCAGTGTGTGTGTGTGTGTGTGTGTGTGTGTGTGTGTGTGTGTGTGTATACACACACACACACACACACCCCACATCTTCTTTATCCACTCATCTGTTGAAGGGCACTTAGGTTGTTTCTGTATCTTGGCGATTATAAACAATGCTGCTATAAACATTGGGGTGCATATATCTTTTTGAATTAGTGTTTTTGTTTTTTTCAGATCTATCCCCAGGAGTGGAATTGCTGGGTCATATAGTAGATCTGTTTTGGGATCCAGTCAAGTGAGCTATTGAATATACAAAAGAAGAGATTTGTGAGTGTGTGAGCTTCTGAGAAGGCAGGGTAGGATTGATCCAAGGCATGGTGGAGAGCTTAGTGACTGGATAGGAGAAGAAACGTTTTCTTTATTGTGAACAGGAGAGAAGGCAAGAAAAGGCATAAATATAGAAGGTTTCTTCTCTGTGTGTCCTCAAAGTGGGTGGCATTTCCCAGTAAAACGTAGTATGATTACAGACCATGTTTGCTGCTAGAGGTCAGAATTTATAGTGATACCTGTATGCATTCTCTGAAGCAGCAGAGTGTTTCAGGGTAGTACTGCCCAATGTGTGGTCCACAGACTATTAACATGGGTCTGAAATGAAGCAGAGTTTGCCACAGGAAAGTCTGGGGGAGCTAGGACAGCCTGGTACCTGAAGTTCTTGGAAATATTCAGTGAAAAGAACAGAGCCCCACGCTGAGAAGAAACTGCTGCAAATAAACACAAGTTGACTAGGATAGGAATTTAGGGGTTAAGAAGAGAGAAGGTTCAGATACATGTGGGAAGGGGGACTGGAGGAGGCAGATTTCAGAAAATATTAGAGAAGTGGTTACACTAAGGTACCATAGGTTTGAATACTTCCTGGTAAAAATGTAAGAGGAAACCTTAGAACTCTGAATCTAGGAAACAACCTCTACATAGGAAACTTCTCTTATAAATACAGGAAAATCCCTTAATATGAATTATGGAATCTACTGTGGTTTTACACCATTCAAAGATATTACATAAGAAAAAAGGACAATAGCCCTCAATAATAGATCTAAAGAAACTGAGATAGCATTGTACCTAGGTCTTAAAGTAGAGATATAATGAAACCTATTTCTACAAATAAAACAGTATGTTATGTAAAAACAACATAAACCATAATTACAAAAGTTTAGAAATGAGTTGGCTGTGCTATAGGATGTCATGAAAAGAAAAACTGACAGTTAAGGAATAAAATTAGAAGTATTTCAGAAATGAAAATAAACCAGAAAGTTCTTGAATGAATAGACACTCTAGAAACTACCATAAAAGAAGTAAAGGACGGGGGCTTCCTTGGTGGCACAGTGGTTAAGAATCCACCTGCCGATGCAGGGTACATGGGTTCAAGTCCTGGTCTGGGTAGATCCCACATGCCGCGGAGCAACTAAGCCCGTGCGCCACAACTACTGAGCCTGCGCTCTAGAGCTCGTGTGCCACGACTACTGAGCCTGTGTGCCACAACTACTGAAGCCTGTGTGCCTAGAGCCCGTGCTCCGCAACAAGAGAAGCCACTGCAATGAGAAGCCCATGCACAGCAACGAAAAGTAGCCCTCGCTCGCCTCAACCAGAGAAAGCCCACACACAGCAACGAACACCCAACACAGCCAAAAATAAAAAATAAAAGTAAATGAATTTTTTTAAAAAGGATGGAAAAAGACAGATGAAAACAAATCAAACAAGTAGAGAAGGAGATCAAAGAAATTCATAGAGAAAGTGACAAGATCTTATATTCACATACCCATAAATAAATGGATGTTTATAATATGAAGAGTGCTAAAACAACAGAACAGAAAAAATATTACAATCCGAGAAAATGTTGAAAGGATGATAAACATCTATATTAAAAGGGCTTAGCATGTGCCTAGTAAAATTGAAACAGAACAGGCACCACTGAAACGTGTTCTAGGGCTTTAAAGAAAAAGAAAACACTTTGGACAGCTATACAAAAAGACTACATCACTTATAATGGAAAGAATGTCAGGTTATCATTAGACTCCAACATCAGCATTAGGGTCCAGAGGACCGTGGAGTAAAGATTTTAAGATTTTCACAGAAAGAAAATGTGAGTTGAGACTATCCAACCAACTGATTTTCAAGCATAAAGACCACGTGTAAGAACTTAGCAAGTATCGTTCTTATGTACCCTTACTAAGGATACCAGATTTTGCTATATTTTCTTTAAATTTCTCATGTTAGTATACTTAGTTAGTTAGTATACTTAGTTTTTTTTTTCTGACCCATATGAGTAAATTGTAAATACCATGACCCTTCAGCCCTGAACATGTCAATGTGCCTCTGAAGAATAGAGATTCTCTTTCTATCTCTTTCTAAACACTTAAAAGTGTTTTTAAGCTTTATTGAGATAAGATTAAACATACAGTAAGCCTCACGTATTTAAAATATACAAGTTGATGAGTTTTGACATATGCAAAGATAATCTTGTATGTAAGCACAGTATAGTTACCAAATTTAGGAAATTTGACAATGATACAACACTGTTATCTAATACGTAATACATATTCAGATTTTGCCAATAGTCCCAATATTGCCTTTCAACAACAACAAAAAAAACCCAGTTGTGGGTTTTTTTGTTTGTTTGTTTTTGTTTTTGGGTGGAGGGGATGTTGTGAGGATCCAAGATACAGATTGCCAGCACATTCCATAGAATACATTTGTGGACGAGTTCCAAAGACTGGATCTCCAACAAATCCCTCTGGTGCAGCACCAAAGTTCAAGCCTTCGCTGTGCCTTCTCCACCAAAGTCTAATATCAGCCCTGGAGGGAAAATACTTCCTCAGGCATTCTGTCTCAGCCTTAGAGGTAGTGGCTATTATGCCATATCGTATCATATCATGTCTGATATTATACCTGTATTCTTTAGAGTTCTCTCTATGTCTTACTGACCAGTTCTTGTTAACCCAATTCCTTCATGTGGTTAACAATTATGTATATTAAACTTATTTTTTCAAACTCAATGTATGGTTTCTCTCTCCTTATTGTAACCAGACTGAAGCAGCATTTTGGGCATAAATGATGTGTCCTTTTCAGTGCTTTACCTTAGGAAGCCATGATCTCATTCTGTCCCATTATTATTGGTGTTGGCTTTGATCACTTGTTTAAGGGGGTGAATGCCAGATTTCTCCACCTTAAAGATGTCTTTTCTCCCCTTTGTAATTAATACGTAACATCCTGAGAGGTACTTTGGGGTCTGTGTGAATATTCTGTTCCCAAAAACTTTTTTGATGGGCATCCACTGCTGATTCATGCTTTCATCAGTTATTACTGTGATGTTGCAAAATGGTGATTTTTATATCATTCCATGCTTATCGGTTGATCATTTACTGTTTCAGTGACATTTTCCTTTTCCATTTATTTATCATTATGGGCTTATGAATTTTTTTATTTAATATGTTATAATCCATTTCTTTAGTTTTTTATTTTGATAATCAAATTGTTCCCATTTGGGTAGTACAAATCCTTCAAGTTGACATCTTGTCCTTTGACACACCCCTGTTGATTTTTGAACACTTCTTACTTTCTGGCAAAACAAAGAGTTTTTAGATTCATCTCATGTTGCTTGTATACTAGCCTTAGTTGTTCCTTCAAGTATCCCCAATTTCTTATTTTGATAAAGTCCAATTTATCTTATTTTAATTTTCCTTTTGTGCTGTATCTAAGAGATCTTTACCTAACACAAATGTTTTCTCCCTGAAGTTTCATAATTTTAAGTTTTACTTTTAGGTCAATGATCTATTTTCAGTTAATTTTTATAAGTGGTATAAAGCATGGATCCAAGTTCATTTTACATGTGGATATTTTAATTTTTCCACCACTGCTGCTGAGAAAGCTATTCTTTTTGTACCGCACTGCCTTTGTCAAGTGTCAATTTAATTGTCCATGTATGTCTGGATTTCTGGCCTCTCTGTTCTGTTCCACTGATCTATTTGTCTTTATGCCAATACCATGCTGTTGAGTCTGTATATTAATGTCTTATGCCAAGAAAACAACAGGGAAGATGTTCTGCAGGGAATTCTTATGTCTAACTGTAGAACTGAATTTAATAAGTGGGAGAAAGGGTGACAAAGTAGTATGTTCTTGTTATATGCTCTGACAATGTAGATATATTACAGTTATTCAAGAACTTAAGGAATATAGTTCACATAAATCTTTCCTGAGAAAGCTATTAGAGAATAAATTTCAGACAACCAAGAAATGATTTAATAGACTCATTGATTGCCTTATAGAAATTCACCAGGGCATCAAAGAATATTATTACTTTAAATAGATGCCGGGGGTTGCAGTGCAGAGATGGTATGAGAGGAAGAAAAGAGCTAATTTCTATATTGTTTATACTAGGGAATCAATAGACAGTATTTAAGAGAGAACTAAGGTTATATATAGGTATTCACATAAAAAGGGACCATTAGGACAAAAACCAAAACCTTTCTAGATACCAAAAGAAATATGGAAGGGGAAAAAATGAACAAAGGAAATAAACACAGTGAGATCATTTATATATTCTCTCTGACAGAATTGAGACCATATCAGGCATATCATTAAATGAGCTTAACTGGCTTCTTAAGAGAAAAAAGTATTTTCAGTTTAATTAACATAGCGAAAGCCACTTCTGTGCTCTATGCAAAAGATATAACCACAAAACTGAAAGACTCAGAAAAGTTAAGAATAAGAGGTTAGGCAAAGATATGCCAGACAAATGAAATAAGAAAACAGAGGTCACTATTTTGATGTTGCACAAGGTAGAACTCAAGCTAGAAATCATTAAAGAGGTAACATTATAAGGTTACAAGCTGCAAGTCTTAATGAAGATGTATTATTGGATACATGGATATTAATGACAACTTGGATTTTTTTAAAACAGTTTCAGGAGAGTCAATAAGAATTAGTAAAAGAAGACTTAAGATCTCAGTTGAAGATAGGTCAAGTGGACAGAAATTTTATAAGGCTATTTAAGACCTAAATAGCACAACCAAAAGGAGGATCTCGTGGCTGTATATTGCATATGGGAGAATACACCATCTTTGAAAAAGCGTGTGGAGCATTGATGAAAAAATGATTTTTTGTTGACATATAAAGAAAACTCTCCAAAATTTCCCCCCCAAATAGATATAGCATTTTTGGACTAAAAATCAGTACAAAAAATTGAAAAAAAGGCCCTTCCACCTGGAAACTAACAAACATACTGCCAAACAGCTCTTGGCTTAAAGTGAAAATTCAAGTAGAATTGTTAGGTTACTTGACATGACACATCAGAATCAATACATTATAGCAGGGGTCAGTAAACTGTTTTTTTTTCCTCTTTTTACAGAAGGATGGATAGTAAATACTTTAAAGTTTGCAGATCATATAATCTCTTGCAGCTTTCAGACTCTTCCATTGTAGTGTGAAAGTGGTCGTAGACAATATATAAACAAGTTTATCTGGCTGTTCCAACAAAACTTTATAAAAACAGGTGACAGACTGGATATGCCACATGAGCATCTGTGTTATAGCCAAAGCTTTTATCATAAGAAAATTCTTAGCATCAAATGTTTACATCATTGAAAATGAAAATAAGTGAATACTCAAAAAGGTAGAAAGACAACAAAAGAAAAGAATGCAGAAGGAAAGATTTAATAATGATAAGGAGTAGGTTTTAGATAACAGAAAAGGAGTAGAAGTAATACATTAAACATGACAATATGCTTATAATAGTAGAAGTACAATTTAAAACTGTACTGAAACACCATGTTTTCACTTAATAGAATGGCAACCCCCCCCCCCAAAATTTGGCATTATACTTTTTGGGTGAAACTGGGGAGAAAGTAAGACACTCAGCGGTATTGGTGGGAATGAAAAATGGTAAAACTCCTAAGGAATGGAATTTGTTAACATCCAGCAAAATGGGAAATGCATTTCCTCACTGACCCAGCAATATTCACTTTTAGGAATACATCACAACGGTAGAATTGCAAAAGTATAAAATTATGTATGTGCAGGGTTGTAGCAGCCGTGCTTGGAAAAATGAAAAATTGGAGTGACTAGCAGTAGGTAACTGGTGGAATACACTCTGATGTATTACTGTGCAGACGTAAAAGAGGAGGGGAGAAGATCTCCATGGGCTGCTATGGAGTGAATTCCAGGATGTATGGTTGAGTAAAAAATGGCAAGATGCAGAAGACTGTAATGCTGACTTTGAAGAAGTGGAGTGAAGTTGTGTCAGTGTGCGTTTCTTACCCCTGTCCACTAAAATGGCCTAAAAGCAATATCTCAGTAACAATAAGAAATAAGAGAGAGGGAGAAAGAGAAAATATTGCACTGGCCAGAAAGTTCTTTTGGGCTTTTCCATAATGAACTTTTTGGCCAATCCAATACATGCTTATATTTTTTAAAAAAATAATAAAAATCTGAAAAATGACTACCAGTGGAGGCAAGAGGGAATGGAGAAGGGATAGGCATGAAAGCAGACCCATTTATGTAACTTGCATTGCAGTATTGATTTTTGGAACAGTGTAAGAGTGTTATATAATAAAAACTGAAGTATTAGCCCCCTCCTCCCCCAAAACCACCCCGAAACAAATGAACACATGAATATAATCAACCAGGTACTTTTACTAACATAGTAAAGGATTTTTTTTCAACTGATTTTAAATTACAACATTGACTGTGCATCTCTAGTATGCTATTTCCCTAAACAGAAAAATAAATTTTATATTTCATTCTGTGGCTTATTTTTAGTTATTATCCTGGTATAGTTACTTGGAAACTTTCTATTTCATTGGCATAAAGCAAATAGATAATTATGTTAATGTCATCAGGCAAAAGAATTTGCAGGATAATGGTGAAGGAAAGTCCAGGATAGCAGCTTGCAGCATGCTTGAGGAAGACTGGAGCTGGAGTAAGGACTTCTCAGAGAAGGACACATCTGAGTAAACAAAAGTAAAGTTCATAGACCACTTGATACACTTGAACACATTGAAAGGGATTTGTTGGAAAGCGTGGGGCTGATTTAGTGATGAATACGTAAAAACTAAGCGAATTGTAAAATGTAGGAACTGTTCATTACTATGAACAAAATTGTTTGAGAAAGGAAATACAAATGTAATATGTTCTGTGGCTCAGTTGTGAATATTAGTAAAGGCTCATAATGGTTTGATTTAATGGAAAACTAACAAATAAATGTTAGGATGATAAAGAGGGAGTTTTGGATGGGGGCTTATCCATCATCTTCCATTGTACAGTTGGACAGGGGACTCCTGTTTTTTATAATAACTCTTATACAGTAATTTAAAAAGTACTTGGTGTCATGTATTAGTAGAATTAAAGAAAAAACTGGGAAGCATGATGATAAGTCAGGGCAAATTACATTATTTTAAAAGTAGAAAAAATTCTCTTAAAATCATACCTGTGGCAGTATTTAATTAGTAGAAGTCAACTTGTTTAAATAATATTTAATTTGATTGTGGAAATGTCCATTATTTATATGTTCTTTTCCTATATATTCAATATGTGTTTAAAAGTACTAAGCTAAAAGTTAAAGCTTCTTCCTTGACTTTTTAAAGCTACCCTCCCAGACAAATTCTGTCAACTTTCCTTTTTACATCTGTCAAAAATCTTGTTCCCTTCTTTTTATCTTCTTAGTTCAGGCCTTCTCTGTTTCTGAGGGTCATTTCAGCTACTTCCTAACTGTTCTTGCTGCTTTCTCAGTTTTGTTGAATAGGTTCCACCCCCGCCCAAATTAGGACTTTTAAACTTTTTAAAGCTGTGAAGAAAACACATGTGCAGTTAACAGATTAAGTGAACACTCATGTAACTACCACCCAGATCAAGAAATGAGCATTGCCAGTACCCCGGAAGTTCCTTGTGTGTCCCTTTTTCATCACCCCTTCCTGTCCCGTAGATGGAGTCGATTTGCCCGTTTATGTTAATCACTTCCTTCATTTACTTTATGGTAAATATAATTTAGCCTGTTGGGGACTTTGTGTAAAAAGAACAATTTTGTTATATTTCATTTCATTTCTTGCTATTTTCATTAAACATTGGACAAGTCATACATGTTACTGCATATAGCTATAGCTCATTCATTTTTAATGCTGTGTAATAATACATTATACAAATATACCACAACTTATCTATTGTTGCTGGGCATTTGAAATGTTGCCCATTTTGGACTTTTTAAAGCAATGCAGCTATTAACATTCTTGTTAATGTATCCTGCTGTTCATATATAGGAGTCCTGAGTTTTGTTTTGTTTTACTGAAAAGCAGAATTCTGGGTCATGGAGTATGTAAATAGTCAATTTAACTTTTACCAACTTTCATATACCCACCAGCAGCTAACCTGTGTTCCTGTTGGCTGAGATGTGGATGCTCACCAGCGTTTGGTGTTATCCTTTTTATTTTTTGGCAATCTGATGGACGTTTCTTGTTAACTTCTCTGGATCTGATACGCATATTGACCATTTGGATTTCAGCTATTGTGAAGTGCTTGTTCAAGTCTCTGTCCCATCTTTATACTGAGTTGTTTATCTTAATTTTTTTTTTTTTCTGCGGTACGTGGGCCTCTCACTGTTGTGGCCTCTCCCATTGCGGAGCACAGGCTCCGGACGCACAGGCTCAGTGGCCATGGCTCATGGGCCTAGCCACTCCGCGGCATGCGGGATCTTCCCAGACTGGGGCACGAACCCGTGTCCCCTGCATCGGCAGGCGGACCCTCAACCACTGCGTCACCAGGGAAGCCCTAATAGCCTATTCTTTATTCCATTGGTGAGGGCAGGACTCCCATCACAAGAATGGCCCTAACCCTAGACAAATGAGATGGACAGTAGTGTATTAGTCACATATACTCACAGCCCTAGGGAGGAGGCCACTGCATGCCATTCAAGGCCACACAGGGACAGAGTGAACAACTAGGTACTGTGGGAGGCAGGCTTTGTATGCACTATTATGAAAGTAGGGTGCCCCCTGGTTCCCACAGGAGGATGTGATTGGCTTGTTTGAATAATTCTGTAAGCTGGCAAGGAACTGAAACCCGTTATTTAAGGGTAAGCAGAAACTGGTCCTTTTGATAAAAGAGTAATTGTTTGTTAGGGGATCTTATCTGTGGTAGTAGAATGGGGAGGGATACTTGCAGTTAGGCTCTCCCAATTCTGCCAGAATTGAGACGGAACAATATATAGGCCTTACACCACCTCATTTATTCCTAATATCCACAAAAGGTTTTCGGTTTTTGTTTTTTTCCTTAATTGTGAATAAATTTTTTTTTAATCAAACACTTCATCTAGTGGGGATAATTTTTTTCTTTAATCTATTATGTGGTGAATTCTAAGATTTAATTTTCTAATAATAGAATAACTTGCATTCCTAAGCAGAAGGCTACTTAGTGATGTTATATTATCCTTTTATGCATCGCAGAATTTGGTTAGCTGATATGTTATGATTTTTGCTTCTACATTTATGAGAGAGGTGGCCTATGATTTTCCTTTTTTATATTACTTGTATGAAGTTTTCTTTAGAGTTATGCACACTTCTCTAGGTGTCAGTTCCTCCACTGAAACAATTTAAAAAAAATACTGGAAAAAATTACCAGAATGAACTATTTCAGACTCTGGACCTTGATCAAACACTTGAAAGAACCAGGGGAGTGCTTGATGAAGGGAGAGGCTGCTGCTCTTTGATAAGAGGGCTCCAAAACTTGGGGGTTGTATGTTTTGGTCAGTCTCACAGATCCTTTAGGGCTAGAGAGCTGGACTCTGTCATTTGCTGAGATATAGAGATGGTAACTCTCTCCCCTTTTGGATCCAGACATTTAAGGACATCTTTGTCAGGTTACTGGCTGGCTGCCAGATAGTATGGAACAGAAACTTCAATGACCACACTCACTAGGAATTCATACACACTTTACAAAATAGTTTGGAAAAGTCACAAATGGACTGCTCCAGCAATCAATGAGCAAAATTCAGCAATCCCTGAGGAGTGGGAAAATTAGAGTTCTAGAGTTACCATAATAAACAAGATCTTTTTGAGTTTACCTTGCTCGGAGTTTGTTGAGTTTCTTAGACATGTATATTCATGTTTTTCATCAAATTTAGGAAGTTTTTAGTCATTATTTCTTCAAATATTTTTTTCCCTGCCCTTTTCTCTCTCTCTTCTTCTGGGACTGCCATGATTTGTATGTTGGTATGTTTGACGGTATCTCACAGGTCCCTCAAGTTCTGTTCATTTTTCTTCGAAACTACTTTTGCAAAGCCTTCCTTCTTATGTGTGTTACTGACCTGTTATCTCAGCCTACGACCTCTTAGAGATTTCTTTAAATGTGTAGATTTATTTATTTATTTATCTTTGGCTGCGTTGGGTCTTCATTGCTGCACGCGGGCTTTCTCTAGTTGTGGCAAGCGAGGGCTACTCTTTGTTGCGGTGCGCTGCTGGCTTCTTATTGCGGTGGCTTCTCTTGTTGCAGAGTACAGGCTCTAGGTGCGCAGGCTTCAGTAGTTGTGGCACGTGGGCTCAGTAGTTGTGGCTCGTGGGCTCTAGAGTGCAGGCTCAGTAGCTGTGGCGCACGGGCTTAGTTGTTCCACGGCATGTGGAATCTTCCCGGACCAGGGCTCAAACCCGTGTCCCCTGCATTGGCAGGTGGATTCTTAACCACTGCGCCACCAGGGAAGCCCCAAATGTGTAGATTTTAAAGTGTGTATATCTCTTTAAATGTTCTGATATGTGCTGCCAGAGAAGCAGCTGCAGCCCAGGGGAGCTGAATAAAGCCAAGCATCTCAGCTGACCCTCAGAGAACCCCCATGCTAACTAAATCACGTAATCCCCTAATTTTTGAGTTCAAGATCCTGTCCACCTGGCACTAGCCAGCCACTTCAGGGATGTGGGATGCTGTCCCCACTTTGCAGCAGAATTAAGGAATTGGGCATGGTAGCTGGTTCAAGCAAGCAGCCCTCTTACCAAAGTACAGCAGCCCCTTCCTTCATTAAGCTCTTCCCTGATTGCTGTAAACGTCTGAACCAGTTTCAAAGTTCTGGAATAGTTGATTCTGATAGTTTTTTCCAGCTTAATGGTTGTTTTGGTAGAGAAACCAACCCCCCAAGCTGCCATTTTTTTAATGACATCCTTTGCTGCCATTTTTGCTACTTTAAAGTAAATCACAGATTTGGCATTTCATCCTTAAATAGTTTAACTTGCATCTCCAAAAAATAAGGAAAGTAACCTTGATAATCCCAATATCATTATTAGCATGGACAACTAAAATAGCTATTATTTCCTAGTGTTCTAGTACAAGTCCATCCTCACATTTACCCCCCAAAAATGTCCTTTAAGCTGTTTTTTTTGTTTGTTTGTTTTTGCGGTACGTGGGCCTCTCACCGTTGTGGCCTCTCCCGTTGCAGAGCACAGGCTCTGGACGCGCAGGCTCAGCGGCCATGGCTCACGGGCCCAGCCGCTTCGCGGCATGTGGGATCCTCCCGGACCGGGGCATGAACCCGTGTCCCCTGCACCGGCAGGCGGACTCTCAACCACTGTGCCACCAGGGAAGCCTCCTTTAAGCTGTTTTGTTCAAACCAGAATCCAGTCAAGGATTAGCTATACAGCATGATTTTGGATATCATGTTTCTTAAGTCTTTCTTAATGTAGAATAGTTCCCTCTTCTATCTTCATTTCTATAATTTGTACTTGGTGGAGAGAACCAGTCAGTTAGATTATAAAATATTTTGCATTCTGGATTTGTGTGGTGTTCCCTCATAGGCTTTTTAAGTCATTCCTCTCAACTAGTAGTTTAGTTGATTAAATTCATGTTAAACCTTGTTAGGTAAGAATACTCCATAGAAGATGCTATATACTTTGTATATAGTAGTTTGCTAGTTTTTGTGTTTGAAAAAAAGTATTTTTTCAAAAAGAACTTTTGTGGATAGAAAAATAGAGTTACTTAGAAGGATAAACCACAAACATGGTTTAATAAAAATGGTTACCTGTAGGAAGTGGGGTAGATGGAATGAAATGGATAAGAGGGATAGGGATGGGAGTGAAATCTGGTATACTTTCTAATATAGTTTTTGACTTTTGAACCATGTAAATATTTTACATATTCAAAAATAATTATATTCCAAAATAAAAAAGTAAACTTTTAAAACTGAAAATATTATTTCTTTATCTAAAGAAACAAAACAGCTTGGAATAGAAGTTGTGAGAGTGGATACCCTTGCCTTCTTCCAAATCACACCAGAAAGCATTTCATCATTAAATATGTTAGGTGTAGGATTTTCATACATGGTCTTTATCAGGTTGAGGAAGTTTCATTCTATTTCTAGGTTGCTGAGAGGTTTTTTTTTTTAATCTTGCATGAGTGTTGAAATTTTCAAAGATGATCATATGGCTTTTCTCCTTTATTTTGTTAATATAGTGAATTACTTCAATTGATTTGAATGCTCAACCAACCCTTCACTTCTGTAATAAACTCTACTTAACTGATGTATTATCAATTTTATGTGTTCTGAATTTGATTTTCTGATATTTCATTGATGAGATATTGGTCTGTACTTTTCTTTCCTTGATTTTAATATCAGGGTAATATTGGCCTTATAAAATGAGATTGGAAGTGTCCCTCCTCTATTTTCTAAAAGAATTGTTTAGAGTTAGTATTATCTTTAAATATTTGATGGGATCCAGTGGTCCCTTTTAGGTCTAGACTTTTCTTTATGGGACAGGTTTTAAGTACGCATTCAGTTGCTTTAATTGATATATTCAGGTTTTCTGTTTCTACTTGAGAAGATTCTGATAATTGTTTCTTTTAAAGAATCAACACATTTAGTCAAGTTGACAATATTCCCATACTTTTTTAAGCTCCATGGAATCTGTAGAAATGGCCTCTTTTACTTTTGATTTTGGTCGTTTTTTTTTCTTTTTCCTTGATCAGTCTAGCTAGAGGTTTATTAATTTTTCCCACACCCCCAAGAACTGGCTTTGGTTTCATTGATTTTTTTTTTCTTTATTGCCATTTTCTTTCTTCTTCATTGTATTCTGCTCCTTATAATTTCCTTCCTTCTACTTTTTTTTGGTGGATTAATTTGCTCTTCTGGCTTCTGGAGGAGAATGTTTAGACCATTGGTTTTTAGACCTTTCTTCATTAATACATAGGTTGGTTGGAAGTAAGTTGTTCAGTTTCCAAATATTCGGGGGTTTTCCAGTTCTCTCTGTTACTGATTTCTAAGTTTATCTCATTGTACTCACGGAACATATTTTGTGTGTTTTTAGGTCTTTTAACCCATACTTGGTTTATTGCCCAACGTATGTTATATCTTGGTGAATATTCCATTCACACTTTAAGAATATGTATTCTGCTAACATTAGGTGTTCTTTAAACATCAATTGGATCAAGTTATTTGATTCTTTTGTTCAAGTCTTTTATATGTTTACTGATTTTCTATCTATTGCTCTATTGATTACTGAGAGGAGAGTTGAAATCTCCAACTATCATGTGGGTTTGTCTGTTTCTCTTTAGAGCTGGATCAGTTTTTACATGATGTGTTCTGACATGTTAATTAGGTACTTGAGCATTTAGGATTATATGTCTTGGTGAGGAATCAAGCTCTTTATCATTATACACTGTCCTCACTTTATATCTGGTAATAGTTCTAGTTCCGTAGTCTGCTCTGTCTGATACTATTATAAAGTCCTCAGGGTTTCATATGCTTATTATTTGAATGTGTATCTATTTCCATCCTTTCATTTTTTTAAACCTGTGTGTGCATTTAAATTGGGTTTCTTGTAGGTAGCATCTAATTGGGTCTTTTGTTATATTCACACCCATATGCTTAAGTAGCAAGCCATCAATGGTATTGACAGGACCACGGACAGAGCACTATTTTGCATTACATAGATCCTCTCCTTTTTCTCCCATGGATGTTGAAATATAGTTGCCTGACTGGTGGTGCTCCATCTCATGGTCCTATCCTTCAACTCACTTACGTCTGTGATCCACAGTGTGTAATAAGAGGCTTTGAAGCCACATACGTCTCTTTTATGATGGGCAAAGAGTTGCCAGCCATTCCTAGTACTTAATGTCAAAGCATAAGCCCTGCATTATGCTTAGGTTTAGACACTAAAACTTCACAAAGGAGATAGCAAATCATATTTACATCTCAAAGCCCCCAAACTGTAAATATTTAATCCGTAGAATAAAAAGAATAAAACCAGATCCTAGTAAGCTTAAGTCCAGCTACTTTTATAAATGTGTAATTTATGATCTATCATTAATCTCTTATATCAGTCATGTTTTTATGACCTTATAATTAAACATCTTTCATGATTTCATTTGGCAAGCACAGAAACTTACATATAACTTTCAACAGTCCTTTTCCTTTAAAATACAGATAAATATAATACTGAATTGTTAGTTCTTTCAACTTGATTAATAAATAGTTGATATCCTTGTTTAGCTTGTTCCCAGCATATATTCTGGCAACAGCAAAGAGAAGCAATTTGTAGCATTTGTACTAGTCTGTTTGCTTTACTATTTCTCTTGAATTAAAGTTGACTCCCTGCTTGCCTTTCCGATTTCAAATTTTCCCTTTTCAAAAATGGGAATTTTGGGCTTCCCTGGTGGCGCAGTGCTTGAGAGTCCGCCTGCCGATGCAGGGGACGCGGGTTCGTGCCCCGGTCCGGGAGGATCCCACATGCCGCGGAGCGGCTGGGCCCGTGAGCCATGGCCGCTGAGCCTGCGCGTCCGGAGCCTGTGCTCCGCAGCGGGAGAGGCCACAGCAGTGAGAGGCCCGCGTACCGCAAAAAAAAAAAAAAATGGGAATTTTATTATGTTTCTGCAGTATCCCCACCCTTTCCAGGATAGTGTGTCAAAGAATCACTTTCTTCATATAGGCATTCAGGTATTTACTGTAATATGCAGTGCCTTATTTTTTCTTCTACTGACAAGGTACATCTTGAGCTTGGGAATGAAGTATGGGTAAAGTTGCAAATTTGAGATTTACCAACATTTGGCCTCACTGTTCCTTGTTAGGCTGAGGTACCTCTATGACTCAGAGTTCATTGTGTAAGTCTTAGTAGATGATTTGAAGGAATGAGGTAGGTGAGGTTGTGCTGGTCCTTTCAGAAGGAGTCAGCTGTTACCTGATTTTAACTGGGGGCATAGAGTATGATGTACAGGTTTACCAGGTACCAGCCCAGCATCGTTAGGCCCTTTTTATACATTTATTAATATAATCCTTATAACAGTTCTGCCTCAAATTTGTTCTGTTGAGCATGGAATATTTAGCACTATATAACCTGAGCACAATAAGTTCTCAATATGGTAACCATTATCATGATTATCATGTACTGTTACTTTACAGAAGAGGAAATAGAGGCTCAGAAAGATTGTTTAGGGGATATAGAACAGTCAATAAAGAGGAATAATATAGGTCTATATAGCTTTAAAATCCATGCTATATCCTCTTTATTTAAATAGTTTCCATGTAGAATGTACGTAAGATGTGTACGCAGAATTCAAATTCCAGAGTTGCCAGTTAGTAGTTGAATGACCACAGGCAAGTCATGGTGCTCAGTTTCCTGATCTGTAAAATGGGGATAATACTTAATGCACTAGAACTGAGTAGCTGCTTACTAGTCCTCAGGCTCTCTTTTAACCCTAGACTGGGCATGAGGTTTCATTGGCTTGCATCCTATTTATCTCCATGTGCTCTTAGGCCTTCGAAATGGTTTGGTTCAGGCAAGATAGATGGGCTTGAAATTAGTATTGGAGGGGAGCTGCTTATTCTTTCCTCCATCCTAGGCATAGCCTAGCCACTATCCAGAATTTTGTGTTAATCATTCCCTTGTTTTTCTTTACAGTTTATCAGCTATATATGCTTTCTTATATATTATTTTTCAACTTTGATAGAGTATAATACATATTCTTCTGGGACTTTCTTCACTTAACATATTTTTGAGGATTCAGCCATCTGTAATTTACATGCATTGATTTTATTGCTGGATAGTGTTCTATTATTTGAATATACCACAGTGTTTTTGTTCTGTTGATGGACATTTGGATTGTTTCTATTTGTGGACTTTTCTGAAAAATGGTGCTATGAACATTGTTGAGCATGTTTCCTGATGCTGAAGAGTTTCTCCATGGTGAAACTGTGGATCACAAGGTGTGTGCATCACTAAGGGAGTTCATTCACTCATTCACCAAGTATTTATTGAGTACTGCTATGTGCCAGGTACATGTTTAGGTGCTTTGGAATATCTGTGAACTAACCAGACAATTTACATTTTACTTGGGATAGTCAGACAATAAACAATAAATATAAATAAATGAAACTGAAGGATAACTAGCAGAGAGAAAAGAATTAGAGCAGGATTAGGGGAATCTGTTGTGCAGGAAGGTGGATGGGGGTGCAGGCATCATCAAAGGTAACATTTGAAAACAGACTTAAAGGAGGCTATGCACCATTTAAAATTTTTTCAACCCACTAAATAACAGAAAAAAACAACCATGGCCATTAAGTACACAGTGATGAATGATTGAAGAAAATATCTACACACTTCTCACAGAATTATTTTTCTTTAATCAGATTTTAATCACTGTAATTTCTAGAAGGATATATTCCAGATGCTGATCTCCACCAGTCTGTATAGAGGAACTTTAAATGTGCTCAGACTGGAACAGAAATTACATTTTCCCACTAACTTTTTATGGGTAACAAAGTATTGTTGAGCTAGCATTTGTTTGGGTTTAAATTCATTTAGGTCAAACTCATCACCATACATAAATGGGATTCTTTCTTCTTTTTTTAATGTCTTTATTAGAGTATAATTGCTTTACAATGTTTTGTTAGTTTCTGCTGTACAACAAAGTGAATCAGCTGTATGTATACATATATCCCCATATCCCCTCCCTCTTGAGCCTCCCTCCCACCCTCTCTATCCCACCCGCTGGGCTTCACAAAGCATCCAGCTGATCTCCCTGTGCTATGCAGCAGCTTCCCACTAGCCATCCATTTTACAACAAATGGGATCCTTAATTCGTGGACTAATATCCTATCTGTCAAAATGGTGCTATCTGTGAACCCATGGCTTTCTAAGACATTTTTGTAAAGTGTGGTAGTACACTGCACTCTGGGGTCAGTCAGCCATGGGTTCAAATCACAGCTCCACTAGTGTGTGACCTTGGTCAAGTTAATCAGATTCTCTGATCTCCATTTCCTCATTTGTATGAGGATAAAGCAGTACATATAAGGAGAGCACTAAATAAATGTTCTTTTTAGGTTTTTTTTTTTGACTTTTTATTTTGAAATAATAATAGATTCATGGGAAGTTACAGAGAGAGCCTTTGTACCCAGTTTTTTCCATTGCTTACTTCTTATATAATTACAATGCAATATCAAAACCAGGAAATAAACATTGTTACAATAGTGAGTATAGGTTTAATGCAACTTTATCGCATGTGTAGATTCATATAACGTCACAATCAAGACGCAGAACTATTCCAACACCAAAGCTCTCCCTCTTGTTAACCCCTTTATAGTCAAACCTACCCTCTCTCCCCACACCCCATTGTCCCTAATTTCAGGGAAAGTAGTAGTCTGTTTCCCATCTCTATAATCTTGTCATTTTGAGAATGTTATGTAAGTGGATCATTCATAAGACCTTTGGAAATCGGCTTTTTAAAAAACTCACACTAATGCCCTTAAGATCCATCCAGTTTGTTGCATATATCAATAATTAGTTCCCTTTGATTGGTGACTGTTATCCCATGGTACGGATGTACCACAGTTTATTTAACCATTAACTTATTTACAGAGATTTAGGTTGTTTCAAGTTTTGGGCTAATATGAATAACACTGAATTACAATATTTGTGTTCAGATTTTTGTGTGAACCTAAATTTATTTCTGCCCAGGATTGAGATTGCTGATTCATATGATAAATGTTATGTTTAGCTTTTTTAAGAAACTGCCAAACTGTTTTCCACAGTGGCTCTATTATTTTACATTCCCGGTGGGAATATATAAGAGATCTAATATCTCTACATTTTTTGTCAGCATTTGGCATTGTCACTACTTTTTATTTTAGCTGTTTTAATAGCTTTGTGCTGGTATCCCATCATGATCTTAATTTGCATTTATTTACCTGATGGCTAGTGATGTGGAACATCTTATCGTGCTTATTTGCCATGTGCATATCCTTATTGATGAAATGTCTCTTCATGTCTTTTGCCCATTTTCTAATTGGGTTTTTGTTTTTTTGAGTTTTGAGAGTTCTTTCTATATTGTAGATATGAATCCTTCATCAGATCTGTGGTTTGCAAATATTTTCTCCCAGTGTGTAGCTTGTTTTTCCATCTTCTTTATAGGTCTTTTGCAGAGCAAAAGTCTTAAATTTTGATGAAATAAAATTCATCCATATTTTTCTTTTATGGATTGTCTTTGATATGTCTAAGACCTTCAGCAAGTCCTACATCCTTAAAATTTTCTCCTGTTTTCTTCCAAAGATTTTATAGTTTTATGTTTTATATTTAAATCTGATCCACTTTGAGTTAATTTTTATATAAAATGTGAAGGTTAGTTTGAAGTCCAGTTTTTGCCTATGAATATCCTGTTGTTTCAACAATTTGTTGAAAAGTCTTTCCTTCCTCCAATGAATTGTTCTCATACTTTTTGTCCAAAATCAGTTGCGCTTACTTGTGTGGGGTTTGATCCTTGGTCCAGGAAGATCCCACATGCCGCGGAGCAACTAAGCCTATGTGCCCACAGGTCACAACTACTGAAGCCTGCACGCTCTAGGCCCTCATGCCGCAACTACTGAGCCCACATGCCTAGAGCACGTGCTCCACAACAAGAGAAGCTGTATTCTGTTCCATTCATCTGTGCATGTATACTGCCAATACTACCCTGTCTAACTCACTATATGTAAGTCTTAAGTTTGGATAGTGAGTCTTCTCACGATATTTTTCTTTTTCCAGACTTGCTTTAGCTATGCTAGTTCTTTTCCTTTCCTTTTCCACATAAATCTTGGAATAATCTTGTGTATATTTACAAAGAGATCTAGCTAGGATTTTGATAGGAATACACTAGCCTATAGATCAATTTGAGGAGAATTGACATCTTTATTGTGAAGAGTCTTCCAATCCATGAACACAGTATATCTCTCATCAGCATTTTGGACTTAATCAGTATAAAGATGCTTTTGCACCTCTGTCAAAAATCAGTTGGCCCTACTTGTATAGGTCTGTTTCAGGTCTCCATTCTATTTCATTCATCTGTGTGTCTTTTCTTTGGTCAATAACAGGTATTCCTGATTACTGTTGCTATATAAGTCTTGAAATTGGATAGAGTGATTCCTCCACTTTATTCTTCTTTCCATTATCGATTCAGCTATTATAATGCATTTGCCATTTATTTATTTATTTGTTTGTTTACTTATGGCTGCGTTGGGTCTTAGTTGCTGCACATGGGCTTTCTCTGGTTACAGCGAGCAGGTGCTACTCTTCATTGTGTGCGGGCTTCTCATTACAGTGGCTTCTCTTGTGGAGCACGTGCTCTAGGCATGTGGGCTCAGTAGTTGCGGCATGAGGGCCTAGAGCGTGCAGGCTTCAGTAGTTGTGACCTGTGGGCACATAGGCTTAGTTGCTCCGCGGCATGTGGGATCTTCCTGGACCAAGGATCAAACCCGTGTCCCCTGCATTGGCAGGCAGATTCTTAACCACTGCGCCAACAGGGAAGTCCTTCATTTGCCTTTTAATATAAATATTAAAACAATATTGTCTATATCTATACAAAAATATTGTTGGGTTTGTATTAGGAATTCTGTTAAACTAGTAGATCACATTAAGGATAATTGACCTCTTTACTACATTAGTTATCTCTATCCATGAATGTTGTCTCTCCATATATTTAGATCTTTTTTGGTTTCTTAATTTTGTAGTTTTCAGCATACAAGTAATATACATGTTTGTTAGTATTTCATTTTGTTTAGAGCCGATTTCCATGTAGTTAAAAGGCTGTTCAAATTATTTCATATTTGTTTGTGCCTTTTGAGGAATTGGTCCATTTTACTTATATTGTCATTTTGTGTGAGTAGTGTTAATATTTCTCTGTCATTCTTTTGCTGTCTGTATGGTCTATAGTGATATCCCCATTTTTATTCTTTATGTTTGGTAAATTGTGTCTTCTCCTTTGTCTTTGTCAGTCTTGCAGGAGGTTTGTTAATTTTATTGACCTTTTTGAATAATGAGCTTTTTATTGAATTGACTTTTCAGTTTTCAGTTTCGTTCACTTCTGCTCTTATATTTATTATTTCCTGCCTCCTGTGAGGTAAAGGTTGAAGTCTAAGTTCCCCTTGCTGCATCCTTTGATATCTTGAGAGGGAGGCCCTCCTCCTTACTGGTCAGTGGTGTGGAAGTTGATGCTCCCACCAGGCCTCTGTTGATACCTCCCTGGCTAGTAGGGGTATGGGTGCCTACTTACTGCTTCCCATGTGTTCTTCATTGACACATCTAAGGAGTGGGGATATAGGGGCGAGGGAGGTTACTGGTAAATAGTGATAAAAGTCCAGACTTTCCACTACCCTTCAGCATGGAGGTGGAGGGGTACCTCATTACTGTCCTGGAGTTACAAGCTCAGGCTCCTCACATAGTCTCCACTGACACTGCTGGGGGCCTCATTACCACCCAGTGAGGACCAAAGCCCTAACTCCCCACCAGGCTTCTCTGACACAGCCAGCAGGAGATGGTTGGGGCACCTGGTTTCTGCTTGGCCAGGGTAGAAGTCTAGGCTTCCCACTGGGTCTTTGTTGGTGGGAGAGGAAGCACATTTTTTTCTGTGGTGTTTTGCTGGAGTAGTTTTCTTTCTTGCCAGGCTGCCCTTTTCCTGTCCTCTGGATAGAGGGAGCAGGCTTTTGTGGACTTTTTTGTTGTTGACACCTGTTGATATTTCTGAGATGGTAGCTTCATGAGCACCTACTTTGGCATATATGAGGCTAAAAGAAGACCCAGTGAACTCACCATTGTCATTCCTTGGGTTCTGAGGTCTCTAGACAGTCTGCCTCCTGTCTACCTTTCTCAGTTTTATGTAGAATGTCTAGAGTCTTTAGCTGTACTTATCTGGAATAAGGAAAAACATGTTTACTCAATCTTTCTATCTGTCACATTTTTACAGATTTTAATTACTAATTTCTTGTCAGTGCTATGTGTCAGGTATATCTTCTCCCAATCAGGGGCTTATCTTCTCACTTTCTTCATGGTAATCTTTTGTCTAACTGTAGTTCTTAACTTTTTTTTTTTGCTGTACGTGGGACCGGGGCACGAACCTGTGTCCCCTGCATCGGCAGGCGGGACTCTCAACCACTGTGCCACCAGCGAAGCCCATTGCTCTTTGTTTCTTGATTGAGAAATTTATTCCACCTCTAAGGTTACACAGATACTCTCCTGTATTTCCTCTTGAAAGTTTTAAAGTTCTTAATCTATCCTATCCAAAAGAATTTTTTTTGAATTTTATTTTATTTTTTTATACAACAGGTTCATACTAGTTATCTATATTATACATATTAGTGTATGTATGTCCATCCCAATCTCCCAGTTCATCCCACCACCCCACCCACCCCCGCTTTCCCCCCTTGGAGAATTATTTTTTGAATTAAGGAGAGATCTGATTTCATCCTCCTCCCACTGTAGCGAACTGTAGCACCCCTTTTCCACCAGTTTCTAGTGCCACATCTGTCTTGTGTTTCTGGTACATATATTCTGTTCCATTTTTGTTTATCCTTTCATAAATATCACACCATCTTAATTACCATAGCTTTAAATATTTATTGTGTTATTTGTTAGACATGTTCCCCCAGCTTGTCAAAACTCTATTGCAATCCCTGTTGGTATTATTATTAAAAACTGCATTGAATGTATAGACATGTCTGGGGAGAACTGGCATCTTTACCATCAAGAACATGGTGTTTTCATTACTTAGATTTTTTTTTTAATGATTCTAAATATAGCTTAACATTTTTCTACACAATGGCCTTATACATTTTTTTTTTTTTTTTGCGCTATGCGGGCCTCTCACTGTTGTGGCCTCTCCCGTTGCGGAGCACAGGCTCCGGACGTGCAGGCTCAGCGGCCATGGCTCACGGGCCCAGCCGCTCCGCGGCATGTGGGATCTTCCCGGACCAGGGCACGAACCCGTGTCCCCTGCATCGGCAGGTGGACTCTCAACCACTGCGTCACCAGGGAAGCCCGCCTTATACATTTTAAAAAATTTACTACTAAGTACTTTTTTTTGTTGCTATTGTAAAATAGTTTTTTTAATTAAAATTTTTGTTTATTTCTTGTATATACAAATGAAATTGACCTTTGGATTACTTTGTGTTCATTCGTATGCATTTCATTTTGAAAAAAATGTATCTGGGAACCTCATTGCAGTCTCCTTGGTACAAATTGCTGCATCAAGTTTATATTAAATTTTTAATTTAATTAAAAATCTAGATTTTAATTCATTCACAATTATTAATTATTTATTGTTTTACCAAGCACTATGAAAGATTCACGCCCCCCCCCCACCCAAAAGGAACACTATTTGCACTTGTTAACAGAAGGAGATTGGTGTTTCTGAATCGAGATTCAGAACAAAAACAAACATAAACAAGATGGGTATGTCTGCATTCCACTTTCAGAAATCCTGATTCCATAGGTGCAGAGAGAACCAGACTCTCATTCTTTTCAAGTCTCCATATGACTCTGCACATCTCTATTTGAAAAACACTGTGAGCGAAGTTGCTAAACAATAAAAGGAATAGTCAGAAGGATATTTATTTGGAAGGGTATCTCATTTAAAATTATGAGCATTTATTCATCATTTAATATACTACTGTGGGACATATACACATACACACCACATGTATACACACACGTGTGGGTGCACACGCATCTAAAACCCCTATATATACATAAATTGAATTGCTTTGTGTTAAGTAATAGGTATGAATTTGAAGAGAGTGGACATTCACAGAATCCATTCACAGTTTGGATGAGATGTGTTGGGTTAGGACTCAGTATGCTTGTATTAAAACTTAGGATGTGAGCTCATGGATATAAAGAACAGAATTGGTGGTTGCCTGAAGTGGGGGGGGGCAAAATGGGTGAAAAGGGTCAAAAGGTAGAAATTTCCAGTTATAAAATGAGTAAGTCATGGGGATGTAATGTACAGCATGGTGACTATAGTTAGGAATACTGTATTGTATATTTGAAAGTAGCTGAAGGAGTGGATCTTAAAAGTTCTCACCACCAGAAAAAAAAAGTTGTAATTGTTCATGGTGACAGATGTTAACTGAATTTTTGTGGTGATCATTTTGTGATATATACAAATATCAAATCATTACGTTGTACACCTTAAGCTAATTTTAATGTTATGTCAATTATACTTGAATTTAACCAAGAAAAACTTAGAACACAATTTTGTCTTTCCCAGTGGGAGTCATTCGATGTCCAGTTTGCAGCCAAGAATGTGCTGAGAGACACATCATAGATAATTTTTTTGTGAAGGACACTACTGAGGTTCCCAGCAGTACAGTAGAAAAGTCTAATCAGGTAAGTGTATTAAGTCTTGAATCTTTTGCCTCCTCTTAATGAGGCAGCCTGAAATGCTGGAGAACTTACCATGCATTTGGTTGGTTTGTCTCAAACATATCTTTTAATTAATTTCAGATGCCCCCTTCACCTTGCTTGGCTTTCTTTTTCCTTCCTTTTAACATATTTGCTGGATAAACTGGGTTGTTAGTCCAGTAGAGTTAGCCTTATTCTGAATTCTGCTGACCTCTCCTTAAGTCATTTAACATGCTTCCCTGTCTCCTGTATTTTGTGTAAACTGGTGATAAAAATGTAGAGGCTGTTTCATAAGAATACTTTCATCCATATGTCTGTGTGTATTTCAAGCAGGAAGCTTATGATGTCTGGTGGTCTTTTTCCTGATGTTAGTGGTGTTAATGAGCACTGCCAAGATTCCATATTTCATTAGGACTTTGAAAAATGGTGACATTTTCATTCTATCATTCCCCTTTATTTCTCAACTGGAAGAGAAAGAAAAAAGCTTCCTCCTTCTATTCTTAGGTTATACAGGAAAGGTGGTTAAATGCTTGATTCTTTCCCTTTAGTTGCTAATTATTAGAGTAGTGACTTAGTTTCTTAGCATTCTTCAGAGGTGGCTAATGAGTGGTGTGTATGTGTGTTTATTGTTATGAACTCATGGATTTTTAACATAAAATGTGTTGTAGTTATTCTTATTGGTCCTCAATTTGTGCCATCTTGGCAGTGAGGATTCCTGAGCCCTTCTGATACAATCACAGTGTCACTGTTATCTCCCTTGCTTTCTATTTTGACAAGATATTGTTCATTTTCTGTTCTACACCTGGAACCAGCAGGTAGTTGGTTCTCCTAGGAGCCTTGGTTCCTTTTAGTCTGAAATGGTATTTAGAGAGCACAATATGGATACTAGGGGTGCTCATCACCATTGAGTTGGTCATTTTTCTAGGGCTTTCAGGAGAATGATTTAACAGATACTTTCTATTTTTAAAAAGAGAGAAAGGGAAAATATAACAAGTATATATTGACATTTTGAAGTTGAATCTAGCATTGTAGATGTTCACAGAAAACTCAAGCAAATAGGAAGCCAACTAAGACGATCAAGTCCCTTTTTCCTCTGGCATTGCAGTCTTCCTCCAGCACCACCTATTGCTAGAATCTAATGTGGAACCAGCTCATTAGGCATAATTGAGCCTTGCAGAGTAAGAGTATAGAAGAATAGAGTTAGTACTGAAAGTGGAAATTATAGCATTATCTCTGTCAAAACAGAAAACAAGAAGACAATAATTACTATATGTGTGTTCTGGAGATATTCAATCAAATCATCATGTTTTAAAGTTACTTGAAATAAGTATATGGTTAAGCCACCCACTTGATAGGCAGGTTCATTAGTTTCATTTTGCTTTTGTTTAGGGTTTTGTTTAGGGCTTTAGTTTTTTTTTTTTTATTTGAAATTTGTTTAACTACATATAGAACATTCATATACTGGTTCTGAAATAAAATCTATGAAACAGAGTATATTCAGATAACTCAGACTTCTATCTCCATCTCACCTGCCCCTCTACCTTATTTTTTCTCTACCTTATAGCTAACCATTTAATTTCTTTTATGTTTTATCCTTACACTTTTAATATTATTTTATAATCTAAGTGATTTTATGTTATTTTTAAGATTTAAGCAAATAAGTCATCCCATCCCATCCCATCCTCGTCTTTCCTAGGTAAGCAGTGGTATGATATGCTTTAACACTTTCCTTTTTCCTTTTACTTTTTATACTAGAGGTCCTTCCTTAACATTATGTATAGAAATCCCATACTCCTTTTGCTGCATAATGTGGAGATTAAGTTTTAGGTGACATACTTATAAAGGTGATAGTTGAAGCCGAGGGAGTATGTGAGACCAATCCCTAGACCTAACAAAAATCTACAGAATCAGAGGAGAAAGAGTAGTGGTGGGGTCCAGAGAGGCAATCTGGGAGATAAGAGAATCTGGAAGGGTTAAGGAATCCAAATGATTTCTAGGAAGTAAGAGTCAGTGGCATCAAATGATGTTAGAAAGGTAGAAGACAAGAACTGAGAAAGGGCAGGTTTTTGTTTATGGAAATATCATCCAGGTATTTGGAATTTGGCTAATGTAAACCACTGACTGAGGGGAAAATTTTTTTTCCCAACCACAAATGATATCATGAGGACTGCTTATGTGTTGTGTAACCTTAATACCTGTTCTCAGAGAATAGTGCCACCATCTACACAGTTATATAAGCTGGAAAAAAAGGTGCTATCTCTTCTTCATTTCATATCCAGTGCATCCTCCAAACCAGTCAGTTTTGCTTCCCAAATCTCCTTCATTCATCTCCACTTCTACCACTGCAAAGGGCTCCTACCTATCTGTGTGCAGAAGCACTTGCCCTTTTTCTAATCTCTTCTCTACATTGCAGGGACAGTGATTTTAAAAATGCACATCTGGCCATGTCACTTACTTACTTAAAAGCTTTTAGGAGACTTCGGGAGACAAAGACCAAAATTGTCACCTGATCCTTCTTGATCTGGCCCCTGCCTTGCCACCAGCTCCTTCTGTTGCCAGTTTTCCCCTTGATCTCTCCGCTTGAGTCCTACTGGCTTTCTGTCACTTCTTTGAACCTGCCATGTTCTTGCTGGAGGCTTTGGTACATGCTGTTCTCTCTGCCTAGAAAGCTTTCATCAGTAATTGATGACTCAACTTTCTTATCTTGGTGCAAATATGATCTCTTTAGAGAAAGCCTTGCCTGGGTAATCTCTCCTCTCATTTTCCCCAACCATTCAACCCCACTAAAAACAGATCACTTTCCCCCATCATATGTTCTTCTAGCTTCTCATACTTTTTCCTTTATGGCACTTCTCAATTTGTAGTTATGTATTAGTATTATTGTTTCAATAATGTTTGACTTCCTCACAACCACTCAGTAAAATTTATCTTTACAACCACTCAGTAAAATTTATGTTATTACCCTTATTTTAAAGATGAGCATTCTAAGTAACCTGTCCAAGACTACTCATCCAGTAAGTAGGGGAACTGGGATTTGAACCTACACTTCATCTAGGAGACTGGGTGTCATAAGGGCAAGGATTGTGTTTGCTTTTTCTGATGGTTATATCCTCAGCAGTTAGCATAATGCCTAGAATATTTGATATATTGAACTAAGGGCAACGTCCTTATATTTCCATTTCATATGTTTATAATCTAAAACATAGTGTCAGTTTAAATTTATGAACAGTTAAGAAGATAACTGATAGAGTCAAGTATAGTTGGTATATCATTTATGTATGATTAGTCATGTGACCGACCACCTTTTCTTTATTCTCAAAAATTGATGTGACGTTTCTTTTATTAGGTATGTACAAGCTGTGAGGACAATGCAGAAGCTAATGGGTTTTGTGTAGAGTGTGTTGAATGGCTCTGCAAGACATGCATCAGAGCTCATCAAAGGGTGAAATTCACAAAAGACCACACTGTGAGACAGAAAGAGGAAGTATCTCCAGGTAATAAATTAATTTTTAAATTTCGTTTTTCTCTATCTCTCCCAAGTCATTCTTTCTTTCCCATGCTAACTTGTTTTGATACACTCATAAGCATTAAATATACTCTTGTCTTTTACTACAAGGAAGTCTATATTATGGCTGAATTTGAATACTTGTAAATGTTGGTCAGTATGAATACATACAGAATTCTGCTTTATATTTATACTCACAACCCTCCTTCTCCTATAAATGCCTTAATTTGGTATGAATGTACAACATGTGAAAAAGTTGCCTTTAAAACTTATTTTCGGGGCTTCCTTGGTGGCACAGTGGTTGAGAGTCCGCCTGCCGATGCAGGGGACACGGGTTCGTGCCCCGGTCCGGGAAGATCCCACATGCCGCGGAGCGGCTAGGCCCGTGAGCCATGGCCGCTGAGCCTGCGCGTCCGGAGCCTGTGCTCCGCAACGGGAGAGGCCACAACAGTGAGAGGCCCGCGTAACGCAAAAAGAAAACAAAAACAAAAACTTATTTTCTATATACACTATTGATACTATGTATAAAATAGGCAACCAATGAGAACATACTGTATAGCACAGGGAACTCTACTTAATGCACTATAGTGACCTAAATGGGAAGGAAATCCAAAAAAGAGGGGATATATGTATACATGACTCATTTTGCTGTACAGTAGAAACTAACACAACATTGTAAAGCAACTATATTCCAATAAAAATTTAAAAAATTTTAAAAACTTATATTCTCTCTTATCTCTTATTTTTAAGATGATAAGGGGTGGGCTTAAAAAAAGTTTTACAACTCTTTTCTCTCTGATATTCTTGTAGTAAACCTGTTTCATGATATTTGTTATGTAGATAACCAAAGAAGCTTTGCTTTTTATGTATTTAATTATGGTTTCTGGGTTCTTATTGTGTTGCTTATAATGTAAAGTTCACTAATAACATTTTTTGTATAGTAAAATATGTGTAACTTAAAATCTGACATTCTAACCATTTTTAAGTGTACAAATCATTGGCACTAATTGTATTCAAAGTATTAGGCAACCATCACCACCATTTCCAAAACTTTTTTAGCCCTTCCAAAAGAAACTGTACCCAATAAATAATAATCGCCCATTCTCCTCTCCTCACCATTCCCTGCTAACCTCTAATCTACTATCTGTCTCAGTGAATTTGCTTATTCTAGATATTTCATACAAGTGGAATCATATGGTATTTGTCCCTCAATGTCTGGCTTATTTCACTTACCACAGTAGTGTTTTCAGGTTTTATCCATGTTGTAATATTTATCAGCATTTTGTTGATTTTTATGGCTCGTTAGTATATTTCTGTTTAAAAATTAATCCACTGCTTTTTATTCATTGAGTCAACCAGTGTTTGTATGCCTATTCTATATTCCAGGAACTTTGCTAGATTAAAGAGATGAAAAAGTGAATAAGATAGGTACTTCCTGCCCTCCAGGAGTTATTAGTATGCTGAAGACTATGAACAAATTAGCAATCATAGTTTAGCCTCATAAGTTCTGTAGGAGCACCTGAAAGGAGTACCAAACTCAGATTTGGGGATTTACATTGAAGGCCACATCTGGGACTTCAAGGATGAATGGAAGTTCATCACATAAATGAGAAGGGTGGGGAAAACTGAAGCACATGCACAAATTTTCAGAGGGGGAATGTTGAGTGTAGCTGGAGAGAAGATGCAAGAAGAGGAGAAGTAAGAGATGAGGCCAGGAAAAGGGGGATATAATTTCTGAGAACACTGATGAAGAAGAGACACAAAAGAGAAAAGGCCAGGTATATACTCAGGTAAATTTAATAGATTAGTTCTAGAAAGACTTCTGTTTTTCTTTAAAGTCAGCCATCTATTGAAAAAGAGAACAGAGGAAATAGGACTGAAAGGTAAGAAATATGGAGGATATTTGAAATAACTCCAGTTGAAAGAGAGCTCTAGCTTTGGAAATAGGATTGCTTGGTAGCATCAAGGTTACATTTGGTATAGTCCTTAAAACTTCCTCTATCAGTCCTCGGCAGTCTGATATAGTTATAGAGAAGAATTGAACTATTTAGGGTTGGGGTTTAGCCGGACCAACATTCTAGAAGTTCCACAGGATAAGAGATGTGGATATAGGCATGTGTTGACATGAAGAATTTGGGGATTTTAACTGTATAAAGAAAGTGAAGTTGACAGTGTCAGTTGACAGGGCGAAAGAAATGGTTACGGACTAGAAATATCAGTGAGGTACAGTGAGAGTAGTTTAACTAAGAATTGGGAAGTTAGAAAGTAGAAGTTATTAGAGTGGGATATTTGAATATATGATTAGAGAAATGGAACAGTAATGGACAATAAATCTAGGGTGGGACCATGGTGTGTATGAAATGGAATAAGTAGCTAAAATGAAGTACAGGTCTCTAGAGATGAAAAGGTCTGAAGTCTTTATGTGGTACTCTCTGTGGACCTCTGAATCATCCAGGATGATGATGAGACTAAGGGCTAGGAGGATGACTATGATTCAGGATTGAAGTTCTTCATGAATAGAGGAAGTCTATAAAGGGATGACATGATGTCATAATTATCTAAATCAGAAGCTCTATAAATAATTATTCCTGAAGAACGGGTACAAACCAGGATGTCCCAAGCCAACTAAGGATGTATGGTCACCCATCATCTGTGATGCCCAGATGATATGAACCTCAAGGAGAAGGGTGCAGGGAGCTATGACAATAGTAATATTGAACCATTTTTGCTTTGCTGGAATTAATTCCATTTGGTCTTGATGTGTTGTGCTTTTAGTATTCTTTTAATACATTGCTAATTTTCTCTATCTGGTTGTTTTCCTATTTTTGTTCAGAATTTTATATATTTTTCCCTTTTTGATATGACTAAATAGTAGTTTACCTTTTTGTTTTTATCCCTAAATTTATCTAATTACCCTCAATATATTTTTTAGTTCATTAATTTTATTTTTAATTCCTCTCAGCTTACCTTGGTATTGTTTAATCAGTCATTGTATTTATTTGTATTCTAATTTTTCTATTTAACATTGTAACATAAGCATTGCCCAGTTTTATCTCCACTCTAGATAACTATTAAGAAGTTATGTGGATGACTACAGTGTAATAGTGTAAACTTTATGATTATCTCTGTGTTAATGGGTATCCTCTGTTAGGAATTTTGCAAAAGTGGGGAAATAATTGTTCTACCACCTCTTTTATACATTTTTATTAGATTTTTCTGCATTGCATTAAAAAAAAAAACTTTCACATTTGGAATACAAAACATTCCAGTTGGTTCCGTTCACTTATCTGGGCTATTAAGATTTTTTAATTTCATAAAACATCTTTTTAGCTACACACTTTCTTTTTCTCCTGAATTAATTTTAATTTTTACACTGAAAAGTGGAAAGCTCATTTATCTTTTCCTCCAGAAATGCAAAAAATACTTAATATTTTATCATCTGTAAAACCTGCTGGGAATGGTGGTATCAGTGAAACTGTAGCTCCTTTATATCTCAGTGGACTTGAATTTAAATGAACAATCTAATAATTATTTACTATTCCGTTATGTTAACTTTCTTCTTTTGCCTCCCATTGTCTCTACAGAGGCAGTTGGTGTGACCAGTCAGCGACCAGTGTTTTGTCCTTTTCATAAGAAGGAGCAGCTGAAACTTTACTGTGAAACATGTGACAAACTGACATGTCGGGACTGCCAGTTATTAGAACATAAAGAGCACAGGTACCTGCATCTTTCCTACATACATAGATTTATAATACAGCTTTATGAGGACTAGACGGCTGCTGGCACCTCAGCCAAATGGCCATCTGCAAATAATGTTTTGTTTGGCCATCAGTATGTTGGCCTAGTTCAAGACTTTTCAACTTTGGTGCTGCTGCCTTTGTTGTGGGGGCTATCTGGTACATTGTATGGTGTTTAACTGCACCTTTGACCTCCGTTTACTAGATTTCAGTAGCATTCTCCCAGTTGTGACAACCAAAAAATGTCTCTAGACGTTGCCAAATGTCCTAGGCAGCAAAATCACCCTAGCTGAGAACCACTGGCTGACGCACTTTTTAAGACTATATGGAATTAGTTGCCAGCGTTGTAAATAAGATTTTACATTTAAAAAAACATTTAGATCTCTGGCTTTGGTTTTGTTTTTTGTTTTCTGGTTTTTTTATTTTGTTTTTTAAGAAAATTGAATCTGTTTTAGCCCTAGGTCCCATATATTCAACACTTTCATGTCAGTATTTGACTGGAATTTACTTTAGTCCTCTTTAGGATGGGCATGCTCTTCTAATTCATCATAGTTCCTACCAAAGCTTACTTTTAAACCTGTCCTCCGTAGGCATTTGAATTAGCAACAACTGAATTAAACAGTAAGATTCTGATAAACTGATACAGATATAATTGGTTGAAAAAGGTCTCCCAATAATGGCAGACTAGGTAATTTGGACCAGCCATACCAGTGAGGGTAACTAGAAAACATGGAAAAAATACAGAAATCATTGATAAGATATTTTTAGAGCTTGATAATAAAGAATTATTGGACCAGGATTGGGTTGGATTGGGGACAGAGAATGGTACAGGCTTTTTTCCCCTTGGAAGCATTTGCCTAGAGGTTGAGGGGTGCTTTTAATATGCTCACAGGGCTGAAAGACAGGGATTGGAGTTCAGGGTCACAGGGGTTAAAGGCTTCTTCTTGCCTTGAGTTGGGATTCTGAAAGTCTACACTACTATGGTAAAGATGAACGAGCTAGTAAATATTACAGTTCCTCACTGGAACTAAAGTGCAGAATCAGATCTTCTCAGTACCCCAAGTTGGATTAAATTGAAATCTTATTGCTTGTGCCCCAAGGTACCTGGTAGAATAAAATGTAAATCCTCCCTGGAGGAAGAAAACATCATCCTAGACCTCAGATTTATTTAATAATGAGTTTTACAAAATGGTTCAGCACACAATTAGAAATAACCAAATATGCTAGGAGATAAGACAGTGTGAACAATGTCTAGAACTTACAGTAACTGAAATTAACTCAATAGAGGGTTTAAGAGAAGATCTGACATGCCAGGAAATGAGAATTAATGAACTCGGAGAAAATTAAGCAAACATCAAAATGAAGCATGATAAACAGAAAGATGGAAAACGGAAAAGGGATCAAGAAGATGTAACACAGGGTATAATTGAGGTCCAAGAAAGAGAGAGAAGAATGGGAAAGAAGCAACATTTGAGGGCAGAATATAATGGCTTAGAACTTTGTAATACTGAAGAAAGACATCTAGCCCATATTCAAGAAGCCCCATAACTCCCCAGCAGGATAATTAAAAAATAAAGTAATATTTTTGAAGTGCCAAAAGAAAATACTATAAAACTAAAATTCTATACCCAGTGCACATATTCCTCAGAAATGAAGGTTCATAAGAAAGACATTTTCAGACAAAATAAACTGGGAGAAGTTATCCGCAGTAAACACTCACGAAAGCACACATTAGGCAGAAGAAAAACGGTAGGTGATGCATGATGGAAAGAATGGCTAATATGATAAGTATGAGTAAATCTAAATGTTGACTTAAACAGTAATGTCTTGGTGTGTTGTGTGTGTTAAATATCACACAGACATGTTAGGAGGATATGGAGTTCACGTTCTAAGGTTCATGCATCACTTAGGAAGAAGGTAGGAAACTACAAGTTATTCTTAGATGATAAGTTAAGATCTGCATTTTTTAATGCATAGAGTAGTCACTAAGCAAATAGTAAAAGTCAATATGATTATCAAGATAACAGAGGGAGGAAGTAGAAAAATTAACAATTAATTAGTCTAAACACAGGCCAAAAAAGAGAATAGGAACAAAGAACAAATGGGATTTATAAGTTGGTACATCTCTAAATATATTTGTAATTATAATAAGCGTGAATGGATAAAATGTTCCAAATTAAAAGATTCCAGGCTGGATAAGAAAGCAAATAGAGAATCTGCTACTTGCTTTTTGTGAGAGAAACATCTAAAACCTAAGTATATAAAAAGAATGATGAGAAAAGCTATGCCATACAAACACTAATCAAAGGTAAGCTGCTATATCAAAGTACATTATTTGAGATAAAGAGAGAAACTTTATAACCATAAAAGGCTCTTTTTATCTAAAAGATATAATAGTTCTAAATTTATATTCCTCATAGCCTTACAACATATAAAGAAGAAAGACAGAACTTAGAGACAAATCCACATAGTGGGAAATTTAACATATTTCTCTCAGTAATCGACAAAACAAGCAGACTAAAACTCAGTAAGGATATTTCAGTAAGAGTCAAAAAACACAATTAGCAAATGACCTCATGGACATTAGGACACTGCACCCAATAATACACATTATTTCCAGACATAAAAAAGGAAAAAATCAATTAACCATATGCCAGGGCAGTTTTACATTTCAGAAGATCGAAATCATATAAATTCTTGTGTAAACTCAATGCAGTCAATCTAGAAAACAATAATAAATGAGAAAAATCTCCATATATTTGAAAATGAAGAAATGTAATTCATATCAAAACGCAATGATGTATGATCCTGGACTGTATTCTGGACTAGAGAGGGGAAATGATATAGAGGACATTATTGAGACAAATCACATAATTGGAGAATGGTCTGTAGATTAGATGAAAGTATTATCTCAATGTCAGTTTTCCGGTATTTAGTAATTATACCGTGGTTACATAGTAGAATGTCCTTGTTTTTAGGAAATGCATACTAAATATTAAGGAGTTAAAGGACTTTGCTGAGGAAATATTTGAAAATCTTTGTAAAGATATATGTGAGATCTCTGTGCTATTGCAAATCTAACTTTGAAATTATTTCAAAGATAAGCAGTTAAAAATAAATTTAAATAAAGCATCAAAGAAGAAATTCCAATGAATATTAGAAAATATTTTTATCTGAATGATAGTGAAAATACTATCCTCGACGTATCCTGCTAAAGCCATGATTAGAGGAAAATATATACCGCTAATGCATATATTAGATATTAAGGATAAAAAGTAAATGTCCTAAACATTTATCTCAAGTTAGAAAAAGCAGCAAATTAAACGCAAAGTAAGTAGCAAAAAGGATACAATAAATACAATGCAGAATCAAAGACAAAAATTGGATCTTTCAAAAGATTAACAAATCTCTTTATGAATGATTAAAAAGAAAACAGACTCAAAAAACCAATGCCAGGAGTGAAAAGGGGGGGCATCACCACATTTTCTACAGGCATTTAAAAATATAAAAAAGTTTTTTGTCAATAGATTTGAAAATTTTTACATGAAATGGGATAATTCTTAGAAAATACACTTACCAAAACTAGCACAATATAAAATAGAGGATCAGAACAGTCCTTTAATTTAGTGTAAATCCCACAAAGAAAACTATAGACCCAAATGATTTCACTGATGAATCTACAAAATAGATAAGGTTAAAACAATGCCTTTCCTATACAGTCTTGTCCATAGAACAGTAAAGAATGAATTCTCTCCAACTTGTTTTATGAGAAATCAAAATAGAAAACTATAAACCAGTCTTACCTATGAAATGAACTTAAAATTTCTAAGAAATACATTAGGAAACCAAGCCCAGGAGCATTGTGATTTTTGGATAATATAATCACAACTAAGTTAGCCTTATTATAGGAGTACAAAGTTCATTTTACCTTCGAAAATCATTCATGTAATTCGTCCTGTTAAAAGAATAAAGGAAAAATTATATGACCATCTCCACAGAGGCAGAAGAAACAGTCAAGAAAAAATGTATGTCCATGATATACAGTCTTAGCAAACTAGGAATAAAAGAAAATTTCTCAAACCTGATAAAGATTATCTATGAAAAGAGCTAGAAAACATCATAATGGAATATTGTAAATTTTTTGCATTGAGTTTAGGATAAATCTAAATAAAGATGACCAGTTTGATCATTTCATTTAATAATTACATTGTATTAGGGTCCCAAAGAGTGTATAACAAAAAAAAATTTACTAAGATAAAAAAACTTGCACCTAAGAAGGAATTTTAAATGTCATTATTTACAAATGATATGATTATGTACAAAAGAAATCCAATAGAAATATTATTAAGTGTGTGTTCCCCCTTTTTTCTAACTCTGGCAACCCTACTTATAATACTTACTGATTTAATTACACTCACACTTTTAAATCACATTATGTAAAATAATGTATTTTGTGCATTTTATGAAAAACTTTTTTTTTTTTTTTTTTTTTTTTTGCGGTAGGCGGGCCTCTCACTGTTGTGGCCTCTCCCCTTGCGGAGCACAGGCTCCGGACGCGCAGGCTCAGCAGCCATGGCTCACGGGCCCAGCCGCTCTGCGGCATGTGGGATCTTCCCAGACCGGGGCACGAACCCGTGTCCCCTGCATCGGCAGGCGGACTCTCAACCACTGCGCCACCAGGGAAGCCCCTATGAAAAACTTTTAATAAAACTTTTTATGTATCTTACACATCATCTGTTTCTCTAGAGCTCCTTTGGAGTCATCTTACATAGTTTGTCAGAGGTTATCTTAACTTTCAAGTCAATTTTTTTTTAAATTGAACTATTTTATGATATTGTTGCTTGAAGCTTTGTCACATGCAAGGCATAACATCAGGAGTTTTGCCCCCATCCCCTCACTTCCCCCCATTTATTAAAAGCATGCAATATTTGTTATTTGTGACCTGTAGCACAACTACCTGTTATTTAAAAGTGATCTTCAAAATATTTGTTTACAAAGCATCAAACTTTCATAATTATGAAATTGCAAAATAGTTAATAAATCTACATAGATATTTATCTATAATTACTTTTTGCCAGGTCCGCCAAGGGAGCCTGTTAAGCTTGTAAAACTGTGAATGATTGAATGTGTGTTTTTCTCAGATTTTAAATATTATTTAAAGAGTGTCCATGGACTTACCTGGTGGCGCAGTGGTTAAGAATCCCCCTACCAGTGCAGGGGACACGGGTTCGAGCCCTGGTACGGGAAGATCCCACATGCTGTGGAGCAACTAAGCCTGTGCACCACAACTGTTGAGCCTGCACGCCACAACTACTGAAGCCCACATGCCTAGATGCAGCAAGAGAAGCCACCACAATGAGAAGCCAATGCACCGCAATGAAGAGTAGTTCCCGCTCGCCACAACTAGAGAAAGCCCGCACACAGCAATGAAGACCCAACACAGCCAAAAATAAATAAATAAATAAATTTATTTTTAAAATAGAAATTAAAAAAATAGAGTGTCCATGATTAATATCTGTAAAGACTCCCCCTTTAAGAGAGAATCTGGGTGGGGGAGCCTGCCTTCTATGGATATATTTGATATTTTTTAAAGATTATTATTTATATCCTGTATACTCATAAATAGTTTCCTATTAGTTATTTGTTTGCTTTGGGGCTTTTCCTCATTTTAGGCAGACATTTGTGTGAAATAAATTGCTTATTATTTTTTCAGATATCAATTTCTAGAAGAAGCTTTTCAGAATCAGAAAGTGATCATAGATACACTAATCACCAAACTGATGGAAAAAACAAAATACATAAAATTCACAGGAAATCAGATCCAAAACAGGTAAATTTGTATTTATGGTATTACTTAAATCATCTATATATAATGTGTTAAGTATATTAACTTTAAGAACAGACATTTTACTTAACTCATGGTGAAGTACATCCAAGTAAGCTGTCAGATGGGTCTAATAACACATAGTTGATAAGACTTTTCCAGAAACTTTGGATTTCTGGGAAGTTTGGAAAGTATTCTTTTCAGCCATGAAATTTCAAAACTATTATGGTAATAAGCTACATTTAATAACAGCTCATTTATCAGGTAAGTATTAATAATTTTTAATTATTTTGTGTTTTCCAATTATCCAAGAAATGCCAGGATTTAAAAACAAAACAATTTTTATAGTACTGTAAAATATTTTAACACTTAATTAGATAGATAATTGCTATTTTAAGGATTGCTAGACTTAGAGATGCCTCCCCTGAGCTGTCAGCTTTTAACTGCAATGAGGCAGAGATCATAGAACACCAGGAGACAGGGCTTGTTGAACTGTTTCACATACCTTTTACTCCTTGTCAGATACAATACTTAAACAGCTTCTACATATTGCTTGTTATACTGTTTGTCCTCCAAGGGAGTAAATCATCAACTGTCCAAAGGCTCATGTCCTAAAATTCAGTGATTGGAGAGCAAACCATTGACCTCTGTGGGGAGGAGGGAGTTTGCCTAGTACCCCCCTTTGCATCCCATTTGAGGCACATGCTGACATTTTACAACACCTGTGAAATCCCATGTCCCCTTTCTTTTGTTGTTTTGCACATGAAAGTAACATGTCACTGCTTAAATAGATAGAAATGCTTATTAGAAAGAGCCTGAATAAGAGAAGCCTTGCAGGGGCTTTGAATGTTGTTCATAGGGAAAAGTATATCAGCCTTTTTGTAGTTCATCTTCCTTAAGATCAGTCGTCACAGTCTGTTACTCTTATCATTTTTCAACATGGCTAGGGTGGGGCATTTGGTACTTTTTTCCAAGGAATTCCTTGGCTTACCTGCTTTCCTTAAAGGAGATTTTAAACATAATTTAACCTTTTCTTGACTCCCTGGTGTTATTATTACATCTATTATACATTGTGATAATAAAAGTTCTGTTGTGTGTCTTTTAGTTTCTATTATTCTTTTGTTATCAGCTCTCATTTCATTTTACCTTTCTCTTTCACATGAGAACTGTAGTTGACCAAATACTATCTCCTTTGTCATATTCTAATAACAGTACTGTATTTTTGCCAAATTGATATAATTGGTGGGTTTAAAATTTTGTATCTGAGTAATTGAAAATATATAATGAATATTTATGGAATGATAAGGGTAGATAATCTCTACCATCTAGTGGCAAACAGTAGTAATTGTAAAATAACTAATTTTATATAAACGATCCACAGTTGATGAAATTCACCCTTTTGACTTTTTTCTTACTCTTTCACTGTGTATATGGTATGACCTATGGGCCAGAGTTTACTCTTTTTTTTTTTTTTTTTTTAACATATGGATATTCATTTGTTCCAACACTTGTTCTGTTTGTTGAAAAGATTATCCTGTTGCTATTAAACTGCCTTGGTACCTTTGTTGAAAATCAGTTGACCATATATGTGTGAGATTATTTTGGACTCTCTTTCCATTGTGCTTTTCTTTCTTGCTAATACCCCACTTTCTTCATGACTAGAGCTTTTTATAGTAAGTCTTAAAAATCAGATAGTGTGAATTTTCCAAATACTTTTTCTACCTTTTTTTAAAAGTAGTTTATGCTCTTTTTATAAAATAATACATTATGTTGTGGAAGGATTTTAGTTTTTGAATTGTGGTAAAAATTAAAGACTCTTTGGATTAGGTGCTAATTCTTTGTATCTTTATAGCTACCTGATTATAGAAGGATTAAATTTACTGGACTGACTTTGCTATTAATTCATCTTTATGCATGTGCAAACATGGCATTACTTGTCCCTTTTTCATCCTGTTCTACCATCATGAGGATTTAAATTAGTTGGTTTTTTTGTTTGTTCGTTTGTTTGTCTGTTTTGAGATTGTTTGCTTCCTAGACCTATCTGGTTTCCTTGATCCTCTAGCCAATATTGATGTCAAATAATTATCTTGAAGAATTTCCAACATTGGTGGGGGGGTGATAAATTAAGAGTTTGGGATTAACATATACACACTACTATATATAAAATAGGTAACCAACAAGGACCTACTATATAGCACAGGGAAATTATACGCAATATTTTGTAATAACGTATAAGGGAAAATAATCTGAAAAAGAATATATATATGTATGTATAACTGAATCACTTTGCTGTCCACCTGAAACTAATACAATGTTGTAAATCAACTATACTTTAATTAAAAAAAAAAAAAGAATTTCCAACAGAGAATAAAATCCCTGCCCTCTTCATCTTAAGTTTTGGAAGATACGCAGACAGAAGAAATGAAGCCTTTTATTTATCTCAGAATGTTTGATGGTGGATGCCTCATTATTCTTTTTCTGCTTTTATAAGATATTCTGGTATAATGCTATGTATTTTTTTTCCTGTCCATCTTGATCTCCATGAAAATAGCATTCCCATTTTCTCTAATCAAAGGAAAAAATGTATATGCTGGTTGATAAAAACATATAGTTACTTGGCTGCTTATTTCAAGACAAATGTGTTATTAAAAGTAGCAAACTACTATTATTGTCTTTCTGCTTTTATTCAGATATAATGAATGGGTAACAGTTCAGATGACTAAGATAATAGTGACACATTTAAGCTTTTCTACTTCTTAGTTGCAGTGAGTACAGTAGAACTCATTCAGTCCTGGTTTTCCTTATCTTGTTTATAAATCATGTTTTTGTCCATCCTTTTAGGCTGAGAATTTTTCCAGGTGTCATAATCTTTCCAAATAATGTTTTCTTAAGATGTGTTCATTCTCTTGCAGTTTTATACATTTTGATTTTAATATTGAATTGACTATGTCTTTTGGAAGAATTAATATTTCTGCTATCTCATCTTCAAGAAAGTCTATTTAAACTGAAGGACCCTTAGAAAAAGCTGAGCTTTTAAGAGATGAAAACTTTTTGGTCTAATTTAGGGCTTAGAAAATCAATATTACATATTGTAAAACAATTCTTCTGCCTTAGATTTTAGACTTCCCCCTTTTGTTTAATTTTCAGGATAATTGAAGTAAATCAAAATCAGAAGCAGGTGGAACAGGATATTAAAGTTGCCATATTTACATTGATGGTAGAAATAAATAAAAAAGGAAAAGCTCTACTGCATCAGCTTGAGGTAAGTTACTGTTAATGGGACAGTATGTTGTAGTGATTTAACGTAGTATTTTCTCATGTATTTGTGAATTTGAAATCAGCCTTTTTCATATAATTGTTTACATTTGATTCAGTAATATTTTTCTCCATTTTCAGGCTCTACCTTGTAGCTGACAGTTTACGCCTTTATGATACAGTAGGAATGTCTTAATCCTATTGATTACTTCAGAGCACAAAGCATAATGCCTTGCTTGAAGGAGGAGCTTAGTAAATACTAAAGAGATGTAAAGAGATGAATCTTTTCAGAGATTCATTGAACTGGCAGCTTTAGGTCACCAAAAGAGTGCAATTGAGCAAAGTTTTTCAGAAAGTTACATTAAGTTAGTTATATTTAGTTCTCAAATATATACATTTAACCTTATGAGAAATTAGGTAAAAGGATGTGCCTTTTACCTCAGCAGTCTTAACTGTGAAAGCAGTACTCAGGGAGAGATGCTCAAGGCACTTAAGATAGTTGTTTGTCACTGCAGGTAACAAAAATATTACTAACTTAATCAGCTTTCTTACATTCATGAAGGTCAAGATCCAGAGTCAGTGTCTGACTCAAATAACATGAGGTTACAACTTCTACGTGGTATCTTAACATAATATTAATTGCATGATATTTTGGTATTCTTTTAATATATTGGTGCAAAAAGAATTTAACAGTAGAGATGCAAATTAAGAAGAGAATAAAAGAATCCTGATGTTCGAAGATTTTTTAAAAAGCCTTATAGAAAAAATTTAGTTCAACATCTTTATTTTATAGTTGACAAAATTATAAGGTCTTGGGGCTTCCCTGGTGGTGCAGTGGTTGAGAGCCCACCTGCCGATGCAGGGGACACGGGTTCGTGCCCCGGTCCAGGAAGATCCCACATGCCGCGGAGCAGCTGGGCCTGTGAGCCACGGCTGCTGAGCCTGCGCGTCCGGAGCCTGTGCTCCGCAACGGGAGAGGCCACAACAGTGAGAGGCCCGCGTACCGCAAAAAAAAAAAAAAGCATATATATATATATATATATATATATATATATATATATATATATGCTTTCAGTCTTCATACCCAGTCTCCTGGTTCACAGAATCCTTCTTTAAGGCGAATAAATGTAGTCAGTATTTACTAAGACTTAAGACCCAAATAGTTTGTTACTATAGAAGACCAAGAAACTTGGGCTTCTGATTCTCAATTTGCAACATCCCTAAAAGTCAACAGAATTTCTGTTCTTTCTAGAATGTCTCCAAAGTAACGCTTAGTTTTTACAGAGGTCAGAAATAGCCTAATAAGTAAATTATCTCTGGACTTAAAATTAGATATGACAGAGCCACTGATAGTCACTGCAATGACTTAATTCAGTTTAGCATATGTGTATTTTCCAAATTTGAAACCAACTAGGGCCAGGATCTTGGTTCATTTTCTCTATTCAGGATATAATTTCATATTGGAGTGTAGCAATGTTACTTTTAAACTTTTTTTTAGAGCTAGTAGAACGTCCTGTTCTCTCCTCCTTTCCTTGCCAGGTAAAGGAGATTTGGGGTTAGAGACCGTTAAAACAGCACAGGTTCAGTGGGTTTTTCTTCCACTTTTGACTAACCTGTGTTCTTGCTTGTATACTTCCCTTAGAGAAATTCTATAGTCTGCTTTTCTGTAGTTTTTTTGAGAGTGCATTGGTACCATTAGTCACTATATCAGTTGGTTCCCATGGTAATTTTCAATAGACAAAAATTACATGCTTCCTTTTTTTACTACACACAAAGCATAAATGTTGTCTACCACGTGGCATGACTTAGCACAAACTAGTTGCAATCAGGATAAGAATGCCTAAAAGGTGAAATCATGTGCTTGAGTAAATCATGTGATCTGGTAACTTTACTTGATTGCTGGATGGTACATCTATTTTATTTGTGAGTATTGAATTTAATGGGCATTTACTGTATTATAGCTAATCCACGGTTTTGTACCTCTTTGGATACTGGAAGATGCATGAACAGAAACCTGCATCCCAAAATATGTACAACCAGACCACGGGCCTTGGAGAGAAGGGGCAGGCAGCAGAGGCAGGGTGGCGTCGGTGGTGGCTGCAGCACTGGGGGCACGGTTTTTACTTCAGTGAGAATGAGCCTTTGTACCAAGGGATAAGTTACTATCACCTGGGTTCTTAGAGGTGGTGGTTATTCTAATTGGGTAATCTGAAGATGACCATTAAAATATATGTTACATGCAGAACTAATTTTTTATTTTTTATTTTATTTTTTATTTTTGCGGTACGCGGGCCTCTCACTGTTGTGGCCTCTCCCGTTGCGGAGCACAGGCTCCGGACGCGCAGGCTCAGCGGCCATGGCTCACAGGCCCAGCCGCTCCGCGGCATGTGGGATCTTCCCGGACCGGGGCACGAACCCGTGTCCCCTGCGTCGGCAGGCGGACTCTCAACCACTGCGCCACCAGGGAAGCCCTGCAGAACTAATTTTGAAACTATTTTTTTTTTCAGAGTCTTGCAAAAGATCATCGAATGAAACTTATGCAACAGCAGCAGGAAGTGGCTGGACTTTCTAAACAGTTGGAACATGTCATGCATTTTTCTAAATGGGCAGTTTCCAGTGGCAGCAGTACAGCATTACTTTATAGCAAGCGACTGGTAAGACGAACTCAGTGTGGCATTTAACATACTGTCAAAATACAGAGAGAAACAGTGGAGTGATTAGAATGCTTAAAATTTAGAAATGTTCATTAGTCTGTTTGTACTTAAATGCTTTTTACCTTTTTCTAATGTTTATCAATCAAAATATTTTGGTTTTCAAAAACCTTATATTGCCATGATTGAGGCGTATCTTCAATTTTAATCTACCATCATCCCTCCTGTTTTGTTCTTTTCCAAGTTTTCTCTGTCTTAGTGACAGTTGAACTTAATACTAACAATAATGATAAGAGTAAACATTTCCTGATCACCCGTAGTGTTTCAGGCACTGATCCTAAGCATTTCCATGTAACATTTTATTTAAACATTTATATCATTTTTATGAGATAGGTATACCTATCCATCCATTGTATGGGTGATGAAACCAAAGCACAGAGTTAAGTAACATGCCTAAGGCCACTCAGCTTGGACACCTGAACCCAGAGGCTGTGTTCCTTTTGTCTGTACTACGTTGTTTACTCTGTCAGTGATATATGGTGCTGGATATTTCAACCCCATTGCTAGAGAAAAGTGGCTCTCATTTGTTCAGCTGTTTTCAGAATAGTCTAGAACCTTGCTACTGAAAATACGGTCACTGCATACTAATCAGGTGGTTCAGTAGATGTGGAGTGAGGCCAAACTCTGTAGTTCTGCCGAGCTCCCAGGTGATGCTGCTGCTGCTGCTCCGTAGACCACACCGTTAGTAGCAAGGATCTAGAAGACATTCAGCCGTGGAAGTCACACCATATAAGCATTCTTAAAAACTCCTGCTTTACTCTTATTTTATTAAAGATTCCACAGAGATTTACACTTTGAAATCAAATTATGACATCCAAATCTGTTTTCTGTTCACCCACTCAGTTTTGTGAAAGGAATTTTCTACGACCATTTTGTAATAAGGAAATGCACTTCAGGATAAACTTCTGTAAACTAGGTTCAAATATTGAGTAACTTATTAGAAAACTGATTTGTAACTATTCCTAATCATGAATTGTATTCAACTCTTAAGATTTTTTTCTTTCATAATTATCAATGATGTGGTCAATCTTGAGTCTTTTTTTTCTTTTTCTTCCTTTTTACTGCTTCATTGGTGTAATGAAAAACAGCTTCTATACAGTACATACCTTCTCTGTTACTTATATTTTCCTGTAAGTCAAACGAAACAGGGATAAAAGGAGAAAATGAGAGAATTGTCTTTTTTTCAACTAGACCCATTATGAATATTTTTATTTGTATGTGTGTAAGAAAACATGTTATTCACGCAATCAGATATTCAATCTCCTTATCAGTTTAAGAATTTGTTTCTCTGATTTTATTCTATGATTTTGTTTGTGATTATAATACAAAGAAAACAGTAAAAACTCGAAGATGGGATTACTTAATCTGCACAATGATCTCTTGAAATAGGAGAGAGGAAGATTGTTCTCTATATTATACACAGGAGAAAATAAACACAGTGAAGCATAAGGAACCAGTATTACCAGCTTCCTGATTTACTAAATTGTGTTTTTTAATTTTTAAAAGCCTGTGGAACCCAAGCGCATCACTAGCAGCAGATATAGCTAGCAAAATAATTTACCTATAGTGAATGCAGAGCTAAGGCTTGTGATTACTTTTAAACATTTAGAAGGATTTTTAACCTCAGAAAATTGGGAAGTCACTATATTATGCAACTCTGTCCATTAGAGCTTCTATGCTTCATAAATATAGCCATGTTTACTAAGGTTATTTTTTAATGATGGCTTTTATATGCTTAAAAATTAAAAAGAAACGTCTTACTGGCCTGAAATTTCAAGCTTAGCTTGTAATTCTTAGTTCGTTTTTTTTTGCTATAGGAATTATAATCAGTAAAAGACCAAACCCATCGGAATAGCAGGATCCTTTCAGAAGTCCAGTTTTAAAGTCCTTTTTTTTTTTTTTTGTGGTACGCGGGCCTCTCACTGTTGTGGCCTCTCCCATTGCGGAGCACAGGCTCCGGACGCGCAGGCTCAGCGGCCATGGCTCACGGGCCCAGCCGCTCCGCAGCATGTGGGGTCTTCCTGGACCAGGGCATGAACCCGCGTCCCCTGCATCGGCAGGCGGACTCTCAACCACTGCGCCACCAGGGAAGCCCTAGAAGTCCAGTTTTAAATATATTTTAAAACATTTTCACAGTACTTCCTTAGGATTCTTCTGTCGTCTGTTAAACATTGAGTTTATCCTTATATTATTTAGAAGGAAGGCAAGAAATACCGACAGAAGAGACCAGGAGAGTAAAACACAGTTATTCTTTTTACTAGCAATAGATATTTCTATAATACTAGTGATTAGGAAGCTGTTAAGGTATAGGTAGTAAAAGGGAAATCCACAATCTTTTTTACTCCCTTTCCCCTGTCCTCCCATATAATTAATCTTCAAAGACTTTCTTTATGTTTCCTGAATATCTCATCGACAGTTCCTTGCTTTTAGTCCTCAGGGTTCAGAATGTCATGATCTTTTGCCTGGGTACTGTTATCCTTTCTTAGAATGCTTTTTCTTTCTCTTGAGTAGATCCTCATCTTTGTAGGTTCAGTTCAGTTTAGATGTGTCTTCCTTTCCTTTTGGCAGCCTTCCATGACCAACACTGGGTTGGATTACCCTTCTCTGTGTTTACAAAGCCCTTATGCATATATCCATCATACTATTACTGATTTTTATCTACTATTATTACATTTACATATTTTTCTGTGAATTTCATTAGACTTTTTACTTCTTAAAGGGTAAAAATTTTGTGTTACCCAGTGCTTGATATATAGGAACTCAATGAAAGATTGATGGTAAATAAATAAGGTAGCAGATAACATCTCTTGTCAGAAGCTATAAATAAGTGTAGACAAAACCTTATGTTATATTTTACAGGACTGGAAACTTGAATACTAAATTTCTTTAAGTTTATTTTAACTTCAGTAGAAAGGAGACAGTATACAGTATTGCCATCTGAAAAGCTGTTTTGACATCTTCCATAGTTTTTTAAATAATTTTGTCCTTTGCTTTTTGAACAGTAGCTAAGTTTTCAGTGTGAAACCTGACTTTAAGTTCAGATACATCTGAAGGGATCAACAAGTATATTTAATTAATCCTTATTTATCTTTTACAGTAGCCAGGGTTTATGACTCCTCATAGGAAAGTTTTTGCCATAATTCTTTTGCTTAGCATATTATGAGCATGTTTTATAATGAGAATTATTAGAAGATGCAAAAAAAATTAAGAAAGGTAGAAAAACTTAGGCAAAAGAACATTGTGTTGAGTGCTGTTTGCTAAACACTGTGCCATGTATTCTACATACTCCCAAAATAAATACGTTTTTTTACACAGAATTTATTATAGCTATTTAAGATAATTTAGCAATTGAATGAAGCAAACTTATTTATTCAAAAATTATTTATTGAATACCTGTTATGTATCAGGTGGCATTCTGAGTACTAAGGGAACAGAAAACAAAGCAAAATCTCTGCCCTCAAGAAGTTGCATTTTTAGGGACTTCCCCGATAGTGCAGTGGCTAAGACTCCACACTCCCAATGTAGGGGGCCTGGGTTTGATCCCTGGTCAGGGAACTAGATCCCACCTGCCTGCCACAACTAAAAGTTCACATGCCACAACTAAGGAGCCTGCCTGCCACAACCAAGGAGCCCATGTGCTGCAACTAAGGAACCCATGAGCTGCAACTAAGACCCACACAACCAAATAAATAAATATATTTTTAAAGTTGCATTTTAATGAAGAGAGATAGACAATACCAAAATAAGTAAAATGTGTAGACCATTGCATGGTATTGAGTGCTCTAGAGAAAAGTAAATTAAGGGAAGAGTCTGGGAGCATTGGGGTAGGATTGTGATTTTAGATATGGAATTCTATCTAAAGAAGGTGATATTTGAGCAAATATCTGAAGAAAGTGAGGAGGCAAGCCATGCAGATACTCAGGGAGAGTATTCAGGCAGAGCACAAGTACAGACAGCAAGTGCAAAGACTGAGGTGGGAGTTATTTGTGATATGGACAGCAAGTAGGCCTAAGAGGGTGGAACACAGTGAAAGAGCAGACAGTAGGATGAGTAAGGTCAGAAGTACTGGAAAGCCAAATAGTATGAGCCTTGTAGTTGATTATGAGGACTTTGGTTTTTAATCTAAGTGAGATGAGAAACCATTGGAGGGACTTGAGGAGAGGAATGACAGAATATGATTTACAGTTTAACACAATTACTCTGGCTACTGGAAAAAAACTGTGGGTGGTTGAAGGCAAGGGAGAAATAAGGGAGACTATTTATAACCTTTCTGCAATGAGGTGGCTTTTCCAGGGTAGTAACAGTAGAGTTGATAATGGGAGAATTGGTAGGATTGTCCATATCTTTTAATGATAGAGCCAACAGGATTTGCTGACAGGTGGAACGTAAGGCATGAGGAAAGGAAAGGAACCAAGGACTAAGCAGTAGGAAAAATAGTGTTGCCAATAATTGAGGTGGGGAAGATCATAGGACAAGTAGACTTGAGGAGAAGGATCAAGAGTTCCCTTCTAGACATATTAAATTTGAGGTACCTGTTAGAGAATCAGGTAGAGATATTGAGCAAGCCATTGGATGTGCAAATTCATAGAGGGGTCCAGGCTTGAGATATAAATTTAAGAGTTGGATAAACGGTGAGGCTGGATGAGATCACTTAAAGTATGTGGGTGCAGGAGAAAAGAGCAGTTGCAAGACTGAGCCCTGGGACATTCCTGGTGTGGGAGATGTGAAAGAACCAACAATGGAAACTGAGATGGTGCACTGGGACGCAAACCTATTCTCAGCGGCCTTAAAATATAGCAGCTGGTGAAATAAGGGGGAAACCATGAGATCATAGTTTGTTCAAAGCCAAGAGAAGAAAATGCTTCCCTGAGGGCCAAGTGACCACCTATGTGAAAAGCTACTAAGCCTAAATGGTTTCAGGGAAGAATGGGAGCAGAGGAATGGGGGACATTATAGATGAGTCTTTTGAAGAGTTTTGCCAGAAAAGAGAGCAGTTGATGGCGGGAGAAAAGGAGCCAAGAGTTCTGTTTTTAGCTGGGAAAAGTTAAACATGTTTATGTATTAATGGGACTGATGCAGTAAAATGGAAAGCTTGATGGATACAGGAGAGGGGAGAAAACTGCTGAGCATTGTCTTTGTGTCGGCAAGAGGGTGTGGGGCACTATTGCACGAGTGCAAGGATTGGCTTTAGCTAGAAGCATGGCCAGTTAATCCACTGTGATAGGAGGGAACGCTAATACTGGTCAGTGGTGGAAGTTTGTGGAAGTTCCCTGATTGTTCCTGTTTTTTCAGTGAACAGTAATCAGGACCATCAGCTGAGATGGAGAATGGGGGAGGAGATGCTGGAGATATGAAAAGAGAAAGGAGGTTTGAAATAGTCATTTAGGAGAGTAGGGACGTGAAGGACCAGAGGCCCGTCAACCTTAGGGCCCTACCTAAAGTAAGCAGGCTGTGTTTGAAGTTTGGTCAGTCCCTTTATCAGTCCAATCATAGTGAGTCAAAAGTTAAATTTAACCAGTGTTGTTTGTTGGTTGTTGTTTGGGGAAAAGGTTGAGGAGAGGGAAGGAAGTATGTGTAGTTTGACATTTGAGAGAAAGAGGTGTTGAAGGTATATACCAGGAAATGATTATGAGGATTAACCCTGGGATTTGAGCTGGATAAGGAGAAACTGAGGGCTAGGGTAAGGGTATTGGTAAGATGAGGTCGAAGGACAGGGAACATTTTACGAGCAAAGGTTTATAGGACCTTTAGGGTTTGTAGGATTATTGGTATCTGGGCACTAGAAGGGAGTAAGCTGGAAAGAAAGATCATCTAGATGGATATAAAATCATCAAGAATTAAGACAGGAGTAATGTTGGCGTTGGTGATGGTGAGCCAGGAGCTAAACTCTTCAAGACTGAGGGAGAGTGACTGAGTATTCACTGAGGACTGCAGTGTGGAGGAGATGGGGGTGTGGTGTGATGACCCGAGATTCACAGCATAGGAGCAAGGAGAGCCATCCCACTAGTAGGCCTAGTTATGAGCTGAACTTATGTTTCCTGAGCAGAGAGTAATTTGTATTTTCTGTAATTCATTAGCCACCTAATCTCAACTCTGCATCCTTCTTTGAAAGAGTAAGTAAAATAACTAAAAGAGCAGAATTTGTGAAAATTTTTTATTTTACAGATACTTGGTTGGTGCTTCTGTGAAGTTTAAATAATTCAAAAAACTAACTTTAAGCTAGTTAAAGTTAGTTTTTTGTATTCAACAGTATAGCTAACTGAGTTGTACCTCAAAACTTGTAACATGTTTTGGAAGGAAAACTGCATTGTATGTCCACTTTTTTATAACTTATATATATATATATGATTGCTTATTTTGTATTAGCATACATTTGATACAGAGACCATTTTTTGTGTATTTATTGGGAACTTAATAAATTATTTGCCTAATAAAGTTTTTTTTTTTTTTTTGCGGTACGTGGACCACTCACTGTTGTGGCCTCTCCCGTTGCGGAGCACAGGCTCCGGACGTGCAGGCTCAGTGGCCATGGCTCACGGGCCCAGCTGCTCTGCGGCATGTGGGATCCTCCCGGACCGGGGCACGAACCCGCGTCCCCTGCATCGGCAGGCTGACTCTCAACCACTGCGCCACCAGGGAAGCCCGCTAATAAAGATTTTGATGTTTAGTTGTCTCTCTGCTTTCTTCTAGATTACATACCGGTTACGGCACCTCCTTCGAGCAAGGTGTGATGCTTCCCCAGTGACCAACAATACCATCCAATTTCACTGTGATCCTAGTTTCTGGGCTCAAAATATTATCAATTTAGGTAGGCTGTTATGTACATTTTCTCAAAGTGCCATTTGTTTCTGGAACTCTTAGTGATTATGAGATTATTGAAAATGTATTCCCTTCCACCCCCAAAGTGTGTTTATCATCTTGTTTTAAGTACATGGAATTTTCACTAGTATTTCATTAGTGTGTGTATATGCATGACACATGCATGAATATAAACACACATGTAAATATGTGGATGATATGAAACATCCTTTATATTGACTCACAGGGTGTCTAGATTTCTGGATTTAGGAGGTTTTTTTTTCTTTCCCATAGAATCTTGCTTGTACTGTTAATTACATACTTATCAGAATGGTTGATAAAACTCTTGACTTATGACTGCCATTAATATAGGATTTTTTATATTTAGAATGTTTTCTGTTAAAACAGGACTTCTCATACAATTATTGGCTTACTTACTCTTGAGAGCCAGTCATCAGGCACCTAATGGTTCATTTGCTTTATCTAGCTAGGGAAGACTTCTCATTTCTTCTTTTGCCTTTTATGTAATTATTATGTAATTTTTAACCTCCTAACTGAAGTGCACCATACGTACAGATAAGTGCCCAAATTTTAAGTACTAGAGCGCACTGAGTTGTCACAAAGGGAGACTACCATTATGGTATCATTTGGTAACATCAAATATCCTTGCAGGCAGTACTTGCTACATTATGTGCTAGTAGAAGAAATCTTCAGTTTTTGCCTCCTTTCTTAATTTCTCACAGGGAGACTGTAGAAACAGAAATTTAAGAATTCCATATACATTCTTCATCAACCACCAGTATTCCCTTTGATGACAGTTTTTGGGCTCATTGACTTTGTTTCAAAATCTTGAAAGATGGTTGCTGTCTCATTCCTTAAGCTAGATTCTGTGTAAGAAAGCAAGAAATGGCTGGAGAGAGAGCCAGTGCTCTCAGAACACACCAGGAAAGGAAGAAATAGGCTTACACAAACCTCATTCATACATGGGAAGAACAGAAGGAATGGTAGTATGGTGACCCTTTGAAGGAAAGGTCATAAGTTGACTCCTGCAGCTCAGTCTAGAAGCACATATTTATTGATTGATTGATACATAGCAAGCAACTGGAATCATACACACTCTCACCTATGTAACTAAAAAGAATCATCTTAATACAAAGCGTGTGTATAAGTTAACTATCTCCTACCCTCCACCATACATGCAGCTATATAGAGAACCTATCACAATTATATATCCACACAAATAGTCATATGTAGAACTGTATGTACTTATAAGCATATTATTTAAAACATAGACCACATAATGTAAACATAAATAAAATTAAGAATATGTGTAACTATACACATAAATGGATATATAAGATATATATATATAGATAAGTCTACAGCAAAAACAAAAACATCTGTTTGTGAAGAGTTTGTAAAACAATATCCTTTACTGTAGGACTTCTCAGAGCTGTCCTATACAGCTCTGTAAATTGCCATTTACAATGAGATTTACATTTTAAATCTTCTAAGGAGACAAGTTTCCCAAACTTGTTTATTTATGGCTTCTGAGAAACATGTTATAGAAGACTGCAAGGGAAAAATGTTGATTTGGATGAATATTCAGTTAGCATCTTTGTGACTTTGGGTAAGTTGTTCAATCTCTCTGAACCTTAAATCCCTTATCTGTACAGAGGACTTTAACAATATACATAGACCTACTGTCGCAGTATCTAATACAGAGTAAGTATTTAATGAATGATAACTATTTTTTAGGATGCATATGTTTATTAAATCAGAAACATTTAACTGAGTCTCTGCTGTTGAAGAAATCAAGCTTTGCCTTATACTTGGACCACACCTGTTAGAGGTACCTTTAAACTCTAACAGTATAGTTATAAGGCAGAGTATTCTCCATCAGAGAACTAACAGTATACTCTGTGAAGGTGTAAAGAACTTGAGAGATAACTAAATCAGAAATACTGTGGTATTGTTTTTAGATCCAATGTCAGGTTTGCTTGTTTTGTTTTGATATGCAACAGCAGTCCTCAAAGTAGGGTCTGAGGCTCCTTCAGGTGATGACAGAGGCCTCCCGTTTCCAAGTACGTATCCATGTATGGCTGGATTTTCTTCATATATTTAAACAATATATTAGATAATACAGAAACAGGTATGAGAGTTCAGCTATTAAGCCAGACATTTAAAGAGATGTTCGAAAATGTAAAATAGCGCCACTCTTCACTACATTTTTTTGAAAATAAGTATTTTTTCATAAAAATGTGTTATTATGGGTTGTCACTTTTAAATGAATTAGTGAGGAAAAATGTTTTTAATTCTCATTTTTAGTTTCGAATATGATAAATTTTGATTGATAGAACCTACATAAACAGAAGCTCTTTGGGGTTTCTATTTTTAAGAGTATAAAGGGTTCCTGAGAGAAAAAGAAGTTCCTTGGCAATTCTGAAGATCAGTAAAAATAACCCTACAAAATATGGTATTTCACTCCCAGAAAATATTTAGAACTTAACCTTTTCTCTTTAACTAGGTTCTTTAGTAATCGAAGATAAAGAGAGTCAACCACAAATGCCTAAGCAGAATCCTGTCATGGAACAGAATTCACAGCCACCAGGTGGTTTATCTTCAAACCAGTTATCCAAGTTTCCAACACAGATCAGCCTAGCTCAATTACGACTCCAGCATATGCAGCAACAGGTAATGGCTCAGAGGCAACAGGTGCAACGGAGGCCAGCACCTGTGGGTTTACCAAACCCTAGAATGCAGGGGCCCATCCAGCAACCTTCCATCTCTCATCAGGTAAATTTGGAAGCAGGCCTGTCCTAACTTAGATAATTATAGTACAGTTGTATTCAGCAGCTCCTAAAATAACCAAGGCATCTTTCATCCATGACTTAAATATATGAATTTATAAAAATTTATCACATTAAGGATCCCTGATTTAACTCTAGATTTTAGCCCTTCTCAAAAAGGAATTAATGGTTTATTTAATTGGGACATCTATTCTCATCTGCTCTCTTTCATCTTCAGATTATAAGAGGATAAATGATTCCATTCCTAAATAACTAATGCATATGATTGATGGGAAAAGTTGTGTACCTGTAATTCATGATTCTTATATTAGTGCTTCAGGACGACTAATACTTTAGGTTATCTGTTCTGTGTAAGGATGCAGTGTTTAGAAAACCACATTGCATCTTAGAAACTAGGACAAAATGAAATAGAAAAGGGCAAGGGTGTGATTCGTTAGAAGTCTACCTTTTTCAAACTTTATTTCTGAGCAAATGTTCCATGAACCATTCTTATTTTAATCCATACAAATTGTTACTTTCAGTTACTTTTATTTATTAATTTATATTCCCTATTTCTCAGAAGAATTTGAACTGATTTACAGTAAATGACACAAATGAAATGGCAGAGGGATTAGTAAGTGTTAAGAATACTCAAAAAAAGCGTGCAGAGCTAGGCTAAGGGTTATGCTAAGGGTTAAGGTCATTATGCTTGAGAGCAAGACCTAGCTCAGTTTTTTGTCAGCCAAACAAAAAAGAAACAGGAATAATATCTATATTATTTGATTAAGGGCTTCCCTGGTGGCGCAGTGGTTGGGAGTCCGCCTGCCGATGCAGGGGACACGGGTTCGTGCCCCTATCCCGGAGGATCCCACATGCCGCGGAGCCTGTGTGTCCGGAGCCTGTGCTCCGCAACGGGAGAGGCCACAGCAGTGAGAAGCCCGCGTACAGCAAAAAAAAAAAAAAAAAAAAAAAAAGGAGCATGCCATTAGAGTAGAAATTTTTTACTAGTATTTTTCTAGGACTAATAGGAATATATAATGTGGTTCTTTATGAAAAAGCAATTAAATGGCATAATAGCATTTTTTGGTAGCAGTTTTACAAAACATGATTTTCATAGGACTCTTCTTTCAACCCTGAATAAAAGTTGTGGGCGTATGTAGATACTGATTTTGTTAAATTGCTTCTGTGAAGGCCTGAGGTGTGATGTATTTGAAGTTTATGGCTGTCTAGTAATTTGATTAAGAAGGCATGTCAAATCCAGGAGAATATTAGTATGACCAGTTGATTATTCCTCTTGAACTTTGATTTAACCCAGGTTTTAAAAAGGAAGTAAATAACAAGCAATTAAGAGGACTTTGTTTGGTGAGGGTTCAATGGGAAAAGACAT